>NC_139146.1:126146441-127447725 GCF_964270905.1 Leucopleurus acutus | reverse complement strand
AATTGTCCCGATCTTGGCAGGAAACTTACAACTGTTGTAGTTTATTTACAAAACTTTCCATTCCCAAGGGAAGGTGTTCTGTGAAGATTATGGAGCAACATATGGCCGGGTTTACTGCTCCTGCCAGAGTCCTCCGCAGGGCTGGCCCCTTTCCCGGCACTCCCGTGGGGCTGGCTCCATCTGAGGAGCCCTTCTGGGGCATGACTTCCCCACTCTGAGAAGTTTCCCTCTCTTCCTCCTAATGCTTGAATCTCCACCTGCCCGAGGAGGGAGCCGGCCTCTCATCTAGTTAAGTCCCTGGTCCCAGTCTGCTTATGTCTGGCTCATGTGAGAGTAATCAACACGTGTGCCTCCCTCTTTCTCCGTCATCATCTCCCCATCCCAGATTTTCCCTTCGCTCTCTGATTCCATCTCCCACCCGGCTCCTTGTTTCTTTTTTTTTTTTTTTCTGTACGCGGGCCTCTCACTGTTGTGGCCTCTCCCGTTGCGGAGCACAGGCTCCGGACGCGCAGGCTTAGCGGCCATGGCTCACGGGCCCAGCCGCTCCGCGGCATGTGGGATCCTCCCGGACCAGGGCACGAACCCGTGTCCCCCGCATCGGCAGGCGGGCTCTCAACCACTGCGCCACCAGGGAAGCCCCGGCTCCTTGTTTCTTAATCTCGCTGTGTTTCTCCCTGTCTCTACACATCCACACACACACACATCCACATGCTCGCATGTGCACACACCCACATGCTCGCATGTGCACACACATGCACGTCCACGCCTCAATAACTTATTGCCAGAAACGCAAACAGCAGCGCCACTTGAGATGCCCTATGATGAATTTAGATTGCCCTCCTCTTCTGAGTTTTACTCACCCAGAACCATCTCTGAATCAATAGAGTCTTCAGCCAGGTTCCCAGATGGGGCAGGTAAAACCTCATCGTCAAAGCTGATGAGGTCGATGTCCCCCGGAGGCTTGCTTTGCAGAACCGGGACTGGGGGGCTGGCCGGGGGTCCTTCTCCCAGGGACCTGAACGCTTTGGCTTGTGACGCCACGGAGAGTCGGGGAGGCACAGTGATGGGTTTCAGCAAAGCCGCAGGGTAGGGGGCCGCTCCTGCAGAAGCTGATTTCTTGGGCAGCAAAGGCCGAGGAGCCGGAGTCGGGGCTTTCTTCCCACTGGCGGGGCTCTCGGCCATGGACCCTCCTCCCAGACTCTCGGGATTAACACTTCGTATGAGGCCAGGATTCGGTTTCTTTGGCAATTCGGGTTTGGTTGCAGGGACGCTCCCTGCTTCTTGCGGTGGAGAGTGTGGGGTGAGGCCTTCCCTAGAGGCCCCCCGGAGCCTGTTTGTGGTCCAGGAGTCCCAGCCTCCAGAGGCTCTGTCAGCTGCCGGTTTGGGAGCCACGGAGGGTTTCCCTGAGGCAGGAGCAGGCCTCGGGGGGACTGTGCGGGGGGCAATTTCTGGCTTCTTGGGCAGTCCCACGCTTTCCGCATTTGTCTGACCCTCAAGTGCTTTGATCCTGGAAACGACGGTATTTGGGCTCCGTTCTGCGTTCATAATGTTCATCACTGCCTGACTGTCCGAGTGGCCGGTATCGTCCCACAGAGGCTGGGGCTGGCTCGGGGTTGCCTCCTCTGGCGTGGCCGCTGGGCTGCTTTTCTGGGGATCCGGCTCTTTAACGTGAGGCTCTCTGGCCACTGGTCTGAGGTTGCTTTTTGATCTTGGTTTGGGCACTGGACATCTTGTAGCACTGGAGTTTTCTGGACAACTCTGTTCTTCAGAAATATCAAAGACTATTAAAGGCGTCTCGTCTGTCGGAGGATCGCTGGCTGAGGCTGCTGGGGAAGGCAGGAGAGGTTTCAGAGGTGCCGGCAGTGCTGACAAGACCAAAACGAACAGACGCGGCCATGTTATAATTTCAAAGAAAAAGGATACACAGAGTTTAACAATAGACATGTAGACTATCAAGAGAGTTTGGTTTCCTTCCTTAGGAAAAAGTAATTCTAAAATCAATGGAGAGATGTTTATATTCAGCTTCCTGAAGGAGGGTTCTTCACATTATATTTATTCATATAAAAATATTCATTATATAATATTTTATTTTTATTTATTTTTTTGTCACACTGTGCAGCATACACGATCTTAGTTCCCCAGCTAGGGATGGAACCCGTGCTTCCACTGCAGTGGAAATGCAGAGTCTTAAGCACTGGACCACTAGGGAAGTCCCTATATAATATTGTAAAACACCATTAGATTCCTGATTCTCAGTAGACTTATCAATGACCATTTCTCTCTTGTCAAAATTCCCCAAATTCTTGCTTTACTTTTCCAAAGTAACTTACTCTCATTTGTTATCTTAATATAATGCTTTTTAAAAGCCTAACAGGACAACCACTTTTAGCATCCTATCAAGTGCTAAATATAACAGCTTTCTCAATGGGAATAAAGGGCATCAGCAGTACGAGTTAAAAGGATGATGAGTTAAAAGGATGAGTTAAACCATGAGTTTAATGAGTTAAAAGGATGATGTTTTGGGGACTTCCCTGGTGGCGCAGCTGTTAAGAGTCTGCCTGCCAATGCAGGGAACACGGATTCGAGCCCTGGTCCAGGAAAATCCCACCTGCCGCGGAGCAACTAAGCCCGTGCGCCACAACTACTGAACCTGTGCTCTAGAGCCTGCGAGCCACAACTACTGAGCTCACATGCCACAACTACTGAGCCCGCGCACCTAGAGTCCGTGCTCCGCAACAAGAGAAGCCACCGCAATGAGAAACCCGTGCACCGCAATGAAGAGTAGCCCCTGCTCGCCACAACTAGAGAAAGCCCGCACGCAGCGACGAAGATCCAACGCAGCCAAAAATAAAATAAAAGAAAGAAATTTAAAAAAATAATAAAAAAAGATGATGTTTTTGTGATATGAACTAGGGTGAACCCCAGAGATTGGGGCTGCGGCTTGTGAGGATGAAGAATGGCCTATTATAATAATCACAGCAAACCCAAATAAAGCAAGCACACAGTGATCACAGCGACTGGGAAGCAGAGCTCAATGAATTATGCACAAATTGCAAATTATTTTAAAGGCTGGAGCCTACTGACTACTTCCCTAGAACTAGGTCAGAATTAGGGAAGACAAATTACTTGCATTACTTTGAGGCAGATGGTTGTCAATTTCTTCTGAAAAGTCAGTCTGAGTTGCTGAAGTAATAGTGTGCCTTGGAGTGGCAGCAGCATTATTATTATTTGTAGTGTTAACTTGAACTTGGTTGATTTCTTTTATGACTTGTTCATACGATGGTGGGAGCTGCAGAATGAAGGATGAAGATTTTAGACACCTATGGGTGATAGCCAAGGTGTTAACGGTCTCACTGTTCTTATCTTTGAACTTCATTAAAAATAAAATGCAGAGAGATAATGCGATGTTTACTCACCTCGGCAGGAACCAGCTCTCTGGGCCTCCAAGGGCCTGCTGCGGAAGATGGGGGAAATGCCAGTCCTGGGGGTGGGGCTCCTGGAAACCACGAGGTCGGCCTCAGTGGCTCAGCTGCCACAATGGTGATCTCTGGGCGCCTAGCAGACAGAAGCCTCAGTGAGATTTTACAGCTTGGTAACAAGCTATTGTCTATTTGTAAATGTTCAAAGATTCATGAAAATAACTACCACCCCAGAAAGTGACATAAGAACTGCCATAGTCACAGAAATGACCTGTCTGACCTGCACTTTTTCTAACAGTACACCGAGGCAGCCTTCGAGGGAGCATGTGACAGCCATCCTCCATGACACTGGCCTCAGAGAGTTAGAGATGTACCCTGAGTACACTTCGCTCTGCCCTGGCTGATAAGAATGAGGACCAAGACCCATACAACCTCTTCAACCCAGGGCTCTGCTATCTAGCCTATGGCACAAACACAGGGTATCATAAGACAGAAAAATGCACTGGTTGAATGGAAATGTTTAGTTTTCCGTTATTATAAAGTACCTACTCTGAAATGATACTATGTATTAGAAGAACAGCGCCCTCCTCCTCACTCTACCTCTCCCCCATTCAGAATGATCTTTAAGTGTTTAGAGTTTACTTGTTCACTTCTAGACCCTGATGTGTGTGTCTGTGTTCCTGGTCAGTTTGTATAGGAATCTGATGCTTAATCTTCAATACCTGGAGCCACAGTGATTTAGGTGTGGCTTCTTTCATCATTTTCTTAACCTGATTCTACGGTCTCATGTTTACACTTTACCTTCAACCTGATTTCCTAACAAATACCAACTGCGTGACTCTGAGCAAATCAGTCAACCTCTCTGAGCCTCACTTTTCTCGTCTAACAAATAGGTATGATGATACCTCCTCTGCCTTTCTCTAGAACTCTATGGAAAATAAAAATAAAAAGCACTGCCATTATAAAAACGGTACACGTACACACACTCTCATGCTAGCCTGTGAATCAGGAGAAACTGCCCATCGATTAAATGAATTGCATTACCTAAGAACCTCTACTTATAGCTTTTAAAAATTTAAATAACAAGGATTATTTATTAGCACAAATAACTGAAATAAGAACACATATTCAACATGAGAAAAATGATTAAACAAAGAATATGATCGCCTCACAGACAAATATTATTTAAACACAAACAGTCATATATTAGAAGAGATTGGATTGACAAAGGGAAATATAAGATCTAATTATAGAGAAAAATGAGATTCTGAGATGTATGTACAGAATCTTGTTACCTATCTTCATAATCTGGAATGTACTATTCAAAGCTATTAACTGTTGCTGTCTTTATGTAGGAGAGTGAGTACACTGTGCTTTATTCTTTATATTTTTATTCGTTTTCCAATATTTTCTGTAATGAGCATGTATTATACTCAGAGTTAGAAAAAGCGGTTCACAAATTGCATTTAGCCAATCCCCTCTTAGACATTATGCTAAGTGTGCCACAGTGAACTTACTTTCACTTCCCTGTGTGGAATCCAAATGAGTCATTCCAATTGTTATATAGCTTTTATCTAACTAGATAATGAATTACTAGTTAATAAATGTTAACCACTATACACGCGTTAACCCTTATGACAACCCTATGAGGTAAGTATGATTAGCGCCATTTTAAAGGTGGGGCTATAGAAGCTAAGAAAGGTCACATGGTGAGAAACGAAGTCAGGATTTGAACTTGGCTATGTCTGACTATAAACTCCTTGCTCTTCATTAGGCAACACGATACTTTAAGAAATCTGACAGTAGGGACCATAAATCTATCTTTCTATTTATCCACCTGTCCACACTTCCATCCATCCTATCATCTGTCTGTCTATTGGTCCTTCCTTCTATCTATCCAGTGACTCACTCCTCCCTGCTCCCCTCCATCCCTCCCTCCCACCAGCCATCTAGCCATTTTTATTCATTCAGCTATCCACCTAGTCTGCCTGACTCTTTTCCTTTCTTTATCCTTCCTTTATTCAATTTTCTATACTGTCATCAGTTCATTCATCCATGTGACATTTACTAAGTAGCTATGAGGTACAAAGCATTTCTTTGAAGTAGTTACAACAATGCTTCCCACAGAGCAGTTGCTTCATAAACATTTTTAGATTGGCTTCAGTAAATAATTACTGTCAAAAGAAGATTTTCAGGCTTGTACTGCTTCTTCTCTCAAGCAAAATCATCATTCAAACTTACAGATTAATTCAGAAAATGTACTGATGAGGCTGTAATACACTCCTTATGAGAGAGAAATATTTAACCTGCTAACTGATGACACACTTTTAGCAGAATATATGTCCTCTATTATAAATATAACCATACCTCCTATCTCGATGAAGCTCACTCTGAATAGAAGTCCGAGAAGCTATAAAAGAAAGAATACACTGATAAAGTACAAAATTCGTATATTCAATAAAGGTTTAAATTTCTATAGGATATACTATTGGAAAAAGTTAGCTTATATTTGACATCAGAGAGAATGTAAGAATTTTAACATCCATAGTAGAAAAGCAAATCAAAACAATCTTTTCATATGCCATAAAGTTAATTATAGTTATATATCTGAATTGCATAAGAAAATATAGATTTCAAAAACTCCTCAAAGCACATTCCATGGTTCTGAAAAATAATTTGAAGAATGAACAAAGACGACAGCTACTAAATAGAAATTGCATGGTAAGAGCATTATGATGACATGAAATAACAATGGGCAGAAAAAATTTAAAATATCTATTCTAATCCATATTACTACACTTTTGTAATGTTTGTTTATAACTCTATTGTAAAGAGAGTGGAAGTGGTCAAATTTCCATCTATTTTCTAATTTTTCTGGAGTTTTACAAGCCTTAAGTTGTTTTATTACTTACATTAAGAGCTAATAATAATACATGCAAAAAGTGTTCAAAGCACTTTTATAAAAATGTTTATAGCAGATAGTATTATTGTATTTGCAGCACTAACTTTTCCCTTAAACCCCAAACTCAAAAAGCTAGATGGTTTAAGTTTTTTCCAAATTTTATTTTAAAATTAAATTATGTCTTAACCAGATGACCTGGAAAATGTGTCACATATGGGATCACATATTACACACATGTGTAATAGAGAATAGTATTTCTATTTTAAGGAGCACATTTAAAAGATACCTTTCAAAAAAAATCTTCAAATACTATACTGTAAAAATTTGTGGACAAAGGGGAATTTGTTTCAGATATAAACTACTTCTACTTTCCTATGTCTCCAATACTCTACTTTTTCAATTCTTCTGACTTGAAAAGGTTGAAGGTATGAATCTTTTCTTTCTTCCTCCTATTAAGTTCTGGTTCTCTCTGAACAAGGAGGATGCCAAAGCTGGAAGGCAGGGGTGGAGACGGGAGGTGGGGATGAAATTTAGGCTGGGGTTGGAGCTGTGACAGTGAACCTACGTGGGGTTAGCAAAGCAAACCTGCCATCTGAAACCATAACCCTTGGATCTAGAGTTGGAGGATGTTCTGTACTCATACCATCAACGGGTATGATGGACTAGTACATTTCTATCAAGAGTTAACCAAGTTGAGGTGCATTTTCTCTACTGGAATAAAGGAGGACTGAGAGGCTAAAGCTCTGAGTGGCAGGTCTGATTTGTAAGAACGGTTTCATTAAGTCAGAGGCTCACCGAGTGTGCTACAATCCCATCACCACCATCACTAAAGCCAGAATCAGCAGACACAGCACTTTTAAAAGACATCATGTTATTTATCGTCACACACATACCTCGTCCACGGGGCATTTTTGCTGTGCACTATTCATGAGTGCTAAGGGAAAAAAAGATGGGGTTACAGAAGAGGAAAGGGAGAAAAAAGAGTGAATGCAGTTGCCTAAGCTCTAAAAAGAATAAGCAGCAAAACTGTCTCGTCATGCCACTGTTTCTACCCACCTCTGTGCTTCGATGGAAAAGTTGATGAACCATAGTTTCAGAGAGTAAAGAAATATGTTGCAGGCAAAGATATATCTGTACAGACCAGGATATCCACACATATAACCATGGTTTAAAAAAAAAAAAATCTTCCTACAGTTTTTAGTAACAGTGCAAAAAAAAAAATCTAAAAATCATTCTGCAAAATCGATTTGCTACTTCAACAGGGATCAATTTTAAAGTATGAATAGTACTCAAAAGGTAATTCAGTAGTCAGTTTACATCTTTCAAATCAGTGGCCTTCCACTTGATTCTGCCCCTTCACCCCAGCGGTCATTAGTAACAGCACCCCAACCCCCGGTTGGCACAGTGGTATTTCCACACTGCATGCAGCAGGATGAGGGGAGAGAAGGGCTCCCAGTCATGCTTACAGACCTTCTCCACACTCTTGGAGAAACACTTGCTCTCCCCTCTCCTGCTCTGATTGTTTTTTTTTTCTCATATTCACTCATCTTTGAAATCTCTTTTTTCTCTTGATCCTTATAGAACGACTAGCACTTTTTGTCAGTTTTGAACAAGTTTAGTAGCTAGAAACACTTTAGATTTTCATGGCAGATTTTCATGTAGTGCCTCACATTCTTCCTGCTAATTTCTCAACTATCTGCTTAATCTCATTCTCACTTTCCCAGATTAAACAGATTTGATGTGGTTGTTAACCAGGAGGCTCAAATTTGCCCCCAGGGCCCACACAGAACATGTTCCTTTTAAACCCTGCCACACAAGGCCAGTCTTCCATGCATTTTGGATTAAGGCCGCAGAATAAAGGCAGGTTTTTCAGTCAAAGTTATATCATTTTACAGAATTATTTTCAAACGTTTCTAGTTCATATGGCTAAATTCTAAGTACAGGGCAAATTCATATTCAGCTGTTTATAAAAGACTGAGATCTGGATTTGCATTATTAGCGCTAATAAAGAATTCTCCTAAGTTTCCACAGGATCATAAGCCTGGAGGGACCCCCCCCCCTTTTTTTTTTTAGTAAATTTCTGCTTTTAAAAAATTTTATTTATTTATTTATTTTTGGCGGTGTTGGGTCTTCATTGCTGTGCGCAGGCTTTCTCTAGTTGCAGTGAGCAGGGGCTACTCTTTGTTGCGGTGCGCGGGCTTCTCATTGCGGTGGCTTCTCTTGTTGCAGAGCACGGGCTCTAGGGGTTTGGGCTTCAGTAGTTGTGGCACGCGGGCTCAGTAGTTGTGGCAGGAGGGCTCAGTAGTTGCGGCTCACGGTCTCTAGAGCGCAGGCTCAGTAGTTGTGGCGCACGGGCTTAGCTGCTCCGCAGCATGTGGGATCTTCCTGGATCAGGGCTCAAACCTGTGTCCCCTGCATTGGCAGGTGGATTCCCAACCACTGTGCCACCAGGGTTGGAGGCACCCTTAATGATCATCCTACTCCAACCTTACAGATGAGGAGACTGAGATCAGAGAGGGTCAATGAATTATCCCACCTCACACAGCTCATTATGGGAAGGGCTGGGAGCAGTTTGCTTCTTGAACTAAACTCTTTGTGGAGCCAGGAGAGCTGAATGCTAATCCTAATTCTAAATAATTCAAAATTATCAATTAAATGACTGTCAGAAGAAAAAAACACAAAGAAGGATTATTATATTACAAGCATCCTTGCTCCAGTGCTACCTTACCAATGAAAATCACAATAATAAAAATAACTCACTAACTACATTTGCTTGGGACAGGGTATAAACTAGAGGTGTTTGACATGATAACAGGAACACCCAAGGAGTGGAAAGCTCAAAATGGCCCTGGAGTCAGGAAGTCTAGGTTCACATCTCAGATCTACCTTGTGAGGCCATTTAATCTCCGAGACTCAGTATCCCTACCATCTGTAAAATGGGGTTAACGCCTACCACGCAGAGTGTTATTTTACAATGTAAGTGAATAGTTCCTGACTCACAGAAAGCAATAAATACTAGTTAAGTCTGTGAATTTCAAAGAATAATTTTCTCTTAAAAAGTCAATGAAAGGAAAAGCACGAACTTCCAGAAACATCCACTCAGAACACTTTCAAGATCTTTGCCCAAAATATTTAGGGCTCCCAAGAAGGAACACAACAAGAAGGATCTCAAGTCTTGATTGGATCCAGAATCATTATGAAAGAATTTAAAATACAACCAGTTAAGGAATATTACTTTAACAATGTGATAAAGTCTTTCTCCTTGCCAAGGATAGATGACTGAGTCTGGGATAGGAAAGCAAACATTTTAATGAGTTGGCTAAGGCAAAATTTGCTTACAACTTTTTCTTATAGAATGGGCAAAAAGGGAAAACATAGAGGGAATGACACAATTATTCTTCATTCTGTATTTACGTGGCAGCACCTGAGGATCTGTTTGGCCTTCTTGCCTAAACGTCAGGAATAAATACAACCAACACATATTTCTTCAGTGTATACAAAGTGAGTGACATATAAGAATTAAAAGATCACTGGGTTATTATTATTTTTAAAGACACCTCAAAGCAGGCGTTTTCCCTCTCTTTCATCTCCTCCTCCCTCCCTCTCTCCTAGGGCCCTGCTTCACTATTTCCTCTCTTCTCCTGCTCCAATCTGGTCTCACCCCTAGTTCCTCCCTCCCCAAGTCTCCAGGCTTCCTCATCCTACACAGTGTATAAATGTGCCCAGATTTCCTCTCTGCTTGACCCTCCATCCTTCTCCTCCTGTTTACCACCACGGTTCATGAAAGAGTAGCCTACTCAGCTGCCCCAACCTCACGAGCTCCATTCATTGTTGAAATGAAGTGTGGCTTCCAGCTTCAACGTTCTCCTGAACCTGCCCGCTCCAAGGCCACTGCTGAGCACCGCACTCAACGGCCTATTCTCAGCTCCTGTCACCTCACCTGCTGCAGCATTAAGAGCTATTTGTGGCTCACTCATTCTCTTTGAAAACCTCTCCCCCCTTGACCTCTAACATATAGCTGTCTCCTAGTTTTTCTATTACTGGGATCATTCTTTTTCAGCTTTTTTTGGCCCACTCCTCCTTAGCTGCCTTCTCCTAAGCCTTGCAGGGCACCGGGGCCTCAGTGTAAGCAAGTGCCATGCTGGAGGACCTACGGGAACTCAGGAACGGATTACAATCCCCAACAAATCCCTTCTGAAACCCAAGAGGGAGGAAAGGTAAGAAGCCAGGGAACAAAGGCAGGGGCCAGCAGACAGGACTCGGTGAGATCTCACGCCTCTCTGGCCCTATGGAACCTTAAAGGCACAGCTTGATCTCTGACACCAATATTTCCTAAGATTCTGTCTTTTGTCACCTTCTCTATTCTCTTGTTTTTTTTTTCTTTTTCTTTTTCGCCTTCTCTGTTCTCAACACTATCTCCTTAAATACTGAGCGACTCCCAAGGTTTTCCCTATAACCTTAATTACCCCGAATTGTATCTTCAGCAAGAACATCTTGTCTAAATTCCAAACCCTACTTTCCTTTTTAAATTCCCTCCCTGCCCCATCTGCCCCTTTCTCCCCAAGGGCTCTAAGGCATATAAAGTTACCACGAATTTTTCATTTTCATATATGAATTCCCATCAATATCCACTGTGGCATTCCCACACCTTCATAATTCACCACCACCACCAAAAAATTAAACGTGGGAAAGCGTGGAATATCTTTCTGTGTTGCCACCTGACAACTTTTTCACTGCAATGGCTCAAATGCATGCTCTTCACACCTGTGGAGATCCTAAATTCATACTAAATATTATAACTTATGTTTCTAGAAATAGGATACATTCTCCTCAGGGTGGTGACCTCAGCTCAAAGAATGCGAAGAACATTTAATATTCCTTTCTTATCTTTTTAAAAATAAAAACAGGTAATCCATGCGTTTTTTGGAAAAGGGACATTTGCAGAGCCTTTGATTAAAAAGAATGTTGAACTCCTGCACCAAAAGCAAGTTTTAAGGCTTTAACCTTAGAAGTCAGAAAGTATGAATGCGCCATTTTAGAGAGAATTCTGTTACAGCACTTCTAGCATGTATGTGGAAGTGTGAGCTGATCTCCATAAGCATTTATTTACAGAGTCAAATTAAAATACTGTGGAAGTAAATCAATAACAAAGGACAGGGTTTGATATTTTTGAAACCCATCAGATGTCTCTACCGATAGAAAATGGTTACATACAATTTATATTAGATCATTAAAATTGACTACATAATATAGTTTTTTTTTTTTTTTGTAACAGCTTAGTTCTCTAGAGAAAAATATTGTTCTGAGGAACTCGCTTATCAATAAACAGAAGTTGAAAAGAACGCTGAAAACCTAGCTGCTTGTCTGAAATGGTTTATTACTCCTCAGGAGAAGCTACTCTTGTCAGATTCTTTGTAAGATTCATCAAATACAATCACTTGCTGGAAATCTAAATCATCATTCAAAATTATTGCAGAGGAAAATACAGAGCAGGAAGAAACAAACTTACATCTCTTGATTACTGCTCTAATGGATGACAAGGGTCCTTGGCTAGAAAAAGAAAGAAAGAAAAATTATTACACATTGATTAATCCTTTTAAAGAAGGATTACTTACAATGCCAGGTCATTTCTGGGACTCAAATGGCTCCAAGCAGCAAGTTTGATACATGAGTTACTGATCTATCCTATTTAAGAAACATAAATTTTAAAACTTTTCAAATTGCCTTTGATATTTAAGATGCTTTATGGGAACTGACGAGGCTGGTGAGGTGTCTACAGCGTAAATAAAATTTTGCCTTAAGCTTGCTTTCATAGCTATCTACATACTGAGTCTTCCAGTGAACTTCTGGACACTACTTGAAATCAGGTAGAAATGACATGGTGCCCCAAAGAATTCTGACCCTCCTATATCTCTTTTGTATTTGAAATCAGAATTCCTGTCTTCTCATATCAGATCAAAATAGATCATTTTTAGAGTCAATGTGACCTCAGGACCAACAGCATTTCTTTCAAAGATTAGAATTAAAAGTATCACCACCTAAAAATAGAAGTCTTCTGCTTGCTTTGAGTTTTGTTCAATAGCTGGTTGGTCCTGGCTACCCCGGACTATGTGACCTTGGGCGAGTCACAGAAGCCTTCTGAGCCTCACCTTACTCACTGGCCAAAACTCTCCAGCCGCAAAGGTTAGTGCTTCTAGTTTGTAAGGTTGTTTGCTCATTTGTTTCTTGTCTTTATTCAAACCAGCTGGATTAATTATCTTTGGAGTCATTTAGAAAAAATATACAACCATGAACTTTTAATGATGTGATTTAGGGAAAAAAAACTTGTTTATAAATTTTTTTTTCAGAATGCTTTTAAAAAAATTTATACTTATTTTTGAATTTGTACTCTTTTAAAGTTTATGCTGTGGTAATCTGTATAAATCCTCTTGCCAGTTACTTAGGTAGATAAGATAAAACTTCAGGAAGATACAATGATGTATCAGTTCATTTTATGGGAGGGATATTTTAAGAATATACTATTCTGACAGACAAGAAAAAAAAAAAAAGCTCCCGGAAGTCTCCAATATTATGAAGCTAGGATCGTAATATAAAAATATAAGTATTTTCAGCAATACTTATTTTTTTAAAAAGGTTCTTGAAGTCTTTCTGTAAACAACTACTTAAAAAAAATTATATAAGGTAACACAGAAGAGGCAACAGCACTAAAATGCAAATAGGATGACTGAAGTTTTCAGAAGAAACTTCTTGGTGTAACAGTGCAGAGACTGCATGTTAGTATTATGTTGACTCAGGTACAGTAATTAAAAAGATCAGAAACAGTACTTAGAAGCAGGGCTCAAAAAGCCAAAGTTTAGGGGACTTCCCTGGCAGTCCAGTGGTTAATACTCTGCGCTTCCACTCCAGGGGGCAAGGGTTTAATCCCTGGTCAGGGAACTAAGATCCCGCATGTCGTGTGGCAGGGTCCAAAAAAAAAAAAAAAAAAAAATGCAAGTTTCATGTATGTATCCAGGCAGGGTATAAGGGATGTTATTGAATGTCTCCACTGATCTGAAGGGATGTTACAATACTCTGTTACCTTTGTGAAGGAGAAAGGTATATTGACTAGGGTGGAACATGGTAGGGGTCATTTGGGTTGAACTGTTTCCTCCCTAAAAAAGATACATTGAGGTCCCAACCCCTAGTATCTCAGAATGTGACCTTATTTGGAAATAAGGTCAATACAGATGTCATTACTATAGTGAAGATGAGGTCATACTGGAGTGGGGTGGGCCCCTAATTCCAATGTAACTGGTGTCATTAGAAGAAGACCATGTGAAGACACAGACGCAAAGGGAAGACGCCATGGAGGTGGGGAGACGGGGATGCAACTGCAAGGCGAGGAACACCGAAGACACTGGCAGACCCCCAGAAGCTAAGAAGAGGCAAGGAAGGACCCCCTGCGGCTTTCAGAGGGAGCATGACCCCTCTGACGGGCTGGATTCCAAACTTCTAGACTCTAGAACTGTGAGACAATAAACTTCTGTTGTTATAAGTCACTCAGTTTATAGTATTGTTAGGGCAGCTCTAGGAAACTAATACAGGGTGGCCTTCAGGGGTGCTGAGTAGGTGTGATAATTCGTGGCGCTGTACACTTTGTGTATTTTTCTGTATGTTATACTTTAATAAAAAGTTGTGTGTCGGGGGTGGAAACTTTGGCACAAAATAGAATTTTGACTGAGGTCAGCTCAGGTTCTACAATTCAAGACTTGCAGCATCATGTTCAGGCTAGATCTAAAAACCAACCAACCAAACAACCATCTTATGTCTAAAACAACATTTTCCAAGCTCTAAAGTTCTCCTTTAGAGGTTGACAGGTTTTGTGGAAGGGAGAATTAGAAAGAAGGCCAGTGGTCCAACACATCTCTATGGGAAGCAGTTTTGGGAGATGCTGGAGTAGCCTCCAGGCTGTGCAGTGCATACAATGTCTGTATCTCAAACATAGCTGTAGGTGTAAAATCTGGGGTTTTGAAGATGCGCCTTTATCTCCATCTTTCTGCAGAGCCCAGACTGCAGTGGAAGGTACCACTCTATAGTCTTAAGAGAAGACCTCAGAGGAATCCTCCCTCAGCACGAGCTCAGGCTCATGTCTCAGCTGGGAACATTCAGGCAGGATGGCCACCACGGGACAGTAGACACGGCTACATGACCCCTGGTCAGAGGAGGGGGCAGCAGAGCCTGTTCTGGGTCCAACTGCCCATATTCACTTTTGGCGCCTCTGCCTGTCAGCTGGTGTGACTTTGTGCAAATTAAATTACTTAGCTTCTCCAAGGCCCCTCGTTTCCTCACATATAAAATCAAGAATAACTCAACTCCCGCATGAGGTCATTGTGAACAGTAAGAGAGAGAATCCATTAAAGCATTTGACACAGTGCCTGGAACAAAGTGTGTGTTCGTTCAATAAACGCGAGCCGCTATTAGCATGATTCACGTTTGTTCACAATCTTTAGGGCCATCACAACACATCTGACAACACATACGACCCTTGACAGGGTCTCACTTTGGGGTCTGATATCATACAGATAGTAGGCCTAACAGTTTATGTTTTTAAGAGATTTTTTTTCTTTGAGATTCACTTGCTCTCCTCTGGTTTCTGCTGTTCAGACAGAACCTGAGCCCAGGCCCCTCCATGACAAAACACAGGACTGTGAAACTGCATCTTTACTCCATTCTAATTTTATAAGCCCACGTCCTGGCGCCTGGCAGAGCTGACCCAGATCTTTTGCCTTCCGCTCTTCAAGCACTGCTGCCCTATTATCAGGTGCCCTTGTTCTTGGTGCAGCAGATAAACCCACTACAGAGTAGGAGAGTCAAAGAACCTTCCAAGGGAAACGAGGGCTTGGGGAAATGGCTTTCGATCCTGAGGAGGAGAACCAAAAGTTGCAGTCAAGACAGAACTGTCTCAGGTGTGACTGCTGATGCTGATTTGTCTTCCTCCAGGACTCTGGGGTCCCCAGCTATTCACGGTCCCCTTCTATCCTTTCCTCCCACTTTCTCCCAATAGCCCTTCCCAGGCTGTGCTGTAGGATCACTCTCTCCCACTGTTTTTGCATAGAACCTTGCTTAGTTGTTAAGACAGTGTCTTTAACAAAGAAAATTGCATTAAAAAAAAGTGTCTCAACATAATGAAATGAGATTTCAGCAATGAAGATGACGAGGAGAACAGCTTATTATTACGTGTGCCAAACACACGATCCATTTTGAAAAAGAGGAGGAAACTGAGGCTTAGAGGTTAGGGCTGCAGTCACACAGCTGGTGAGTGGCAGAGCCAGATGCGGATTCACTAGTGTCTGATTATAATCCAAAAGTCTACAATTCGGGCTTGGGTGGATGGGTGTTAAGTTTCTGAATGTTCCACTGTTCCACAAAGTTCAATATGTAAGCAAATCGCCCCTAGGCATAAAGCTGGCCCCCAAAATTTCACATTGAAGTTTCATCCAGACTCTGCAGATGACAGGAAAGAACAAAATAAAAGTTGCTAAGTATGACACTGTAATGTTGTCAACAACAACAAACACAATGGTTGTTCTTAATCTCATCTAAGAAAATCCAATCTCTCTTTATTTTGGATCATGTTTTATCAAAATAAAACAGATTAAAAAAAATCTTTATCCAACTTTCAAAGCAACAGCTTGTTCCCAAGTTTCAATTCATTGCCCCACCACTCTCTCTGGTAAGGAAAAAAACTGTTTTCCCAAATCCAGGAGTTGCTGGATTTGGCTTGTCTGGTAAACAAATCAGAACAATGCCTGCAAGTGCCCATCCCGCAACATCTTATAGGTTTTGGAGTTCTTTCTATGTGCAGAGGCAACTGAGTATATTTTTAAAAATGCATTCTATATAAAAATCCTCAATAAAGGCCATGGGCATATCATTAGAGTACTAGTTAATAAAGCCATCAGCTTAACAAGGAGTTAAACTAATGTGATCTAGAGGTACAGCCCTCTAGTCAAGCTGATAAAGCTGCCAGTGAACATAAACGTTATCTCCTTGTATGTAGCATCTTCTCCAAAGGCTCTCAACATTTGGACTGATTTATCTCCACCTCCCAGCAGAAAGGTTTAACCAGATCGGTGCGATATTTGCGGGCTGGAAGAGGTATTCTGTCTTATCCATTCTCTCATACATCTAATACTTATTACATGTATAATATGTACCAGGCACCAGAAATGCCTTGAAAGCACAGACTCTGACCTTGGTGAGAAAGACAGATACTGCAACTGCTTTTCTATTAATAGTATACAGGGGTAGGCACAAGGTGCTATGAAGGCAGAGAAGGTATACATCACTCAATCTTGGGGTCCAAGGAGAGGCTTCTAACATGTGACATGTGTCTTGACTGAGACCTGAAGAATGTGTAGGAGGAAAGGTTCTAAAGAGAGAGCGTCAGGTAGCAAACCATCAGGAGTAAAGAGACAGTTGAGCATGGTTTGAGCCCCACATATGAAGAAGCCAGAGTCAAAGGTAAGAAGGGAATGGAACCCAAATGCCATGCCAAAGGATGTGGGAACATGCTACAGAGGGCAGTGTTGACGCCAGGCATGACGCGCTAGGTTAAACACTAAGAATCCACGGGTCAGGGATATGACAGCAAAGTGCTTCAAAAGCAAGTAGGAATTTGTCTGGGACATCTCCCTAGAACAAGCCCTGCTGACTGTAGCTGGTCTGTATGCACCAGCCATGATGTTTATGGCATGCCTGACATTTTTAAAGGGTTTATGAATAAACCCGGGAGTCTGGCATTACATGTCTTTTTTTTTTTTTAACATCTTTATTGGAGTATAATTGCTTTACAATGGTGTGATAGTTTCTGCTATATAACAAAGTGAGTCAGCTATATATATACATATATCCCCATATCTCCTTCCTCTTGCGTCTCCCTCCCACCCTCCCTATCCCACTATATGTCTTGAATTGTGGGTAGATCCATATTTTTAGGAACTAAATATATGAATGATAGGGTTGACACACTCACGTTTTAAAAAATAAGTAATGAGTAGATGTAGGAAAAAGAAGATAAAAGTGAGCAAGAGGAGGTTTCTGGAAGTTCCAGAAAGGCACTGGAGAAGTCTAGGGTGTCTTATTCAAAAATGCATTTATTCACTTATGGAGTTCTCACTATGTAGCTGACATTTTGCCACAAACTGGGGACACAAATATTGGTAATAAATACCCTCTTCCCTCAAGAAGTATGCAATCTTATTGACAAGATCAACAAATAAAAGATATAAACAGGATATGAAAAAAATGTTATACAAGGTATTATGGGAGTTCAAAAGAGGAGTGTCTAAGTTTAGCCCTGGGAGAGGTGAGGAAAAGACAGAGCTGATGCTTGAATAGAACTAGTGCAGGTTTTCTCACCTTTGGTACTACCGACATTTGTTAAGGGGGTAGGGGTGGGGGGCTGTCCTGCGTATTATAGGAGGATTCGCAGCATCCCTGGCCTATATGTACCAGATGCCAAAAGCACACTCCCCCCACCCCTCTGCAGTTCTGACAACCCAAAATGTCTCTAGACATTGCCAAATGTCCCCTGGAGGAAAATTGCCCTCAGTTGGACCACTAAGCCAATGGCAACAAAAAAGAGTAGCAGTGTTTATACGGATGGGAAAGATGTTGGCTTTGCCATTTCCGGCTGCCAAGTTGATGGTGGCAGCAGTGGGAATAAATGGGGCAGGGGTAGAGGCTCAATGCGAGGGAATAGGACAAAGGCAGTGATGAGAAGAGAAGAAATAAAAGAAATTTCTAGCACCAAGAACAGTTTTAGAAAAGCGGTACTACGGCTATATCAGGTGAAAAAATTAGTCTTTCTAAGAAGGAACATAAGAAGTCATTCTATGAAAATAACCTTTTTAAGTCAGGTGTTTACAAACCAAGGATTATGTGCACAGCTTTTTTATGATACTAATTTCAGGACTACAATAAACCTTGACTTGCTGCACTGCAGAAAAAGAAATCATCACATATCTAGCACTTTTATAAACAAAGCCTTGGGCCAACCTTGATTTGCTTCTCAAAACAGAAAGCACTAGTGTTACAGAATAACAAAAATACTTGTGCTTTCATCTTCTGCGTGCATCAATCAAAATTTATCACCCTATATTGCCTGCTAGATGAAGACAATATCATGTAATGGGAGAAGAAAGTATGAGTTAGTAAATAATATTTTGCCACTAGACAAATATAAAGCTATGGTGTCATTTTAAAAGTGTCTAAGTTAATATCATCATCGTAATATGTAGAGCCAGATCTGATACACTGTGGGGAATGGAAAAAAATAAGATTAAGTGTAGTTATCTGAAACTAATGAAAACAAATTATGTTTTAGGTCTAAAACTGATTGGCTTCCATAAAGTTTGGGTATGGCAAGGGGAGTGAATTCCTTCTTCAGAATTAGAAAATAAAGGTTAGTAAAGAAAAATAATTGAGATCCAATTAGAATGACTTTTGCTAAAGTTAAAAACTAAAACAAAACGATAAAATACTTCTATTAATACTTTGAAAGCTTTAGGCAAAAAGTTGTATGAGTTCTGAGTTTACTAACTTTCTTTTTCATCACCTTGACAGCTCAAGTATAATCACTGAGATCTATAATATAACATCAAGTTACATCAGGTATTTTTCTACTTAATCTTCTTCAAAGACAAGAAAATCATATGTATAACCTTTATTTACACATTTGGTTTCTGGACAAAAAAAGTTAATATATATTTAAATGAGTTTCATTAACACACTCTATGTGTTACAAAATTTGTAAAATGCGTTCTATTGACAGTGTGCCGGTGAACCTGAAGAATACAGAGGACAGGCAGAAAGAAAGCAAACAGAATGCATGATGTACCTCCGGGGTATCATGACTGTAGTGGGAAAAGGACAGAATCTGGAGCTGGCCAGAGACCTGCTTTCCTATTTGTGTGAGCTCGGCCAATTTACTTACTTGCTGGGATTGTTTCTTATTTGTAATATGTGGATACGAATGCCCATCTTTTGGCTTGTTACTAAAACTGAATGAAAAAATACTACATAAAATATACAGCACAGTGCTTGGCATTTATCAGAGTCTCAAAAAATGTTAGTTCTCTTTCCCACCCTGTTTGCCAATACACAAACTTCTGGAGTCCATAATTACATGTGGTTGAAATTTTTGGAGCTATTCTGCCCACGCCAGTTGAGTTGCCCTGTAGTTATCATAACCCTACCTTATAAATTCAAATAATTGACCATTCGCATTTCAGTTGCAATGATTATTCACAACTTAACAACCATGCTGAGTTTCACAATGCATGCTTCTCATGTACCTAATCTCCTACGAAGCTGAAGCAACAACAAAGCCGAGAGAACAAAGCAGACCTCCAGGCTTTTGTAAGCGCTGTATTTCCCCCATTGAGAACACAGATCTCTGTTCCTTTAGGTCATGCTTCCCATGACGTTTTTCACAAAATGGGCATGGTGATCAGTAGCTCTGCAGAGTTTCATATTTCTTTAGCTCTATTAAAAAACAAATCCCACAAAAGTGTTCAAAGATCCTGCAAAGAGGCTTTCAGCTCTACTATTAATAACTAGAGTACATTTAAAATTAGAATATGTTGTCCTTTCCAATGCTTTTTGTTTTTTTCTTTTTTTCCCACACATGCATGTCTTGACTTCCTAATTAGCCTGCAAACTTCTCAAGGAAAGAGACGGGCTCCACTCGTTTTTATAGTGCAGCTCAGTGGGATCACGTGCTCACTGAACTAATGCAAACTCAATCCTACTCACAGACAGAAACACATGTAACTTGAATAGTACAGGTGATCCCACCTACAATCTACTTAATAAGCAAATCCCCAGAAATAATTTTGCTGCTGGCTTTGTTCTGTTGGTTTCAGTTCCCAGGTACATCTTGTATGCACATCTTGCCAAAAGTGTCTGGGTCTGATGTTTAAAAATAGGTATTTTTCCTACAAAATTTCACCTTGATGAGTATCTGGTGCTCAAAGAAGAACAGAACTCTCTCCTAACAGTAGATGGAAAACTGGCCAGGTTCACCTTATTAAGAGATGGCATCGACATGGCACCTAATTTGGCAACAAATACTGTACTTTAAGTGTCAATTAATGGAATTTCAGGGGTAATTTTATAAGTTAAGCCTCTGGTAATTCCCAACCCATAAGCATCACAAACTTCACTGAGTGTGCTGCTAAATTTCAAACCACGTCTCATACACAATAGCATACAGTGATATTAATCAGATGCAACTGTGGGTTATGCTATATGATGTACAGCACGTACAACTTACTCTGAGAAGAGGAATAGGCATAATGTCAAGTCAGCACCTAAGAAAGGTGGCGTTTACTGCAACATGTGAGAATAGGGTCTTTAGCTGGATCTTCAGATGTTAACACAAAAAGGGTGAAAACTGTGGGTCTGATGTACAACTGTGTTCAACAAACACCTATTGAATGAACCAAGGAAATAATAATCAGAATAAATTTTTTCTGGGTTTATATCTTTCCTTTATAGTCAACCTAAAGTGATCTACAGAATGAGTTTACATAGAAAACCCAGAAAGAGAAAAAGGGCTAAAATTTACCCCTCCCCTTGCTGGATATATAGCAATATAGGAGGATTAAATTTTATGATTAAAAGTTATTTGTTGCGGGCTTCCCTGGTGGTGCAGTGGCTGAGAGTCTGCCTGCCGATGCAGGGACACAGGTTCGAGCCCTGGTCTGGGAGGATCCCACATGCCGCGGAGCAACTAGGCCCATGAGCCACAACTACTGAGCCTGCGCGTCCGGAGCCTGTGCTTCGCAACGGGAGAGGCCACAACAGTGAGAGGCCCGCGCACCGCGATGAAGAACGGCCCCCACTTGCCACAACTAGAGAAAGCCCTCGCACAGAAACGAAGACGCAACACAGCAAAAATAAATAAATAAAATTAATAAACTCCTACCCCCAACATCTTCTTTAAAAAAAAAAAAAAATCAGTACCAAAACTCAGAAGTTCCAGAAGCAGCTGATATTTGGAGCTGGGCTAGCAACAAAATATGTTCCAAACAAAGAGGTGTGTGCAGGCATATGAATATTTGGGAAGATGCCTTAACCTCAGCATGTGGTAGTTTTCAAATGAGATCAAATTCATCTCAATTAACCACTGTAGTATCCTCTTGTAAAAAATGAAATCTTACTATTAATAACAGCATATGAAAAATCAGTGGGTTTAGTAGAAGGCAGCAGGGAAAGAAAAAAGGTGAGAAACATGATTTCGTGTTTCTCCATTATTTATTTATTTTTGGCTGCGTTGGGTCTTCGTTGCTGCGCGCAGTCTTTCTCTAGTTGCGGTGAGCGGGGGCTACTCTTCGCTGTGGTGCGCGGGCTTCTCATTGCAGCGGCTTCTCTTGTTGCAGAGCATGGGCTCTAGGTGCGCGGGCTTCAGTAGTTGTGGCTCTCGAGTTCAGCAGCTGTGGCTCGCAGGCTGTAGAGTGCAGGTTCAGTAGCTGTGGCGAATGGGCTTAGTTGCTCCCCAGCATGTGGGATCTTCCCAGACCAGAGCTCGAACCCGTGTCCCCTGCATTGGCAGGCGAATTCTTAACCACTGCGCCACCAGGGAAGTCCCCTCTCCATTCTTTATGGGATGAAAGGCAGCAAAACAAGGCAGTTTTGCTATTTTTCATTGCAAAAACAAATACATATTTTAAGCATCTGAAACTGATCAAAATATCAGTTAAGTGATGCTTCCAATAAGATAGAAAATTAGGTCAGTTTGAAACCTTGACTTTAAAACTTTACAAAGATACTATTTCTAAAATGTTGGCTCCATTTTTTATTTGAAATAGTGAGGCAGGTATTTTTTAAAAGCTAGGTTTAAATGTTATTAATAAAAATGCATAAATTACTTGTTATAAGGCACTACAAGATTTTTCTAGACCAATACTTTTTTAAAAATCTCTTTTAAAAGTGAATGTCGTAGCCACGCATTTCTTAGCTTTGTAATTTCTTGATCAAAGGTTTTAGGCTGGCTAAGTCTTTCCTTTTACCCTTTTATAGTTTCCTACAGCATTACATTTCTATCTTTTCACCAAATCTCAGTGATGTCTAAGCCAGAATAAAATAGGCTCAATCAGTGGTGGAGGAAATAATAATGAAGCAATAAACATAACAAAACAGAAAAATCTGATCATTTTCATATGTTGAAGGCCTAAAAAGGCTTTTGTGTTGCTAATAAAAACAAATACATTAAAAAAATCACTTAACCAAGTACTTCAAAAGCTGGCAGTTCTTAGAGTTTCTGTTAAAGCTTAAAACTTTGACTAAGAATTGTAAAAGAGAACACGGAGATAGCTGAGCTCATTCTAACAACAAACATGCAGACTTGTTCTCCTCTGGGAACTGGAACAGAACTTCAGCAGCGGGTAGGCATGAAAACGTTTACTGCGATATTCAACAACTTCTCCATGACAATAAGGATTGCAAGCAGCGCACCTACCAGCTAATACCTAGTTTTTGCAAAGCCACTGGAAATCTTTTTCATTGTAAAACAAGAACATATTTGGCAGCCAAAAGACTTTAAAGGCATTTAAAATGATGACTACTAAGAATTACATGAAATTACCTAACAGGTACAGTAAATCGCTAGATTAGGGAGCCCACAGAAAAACAGGTTTTAGGATACACATTAGATATTTGAAGATACCTTCATTTAAGGGTATGACTGTTGATGAAGACTGCAGACACCGAGTACAACTGCCCCCAAACTAGCAGTTCTATTTTTTTTTTAAGATATTTTTTATGTTGACCATTTTTTAAAGCCTTTATTGAATTTGTTACAATACTGCTTCTGTTTTGTGTTTTGGTTTTTTGGCTGCGAGGCATGTGGAATCTTAGCTCCCCGACCAGGGATCGAACCCACACCCCCTGCACTGGAAGGCGAAGTCTTAACCACTGGACCGCCACGGAAGTCCCAGCAGTTCTATCTTTACAGGACATTTTAAAAGATTCAGAGAGAGTAAATCTGCCTGCTATAAGCACTAGAAAACAGCAGAAAGGAGGGAAGCAAGAAAATGCCGAAGAGAACACAGGAGAGAATGGCAGGGATGGGGTCCAGCTATATAGAATGTGGATGAGCCAAGGCTCTAAAGAGAAGAGGAACGAGCAGCCCACACCAGTGCCACACCGTGATATAACCGGCCCGCTACTCAGGAGATTTCTGGGGTCCCCTCCCCATTCTTTCTTTCCTCTTCCCTCCCACACTGGAGAGGAGAGGCGTTGTATTCAGCCATTCTCACCCAGTCTGCCTTGTGACCAGCTATACCACAGTGAAATGGCCTAAAGTACAGTCTGTGGCAAAGCAACAGTGTGACCAGTACAGAATTTACTTCTATAAGGGAGATAAACAGATCCCCAAACTGAATATTCAGTGTGATCCCAATCTTATTTTCTAAATCTTACCTAAAAAACCATATATATACACATATACATATTATATATACATACCCACATTATATATACACATATATAATTTATATATTTTATATTTATACAAGAAAAGTGAGAACACATCTACCCAGCAGTGTGCTGGAGACAGCTCATACTGGCTCATGAAAGCTGACAATTAAATTTTCAGAAATTCTACAGGCCAGTTTTTTAAACATAGCCATTATTAAAAATTATATAAACTTATTTAAATTATATAAACTTACAAGCAAATAAATCACATAAAAAAGGTAATAAATACTCAAAACTTATCATCTCCTAATTATTTTACTACATTTCACTATTATCTATGCTCTTGAGATGACGTATGCCTATCATTTCTGAATGGTGGAAATACTATAATAATGATGTGCTACTGTGCAACTTTTTCCAATTCATCATCAGTGGTGTCATGTTGGTCAAGGTGGGAGTATTTACACCGCAAAAGTTGGCAAACCAGGGTTGAATTTATCATTTTACTGATTGTCTAGACTTAAGAAAGTGATGGAGAAAATGTTAATAATGCAGATTCAAAATAAAAGTATGTTGTGTTTGTAGCTGTTCCATGAGGAACATACCCCAAAATTGAGGAAACAGTCTTCCAGTATTTGAAAACTATTATCTGAATCAGCAAAAAGTTTGCTCAGGTCACTGACAAAATGGGTGGAAATTCTGACCTATGTTTTGCTTGTTTCACTGTCATCTTATTTATATGAACAAAAGTATCAACCAACATTCATACTGCAATTACACTTAGCTGGTTGTTGAACATTTATCAGGACACCACTGCATATGATTTGTTATCGACCTGTATCTCTGTATTTTCCAAGTTTTATGTAATGAACATTATTACTTTTGTAATTTATTTAAGAAAAAGATTTGTTATGGCAAAAAGCAAAAAAAGTGACCGGTTTATATCAAAGTCATGACTTTATAATTATTAAAATTACATTCAGACCATCAGATAATGAATCACTTTATGGAAGTAGCGGGCTAGGTCAAACCTAAATGCCATTATGGGGTGAAAATCCCCCAGAATCCTAGTATGGATAGCAGCATGCATACCACTTCACGACAGTTTACAAAAAGAAAATGATCTATATATTTTACAAACCCCTATTGCTCCAGCATGAAAATTTAAAAGAGGGAGTTAATAATCAAATTAAATGAACATGAACATCTAGAGTTTAAAAATCATTAGTGTAACTACTACTTCCTTAGTGTGTTCTACGTTCCGGAGATTCTCCTAGGTGCTGGGGATAAGAATAAAAATGGTGAGCCCCACATTCAAAGAGCTTATAGTTTAGTGGAAAACACAGAAAAGTGAACAGGTAAGCTCCTTTTCCTTTTTTTTTTTTTAATCAGGCAATTTTAATCTGCATTAGGAAGTGTGGGACAACCTAAGGACATCTCCAGATATCCTTTAAAAAATAATATTGCAAATATAAAACAAATCAGGAATGTCAATTCAAATGAAATGCAATTGAAAGAGATGGTAAAGTATAATCAAACTTTAAAAAATAATAAAATGGGTTCTGAGTGGCAAGACGGTGCAGCTAGGAAGAGTCACATCTACCTCCTTGCAGCAGCCAAAGCCAGAACCACTCCTCAAGCTCCCAGCTAGTCCAGGGCTGGCGTTTCTAGAACAGGCTTAGCACAACAATCCAGTCCTAACTCAAACTTCCAGGGGCGCCAGGGACATCCTGCTCACCTGCCACCAATGCCTATGTCACCTTAAGAATGCCTATAAGATACGTCAATTGCTTCCTGGGCCGTGGCCCCTCCTGTTACAAGCATTCCTGACAACGGGAATCAACTGAAATGAATGTGTGGATGGACAGATGGATGGACAGGTAGGAGGGTGGGCAGAGAGGCAGATGGACGGGTAGACAGACTTGTTTTTTCTTAATGATGTTACTTTTAAAAAAGAAGATACATTATTTAGTAACTCCTACCACCTATACATCCCACCTATCTAGGCAGCAAATATCATTCCTGCTTTAATGGAGCTGTGAAAAGAGGAAAGGCCCCCCCACACCTGAAGGTGGTGTGATAATATTACACATTTTACTTCTAGACAAACACTCTGTTAAAACTGGGGCCACAGCTTTCCTAGGAGAGATGTACCACTGTTTCAGTCTGAGTTGAACCCAGTCCAATGATACTTAGGGTTCTTCCTGGAATTTCAAGAAAAGAAGAAAAAAGGAGATAGAGACAAAAGAGGAAAGAAACATAACTACCGATGGTGGGGTTAGAATCTAAGACATGTTTCTCACCTCATTCCCACAAGCCACAACCCTGATGGCAAGGGTCTAAGAAAGACGGGGTGGGATTCCCGGGGCAGGAACAGCAAAGGTTCCCTCTTCGTTCCCACCAGCACCTCTACCAGAAGGTTTGCTGATGTGGGACTATGCTTGGTGGTGGGGCAGCAGGGCCTCTGGAGGATTTCAGCAGCCGGAGAAAACAGCAGTGTGTGGAGATAACCGACACAAGTACAAACCAGAAAGCGTTTTCTACATCATTTATTTACTTTTACAAGTAGCCTCAAAACGGGGTACACTTCTTGAGATCCTCAGATTTCTAGTTGTTTCTAGTTCATTTGAAAGTATCTCTTCTCAAGTTGGGAAACACTAACTGATCATCTGTCATGCACCAAACCTGGAGATACAAAGATGAACAAGTGCCTTCAGTTGGGGAGTGAGACTTATAAACACATAATGATGAACTATCATGCAGGGTGATCTGTGCTCTAGACAGAACTATGCCGAAGTAATTAGGAAGCAGTCTTTAGTTGGTCAGTTTGTTTCTTTTTGTCCCTGGATATCAAAATGTTGCAGACAATGACTTTAGGCCCCATTTAAAATTTTTAACATAAAGACTGTACTCATATTCCCTTTTACATCTAACATTTCCTTAGAGACGTTTGTTTTCAAACTAGGACTTCGTATAAGAATAGTGACCTTTCTCTTATTGAAGTGATTCAGCCTTGACCATTTTATCTTAGATTATCTGGTAAAGTAGAATAAAACCTGCTCACTGTGCTAATACTGAATTGCTGTAACTTATTTTGTCACAGTAATTTTATATGTATTTTGGGGTGGGGGGAAGACCTTTTTAAAGAATAAAATTTTAAATTTTGTAAATAGTTTTAGATTTACAGAAAAGTTGTGAAGATTAGTAGTTTCCGTATACCCCACACCCAGTTCCCTCCGTTGTTCACATCTTACATTAATGTTACATTTATCACCATTGTGTGTTTTTAAACACTCTGATTGGGACTTCCCTGGTGGCACAGTGGTTAAGAATCCACCTGCCAATGCAGGGGACATGGGTTCGAGCCCTAATCTGGGAAGAACCCACATGCTGCGTAGCAACTAAGCCCGTGCGCCACAACTACCGAGCCCACGTGCCACAACTACTGAAGCCCGTGCGTCTAGGGCCCGTGCTCTGCAACAAGAGAAGCCACCGCAATGAGAAGCCCATGTGCCGCAACGAAGAGTAGCCCCTGCTCGTCGCAACTAGAGAAAGCCTGCACGCAGCAACAAAGACCCATTGCAGCCAAACATAAAATAAATTTTTAAAAAAATTATAACAAAAAAACCCCCACTCTGATTATGCAGACTCTGCTTTTCCATGTTTTATTTGTAAGAGATTACAGGAGGTACTAGAAAAGCTCCCCTACAGGAATTGTAACGTTGTCAAAACCCAAATATGTTTTTCTCAAGGTGAGGTCACATTCAAAATGAGGAGTGAGGTCAAGAAGACCCAGTCATGGGGCTCGCCACTCTGACGAGCACCACTAGAAGGAACATCTGGAGTGCTGTTTTACAGAGAAGAGAAGGACTAGTAAAAGGAAGACAGAAAGACTGCTAACCTTAAGAATGTAAGGTAAATCAGGGAGGGGCAAAATTTCTGTAGATTATTTTTTAGGGTTCCAATTCCCCAGATTTAGTATAAAACTACCTCAATGCCCTATAAATGCTTATCACACACAATAACTACTTGTTGAATATAAGTGAATCCCACTTTCAAATATATCATCATACAGAAACCCCGATACATTGGTTTGATATCAAATTTGCATTCATCGATGTTTCAGGGAGATTTTTTTTTTTTTTTAAGTCACGATCCTTTCCCAACACGAGGCCTACCCTAAATGCGAGTTGTGGTTTTGCCTCAGACTTAAGCAGAACAAACCTAGGGGCGATCTGAAGGCTATATTCTCAACAATCACTATTATAAAATAATACCAAGATCGAGTCTCTACTCTATTCAAGTAAGGGCCAAACAGAAGAGGGGAGAGGTGATCCACCCCTGTACATAGAGCATCTGATAGCATTAATGCTACAAGTGAATTGCTGGAGACACAGGGCATGTAGGGCTCAGGACCAAGGATCCTGACAGTTGTCAGACACAGAGAGTGGACCGTGAGAAGAGTTCAGAGGTCCGAGGTCCAGTTACAGCCATGCCACTACTCTGAGCATAACCGTAATGTCAGTTTCCTCATCTATCATATACTTTGACTGGATGATCTCTATTCTACCTTCTAAATTTTTTTTCAATATGAAACTTAAAAAACTCCAAGATCCCAATTTAAATTCCACTTAATAAGAATCAATTACTTAATCCACCTGGAATGAAGGACATTGGAGTTGATAACATCCATTCCAATGGTAATAACAGCCAACCTTATTGAGCACTGCTCTAATGCCTTACATCTTTTAACTCACTTAATCCCCACATCCACCCTTAGAGGAATGTACTATTGTTATCCCAATTTTACAGATGAGGAAAGAGTTTATGTAATTTAAACATTCAAGGTCTCACAGCTTGCACATGATGAAGCCAGGATTTAAACTTTGATGGTCTGGTCCCAGAGCCTGAGTTCTTAGCTACTACTGTTCATCACTGCCTCACCTACAGCTGAACATTGAGAGGAAATCACCAAAAAAACACTTAAATAAGTAAGAATTGTGAATCAATTACCAAGGAACCTCGAGAACTTGTCTTCTTTCACTGACTCTCCATGGATGGAAGGTTTAAAATCAGAGGAAAGGGGAAGGTGTCTTGAAGAGTATTAGAAAATTATTTAAGACTTTCATCACTTCTGGGATTTATTCATAATATATAAAATGTCAAGGAGTATATGCAAATAAATGTTTGAAAATTCATGGGTCTGGCTGTATTTTGTGTTTTACAATATCCTACATTAAAGAGGGGTGTTAGCCTCAGGAGCAGCAGATTAAATCTCCACAATCAACTCGATGTACCCTGCAACTGTGGAATACCTGAAGAGACTACGAATCATCCCAAATTGAGGAGGTGGACTTTGGGAGCAATGATATATATACTTTTTTCCCTTTTTCTCTTTTTGTGACTGTGTATGTGTATGCTTCTGTGTGTGATTTTGTCTTTATAGCTTTGCTTTTACCATTTGTCCTAGGGTTCTGTCTGTCCTTTTTTCTTTTTTTTTTTTTTTACTATAGTGTTTAGCACTTGTTATCATTGGTGGATTTGTTTTTTGGTTTGGTTGCTCTCTCCTTAATTTCTTTCTTTTTTTCTTTATTACTTAACAAATTTTCCTTTTAATAATTATTTTTTATTTTAATAACTTCATTTTATTTTATTTTATTTTATCTTCTTTCTTTCTTTTTTCCCCTCCCTTTTATTCTGAACCGTGTGGATGACAGGCTCTTGGTGCTCCAGCCAAGCATCAGGGCTGTGCTTCTGAGGTGGGAGAGCCAAGTTCAGGACACTGGTCCACAAGAGACCTCCCAGCTCCACATAATATCAAATGGCGAAAATCTCCCACAGACCTCCATCTCAACGCTAAGACCCAGCTCCACTCAACGACCACCAAGCTACAGTACTGGACACCCTGTGCCAAACAACTAGCAAGACAGGAACACAACGCTATCCATTAGCTGAGAGGCTGCCTCAAATCATAATAAGTCCACAGACACCCCAAAACACACAACCAGACGTGGACCTGCCCACTAGAAAGACAAGATCCAGCCTCAACCACCAGAACACAGGCACTAGTCCCCTCCACCAAGAAGCCTACAGAACCCACTGAACCAACCTTAGCCACTGGGGAAAGACACCAAAAACAACTGGAACTACAAACCTGCAGCCTGTGAAAAGGCGACCCCAAACAAAACAACTTAAGCAAAATAAGAAGACAGAGAAATACACAGCAGATGAAGGAGCAAAGTAAAATCCCACCAGACCTAACAAATGAAGAGGAAATAGGCAGTCTACCTGAAAAAGAATTCAGAATAATGACAGTAAAGATGATCCAAAATCTTGGAAATAGAACGGAGAAAATACAAGAAACATTTAACAAGGACCTAGAAGAACTAAAGAGCAAACAAACAGTGAAGAACAAAACAATAAATGAAATTTAAAATTCTCTAGAAGGGATCAATAGCAGAATAACTGAGGCAGAGGAACGGATAAGTGACCCAGAAGATAAAAGAGTGGAAATAACTACTGCAGAGCAGAATAAAGAAAAAAGAATGAAAAGAATTGAGGACAGGCTCAGAGACCTCTGGGACAACATTAAATGCACCAACATTCGAATTATAGGGCTCCCAGAATAAGAGAAAAAGAAAGGAAATGAGAAAATATTTGAAGAGATAATAGTGGAAAACTTCCCTAATATGGGAAAGGAAATAGTTAATCAAGTCCAGGAAGCACAGAGAGTCCCATACAGGATAAATCCAAGGAGAAACATGCCAAGACACATATTAATCAAACTATCAAAAATTAAATACAAAGAAAAAATATTAAAAGCAGCAAGGGAAAAACAACAAATAACATACAAGGGGATCCCCATAAGGTTAACAGCTGATCTTTCAGCAGAAACTCTTCAAGCCAGAAGGGAGTGGCAGGACATATTTAAAGTGATGAAGGAGAAAAACCTACAACCAAGATTACTCTACCTGGCAAGGATCTCATTCAGATTTGACAGAGAAATTAAAACCTTTACAGACAAGCAAAAGCTAAAAGAATTCAGCACCACCAAACCAGCTTTACAATAGATGCTAAAGGAACTTCTCTAGGCAGGAAACACAAGAGAAGGAAAAGACCTACAATAACAAACCCAAAACAATTAAGAAAATGGTCATAGGAACATACTTATCGATAATTACCTTAAATGTAAATGGATTAAATGCTCCAACCAAAAGACACAGACTGGGTGAATGGATACAAAAACAAGACCTACATATAGGCTGTCTACAAGAGTCCCACTTCAGACCTAGGGACACATACAGACTGAAAGTGAGGGGATGGAAAAAGATATCTCATGCAAATGGAAATCAAAAGAAAGAGGGAGTAGCAATTCTCATATCAGACAAAATAGACTTTAAAATAAAGACTATTACAAAAGACAAAGAAGGACACCACAGAATGATCAAGGGATCAATCCAAGAAGAAGATATAACAACTGTAAATATTTATGCACCCAACATAGGAGCACCTCAATACATAAGGAAAATAATAACAGCCATAAAAGGGGAAATCAACAGTAACACAATCATAGTAGAGGACTTTAACACCCCACTTTCACCAATGGACAGATCATCCAAAATGAAAATAAATAAGGAAACACAAGCTTTGAATGATACATTAAACAAGATGGACTTAATTGATATTTATAGGACATTCCATCCAAACACAACACAGTACACATTCTTCTCAAGTGCTCATGGAACATTCTCCAGGATAGATCATATCCTGGGTCACAAATCAAGCCTTGGTAAATTTAAGAAAATTGAAATCATATTAAGTATCTTTTCTGACCACAATGCCATGAGACTAGACATCAATTACAGGAAGAAATCTGTAAGAAATACAAACACATGGAGGCTAAACAACACATTACTTAATAACCAAGAGATCACTGAAGAAATCAAAGAGGAAATCAACAAATACGTAGAAACAAATGACAATGAAAACACGACGACCCAAAACCTATGGGATGCAGCAAAAGCAGTTCTAAGAGGGAAGTTTATAGCAATACAATCCTACCTTAAGAAACAAGAAACATCTCAAATAAACAACCTAACCTTACATCTAAAGCAATTAGAGAAAGGAGAACAAAAAAACTCCAAAGTTAGCAGAACAAAAGAAATCACAAAGATCAGATCAGAAATAAATGAAAAAGAAATGAAGGAAACGATAGCAAAGATCAATAAAACTAAAAGCTGGTTCTTTGAGAACATAAACAAAACTGATAAACCATTAGCCAGACTCATCAAGAAAAAAAGGGAGAAGACGCAAATCAACAGAATTAGAAATGAAAAAGGAGGAGTAACAACTGACACTGCAGAAATACAAAGGACCGTGAGAGATTACCACAAGCAACACTATGCCAATAAAATGGACAACCTGGAAGAAATGGACAAATTCTTAGAAATGCACAAACTTCCAAGACTGAACCAGGAAGAAATAGAAAATATGAACAGACCAATCACAAGCACTGAAATTGAAACTGTGATTAAAAATCTTCCAACAAACAAAAGCCGAGGACCAGATGGCTTCACAGGTGAATTCTATCAAACATTTAGAGAAGAGCTAACACCTATCCTTCTCAAACTCTTCCAAAAATATAGCAGAGGGAGGAACACTCCCAAACTCATTCTATGAGGCCACCATCACCCTGATACCAAAACCAGACAAAGATGTCACAAAGAAAGAAAACTACAGGCCAATATCACTGATGAACATAGATGCAAAAATCCTCAAAAAATACTAGCAAACAGAATCCAACAGCACATTAAAAGGATCATACATCATGATCAAGTGGGGTTTATTCTAGGAACACAAGGATTCTTCAATATACGCAAATCAATCAATGTGATATACCATATTAACAAATTGAAGGAGAAAAACCATATGGTCATCTCTATAGAGGCAGAGAAAGCTTTCGACAAAACTCAACACCCATTTATAATAAAAACCCTGCAGAAAGTAGGCATAGAGGGAGTTTCCTCAACATAATAAAGGCCATATATGACAAACCCACAGCCAACATCATCCTCAATGGTGAAAAACTGAAACCATTTCCACTAAGATCAGGAACAAGACAAGGTTGCCCACTCTCACCACTCTTATTCAACATAGTTTTGGAAGTTTTACCACAGCAATCAGAGAAGAAAAAGAAATAAAAGGAATCCAAATTGAAAAAGAAGAAGTAAAGCTGTCACTGTTTGCAGATGACATGATACTATACATAGAGAATCCTAAAGATGCTACCAGAAAACTACTAGATTTAATCATGAATTTGGTAAAGTAGCAGGATACAAAACTGATGCACAGAAATCTCTTGCATTCCTATACACGGATGATGAAACATCTGAAAGAGAAATTAAGGAAACACTCCCATTTACCATTGCAACAAAAAGAATAAAATATCTAGGAATAAACCTACCTAAGGAGACAAAAGACCTGTATGCAGAAAACTGTAAGACACTGATGAAAGAAATTAAAGATGATACAAATAGATGGAGAGATATACCATGTTCTTGCATTGGAAGAATCAACATTGTGAAAATGACTATACTACCCAAAGCCATCTACAGATTCAATGCAATCCCTATCAAACCACCAATGGCATTTTTCACAGAACTAGAACAAAAAATTTCACAATTTGTATGGAAACACAAAAGACTCCGAATAGCCAAAGCAATCTTGAGAAAGAAAAACGGAGCTGGAGGAATCAGGCTCCCTGACTTCAGACTATACTAGAAAGCTACAGTAATCAAGACAGTATGGTACTGGCACAAAAACAGAAATATAGATCAATGGTACAGGATACAAAGCCCAGAGATAAACCCACGCACATATGGTCACCTTATCTTTGATAAAGGAGGCAAGAATATACAGTGGAGAAAAGACAGCCTCTTCAATAAGTGGTGCTGGGAAAACTGGACAGTTACATGTAAAAGAATGAAATTAGAACACTCCCTAACACCATACACAAAAATAAACTCAAAATGGATTAAAGACCTAAATGTAAGGCCAGAAACTATCAAACTCTTAGAGGAAAACATAGGCAGAACACTCTATGACATAAATCACAGCAAGATCCTTTTTGACACACCTCCTAGAGAAATGGAAATAAAAACAAAAATAAACAAATGGGACCTAATGAAACTTCAAAGCTTTTGCACAGCAAAGGAAACCATAAACAAGACCAAAAGACAACACTCAGAATGGGAGAAAATATTTGTAAATGAAGCAACTGACAAAGGATTAATCTCCAAAATTTACAAGCAGCTCATGCAGCTCAATATCAAGAAAACAAAGAACCCAATCCAAAAATGGGCAGAAGACCTAAATAGACATTTCTCCAAAGAAGATATACAGATTGCCAACAAACACATGAAAGAATGCTCAACATCATTGATCATTAGAGAAATGCAAATCAAAACTACAATGAGATATCATCTCACACCAGCCAGAATGGCCATCATCAAAAAATCTACAAACAGTAAATGCTGGAGAGGGTGTGGAGAAAAGGGAACACTCTTGCACTGCTGGTGGGAATGCGAATTGGTTCAGCCACTATGGAGAACAGTATGGAGGTTCCTTAAAAAACTATAAATAGAACTACCATATGACCCAGCAATCCCACTACTGGGCATATACCCTGAGAAAACCAAAATTCAAAAAGAGTCATGTACCAAAATGTTCACTGCAGCTCTATTTACAATAGCCCGGAGATGGAAACAACCTAAGTGCCCATCATCGGATGAACGGATAAAGAAGATGTGGTACATATATACAATGAAATATTACTCAGCCATAAAAAGAAACGAAATTGAGCTATTTATAATGAGGTGGATAGACCTAGAGTCTGTCATACAGAGTGAAGTAAGTCAGAAAGAGAAAGACAAATACCGTATGCTAACACATATATATGGAATTTAAGAAAAAAAAATGTCATGAAGAACCTAGGGGTAAGACAGGAATAAAGACACAGACCTACTGGAGAACGGACTTGAGGATATGGGGAGGGGGAAGGGTGAGCTGTGACAGGGCGAGAGAGAGGCATGGACATATATACACTAACAATCGTAAGGTAGATAGCTAGTGGGAAGCAGCCGCATGGCACAGGGATATCGGCTCGGTGCTTTGTGACAGCCTGGAGGGGTGGGATAGGGAGGGTGGGAGGGAGGGAGACGCAAGAGGGAAGAGATAGGGGAACATATGTATATGTATAACTGATTCACTTTGTTATAAAGCAGAAACTAACACACCATTGTAAAGCAATTATACCCCAATAAAGACGTTAAAACAAAACAAAACAAAACAAAAAAAATGGGCAGAAGACCTAAATAGACATTTCTCCAAAGAAGATATACAGATTGCCAACAAACACATGAAAGAATGCTCAACAACACTAATCATTAGAGAAATGCAAATCAAAACTACAATGAGATATCATCTCACACTGGTCAGAATGGCCATCATCAAAAAAATCTATGAACAATAAATGCTGGAGAGGGTGTGGAGAAAAGGGAACCCTCTTGCACTGTTGGTGGGAATGTTAATTGATACAGCCACTATGGAGAACAGTATGGAGGTTCCTTAAAAAACTAAGAATAGAACTACCATACGACCCAGCAATCCCACTACTGGGCATATACCCTGAGAAAACCATAATTCAAAAAGAGTCATGTATCACAATGTTCACTGCAGCTCTATTTACAATAGCCAGGACATGGAAAGAACCTAAGTGTCCATTAACAGATGAATGGATCAAGAAGATGTGGCACATATATACAATGGAATATGATTCAGCCATAAAAAGAAACGAAATTGAGTTATTTGTAGTGAGGTGGATGTACCTAGAGTCTGTCTTACAGAGTGAAGTAAGTCAGAAAAACAAATACCGTATGCTAACACATATATATGGAATCTAAAAAAAGAAAAATAAAAGTTCATGAAGAACCTAGAGGCAAGACGGGAATAAAGACACAGACGCACTAGAGAATGGACTTGAGGATATGGGGAGGGGGAAGGGTAAGCTGGGACAAAGTGAGAGAGTGGCATGGACATATATACACTACCAAACGTAAAACAGCTAGCTAGTGGGAAGCAGCCGCATAGCACAGGGAGATCAGCTCGGTGCTTTGTGACCACCTAGAGGGGTGGGATAGGGAGGGTGGGAGGGAGGGAGATGCAAGAGGGAAGAGATAGGGGGACATATGTATATGTATAACTGATGCACTTTGTTATAAAGCAGAAACTAACACACCATTGTAAAGCAATTATACTCCAATAAAGATGTTTAAAAAAAATAAATAAAAGAGGGGTGTTTTGTTTTGTTTTGTTTTTTGGCCTTTTGTTGAAGACGACAGAACAATAAAGCCTTCTATTACTCACCAAGGCATAGATCTGCTGTCAGTGTTCATAAGACAAGTAATACATTTTCTTCTACACACAATATATTGTATGGCAGGGATTTGGTCAATATACTCATGGTACCCTAACCTCTGTGGAAATAAATCCTAGAATCAAGGCTATAGTCTGGGCTAGTCCTAAAGTCAATGTAAGTATTTGATTTTCATTTCTAAATTACAGTATTGTTGATATTCCTTCTAATGATATTATATTAACTCACGAGGTTAAAAGCAACTGAAACCCTTTCAACTTGAATTAAATAAAAGGAATTTTCATTATGAGTATACAAGGTTATCTCAGGAATTCCCACAAAGAGGAAGTACACCTGAACTTCATGCAGCACTGGAAATAAGGTAGTTTCTTACACAAGCTCTCTTCCTCTGAGACCACACTATCCCTGCCTCTTTCTTTAAAACTCCTGCTAGAGCTGGACTCTTTCTGCTTGTTCATCAGCATACCTCGGCAGCGTTAATCAATATATACGCCCCAACCAACCCCAAAGCTAAATAATTAAAAAAAAAAAATTCCGAAGAGTGCAATTCAGCATATAAGGACTTTTTCTACTTACAGCATCTCTCTGGAATCTGTAACCAAAGAGAAACTACTGGGCAAGAGATGGTGATAAACTTTAAGGCCTGCTTGTCATTCCGTGATAACATCCCTGGACTGTCTACACAAGGCAGTGCAGCCAGGGACAATTTTATCTATAGAAAACAGGTTTACAATTGATGGGATATTTGTATTTTAGACACAATGTTACTCTGAAGCATTCAGACAATCTATACTTTCCTTCTATTCTTTTATTTTCTTAATTATCAAAGGGTACTCATTCTCAATTCTCCCTTCCAAAAGGAGAGAGAATCACACAAAGTCCTTCTTTGGCACACCTGCCTTATTTTTGCTGCATTTATCGACAGAAGTGTTGTACAAGGGTGGGCAGGCTCACTCTGCATCTCCTGAGAGCTGCTCTACAACTGGAACGAGATGGAAAGTGACAGAAACTTCTCACGGGGCAGAACTGAATGCTCTGATTTGGTGTCCAGAGGAACTCCTCATCAAAAAGGAAGTCCTCAACCCCGAAATTATATTTTTGGGAGCAGGCCTGATTTCTGGTTTCAAGAATGGTTTCATGACAGTATGGAGGTTCCTTAAAAACCTAAAAATACAGCTACTGTATGATCTAGCAATTCCATTCCATATCTGGAAAAGATGAAAACTAATTCAAAAAGATACATGCACCACAATGTTCATAACAGCATTATTTACAATAGCCAAGGTATGGAAGCAACCCAAGTGCCCATTAACAGATGATTGGTTTAAGAAGATATGGTACATATACACAACAGAATGTTACTCAGCTATAAAAAGAACGAAATATTGCATTTGCAGCAACATGGATGGATCTTGAGAATATCGTACTAAATGAAATTAAGTCAGAGAGAAAGACAAGTATTATATGATATCACCTATATGTGGAATCGAGAAAATAATACAAATGAATCTATATACAAAACAGAAACAGACTTACAGACATAGAAAACAAACTTACGGTTATCAAAGGGGAAAGGGAGGAGAGGAAAGACAAACTAGGAGTATAGGATTAAAAGGTACACACCACCATACATAAAATAGATAAGCAACAAGTATTTGCTGTATAGCACAGGGAACTATATTCAATACCCTGTAATAGCCTATAATGGGAAACAATCTGAAAAAAACACATATAAATACATATATATAACTGAATCACTTTGCTGTACACCTGAAATTAACACAATATTGTAAATCAACTATACTTCAATTTAAAACAAAAAGAAAATAAGGAAGGGTTTTATGTATGAAACAAGACTGAATTTTGATCAACAGCAGTTTACTGTTAACGAGACAGCAGGTGACTGGGCTTCTGAATGACTGTTTAGGAATTCTGTCCACACTAAGATGCTTCCAGGAATTAGTTAGTACACTTTTATGGTTTATAGTCCTATTCAATACACACTGAAAAATGTGATCATGCTCTGCCAGTAAGGGAAAGCACTTAAATAAAAAATTAAAATTAAAGTCTAGCTGTACAAGGATATTTATTAATCGGGGTAAAATCATAACCTAAGGGCAGATAGAGATCCACAAAGATGTATACAAAGTTCACTCAACTAAATGCTATTTAATATAGATTTTGTAGAACTGTGTAAATAACTCCTTCTAGATTATACTGCAGAAAAGTAAAGAACTAATATAAAATATAACCCAAGGGAAAGAGAGAAAAGAATTAGGATGAAAAGATTTAAGGGCCAGGATGTCCACATGCTCCCTGGACTGCTGAGAAGTGCGGGCCGCACCTGCCAGTTTTGAGAAAAGCAGCAAACACAGAACCAGCTGCTGTTCCAAAGTTAACTGCCTGATGATAGTTTAATTTGAAACAGCTTCAGAGAGGCCCCCCACCCCCGCACTAAACATTAGGGCAGTGATAGGCCAGCTGATAAAACTTTTCAATTACCCAACTGATAAACCATATAAATGCTTCATTTTCATTCCCATCACACTAGGGGGGAATGCTAAAGTCACATTTCTGAAAACCACAATAAAAAGTACATATTCTCTGTAGAATGACATAAAATGTTAATAATCCTTTCTCATCTCCCATTGCAAAAGGATTTTTTTCCCCCAAAACCTGCATACACTTTAATTTTTCATCTTGTTTACAGCATTAGAGATGCTACAGCAAAAGTAATGTTTTTCTTATAGCTTAGAAAACATAATGCCAGAAAGTAATTACACACAAGCTATAGTTTATAGAGGTATGGGAATCAGAACATAAGGGTAGGGAAATGCTACAGAATGACAGTAGTTAAACTAAGCCCAGCAGAGCATGACATTTTAATAGACATATTTAGAAAGGAGAAAAGCAAAAACAAGTTAAATCTTCTGCTTTTAGCTAATCTATTTAAACCATAATGTGATAATGGTAAAGTGTCAAAATCCTAAACATCTTTATAAGACCAACAGTAGGGTACCAATGCAGAAAACCAAGACCCTTTCAAATTCTTAATGATAAAGTGGTTGCTATGAGTTTTAATATCATCAACTATTAACTGTGAGTGCACCAAACTATGTGCTATAAATATTCTTCATGTTGAGTTCACGTACCTCCCTGTGTGGGTGACAGTTCAGGCCCATGATGGGGACAGTGGTTGCAACAGGCCCTACTGAACCCGCGCTGGGACCAAACCACCATGAAGCCATCTGAGATTTGCAAAGAAAACAGAAATGTAGGGTATATAAAATGTCAAAATTTAAGTATGAATGAGAATAGGAGTTCGACAGAAACTTGAGTAAAAAATTTATCTTGTAAGAAGCAAGAGGTTTTCTCACACATGTACACAAAGGTATGAACATAAAGATGTTTACTGCAGCATCATTCCTGTTATGCTACCAATAAGCAATCCAAATGCTACCAATAAGAGACTGGTTAAATAAATAATAATATAACTACACTAGAAAATTCTATGTAGCAGCTGAAAAAAACAATGAAGTGGAAAGTGGCATGATAAAACTTTCTAAAATACAAGTGAAAAGGCAAGTTGGCATAAATATATATATCAATATATATACACATATACATATACACTACACATATATATATATCCTCATTTATTGTAAATATTATTTGAATATATACTATGTATGTGCATAGAAAGCAGACTAGGATAGACAATGAACCATCAGACTCCTTTAATAATAGTTGCTTGTGGAATAAAGACAGACACCACATATTTCTATACTACTAAAAAATGTTTTCACGTGTTACTTGTTTAACTCTTGGGTAACAAAATGAGATAAAAATCCAGAGCAATAAATAGTGCTTTGAGTAGTGGGAACTACAGGAGTAGACTATGAGTAGAAATGAAATGGGAGCAGTGTTTGATCATGCTTTTTTCTGAACATTCTTTTTTTTTTTTTTTTGCGGTATGCAGGTCTCTCACTGTTGTGGCCTCTCCCGTTGCGGAGCACAGGCTCCGGACGCGCAGGCTCAGCGGCCATGGCTCACGGGCCCAGCCGCTCCGCGGCATGTGGGATCTTCCCGGACCGGGGCACAAACCCGTGTCCCCTGCATCGGCAGGCGGACTCTCAACCACTGCGCCACCAGGGAAGCCCCTCTGAACATTCTTGATTACTTCCTCCTTTTTGTTTTCCTCTTTCAGAAATAATCAAAGAAAATTTCACTCAATTTTACGCTCATGTCCTTATAAAAACCATTTGCTGACCTCTGCTTTACATATATGGTATCATACTGTACCTATTTTTCTTCTACAACTTGCTTTTTTTTTTTTAATTGAAGTAGAGTTGGTTTACAATGCTGTGGCAATCTCTGCTGTACAGCAAAGTGACCCAGTTATACACATACACTCATTCTTTTTTTAAATGTTCTTTTCCATTACGGTTTATCTGAGGAGACTGGATCCAGTTCCCTACAACTTGCTTTTTATCATCCAAAATTCTGTTTCTGAGATTTATCTATGTTGTCACACGTAGCTGTAGTTCCCTCAGTCCAAAGAGTGCTACTTTCAACATCCCTATACATAGTTCCTTTGGCACAGGTGAAAGGATTTCTCTAGGGTATATAACACCTGCTGGGTTGTATGGTATGGGCATTTCTAGCTTTACCAGACATTGCTCAGTTACCCTCTAAATATGACGTACCAAATTATTTTCAACCTCTGAGAACTGTTACTGTCAATCTTTGAGATACCTGTACCAACTCAATGGAAGTGAAATGGTACCTCATCATCCCATGGAACACATCTTCTTAGTAGTAGCAAGGTAAAGAATCTTTTCAAATATTAGTTGGCTCCTTAGGTTTCATCTTTTCTGAGCTCCCTGCCCCTATTTTACTGAGTTATTTGTCTTTTTCTTTCTGATGCATAGTTTTTTATTTATGTTGGACACTAACTGTTGTTGCCTATGTGCACTGCAGTCATGACTTGTCTTTTCACATGCTTTTGCTGTCTCGATGTACATAAGTTTAAAGTTTTCACAGAGTCAAATTTATCAGTCTTTTTCTTTGTGGTCTGTACTTGTCTAAGAACTCATTCGTTACTCTAAAGTCATAAAGATATCCTTATGTATTTATTTCTTCAAAATGTTTTACTTTTTTACTTGTATGTCTTTAGATTCTACCCTACAGGATAAAGTAAAGCAAATTCCATCTAGATTTTTAAATACGGGTAATCAACTGCACCACTTGTTGACACATCCGCTTTCCCTGCTGACCTGTACTGCTAGCTCCGTCACAGCATGTGACACAGAACCATGCGCATCCATCTGTGTCTTTGCTGGACTCTCTATCCTGTTCCCTTGACCTGTTTCTCTGCTGACAAAACACTTGCAAGAGTCTACCTCCTGGTCTTGATCTTTAGTTTCCTTGGTTATTTGGTTATTCTTGTTCTTCCTTATAAATTTTAGAATCATTTTGTCTAATATTTTAAAAATTTTGTGATTTTTACTGAAATTCCATTGAACTTTATAAATGGGTATCAAAGGGGATTATGACAGGCTTTAGGAAGACTAATATTCAAATGATAATTTTTTTTTTTTTTTTTGCGGTACGCGGGCCTCTCACTTTTGTGGCCTCTCCCGTTGCGGAGCACAGGCTCTGGACGCGCAGGCTCAGCGGCCATGGCTCACGGGCCCAGCCGCTCTGCGGCATGTGGGATCTTCCCAGACCGGGGCACGAACCTGCGTCCCCTGCATTGGCAGGCGGACTCTCAACCACTGCGCCACCAGGGAAGCCCTCAAATGATAATTTTTGAGAAATAGATTAAGGGTTCTCTGTTTTGCTGCCTTCTTTTTTTTTTTTTTCCTGCTATAAGTTATTTCCTTGCAGTTGGTAAAGCATTTAAGGCAAAGTAGCTGGTTTTTCAGCCTCCATAAGTCACTGGGATCTATTATTCAGAGCTGGTGGGGTGATAAAAAGAGTTCCTAATTTTCCATTGCTGGCACGGATTGCAACAGGGCTTAACTTTCTTCATTATCTTTAGCTCTTACCTCCCTCTCAATTAGTTTCCCAAACTGCCATTCCATAGTACATTTTTCTAGATGTTATTAATAGCTGTGTCTGGGAAAGGAAGTAACAAATTCAAACAAATTTTAAAAATCCTTTATAGGAAGTCTCTCACTTGGAGTTTTATAATGCACTTCAGTATATCAAAGACTCTCAGTAAAGAAATATGTCTAATTTTGTCTTAACTCACCATTTCCAAACTTTTTGCATGCATTAATTATTCACTTCTTGCATCCTAACTGATATCCCACAAAGAATGTTCCATGGGACAGCAATTTGGGAAATGGTATATTTAAACTAATAACGAAAAGACAAGAAGAATTCAGATATTTCTTACTTCTACAAAACAAACTAATCAAATAGCACCCAGCAAGCCTCTTGAAAATGCCTTAGTGATGTTTTTTAGCTTGGGGTCTTAGTGTTGACCTATACCTAATAAGACTTTTCCTTTAACTTGACAAGAGTTTTACTTTCCTTCTTATTTCAGCACCGACATGAAAGAACAGGCAGCCGTCCCAGATTTATTCACCTCTCACTGTGAAAGCTATAGGAGTGTTTGGCCTTAGAAAAACACAAACCAAAGAAATGCATCTCTTATCCTCACTGGGCGCTGAGCCCATGTTCTTGCTGCCAAGTGGCCTGAGGAGAACCAAAAAACATACCAAAATTAAGTGACTTTTATTTATATTTTCTCCTTTCTGCTCTGTTGATGCAGCAGGTATTAATTTGCTTGATGCACTGCTGGACTGGCAGGGTGGCCTGGCTCAGCTAAGGATGGGAGGGGAAGAGGAGGTCGCTGCCAATCTCAGCAGACACCCTGGACAGACAACGATGGCCTTTCCTGGAAAACATTTCTCCTTTCTTACAGGGCATTACTCCTTGCTGCTGTAGTAACAAACATTCAATAACAGTCATGGGCGAGCTTTTGAGAGTCGGGTTCTTCCCAACCTGCAAAGGAAAAACACTGGCACTTCCTTTCTCTCTTCGGCTACATTTGACATTTATTCCATCATTCCATATTCATTTATTAAGTGCTCCTTGTGGACCAGGCACAAAGCTAATTGGTAGGGAGGGTTACCAAGACCAGCAGCAGAGTCCTTGAGAACCTGAAAGTATAAATTAGAGGTTGAAGACCGAGTACCACAAGCATTGCCTGAAGCAGAACTAGGAAGACTTGGATCCTGACGTGAGAGACTGGGAATGTAAATCCCAAACAATGGGCGCTCTGTGCTCCACGAAGCTGGAGACCTTTTCTTGTTTTCTGTTGTATCCTGAGCCTGGATATTTATCTGCTACTGAATGATCAAGCGCTGGAGCCATCTAGAATCATGATTTAGCCATGCATCAATCTTTCCTATTTTATCCCAGCACTAGTTTGTCCAGCTTTTCCTTGACATGTTCCCCTACAGAATGGCGCATTCCATCCTTGACCTGCTACGCCTGGAAATCTTTCCTCGCATTGTGCAGAAATCCACCCCCTCAAGGTTCCACCCACAGACGCATATTCTACCCTCTGGGATGCCACAGAACACACAGAACCGTTCCCCTCCACTGCTACTTTTTATTGTGAAAATTTCAAGTCTACAGAAAAGTTAAAGAAACAGTACAATGAACACCCATATATACTTATCATCTGTTCACCAATTATTAATATCTTCCCATATTTACTGTTTTATCTCTTGCTGTTTTTTTTCTTCATGAATTATTTGAGGGTATGCTGCAAACATAACCCTGCATCACCTCTAATACGTCTGCATACATCTAAGAATAAGGACATTCTCCCACATAACAGCTTTCCTACTATACACCTAAACAAAGTAATATTAATCAAATATTATCTAAAATAAAATTCGTATTTAAATTTTCTTAATTATCCCCAGTGGTTTTTTTATTCTTTTATTTTATTTTTATTCTTTATTTTTTTCTTGGCCACACTGCATGGCTTGTGGGCTCTTAGTTCCCTGACCAGGGATCGAACCCAGGCCCTCGGCAGTGGAAGCATGGAGCCCTAACCACTGGACCGCCAGGGAATTCCCCAAAGTGTTTTTTGGTTTTTTTTCTTTAAACCTGGATTTTAAAATTCCAGATTTAAAAAAATCACAGCCTTTTTTAATCTAGAATATTTTCTTAGCCTTTTTGTATTTTTTATAACATTATCTTTTTTTTGGCCAGGAACACTACTACATAAGTGATATCTGTGTACACTGCTAAAGCATCAGCTGGAGCCACATACCGTCAGGTTGTCTCACTAGTGGTGACGTGTATGTAAGTTGACCACTTGATTAAGAATGTGATCACCAGATCTCTTCATTGAAAAGGTACATTTTCCCCTTTATAATTAAAAACTTAAATATCATCTTATGGGAGTGTGAATATCTACTCCTCCAGCAATTTTTTTACCCAAGTTTTAGGAGCCACTGGTGATCTTTACCTGAATCAACTATTACATTGAGAATTATAAAATGATAATTTTCTGATTCTATTTCTTCTTCTACATGGATTTTTAAAAATCCAGTGTGTTAGAATCCACTATTGTTTAAAAACTTTTTGCTACTCAAATTGTCCCAGATTTGGCCAGTGGGAGCCTCTTGAAGCTGCCTCCTAGGCCTTTTTGACATGACCCCATTAGTTGAGCATTTCCTACTTTCTGTCACTAGGGGTCCAAGCTTACCTGTACTTTCCCCTTCCCAGGACCTAGAATTAGCCATTCCTCTGAGGCTCCCTGGTTCCTCTTAGAGGGAACAGCACTCATGAGGAACAGTTTTGCTAGTCTCTTCTATACAGCCCTCCAGGTGTTGGAAGCCAGTTATTTCTGTCCCATACCCCTCCCCAAACTTCCAAACCGAGGCTAACTTCACCCCATTTCTTACACAAGTCTTCCTGCAACTTAGCTTTGATTTCTACCCAGCTCGTCTCTTTCATAGTCCCTGTCCCAACTCAGCTGCTGTCTTCTATCCCAGTGGTTGGTTCTCAACCTGGCTCTGCATCAGAATCACTGGAGGACTTCTTTAATACACAGATTCCCAGGATCCACTCACTCCACACTTACTGGATGAGAATCTCTGGAGTAGATCATGGGACTCTGTTTCTGTTTTCTTAAGTTCCCCAAGTAATACCAACATAGCCAGCCCACTGCGTATGCCAATTTTTTAAGGCCTTGTGGACCCAGTATTGGATACAATATCAAAAGTGTGGCCAGAGCTACCCACTTTTCTTGTACCGGACATTAGAGTTCTTTCAGCATAACTAAATCAATGCTGACATTTCTGGGGAGGTGGAGGCAATGACATGAAATTTTTGACTCACGATGACTGAATTTATTTATTTAGTTGATGTTGTTGGCCCCGCCATGGGGCTTTTGGGGGATCTCGGTTCCCCAACCAGGGACTGACCCTGGGCCACAGCAGTGAAAGTCCAGGATCCTAACCACTAGGCCACCAGGGAACTCCCCTCATGATGAATTTATGAATCCTCCAGATCTTTTCCAACATATCATTAAGGTCTATCTCCCCTATCTCCTCATGCTCCACTGATCCTCAGCCTTAGGTGTAAGGATTTACGTTTGTTCCAATGAAAACACATATTGCTTAATTCAGTTAAACTTTTGGTATGTCAAGGGTCTTATGCATCCTGATTTTATCATCCTAATTATTTTTTACCCTTCCAACTTTATGTCAGTCAAGCACGCTGTCAAAGTCCTCTTACCTTGTCTCTTTTTCTTTTTTTTAAAGATTTTTTTTTGATGTGACCATTTTTAAAGTCTTTATTGAATTTGTTACGATATTGCTTCTGTTTTACATCTTGGTTTTTTGGCCGCGAAGCATGTGGGATCTTACTTCCCCGACCTGGGATCAAACCCGCACCCCCTTCATTGGAAGCATAGAGTCTTAACCACTGGACCGCCAGGGAAGTAAGTCCCTGTCTTTTTTTCTATTATTTATTTTTTTTAAATAATTTTTTGAATTGGACATTTTAAAGTCTTTATTGAATCTGTTACAATATTGCTTCTGTCATATGTTTTGGTTTTTTGGTTGCGAGGCATGTGGGAATCTTAGCTCCCCGACCAGGGATTGAACCCACACCCCCTGCAATGGAAGGCAAAGTCTTAACCACTGGACCGCCAGGGAAGTCCCTTCTATTATTTTTTTAAGTATTAAAAAATCACTCTTACACATATTTCTATGAATGTGGTTGTGGTTATATAACTGTATGTGTTTGTCAAAACGCACAGAATCAAACAGCAAAAAGAGTAAATTTAAATGTATGTGAATTACAACTGAAAAAAAAAATCAGCCTTATATCCCAAATACTCATTTACATTTTCCTCCCAGATTAGGTCTCACTAACTTATTCTGATTGACAATCTCTGCAAAATGTATTGCTGTTCTAACTAATAGAGTTTTCATAGATTTTGTATTTTTATTCATCTGAGGTCAATGCATTCTAGAGTTTGACACCTTGAAAAAGCATCAGGATTTGTTTACCAGGCCACTCAACCCAGTGAATGTATTATTACCATTTTTATCAATTCCCACAATATAAAATGCAAAGAAAAAGTGATGGAATGTGGAATAAGGTGAAAATAGTATTTAAAAAATTACAATCCTGCACAGAACTGGGTTAAAAAATCGAATACAGGTCTGTCATTCTTGCCTAGGAGTGGAAGTTAGACAATTTTCCACATATAAGTTTGACAAGGATTTAAAAAAATACTCTTCAGTGCTGGTGAAGGTCTTGTGAGACATACTCTCAGACAGCATGAGAAAGAGGCTGAAGTAATAGAACCTTCCCAGCCATCTGAAACTATCTAACAAGAACTTAAAGAATTCAGCTGGAATACATATATACTGATAAAATCTAGAAAGAATTACATCAAATTTTTAGCAGTAGCCAGCCATTTCTAGTTGATGAAAGACATGCTGTTTTTTTTTAATGCTTTATATTTTAAAAAATAATTAAAAAATTTCTACAATGAGCCCATGTTAGTTTTATAATTAGGAAAAAAGCAGTACATATTTATAAAAATACCAATTAAAGAACAAGGAGGAAAGTAAACCACAAAAGGAAAGAAGCAGGGATAAAATAATTTTTTGCAAAGATATACCTGTCACTGACAGGAATTCTCAAAATAAAACATGTCTTCCAGGTAGTCAATAATTTTATAAAGAATTTTTGTTCAGAGAATGAACAGTATTTCCCTTGTGAAGCTTAAGTGCTACAGAGGATTCAGGTATACAGTATTTCTAAAAGAGACACTTGCACTCCCTCCAAACAATATTTTCCAAATGAGAAGCTTTATACAGAGCTAGTAAATACCATAAATTCATACCTTGAAGAACGATGCTCTGGTTTATTTCGTTCGTTTCGATCTGTAAAGAAAGAAGACAGTTACACTTTAAAATGCTCTTTAGACGTCCTGGAAAAGAAATTCTTACATCCCAGCTGCCGTACCCTTAGATTTCACAAAGGACTGTTCAAAGGTTGCTGTGTCTTCCCCTTGTAAGGCTCTTCTTCAGAGTTGAAAGGATTTGTCTGACAGAGGAGGTACGAAGGATACAAAGAAGGACAGGCGTGTAAGGGTTTTACAGTTTGTTAAAATCATCTACTTAGAAAATATATCATTACATGTATTGTTTCATTTTCAAAGATCTTTGCTGTTTTAAACACTTTGCTACAACCGAAACAAATTTAGCTAAGGAAAGAAAGTAAGGAAACTGAAAAGCCACAAATTACTCAGCTCAAAAAAATCATTCCATGAATCATGGTTGGCAAAAGCTTCTAACAGGATGGGGAGGGGGAAAAAATGAGCAGTCAGCTACATCTGCAAATACCCAGAGACCAGTAGAGCCTCTTCCTTAACTCTCTACCACCCAGAACTTTTCAGAAGTTGGATTTCCATGTTTCACAGATAATTAGGTCTAATGTGCCACAAGGCAGTGGTTCTCAACCAGTGTCCACTTTGCTCCTCCTCCCCAAGGGGACATCTGGCAATGCCTGGAGACTTTGTTTGGTTGTCACAATCAGCCTGAAGACTATTATATACAAGAGAAAGAGCCACGAAACCCACAGGATGTCTTTTTTTTGACTCTGAGTAATTATTTTTTCTTCAGTGCATGCTTAAAAATAAATAAATGAAGTAAAAAGATCTCAGTGTTATGAAAAAACTAACAACAGAAAGCAGTGGGTAAGGGGCTTCCCTGGTGGCACAGTGGTTGGGAGTCCGCCTGCCGATATAGGGGACACGGGTTCGTGCCCCGGTCCGGGAGGATCCCACATACCACAGAGCGGCTGGGTCCGTGAGCCATGGCCGCTGAGCCTGCGCTCCGCAACGGGAGAGGCCACGACCGTGAGAGGCCCGCGTACCACAAAAAAAAAAAAAAAAAAAGAAAGCAGTGGGTAAGCCACAATTAAATCCTACACGATGACTTTTAAAAATCCTATGCAATGTTATCCAAATACAGTTCTCTAAAGTATCTTCTGAATTAACACTAACATGATATAATTTAATGGCGAAACAAAGATTAGACAAGAATTCTCTTTTTTCTTCTTCCTTAATTTTACTGCTGATGGAGCAGCATAAAGGCAACGAAGACATTCTCTAAAACTTCTAGAGAGATTTATGGAAGAAAAGGAATCAGATTTACATAGTTAAATATAAATTCTTTCTGAATGGGTTCATAATAAACAAGAACTGTCGTTTTAAACAAGGAGTTAGCACACAGGAAGACACTGTACTCTGAAACACTAACAAGTAGGAAGTCACAATAAAACATGTTTGTTAAGATATAATGCTCTTCAAAAGGCACAAGGTTAACATGCTTCTGGTTCCAATTTCTCTACACACTGAGTGCTACTGCTGCTTTTAAAACTTTTGTTTTAATTTAACTTGGTTTACCCCTCCCTTAAATAAAAATAGAGTTTTTCACTTGTTGAGTACTAAAAATTTAAAGTCAGGAATACAGTGCACATCACCTAGATGTAGATCAGCTATCCTCATAACACAGCAACAAGACTTACCTGCGGCTAAGGATGAGCTAAAAGTCTGCCCGTAACACCATTTGCTGTGGCTGTGGTCCCAGTTTCGTTCAGTTTTTTTAGGCATGTAATAGCGAATTCCCCTACAAATCTTCCTAGTCGTACAACACCCAGGAGGAGGGGAGAAACAGAGTCACAATGCATGTAAACAAGACCCAGCATCTGAGGGCTCCCCTCCAGGGCCTGTTCTGATTGGCAGATGTGTTATGATCAGTCTGCACAGCTGGAATGTGGCCATTCAGGAAGTGAATGGCTCGTGGTTCTCCTTCTTTCCTGGTTAAAACAGGAAATTCTACAGTCACTTTAATACTTTCTGCTCTAAGAAAATACAAATATCTCCCCACTGTACTTCCCTATTGAGAAGTAATTAAAATCTGAGACAATAACTTGATAATCTGTTGGAGGACATTTTAAACACTTCCTCCCAAATTCACTCTTAGTGTTACATGTGTTACATTTCTATGTAAATATGCATACACAATTACTCCTAAGACCCATATATTTGATAATTTCAGGGTAAGGGTAAATTATCCATTATTCACAATATTCCCCAGCCCCTAGCTCTTGGCAATGGAAAACAAATTAAAATACATGTTCTTGGCTTGATCTTTTTTCTTAAAGTGTACAAATAATTGTACTTCACATTTTGCCATAAGCCATCTTTTAGCTTGAAAACATATAAATATGTAGTGTCTGTATGTTGTGTACCTCTGTGTCTACACATATTTTTATATACTTATTTTAAGCAAAGTAATTTTCATGATAGCCGAGGCTATTGTGCAATTGTCAAGAGATACATTAGCGGTAACACTGAATTTCTGGCAAAATAGTAAGTGGTTATTTTGATCCAAAAGCTAAGACTGAACAAAACAAAGCACTGAGGGCAGATTTGGGATCTGGATCTTGCCAACAATAATAAAACACTTGGATTAAAATCCCCTTACGAAAAATGAGAACAGATCTGTAGCAAACATAGAAATTTCATCCTGACTACATACAGTGCTTTAAGCATATGGTTTCTATTTATTTCTAATTAAATACTCTTTGGCACACTCCCCCCAATTTTTTTCAGAGTTTCTAATTTTTAAATAATTAGAATATACTTGCAAAGGCTTCCCAAACTTTTATATACTTAGAAATCACACAAATAACTTACTAGCCCAAAGTCTCACCATTTCCACAAAGAAAAGAGTTATTAAAGATAAGAATGCCCTAACTCTAAAATTTAGTTGCCAAATGGTGCACATTTGCTGTGGATAATGCACTAACTCTGGGGGCCCGCCGAGTAGAGCGTGATGATCTTTAGGTCACTCAAAGATGGGCGGTACACTCTCAATGTGAAGGTCAGCATGGCTGGGTGGCTGTGTGAAAGTGTGTTGGTTTCGTAGGTGTATGTCACACACACACCCCCACACACACACACGCCAATGGAGAGACAGAGAGAGGGAGAGCGAGAAACCTTGCATTCCCTGTCCCCATTCATCCACGTCTCCTAGTTGATAAAGCTAATTGAGGAAATGGAAGAACACCCTGCAAGAAGAGCAAAGGCAGAAAGTAGCCAGAACTGGTGCAAAGGGTGCTGAAGCCTGGGTGTGTGTAAATGTTGTGAGGACATGGAAAGGAGGCAACGTGCACATCAAGGGGACCAAGAATCAGGAGAGGGCTGGGAAGTTTCCATGGGTCTGTGTGAGAACTCCAGATTACCCAAATTTTCCTGCCACGATGACTCCTGGTTCTAAGCAATCTGACATACATGATGATTCCAATGTCCATATATTTAGGTGGTATACCACCATTGTAGAAACAGGCCCTTATTCTGGCAGGGACAGCTTTTTGGGAATGGCTAGACAGATTCTAGTGATGCTAATTATTCAGGGTGATCCTGAATCTAATAATATGACAAACACTTTGAAATGAAGATGACAAAAATGCAAATGTCATCTTTTGCTTCGATTAAGAAGAATGGCCAACTCAGAGCTTATTAGAATCTACTGTTAGACATTCAGGCTTTGAGGATTTGGCTCTGATCACCTAACTGGAGAGAAAAATCAAACCCCATTGGGTAGGGACTTACACTACTTGCTCAAGTCGGCAACAAAAGGTCCGAAATCATTCTTTGAAATTAGTGGGAAGACAGTCCATGGGAATGAAAATACACAGAGTGGGAATCTGTCTTGTACCTCATATTGGAATACTAACATGTCTCTTTAGAATGACTGACCATTATCTGTGAAGGGATTCTGGATCAGACTCCAAAGCATTACTTACATACTCCGGCTTGGGAGTACGTATGAATAGTTTATGTTTTTTAAAAAAATGGTCAATGCCAGTCAGTATTCACTGAAAGATACACACATTCTGAAGAATTCCTTGCACCTACGGTATTATCGCCTCTTTACTTATGATAAGCAGAATAAATAAAACGATGAATCCCTCCATTAGAAGACAGGGTATCTACGCAGGGTTCACAAATCCTACTTTAATGACTCTTTAAAAAAGATAGCAAAACTGGTTCTACTCAAATAGAACGTGAATGGAATTTTATATATCTCAGATGAGAGTTTCAGAGGTTTTCCTAAAATCTTTAAATGGTTCTTATATGTAGGCTGAGAAAATGGCAAATACACCTACTTGAAAAAAATCCAGCATTCGTTCTAGAAATTACTGACACCAACTAATACCTATTCACCTCCTCTTTTTTCTTTCTTTTTTTTTGGCTGTGTTGGGTCCTTGTTGCTGCGCTTGTGCTTTCTCTAGTTGTGGTGAGCAGGGGCTACTCTTCGTTCCAGCGTGCAGGTCTCTCATTGTGGTGGCCTCTCTTGTTGTGGAGCACAGGCCTTAAAGTGTGTGGGCTTCGGTAGCCGCGGCACGTGGGCTCAGTAGTTGTGGCACATGGGCTCTAGGGTGCGCAGGCTTCAGCAGTTGTGGCACACGGGCTCAGTAGTTGCAGCACATGGGCCCTAGAGTGTGCGGGCTTCAGTAGTTGCGGCTCATGGGCTCAGTAGTTGTGGCACGTGGGCTCTAGGGCATGTGGGCTTCAGTAGTTGTGGCACACAGGCTCAGTATTTGCAGCACATGGGCCCTAGAGTGTGCAGGCTTCAGTAGTTGCGGCGCGTGGGCTCAGTAGTTGTGGCACGTGGGCTCTAGGGCGCACAGGCTTCAGTAGTTGTGGCACACAGGCTCAGTAGTTGCGGCACACAGGCCCTAGAGTGTGCGGGCTTCAGCAGTTGTGGCGCATGGGCTCAGTAGTTGTGGCCTGCAGGCTCAGTAGTTGTGGCTCGTGGGCTTAGTTGCTCAGCGGCATGTGGAATCTTCCTGGACCAGGGCTCGAACCTGTGTCCCCTGCACTGGCAGGCTTCTCAACCACTGCGCCACCAGGGAAGTCCCTCACCTCCTCTTTCTAATTCCATTTCACCACCCTCATTCAGGTGTGTTTCCAGACTGATTTTTAGCCACTTTTGAGACTCCCACAGTGACTAGTATATTGCTCTTTTAAATGGTAGGTTTTCAATACATATGTATCTGTTGTTGTTGAACTTAAGCAAGAAAGTTACTACTCTCTTGGTCCAAGGAATGAAAGACAACATCTGTGAGTGACGGTTGCATGAGAGAAGTGAGGTGTATTTACATGAGCGCTGCCCACGCTTCTGTGGATAAGTGGAAACGTCTGGTCTACAGCACTGCCAATACTGACGCCTTTCATTAATTCTAATTATAAAGCGCCTCAACTCGTTCAAATGCAGCAGGCTAAAATCACAGGGGGAGAGGAATTAGAGAGGGAAGGGAAGTTTTTTCCATGTGGAAGTTATGTTCCAACAAAGAAGCAGACTGTCTCTGGAATCTTGTTTTCTCCTTCCCATGCCTGCTGCCTTTACCTGCATTTTAGGTTCTGATCAGCACTTGTATGAATGGTTGTGTCTTGATCGAATTTTCTGGTTCCTGTCTCTTCCCCTCCAATACAGCCGTATTGCTGGCCAGATAAGTCCATGCCTCAGAAAAATTAGAAATTACTATGTGCCCCAGACCCTGAGAGGACTCCATGAGGTAATGACAGTTACATCCTTAGAACTCTGCCTGTGCATAGTAATAAATGTCAGCTGCCATCTGGCATTAACAGGCCAGCTATTAACTAGGTGGAGTGCCCAGCACTGCATAGTAGTGATTGTACAAGTTACTTAACCTCTCTACACCTCAGTTTTCTCATCTACAAAATGGGGAAGAATACTATCTTTGTAGAGTTTTTGTGAGGATAACTGAATTAAACTGTATAAAGAGCTTAGCACAGTACCTGGAACATAAGTTTTACAACTCGAATTCTGCCACGACTATTCTTTTTTCTTTTCTGGCATGCCGCACAGATTGCAGGGTCTGGTTACCTGACCAGGGATTGAACCCAGGCCACAGCCCAGAATCCTAACCACTAGGCCACTAGGGAACTCCCCTGTTATGACTATTCTTATTATCCTTCATGCCTGGCTCAAGAACCACCTTCTTCATGAAATTGCCCCTGACTCTTCTTCCTCTTCAGCACCCTTGTATTAGTTTCCTGTTGCTGCTATAACAAATCACCTTAACCTCTGTGGCTTAAAACAACGAAGATGTATTTATTATCTTACAGTTCTAGAGGTGAGAAGTCAAAATAGGTCTTACAAGGCTAAAATCAAGGTGTGTGCATGGCTATATTCCTTTTGGAGGTCCTAGGGAAGAATCAGTTTCCTTGTCTTTTCCAACTTCTCGAGGTCACCCGCATTCCTGGGCTCATGGCCCCTTCCTCCAACAATGTAGCATCTTTAAATCTCTGACCCTGACCTCTTCTTCCGACTCCCCCTTCCACTGTGGAGAAGCCTTATTATTGATTACATTGGGGCTGCCGGGATAATCCAAAATAATGTTACATCAAGATCAGTTGATGAGGAACCTTAATTCCTCTTTGCCATGCAATACAACATGATCACAAGTGCCAGGGATTAGGACATGACATCTCTGAGGGGAGAGCATTATTCTGCCTACCACATCCTACCTGAACTCTCGTACTATCTATACAATTCACTTGACATTTAGCAATACTAAATAATACTGCATTATTATTTAGTTTTAGGCATCTGTCTACCCCCTTATCCTATCAGTGTGTCTGATGAGGCAGAACTCTATCTTAGACTCTGCTTCACAGACTGCCCCCCGTAAATGTTTGTTGATAAAGGTAATACCCAATGCCCTCCCAAGCCCTTTCCTTTCCTGCGCTGCATTCTTTAGGCTGTGGTTGGTTCACTGATATATCCGATACTGCTGAAAAATGTGTCTTCCTAAGAATTCCCAAACATTTTTACTTTTTATAAACACCCTAGTGATTTAAGGATCACCTCTGCCCTAAAACAATCCACATTTGGTCTGTTCTTCTGTCTCAAAGTAGCTCTCACCAAACCAAACTACACACAGCAGAAAAAAAAACTACATAGCACATTTGAACTGGAAGAAGAATCAGCTATTTGGTAACAGGCTGCTACTTCTTTTTAATAATTCTTCCTTAAATAGTTCAACTAAATCTTTTTTTCTTTTTTTTTTTTTTTTTTTGCTGTACTCGGGCCTCTCACTGTTGTGGCCTCTCCCGTTGCGGAGCACAGGCTCCGGACGCGCAGGCTCAGCGGCCATGGCTCACGGGCCCAGCCGCTCCGCGGCATGTGGGACCTTCCCTGACCGGGGCATGAACCCGTGTCCCCTGCATCGGCAGGCGGACTCTCAACCATTGCACCACCAGGGAAGCCCCAAACTGAATCATTTTGATTGTTGAGTGCAACTCACTACTGAAAGAGGTTTTATATGATTTGAGGTTTTTATGTTAGTTTCACAGATGAAACATCAGAGCCACCATCTACACTGCCCATGTTCACCTCAAAGTGAATTCGGTAGAGACTTCTGGAAGATGGGCATTCCATCAGAGCCACTCAGGTCCTGGGAGGCAAGGTGATGAGGGGAGTAGATGGAAGCAGGCTTCGCAGCAAGGTGTCCTCAACACTCCCTGCTGCTCCCACCTCAAGCCCCCTAGTGAGTCTCTTAATAATTACTTTTGTAACTCTTTCTTAAAATAAGTTTATATATTTTATTTATTTTTGGCTGCGTTGGGTCTTCGTTGCTGTGCACGAGCTTTCTCTAGTTGTGGTGAGTGGGGGCTACTCTTTGCTGCGGAGCATAGGCTCTAGGCTCACGGGCTTCAGTAGTTGTGGCACGTGGGCTCAGTACTTGTGGCTCACAGGCTTTAGAGCGCAGGCTCAGTAGTGGCGCACAGGCTTAGCTGCTCTGTGGCACGTGGGATCTTCCTGGACCAGGGCTTGAACCCATGTCCCCTGCATTGGCAGGCGTATTCTTAACCACTGCGCCACCAGGGAAGCCCCATTTGGAACTCTTCTTGTTACAAAAATCTCACTTTTTTCAGCAAGTGAAACTTGTGATTTAAGACGGGATAAAAAGAACTTTTAGTTAAAAAAAAAATCTCTATTCCCCCAACTGCCAAGTTAAAAATATTAGACCCATATTCAAAATATTAGGCCACTCCTAAGGGTTTTTCTAAAGGAGGCATAAATTTTACCTGGAATAAGATATGCTACAAGAAAGGTAACCTAAGAAAGTGACCCAATAACAGGGATTGCTTCCAGTGTTTCCCGAATTCTAAAAACCTCTGGGGTAGTCACAAAGCATATTAGTATCTTAAAGGCTCTAAGAAATATTACAATTAAAAAAATTTGTTCGACTTTAACTAGCATTTCCCAAACTAATTTGAAGAGGAAACATTTCATACAAAATCAGACTTGATATCTGGTACCTTAGCATGAACAATGTTATTGCATTATCACCATCCACTCCCCTGGGAACCCAAGGCCCCTTTACAGAGCTAGTATTTGCATCTCCACGTCCAGCGCCACCCCTGACATGTAGATGGCACTTCTCTAATTAACTCAACTCCAGCCGATGTAGGGCCAGGCACGGTACCCGAACGCAAAAAGGAGAAGGAACTAATGACGAACAAATCCCCCAACCCGATCGGGTTAAACCCTGATCTTTGAAGATTATATTAAATGTGTCCTTCCTTTAATCCCGTCACTTATTTATCTTTGATTTTGCATTGTTTGGGTGAATTTGTGCATTTTAGAATTACAGGCTCCACAGAGAAGGTTTGTGCATGTAGTGCTTCCAGGTCTCTACTACCGGGTCATACCCATAATGGGAAATCAGTTGCTATTTCAGGATGACAACCTAGATAGAGGTTAAGGGCAGGAACTCTAGGTCAGACAGGCCTTGTTTTGAGTTCTCGCTCCACTGTTTGTATATTACCTGATGACCTTAGCAAGATAGTTGGCCTTTGTAAGCCTCAGCATCCACATGTAAAAGGGGGACATGTCACAGTAGTACTCATCAAGGTGAACAAGGATTAAATGAAGAGATGCATATAGAGGATAGCATGGTGGCTGACCATGATAAATGCTCAATAAATGTTTGTTATTATGATAATAGGAGGGATACAGAATATTCATAGAGTTCATAATATGGTGAGTAGAATTATCTAAAAGGTTAATCATCCTTTGTCCAATATGGATTTTGAAATTCTGTAGGATTTTTTTCTTGCTTATTAGTGGTGAAGAGGACAGGAATGCACTAATAAATAATTTCCAAAATCTTCCTTTACCCAACGGCTCCAGCCTCTTTCCCTTCCCCTACTTTTGAACCAAGGGCTACTACGAAAAATTAATACATATGATTTTCACTTTTTTTTCAGTTTCCCACTGCAGCCTCTGACAGAAGTGATAAATAAGCCCCGAAAGTAAGCAGCAGAAGGGAGAAAGAGAACTAAAAGGCAGACACTGGTAGTTCCTTCAGGATGAAAAACTGTGCCAACCAAGGATCACCACCCCTTCCACCCCCTGAAGTCTTTTCCCAATCCGAGTTCATCCTGAAGGTGTTAAGCCCTCACAGTCATTTTCTGAGACTCAAGGATGAATGAGTGATATAAGGACAGAAACTAAACAGACTAAATATAGATATTTTATCTGTTTACGAAATTACTGAAATCTGCCTCTATATTTTAGGATTCTATGGATTTCTTCTATAAGAACCCAGAAAACAAAGATTAAAATGTGTTATTTCAGATGTCAAAGGATAGGTAACATCTCTAACCACAGGCTGCCTTTTCAGCTGTTAGGGTAAAAATAAAGATGATTGTTTTAAGGTCCATTCTTTTTTTTTTTTTTTTTGCGGTATGCGGGCCTCTCACTGTTGTGGCCTCTCCCGTTGCAGAGCACAGGCCGCGGACGCGCAGGCTCAGCGGCCATGGCTCACGGGCCCAGCCGCTCCGCGGCATGTGGGATCTTCCCAGACCAGGGCACGAACCCATGTCCCCTGCATCGGCAGGCGGGCTCTCAACCACTGCGCCACCAGGGAAGCCCTAAAGGTCCATTCTTACTGCTCCTTTCCCTTTAACTCGGGATGAATTTACAGATGTCGCAACAAGGTTTTACCTTGGTAGAACTGACTCTGCAAAGTGAGCAAATATCAGAAACCACTGGAATCAAGAGACTCCCTTATCTGGGCAAGCAGGAAACAAAGGGAAGATCACATTATTCCAAACACCACACACCTCACTCTGATGTGCAAACCTTTCCCACATGGTTGAGGAGTTTTCTGATCTGAGTCTTATTTTTATCCACAGTGCGGCAGTCTTGGCCTCTAATCTAGAATGATGAAAAACATTTTTTTCTTTTACTCAAGAAAAGGTAAGGTCACATCCAAGCCTGGCCACGTTACCTTACTGACGGGTAGAGAATGTATTCTCTGTACAACAACACACGGCTTCTTGCAAGTTCGGGCCCGCCGAGCTCCCTCCTCTCCACTCCGTTAACAAACTACCATCCACGCAGGCACCTTCAAAGGCTACTGGAACACAGACAAGGAGCATGCCCAGTGGCCTCCTGCTCTTTAGCTGTGTGGCTCAGTTCTGACTCTTCAAAGGAACTCGGGGTGAGAGGAGGCCCGAGAGGCATCTTCCATCTCTGCTTTGAAGCTCGTTTGTTTCCCATGGGCAGAAATAATGCTTTCCCTCCAACCCCCCCAGGCCTCCCACCCCCGCCAATACACACAGTGCCCCGCACCTGTTGGCACTTATCACATTTTGACTCATGTTATAATTCTCTTTATGTCTTCACGCTTTCACCACTATCAGTTCCTCTAAGACAGGGCCTTACGTACCCTGTAATGCCTGGCAGAGCCCCTTACACACAGTAGGGAAACCTAAGTATCTGTCATTGAATATACTGGTATGAAACCTCTCCAACACCTCTGCAAAGTGGACAGCCTTTGTGTTGTTGGTGTTTTTTTTGGAAAAGGCGGCTGTTATTAATTCCTAGAGAAGAGATTTTGTGCATTACCATGGGAAGGCTTCAAATAATTTTGATTTGGAATGAAAGCATTTTGAAGTGCTACTTCAGAGTTGCAGAATTAGTAAAAACATATTCATGTCATGAAAAAATGCACTGTTTAAGTGAGGGCAGGGAGGCAATGCAATGATCACAAAGAAGTACAGGAAGCTGCACAAGGGATTCACTTCTGTGGGTGCCTAGTCACAAAACACAGTTGAGGTCAATTCGAGAACTGGCTATCAGTGGGCCAACTCCACCACCAATGACAGCTGTTATTCACCCAGCGTTTACTATGTTAGAAGCTTTCTTAATACATTCGCATTTAATCTTCACAGAAGTCCCATGATGCAAGTCTTTTCCATTTTACTGATGAGAAAACAGAGTCTCAGGGAAGCCAGTTAAATTAAAAGGGAGTATGAATTTTCAATCTGGATCTGAAGAATCCCAAAGTCCCTGCTCTTCCCACTACATCAGAAGGCTGGCAGTCCCACTCGTTTGATGAACTACAGGGTAATGTGCAGAAATGCTGTTCACCAGAAGCCACACTTATATTTCAGCATCAGATGGTGTATTGTTTGTGTAGAGACTGAATCCAGGGCCTCAAATTCCTTCCAACTGTTTCTGAGGTTTTCTTCAGCTCCACAAAACATACAAACGCCCTCTTATAAATTCCTAAGAATACAGAAGATTTTGACTTGGGCGTCTTATAACAAGATGTCTGAGCAAACAGTTTCAATTCACTACCTCGTGCTCTCAATAATCTTTTGCTACTAACATGAAATTTATGGGCTCAACAGAGTACGGACACAGGTACATGATGGGAGGGACAATTCATTTAAAAATTAACAGATTGTGAGACAAGCTTGAATTCTGTTGGAATACTGTTTGTTGTTAATTCTTGTACCCTCGGAGTGAAATTTTTAAAAAAGAATAAAGTGACCTCAGAGAATTATTATATTTTTATAGGAAACCAATCTGGATGTTGCTGATTTTCTTTTCAAATACAACTAGCTATCTTTTTTATTGCAATGCGAAGTCCACCCTTAATGACAGCTAAGACACACAAACAGTGGGGGATGAGGAGGAAGAACTATAAGATATATTAGCCACGTGACCAGAAATTGGCTCTGGGGCAGCTGGTGTGTCATTTATGCACACCAGACTTTCAGATATCTTGGGTTTGCCTGTCATCACCACACTACTCCACACCCAGACTCATGGGCACATGGTGAAATATGTTTGTTTACATCATTCATGGATTAACCCATGCACCACAGGCAGTTAAAAATTAGGTCTGAAAAACAGAGTGATCATTTGATCAGGGGACAAATGCAGCAATATAGGGATGAAATACAGGACCTATTCAACGTTGTCAGAAACCAAAGTAAGGTGTTGTGTGCTTTCTCCTCACAGAGCCGTAAATGAAACACCAGCAGATGCAGGTGAGTGAGATGATCTCAGCCACTTTCTGCCTCAGTTTGCTCAGGTAGAGAGCCCTCTGATCTACTCAGCTCTGGGGCCAGAGAAAAAAGAAACAAAGATAATGCTGACTGTCTTGGAGGATAAGAGATTAGGAGGATAAGAGATTAAGGAATACAGCTGGAACACACAAAATCTGCTTTCGACAAGCTCACAATCCATGTTGAGGACTGTAAGAACAAACAATTTCTAAAGCATAATGTGAATACAAAAAGTACATAAGAACCTTAACATTCTTTTTTTTGTTTGTTTGTTTGTTTTTTTTGTGGTACGCGGGCCTCTCAGTGCTGTGGCCTCTCCCGTTGCGGAGCACAGGCTCCGGACGTGCAGGCTCAGCGGCCATGGCTCACGGGCCCAGCCGCTCCGCGGCATGTGGGATCTTCCCGGACCGGGGCACGAACCCGTGTCCCCTGCATCGGCAGGCGGACTCTCAACCACTGCGCCACCAGGGAAGCCCAAGAACCTTAACATTCTTGATTGACATATCAACAAGAATTGTGAGAATCTGCCAAGTCTTCAACAAAAATATTTGTACAAATTCCCAGACCTCCCTCAAATAACAATTTCATCAAAATCCATGTACTTCCTGTGTATATCTTTGTAGCATGAGTCAACTGCATTTTTATCTTTCACTAGTTTTATCAATCACTTGCACAGCTGTACTTACTTTGCAGCAGGAATAAAAAAATTCCTGCATCAGCTGACACGCAAATTACTTGGACTTACAGAGCTGCTAGTGAATAATCAAATGGTGAATATCAAAATAAATGAATGCCCAAGAGCTACCAAAATACAGAATTATAAGAGGTTTAGTTGTGACTAAGAAATCTCCAAAGGCTTCCCAGAGTAGATAGCATTTGATTTGAGCAACACTTTATTTTTTTAAAACGGTATTTATTTTATTCATTCATTCATTCATTCATTTATGTGGCGGCCCCTCGCGGCTTGTGGAATCTCAGTTCCCTGACTAGGGATTGAATCTGGGCCCATGGCAGTGAAAGCGCTGAGTCCTAACCACTGCACCGCCAGGGAATTCCCTGAGCATCACTTCAGGTTGGCAAAATTTGAGAAGTAAAAAGGGATGAAGTGCATCTAAGTTTAGGAGAATCATACGTACAAAAGTGTGACAGTGCGAAGAACTGAGGGAAAGTGTTGAGTAATCCAGTTGCAGGTAGACCTCAAGGTGTGAGGAAAATATACTGGGAGATAATATTACAAAATTAATCCAGGATCACTTGGAGCAATTCATCAATGTCATGCCTCAGCATCTGTACTTTTCTGTAGGCAATGGAGGAAAGGTAACCTGGTGGGATGGACTTGGTAGAGGGGTGGGGAATGGAAGCAGAGAGACCACTAACAACAGTATAAACCAGGATTAAAAGCAGACATAAGGAGTGAGTAAGAAGAAATGAAAGTGGGAAGGTTGAGGGGATACGACAGGATTAGGAATGGATAGTACGGTTTTGCAGGAGGAAGCAGCAGTAATGACATGGTACGGGGCATCTGCTACCAGTAACTGAGGTTAGCAGAAAAGCAAGATGAGAGAACAGGCAGGGAGATTTCAGGGTTAGGATATATTAAGTTTGAGGCTTCTAAGTGAAAAATCACATGGACATGTTTACTTGACTCATTCAAGATGGCTGAATAAGTAGTTACATCCACCTCCCCTCCCTCTAAATGTGAAATGACAATAAAATAGAACTTAAAAAACTGGGTGGAACCATAACAAACGAACAAACAAACCAAGAATGAGAGTCATCAGGGGATCAGAGAACCTGAGAAACCAGAGTCTAAGACATCAGAGGTTAAACAGGAATTCTCCCTAGGGAGCTCCTTCTGCATCAAAGAACAAAAAGTAGGCCCTGAAGCAACCAAAAAGACAGTTAATTTAAGAGCTGCATTCAGGTTACCAGATGCAGCTACTCAGCAGTGCCCAGACCACTCCACAACCAATTACACCTTAGTAGGCAGTCAAGGCTTCCCTTTTGAGCTAAAGGCAGAAAACTACTGTCCACACAAAGTTGGTGATCTGCCTGGGAAGATTACCTGTGGGGGACCTGGGGCTTGCGAGGGAAAAAGACTAGAGTTTAAGGTAATTTATGATTTACGGTAACTTCAGTCCCAGAAATTGAGAGATGAAGAAGAAAGACATGTCCTAGAGGTAAAACACAGTCAACTACTCCATCTCCAGATACATCTAACCTCTTCCTTATTTTGGCAATTTGGGGGGGTCCTGAGCTCGCCTTCCTCCTCCCCTACAGGAAAGCCCACCTATTACTGGTACACCCATTACTATACCTGTTGACACAGGCAGTTATATCATCCAGAAGAAAGCATTTCTGGAGAAACAAACCCACTACCTATACCAGTCAATTTAGTCTTTTATTCATAAACATGTACTTACAACCAATGATAAGCAAACATCTACGGAAAATCAATGATATAAAAATAGAAAGACCAAAATGTACGATCATCTCTGGATCATAAAGAAAGAAAATTTACGGAATAAAAGGGAACATTTAAGATATTCTAATTGGCATCCTCATACATGAACAAGCATGTTCCATCTATAAAAGAAGAAGATTCTGCCATGAAAAAGGAGCAACCAGAAAATAAGAATTAAATATGATTGTGAATATAAAAGATTAAACAGGCTAAAAACCAGAATAGACACAGCTGAAAGCTGAATTTGAAATCTGAAAAATAAGTTGACAGAATTTTTAAAAACACAAAGAGATGAAGATAAAAATTAACAGCAATGGAGACTAGATTTAGGAGGTGCACATCATTTCTAAAATTAGCATTTCAGGAGAAGAAAATAGAGAGGCTAGAAGGGACAAAATGCTCAAGAAGTGACAGATGAAAAGTTATGAACAAGAAATAATCTATCCTGAGGACTTAGTACATAAACATCCAGAAGGAGATTTATTTTAGGAACATGCTGTAAAATTCTGTCAGGAGAAAATCTCTCAAGAAGGATGGACAAAGGAAAGGCAAAAAGAAAAGGCTGTTATGGCTCTGTTCGCTCTGCTGTAATATCTATAGAGAGGGCTTGCTGGAGGAGAGCTCATAGACCCAGGAGAACTGCTGGAAACAGAAAACTGCAAATCAGGAGAAGACAAAATAGAGATTATGGGAAGAGAAAAAAATCTAGGGAAGTTCTGTTCACTAGGTATTCAATAAGGGAAGATTCTGTAATATGAGGCTTAACTTCTCCATCACTCTCAGCATTGATCAGATATTATTGTACCAAAGCATGAGTCATATGATTTTCATATATTTGACTTTAAGAATTGGCTAAGAATCCACAAGAAAATATCACTTGATACCCATTAGGATGGCTATAATTGAAAAGGCAGACAATAATAAGTGTGAAAAAGGATGTGGAGAAAACGGAACCCTCACGCACTGCTGGTGTGAATGTAAAATGTGGCAGCCTCTTTGAAAACAGCCCACAGTTACCATATGACCCAGAAATTCCACTCCTAGATGTATACCCAAGAGAAATGAAAACATACGTCCACACAAAAACTTGTTCACAAATTTTTATAACACCATTATTCATAATAGTCAAAAAGTGGAAACAATCCCCAAATCCATCAACTGGTGAATGGATAAGTAAAATATGATATAGTCATACAATGTAATATTATTCAGCAATAAAAAGGAATGAAGTACTGATATATGCTACACATGCATGAACCTTGATGACATTAGGTTAAGGAAAAGAAGCTAGTCACAAAGAGACCACATATTCAATGATTCCATTTCATGTGGAATGTTCAGAATAGGCAATCTATAGAAAGACAGATAGAAAGTCAATTCGTGGTTTCCTAGGGCTGGGAAGGATGAGGGGTGAGGGTGAAAGGGTTCAGGGTTTTTTCTTGGGGTGATGAAATGCTCCAACACTGATTATGGTGATGGGTGCACAGCTCTGTGAACATACTAAAAACTACTGCATTGTATACTTTAAATAGGTGAATTACATGATATGTGAATTATATTTAATGAAGCTTTTACCAAAAAAAGTTGCTAAAAATAACAGTCCAGATTAAATGATTGAATGGCTGAGGTTTTTATTTTAATATTTATGGAAGATTAGGACTACATGAATTGGAACTCTGAATATTCAAATTTTAAAAGTTCAGATTTCCAATTTAAAATACTGTAGAAGTGGACTTCTGGTTCTTTAATATTTGTGAAGTTCACATATTGACCTGGCCCAACTGGAGAGAATTGGTAATAATCTGAGCTGCACTTACTGACTTCCATTTCATGTGCCATGGGCATCAACCCTAACCCTCACAGCCCTGCAATTATTCTCATTTGAAAATGTGGAAACTGAAGTTCCCAGAGGGTAACTAACTTGCCCAGGATCACAAGACCAGCAAAGGGCAGAACTGGGACTGGAACTCAGCTTGATCTGACTCCAATCTCATGCTCAAGATGGCTTTTCACAACAGCCCATTCCTGATCTTTTTTTTAAAATAAATTTATTTATTTTTTACTTTATTTATTTTTGGCTGTGTTGGGTCTTCGTTACTACGCGTAGGCTTTCCTGATCTATCTTTTAAAATAAATAGTAAAAGAAAGTAAAAACATCACATTTCTATTAATAAGTCAAAATTTTGCTTGTAAAAAGAAAAGAACTGCAATGAAACAGAAAGGGGAAGATGTATTTAGAAGTATAGGTTTTATATGACTTTAAGCTGTTCTTTATACCCTTGGGTGACAGTTGATTGGGAAATTAACGACAATATTCTAAGACATAAAGCCTCTGGTATGACGGCTTCAATAATAAAGGGGTTTGTATTTAACTAGGGCTAGAAGGTTCTTAATCTCTAAATATGATACATGGGAAATAAAAATGAAAAACGATCTTTCAATAAAAAGCTGTAAGAAAGTCTCCCCCAGACATAGATTTGGCACTGATAGTAGTACAGCTAATTAAGCTGGAGGAATCAAGAGGGAAAAAAGAATAAGCAGAAGAAATTTCCAGTAATAACTCCACGTGAAAGACACACTGATAATTCCACAGGAATAATTCTGACTATTAGACACATTGTAAAAGGATTTAAAGAGAACAGAATATCTCCAAACGTTTCTTCCTTTTTCCCAGAAACAAACAGCATTGTTTAGAGGAAAGACCTCTCACTGGTTCTCTCTCCTCAAACTTTACGATGTTCATCAACTAAAGGCAAATAAAGCTGCAAAAAATCACTTAATATGTAAGTTGAGAGTACTCTGCTGAGATCAAATAAAAAGCAAATAAAAATGTAAGTCCTTACACTATAATGGGGAAAAAGAAATGTCTCTTGCTTTCTGTTTCTCTCCATAAATACCATTAACATGCGGGAATCAAACTGTATTAAGGGGTAAGTTAAGTGACTTCCATCTCTGGTAAGGACAACTGACAACATGAAGTTCTTAACTGTTTTAGGCATTCATACCATGTTGCCTACTGGCAGAAATTAAGTCATAAATGGACAAAGAGATTAACAAATGGCAATCAATATTGTGATTATTTTGAAAGACCAAAACAAAGCATAAGATATTAGATCTACACCATGTGTTCCCAAAGCTATTTCCTAAGTCAATGCATCACAACTGTTGGAAAAAAACTGAATATTCAAAAACTCTTGATTTATTACTCCTTTCCTGAGTATTGAGGAAAACTGTCATTCTTTGATATAAGCTAAGGGAAGACCGGGTAATGTGGTTTGAGAATCACTGCTAAAAAGGAGACAAACCACAAACAGAGAAATTTTCGAATCCTTGCAAGAACAAGAACTGAACAGGGAATATATCTCCAAACACATCCTCTTCAAAAAGTGAAAAACTCAATGGATTTTCAAGACTCATTGTGGAATTTAACTTCCAAGGTGTTAACATATGTTTCTTCAAAGCATTAGCAGGCGCTGATTGGTAGGGAAGCTAAGTGATTTCTGTGGGTTAGTGAAATAGCTACTGGCACCTGAATTTAATAATAAGGAAAGGAAAGCTGATTTGACCTTTAAAAGTCTATAGTAAACAAGACATGGACATCTTACTGTGAAGCCACAGAATCTTTTCACATCTTGGAAAAAAGAATGCTTAAGGATTTTCTTGAGCTCAAAGACACCCTAATACATGACTGTGGGGAACTACACCTGTAGATTTTAGAGACATCATTCAAAACTTTAATAGGGGGAGGAGTCAAGATGGCCGGGTGCGAAAGCGCGGAGTTAGCATCTCCCCACAACTTGGGCACCTGCTGGCCGCTGGTGGGGGACTCTGACCCTCAAGGAGATGGGAGGAACCCCAGAATGAACTGGTAGGACGTAGGGGGACTGAGGCAGGGAGGGGCAGTGGAGGCCGGACAGGATCGGTGCCCCTGAGGCCAGAGAGATCAGGAGAGGCGGTGGGGGGGGGGGGCCCTCCCAGACCCCAGACCAGAGGAGCACGAGCGGAAAGGAGGGCGTTTGCCCTGCCCACTCGAGCCCAGGAAGCCTGCTAGGCTCCCAGGTGAGGTCCCCTGCCCTCTGAGACCAGGGGTGGGGGCATGCCTGGGCCCCTTCTCTTCCTTGAGCCTAAGCCCCACCCCCCACAGCCCCCGGGCCTTTTCCAGCCCTGTGGGTCCTAAGCACTGGCCCCGCCCACCGACCAACCTTACCCTTGATTAGGCCCTGCTCTCCACAGCCACGGCCTTTCCCCCCCCCACCCTATTTTTTTCTTTCCTTTTCCCTCCTTTTTCTTTACTACTGTGGTACCTTCCAGTTGTTGACTCATCTTTTCTACTACTGTGGTACTTTCCAGTTGTTGATTCATCATATTTTTATTTTTAGATTCTTTCTAACACATCTGTTAGTTTCCTAGTCTAATTTTATCTTTTACTTTGTTATTGTTTTCTTTTTTTTTTTTTTTGCCACCCCACGTGGCTTGTGGGATCTTGATTTGTGAGCCCCGGGTTGGGCGGAAGCTCCTGCGGTGGGAGCTCCAAGTCCAAACCACTGGGCCAACACAGAACCTCAGACTCCAGGGAATATTCATCAGAATGAGGTCTCACAGAGTTCCTCATCTCAGCACCAAGACCCAGCTCTACCCAACAGCTTACAAACTCCAGTGTTGGAAGCCTCAGGCCAAACAACTACTAAAATAGGAACACAATCCCACATATTAAAAAAAAAAAAAAATTGGAATGGCAGAAAAATATGTCACAGGTGAAGGAACAAGGTAAAAACTTACAACACCAAATAAATGAAGAGGAAACAGGCAATCTACATGAAAAAGAATTCAGAGTAATAAGAGTAAAGATGATCCAGAATCTCGGAAACAATGGAAGCACGGAATGAGAAAATACAAGACCTAGAAGAACTAAAGAACAAAAAAACAGGGATGAACAACACAATAACTGAAATTAAAGATATACTAGAAGGAATCAATAGCAGAATAACTGGGGCAGAAGAACGGATAAGTGACCTGGAAGACAGAATGGTGGAAATCACTGCCATGGAACAGAATAAAGAAAAAAGAGTGAAAAGAATTGAAGACAATCTCAGAGACCTCTGGGACAACACAAAATGCACCAACACTCGAATTATAGGGGTCCCAGAAGAAGAGAAAAAGAAAGGGTCTGAGAAAATATTTGAAGAGGTTATAGTGGAAAACTTCCCTAACATGGGAAAGGAAACAGTCACCCAAGTCCAGGAAGCACAGAGAGTCCCATACAGGATAAACCCTAGTAAAAACACACCAAGACACAAATTAATCAAACTATCAAAAATTAAATACACAGCAAAACTATTAAAAGCAGCAAGGGAAAAACAACAAATGACATACAAGCGAATCCCCATAAGGTTAACAGATGATCTTTCAGCAGAAACTCACTCTATGCAGCCACCATCACCCTGATACCAAAATCAGGCAAAGATGTCACAGAAAAAGAAAACTACAGGCCAATATCACTGAAGAACATTGATGCAAACATCCTCAACAAAATACTAGCAAACAGAATCCAACAGCACATTAAAAGGATCATACACCGTGATCAAGGTGGGATTTATCCCAGGGATGCAAGGATTCTTCAATATACACAAAAAAATGAATGTGATATACCACATTAACAAATTAAGGAATAAAAATCATATGATCATCTCAATAGACGCAGAAAGAGCTCTTCACAAAGTTCAACATCCATTTATGATTAAAAATCTCTAGAAAATGGGCACAGAGGGAACCTACCTCAACATAATAAAGGCCATATATGACAAACCCACAGCAAGCATCATACTCGATGGGGAAAAACTGAAAGCATTTCTACAAGGATCAGGAACAAGACAAGGATGTCCACTCTCACCACTCTTATTCAACATAGTTTTGGAAGTCCCAGCCACAGCAATCAGAGAAGAAAATGAAATAAAAGGAAAACAAATTGGAAAAGAAGAGGTAAAACTGTCACTATTTGCCGATGACATGATACTATACATAGAAAATCCTAAAGATGCCACCAGAAAACTACTAGAACTAACAAAGGAATCTGGTAAGGTTGCAGGATACAAAATGAATGCACAGAAATCTCTGGCATTCCTATACACCAACAATGAAAAATCAGAAAGAGAAATTAAGGAAACACTCCCATTTACCACTGCAACAAAAAGAATAAAATATCTAGGAATAAACCTGCCTAAGGAGGCGAAAGACTTATACTCAGAAAACTATAAACCACTGATGAAAGAAATTAAAGATGACATAAACAGATGGAGAAATATACCACGTTCTTGGATTGGAAGAATCAATATTGTGAAAATGACTATACTATCAAAGCAATCTACAGATTCAATGCAATCCCTATCAAACTACCAATGGCATTCTTCACAGAATTAGAACAAAAAATCTTACAATTCGTATGGAAGCACAAAAGGCCCCGAATAGCCAAAGCCATCTTGAGAAAGAAATGGAGTTGGAGGAATCAGGTTCCCTGAATTCAAACTGTACCACCAAGCTACAGTAATCAAGACAGTATGGTACTGGCACAAAAAAAGAAATATAGATCAACGGTACAGGATAGAATGCCCAGAGATAAACCCACGCACATATGGGCACCTAATTTATGACAAAGGAGGCAAGAACAGACAATGGAAAAAAGACAGCTTCTTCAATAAGTGGTGCTGGGAAAACTGGAAAGCCACATGTAATAGAATGAAATTAGAACACTCCCTAACACCATACACAAAAATAAACTCAAAATGGATTAAAGACCTAAATGTAAGGCCAGACACTATAAAGCTCTTGGAGGAAAACATAGGCAGAACACTCTATGACATAAATCACAGCAAGATCCTTTTTGACCCACCTCCTAGAGAAATGGAAATAAAATCAAAAATAAACAAATGGGACCTAATGAAACTTAAAAGCTTTTGCACAGCAAAGGAAACCATAAACAAGACGAAAAGACAACCCTCAGAATGGGAGAAAATATTTGCAAATGAAGCAACTGACAAAGAATTAATCTCCAAAATTTATAAGCTGCTCATGCAGCTCAATATCAAAAAAACAAACAATCCAGTTAAAAAATGGGCAGAAGATCTAAATAGACATTTCTCCAAAGAAGACATACAGATGGCCGAGAGGCACATGAAAAGATGCTCAACATCACTAATTATTAGAGAAATGCCAATCAAAACTACAATGAGGTATCACCTCACACTGGTCAGAATGGTTATTAAAAAAGCTAGAAACAATAAATGCTGGAAAGGGTGTGGTGAAAAGGGAACCCTCCTACACTGCTGGTGTGAATGTACATTGATACAACCACTATGGAGAACAGTATGGAGGTTCTTTAAAAAACTAAAAATAGAACTACCATATGACCCAGCAATCCCATTACTGGGCATATACCATGAGAAAACCATAATTCAAAAAAAGACATGCATCACGATGTTCATTGCAGCACTATTTACAATAGCCAGGACATGGAAGCAACCTAAGTGTCCATCAACAGATGAATGGATAAAGAAGATGTGGCACATATATACAATGGAATATTACTCAGCCATAAAAAGAAATGAAATTGAGTTATTTGTAGTGAGGTGGATGGACCCAGCGTCTGTCATACAGAGTGAAGTAAGTCAGAAAGAGAAAAACAAATACCGTATGCTAATGCATATATATGGAATCTAAAAAAAAAAGGTACTGATGAACCTAGTTGCAGGGCAGGAATAAAGAGGTAGGCATAGAGAATGGACTTGATGACATGGGGTGGGAGAGAGAGGCTGGGGCCAAGTGAGAGTAGCATCAACACATATGCACTACCGAATGTAAAAGAGTTGGCTGGTGGGAAGCAGCAGCATAGCACAGGGAGATCAGCTCGGTGCTCTGTGATGATCTAGGGGGTGAGACAGGGAGGATGGGAAGGAGGCTCAAGAGGGAGGGGATACGGGGACATGTGTATACATATGGCTGATTCGCTTTGTTGTGCAACAGAAACTAACACGGTATTGTGAAGCAATTATACTCTAATAAAGATCTTTTTTATAAAAAAGCAAACCTTAATAGGGCATGGGGGAAAGCTCAACATCCAGTTAACATAAGGAAAACAGAATCTGCAACTAGGTTAAGAAAGGAGGATGCTAATACTTGATTCTAAATTGCTTCTTTCTACATCTGAGGATAACAGAAATGACTTTTTCTCAGAATTACCTTAAAAAAAAAAAGCAATAAGGGGTTGGGGGGGCGTGAAATAGGCCAAGGGGATTAAGAGGTACAAACTTCCAGTTATAAAATAATTAAGTCACGGGGATGTAATGTACAGCACAGAAAATAGAGTCAATAATATTATGGTAATTTTATATGGTGACAGATGCTTACTAGACTTACAGTGACCAATTCATAATGTATATAAATGCTGAATCACTATGCTGTATACCTGAAACTAATATGATATTGTATGTCAACTGTACTTCAATTAAAAAATTAAAAGGAAATAACAACTACAAAAAAGGAGATTAAAACTAAGATTTAAATATAAATCCAAGGTTTATTTTTAAAAGGTCTAACTATACCATGTTATAGTCAGAGACCATAAGATACATATGTCAAGTGAAACATACATTCTGGAAGAGCCTGAGACATTAGCTCACATCAGAACCGTGGTAGTCTCTTAGTTGTGCCATCCAATTTAAGATAATTAATCTGTACAGAGACCATGTTTCCAATATTGGATTGAAATGTTCACCACGTGTCAATGGGTATGGCTGTGTCTAAAACACAGCCATAGAAAACACGACAGGTGAACAGGAGCAATCTCTATTAGATAGAATTCAAATATATACAAGAATAAACTTCTAAGGAATTTTATCGCTGCTGAACTTTCTGACTTTAAGTCTTAAAACTAATATATTAATATTAATTCGTTCAAGTCGAGTAAATAGTGCAACAAGACACAGTTCCCTGTTAATTTGTTTTTTAGGGAAAAACTAAGGGGACCTCGCTATATGGCAAGATTTCAGATGAAAGTTCTACTACAGGAAAAGGGACTCCTCCCTTTGAAGTGTCAAGTCTGCAAGGGAACAAATCCAGTACAGAGATGGGTTCTTTTCACCCTCCCGGCTTTTAGTGATGACTGTACCCAAGGCTCTGCTAGATAGTCCTAGGACAGACATACCTGTTCCCTGTAAAAGATCATAAAAGTTCCTGGTGTGCTCTAGTTGAAAAGTCATCTAAATTCAGATTTAATTGGATGGATGTACACTGGCCCAATGCAGTCTTATGAGTCTTTCTCTGAGACCTGAACCATTCTCAGTTCCCAAAGAGTTTAAAGATTGGGGGACTTCCCTGGTGGTCCACTGGTTAAGACTCCGTGTTTCCACTGCAGGAGGCATGGGTTTGATCCTTGGTCAGGGAACTAAGATCCTGCATGCCGTGCGTGAGGCATGGCCAAAAAAAAAAGTCATTCGAAAGATTGGGATGAAGTTACCTGGAGAAGGAACAATACAGAGAAGGGCTGGAAAGATACATGACTTTAGAACTGTCTTGGAGGCAAAATAAATAATTAAAATAAAGCTGAAAATATAAACAGTTTTCCCTGGTGGCAACTGTTTTGGTAGATTATTTTTTAACTCATGTTTTTAGGAAAAATTTCTCCATCAGATTAAGTAGCTAAAGCAAAGCTACAAAAGGCAAATATCCTAACAGCATGTAAAATTTGAATATGAAAATGAAAACTCAACTCCAGGTATCCATCTAGAGGAGAACTGAAAACATTTCTATTTTTCAGGGTTTCAGGTGTTTTGGGACAATGTTTGAGTTAAGGTTGCGTTGTATGCTCTCAATAAATGAAGATAAAATGATTACATTCTATTTGGGGCTAATCCAATCACCTCAGATTTTCTTTGCAATGATGATGTTCAGTAGTGGTAGGAGTAATGCAAATATAAACACTCTTATCACCATCGGTAGTAAGGGGTATGATCTTTCTGAAGAGCAACATGGGCCTTTAAAAAGTTTACGGCTTTTCCATAAAAACAAATGAAATAATGCCATTTGCAGCAATATGGATAGACCTAGAGATTATCATACTAAGTGCAATATGTCAGAAAGAGAAAGACAAATACCATATGATATCACTTATATGTGGAATCTAAAATATGACACAAATGAACTTATCTACAAAACAGAAACAGACTCACAGACACAGAGAACAGACTTGTGGTTGCCAAGGGGGTAGGGAGTCGGGGAGGGATGGGATGGACTGGGAGTTTAGGATGAGCACGTGCAAACTATATATTACATCAATATATAGAATAGATAAACAACAAGGTCCTACTGTATAGCACAGGGAACTATATTCAATATCCTGTGACAAACCATCATGAAAAAGAACTTAAATATATGTGTAACGGCCTCACTTTGCTATACAGCAGAAATTAACACAACACTGTAAATCAATTATACTTCAATAACTTTTTAAAAAAAAGTTTATGGCTTTTTCTCCAAAATGCTACTCCTAAAGATCTATCTTCAGGAGAGAAAAGTGAGGGAAATTTCCATATGAAGATAATTATTGCACTGTTCTTTATAATAGCAAATCCAAGTGATCAACAATAGAGGAATGACAAAATAAATTCTGACACATTCATACTTTTATAAGCTATGCAGTTATTATCATATTCAACATTTACTGAGTGTCAGGCACTTACTTAAGTGCTTTAATCATTCAGCCTTCACAAGAACCCTATGAAGCAAGTTCTCTTATTTCCTGGTCCCACTTTACTGATCAGAAAAGAAAGAAGTTGAGTTACTTTGCTGAGGTCACGAAGCTAGGTCCTGGTACTGGGATTCCAAGCCAGTCCAGCTACAGAGCCCAAACTATTCAGCATATACTACATTGCTGTTTTGTATGTTACTTTTCAAATGTGATACTGAATTCTATTTTATAATTTTTCTTCCAACGATTTTTGTTTCAATATTCACAGCAAAACTGATCTGTTTTTCTTTTAGGAGAAATATCTTTTCCTTGTTTCAATATCAACGTTATTTTCCCTTCATAAAAAGGAATATGGAAATTTCCCTTCATTTTCTACCTTCTGAAACAGTTTAAAATCATATTGGTAGGGAGGGTGGGAGGGAGGGAGACGCAAGAGGGAAGAGATATGGGAACATATGTATACGTATAACTGATTCACTTTGTTACAAAGCAGAAACTAACACACCACTGTAAAGCAATTATACCCCAATAAAGGTGTTAAAAAAAATCATATTGGGATGATGTGTTAAGGTGTGACAGATGTGCCTTGTAAACCTGAAGGAGAGGGACGGGAGGGTAGTTCTTTAACAGCTTTATTTCATCAATAATAAATTTTCTTTCAGATTTTCTGTCTTCCGGGGTCACATACTTTGTTTCAATAAAAAAAATTAACAGCTTTACTGAAGCATAATTTACATGCCATAAAATTTACCTGTTTGAAGCGTACAATTCAATGATTTTTAGTAAATTTACAGAGTTTTGCATTCATTACCACAATCCTTTTCAAACATTCCCATCACCCTAAAAAGATCCCATCTGCCCATTTAGAGTCAATCCCTGCTGCCATCTCCTGCCCCTCCGTTTAATAGTACAAGTCTATAACCTTAATGTTTATGGAAAGATGCATCTATTTTATATGGATTAAATAAAACAGTAAAAGTCAAATCTTGAGTCGAATTGCATATCATGTGCCTATATTATATTAAAAAGTTCTTTACTTTTGAGACAACAATGTGGTGCTGTGCACAAGTGGTATAATTTTCTCATTGCTCATTAAAGCTACCTGGTACTCATGGGAAAAAAGCAGTATGATTGTTCTCATTTTCCTACCTTCAGTACTGAGACTTCCAGAAACACTTATTCTTAATAGCCCCATGGGCGGCAAGCAAATACTAAACTATGATCGCCCTGCCTTTTGACACATCAGAGATTGCCATTCTTCTTTATTGCACGTTAACCTTGTTCTCTAACAATAAAATAGTTTTAAATAATTTTCATTTTCTTAATTTCTTCTTTTCCCCTACTAAGAGTCTGGCTATTTCTAAACTGGACAAAGTGTTTTACCCATCATGTTCAGGAATTTAGGGCTGAGAATCAAACCCAGCTGACTAGAAGTCCAGCCAATATATTTTTAGTTAGGATTAAGTAGAAATTTCTTTAATTAGGAAGCATTAGTGTCATCTGATTTCTGATCTTTGCTTCAAAGTTCTCCCCATACAATAGGGAACATTTAGTAAAAGATTAAACTTAATTTAACATGAAAATATTTTTACATGTTCAAACATGCATAATCCAGTCAGGAGATATTTAGATCTAAGATTAGCAAAACTTCTTTGAGCATCAAGAATTTCTTCCAATGATAAAAATCAACAGAAAATAGACTCCTGGAGAAGTTGAAAGAGCACTGACTTTGGAACCATAAACATGGGTTGAAATCTATCTTGGTCCTCACTCTGAAGGACTCAGGGAAAGTGAAAGGAGAGCCACGGATCTCTGCGTGCTCCTGATAAGCCTAACATTCACTGCCTTTCCAGCATAATCCACCTTTAGGACTAACTGATCTTTTCACCCAGCCTCAGATGCTACTTCTGTGGTCCTCCCTGGCCTCGGAATCACCCAGAACTGCACCCTCTCCATGATCTCAATGTTAAGCATCTCACCTTCCCAGAACATTAATTATCTCTCTTCCACTCCCTATAGCAAAAATGCCAATTCCACTATTTTTCAACACCATTAGGATTTATAATCCACTGATTTTTACCTTGCTTTACTCTCTGCACACCACCTCCCTCATTCCTTACTTCCCTCCTTTCCAGCTGAAGTTCCTGATTTATCATTATAATCACTCCCTTCTCCCTCCCTCTTCACCACATGCTCGTCAGAAATCCTCAACCCGGTTACAGTCAACCTTCTGCCCTCTCTATGCCTCCACCCATGTTACTGAACACTGCTTGTGAACACACAACTATGCCAATTTCACTTCCTATTCAAGTGGATCCTTTCTGTGCTCAGCAGTCACACTACTATTTCTCTGGTCCATTCATCTCCCACACTCAGTTCACTCCTTCTTAAGCCCTCGACACCTCCCTTCCCATCCTCCGCAGATGATGTCTTTCCTAGTTCACTGAGGAAATGAAAGCCATCAGCAGATGACTTCTACAACCACATCGCCCACCAGCTGGCATCTGTGCCCACATGCTTGCTTGTGCTCTTGTAGGAAAGACCAGTCTGTGCTCCAATCTAAGCATCCTCACCCCCAACTAGTGAGTTAGGCTCCGTCCCCTCCTGTCTGTCAAGGACACCACTTCAGTAATTCTCTCACTTTCTCTCCTGCATCATCAATTTCCCCCTCTTTCCTGGATAATTCCATCAGCACACAAACAATGATGTAATTTCCCTCATCTTAAAACAAAACAACTAAAAACTCTGCACCACCCAGGTTCTTCTGCCAGCTGTGTCTCTACTTCCTTTAATAGCAAACCTGCTCTTAAAAATTGCCAATATTTGCTGTCTCCAATCACTCTCCTCTTTCTCTTGAATCCATTTCACGATACCAAATCCAACGGTAGGTTCTTCATGGTTTGCAGCATTTGGCAGCCAATCACTTCTTCCTTCTTGAAATACTTTCTCTACATACTTGGCTTCCAGAATACTTCTGTCAGTTCTCTGCCTTCCTCTCTGCTTTCCTCTCAGTCTCTTATTGCTTCCTGCTTATTTCATCCCAACTTTGGTGTGATCAGTCCTTAAAACTCACAGAGGGTTTTATTTATATTCACTCCCTAGGTGACCTTATCTCATCTCTTGGCTTTAAATACTATGACATGCTGACAGCACCCTAATCTAGCCCTTCAGTTTGTGGAATCTCCTCATTCCAGAATGGTATATTCAACTGCCTAGAGGACATCTCCAGTTGGATATCTATCAAGCATCTTTTTTTTTTTTAATATTTTATTTATTTATTTTTGGTTGTGTTGGGCCTTAGTTGCAGCACTCAGGATCTCCGTTGCGGCATGCGGGACCTTTCGTTGCGGCGTGCAAGCTCTTCCTTGCGGTGTGTGGGCTTCTCCCTAGTTGTGGTGGGTGGGCTCCAGAGCGCATGGGCTCTGTAGTTTGCGGCACGTGGGCTCTCTACGTGTAGTTTGAGACATGTGGGCTCAGTAGTTGCGGCACACGGGCTTAGCTGCCCCGCGGCATGTGGGATCTTAGTTCCCTGACCAGGGATCGAACCCACGTCCCCTGCATTGGAAGGCGGATTCTTAACCACTGGACCACCAGGGAAGTCCCTATCAAACATCTTAAACTTAACATGCCTATGAATGAACTTCTTGTCTACCCCTCAACAACAACCTCCCCCTACTGTGCACCCCATCTCAGTAAATGGATAGCCTACACTTCTGGGGGCTCAGGCCAAAAACCTTGGAGTCATTATTGACTCCTACCCACAACCAATCCATCAGCAGGTCCCATTTGCTCTGCCTTTAAAATGCAACCAGATCTGCCACTTCTTAACCACTTCTGTCTCAATGGCCCTGGTCCAAAGCCACCATCACCTCCTGCCCAAATGACTGCAATAGTTTTCTGACTGGTCTCCCTGCTTCTACCCCTGACCATTCTCAATCCAGTAGCCAATGGGATCCATTTAAAACTTTAAGTCAGGTCAAAATGTTGCCCTTCCAGGAATGTACAGTGGAGAAAGGACAGCCTCTTCAATAAGTGGTGCTGGGAAAACTGGACAGGTACATGTAAAAGTATGAGATTAGATCACTCCCTAACACCATACACAAAAATAAGCTCAAAATGGATTAAAGACCTAAATGTAAGGCCAGAAACTATCAAACTCTTAGAGGAAAACATAGGCAGAACACTCTATGACATAAATCACAGCAAGATCCTTTCTGACCCACCTCCTAGAGTAATGGAAATAAAAACAAAAATAAACAAATGGGACCTAATGAAACTTCAAAGCTTTTGCACAGCAAAGGAAACCATAAACAAGACCAAAAGACAACCTTCAGAATGGGAGAAAATATTTGCAAATGAAGCAACCGACAAAGGATTAATCTCCAAAATTTACAAGCAGCTCATGCAGCTCAATAACAAAAAAACAAACAACCCAATCCAAAAATGGGCAGAAGACCTAAATAGACATTTCTCCAAAGAAGATATACAGACTGCCAACAAACACATGAAAGAATGCTCAACATCATTAATCATTAGAGAAATGCAAATCAAAACTACAATGAGATATCATCTCACACCAGTCAGAATGGCCATCATCAAAACGTCTAGAAACAATAAATGCCGGAGAGGGTGTGGAGAAAAGGGAACACTCTTGCACTGCTGGTGGGAATGTGAATTGGTTCAGCCACTATGGAGAACAGTATGGAGGTTCCTTAAAAAACTACAAATAGAACTACCATATGACCCAGCAATCCCACTACTGGGCATATACCCTGAGAAAACCAAAATTCAAAAAGAGTCATGTACCAAAATGTTCACTGCAGCTCTATTTACAATAGCCCGGAGATGGAAACAACCTAAGTGCCCATCATCGGATGAATGGATAAAGAAGATGTGGCACATATATACAATGGAATATTACTCAGTCATAAAAAGAAACGAAATCTAGCTATTTGTAATGAGGTGGATAGACCTAGAGTCTGTCATACAGAGTGAAGTAAGTCAGAAAGAAAAAGACGAATACCGTATGCTAACACATATATATGGAATTTAAGAAAAAAAAAATGTCATGAAGAACCTAGGGGTAAGACAGGAATAAAGACGCAGACCTCCTAGAGAACGGACTTGAGGTTATGGGGAGGGGGAAAGGTGAGCTGTGACAGGGCGAGAGAGAGTCATGGACATATACACACTAACAAACGTAGTAAGGTAGATAGCTAGTGGGAAGCAGCCGCATGGCACAGGGATATTGGCTCGATGCTTTGTGACAGCCTGGAGGGGTGGGATAGGGAGGGTGGGAGGGAGGGAGACGCAAGAGGGAAGACATATGGGAACATATGTTCATGTATGACTGATTCACTTTGTTATAAAGCAGAAACTAACACACCATTGTAAAGCAATTATACCCCAATAAAGATGTTAAAAAAAAAAAAAATGTTGCCCTTCTACTTAGAACAGAAACCAAAGGCCTCACAGTAGCCTATGAGGGCCCATGTGGTCTGGCCTTTTTCCCTGTCTGACCTCATTTCCTATCACTGGAGCCCCTGGCCCACTCTGCTCTAGCTTCAGTGTTTCTCAAATATCCCAAACACACCCCTGCTCAGGAACCTTCTAAGTTATGCTCCGTGCTTCAACCCCTTTATCCCAGATAACCCTTTGGCTCACTGCCTCTCTTTCCTCAAATTCCTGCTTAGAAACCACCTCAGCGATGCCTCCCCTGACGGCTCTATTTAAAAGTGGTGCCCAGCCCAGCATCCCTACCCTGTTTTACTTTTCTCCAAAGAACCTGTCATAATCTGACCTAAAATTAGAATATAAGCTCCATGATGAAGGGCTTTTGCTATGTTGTCACCTGACTATTGTAGAACAGCACCTGGCATGGGCACTGAGAACATGACTGCTACATAAATGAGTGTTGACCCTGGACCTGGGAGGCTGCCAGAGCATGGAGGCAGATTTCTAGACAACAAATCAGAAGACTTAGATTTAAATCTGATTACTAGACTAGGAAATAGAAGCAACACCCAGCTTTGCTAGTGAACAGTATGATACAACTTGTTAAGTCATTTAACCTCCAAGAACCTCAGTTTCCTCAATTATAAAATAGAAATGAAAACATGCTTCTCTCACGGAGTCAATGTGTGGATGAAAATGTTATGCGAATGTAAAACACTGTCAAGCTTCTGTAACTGATCACGTTAAACTGTTTAGAATCAATTTAACATTTGTAGACACTAGTTCATTCTTTTTGTAAACCAAAAAAAAAAAAAACTTGAATTATAACAAAGATTTTAAACAGTCCTTCCTGCTCTAGAATTTTTAATTGTCTACACTATTAATTATACACATTAGTATCTTTTTTTTTTTTTTTTTTTTTTTCCTGTACGCGGGCCTCTCACTGTTGTGGCCTCTCCCGTTGCGGAGCACAGGCTCCGGACGCGCAGGCTCAGCGGCCATGGCTCACGGGCCCAGCCGCTCCGCGGCACGTGGGATCTTCCCGGACCGGGGCACGAACCCGTGTCCCCTGCATCGGCAGGCGGACTCAACCACTGTGCCACCAGGGAAGCCCTAATTATACACATTAGTATCTTAATACTGGTGTCTAACTTCTAGCCTCATGGCTATAATTATTTTTGTTTTCTATTCTGAGACCTTATCTATTCTCTTCTAAATAGGGACAGAAGAGACTTGGTATCTTGAGGTCTTTGGTACTTGCATTTGGCTCTGGAACTGCCCTTCCTACAGCCGACAACCAGGCAAAGCTGAGGTGGGATCTCACAGAGGCAGCAATAAGAGCCAGCTTCCTTAGGAAATAAAACATCACTAAAATGTCAAGACAGTCCAAAAGGTATCCAGAGAATGTGGACCCCACCGAAGCACAGCTGGCAAGAGAGGCATCTGAAAGCGGCAAGAGGCATCTTCTCTAAATTCTACTTTTATTTCAAATTACATAACGAGAAATATCAGTACTTCTTTTAAGTTAGTTTAGTTCTTCACAGAAATGACTTAATCGTGATTCAAAATGATGGCATCGCCATTCAGTGAGAGATAATGTAAAAAGCAAGAAATGTTTCTTAGTCACCCATAAATGTGCTTTTTATAATATTGTAACAAACTCATTGAATTAATTGCCAAGGGGGAAAAAGTTATCTCCTGACTAAAGAATATGGTTCCTATTATCAGATGATGTGAGCTATGTAGTTCACCTTTTTTTTTCCCACACCTTGATCTTGAAAGCTTCAAGTTAAATAAATTCTCGATTTCAGTAACTGTAATAATCCCATTCTCGATATTTGCAAGTATAAGCTCCCCCTTACTCCCACAGGCCTTCTAATCCCGTTCATTTTATGTACCCATGATGCCCTCCTGTGCCAAGCAACAGGCATGGAACGTTAGAGTCTCAATAGCTGTCTCATCATTGCCATGTTTTTAAAAACAGCAGCAACACTTGCTCAGCACTTAGGTTCCGTGTCTTGTCTAACTTTAAAAGTTCTTAAAACCAGTCTGCGGCGGAGCCAGGAAAGAGGCTCAACACTCTGGACCAGGACCAGGACCCAGCGCTCTGCCCTCGGGTCTCAGAGCCACCCGCCCCTCCTTTTGTAATGAACAGGGTACCAATCGTAAGGCAAAACCTCCAGGGTTACTTCCTTACTCCGCCTCTCTCAGACTAGACTGTCAGCTCCTGGGAGGCAGGCACCCCCATGATTCATGCCCCTTTATAGGTCCTGCTCTTTGTACACAATAAACATCCAATAAATATTCCCTGACTTAGGGAGGCAAGGAACCAGTTACAATAGGTAGAGATTGAAGCAGAAAAGGGAAAGTGAGAAAGCAGGACGTATTGGTCAGCTAACTGGCTGGCTTATTTCCTCTTTTTTATCTTCTCCTGTCAGTCCTGTAGCTGTTCTTGAGGCCCAGGACTCGGGGCAGCCCTCTGCACAGCCCTCCGTGACCCAAGCTCAGGGACCTGCCCTGGACTGTTCACCCTCGGCCGGGGGGCGGGGGAGAAGATGGGAGCAACTAGGGCAAGTCCCTGAGATGTGGCAGACGGGGCAGAGGGAGCCTGTGAGCCTGGCCTCGGGCCACACCAGGGTCTCTGCACTGCGTGAGCCCTACTCCTTCCAGCGCCCTCCCCCAACGGCCCCTCCTCCACCCGCAGGCAGGAAGCCCAGGCACCCTGCTCTGCCTCGGGCCCTAGCTCCGCCCCCTGGGTCCTGCAGCTGCACCCTGCAGTATCTGGGCTGGCCCGGGTGAGGACCAAAGGACAGGAGGGCGAGGCCGAGGACCAGCTAGGAGGTGAAGCTGGCCCTGCTCCTCTCCTCCCCGGCGGGCCTCGCCCTGGGAGCCTGAGTCCAGACGGCAGGAAGTGCTGGCTCTGAGGACAGAAACATGGGCCCTGCGGGCTGTGTCTTCCTGCTGCCCCTTCTGCTGGGGATCTCAGGTGAACCCCTGGGGTGAGGAGAGTCCTGGGAGGGGGCTGCACAGGGCCTGGGGTGTGGGCCGCCCTCGGCAATAAGAAGCCATCCTGGGTGTCCCCACGGTCCACCTTTCCTCTTCCTAGGCACAGATGACCAAAGAATCTCGTGAAGTCAAGTAAGGCACCCCAGCCAGGGCCAGCATGGGGGGGGGGGCGGGGGGATGGGGTGAAGGAGGAGGGAGGAGGGGACACCAGTGTGGGGAGGGGGCAGGCCTCCTAGGACTTTCTCCTCTTTGTCCGCGGCCTTATCTGGCACTGCCTCAGGCACGGAGGCCAACGTGGGGCAGTGGCCCTAGCAGGTCAGCAACCGCCAGGGCTTGTTTCACATCTGTGTGGCCACCCTCATCTGAAAGCAGTGGGTACTGACGGTGGCAAGCTGCTTCCGGTGAGTGCGGAGCCTTGCTTCGGGCAGACCCATCAGGGACGAGGGTGACTGGAGCTCCTGGGCTGAGGACAGAGAGCTGTTTACCTTGCATTGCCCGATACAGTATCTGTGCCTAAGAAGCGGGTCCAAATGTTTCCTGCCCTAGCTCTCAGTTCAATACGACTACTCTTAGACTTCGGGTATCTTTACGTTTGACAATCATCTTGACTGAAATGAGTGCCTAGAAAATGTCACACACACACACCCCACCCCCCATCTAATTCTTTACCCAAGGAGACATTCCCCAGGGGGAGCCACTCCCTCTACTGCATGCCCACATCCGCATACCACTCTGGGTGCACAGTTCTGAGCCCTCTTCACTCTCCCTAGGTGGCCTCATCTATTCCCATGGTTTAAAGTGTCGTAGATTTGTTAACATCGCCAGCTCCGAACTCTAATTCTGATGCATTTCCATTCAGATATCTCAATGGTATCTCAAAGATGATGTAATCAAAAGAGAACTACGATTCTACCACCAGCAATATTCCCAAACCTTCTCTCTCCCTTTCTTCCCATCTCATTCAACAACACAGCCAGTTGCTCAAGCCAGAAATATGAAGCCTCACTTTCCCTCACCCTTCATATTCACTGCACACACCAATTCTTCAGTTTTACTTCCACAGAATACTTTGACTCCAGCACAAATGTTCTGGACCACTGCAATACCAAAATAAGTTTTGCTACCTTCATACACGCAACAAAGTGATTTTTTTTTTAAGTCAGAGGCAGGATCGTGTCATTCCCCCCTTCCAATCCTCCAGTCGCTGCTCAAGCACCTAGAATAAAACCTATTAAGCTATGAATTGCCAGGTACCTGCTCATTTCCCTAACATCATCCCATTCTACTCCAGGTATACTTCAATTCCTAGAGACTTCCAAGCTCTTTCTTATGCTCAGCACCTTTGCATACGCTATTCCCTCTGGAATGCTCTTCCTTACAGCTCTACTCATGGCTGACTCCCACCTTGTGGGACTCAGTTGAAAAGTTACCTCTTCAACGAGACCTTCCCTGATCACCAATTCATAGGCTCTTCCCCCATCTTTTGCTCTCTACCTCAAAATTCTGTTTTCTTCATAAAATTTATCACAATTTAAAATTCTATACCTGTTTACTTGTGTGTTCTCTCTCTCCCTCCCTCCCTCTCCTCCACCCTCTCTCTTTCTCTCTCTCTCTCTCTCTCTCTCTCTCACACACACACACACACACACACACACACACACACACACACACACACACACACACACACACACACAATCCTTGAGACCAAAAGCCCTGTGAGGGCCAGATCATGTCTAAGTTTCATTTATATTTTCAGGAGATGCTCAGCACTTATTGAAGGAACATATGCTTAGGAAGAGCTAGATGAAAAATACAACCTCCAGAACTCTGGGCTCTGCTGTGACACTCCATGACAGAGTCACAAGAAATCCACGGTACTTGCTCTGCTCCTCTTCTTCTCAGGTCTAAGGACACCAGAAAATACAAGGTATTGGTGGGGTCACTTCAGGTCTCTGGTCACCAAGACTCCAAAACGACAATCATCTCCGTGTCCAGGATTATTCCCTACCCCAACTTCCAGAGAAATGCATCCAGCGCCATTGCTGTGGCAGAACTGGCCCACCTGCTTTCCTTTGGCCCCACTGTCCTGCCCATCTGCCTCCCATCATCAGCAGTCCAGCTGAAGAACTCAACCTCCTGCTGGGTGACTGGATGGGGCAATTCTGGGATATCCCAATGTGAGAATAAGTAGACTTTCTGAGCTCTGTTTCCTCCACTGACAGTCCCTCCCCCTACTCTCTATCCCACTCCTGGCACCAGATGTGGTGCGCTCTCACTCTCCGGAAATTAATCCGAGGTACTGCAGACTTCAGTTCTCCTCAACCCCCAGGTTTCCTCTGCCTCCTTCATACTTCTGCTACTGTAATTGCTTTGCTTATCTACATCTGCTTCTGCTCTTGTTTCACAATACTACTAAGACCTTAAAAGTGAAAAGGACAGGGCAATGAATTTAAGGAAAGTTGTCAGTTCTCCTGCGGCACCTGGGTAGAGTGTGTGCAGGTAGGTGGGTAGGGGGAAGCAGACACAAAGATGGATCCAGGAAAGTTAAGAGTGCTCAGCAGGTCCCAAGTCAGACTAGGAGAGTAGGGCTACATGTATCAATAGTCCTTTTTTTTAAAATTTTATTTATTTTTATTTTTGGCTGCCTTGGGTCTTCATCGCTGCATGCAGGCTTTCCTAGTTGCAGCGAGCGGGGGGTACTCTTGGTTGTGGTGCACAGGCTTCTCATTACGGCGGCTTCTCTTGTTGTAGAGCACGGCCTCTAGCCACGTGGGCTTCAGTAGTTGTGGCGCACGGGCTTAGTTGCTCCGCGGCATGTGGAATCTTCCCAGACCAGGGCTCGAACCCGTGTCTCCTGCATTGGCAGGCAGATTCTTCAAGACTGTGCCACCAGGGAAGCCCTCAATAGTCTTGATTCTTCTTAATCTATTAGATCCACCTTCTTATGTTCTATGGAATATAAAAATATATTCCAAAGCCAAACAACTTAATACTACATCTTTCATGATTTTAGGTTTTTCTGAATCAGAAGATTCTTCTGTTTTTTGTGGTACAGCAGGAGCAACTGCCATCAGTCTTGTTCAGACCCAGGGAACTCAGCCTTTAGACCATTTGCCAAACCAGAAATCAGACTGCTGCCTGTTATGGGGGCAGAAACTTGAAATCAGAGCTATCCCTGAAAATCAAAGGCATGAAAGCTATTTCCATAGCTGAAAGTTGCTTCCTAATTTTTTAAGACAATTTTGACTCTTTTTGACCTTACAGCTATGAAACCATCTTATACACTGAAGGAGCTAAAAGTGCCCCTCAGTGATCTCCAGACATGCAACAGCCGCTACAGAAAGAAAGCTTGTTGCACGGAGTTGAGCCCATCAGTGAAGCCGTGATCTGCTCCAGGCTCCCAGTGCGGCAGACAGATCAGTGCATAGTAAGAATCCATCCTATAGGCACCTTTCAGAGCCCTTCCATTCCCCAGTGTGCTTCCTCCATGTCTCGTAGCTTCGGGGTCCTTGCGTGAACCCAGGAGTGTCTGGACAGGCCCTAACTCCACTGCTCTTGGCTAAATTACTGGAGTCTCTCCCTTTGCCCCGTGCATGGCCCAGCCATCTTTCCTCTCTCCCCCAGGGCAGTAGAGGAGATCCCCTGATGTGTAAAGTGGAGGATTTCTGGGTCCTGGCAGGAGTGGTGAGCTGGGAATCAAACTGCATCGGAACCAATGAGCCTGGAGTATTTACAAACATCAGTTTCTGCAAGTCTTGGATTGAGAAGTCAGCCATCTCGCACGCTGACCTCAGGCCGGACTTCTCCGGGCTCTTCCCTGTTGTGCCTCTGCCTCTCATTTTCCCAGGGCTACCCTAACTGGATGAGGTCAGTATGGCCAAGGTGAAGTGGCAATTAAGAATGACGGAGAAAGTGGAAATTCTAGAAGTTGAGGATTTTGAGGAGAGGTTCCGAAGCTTCAGCAAGACAGATGCAGTTCTGCTACCTCTGGGTGCAGCCCCCAGGAGCCCAGTCTGCTTGCTGCCCTGTCTCCTGTAGGTCAACCTGGGAAGCAAGGTCCCCGGCATGAATAAAGTTTGCTTGGTTCTAACTATTACTTCTCATATTCACTTTTTTTTTTTTTTTATGAAACTGGAGTCAGGGTCTGGGGAAATACAGAAGCAAAGAACTTTAGGGCTGAAAGGGATCTGGAAATCACCTGACCCAACCAGTTCCTCACATTCTAAAGAAGAAGTAGCTAGGGTACAGAGAGGTTAACTAGTTTGCCCTTGGCTGAAGTCAAGATGAAAACCACCCAGTCCGGGACTAGACTGGGTTCTGAAGAAAAAGCAGGGACTCAGAAGATTAGGTTTCAGTTGAAGCACGCCAGGCAAAAGGAGCCTAGGGCAGTGTATTGGCTATCTATTGCTGTATAACAAATTACCCCAAAGCATAACGGCTGAAGATAGCAAATGTTTACTATCTCTTGGTGTCTGCGGGTCAGTAATCAGGGAGGGCCTAGCCAGGTAGTTCTGGCTCAGGGTCTTTCAAGAGGTTGCTGCTGTAAACTGTAGTCACCTCCAAGCTCAAATGGAAAGGACTTGCTTCAAGCTCACTCACACGGGCCTCTCTGCAGGGCTGCCTCAGGGCAGTTGGCTTCACCCAGGGTGAGTGATACAAGATAAAACAAGAGAGAATACCCCAGATGGAAGCTATAGTCTCTCTATAACTCAAAACGGACATCTCATTACTTCTATTGTATTCTATTCTTCAGAAGTGAGCTGATAAGAATCACTGAGGACATCTCAAAGGCTGCATTCTGTAAGGGCAATAAGGGAAGGGTCTGGATTAAGGAGCTGGGAGGCGAAAACTGACTGTGTTTAGTGGTCACAGATTAAGGAGAGGCATGGGGGCGGGTTTAAATTGAGGTTTTCAGGGAGAATGCCTTCGGAGTCTCCTGTTCACCCCACCCACTAAGAGCACTTCCTGGTTGTGCTCAGAGGTGCGCTGGGGTTAGGGAAGGTGTTTATTAGAGAGATATCCAACTTGCAATATCCTGTGACCAGAGAGGGGTCCAAGAACATGTCTCATATAAGAAACGTATGGCTGCTTTATCCCCATCCTTTTCCTGGGTCTGTGGTATACGTATACAAAGAGTAGTTAGGAACACGGGATCTGACGCTGGCCAGCAGTGAGTTAATTTATGGATTTCATAAGATACTGATTAAAATAATACAGGATGCTCTGTATTACTCAACAAATAAGAGTGAAAAATGATTAGAAGGAGTTTGGGCAAGATGGTGGAATGAACAGCAGCAAAATGATCATCCCTTGCTCAAATTACATTAAATACCAATAAAATCACTGTTTGAGAATGAAAATTTTCATTAATAACTGCAAAGATAAGATAATTACATAAAAATAAGGAAATTAAATCTGGGCCATTAAAAAGCTTCCCACACATACAAATAGTAAGAACTTTGAAAAAAATTAATTTTCCAAATGTAAAAATTATACAAAGTATAAGCAGGATTCAAAGATTGATTACAATTTATTCTCAAAGGAACACTGTTCATGTTAACAAGATCTACTCAGAATTTTTTTTTAGATGGCAACACTACAGAATTGGAAGCAAGGCATAATTGACACTGTGCAAATGCTTCGGCAAAAGAAGAGATAAACCTATTAAACATGTGAGATGCTAAATAAGTAAAAAACGATAAAAGAATGTGAGCAAAGAGGATGGATCCAGATACTAAAGCCAAGAAATCCAACAAAGAGATAACAGTAGGTTTTAGAATCATAAAATAAAATAGTTGGAAGGTACCTTACAAGTTATTTGCTATAACTCTCAGCTCAAGGCATGTTTGCTTGTTTCACAGACACGACGGATGATCTTACGCTTCTTAATATCATAGAACTGGAAAACTAACTATCTAACTAATTAACTAACTTTTGGTAATGGAGGAAAGGGAACTATTTTCACTACATGGCACTCTCCCACCACTTGCCCACCAGAATCCTCTAAAACTGAAACTTAACAAGTAAAGTATACGCAAAATGGGTGAGATGGAAGGAGATCGTTTTCTGTAGAAAGGATGCCCAAAATTTCAGTAAATACAGGTCTTATGTGTTTTAGGAGTAAGCTAAACTTGGAGATTTGGGTATAATCTCAAAGCAGCACACCAGGAACAAGATCATACCTGAGAATGCTTAAGTGTAATCAACAGTATTGGGCACTAAACTGAAGAAAAACGTCATTAGGAAAGGGAATGGTCAGCATGGAATCTAAGAAAGCAAAAGCCAGACAGCTCTGTGTTCATCAGACCCTAGGCTGTAAAGGAAGAGAGACTCTTGAGTCTGATGAATATAAACTTTGTATTTATTTAGAAAAACATGCTCTGTTAGGGAGAAGCACTGTTTCACCCAGTTTTTGTGAAGAAGGGATATTTCCTCCTAGTGAGTGAAATGCTTGTGGAGATTTGCCACTTCCACTTGTTCTGATCCGAAGACTCTTCAAACCACCACCCACCTACTAATTTGGTTTCCCTACTCAATATCGAGAAGGTGTGCTCTGGTTGGGAAAAATGCAAATTCCAAATGATAAAAATGAATAGTCCTCTTTGCAAATCAACATTCGTGTGCTCTGGTTGGGAAAAATGCAAATTCCAAATGATAAAAATGAATAGTCCTCTTTGCAAATCAACATTCTGGTTCATATACAAGTCTCTTAAATTTTAGTGAGTCAGTCCCTTGAATTTGATCTCTTCTAGGTGCTCTGACAAGAACTTCAGAAGCTAAAAAGTTAAGGGATGACTTCAGCCTAGTCATGCTGCCTGCCAAAGTGGATTCTCTGAGGGTCATGCCATCTTTATCTTACCTCTAACTATGGCAGGAACTTGTATTTACTTATGCCTTCTATCAGTTACTATGCGGGCCACTTAAAAATCATCTTATTTTGTCCTAACAACTCAAGAAGGTATTATTTATTCCACTTTTACAAATGAAAACACACACAAAAAAAAAAACAACTGAGGATCAGAGAGGTTAAGTGACTTGCCTAAGATCACACAGCTAATATTTGATTAAACAGATTTACCCTGGACTGTCTGACTCAAAAGATTTGGCTCTTTCCACTATACCAAATTACCTCCATTTACTGTTAGAAAGCTCTAATAAAAGATCTTCCTTATACAATGCCAAAATAACATCTGCCCTTTGGTTCTAGTTATCTGTACCTCTTATTATACTCCAGTCTCCATCTGTAATTATTTGAGTGCACACAGCTTTACTTCTTCTGAATAGATAAGAACAACCTTGAGAAGAGAAACTGCTGTCCTAGTCATCTTCTTGCTCTTCTAACAGCATCTATTAGAGTGTCGCAAACAAAGTATCAAATCTTATTTTCTAAATAACAAAATGAGAGCAATAGACTGTAGAAGGCTAGCTGTCAAAACGGAAAGGAAGAATTCATTTAGTATAAGTGAATAAACATACAAACATTTTATTTTAGTGATCAAAAGAACAGGACCAACTCTTGCCAAGGGGAACTAGTTAAAGGGCAGTAGGGCCCAAGGCCAGCAGGATGGAGTTCCGAGCAGGATGAGTCCCTGTGGAGAAGGGGAGTGCAGGGGAGGGAAACCGTAGACTGGACAACGAGGTGGAGAGCGACAGAGGAAGAAGGCTGTCTCTCAAAGGCTGTCCAGGCCTTGGCCCTGACATAACGGAGGCCAGGTATATGGACTAGTTCTAGGACATACTGGTTAGTGGAACTACAGCTGGACTAAAAGTTTCCTGTCCAAGTTCAAGAACGAAGACCAAACTGGATCTTTTAATAGAGGGCATAGGTGTCTGTTGCTGCTACACATGTGCTAGAGAAATCAATTATGCTTTTTTTTAAATGTTTTTTTATTGTGGTAAAAGTCACATAATAGAAAATATACTATTTTAACCATATTTAACTGTAGAGTTCAGTGGCACTAAGTACATTCACATTGTTGTGCAACTCTCTCCATCATCCATCTCCCGAATTTTTCACCTTCCTCAACTGAAACTCTGTCCCCATTAACACTAACTCCCCATTCCCCCTCCCCACCCCTGGCATCTACCAGTGTTTTTTCTTTTTTTCTTTTTTGTGGTACACAGGCCTCTCACTGTTGTGGCCTCTCCCGTTGCGGAGCACAGGCTCCGGACGCGCAGGCTCAGTGGCCATGGCTCACGGGCCCAGCCGCTCCGTGGCATGTGGGATCTTCCCGGACCGGGGCACGAACCCGTGTCCCCTGCATCAGCAGGTGGACTCTCAACCACTGCACCACCAGGGAAGCCCTACCAGTGTACTTTCTGACTCCATGAATTTGACTAGACTATCCTAGGTACCTCGTGTAAGTGGAATCAAACAGTGAGAAATTAGTTATTCTTTAGGAGAATTTTATAAAGAGATTTACTCATTTTATAAAGAGATTTATTCATTTTCAATTATTCATTTTCAGATCAATATAATAGATTGATCTGATGGATTGAATTAGAAAAGAGACAATGGAATCCATTTGCCCTTCTTAGAACTACAGATAAAAAGCTACAAAATTGGGGGACTTCCCTGGTGGTCCAGTGGTTAAGATGCCACTGCAGGAGGCGCAGGTTTGATCCCTGGCATGCAGGAACTAAGATCCTGCAGGTCGCAAGCTGTGGCCAAAAATACAAAAAAAAATCTACAAGACTTGCAATTCTACTGTCGTCCCTGTTTTATTTTCAGGGTGCTCAAGAGAAGACTGCACCCTGAAGTGGCATCCTTACTCTACAGCAGTGGTTCTCAACCAAGGGTGATTCTGCTCCCCACCCCAACCCCAGGGGACACTTGACAGTGTCTGAAGACATTTTTGGTTGTCACCACTAGGGATGGGTGGTACTCCTGGCATCCAGCAGGTTAAGGCCAGAGATGTGCTTAACATCCCCCAATGCACAGGACAGCCCCCCACAAGAAAGAATCATCTGGCCCCAAACGTCAACAGTGCCAACGCTGAGAAATCCTGGTCTACAGGCACCATTCACATCAATCTAAGCCATCACCAAGATGACCTGTTTGCCCAGAATTAAGTTAGTACTTAAAACTAGGATATTAGTTCAACAAAAACAATAATAAAAACAGCGGCTACTATTAGTTTGTGCTTAAATAGCCTAAACGCAAGCTAAGTACTTGCCCTCTATCTCATTTAATTCCTACCAAAATCTTGTGAGGTATTATTATTCCCATTTTGCTGAGATGAAAAGGTTGTAACTAGGCAACAGCCACATGGCAAGCAATAAAGCTCTTACCAACACCACCACATGGCCACTTCCCAAACCAACAGTTATTGTGTACGGTAGAGGTATTTAAAGATAACGTTAATGATAACAGGGTAATGATCTGGGAACAGAGACTCTAGGACCTCAAGACAGGGCATGAAGAGAAGGCAGAAAGCGACAAGGGCTGTCTTCAGGAAAATCTCTAGAGTGGATATCAAGCACCTGCTCTCTCACTTCCAACTCCTTGGTACTTCCTTACCTTAGAAGAAGCAAGGGAGCATTAAAATGGAAGACCCGACACATTTCTTGATTGCTAAACCAACAATAATGAAATATTTGCAGAGGAGTAATGGAGGTAATAGATAAAGATAAGTAAATACAGGTAAATAGATAAGGAAGTCAAAATTCAATGTTACATCTGCAAAGACACGTTTGAGATCATCAGCTGATTCCAGTGCCTTCATGGTACAATGGGAAAACACAGGCCTTAGTGGAAAGGTGACTTGTCTAAGGTCATGCAGTCTTCCCCATAAAAATGACAGCATAGCTCTGTGGGCTGAAAACCAAAGACGATTTCTCCAATATGATAGAAGAGTTTAGCTTAGATTTAGAAAGGACTCATAGGCTCCAACTGTCTCTTTAAAAACTGACATTTTCTTACATAACTCAGTATCATTATTACACCCATCAAGATTAACAATACTTCCTTCTAAGACCCAGTTAATTATCAAATTGCCTTGCTTGTATCAAAATGTCTCTTAGGGTTGATTTGCTAAATCAGGATCCAAACAGGGGCCACACACACTTATGACTCTTATGTTTCTTTTCACCCAGAGGAGTTTCCCTCCCTTTGTACCCTCATACCATTGACTTGTTATAGAAACCAGTGTTAGTTGTTTTATAAAATGTCCCACACTCTGGATGTGACTGTTAACTTCCTTGGCCTTGTAATTTAACTTACTCCTTCATCCCTTGTATTTGCTATAAGTGGAAGTAGCTTTAGAGATTCAGGTTTCACTTTTTTGACAAGAAAACTTCATTGGATATTCCTTCACGTTACGTCACATCGGGAGGCTCATGTCTGCCTTATCCCACTTTTCATGATGTTAAGATTGAACAGATCATTCAAATAGTAACAGCCTGAGTTGTTTCATCTAAAACTTTCAACTACTGATAATCATTCCCTGAATCAATTATCTCATAAAGAGCTGTAAGTATTGCTTTCATATTCTATCACTTTCCAACCAGTAAGAATTTATTAGCTGAAATTCTTCCCTCATCAACTAAGCCCGTTTTGTTACCCTGAACTACAGTTTGGACAGGAAAAGCAAGATAGCTATTTAATTCTTTCCTTTTACTTCCAATTTTAATAGTAGAGCTCATGTCTTAGTTACAATGAAGTTTATTTCCAGCTAAATTAGAACCAAAAATATATTTTCACAAAACATTTAAGCAAAAGGGAAAAAAGATCGTGTGAATGACCCAGTTAATATGTAAAGAGTTCTCAGAGACCGCAGATTTGTCCAGGGATATTAAAAACGTCCAAAGGTCTAGGACAACCACAGGACCCTCAGAGGGAAAGGAGTGTCTGGTCAAATTTTGTTCGTTTGGTAAATCAACAGAAAGCCCTGTTCAGACCTTTAGTAACTTTGCGAAAAGATGATCTTTACTCCAAACATGACCTGAAGGCAAATCTCAAATTGAGGTCTGCCTCTTAAAAGCTATATTTACGTGAGTTGACTAAATAGTTAAAATTGCCTGTGAATACAATAAATTAATTGGAATACCCATTGTGATATGAATAAGGAATCTTTTCTCTGATTAAATGAACAGAACAAAATTGCAGGTTGCCATATTAATTTCAGGAAAAAATTAAGGTGAAAAGTACCTAGAGGGTCATCATATAATGATAAAAAGCGCAGTGAGTGGTGGACACATAACCAGAATGAACGGATAAACCACACACACAAAAAACATAGGATGCATAAAACAAAAACCATTAAAAATGTATGGAGGAGGGCTTCCCTGGTGGCGCAGTGGTTGAGAGCCCGCCTGCCGATGCAGGGGACACAGGTTCAAGCCCTGGTCCGGGAAGATCCCACATGCCGCGGAGCGGCTGGGCCCGTGAGCCATGGCCGCTGAGCCTGCGTGTCTGGAGCCTGTGCTCCGCAACGGGAGAGGCCACAACAGTGAGAGGCCCGCATACCGCAAAAAAAAAAAAAAGTATGGAGGAGATAACATAAATATAATAGTAGTAGATTTTCACCTCCACCAAGCAGTCACAAATGAAGACAACTAAATCTGAAAAAGACAGTTGTGGCAGTCAGTAAACAGAGATGGAAAATTAATTTTTTTTGAAGTGTTCACTTCTAAAGTCTGAAAAAATGTATTGAAAGAGGTAAACACCTTACTGTACTGAGATACAGCCAATGTGGCATCTGCTCCACCACAACAGTCCCTGCAGCTTAGCTGGCCATATTCCTTCATCCTCATCATGCACAAGGGCACTTACTGCAAAGACACTTAGTCCACAGCCAGGTACCTAAGGGCTGGTAAGAAAAGATCACCTGTTCAAATTCTGCGGAATTTGAACTGAAAGTAAGGAAAAACTTGGGTAGTTTACAGTGGGATAGAATGAAAAGACATGGAAAGTGCTGGGCCATCCTGACGGCAGAGGACCAGAGTGAGGATGCCGAACTGCTGCTCTGAGCTCTCGAGCCATCATGGATCCAGAGCCCCCTGCCAGCTCCAGTCTCCCACCCTGGTCTCCAGTCTGTCCTAGGATAGCTCCAGATGTCCTTGCTACTCTGTTCTCCTTACTGTTCCTCAGAAATCTGTATTGGTTTGTTACAGCTGCCATAACACAGCAGCACAGACTTGCGGGGGGGGGGGGGGGGGGGGGCGGTGCTTAAACAACAGAAATGTGTTTTCTCACAGTTCCAGAGGTGAGAAGTCTGAGATCAAGGTGTCAGCACGGTTGGTTCCTCCAGAGGGACGGGAGGTAAAGATCTGTTCTAGGCTTTCTTGGCTTGTAAATGGCCGTCTTCTCCCTCTGTATGTGTCCAAACTTCCTCTTCTTGTAAGGACATCAGTCATACTGGATTAAGGCCTACCCTAATGACCTCATTTTACCTTAATTACCTCTTTAGAGACACTATCTCTAAGTACGATCACATTCTAAGGTACTGGGGGTTAGAACCGCAACACATAAATTTGGGGCGGGGGGAGACACGTTGCAGCCCATGAGAATATCTTTAAAATAATCTCTCTCTGTTTAAGCTAGTTTCATTGAGTCTCTGTTGCTTGTAACTGAATAACACTTACCAAAACAGCTATATTTTCTGGTCTTATTTTTTTAAATTATTCATGTGTTTCTGTCAAACTTGCCCAAATTTTAAGCTGCAAGAGAGCAATAACATGCTTTAACACTTCCCTGAATTCTGCCTCCACAGACCTACTACCCTACAGACTACGGGCACAGAAAACAAAAAAGGCGCAGAAAAGAATTCTGTAGCAGAGGCTGTGCTACGTGGCCCAGACCCCCCTTCAGGACTGAAGCTTTCACTTTCCTAGCAACCAGGAGTGTCGGCTGCAGACAGTTCGAAGCCAAGTCCAATTCCAAGAACTGCTGCCAGAGCCACCTCACCCAAGGTAATGCCCCCTCCCCGGCAGGTAACCTGCACCCAGTCATTCAGAAGTCCAAGGGCTCAGCCTTCCAGTCTCAGTTCAGGGCATCTTTGAAGGGCCACCCCAGCTCCAGAGCAACCTTTGGGAATGGCTGAGGCCCCTGCTGCAGATGCATTACATCAGCTCTCCCTCTGCCCAATCCTGCTTCCATCCCCCCTCGAGGTGTTGATCCTAAGACCACTCCCCAACAAACTTCTTGCACACAAATCTCTGTCTTAGAGTCTGTTTCCCAGAAAAACTGACTTGCAGTACAGTCTATGGCCAACACTGTAAATGAAGATGAAGACAAAAAAATTTAGAAAAAATTAACCAGGTACTAGGTTAATCTCCTCTTTTTCATTTCTAGCTTCTGAAGAATCCTGCCCATCTTCCATTTCCTTGCTAGAGACAGGGTTCCATTCCTTTCTGTAGCCTCCAACCTGCCCTGGAGGCAGAAGCCTTAGACACCCTGTTCTCCCTGGACAGCAGGGGGCACCTCGAGCCCCAGCTCCTCCCCCTGGGTCCTGTAGCTGCATTTCTCAAGTCTGGTCCCTTCAGCACCTGGCCAGGGTGAGGGCCAAAGGAGAGGAGGGGGCGAAGCCGAGGATCCAGCTAGGAGGAAAAGCTGGTCCTGCCCCTCGCCTCCGGCTGCTCCCCAGCTGGCCTCGCCCTGGGAGCCTGAGTCCAGAAAGCAGGAGGTACTGACTCTGAGGACAGAAACATAGGCCCTGCGGGCTGTGTCTTCCTGCTGCCCCTTCTGCTGGGTGAGCCCCTGAGGCTGGGGGTGGAGTGGAGACGAGGAGGCAGAGGTTTTTGGGCTCAAGAAGTTACCATATAGAGTAACAGGACACTTCACCCACGGGATGTGACTTCTGAATGGTGTGGCCTGCGAAAGTCCTGAGGGGACCCTCCGTGCCAGGCCCCAAGCAGTCCAGGGCTCACGGATATAGAAGTAAACACAAAGATCCCCGCCCTTGGGGGGCTTATAGTCAATGCACATATCAAATACGTAAATTATAAGGCAGGTGAGAAAGCAATAAATACTGTGACCGGAGAGGGGCGTCTAAGGTACAGGGACACTGTCATTTTAAATAGGGTGGTCAAGGAAGGTTTCACTAAGAAGAAGCTATTTGAGCAAAGACTTGAAGGAGATGAGTGATTTAGCTAAGAGGATTGAGGGAAAGAGCATTTCAGGCAGAGGGAAATGGAAGTACAAACGCCAGTCAATGATTTCAGGAATAAGCTTGTTCATTTATTTTTCTGGCCCACAGTGATTTAAAAGCCGGGTAGGCTGAGAGCAGCAAAAAGATAACAGGTAGCAAAAAAGAAAGATATACAAATACTGCAAAATGCTAGTTCAGTTCAAGAAAACATGACAAAAGTAAATAGCTTATAAACCTCAAAGTCATCTGAAGGCATTAATGTATTTACAACCTCACATGCTTGATACTCCTGATGGCAGCCGTGAATCATCAAGTAGAAGTTAAATCATGTTCCATGTATGCTGCTAAAAAAGTTAGGTAAGTATGTAATTATCAAGATTACCACTACTGGGTAGATATTTATAAAAATTTGGCCGCTAGGGCTTCCCTGGTGGCGCAGTGGTTGAGGGTCCGCCTGCCGATGCAGGGGACGCGGGTTCGTGCCCCGGTCCGGGAGGATCCCACATGCCGCGGAGCGGCTGGGCCCGTGAGCCATGGCCGCTGAGCCTGCGCGTCCGGAGCCTGTGCTCCGCAACGGGGAGAGGCCACAACAGTGAGAGGCCCGCGTACCGCAAAAAAAAAAAAAAAAAAATTGGCCTTTAACACCAATCTGAGAAATTTAAGTAGGTAGAAAGCCTCTCTATTCAGTGAACCTGGATATAAGAGGTGTTGTTATATATTAATGATAGGCTGTATCTGTTTTAAGGTCTTGCCTATCCTTTTCTTTCCAAAGGAAATCTCTGCAGTCAGGTGAGTGGTCTCCCCTTGGGTCCAAGACTGCTGGGTTTGGAACTGGAAGAGGATGGAGTATGGAGGCTCGGGAGGACTCAGGTCCCAGGAATGGATGGGAGTTTGGAGATGATAAGATGGGGATCAGAAGAACAGCACAACCAGATTCCCATGTTTCTCTCTTTCCTCTTTTCTAGTGTGTGGACGACCTGTACACTCAAGCCGTATTGTGCGTGGTGAGCACTGGCCTTGGCACGTCAGCCTGCACTTGGGCGAGTCCCACGTCTGTAGAGGTTCCCTCATCGGTGACAGGTGGATACTGACAGCAGCACACCGCCTACACAGGTGAGTCCTAGCTGGCGCCCAGCACACAGAGAGGTTCTTGATAAATATCTGAATGAACCCATGAATGAACCAACAGACTAAGGAAAGTGCCAAGATGAACAGGCAGAAGGAAACCTAGGTCATCTTGGACTAGGGACAGGGCATACAGGTAGAAAAAAAAAAGATGAAAATAGTGACTATATTAGAAACTTTGCTTACTTTTCACCACATCACTTCCTAAACACCAGTCAGGGAATTCTGTCTTCAGCTGCTTTGGGTCACAAACACAATCTCTGAGAGAAGTAAGGTACCATGTGGTGAGTAAGCTGTAGAGAGAGGCACATGTAAAACTGATGTCTCCAGCCAACAGCTCATGAAGACGTGACAGACCCTCCTGAGTCGGGTCTTGAGATGACACTGCAGTCCACCCTGAGTGCTGCCTGGTCAGAGGCACCCAGATCCTGATCCACAGAAACTGTGAAATGTTTGCTGTTCTAAGCCTCTAAGCTTTGTGGTAACTTGTTATGCCACAGGAGATGACATATATACAGAAATCAAAATGACAGGACTTTTCAGTAACAAACTGAAAGCTCAAAGAAAAGAGAGTAATAACTTCAAAATGCTGAGAGAATTCCAACTTAGAATTCTGCTCATATTTACAAATGATCAATCAAGTGTGGGATAGAAATAAGACATTTTCAAATATTCAAAGCAGAGAAAATATTAACCCTCATGCACATTTTCTCAGGAAGCCATAGGAGAATGTGCTTCACCCAAATAAAGGGTGGGGTGGGGACAGGAAAACATGGGATCCAGAAAAAACAGAATATAACACAGAAGAAAACCCTCAAGAAAATCGTAAAGTACCAAGGCTGGAGTTAGAGGGCAGAGGTCTTAAAAAAGAAAAAAAAAAAGACTTCCCTGGTGGCACAGTGGTGAAGAATCCGCCTGCCAATGCAGGGCACACGGGTTCGAGCCCTGGTCCAAGAAGATCCCACATGCCGCAGAGCAACTAAGCCCATGCGCCACAACTACTGAGCCTGCGCTCTAGAGCCCGCAAGCCACAACTACTGAGCCCGTGTGCCACAACTACTGAAGCCTACATACCTAGAGCCCGAGCTCTGCAACAAGAGAAGCCACTGCAATAAGAAGCCTGCGCACCGCAACAAAGAGTAGACCCCGGTCACTGCAACTAGAGAAAGCCCGTGCGCAGCAACGAAGACCAAATGCAGCCAAAAAAATTAATTAATTTTAAAAAAAGGATAGTATTGATAAAAAGCCTAACAGGTGTCAACATATTGAGAGATTTACACTTCTGGCAGACAGTTTGGGGAACAAATAATGAGTCAGTGATAGGTACATAGAAAACTAAAAAAACCAACAAGTGAGACCACATTATTAATTCCAGGAGAAGCAAAAAGTTTTACAAGAAATCGCATTATGGTACCCAATATGGCCTCATAGTGAATAATGTTTTCACAGTCACAAGAACATATATACTAAATACTCATCTAACAGAAAGTTACATTAGATGAGGAGGATGGTGAAAAGGAAGTGCGGAGTTGGCAGTAATTGCTGGGTCAATCCTCACCTTCTACAGGAGGAATACAATATTCTAAAACTGAAAGAAAAATATTAATGGCAATATATAGGGTTTCTTGAAAACACTAGGGAAAATGCTAAAAGAAAGAGCTAGGAATTGAAAGTGATTGCCTTTGGATAGCATGAATTGAGGGCAGTAGGGCAGAGAACTTCTGTTATTTATTTATTTTGTAAATCTGATCAAACTACTGAACATTTAAATTACATATATATGAACTTTGGTGGTTATATTTTGCTTTAATTTTTAAATTTAGAAATAAAGGTCTAGTGCTCACAACTCAAAAGTGAAAATAAAACAACAATGACTGTTAAGCATATAGGCTATGGCTTAAACCACGGAGAACAGTAGAGGTGAATAAGAGAACCAGGGAAAACATACAGGACAAAACTCTGGCCATAATCATATAAAAGGAGACCACAGAAACAGCAGACAACAAAAGAAAGAGTGATCAGGGAGTGAGGGAAGGAGAAAAGAAGACAAACCAACCCTATGCCAAGTTGGAAGCAGCTTGGTTAATTCCAAGTCTGTTACCCTCCTTTCCTACCTAAAGACTTAGTGCTACACACAGGCAGCTTGTTCTGACCCAGCTGTAGCACAAAAGCATGCTCCACTTTTATTCTCCTCTTTCTCTTCCCCTTAGGCGCTGGATTCCTTTCTTATATACTGTGTGGCTGGGATCAATTGACATAGGCCATTCAAATACAGGCGTGAAGTATCATGTGTTCCGAACTGTCATCCATCCCAAACACCACGGTACCACGGCAGACACTGCCTTGTTGAGGCTGTTCTCTAGAGTCACCTACAGTTCTTCCGTCCTGCCTATTTGCTTGTCCAGTGTCAAAAAGCAGTGGACAATTCCAGACTCTTGCTGGGTGACTGGATGGGGAAAAGCAGAGGACGAAGGTGTGAATGGGAAGAGAAAGGGGTTGTTTTATACATCACTTTCTTGTACCCATTCTAGAATATTCATATTCTAGGCATTTCATTACTACGGCAAATATTTTCAACAAAAACCAGACACTATCTAAAAGTCTTCAAATAAAATGTTTGCTTATTTATATGTTTATTTACTCTTATATCCTGCCTAGAGTCTAGCTATAGCAGCAAGAAAAGATACTAACAACTTATTTATTTAATTTATTTTTTAATACTAACAATCTGAACACACAATTACCCCTCTGAAACAGAGGTTAACAAGCCTGATGTAAGGTTGGAAAGAGTCTAGTACTTTAAATCTGTTTTTAAAGTGTTGTGTTGTATCACTCTTTCCCAGGATAAAGTAAAGACAGGAAATGATCTGGGAGCAGAAAAATGAGAAAGGAAGAAGTTTTAGAATACTGTAGAATACTCACGTCTTTACTTAATCAAAATGTATCAGCACTTCTCTTTATTTAGAACATTAGGAATGCCCCACATGGCACATTAGAAAAGCCCCAAACGAACAGAATTTTGAATTATCCATTGTTTTAGATTAACTGTACCAAAAAAAACTCTTCCATTAGCCAACATGATTGGAAAGTGACTGTGTTCTGCTTTTGGATTCCCATTCAGAGATGTCTGCATATCATGACTGAATGTTGTCCCTGCACCTTTCCAGGCTGCTTTTCCTTTCACTCCTATTTATCTCTACATATTCCGACTACCCTACCATCCTCCAAGAAGCAGAAATACCCATCACCGAACACCAGCATTGAGAAATAATCTACAACCCGGTGGGTTACCTCCTACCACAAACAGAGCCTGTCATCCAGGAAAGCACGCTTTGTGCTGGTGATCTTGAGGAAAAAAAGGATACTTGCCAGGTCAGGGTTTGCTCTTGAAATTATTTTATTTTAACATGAGATCTTAATTTGGATCCAGGTTTGCCCATCTGTAAACAACAGTGAATTGGGAATCAGGAGACAAATGTTCCGACGATAATTCTGTGTTAACCTGGATAAGTCACTTAACCTTTATCTATTAATTTAATCTCTTCAACTACTGATCTAGAGCAATGCTAACCACTGGTGCTTGGATTTTCACAGTCTCATATGTTTTTATAAATATATTAAGAGGTTGACATACAAGTGCCAACTTTTTAATTTTTTGAAGTAAGAAACATTTCATTGTACACTTAAAAGATGTCATTCCATTGTCTCCTGATCATTAAGTGTCTGATGAAAATTCAGCAATCATTTGTGTCTTCCTCCACTGGGTGGGATGTGTTTTGTTCTGGTGGCTTTCAATACACTGTCCTTCATATGTGATTGTCAGAAGTTTGAATGTCATGTCCTAGGTGTGATTGTCTTTGTCTTTATCCTATTTGAGATTCACTGACTTGTTTTTTTAATCTACTCTTTTACCTTTCATCAAAACTTGGGAAATTTTCATTCATAATTTCTTCAACTATTATTCTGCCTTATTTCTCTCTTTTCCCCTTCTGGGTGAAACTGAATTTGTAAGTTACAACTTTTCATATTTTCACACAAGTCCCTGATATTTTATTTTTACCTTTTTCTGCTTTTCAAATTGGATAGTTTAATCTATATTCAGAATCATTGCTTCTTTCTCCTGCCAACTACATTTTACTGTTAAGTTCATCTAGTGAAATTTTTATTTCAGATATTTTATTTTTTACTTCTAGAATGACCGTTTGGGTTTTTACTTCCTCCTTCCCTCCCTCCCGCCTCACTCACATGCATTTTTCTATATCTCTGCAAAAATTTCCTGTCTGTATATTCATTATTTACAAATCAAACAACAATGAGACACAACTTCACACCCAGGAGGACGGCTATAATCAAGACAGATAATAACAAGAGTTGGCAAGGAATGTGGAGAAATGGGAACATTCACATACCTAGTGAGAATGTAAAATGGTGCAGCCACTCTGGAAAACCTCAAAAGGTTAAGTATGGATTTACCATATGATCCAGGAATTCCACTCCTAAGTACACACCCAAGAGAAATGGAAAATACATCCATATAAAAATGTGTACATGAATATTCATTGCAGCATTATTTATAATAGCCAAAAAGTGAAAACGACCCACTGACCATCAACCGATGACTAGATGACAAAATGTGGTATGTCAATAAAATGGAATATTATTCAGCCATAAAAAGGAATGGAGTACTTACACATGCTACTGACATAACATGGATGAACCTTGAAAACAGTACGCTAAGTGGAAGAGGCCAGACATAAAAGGTCATATATAGTTTCATTTATACAAAATATCCATAATATGCAAATTAACAGAGGCAGAAAGTAGGTAACTGATTGGCCTAGGGCTGGAAGGAATGGGAGGAAATGAGGGTGACTGCTAAAGGGTATGGAGGTTTTTTTGGGGGGGTGGCAAAAATGGGTTGTGGTAATGGTTGAGCAACACTGTGAATATACTAAAACTGAACTTTAAATGGGTGAATTGTACAGTATGTGAATTATATCTCAATAAAGCTGTTACCAAAATAATAGCAAGATTGAGAGATACATCACCAACTACTGTCACCACCATTTTATATAAGAGAGCATTATCTTAACACTGAAAAAGGACCTAAAAATAGAAAAATAAGGACAGTTCATTCAACTGAATGAATTTAGTGAAAAACTCATCATATTTATTTCTTTTCAATCAGAGATGAGTAGTTTGAAACTACTGATATATTTAGCTAAGGTCTCTGCTAATTTCAGATTCTATGATTCTAAATTTCCATGTCAGTGGGAAGTCCAGCTCCCTCCGGATTTTTACAGCTCCATGGGCTCCACTGCCCCATTCGAAGGAACCTCCACCCCTGTGACCACGCTCCTCTTCATGGTCCTTCTTCACTAGGCTCATGACCTTTACCTCTTCCTTAGGGTGATTCTGGAGGGCCTCTGTCATGTCATATTGATGGTATATGGATCCAGATAGGATCATCAAGCTGGGGAACAGGATGTGGTCTTTCTTTTCCTGGGGTCTACATCAACGTGACCTACTACCAAAAATGGATTACGTCCATTATCTCAAGAGCTGAGGCCTTGGATGCCAACAACCTGGACTTACCTGACTTCTTGCTCCCTACTCTACTGCTGTCTCTGGCTCTCCTGGGACCCTCCTGCGCCTTTGGGCCTAACATTTTACCGGGAGAGCAGGCAGTGTAACTGAAGCTGCTGGCCAAGTACGGGGCTAGGAAGGAATGCGTGGAGAAGAAGCCCCAGGGGCAGAGAACTCACAAGGAGAGTCGCTGGGAACTCTGGATGACTTCATTAAAATGAGAAATGATTTTGTTTTTGAGATTCTTGATTCTGGAAGGAGGTTTCACTGGCTGGAATGTGAACAACTGAGAAATGAGAATGCCGCTTCTGTGCATGGCATTCTTTGTCCCTGACTATGCGTCTTGCAAGGCAGGAGGGATGCCTTCCATGAAGAAGTATTTACAGACACAAATGAAATGGCGACAGAAGCAGGCAACAAAAAAAGTATCTGGGAAAGCAAATGGGAAGGTCCTCAAGAAGGTACATTATGGGTTTACTTCGTGCCCATAGGTTGCATTCTGAGCATCTTATCTGGTCTGTCTTTCTCTACTTTCTCTTCACTTTGTGCTTCCCCTCTGTAACAAGTCATCAAGTAAGAAATCCATGTATGTAGTTCAGCTCTGAATATTTCTGAAATGTTTACTTTTTGAAATACCTACCACCAAAAATGGAGTAATGCAATAATCTCAAGAGCTGAGGTTTTGGGTTTCAATAATCTGGACCTATCCAGGTTAATTTTACTTCTTAATAAAGTACTTTAAATGTTTATATGGAAAAGATTATTTCCCTTGCTTAACTAGTGTGCTTCTTTTTGTTGAACAATCATGTGACCTATACTATTTCCTTTTCTGCCTAGGCTTCCAGGAGCTCAGAGCTAAGTTTGATACATGATTTCAGTCATTATCTTTATCCTATACTCTCTGGTATAATTCTACTCATACTCCTTTTTATTTCAATCATCCTTCATTTCTCATTTGAATGAATTTAAGTTTTGTTGCATCTGTGTCTTTTGGGGTAAGTCAACTTGAAAAACAATGTTTTTGGATAAATAAATACATTTAACAGGTAGTGAGGGTAGGTTTGGAAAGTTAAAGTCCTTGCTAACCCTGAACCTCACCTCTCCTCCAGGCTGCCACCACAGCCTCCCAACTGCTGTTCCCACCTCCTTACCGTCACTCACACCTATGCTCAAGTGCATTTGTTCTCCACAGAATTCAGACTAGTGTTTTAAAAATAAAGATTTTTAAAATGCTTTTCTCCTCCATTCTCCTGTTTACCACACTTCAAAGGCATCTCATTGCTCAAAGAATAAGAACCAAAGTCCTTAACAGGACCTACAAAGCCCTGCTGGATCTGATCCCAGGCTGCCTCGTCAGCCTCATCTGGCCTCACCCCACCTGCTCTCTACACTCCCACTTCCTCAAATGCTCCAGAAGCCCCTTCTCAGCACCAGACTTCTGTATCTGCTATTTCCCCTTCCCTGCTGTCTTTGCATAGTTAAGTCTTACTGATCTCAGTTCATTCTTCACTTCCTCAAGGAAGCTGTTCCCAGCTCTCCTGACAAGAACAAATCCCCCCAATATACAGTCTTGCACTATGGTGTCCTCCTTGATAGGACTCAACACAGGTGTAATTTAACATTCATTTGTGTAACTGTCTAATTAATGTATGTCTGTCTTACCAAAATGCAATGAGGTCCATGAGAGGAAGAATTTTTGCTTTTGCCAACCACTATATGCCAGTCTCAATAAGTATTTGTTGAATGAGTGAATGAATGAATGAGAAATAAACACACAATCTCTTTGTCTCCCCAACTAAGGACGTTTTGTTTACTGAGGTAGCCCAGAACCTGGCACAATGTCTTACACAAAGTAGGTTTTCAAATACAGGTTAAATAAAAGGATGAAGGAAAGAATGTTTTGGCCCCATTCTCTTTCTTACCTCTCTCCACCTATAAGGCACAAAGGAACAAAGAGTACACAAAGCAGGTAAACTGAAATCTTTCTCAGAGACAATAATTCAAGCTAAGCAAGCTCTGGAATGATACAAAGCAAAGCAAGATGGCAGCTGAGAGAAAAGAAAAAGAGAAAGGAGGGGCAAGAAAGGAAAATGGAGGAGAAAGGACAGACTAAAACCAAGAACTGGAGAAGAACAAATAGGAAGAGAAAACACACAAATGTATGAGTCAGAATGACATGGCAAGGGGCCATAAAGAAGGTCCAGAAAGCCAAAACACTGCTTCCTATCATTCCTCCAGACCCTTAGGAAGCAATTGTTCCACAGCATGGGAACCTGACAAAATTTTCTCCTGAACCAAGAGTTGAAATGTAAACCTTTTGGAGAAACCAGGCCATTCAAGTGGGAAGAAAGGGATAACTATAGAAGAAGACCACATGACCTCACTGACCTGACCACTACTGGCTGGACTTACTAGGGACGACCACCTGACTTAAGAGCTGCCTAGGGCTTCCCTGGTGGCGCAGTGGTTGAGAGTCCGCCTGCTGATGCAGGGGACACGGGTTCGTGCCCCGGTCCGGGAGGATCCCACATGCCGCGGAGCGGCTGGGCCCGTGAGCCGTGGCCGCTGAGCCCGCGCGTCCAGAGCCTGTGCTCCGCAACGGGAGAGGCCACAACAGTGAGAGGCCCACATACCACCAAAAAAAAAAAAAAAAGAGCCTCCTAGCAGGTAGGGGGGCAGGTTGGCCTAGCATCTTACCCAACAGATGCACTAAATACTGGACAATCCAACAGACCTCTTCTCATGCGAAGTCTGAAAATGGGCCCTACAGTATGTCAGTGTGCAATCAACAATATTAAGTGCCCACCATGTTCCAGGTATGTTCTAGGTACTGAGGATACCGCAACATATACAGTGCACCAAGCCTGCCTTCAAGGAGTTTACATTCCAGTGGGGGAGAGAGACAATAACCAAATGCAAAATACAGTCCTCCCTCAGTAGCCACTGGGGTTTGTTCCAGTACCTCCAGGGGTACCAAAATCTGCAGATGCTCAAGTTCCTTATATAAAATGGCACAGTAAGCTGACCCTCCAAATCTGTGGGTTCCACGTTCGTGGATTCAACCAATCCCACAGATGCAAAACTCTGGTTATGGAGTGTCAACTGGAAATGTTTATTATAATGTCAAGTACAAGAAAGTCTGATAAAGGAAGATAACACAGAAGCAGCAGATAAGGTATCAGGGTGTGGGACTCCACTTTAGGTCAGGTGGTCAAGGAAGTTTCTCTAAGGAGCTGACATTTACAGAGGCCCGCATGAAGGAGGGAAGCAAAACAAATACCTGAGAAAGAACCTTCCAGGTAGACAGAACAGCAAGTACAAAGGTCCGGAGGTGGGAGGATGAGTTAGCACACGGCTGTGTGTGTGTGAGCTCAAACAGAGGTCACTGCTGAGCGGAGGCCGGGGGACAGGGCTGGCAACTGGGAGCAGAGGGGGAGCAGCGCCCTAGGAGGCGCAGTAAGGGCTCTGAATCACATTCTCAGTGGAATGGGAAGGTATTGAGGGCTGAGAGCAGGGGAATGATCAAAGAATAGAAGAACAGAAGATCCCACACCACTGCTCATGGGAGTTTGCAGAGGCTGTGAGGGAGCTAGGATGATACACAGGGTAGCTGGATGGTAGCAGAATTAGACAAGAAGCAGAGAGAAAGACAATCAACCCCAATGAGCTAACAAGCAAAACACCAGAGGACTACGGCACCTGAACATCAGTGAGGAAGGCTCGATTCCAGGAGGCTGTGGGCTGTTTCTTGTTTTCCCTGTCCCCTACCTGCACCACCCTTATAATAAGGCCCCGTGAACCAAGGTGGCACAAGCCCAAGTTTTTTACCATCTACTTTATAATTCATCACTGAGACACCTACCTTACTTCCTATTTGTTTTTTCCCTTCTTACCCAGAGCAATATTTTTCTCATTCCTTCCTCCCATTTCCACCTCAAGGCCTTATTTAATCCGTCCTCTATACCTGGAATGCCCTTCTCTTGTATACCTCAACCCAATCAATCTGTTGATTATTAAAGGAGGCAGTAAATATCTGAAAAACACACTGAAAGGACCCTAGGAAATGGTTTTAAAAACTAACAGGGAATGGGTGAAGTATACGGTATGTGAATTATATCTCAATAAAGTATTTTTTAAAAAAATGAGCAGGGAAGTTTTTTTCCTGCTTATACAAAAAACAACTGGTCTATGGTGTATTTAGGGCTTTCTAAAGATCTTCTAAGTAATTCTTGTGATTGTATTTCAAGAAAAGGCTCAAAATAACTACATACATTTTCTGTTTCCATTGCTAAAACACAAAATATAAAGCTTAACCCAATATATGAGTACAGCAACTGGTAACACATTACTGGAGGACCAAAAAATCAATAAACATTTGTATTCACAAAACTAAAATGTCACACTTACTGGTAACGAATTTAGTCCATACCACTACTGACCAAATGAGGAGAAAATTAATAGGAACAACTTTACATCTTATTTTGGAGGTGGGCTCAATAGCCTTTCTGCCTTAAAAATCTATTTTAATTTGCAGAATACTTTATTCCTTGGAATATCTGCTTTAATATGCTCCAATTTTCATTTTCTTGTCTTGAGGAATTTTAATTAAGGTTGGATTTGCTAAGGTCACATTTAACAAATAAAGCTATACACTAAGGCTGCTGAAATCCAACCAGAATTTTTTTTCCCCCAAAAGTGAGGAAATACAGTTACTTCCAGGTCTTCTATTCATATAACAAATAGACTATTTCAAGTAATCGCCCATTTTTTTCTTTATTTCATTAAATTGTAAAGTCACCCCCAGCATGTAGCAATATTACAGAAAAAGGATTCAGAATAATAAAATGTGGATGCTTTATTTTTATACTATTTCAACAATGGGTATTTTACCTTTTCAGATGCTTGGCTTCATCCTGAAGCTATAATATTCCCTACACCAAATCTGACTACGTACAGTTTATTTACATACTAGAAATCAGTTGCCTGAGAATTCTGTGAAACATGTTCCTTCTTCAGGAAGGAAGGGAAGGGAAGGAGTCATTCAAAATAACCAGAGATTAATTTTATTCCCTACAATCAATAATTGAGAGGAAATGTTCACTGTCATAAGAATAAAAGAAGACTGAAATCTTTAATGGGAAATTCTTTTTTTTTTTTTTTTTTTGCGGTACGAGGGCCTCTCACTGTTGTGGCCTCTCCCGTTGCGGAGCACAGGCTCCGCGCACAGGCTCAGCGGCCATGGCTCACGGGCCCAGCCGCTCCGCGGCATGTGGGATCTTCCCGGACCGGGGCACAAACCCGCGTCCCCTGCATCGGCAGGCGGACTCTCAACCACTGCACCACCAGGGAAGCCTTTTAATGGGAAATTCTAATTGCTTTCCAGGATAATTATCCTCAACCAATCCAAATTCTCTCCACAGTGTCTTCTACCATGTAAGTCTTCACTTCCCATCTCCATGTGGTTGGAATAAAGTGACTGAAGTCTAGTCCCGTGGCTCTTTGTGCCACTCTTATGACACCTAGCCCACACTGCCCTGTACCATAATTAACTTTGATAATTAACACCCAGGAGTAAAAAGAATAGGATGGGATGAGGCCCTAAAGCTCCAAAATGCTAAAGGCATCCTGATTTTAGTGGAAATTAGAAGAGGACAGATTCTAGACACAGTTGGGTAGGACTGTGATAACATTTTGATTGGATTCAGATGTGATTCGATGGATTGGATGTGGGTGATGGGAGTGAGGGTGGTAATTGGAATAGGAGGATGGGAAAGATAAAGATTTGAAAAGAGAAATCAAGAATGACTGCTAGGCGGTCACAAAGCACCCAGCCGATCTCCCTGTGCTATGCCGCTGCTTCCCACTAGCTATCTATTTTACGTATGGTAGTGTATACAGGGGTGGGATAGGGAGGGTGGGAGGGAGGGAGACGCAAGAGGGACGAGATATGGGAACATACGTATATGTATAACTGATTCACTTTGTTGTAAAGCAGAAACTAACACACCATTGTAAAGCAATCTTTAACTCCAATAAAGATGAAAAAAAAAAAAAAGAATGACTGCTAGGTTAGTGGCCTGAGAACGGCCATACTATTAAATAAAATGAGGAAGGCTGGAGGAGGAACAGTTTGCTGGGCTATCAAATGCAGTGATAGGCTGAATAATGGCCCCCAAGGATGTCCCTGTCTAATCCCCAAACCTGTAAATATGTTACATTACCTGGTAAAAGCAACTCTGCACATATGATTAAGTATGTTGAGATCTGGAGATTATCCTGGATTATCTGGGTGGGCCCAATATAATCCCAAATCTTTTTAAAGAGGAATGCAGGAGAGTCAGAGTCAGAGGTGTTTATGAGACTATGCAGAAGAATGGAAGCAGAAGGAAGAGAGGAACAAAGATGCTATGCTGCTGGCTTTGAGGATGGAGCAAGGGGCCACAAGCCAAGGAGTGCAGCTGGCCTACAGAAATTTTAAAAAGGCAAACATGATTCTCCCTTAGGCCTGGAGATAAAACGCAGCCCTACCAACACCTTGATTTTAGCCCAGTGAAACTGATTCCAGACTGCTGACCTCCAGAACTGTAGGACAATTTGTAGCAATTTGTTACAGCAGCAATGGGAAACATACATACATGTTAGATTTGAGATGTCTATTAGATATACAAGTAGAGATGTTGAGGAGGCAGTCTGGAGCTCAGAGAAGGCAGGACCAGAGAAAAAAAAATTAGAAGAATCTGTTTGAATTATGGACCCTCTTTCCCACATTACTCTAACCCTGCATCCCAAAAAAGCACTCATGCACAAACACAACATTTTTTTCATGAAATTTCAAGATGGTCAAGAACCTCTATACTCATGGAACCTCTAGAATAGTGTAAGTAATCACAAAGCAGCCTGTTCTAACTCTGATGATTGTTCCCTCCCTAAGGAGGAGGAAACCAAGTAACTCTTCATTTAAAAAAAAAATCTTTTTAAAAAAATTCTTTTTCCTAATTCTGCTTATTAAAAAAAAAACCCACAATGTTACAGAAATATCTAACATAGGAAGTTCAAATCCCCATGTACCCACTGTGTTCATCACTATCACCCTTTACATGTTCTCCTCTTGCTTAAAGATGTGGCCAACACACCTCTGACTCCTTTTTAAATGTTTATACAGATATACAGGTTTTTTTAACCTTGCTTTTTTCTTTGATTAAGCTTGCTTTTTAAAATTAGCTTATGATAACAGAAAGCTGGTTACAACAATTGCAAAGCTTCAGAGTTGAGACTTTTGATTCCTTCTATTAAAAATTCCACATAGGGCTTCCCTGGTGGCGCAGTGGATGAGAGTCCGCCTGCTGATGCACGGGACACGGGTTCGTGCCCCGGTCCGGGAAGATCCCACATGCCGCGGAGCGGCTGGGCCTGTGAGCCATGGCCGCTGGGCTTGCGCCTCCAGAGCCTGTGCTCCGCAACGGGAGAGGCCACAACAGTGAGAGGCCCGTGTACCGCAAAAAAAAAAAAAAAAAAAAAAAATCCACACAACTAGGCTAGATAAAAAGAAGGATAGCAGTTGGTTGATCAAAGAAATTTTGTGTCAATGAATTTTAAATAATGAAAACATTTTTGCCTGAAAAATTAAAATCACTAGAGCATCTTCAAAGGCAAGTATTTGGATTTCTACTATCCCCCTATGAGTTCAATGAAGCTATTTTTATTTCTGAAACAGAGAGCTAACATGAAAGACCTAGAGGAGATGGTATTTTTAAAAAATGCATTTGCTTCACATTCTTTTTGTCTGAAGTTGCTGAGTTGGTATCATAAGGAAAAATATGTTAGCTCACTTAAAGAGGGCCAATAAATGACTAGTTCCAAAATGGGCACACTAGTTCCAAAATGGGCACACTAGTTCCAAAATGGGCACATTTAAAAACAGGTCACAAAGAAAGTAAAACAAAACTGTGTCAACCCGCCTTTCTTTGGAGCCGATCTGGCTTATCCAAGCCCTTCCAAGGAGGAGCAATCCACTGAGCATCAGGACAGGAGCATCCTCAATACTGCACACAGTCAGCTTTGCACAATGCTTTTTATCAAGTGTTTGAATCTCTACAAGTGAAAAACGTCTGCCAAACTATGTGAGTTCATAAAATATGCTCTAGAAAAATCTTTCTAGAAGAAAGATTATATTTTTCCAGCCATGAATGTAAGCTAAGTATAAGAGGACAGACCTGGGAATTCCCAGAAAAAAAAAAGGAAAAAAAGGTTCAAGGCCATGCTAAGAAATTTGAGCTTTAAGGGGAAGATTAAATAAGACATTGAAAGGTTTTAATACAGAATAACATGATCAGTTTGCATTTTAGAAAAATCACTTCAGTGGTTGTGTAGAGAATGGATTACAGACAAGCAAGTCAGGAGGTAGAAAGGCTAGTTAGTTACAAGGCTGTTGTGCATGGTGAGAGATGCCTGGACAAGGATGGTAGCAATGAGGATGGAGGGAAGAGGACTTAGTCAAGGGCTACCTACGGGATGTATTCAATAGACTCTGGTAACTGATGGTTAGATATAAGTAATCATGGGGAGGGAGGAAGTTAAGAACTTCACCCAGGTTTCTGGCTGGGGCAACTTGAGTTGTGTCATTATATGGAACCCTGGAGAAGACAGCTTAGGGGTGAGAATGATAAGTTAAAGACATCAGGAGTCTATAAAAGAGAAATCCAAACAGATATTTACATTCTTACAACGAGCATTTATTAAATAAGCACATTGAGAGATTTAGAACATATTCCAAAAGCTCAACGGGCCAATTTCTAGTTACTTGTTAATTGCAGAGAGTTCATGAAAAATATAACACACAAAGAATTCTGAAACCAAGTTTTTGCCATTAGTTTCAGTCTGCTCACACCAGGGAACCCTTAAGGAGGCTGTGGTAGATGACGTTATTCTCAGTGTTCCACAGCTCTCCCTGCAGAAGGATGAGCCAGCCACCCACTCGAGGTACCAGGTGACTTGCAGGGTGTCCTACAGAAGGATTATCCTTCCCTGTACCACTAACACCCAGCTGGCTAAAGAAATGTGCGTAGAAGTAATATATGCCACTTCTGAGCAGAAGTTTTAAAAGCCGGCACATCGTTTGTCCATGGCTCCTTTTCCCAGTTAGGAACTGCTCCTCCAGCCAGGATCCCAGAATGAAGAAGACAAGTGAGGCTGAGCTGTAGCTCACCTCTGAATATACCTGTCATAAGATACTGAGCTTTAGAGGTTGTTTGTAACCACAGCATTAACAAAATATGACAGACGTATGATGCATAGAGGTGTTTAACAAATAACAATGTATGATTTGTATTTCCCCTCCTCCAGTTGAAATTTTCTGGTGATCTGCTAAGAAGCAATCTGATGGGAAAAAAGAAATAGTTGGCCCAAGTATCCCAAAACGGAAACAGAGAACTTTTAACCTGAAAGAAAAGCTGATAGTCTGGAGTCGGCAAACTTCTTCCATTAAGGGATAAACAGTAAATATTTTAGGCTCACAAGCCATACAGACTCTGTTGCAACTACTCAACTCTGCAGATACGGCACAAAAGCAGCCATAGACAATATATAAAAGAATAAGCATGGCTGTGTTCCAATAAAACTTTATTTACAGAAACAGGCAGTGAGCCAGATTTGGTCCACAGGGCTATGGTTTCCAGATCCCTGGTCTAAATCCTTCATATTGTCAATGAGGAATCTAAGACCTAGAGAGATTAAACCAAGGACATACAGCTGGCTGGTGGCAAGCTGAGCATTACAATGCAGGTCTCCTCAATCTATTGCTTTAGAACAGGTTCTGTTGCGTCACAACGTGGAGATGAAATACACAGCAAAAAATAAGGCGGAGAACGCTAAGGGTAGGTTTTGATTATGTTAAACAGCTTTCAGCAGTGTGGTTATAGATGAGGATTTGCTTTTCAAGTGATTATGGCTTTCATAAAAACAAGTGAATGTCATAAGATGGAATAGGTGAACGAATGACAAATTAGCCAGTGTCTGAAAAATGATCTTCAGAGGAAATGCAATTATATACTTCCTTCCTACTGTCATTTTCTCCAATACTTACCAATCATTTCTTTTATCAACAGCACAGCATTTGCTATGGTCATTGCAGTAACTCATCTTAAGGCAAAACAGGTTTAAAAACATACCACAAAATGAGCAACAAATACACTAGACCAGAAGGCAATTATTTCACATGGTATTTTTCATTTATTTTCCTTTAATTTCCAAAATAATACTCATTGGAGGAAACTGAATACAGAAGTATATAAAGTTAAACACTCCACACCCTCCTCAATTCCACTCCCCAGTGTTAACACATGACTGATCTATATCAGGAGAGTGCAATAAAGCTACCTTCTCTAAGTCATTCTTTCAGAAACAAAGAGGAATATAAGTTTCCTGACCAGATATCCCTTGAAAATCATGTTTTAAAAAGCAACAGACAGGTTAGGTGTGGTCTGTGGCCTGCAATTGAGAAAAGCAAGCTGCCTATGCAGGGTTTAAATGGAGGGTCTTGACCCCAGCACTGTCACCAGATGAGTGAGGCTCCTCAAATACCTTGATGATGCTACTGTGGGATGTGCAAACACTTCAAAAATGAGTAAGACTATCCATACTTTCTCGTTTGGTATTTTATTGGGAAAACTTGGGCCAATTTGCTCATAAAAAGACCAACAATCTTAATCAGTTTTTCTTTTAATCCATACTTTAGGGACATCAGTGACAGAGTAAAGAACTCCAAAAGTCTGTCCTCCATAAAAGCAATTTAAAACTGGCAGAAAACTGGCAGAATCAACCCTTTTTGAACACTGAAAACTAACCAAAAGCTTTCAGCAACCACCTGATGCACTTAAGCACAGTGAAACACTTAATCAAGGAAAACTAGCTGGGTTTTGGTTGCAGTAGCAAGTTTTGTGGCATTTTAACTTACCCTGGTCCCATCCCCCATTCTCCAGCTCAGTGGAAGCCTTGAAAATAATAGCCTGCCCTTGAAAATAATAGCCTACACTCTTGGTACTGGTACCAGTACCAGTACCAGAGGGAGCAGAAAAGACCTCATTCACAAAGAACTATAATAATTTGCTTTGATTTGTCCGGTGGAACCCTGGAAGACCAGCACAAAAGACTTGCCTTTATCTTGCCCAACTCAAAACTCTCCAAGTGCTAAAAAGTGGCTAGCTCGAGAAAGCTTACTGAAATCATTTACAGGCAAATAAATATATCTGTTGCTGCTGCATGAGGCAATGGATAATAGTTGGGGCAAACAACAGACTAACCAAAGAAGCTGGGGGGAAAGGCTGAAGGATGAGATGCTTTGGGAAATAAGGGCTTTGAAAAGGTCCCACATATTCCTAGGAATCTAGAAGCCCATGTGCATTCCCAGGGTGAGTGCATGCTCAGAAAGAATCTGAGGGGGCCCTAACCTCAGCTCTGGCTGAACTACAGGCTCTGCACAAGCAGAAAGTGAAGGCTAAGGTTAGTTGTACACTGCTTGGCTGAGAGTTGAAGGTGTGCTGTGATACACACACAGAACCCCCCTGCAAAGACTGGGAGATTTTTTTTTGGTTCTAGGCATTCATTTAAGGAAAACTCTGTCCAATCACTAGCTGACCACTAAGCTAATGAAACTGAGACTTCAGTGCCTCACATCACACAAAAATTACACACTCTACAAAATTAGTTCAGAAAAATCACTAGACAAGCAACAACAATCATAATAGGCAGCAATAACAAACCCTGGGGAGGGAGAAGAATCTGATTCCAGAGTTGCTACCCTGTAATATTCAAAATGTCCAATTTTCAACAAAAAATTATGAGGCACACAAAGAAACAAGAAAGTAATGGCCCATGCACAGAAAAAGAAAAAGAAAAAAAAAGCAATCAATATAAACAGTTCCTGTGGAAGCCCAGACATTGGACTTACTAGACAAAGACTTTAAGTCAGCTATTTCCAATATATTCAAAGAGCCAAAGACACTGTTAACAGAATGAAAAAATAAACTGCAGACTAGGAGAAATATTTTCGTATCGCATATCCAACAAAAAATTTGAATGCAAAATATATAAAGAACTCTTTAAAATTCCATAATATGAAAACAAACAACCCAATTTTAAAATGTGCAAAGATTTGAACATTCTTCACCAAAGATGACATAATGGATGGCAATTAACCACGTGAAAAGATGCTCAACATCATTATCCATTAAGGAGACACACATTAAAGCCACAACAAAGTATCACTACACAACTATCGGAAACGCTAAAACAAAAACAAAAGCAAACGAGAAAAACCTGATAATACCAAGTGCTGATGAGGGTGTGGAGCAACTGGAACTCTCATTCATTGCTCATAATAATGCAAAGTGGTTTAGCACCACTCTGGAAAACAGTTTGGCATTTTCTTGTAAAGTTAAGCATACACTTACATATTACCCATTAAACCAACATCTAGGTACTTAAACCAAAGAAATAAAAACTTGTGTTTATGCAAAAACCTGTATGTTTACAGCAGCTTATTATAAATACCAAAAACTGAAAATCACCTAAATATCCTTTGTCAGGTAAATGGATAAACAAACTGTGGTGCATTAATACAATGGAATACTACTCAGCAGCAAAAGGGAACAAACTATTGACACAGTTAACAACATGAATGAATCTCCACAACAATGTGCTGGGTGAAATGATTCCATTTATGTCATATTCTGGAAAAGGCAAAACTACAGAGACATAGAACAGATCAGGGGTTAAATGGTATAGAGAAGATATGACTGCAAGGGGCAGCACAGGAATTTCGAGGTGATGAAACTTCCGTATTCTGACTATGGGGGTGGTTACAAGAATCTGTATGTGTATCACAGCTCACAGAACTACGTACCCAAAAGAAGTCACCTTTACTGTATGTAAATTTAAAAATTAAAGGAGAAAATGACTGCAGGGCTTCAAATCCCAGCTCTGTTTCTCTTTGCCTCGTTGTTCTTATTAAAAACAACCTGACTTTCTGTGTTGTTAAAGGATTACGTAAGTTCCTGGCATACGCTAAGCACTAAATTGGTGAGTGATCAATAAAATGTTTTGTTCAGACATGCTAAAAAGTTGGTACTTTTAAAAACCCCACTGCAAGAGGAAGAAATCTAGTTTTTAATTAAAAGAGCAAAGAATTGAAGAATATTGGGATTAAAACCCCTAATTCTTCATCACCTTCAATAAACATTCATTGGAAACCTATGAGGTGATCAGTATCAAATTACGTTCTTCAAGGTTTACAGAATCCTTGAGCTCAAGGAGCTACTGAAAGGCTTGTTCCCAGAGCTACGTGGGTATTGGCAGTGATATTTCACACGAAGAGCAAACGCGCTCCAATCAAGGCTTAGTACTCAATGGTGGGTATCACTGCCTCTCTCCTGGGAAGGTGCCAACTTCAAGCTCCTTTTCCCGAGTCGGGGCAGGTCAGCATCCTTGGACTTGGCGCTCGCTGTGCTGCCCTACATCCCATCCATCATCAGCCGGGTCCATCCTTCCTCGAAAACATCCTTAACATCCACCCTCCGCCCATTCCCCACAGACAGGGGGTTTGGAGCTTTTTAAGAGGCAGCAGCTGCTGTAAGTAACGACGACTCCCATCTTCCCAGTGTCTCCCTCTTTACCTGAAAAGTAGCCTCCTTTCCTTGGCCAAACGTCCAAATCCACACTTGACCTTTCAGAGCCGAAGCGACTGGGACCCAAGATGGCTGCGCCCTTGGATGGGGAGGGGCCACTCACCTCCCAGAGGAGAAACCACCGCGGCCAAGGTTACCCTAGACGGAGGCCGTTAGGAAGGGCTCCGAGCGCTGGACTTGACATCCATTTGCTGCACCTCAGCCCAAAGCCTGACGCCAGATGCCGCCAAGTGGCAAACATCTAATGCTCATCACTGCTAAAGAGGCAACAGGAGGGCTTCCCTGGTGGCGCAGTGATTGGGAGTCCGCCTGCCGATGCAGGGGACACGGGTTCGTGCCCCGGTACGGAAAGATCCCACATGCCGCGGAGCGGCTGGGCCCGTGAGGCATGGCCGCTGAGCCTGCGCGTCCGGAGCCTGTGCTCCGCGATGGGAGAGGCCACAACAGTGAGAGGCCCGCGTACCGCAAAAAAAAAAAAAAAAAAAAAAAAGGCAACAAGGAAAGATCTGGCGCGTCAGAGCATATTGCTTCGGTGAGCCACGAGCGGAGTAGAAATTCACTCTCCACAGTTGCCCGTGCATTCGGGTTAGAATAAAATGTAATCAAACGAATAAAGACAACATTACATCATTTAAAAAATTCTATTCTATTTGACAGACATGTATTGAATATATGTGCCAGGCACCGTTCTGCGTTATGGGGCTATAACAATGAACAACATAAATCTTCCCTCGTGGAACTCCTTACTGAAAGAGTGTCCGCATGGAATCTGCCAATTTTACCTTCTCTCCATTCTAAGAAACCTCAGAACACCCCCCAGACCCAGAGTCCCATCTGACAGAATCAGCTGCAGGCGATGCTCAAATTCTCGTGTGGGACCACGAGAAGGGACCAGGGTTGGGCCTGAAAAGTTGGCTACTATATACTTTGTCATTAGCCTCTGAGGTCAACCAGCATGAGACCCCTGCCCCAAAGGGGCACTCTGTGCAGGACCCTGACTGGCCAGCCTACTTAAGAGTCTCTTTCTTAGGGAGGCTGACTGTATGTAAGAAAAACAAGAGTCAATGATTCGGTAAGTTCAGAAGCCATGGAAGGAGACAGAAGTGAACTGAGTCACCAGATTGGTGGTGTTAGTAATATAAAGAATAAAAGCCTTTGCAACTTACAAAGGAATGTTCTCTGGGGTAAATATTTGCTGTCAGTTTCCTAGAGCTACTCTTATTTCCAAATGACTTCCAAGACTACTTCCTGTGTCTTCCAACTTACTGGAGTATCCTTATAAGCTGCCTCCCGTCAGCTGAGGTTAGCAGAACAGACCTCCGTTTCTTGCAATATGAAAGAACGTTAACTATCACATACGTTGCTTTCCAGTTACTTCAATGATAGGTCCTTACATCATTCTTTATGTGGAGCCTTCTTAGGCTATGGATAACAGAGGGACTGAATAAAATCCATGTATAAAATGCATGGTGGATCCCATTTATTTATTCTGTTTGACTAAAAGGCATCACAACATAAATTACTTATGATGGAAAAATATTACGGTTCAAATTACAAGAAAGCACACTGAAACCACTCAACATCACATTTTTTAATAGGACACTAAGCCAGTGAGTCTCACCTCACATAGAACTCCCAAAATACAGTTCTCTAGATACTATTCCAAAAGTAATTAATCAGGAAAATCTGAGCGTGGGGTCATGAGTATAGGTCTTTTTAAAAACTCCTCACTTAATTCTGATGCCCAGCCAGCACTGAGAACCCTGGCACTGAGATAGAGGTAATTGAGTACCTTGTAACTCAAAGTGTGGTCCAGGGACCAGTAGCAGCAGCATCACCTGGAACTTGTTAGAAATGCAAAATCTCAGGCTCCACCCCAAACCTACTAAATCAAGATCTGCATCTTTACGAGATCCCCAGGTGATTTGTAGGCATATTAAAGTTTGAGAAGCACTGTTTAAAGGTCCCATTGCTACAGAAATACCACACCACGTTTTAAAGTTGAATGCCTCAAGAAGAAAGGAGAAACAGGAATAGAACAGCATAACAGATAAAATGTTTGTGATATTAGGCATTTCACATTATTAAGCATCTAATTAAGAGTAATATTCAAACACAAGTCTGCACCTTTTAAAACTCGAAATACCACGCCTTATTCCAAATGAATTTCACTTACAAACCACACCTTCCACTGGCAAGAGTTATACCTCAACGGAGTGACACAAATCTACCTTATAATCTCCAGATAGCTCATCTCCACTGTGCTAGTGTGTATTAAGGGGGGGTCCTTGTGAGGAAATAAAGAAACAAGGGTGGTGACAAAGAAAGGGTCATTTACATGGGGGGTCCCATGCTGAGGGAGGGGCCTTCCAGTTTTTTGTGAACACCTCTGTACTAGTTTCAAAGGACTCTTTGGAAATGGTGATAGTTATTCTCCACATGTGCAAACGTTTTCTTCTGTGCCTTGTTCTTGGCCGGCTCTCAGAAAAAGCATTTACCTTTCTTCCCGTATAGCGATTCCTTGATTAGTGTATCTTCAGAAAACAACACTCCGGTACACTGAAGGCAGCCGTATCGGAAACAAACACTGAATCCTACGCAGCAGCCCCGGCATGAGTTATACGCTGATCAGTGGTGCCACTGAGAATCTGCTCGTATGCATATCAGAGCAGGACAAAATCACCTCCTGTCACAGCTTCTATTTATTTGTTCCCTGAGAGGTATTCAGACCTGGCACTCAGCAAAATGACAAAATCAGAAAACTGTTTTCAGATTCTATAGGTTTCCTTTGCAGTACCCTTAAACTTGTCCAAGTATGACCATGACCCTCTTCAAGAAATGTACATCATTCATGAGAACGTGACGTTTAAAAGTGTGTTTCCCATAGTAAACTTGTATTTAGAGAATGAATAATTCCCATTCAAAAGATGCAAAAAGGGAGGGGCCTTTAAGTTATTTGTCCAAGGTCACATTATAATAAAGTACAAAATAGCAACAAGAACCCAGGTAACCTCATGTTAACAAAAATAGCCTGGTGGTAAGGAGAGAGAAATATGATCAAGTCAGAACTTTTATCAGTTAGGAATTGCATTCAGCTGCTAATTAAAAGACCTAAGAGAACAGTGGCTTAAATAAGACAGAGTTTATTTTTTCTTAAATAAAGGAGGAGCAGGCAATCAAAAGCTCATATGATGACTCTATTACCACTGGAAACTGAGATTCCATCCATTTTTCTGCTCCACCATTCTCAGCGCTTGGCTTCCATCCTCAAGATAACCTCATGACCCAGGATGGCTGCTGTGAGCCACACACCCTTGTTCCTGGTAGGAGGATGGAAGGTGATAAGGGCAAAAGGATATTCTGTGCAGTTGAGTCCCCTTTAAAGAATTTTTCTAGAAACCACACTCAACAACTTTTTCTTGCCTCTCATTAGTAGGCTGGGTGAAGCAGTTTCACAGGTGGGTACCTTGCCACAGTCAGCAATATAGGGTTCCACTGACCAAGGAAGACGAGAATAAATACTGGGTAGGAGTCTGCACAGAATCCTACTCCATAGCTTTCTAGCTACGTGACCTTGACTAGATTATTTACCCCCTCTGGGTAAACACCCTCTCCGGTTTCTCATCTGCAAAAATGAAGGAAATCATCCCACCTATCTCATAAGATTGGTATGAGGACTAAGTGAGGAAAATACATGGAAAACAATTAGAATGCCACCTGGGACCTAGCACACAATAAACATTATCTCATTATTGTTTGATTATCCTAGTCCAGGGCTTTTCCAAATTCCTCTCATACTCGAACTTCCTCTCCATTTCCAAAATTGTACCTGCTGATACTCTAGTGTGAATGAGTCTTAGTCACAGGTCATCTCAAGTTGGATACTCATTTCATGCCTTCCTTTCTAATTATGAAAGGAAGCGCCAGACAGCAGCACACATGGGATATTCTGGACAGAACTGGGTAGAGGAATTGAGCTTACAGTCCCCAAAAGGCAGGGTCTAAACACAATCCCAAGGCAGATGTTTGGAGAACCTGAAGAAACAAAGGTGAGAGTAAAAAAGAATGATATCTCCTGTGCAGAAGAATTCTAAAAGATGTATGTAGATATTCTACCCCCAAGGAGGTGGAGCCTAACTCCTGATTCCCTAAGTGTGGGTTCTGCATAGTGACTTCCTTTACTTCCTACAGTATGGGGGGCGGGCGCGGGGAGTGGTAACCTTGGCCTAGAGAAACCTGAAAAACACTCCCTCAGCCAGGAGATCAGAGTCAACATCAACAGTTATAAATGATGTTATTATACCCTTAATAGGTGGTTAAAATGGTACTTTACCTCCCAAACACCCAAAACTCCAGTCTAAACATGAGAAAAACATCACACAAATCCCCACAGAGTAACATGCTACAAAACATCTGGTCAGTACTCCTCAACACAGTCAAGGCCATCAAACACAAGAAAAACCTGAGAAACCATCACAGCCAAGAGGCGCCCGAGGAGACACAACAGCTACATGTGATGTGGTGTCCTGGATGGGATCCTGCAGAGCAGGAAGACATTAGGTAAAAACTAAGGAGATGTGAGTAACAGGGAAATCTGGATGTGAGGATGTGAGGGAACTCTCTGTACTATCTTAACAATTTTTCTGTAAATCTATAAAACTATTCTAAAACAACAAAGTTTATTTAAAAAAAGAAAATAAAACAGTGGTTTACTGCCTGTACACCCCTCCCCCGCCATGCACCCATCCCCACCCAAAGGCAAGCTTAGAGTCCCTAAAGGTGAGGCCTACAGCTGCTGAGGGGCAGGAATGGATGTTGAACCTTCATACAAACGAGGGGGCCAGGCCTCCTTCCTCCCCACCTTAATGCTGCTCTTTGCTCTGAAGCTACTAGGCATATATTTTCATCTTGTACTTCATGGATAATACTTTCATCATACCTATGTTCAGTATTATAAACTCCCCCAGAACACATCCCATGTTCTCCACTGATGAAGTGAAGTGCCCATCTTGAAAGGCAGGTCCCTGCGGCACAACTTAAGCTAACGTGACTGCCTTTTTCCCAGTGAGGCGACATCTTGAGTGTGGCACCTTGGGCTTTTCCCTCATCACAAGAAGCCCGGAGAAACACCCCCTAGATCGGACCTTGCACACCGGCAGGCTTCTGTAAACCGAGTCAGAAGTTATTTTCCTCCTCATCCCCTAGAATCATAAAATGTAATGTTGGAAGCCTCATCCTTTCAATTCATAAGGCAAAAACTAAGGCCCAGAAACATGCTGTAAATTGCTGGAGGCTAAAGCTAACTGAGAGAGACCCAAGCGTTCTCAGGATAAGACTCTAAGTACCATTAAATGTAAAGCTGAAACGATCTGAGGGAAAATAGTTGCCCCCAGAATGTAACATGCCAATGACCTTATAGAAGCACTGCATGAATAGTGGCAAAATTAAAAAAAGAAAAAAAAATGAAGGGATGCACCCTGGTTAAAAAGAGGAGGTAGAGTCATCAACTTACCTTTGATTTGTTGAAATCACTTTGAACACAAATAGTTATGTCACAAGAATGAGCTTTTCATTTGTGATGATGAAGAAAGGGTAAACATCAACGACAAGCCACGTTAAAATAGTTTGTATGGTGCAAGGAACGTCAAATGAAGAACTAGTTTCAGTCTTTTGGGACCTTGTAAGATTGATATATTTCAAAAAGATGTATGAACTCCAAAGCAAAGCAACTACATTTGATTAGAAATGGTGAAGATGCAGTTTTAGCTCCTTTTTCTCTGCCAACCTGAAACCCCATAACTATTGCCAAAGGGAGAAAAATGTAGACTCAATGAAGCATCAGATATTTTAACAAAAATATACATAAATAAACACTAATAACTTTATAGGAAGTATTCACTACGTGCCTAGTTATGTTCTAAAGGTACTACATATACTAATTCGCTTAATCCTCAAATCCTATGCAATAGGTTTTATTAATATTCCCACTTTACAAGTAAAGAATGGATGCACAGAGAGGTTAGGTAACTTGCACAAGGTCACACAGTAAGAGGTAAGCCAAGAAATGAACCAAGACTGCCTGGTTCTCTTATGCTAAACTCCACTTGCTAGTCACCATGGACTACTTTATACTCTTATTTCTTTAAAGTATATTAGTCTTACCTTCCTTATTCTATGACATGTTCTTTAAAAGCAGGGAGCCTGGGCTTCCCTGGTGGCGCAGTGGTTGGGAGTCCGCCTGCCGATGCAGGGGACGCGGGTTCGTGCCCCGGTCCGGGAGGATCCCACATGCCGCAGAGCGGCTGGGCCCGTGAGCCATGGCCGCTGAGCCTGCGCGTCCGGAGCCTGTGCTCCGCGACGGGAGAGGCCGCGGCAGTCAGAGGCCCACGTACCGCAAAAAAAAAAAAAAGCAGGGAGCCTATTTTATATGGTTCTTTGTATTCCTTGTATTTTCTACACCATTTTGCATACATTTTGCTGACAGGATAACTAGACAGGTCTTCTAAAAGAAGTTGGTGAGTGCAGGATTTTCAAACAACGTGTATATATATCCATAGTTTCTATGGGACTTAAAATAACTTCCTCAAAATCAATTAGACAACTTTGGAATTCTAATAACAAAAACTGTAAGATGGTGGCCCAGAAGAATTAATGCAGTTTGCAAAACTACACAACTTACTAGACAGAGCCACAAACTCTGGGCCATATGACCTAGCATGCTATGTGAATCAAATTAAGGAAACGACAGTTTGCGCTCCCCTGGTGGCGCAGTGGTTGGGAGTCCGCCTGCCGATGCAGGGGACGCGGGTTCATGCCTCGATCTGGAAAGATCCCACACGCCGCGGGGCGGCTGGGCCCGTGAGCCATGGCCGCTGAGCCTGCGCGTCCAGAGCCTGTGCTCCGCAAGGGGAGAGGCCACAACAGTGAGAGGCCTGCGTACCGCAGGAAAAAAAAAAAAAAAGAAACGACAGTTTATGACTTGAAACACCCAAAAGAGGTAACTGAGGTGCAGCTATACCTAGCTGTATTCTTTCAGATTAAGTCTTTTAACACTTCTGAGGCTGAATTTACTCGTCTTTAAAATGGGAATAAAAATGTACCCTCTTCCCTCTCAGGTCGTTGTAACAATCAAGTTCCATGAGGCTGTGAAAGCCCCTCCTAAGCAGAAAAGCACCAGATAAATGTAATAAAGTATTTCTAAAATATAACAAGCAACATGCAGATAGAAACGTGTGGAGCATTAAAAGCAATTGACTTGTATTTGCAGCCAGTGGGATAGCTTGGAAAAACATGGACTTTCAGGTCAGAGAGACCCGGATTCAAGTCCACATCTTGCCACTTACTAGCTGCGGGATCTTGAGCTAGTCACTTAAGTATTTTTGAGCTTCAGTCTTTTTTTTTAATTTATTTTAAAATATGTATTTATTTATTTTGGCCACACTAGGTCTTAGTTGTGGCATGTGGGATCTTCATGACGGCATGTTTAGTTGTGGCATGTGTAGCTGCGGCATGCAGGATCTTTTAGTTGCAGCATGCAGGCTTCTTAGTTGCAGCATACATGTGGGATCTAGTTCCCTGACCAGGGATCGAACTCAGGCCCCCTGCATTGGGAGCACGGAGTCGTACCCACTTCAACTATAAAATGAAGAAAATAATACCTCCCTCACAGGCACTAGCATGTACGAAGCAACTGGTTCATAAAGAATACAAAGAACTTTATTCTGTGACCTCATACTGACAATATTAGTTATTTTACTCAAAACACACTGGAGAAGTTATATCTGTTCTTCTAGCATTTACCATAAACACATCAACATATAGAGAGAGTACATTTATTTAGTATTTACTAAACCCTATTAAGTGCCTACCACTCTTCCAGGCGATTAAGGGAGGACCTAGAATTTTGTATTCCCTGCCCTTTGGAGAAACAATATAAAAATGCTGTAGGTCAGGGCTTCCCTGGTGGCGCAGTGGTTGAGAGTCTGCCTGTCAATGCAGGGGACACGGGTTCGTGCCCCGGTCCAGGAAGATCCCACATGCCGCGGAGCGGCTAGGCCCGTGAGCCATGGCCGCTGGGCCTGCGCGTCCAGAGCCTGTGCTCCGCAACGGGATAGGCCACAACAGTGAGAGGCCCGCGTACCGCAAAAAAAAAAAAAAATGCTGTAGGTCAGTCAGAGGTTCTCAGACCCATTTGAGAGTCTGAAGAAAGCTATGGCACCTCTCCACAAAGAAAGTTAACAAAACTTTAGGAGACAATACAGAAGATATAGGAGAATATCTTCATGACCTTGGGGTAGGGAAAGCATTCTTAACCAAGGGGGACAGTGAGGGGAGGAGGGACACTAACTACAAAGAAAAAGATTCATAAATACACCTACGTTAAAATTACAAATGTCCACATCAAAAGAAACCACAAACAAACATTTTTTAAATAAACCACGGAGTGGAAGCAGATTTTGGAACACATGCAACCAACAGAAGTTGAGATTCCTGAGCAAGTAAAGAACTCCAACAAATCAATAAAAAATAAGCAAAAAGTGTGATATGAGAATACAAAGAAGTTACAGCTGCATGCAACAATAGGGATAAATCTTACAAACTTAATATGGAGTGAAAAAAGAATGACACTAAAGAATAATTACAGGATGATTGCACTCATAAGAAGTTGTAAAATAAGCAAAACTAAATAATATTGTATAGGGATGCACAGATAAAACTGTACAGGTAAAACTGCACAGAAAAGCAAGGGAATAAAAGTAGTTCCCTCAAGGGGAAGGAAGAAGCCATGACTGGGAGAGAGTAGAGTTTGCTTCGGAGAAATGATAATATTCTATTTCTCAACTTGGGCACAGGTTACAAGAGTTTTACTTTATGATTTACAGGTTTTATACGTTCTCCTGAACGTACATTACAAAGTAAAAAAACACATTTCCACAACCACACCTAAATTTAGCATGGAGAGGAGAAGTTCACAGACTCCCTCAAGTCCATAAACCCTAATTTTAAGGTGTCAACCTCTGTGAGATCAAAGAAAAACGGAAAATCTTTAGACTGTGAGGTGGTGGAGGGAGGAGGGAGCGGATGAGAACAGGAAAAAGTGAAAGATTAGAAAGATGTTAAAAAGAAGAAACATGAAGCCTCTGGGTCCGTTCCTACTTTCTCACTTGGAGAAAGAACATCCAGCACAAAACATAACTAACAAATGCCCAAGCTTGGTAAGGAATGCGATGGAGTCTGAAAAACACACGGGAACTAATGAGCAGAAAGAGGAGCACAGCTTGCAAAGAAATGTAAACTATTAAATAATGTGTCTCAAAAGAAAGAAGCCCAATAACGGCCAGTTTAACTCTCTGCCCACTCCATAATATCTCTGCCCCTCACCCCCTAACGGAGACAGGGTACACTAAATGGTTAGAAACTGCAAACACCAATTTCTGAGTGAAAAAGGACACTGCGTCACGTATCAGCAAAATATTATCATGGAACTTAGAAAAGCTTCTGGTAGCCTTGGGAAATTAAGGAACTGGGAAAAACAAGCTACAAAATGCCATTTCCACCAGCCTTGGAATAAATACACATATTGCAACTAAATGATAACTATCTATCTGGATCATATCTAGTCTGACCTCGGGTACAGCTCTGCACAGTACCTAAGTGAAGCTTTTTGCTGAAGATAAGAGGAGTCCAAGGCATGTTCAGATCAGTAATTTAACAGAGGAACATCTTTGTAAAGTTTTTTCATCGTATTCTTGCAAGAATTATTTACTCATATCCAGCAATTACCCATTATTTCATTAGGTCTGGGTTTATACTGAACAAAACTATCAGTTATCTTCAAGACAGCTGGTGTTCGTGTGGTTAGTCAAACGCCTCATTTCGATGGAAAGAGTAACGGGCAAAAGGAATTATTTTTAAGGCTCCAAGAGTGACTATTTCTTCCTGTTCCACTCAAACTCTTTCCTTTCATCCCATTTTCTACCCTCCAGTTGTTCCCCACAGACCCATCATCTTCTTTTAATTCTTCAACTTTCTCTTAGGTTAAGGGAACCACATAGAAAAGCTGCTCCACGGCTGGGTGGAATGTTCACCATATTCCACTTTCTAAAGGGGCGTTAATGAATGTTCCCATCTGAACCTTTCTCACGGCCTTATCTCCCTTTTATTGTCACCTCCCTAGGTTTGTTCTTCCCTCTTGTTTTAGGATACCTGGCTTATCCAGTTGGAACCAAAGACCAAAGAATGTCCTCTCTATTCTGTTTAATTGAAAAGCTGCCCAGGAAAGAGGGAAGGGGTGTGGAGGTACACTCACTTACTTTTCCACTTCTGCGCCAAACTATTGATCCGCGCCGCCTTTGCGCACCCCCAAAACACAAGTTACAGGCCCAGAAATGATCAGTCCAAGTGAATTGCCTTTTGGAAGGCTATATTCTGGACTGGGGGGTGGGGCTGGGGGTCATCAAGTAACTCTAAAGCAAGTCCTATAGAAAGTAGGTGAACTCGGGCGGCTGGGGGGTGGGAGGACAGTCACAGGTCCGAAGTTCAAGAGGCACCGAAACCCGCCTGGACGATTAGCTTGTGGTTCGACCCGGTTGCGACAGCGGAGGCAAACCTATCGGCAGGAGGCATTCTCCACTGGCCTCTGACTCATCCAGAGATAAATAACCACCCGGGCCACAAGTTCCAAGCCAGCAGCTCGTGGATTTAGTGTGCATGGAAAATTTGTAGTTTCGGCTCCAGGGCCACTAGCAGGTTGAGACAGGTTTGAATTTCCTCGGGCTCGGCCGCAAAGTTCGGATGGAGATAGAAAAGCCACTCTCCCTCCCGTTCGCCTCCTAGAGTTAAAGGTGCCAGTCCCCTCCCGGCGGGCGAGGGAACCGCCGGCGTCCGGGGCAGGACCTGCGCGGCCCCGGGACGCCCAGCCCTGGGTCCCCGGTGCCCCGGTCCCCCCTCACGCTGCCCGCGCCCCTCACCTGCGGCCGAGTGGCCCGACAGCGCACGGCCCCGGGCGCGGCGCGGGCCCCCGAGCTCCCGGCGCTCGTGCAGCTCTTCGTCCTCGTCCTCCCGCCGCCGGCCTTCAGCCATCGACGAGCTGCGGGCCCCGCGCGCCGGCCGTCAGCTCCGGGCGTCCAGCGCCAGCAGCCTCCGGGCCTGGGAGGAGGCCCCAGGGGGGAGGAGGCGGAGGAGGCGGCGGCGGCGGCGGAAGCGGCTACCTCCGCGGCTCCACCTGCAGCCCGCGGGGGAGCGGCCGGGCGCGGGCCGAGCAGGTTTCCCCGCCTCCTCGCGCGCCCCGGCGGCCTCCTTCTCACAGCTCTGCCTCTCCCACTGTCTTCCCCCTTCCTCTCTCCGTTAGCCCGCCCCGCATAGCTGGAGCCGGGATCGGGCGGGGTCTGGCCGGGCCTCGCCTCCTCGGGGAGGGGTTACCGGCCGCCGAGGCTGCCCCAGAGCCGCACGCGCTGCAATCACCCGCTCCACCAAAACAAACATGTACAAAATAAATAAATCGGATAGGAAGGGGGGAAAGAGGAGGCGGCCTGGCCTCTTCCTGCCCTTTCACAGTATTCCGGTGTTAACAGGAAACCCATTTGCTTGACACTTAAACCAAAGGAGGAGGAACCTGCGGGTAGCCGGACTTGGAGAGCTGGGGCAGCTGGAGCCTCTGCACTTGGGAACAAACTCGCTTGGAGTTTGGTAGCGCCTCCGTAGTTGGAGGCTTTTTTCTTTCCCTCTCTTTTCGCCCTTTCAAATCGAGCCTCTGGGCAGAGCCCAGAGGATTTTTAAGGCAGTGAATCGACTCTGTATGATACTATAATGGTGGATACATGTCATTACGCATTTGTCCATTCCCACAGAATGTACAACAGGGAGGGTGAACCCTAATGTAAACCAAAGACTTTGGGTGATTATGATGTGTCCGTGTAAATTCATCAGTTGTAACAAATGTATCACTCTGTGGGGGGGGGGTGTTGATAATGGGGAAGGCTGTGTAGGGGTGGGGACAGGAAGACATGGAAAATCTCAATCTTCAGCTCAGTTTGGCTGTGAACTGGAAGTGCTCCAAAATATAAAGTCTAATTTAAAAAAAGTACATCTTCTTCCTTAAGAGCCCGGGACCTGATTATTTACAGAAAGGCAATTTGGTGAAGTGACAGAGCAGTGGCTCTGGAGTCAGAAGCTGTCACTTGAAGCACTTCCCTAAAGCCGAAAAGATTGGGGTAAGAAAGTTATTCTGTGTCTCTGTATAGTACACATCTTCGGTTCGCACTCGCACGTACACATTTTCGCACAGAGAGGGGCAGATTCTCACATCTCGGAAAAAGATATCCAAGATGCAGGCAGAGACGTTGCCCGGACATGACTCCGTAGGACACTCCCCGATGGAATGAACAGGCCTTTATCTTCAGCCTCTTGCTCTATTTTTGAAAGCTTGTGAGAGCTCCTAATGTTCAGCATGTAAGAGAGAAAAAGAGAGGGAGAAACGGGTCACTGAAAATAGAATCGCCAGCCACGCCTGAGCGCTGTCTCTTTACCTTTTTAATAGTGCTTGTTGCTGCCAGAGAAAATCTTTCTGCTTTTAGGCAGAAAAGAACCACGATCGATTTTGTGGAATTGTAGTCAAATTCACAAGTGAAACTTTACTGCATAAGCAGTTAAATAAGTAGACATCCGGACCACTTGAAGTTAAACTAGAAAGAAAAAAAGGTTCTGGACCTTTAGGGTTGTTTTCAGTGTTTGGGTATTTGTCACTTACCTTAGAGGATAAGTCATTTGGAAGCCCCTACCCTGACAGCAGCCCAATTTCACAAAGCTGTCATTCTCCACTATTCAGTTTCTCAGTTTGAAAAGGGCCGAAAGTGTTCTGAATGTCCATCCAATCAGAGCTTTAGGAACCCATGCCCTTTCGAGGTGTAGGCTCAAGCTGACTTTCCATTCAACAAACACTTATGTAACTATTGTATGACAAATACCACAATAAGTGCTGTGGGGAGATTCAAAAGAAGGAAAGAAATATTTACTCTGGGGCCCTATGGTAAGTGCTTTTCACATAGGTTTTCTCATTTTCAATGAACAAAACATATTTCCTGTCCTCCCCTGACAGAGGGGGGCCGATCCAGTTTACCACAAAACAAGACAAAATTTGGTAAATTCTACAATAAATGTATAACCTTAGACAAGAGTGCCAAGATAATTCAATAGAGAAAGAACTATCTTTGCAAAAGAGAAAATCTGAACCCCACTTTATACTGTATAAAAGAATTAACTCGGGCTTCCCTGGTGGCGCAGTGGTTGAGAGTCCGCCTGCCGATGCAGGGGACACGGGTTCATGCCCCGGTCCAGGAAGATCCCACATGCCGCGGAGCGGCTGGGCCCGTGGGCCATGGCCGCTGAGCCTGTGCATCTGGAGCCTGTGCACCGCAACGGGAGAGGCCACAACAGTGAGAGGCCCGCGTACCGCAAAAATAAATAAATAAATAAAAGAATTAACTCAAAATGGATCATAGATCTAAATGTAAGCGCTAGAATTATAAAGCTCTTCAAAGAAAACTTCAAAGTAAATTAAATTTAAAAGGTTTAATCCTTAAATAGGACTAAACTCTTATGACCTTGTGTTAGGCAATAGTTTCTTAGAGTGTCGCTTATACCAAAATTTATAAGTGACAAAAGAAAAAATAAATTGGGCCTCACCAAAATCAAGAACTTTTGTGCTTCACAGGACATCATCAAGAAAGTAAAAAGACGACTCTCAGAATGTGAAAAAATATTCGTAAATCATATATCTGGTAAGGGACTTGTATGCTGAATATATAAAGAACTTAAAACTCAAAAAAAAAATTAGCCTAATTTTTAAAAGAACATTCCCCAAAGAAGATATACAAATGGCCGATATGAACAAGAAAACATGTTCAACCTTATTAGTCATTAGGGACATGTAGATTAAAACCTCAGTGTGATACCACTTAACACATACCAGGATGACTAAGGTAAAAAAGATAGACGATAATGTGTTACAAGGATATGGAGAAATTTCAGCCCTCATACACGGCTGGTGAGAATGTAACATGACACAGGCACTTTGGGAAACAGTTTGGCAGTCCTCAGAAGGTTAACCGTAGAGCTACCCTATAACACAACACTTCTACTCATAGGTATATACTCAGGAGAAATGAAAACATGTCCACACAAAAACTTGTACCTGAATGCTCACAGTGGCATTATTTATAATAGGCAAAAAGTAGATATAACCAAATACTCACCAATTGGTGAATGGATAATCAAAATGTGGCATTATCCATACAATGGAATATTATTTAGTCATAAAAATGAAGTACTGATATATGCTGCAACATGGATGAACCTTGAAAGCATTATACAAAGCTTAAAAAACCAGAGATATATGGCCCTGTTTATATGAAATGTTCAGAATGGGTTAATCCATGGAGAAAGGAAGTCATGTAGGGGTTTCCAGGGACAGAGGAGAATGGGGAGTCACAGTTAATAGGTATATTATTTCTCTTTGATGTGTTGAAAATATTATAAAATCAGATAGTGGTGATGGTTGCACAACTCTAAATATACTAAAGGATGAATTTTATGGTATGTAATTATATTCCAATAAAGCTTTTTTTTTTTAACATCTCTATTGGAGTATAATGCTTTGCAATGGTGTGTTAGTTTCTGCTGTATAACAAAGTGAATCAGCTATATGTTTACACATATCCCCATACCTCCTCCCTTTTGCATCTCCCTCCCACCCTCCCTATCCCACCCCTCTAGGTGGTCACAAAGCACCGATCTGATCTCCCTGTGTTATGCGGCTGCTTCCCACTAGCTATCGATTTTACATTTGGTAGTGTATATATGTCCATGCCACTCTCACTTCATCCCAAAGCTGTTATTTTTTAAGAAAGGTATAACCCACTCACCGTGAAAGCAAGAAAACAAGGACCAGGGAGTGGACTGCACTCCGAAGTCATCATATTGAACTAGAGAAACCAGATAGGAGTTACAGGCAATAACTGCTTAAACATATGAAAGAAAAGGAAAGGTGTGGCCAACTGGCAACTCAATAAATCTGTCAAAACACCCCACCCACCCCAGTGACACAGCAAGAGCCAAACCCATAGAAGGAAAATATTAATGAAAATCCACAGCTAAGAGTAGAACAAGATTTGCCCTCAAAGCTTTAAGGTATTAAGAAAAAATTTTGTAAGAGATATTGAAAAACAGCCCGCATTACAGAGGAAAATGTTCTTTGCTTCTCACTTTGGATATACAGCCTGAAACAAAATGGTGTGAGAATAGAACACTACAAAAAATGAGAATATACTATATAAATACATATGTAGTACAATACTTGGCAAATAGAAGGCACAATAAATATTTGTTTAATGACTGAGTGAATATAATTCCTTTTTGTTGTTTTTTTCCTGCCGAATGATCAGAAGACATGGGTCTCAAGGCCTTCAACTTAAATAAAAAGTAAGTACCTGAAATTAAAAATTCACAGTTGAAGACCTCAAAAAAGAAAAAGCAAGGATGGGCAGGAGTATACAGTGGATATTAAAAGTATAATATCTTCATAGTTTTGTTTCTTAAAATATCTGTACCAAATATGACAGAATTTTAAGATTTGTTAAAGTAGGATGGTGGGTTCATGAGTGTTTCTTATGTTACATTATTCTCCATATTGCCTGTGTACCTTTAAAGTTTCATTATTTTTTAGAAAAAAAATGGAAAAGATCAATGAAACTAAAAGCTGGTTCTATGAAAAGATAAACAAAATTGATAAACCTTTAGCCAGACTCATCAAGAAAAACAGGGAGAAGACTCAAATCAATAAAATCAGAAATGAAAAAGGAGAAGTTACAACCAACACCACAGAAACACAAAGGACCATATGAGACTATGAGCAACTACATGCCAACAAAATGGACAACCTAAAAGAAATGGACAAATTCTTAGAAAGGTACAATCTCCTAAGACTGAACCAGGAAGAAATAGAAAAGATGAACAGACCACTTACAAGTACTGAATTTGAATCTGTAATTTTAAAAACTCCAACAAAGAAAAGTCCAGGATCACATGGCTTCACAGGTGAATTCTACCAAACATTCAGAGAAGAGTTAACAGCTATCCTGAAACTATTCCAAAATAATACAGAGGAACACTTCTGAACTCATTCTATGAGGCCAGCATCACCCTGATACCAAAACCAGACAAAGAGATCACAAAAAAAGAAAACTACGGGCCAATATCACTGATGAACATAGATGCAAAAATCCTTAACAAAATATTAGTAAACTGAATCCAAGAGTACTTTAAAACAGCAGTCCCCAACCTTTTTGGCACCAGGGATTTTTTTCTTGGAAGACAATTTTTCCACAGACCCAGGGGGGTTGGTTTCAGGATGATTCAGGCGCATTACATTTATTGTGAATTTTATTTCTATTATTATTATATTGTAATATATAATGAAATAATTCTACAACTCACCATAATGCAGAATCAGTGGGAGCCCTGAGCTTGTTTTCCTGCAACTAGGTGGTCCCATCTGGGGGTCACGGGAGACAGTGACACCCGAAGTGTGTTGCTATATTCAGTCTACTCTGTAATCTCGTTTTGGTGGCTGTCACGCAGAAAACCCTGCTTCACAAAGATAGGATGTTGGAAATGGAAGCAGGCTTTTCAAAGCTTTTGTGGCAGTCTCAGGATATTCCACCTCGACTTTAATCCAGAATATATGGAGATTTGAAGCGGTCTCAAACATACTTTTAAGGCCACCATCATTTGTGATCTCAAGTAGTTGATCCTCTTCTAGCACGGACAAAGTCGATTCACCTGGCTTATTCACAAATGGGTCGCGGATCCATTCCTTCCCAGTTCGGGGGTCTTTTGTGGTTGGGAAGTAATGCTCAAACTCTTTTGAAAGTTGATATAGGTGGTGATGCACCAGCTGGGAGAAAGAAGGCCCTGGCTCAGTCTCTTTCAAAATCTCTGCTAATGTTTGAAACATGTCAAAAATCCCAATGTTCACTCGTTGGCCCATAATTCCAGTTTGGCTTTGAATGCAGCCACTTTATCTGCCGACTTGAACACAGTTGTTGTTCTCCCCTGAAGTGACACACTGAGTTCGTTGAGCAGGTTGAATATGTCACACAAGTAAGCAAGTTTTGCGACCCATTCTGTGTCACTGAAATGTGCTGCCAGTGGTGACTGTTTTTCTAAAAGAAATCTCTGGAGTGTCTCTCTTAACTCAAAAACTCTGGCCAGTGATCTACCTTTAGAAAGCCATCTCACTCTGTGTGTAAGAGAAGACGTGTGTGCTCTGTGTCCATCTCCTCACAGAGCTGCATGAACAGACATGAGTTAAGGGCACGTACTTTAATATGGTTGATAATTTTAATTACATCCTGCAAAATGTTGTTAAGTTCAGGTGACATTTTTCGGCTAGCCAGCATTTCTCTATGGATGACACAGTGTGTAGACTCCCATTCAGAAGCGACCTCTTTGACCCAAGTAGTGAGACCAGAAAGCCGTCCAGTCATGGCAGCTGCTCCGTCCATATATACACTGACACAAAATGACCAATTCAGTTTTCCTGATATGTAATCATTCAAAGACTTGAATAGTTCTGCAGCTGTGGTGTTGGCTGGCAACAAAAGTGCACATAACATATCCTCATGCACATCCTCCTGAAAAATATATGGCACAAAAACAAGCATTGTTGCCTTGTTGTCAACATCGGTAGACTCATCAACCTGGATTGTGTACCACAGTGACTCATTAATCCTCTAACAATTGTGCCTCAATATCCCCTGCTATTTCATCAATTCGTCTAGTTATGGTGCTAGCCGAAAGAGCAACACCTGCCACCTTTTGAACTGCAGCAACTCCTAAAAGTTCATGACAGGGCTTCCCTGGTGGCGCAGTGGTTGAGAGTCCGCCTGTCGATGCAGGGGACACAGGTTCGTGCCCTGGTCCAGGAAGATCTCACATGCCGCGGAGCAGCTGAGCCCATGAGCCATGGCTGCTGAGCCTGCGCGTCCGGAGCCTGTGCTCCGCAAGGGGAGAGGCCACAACAGTGAGAGGCCCGCGTACAGAAAAAAAACAAAAACAACAACAACAACAACAAAAGAAACATTACTGTAACAAATTCAATAAAGACTTAAAAAATGGTCCCCATCAAAAAAATATAAATAAATCAATAAAATAGGAATAATAATAATATCTCACAAGGGAGCTGTGAATATTAAAATGAGTTAATATATTATGTTGATTTGTTGGGGCTGCTGTAACAAAGTACGATAAACTGAGTGGCTTAAACAACAGAAATCTATTGTCTCACAGTTCTGGAGGCTGGAAGTCCAAAATCAATGTGTTGGGAGAGCCAGGCTCCCTCTGAAAGCTCTAGGGACGGATCTGTTCCAGGCCTCTCTCCTTGTTTCAGGTAGTTCCTTGGCTTGTGCAGAATAACTCCAATCTTCACATGGAGTTCTTCCTGTGTGCCTATCTCTGTGTCCAAATTTCCCTCCCCCTCTTTTTTTTTTTGTGGCAAGCGAGCCTCTCACTGTCGTGGCCTCTCCCGTTGCAGAGCACAGGCTCCGGACGCGCAGGCTCAGCGGCCATGGCTCACGGGCCCAGCCACTCTGCGGCACGCGAGATCCTCCCGGACCGGGGCACGAACCCGTGTCCCCTGCATCAGCAGGCAGACTCTCAACCACTGCGCCACCAGGGAAGCCCCAAATTTCCCCTTTTTATAAGAACACCAGTCATATTGGATTAGAGGCTCATCCTACTCCAGTTGACCTGATCTTAACTAAATACATCTGCAGCTACTCTATTTCCAAATAAGGTCACATTCTTAGGTACTGGGACTTTAACATAGGAAGTGGGGGCAGAGGCCATAATTCAACTCATAACATATATGTAAAGCACTTAGCACAGTTCCTGACACATAAAAAGCACTATGTAAGTATTTGCTATTATTGATTGCCTACCATGTGTGGAGCACTGTGATAGGTACTGAGAATGTAACTGTGAATCGGGTGCAGGTCTGTCCCTCAGGGAGCTCATAGTGTGATAAGATGCATGGTAGAGGTGACGTAGAGTGACTATTGTCCCAGTGTGCTTGCCCATGCCTGGGGGCTGAGGGGTGGGAGGATGTCCCTGGGACATAGGGACTTTCAGCGCAAACACCAGGCAAGTTTGGGGCAAACCAGGCCAAATCAGTCACCCTAGAGGTAAGCAAGATGGGAAGATACAGGAGCCAAGAGGGAGCATAGGAGAAATAGAAACTACCTGTTTCCCCCAATATCTGTTATCTCCTTGGTATTTGGTGGTCAAGAATAAAGACTACTTTCTCCAGTGTCCCACGGCACTAGGCATGGCCACGTGACCAGATTCTGGCCAATGGGAAACGGTGTGTACAACTTTAAAGAAATGTATTAAAGGGAAGGGACATGCCCTTCTTCACCCCTTGCCTCTGTTGACTAGAATTTGGATGTAATGGCTGGAACTGCAGTAGCCATCTTTAACCACAGATATTAAGGAACTAGAAACATGTCCCTGTAGTGATCATGGAGAAGGCATACCTATCAGACGTCATACATCTAGACTTCATTTATGTCAGAAATAAACTTCTACTTTTTAAAGCTATGATCATTTTGGGTTTTCTGTCACACAGTTAGTGTGGTTCCAACTGTTACAGATATTAAACTCTGTCTTAAACGGTCATGAAAGGAGGTAAGAGGGAAGGAAAGTGCTCTGAACAGAAGAAAGATTATATATAAAGGTTTGCAAGCAAAAGAGAGTCTAAAATAACTTCTCTTTTCACAATGGAGTGAACTAAATAATCAGGAAAAGACCTTTCTATTACAAAATATCGCTACAATTCTGCTCCCAATTCCAACGTGTGAGGGTTTTTCCCACATCGCCAAGCAATTCTCAGACACCACCATGTGTCTTACAGTTCAACTCAATTCTGACACTGTCCACCTGGAGACAGCAGCAGATTGGAAATGCTAACCTCCCCCCACTTCCTCCGACCACCCCCTGAGTTTGCTAGAGTGGCCCATAGAACTCAGAGAAATATTATACTTAGTAGATTACCGGTTTATTATAAAAGGATACAACTCAGGAACAGTCAGATGGAAGAGATGCATAGAGCAGGATATAGGGAAAGGACGTGGAGCTTCCAGGCCCTCTCTGATTTTGCCACTCTCCCCAAATGTCCATGTGTTCACCAATCTGGAAGATGTCTGAAGCCAGTCTTTCTGGGTTTTCATGGAGGCTTCATTGCAAAGGCATGGTTGATTAAATCACCAGCCATTGGTGATTGAACTCAATCTCCAGGTCCTCTTTCCTCCCTGGAGGTCAGAGGTGGGACTGAAAGTTCCAGCCCTCTGACCACATGGTTGGCTCCACTGACAACGAGACCCCATCTTTTGATGGGGTCCAAAAGATACCTCACTAACATAACAAAAGACACTTTTTATCACTTTCATCACAGGAAATTCTAAGGATTTTAGGAGCTCCTGATAGAAGTTGGACAAAGACCAAATATATATTTCTTATTATAAATCACAGTATCACTCCCCGAATAAATTAAGGGAAATCTACAAGGGCTAAAAATGAATAAGGAGCTATAACCAGGGTGTTATAATAGCTGTCACACATATGGTACTATTTAAAGTGTTTTAAATATCTTAACTTATTTAATTCTAACAACAACCCTATGAGGTAGATACTATTTGTATTCTTATTTAATTAGTAAGGAAGCTAAGTCACATAAAGGTTATAGAAGATATAATGACAAGGTTCGATGGGTGTCCAACTAGAATTCTAGAAAGGAAAAGCGAAAAGAATTAAGGAAGGACAACATTTGAAAATGACTGAAAATTATCCAGAATTAATAAAAATCATGACTCTTCAGATTAATAAATTACACCAAATTCCAAGTAGGTCTCTAAAACAATACTAATGCAAAAAATAATAGCTAACATTTATTGAGAACTCAAGAGTTTGGCACTATTCTAAGTGCATTATATAAATTATATCATTTAACCTTCACAACAACCTTAGGAGATAGTTCCTACTATTATCCCCAATTTACAGATAGGGAAACTGAGACACAGAGAGGTCAGGTAGCCCTCTTAGGAGGGAAAAGCCTGCAAATGGTGGAGCCAGGATTGAAACTCAGACAATTTGTTTCCGAAGAATGCATTTTTTACATCACTCCTTTGTGAAATCTCTGGGGAAAGCAATGAGTCTAGGATATTTAAGTGGAGTGGACCAGATGGCAGTGAAAGGGGTTGGTCTTTTCCATGTCCAGAAGAACTTGCTCTGATGATAGCAATGCTCTATGTTGTCCAAGGTGGTAGTCATGGGTAACACTGGCTATTGGACACTTGAAATGTGTGCCACCGAGGAACTAAAATCTAAATGTTATGTAATTTTTTAAAGTTAATTAATTAATTAATTAATTTTTGGCTGCATTGGGTCTTCGTTGCTGTGTGCGGGCTTTTTCTAGTGCGGCGAGTGGGGGTTACTTTTTGTTGCAGTGCGCAGGCTTCTCATTGTGGTGGCTTCTCTTGTTCCGGAGCACGGGCTCTAGGCGCACAGGCTTCAGTAGTTGTGGCTTGCGGGCTCAGTAGTTATGGCTTGCGGGCTCTAGAGCACAGGCTCAGTAGTTGTGGTGCATAGGCTTAGTTGCTCCATGGCATGTGTGATCTTCCTGGACCAGGGCTTGAAACTGTGTCCCCTGCATTGGCAGGTGGATTCTTAACCACTGTGCCACCAGAGAAGTCCCTAAATGTTATGTAATTTTAACTAATTAAAATTTAAATTTAAATCCCCACTCGTGGCTAATGGCTTCTATATAGGACAGCAGAGGTTCAGAGCTAAAGAAGAGATCCGATGTGAAGACAGGGTAATTCACTAATCCTCTTGACCTCATACCAAAATGTCTGGGTGACTCTCAATTTTAGATGAGAAAAACGGATAGAGTGAAGTTGTTTCTTGAGCAGGGGATAGTCAAAATTACCCTTGAATACCTTTTAACTGCCTATGAAGGACTATTGCATTTTGTTTAAACCACCCTGCAGGGTAGGGTAATATGTATGTGTAACGTATTTAGGAAAATCTACAGTTAAGGAAGAAGAAGAGAAACCCGAAAAAGACTGAAAAGAAGTGTCTAGTAAACTGGGAGGTGAACCTAAAAGGAGGTTGTTCAGTAGGCTACATGAAAAATGTGTTGCAAGAAGAGAGTGCAACTCTGTCAGATGTTGCTAATGGCTTTTTGAGGGCAATAACCAAGAGGGGTTGTTGCCCACACTATTTAAATTATTTTTTTCTCTTTTTTCCTCCAGTACATACAGTAGACTACATGCAAGCTAAATGCACATATTATGTGGATACATTATAAATATATGTGTGTATGGGTACATATATATTGCAAACTTCTTTGACATATAAAATGTCATATTAGTTTTCCACTGCTGCACAACACATTACAACAAATTTAGAAGCTTAATACAACAGCCGTTTAATAGCTCACAGTTCTGTATGCCAGAAGTCAATGCAGGCTCAACTGGGTTTTATGGTTGGGGTCTTCCAGAGCCCAAATCGAGGTGTGGGGCTAGGAAGGGCTCTTATCTGAAGGCTCTGGAGAGGAATCTGCTTCTAAGATGATTCAAGTTGTTGACAGAATTCATTTCCTTGTGGTTGTAGGACTGAAGTCACCACTTTCTTGCTGGCTCTCAGCTCCTGGAAGTCACTCTCAGGTCCCCTCTATCTTCAAGCCACTAATGGGACATCAAATCCTAGCTTCTTCTTTTGCAACCAGCCAAAGAAAACTCTGCTTTTAAAGGATTCATGCAATAATGTTAGATCCTTGAAAATCTCCTTTTTGCCATATAACATAGCATGACCATAGAAGTGATATCTCATTATAGTCACAGTTCCCACCCACACTCAAAGGGGTAAGGGTCATTGGGGGTCATCTTAGAATTCTGTCTACCATAAATACTATCTCATCTACCTTTAAAATGATATAAGATAGAAAATACTTATGGGTTGAGAAACCTAAAAAGTTCCCTAAATAGAGTACTTTTAAAATCCACAATGTCTTGAAAATTAGTGAAATAAGATTATACAAAATCTGTATTTACAATTAAGTCAACATGTGTTGATCCTCTATTATGGCTTAGGAGCTCTCTTGGGCAGTGGGAATACAGAAGTAATCGAGGCAGACACAGCTCCTCGTGTATGGCTCCTCTTCACTACTCTATCTCTGTCTTTATCCCCCCTCCTTTGCCTTTGTCCCCCATATTCAATCAGACTGCAGCCTCAGATTCCTCCCAAGGATCAAGTAGGTGATATAAATGAGGAAGACAACATAGACTGGGAAGATAGAGGTGAATGGGAGACTTCATGTCCATCTAACAGGGGACAACAGGAACTCAGCTCCAGCAGGAATATGGGAACAGTCTTGCCATGTGTTCTGGTTATGAGAGCAGAACCCAACTGAGTACCCAAAACAACAGTTCACAAAAAGGGATCTTAGGGCCAATGCAGAGAAGTCTATTACCAGATATCCTGTCAAACGCATAGCCATGCCAGTTCAGTTTCCACTTCATAGGGCCAAGGGAGGTATAGTCAGTGGCCAGAGGAGCTGAAAAACAGCGATACCTGAACTAGACAACAGACAAAGCCCTGAGCAGTAAGTCCAAGTATTGTGTGCTATGCATGCAGAGAAAACAAGTAAAAAGAAAGGTCAGAGTCTTTGGGTCCAGTCTTAGGAATGCTGGGGCTGGCCTTGATGGGGGTGGTTTTCATCAGGCAAGGCTTCCTCTGGACCTCCTTACCAGCCTTATCCTTCCTGCTTCCCTGCACGGAAGAGCTACTGAAGAGAACAAGTAGCTGGTCTCTGGACGAGCCCTGAGCTGACCCTTGAAAACACCAATGCCAGTGCTCAACCTGGAGCACCATCCTGCCCTCTCCAGCAGCAGACATCCTCCACATCTTCCTGGCTCAATTAGAGACACTACCTCCCTTGGGAAGCACCTCTTGAACCCCCTCCCCTCCCCAGTCTTCATGATGTTTCTTCTCTATATGGCTCCCAGACCACTTTCTACTTCCTCTTGGGAACATTTTATATTTATAAATGCATCTCATTCACCCATTTATTCTTACCATGTGCTCTATACCCCAAAGAGAAAATTTTAATATTACTCTATGCCTTATATTTTAATATTACGTCTTACATCTTAATAGTCTACGTCCTTGCTACGAATTATGGTCCACGGACTGGCGGCATCAGCATGACAGCACATTTAAATACAGAATATCAGCTCCACCCTAGATCTACTGTATCAGAACCTGTATTTTAATAAACTCCCCAGGTGATTCACATGTGAAGTTTAAGAAGCACTGTTCTATGCACTCACAAGCCCAATCTTCTTGCAATATAGTAATAAAAATGTCTAACTTAACCCTTTGATGCAATTGTTTATAAATTTTGGTATTATTAATTAGACTATAAATTCCATCAGGGTGGGGATTGTGTCTGTCTGGATTATGACTATATTCTTAGTACCTGACACCAAGCTGGGCAATAGCAGATCCTCAATAACCAGTTTGGTTAAATAAGTAAACAAGTATTGGCAGAAAACAGATTTTTTTTTATGGGAACAAGAAAATATGGTTAAAATGACCTCCATTGGTTTGCTTTCATTTAAGTCATACTTTAAAAATATATCAGATTAGTAGGTATTGGTAATGTTCTTCAATTGTTCTGAATTGAAAGTCAATGCTAATATTTTTTCTATTATATTAAAATCAATGCCAAATACATTAAAAATAGCTAGGCAGAAATTAATTTTCATTTTCTCCCCAGAAGAGAAAAATTCAGCTCTGATGCTTTCAAGCGTATAATAGTGATCAAAGGTAAATTTTCTACTTATTTCTATTCCTCAAATAAAGAAGCCGTTGGATGATAAAAGGAAATGCCCCCACAAGTTAGCATTCTTGTCACCTAGGGGGGAAAGCAGATGGGTCTTCTGTAAAGACTTGGACTCAGTCAATTTAAATTCCATTTCCTGAAGCTTCTCTTCAAATTGGTGTTTATTTGCAAAACTTGTTACGTATGGAATCTTGATTTACTGTGCTTCCCTCTAATTTTGCTTTCGGAAGTCAAACGTTTTTGCTTATCTTTGCTTATGTAGTGTCTCAATAGCAATTGTCAGAACTCTCCCTCAGCAACAAACCCACCACACTGACCTCAGCAAGACCAAAAATGTCTTACACAGAGCTTGTCTTATTCCGTGCACTCCAAACGGAATGTTCAGCTTCAGCAGTTCTCAGAGCTAAATAGCATGAGCAAATGAGCGGGTTGGGAGCATTTTACGAACTTCAGTACTTGGGAGTCCTTCATAGCCTGACTGACCAGCCCCACTGCTCACTGCTCCTGTCCTCACCCTCTGTGCTCCAGTCACTCTCAACTTGGCACTGTCCCCAACACACCCTTCTCTTTAATGTCTCTACCTTGGGACATGATGTCACTTCTGCCAGGATCACCGAGACAAGAAGAATATAGAGGGCACATGGACTTGGGGCAAGCCCACACTCACTTCCTTCTTCTGTGATTTTGAGCAAGTTAATTAATTACTTTGAACTATTTATTGATCAGAAAAACAAGAGATAGCAATATACAGGGGTTAGGGCTGTTGTAAGGACTAAGTGAAATAATAATAGTCAGCATTTTATGAGCACTTATTATGTGGCATTATTGTGACAAGTGCCTACATTATCTGAATTACTACTTATATCAGCAGGATACCTACCCTTTTAGTAACCCTTTTCATACTGTGAAGTGATGAATTTTTTTAATATACCTGTCATACACTGAACTCTTAGTTCCTCGAGGACTAGGAAATTATCTTCTTATTGCTCTCGGAATCAAACACTGTGCCCGACACAAAGCAGGGACCAATGAATGTTTATTTAATGGACAGATAGTAGGCATTGTTGATACTTTGACTACTTCTGCACTGTCACCTTCCCTCTCCAAGTCTCAGGTGTTCATCTACCAAAATAATACTTAGCTTGCAGAGTTGTTTTGAAGATTAAAAATAATAATGTGCCACAAAAAGACAGAGAGGAAACTTAAATGCATATTGCTAAGTGAAAGAAGCCAGTGTGAAAAGCCTATCTCCTGTATGATTCCAACTCTATGACATTCTGGAAAAGAAAAAATTATGGAGACAGTAAAAAGATCAGTGGTTTCTAGGGGTTTGAGGGAGGGAGGGAGGATGAGTAGGTGGAACACAGTGGATTTTTAGGGGAGTGAAACCATAATGTATGATACAAATGTAACTACTTGTCACAACCCTTAGACTATACAATATTTTACATTTGTCAAAACCTATAGGCTGTACAACATGCAATGTGAGCCCTAATGTAAACTGTAGATTTTAGCTAATGATAATGTGTCAATATTGGCTCATCAAGTGTAACAAATATACCTCATTACTGCAAGATGTTAATTACAGGAGAAACTGGGTGGGGCAAGAGGGGGAATATAGGAACTCTGTACTTTCTGCTCGATTTTCCTGCAAACCTAAAACAGCTCTAAAAAATTAAGCATGTTAATTATTTTTATTTTTATTTATTTATTTATTTTTGCGGTATGCGGGCCTCTCGCTGTTGTGGCCTCTCCCATTGCGGAGCACAGGCTCCGGATGCGCAGGCTCAGCGGCCATGGCTCACGGGCCCAGCCGCTCCGCGGCATGTGGGATCTTCCCGTACCAGGACACGAACCCGTGTCCCCTGCATCGGCAGGCGGACTCTCAACCACTGCGCCACCAGGGAAGCCCTGTTAATTATTTTTAAAAGAAAAAAATAATGTGAACATAATTTCAATATGATAGGCTTTATAAGAATTACATTCATCAAATATTTATTTGACTGCTTACTCTATACTAGACCCAGGGCTAGGTACTGGAGTTGCAGAGATGGAAGACCTTGGCCCTATCTTCAAGGGATTTAATGTAATGAAAGGCACAGAGAGATAAATACAGAATTTTCAGTACAGTGTGACATGCACAGAGGAAGCACATCTAACCCAGTCCAGGGAAGAGCGGTTGCTAGGGTAGTGGAGCTTTACTGGAGGAAGTTATGTCTGAACTGGGTCTTGAAAATACCTAGGTATTAACCAGGCAAAGAAGAAGGGAGGGTGTAAGAAGAGACTTCTAAGCTTGACCAAAGTATTGGGTTGTCCAAAAAATTTGTTTGGGTTTTTTGTAAGATGTTATGAAAAACCCGAATGAACTTTTTGGCCAACCCGATAGTTGTGAACACAGTAGCCAGGGAATTAGATGAATATTGCTGTGGACAAGAGAAAAATGCTATAAGGGACCATCACAGGTGAAGCTGGCAAGGTAGGGAAAAGTGAAATGAAAACCCTTTGTGTGCCATCCATTGATGGGGTGATAGGGATCATGGGAGGAATTTAAGCAGCAGAGTGACCTGGTAACCAGGAGCAAGGTTGAGAGGGCCCGGTATTTTGGACTCAGCTCTGTCTCCTTATCACACCCTTAGTCTCTCTGCAACATTGCTGCTACCACTTAGGTATTTTCTTTTGTTTTGTTTTGCTTTGTTTTTTCCTCGAAAGGGTCTAGTACTGGCAGCAGGGGAAGATTTGGAATTGGAGATTTTAGCAGCCAAATGGAGATGATGTGGGACATGAAATGGAAGCAGAGAAGATGGATGCTTTCTCAGCTATTCAGGTCCTTTGAGGCTGCTTTTCTGCAACACAAACTCTTTCCACTTCTATCCACTACTCATTGGCTCAATCCTCAGGATTTCATTTCCAAAGTCCCAGGTGAGGGAAGTCATCAAAATAAATAAGGAATACCACTATCAAACATCTGTTTTTCCTCAAATATTTTATCAACCACCATATGTGGTTAATATAAAACTGAGCAGCAAGCAGAAACCCAGGTGTGTAAGAAAAAGCACAGGAAGGCTCTGTTAGATGATCTCCAAGAAGATAAGCTAAAGAGAATTTCTAGCCCATAATCTGGCTTCAGCATCTATGAAAATGTATAACAGCCATTTCTGGAGAAATCAGTGGATAAGGTCATGAGTGAGACTTGGGAAACATAGGACTTATTACAGTCGGGACCATTGGCAGGTGGTTTGGGTGCAGGACATCTGGCAAGACTATGGTGGAGGAGAGGATTGCTCTGCATTTTCTAAATTCACCAAAACCCATCTCCAGTTCTGGAGTAGGTCCATGCAGAAAACTTCTGTGAGGTTTAATGAGCTTTCTCAGTTTACGCAGGCAGTAGGTCATAGTGTGGAGGAGGGGGAGGGCAGGCGGGCAGGAGAACAGAAACTCTGTGAAAACATGGGTAAGGAAATACCAAAAACAACCTGGATTATGCTTATTCAGGCATTCCATCTTCAGATTTTAAAAAGTAATAGCAGTTGACATCTTAGTGATAACCTGCCTCGATGTGTCTTCTCTCCTGAGTCACATCACCCCTATGTGTACTTGTTGCCCTCTAAACCTGGTACACACCTCTTACACCACCATCATCCTGAGGACTCACTTCACCTATTTCCTTACGTGGATTTTCTGTTTCTCTAGAATCCACACCTTCACACCTTCTTCTTCCTTGGTTTACTCCCTTTCTCTCTCTCTCTCTTTCTGATTTAACACGTCTTGAGAAAGGGTGCATGGAAAGTAAGCTTTTTGGGAATTTATGTATATTCTACTTTTATTTTTGATGGACAGTTTGTCTGGGTATAGAATTTTAGGTAGGAAATCATTTTCTTTCAGAATTTTGGAGGCATTGCTCTACTGTCCTCAGAGTTCAGGGCTCAGGGTGGTTGTTGACAAGTCTGATGCCATTCTGATTCCTACTCATTTGTATATGTGCTTTTTCTCTTTAGAAGTATAGAGAATGTTGTCTCTGTGTCTGGTGTTCTAGAATTTCATGATAATATGCTTGATATGTTTCCATTCATTGAGTTGGGTAATTGTGGGCTTTTTAATCTGGCAATTTAGGTCCTTTGGTTATCTTTCCTATTAAGATTTCCTCTGATGTTTGGTAATCCTAGTTGCCTGCTTATATTTAAAGGGTGGGATAGCAAAAAGCTGATGAGAAGCTCTATGCTTTCGGGAAGACTTATTGACCATAAATTTTACTGAAGGATGATATGAGTAAGCTCTTTGTTAGGGAATTCCACCCCTCACCCCATCCCACTCCGTATCACTATCTTTAGGGATTTTTTTTTCACTTGGGCTAGTCATATTCCTTAGAGAAGTCTTCTCCAATCTTCTGTCTGGAGGGTAAGGGTTGATTTCTAACCCATCAGGAATTGGGAGAAGATCTGAGCATTTGGTGTGCTTATATTAATTAATCCCTGTTTTCTTGCTAGAGTCCCTAAGCCCCTTCAGCTTTGGGGAAAAAAAAGTGAATAAACCTCCACTTCTGTTAGAGTAGGAGAGGGGAGTCACCCAGTGGAAAAAAGTGGGGGAGAAGGTAGGGTATAAAAGTAGCTACCTCTCAAGTAACTTCCAACCTCCAACCAGTTCTCTTATTTCAGCCCTCCTGCATCTTCACTCCACATCCAGAGGGTTTTGCAATGCCACTAACTTAGCATTTGGTTTTCTCAGGTCTGCCAGGTCCTTTATCATTGCTTTCTAGCCTCCAAAATTATGTTGTTATTGCTTCTTCTCCCTCTCCCCCATCCTTATGAGTTTTAGTGGGGGTTCTGGAGGGAGTCAGATTAGAAACATTTGCTTAATCCTTCATTTCTACCTGGAACCAACTGTCAAACATTCTAAAAAGCTGAGATTCATTTGTCTAATAAGTATTGAGTATCTATGATATTTTGGGCACTTTAATAAATGCTGGAGATGAACTATGATTTATCTGCCATCATGATGATTGATGCTCTAGGTAATGGTTTGAAAGGAAAAAGTTCCTTTCCTTGCTACCACCCCGATGTCAGAAATTTATTTTCTAGGGATTGCTCTACGCTGGGGTTTACTTGGGCAGCTTCATAACTGATCCTGATTTGAAACTACATGTTGAAGCCTTGGATCATTTTGAATGTCACTCACCCACTCCCTTAACCTGGCTGTGTTTCTGAGTCTGTAGGTTAATTGGCCTAATACCTAATTCCAAGACTGTATGCGGTGTCAGGGCTGATTTGCCTTAAATACTGTCCATTCTAAATATTGCAGAAGCAAAGATCAGATGCCTCAGGCACTGACTGAAGGAGGGATGTGTGGTCATCTTAACAGAGTCCTGACATGCCCCTCATATGTCTCTGTTCCCAGAGACCCTTTATTCTATATCTTGTCTTCAATGTTTGGCAATAAGACTTCAATGATTACAATGGTAGAAAGAGGCTTGGAGGGAGGTATGACATTCATTCATTCATTCTTATTTTATGGGATTATAGTTGACGTACAATATTATATCAGTTTCAGCTGTATTACATAGTGATTTGACATTTTCATACATTATAAAATGGTCACCATGGTAAGTCTAGTAAACATATTCCACTGTACGTATATACCATGCCTTCTTTATCCATTCATCTGTTGATGGACACTTAGGTTGTTTCCATGTCTTAGCTATTGTAAATAATGCTGCAATGAACATGAGGGTGCAGATGTCTTTTTGAATTAGTGCTTTTATAGTCTTTGGATAAATACCCAGAAGTGGGATACCTGGATCATGTGGTAGTTCTATTCTTATTTTCTTGAGGAACCTCCATACTGTTTTCCATAGTGGCTGCACCAGTTTACATTCCCACCAACAGTGCACGAGAGGTCCTTTTTCTCCACACCCTTCCCAATACTTGCTATTTGTTGCCTTTTTGATGATTGCCATTCTGAGAGGTGTGAGGTGGTATCTCATGGTGCTTTTGATTTGCATTTCTCTGATGACTAGTAATGTTGAACATTTTTTTTTATGTGCTTGTTGGCCATCTGTATGACTTTGGAAAAATATCTGTTCAGATCCTCTCCCAATTTTTTAATCAGATTTTTTTTGATGTTGAGTTGCAGGAGTTCTTTGCATATTTTGGATATTAGCCCCTTATTAGATAGATCATTTGCAAATATCTTCTCCTATTCAGTAGGCTAACTTTTTGTGTTGTTCATAGTTTCCTTGCTGTGTAAAAGCTTTTTTAGTTTGATGTTGTCCCATATGGTTATGTTTGTTTTTCCTTCCCTTGCCTGAGGAGATATACGCAAAAAAAAAAAAAAAAAAATTGCTAAGACTAATGTCTAAGAGCATACTGCTTATATTTTCTTCCAGAAGTTTTATGGTTTCAGGTCTTACACTTAAGTCTTTAATCCATTTTAAATTTATTTTTTTGCACAGCATGAGAAAGCTGTCCAGTTTGATTCTTTTGCATGTAGCTGTCCAGTTTCCCAGCACCACTTATTGAAGAGACTATCTTTTCCCCATTGTGTATTCTTACCCCTTTTATCATAGATTAACTGCTCATATAGGTGTAGGTTTATTTCTGGGGTCTCTATTCTGTTCCATTGATCTATGTACCTGTTTTTGTGCCAGTACCATATTGTTTTGATTACTGCAGCTTTGTAGTGTAGTTTGAAATCAGGGGGCACGATCCTTCCAGCTTTGCTCCTCTTTCTGGAGATTGCTTGGGCTATTTGGGATCTTCTGCATTTCCATACCAATTTTATAATTATTTGTTCTAGTTCTGTGAAAAATGCCTTCAGTATTTTGATAGCGATTACATTGAATATGTAGATTACCTTGGGTTGTATGGTCATTTTAACAATAGTAGTGCTTCCAATTCATAAGCATGGAATATGTTTCCATTTGTTTGTGTCATCTTCAATTTCCTTCATCAGTGTCTTATAGTTTTCAGAATACACATCTTTTACCCCTTTGGTTAGGTTTATTCTTAGATAGTTTATTCTTTGTGATGCACTTGTAAATGAGATCATTTTCTTAATTTCTCTTTTATTAGTGTATAGAAATGGAACAGATTTCTGCATATATTAATTTTGTATCCTTCAACTTTACTGAATTCATTTATTAGTTCTAACAGTTTTTTAATGTCATCTTTAGGATTTCTATACATAGTACCATGTCATCTGCAAACAATGACAGTTTTATTGTTTTCTTTTGAATGTGGATGCCTTTTATTTCCTTTTCTTGTTTGATTGCTGTGGCTAGGACATTCAATACTATGTTGAATAAAAGCAAGAGTATGCATCCTTGTTTTTGTTCTTTATCTTTTATACAGCAGGTTCTTATTAGTTATCTATTTTATACATATTAGTATATATATATATGTCAATCCCAATCTCCCAGTTCATGCCACCCCCCCTCCCCACTTTCCCCCTTCGTAGCCATATGTTTTTTCTCTACATCTGTGTCTTTATTTCTGCCTTGCAAACAGGTTCATCTGTACCATTTTTCTAGATTCCACATATATGTGTTAATATACGATATTTGTTTTTCTCTTTCTGAATTACTTCACGCTGTATGACAGTCTCTAGCTCCATCCACAGCTCTACAAATGACCCAATTTCATTCCTTTTTATGGCTGAGTAATATTCCATTGTATATATGTACCACATCTTCTTTATCCATTCATATGTTGATGGACACTTAGGTTGCTTCCATGTCCTGACTATTGTAAATAGTGCTGCAGTGAACACTGTTGACTGACTCTTTTTGACTTATGACTCTTTTTGAATTATTCTGAATTATTTTGAATTATTCTCTGGGTATATGCCTAGTAGTGGAATTGCTGGGTCATATGGTAATTCTATTTTTAGTTTTTTAAGGAACCTCCATACTGTTCTCCACAGTGGCTGTATCAATTTACATTCCCACCAACAGTGCAACAGGGCTCCCTTTTCTCCACACCCTCTCCAACATTTGTTGTTTGTAGATTTTCTGATGACGCCCATTTAACCAGTGTGAGGTGATAACTCATTGTACTTTTGATTTTCATTTCTCTAATAACTAGTGATGTTGAGCACCTTTTAATGGGCCTCTTGGCCATCTGTATGTCTTCTTTGGAGAAATGTCTATTTAGGTCTTCTGCCCATTTTTTGATTGGGTTGTTTGTTTTATTAATATTGAGACGCATGAGCTGTTCATATATTCGGGAGACTAATCCTTTGTCTGTTGATTCATTTGTAAATATCTTCTCCCATTCTGAGGGTTGTATTTTTGTCTTGTTTATAGTTTCCTTTGCTGTGCAAAAGCTTTTAATTTCATTAGGTGCCATTTGTTTATTTTTGTTTTTATTTCCATTACTCTAGGAGGTGGGTCAAAAAAGATCTTTCTGTGATTTATGTCAAAGAGTGTCCTTCCTATGTTTTCCTCTAAGAGTTTTATAGTGTCTGGCCTTACATTTAGGTCTTTTTGTTTTTTTGCGGTACGTGGGCCTCTCACTGTTGTGACCTCTCCCATTGCGGAGCACAGGCTATGGATGCACAGGCTCAGCGGCCATGGCTCACAGTCCCAGCTGCTCTGCGGCATGTGGGATCCTCCAGGACGAGGGCACAAATCCATGTCCCCTGCATCGGCAGGCAGACTCTCAACCACTGTGCCACCAGGGAAGCCCCACATTTAGGTCTTTAATCCATTTTGAGTTTATTGTTGTATATGGTGTTAGGGAGTGTTATAATTTCCTTCTTTTATATGTAGCTGTCCAGTCTTCCCAGCATCATTTACTGAAGAGACTGTCTTTTGTCCACTGTATATCTTGCCTCCTTTGTCATAGATTAGTTGACCATACGTGCGTGGGTTTATCTCTGGGCTTTCTATCCTGTTCCATTGATCTATATTTCTGTTTTTGTGCCAGTACCATATTGTCTTGATTACTGTAGCTTTGTAGTGTAGTCTGAAGTCAAGGAGCCTGATTCCTCCAACTCCGTTTTTTTCCCTTAAGACTGCTGTGGCTATTCAGAGTCTTTTGTGTCTCCAAACAAATTTTAAGATTTTTTGTTCTAGTTCTGTAAAAAAGGCCCCTGGTAATTTGATAGGGATTGCATTGACTCTGTAGATTGCTTTGGGTAGTATAGTCATTTTCACAATATTGATTCTTCCAATCCAAGAACATGGTATATCTCTCCCTCTGTTTGTATCATCTTTGATTCCTTTTTTCAGTGGCTTACAGTTTTCTTAGTACAGGTCTTTTACCTTCTTAGGTAGGTTTATTCCTAGGTATTTTATTCTTTTTGTTGCAATGGTGAATGGGATTGTTTCCTTAATTTCTCCTTCTGATCTTTCATTGTTAGTGTATAGGAATGCAAGAGATTTCTGTGCATTAATTTTGTATCCTGCAATTTCACCAAATTCATTGATTAGCTCTAGTAGTTTTCCGGTGGCATCTTTAGGATTCTCTATGTATAGCATCATGTCAGCTGCAAATAGTGACAGCTTTACTTCTTCTTTTCCAATTTGTTTTCCTTTTATTTCTTTTTCTTCTCTGATTGCTGTGTCTAGGACTTCCAACACTGTGTTGAATAATAGCGGCGAGAGTGGGCATCCTTGTCTTGTTCCTGATCTTAGAGGAAATGCTTTCAGTTTTTCACCATTGAGAATGACGTTTGCTGTGGGTTTGTCATATATGGCCTTTATGATGTTGAGGTAGGTTCCCTCTATGGTCACTTTCTGGAGAGTTTTTATCATAAATGGGTGTTGAATTTTGTCAAAAGCTTTTTTTGCATCTATTGAGATGATCATATAGTTTTTATTTTTCAATTTGTTAATATGGTGCATCACATTGATTTGTGTATACTGAAGCATACTTGCATCCCTGGTTTAAATCCCACTTGATCATGGTGTATGATCCTTTTAATGTGTTTTTCGATTCTGTTTGCTAGTATTTTGTTGAGGATTTTTGCATCTATATTCATCAGTGATATTGGTCTGTAATTTTCTTTTTTTTGTAGTATCTCTGTCTGGTTTTGGTATCAGGTGGCCTTGTAGAATGTGTTTGGGAGTGTTCCTTCTTCTGCAATATTTTGGAAGAGTTTGAGAAGGATGGGTGTTAGCTCTTCTCTGAATGTTTGATAGAATTCACCTGTGAAGCCATCTGGTCCTAGACTTTTGTTTGTTGGAAGATTTTTAATCACAGTTTCAATGTCATTACTTGTGATTGGTCTGTTCATATTTTCTATTTCTTCCTGGTTCAGCCTTCAAAGGTTATATATACCTTTCTAAGAATTTGTCCACGTCTTCCAGGTTGTCCATTTGATTGACATGGATTTGTTTGTAGTAGTCTCTCATGATGCTTTGTATTTCTGTGGTGCCCATTGTGACTTCTCCTTTTTCATTTCTAATTTTATTGATTTGAGTCCTCTCCCTCTTTTTCTTGATGAGTCTGGCTAAAGTTTTATCAATTTTGTTTATCTTCTCAAAGAACCAGCTTTTAGTTTTATTGATCTTTGTTATTATTTTCTTTGTTTCTATTTCATTTATTTCTGCTCTGATCTTTATGATTTCTTTCCTTCTGCTAACTTTGGGTTTTGTTTGTTCTTCTTTCTCTAGTTCCTTTAGGTGTAAGGTTAGATTGTTTACTTGAGATTTTTCTTGTTTCTTGAGGTAGGATTGTATTGCTATAAACTTCCCTCTTAAAACTGCTTTTGTTGCATCCCATAGGTTTTGGATCATCATGTTTTCATGTTATTTGTGTCTAGAAAAATCTTGAGATTTTTCTTGTTTCTTGAGGTAGGATTGTATTGCTTTAAACTTCCCTCTTAAAACTGCTTTTGGGCTTCCCTGGTGGCGCAGTGGTTGGGAGTCCGCCTACTGATGCAGGGGACATGTGTTTGTGCCCCAGTCCGGGAGGATCCCACATGCTGCAGAGCGGCTGGGCCCGTGAGCCATGGCCGCTGAGCCTGCGCGTCCAGAGCCTGTGCTCCGCAATGGGAGAGGCCACAAGAGTGAGAGGCCCATGTACTGCAAAAAAAAACAAACAAAAAAAACTGCTTTTGTTGCATTCCATAGGTTTTTTTTTTTTTAACATCTTTATTGGGGTATAATTGCTTTACAATGGTGTGTTAGTTTCTGCTTTATAACAAAGTGAATCAGTCATACATAAACATATGTTCCCATATGTCTTCCCTGTCATTCCATAGGTTTTTGATCGTCGTGTTTTCATTGTCATTTGTGTCTAGGTATTTTTTGATTTCCTCTTTGAGTTCTTCAGTGATCTCTTGGTTATTTAGTAGTGTATTGTTTAGCCTCCACGTGTTTGTGTTTTTTATGTTTTTTTCCCTGTAATTGATTTCTAATCTTATAGCATTGTGGTCGGAAAAGAGGTTTGATATGATTTCAATTTTCTTAAATTTACCAAGTCTTGATTTGCGGCCCAAGATGTGATCTATTCTGGTGAGCGTTCCGTGTGCACTTGGGAAGAAAATGTTCTCTGCTGTTTTTGGATGGAATGTCCTATAAATATCAATTAACTCTATCTGGTCTATTGTGTCATTTAAAGCTTGTGTTTCCTTATTAATTTTCTGTTTGGATGACCTGTCCATTGGTGTAAGTGAGGTGTTAAAAGTCCCCCACTATTGTTGTGTTACTGCCAATTTCCTCTTTTATAGCTGTTAACAGTTGCCTTATGTATAGAAGCGCTCCTCTGTTTGGTGCATATATATTTATAATTGTTATATCTTCTTCTTAGATTGATCCCTTGATCATTAGGCAGTGTCTTTCCTTGTCTCTTGTAACATTCTTTATTTTAAAGTCTATTTTATCTGATATGAGTATTGCTATTCCCCTTTCTTTTGATTTCCATTTGTGTGGAATATCTTTTTCCATCCCCTCACTTTCAGTCTGTATGTGTCCCTATGTTGGAAGTGGGTTTCTTGTAGACAGCATATATGAGGGTCTTGTTTTTGTATCCATTCAGTGAGCCTGTGTCTTTTGTTTGGAGCATTTAATCCATTCACATTTAAGGTAATTATCAATATGTATGTTCCTATGACCATTTTCTTAATTGTTATGTGTTTGTTTTTGTAGGTCTTTTTCTTCTCTTGTGTTTCCCACTTAGAGAAGATCCTTTAGCATTTGTTGTAGAGCTGGTTTGGTGGTGCTGAATTCTCTTAGCTTTTTTTTTTTTTTTTTAATATGCGGGCCTCTCACTCTTGTGGTCTCTCCCGTTGAGGAGTGCAGGCTCCGGATGCACAGGCTCAGTGGCCATGGCTCACGGGCCCAGCCGCTCCGTGGCATGTGGGATCTTCCTGGACCAGGGCACAAACCTGTGTCCCCTGCATCGGCAGGCGGACTCTCAACCACTGCGCCACCAGGGAAGCCCTCTCTTAGCTTTTGCTAGTCTGTAAAGCTTTTGATTTCTCCATCGAATCTGAATGAGATCCTTGCCGGGTAAAGTAATCTTTGTTGTGGGTTCTTCCGTTTCATCACTTTAAATATATCATGCTACTCCTTTCTGGCTTGTAGAGTTTTTGCTGAGAAATCAGCCGTTAACCTTATGGGAGTTCCCTTATATGTTATTTGTCATTTTTCCCTTGTTGCTTTCAATAACTTTTCTTTGTCTTTAATTTTTGTCAATTTTATTGCTATGTGTCTCGGCATGTTTCTCCTTGGGTTTATCCTGCCTGGGACTCTCTGTGCCTCCTGGACTTGGGTGGTTATTTCCTTTCCCACGTTAGGGAAGTTTTTGATTATAATCTCTTCAAATATCTTCTCATGTCCTTTCTCTCTCTCTTCTTCTGGGACCCCTATAATGAGAATGTTGCTGCATTTAATGTTGTCTCAGAGGTCTCTTAGGCTGTCTTCATTTCTTTTCATTCTTTTTTCTTTATTCTGTTCCATGGCAGTGAATTCCACCATTCTGTCTTCCAGGTCACTTCTCCATTTTTGTGCCTCAGTTAGTGTGCTATTGATTCCTTCTAAGGTATTTTTCATTTCAGTTATTGTATTGTTCATCTCTGTTTGTTTGTTCTTTAATTCTTCTAGGTCTTCGTTAAACATTTCTTGCATCTCCTCGATCTTTGCCTCCATTCTTTTTCTGAGCTCCTGGATGATCTTCACTATCATTATTTTGAATCCTTTCCTGGAAAGTTGATTATCTCCACTTCATTTAATTGTTTCTGTGGGGTTTTATCTTGTTCCTTCATCTGGTACATAGTCCTCTGCCTTTTCATTTTGTCTATCTTTCTGTGAATGTGGTTTTCGTTCCACAGTGCAACTCATTTAATTTAATGTAATTCCATAAGAAATTCATAAGCATGGCAAAATTCTTTTGGAACAATGCAAATAATTCAAGAATTTGTCATTCCATCTTCAATCTCCTGCTCATTCAGACTTTGTACTCCTGTTCTACATTTCCGTATTCTATTGTACAAAATCTCTTGAAGTCAAACAGACATATTTACACAAATCACATGCATATGAGGGTGTGTTCTCAGATGCACTGATTACCTTAGTCCACCTTGTCTTTATATTTCCAAGAGATGAACTTCATACATCTAGTAGCACAACCCAGCTGCTGTGATTTTTGGTTTGGGGTGCCTGTGGAACAGGATGAGTCTAGGCAGGCTCCCATCAGGACTAGCCTCCATTTTTGTCTGAAATGCCAGTGTCCACTGATGATAGGATTTTTCTTTGGGAAAACTTTCTTTTGGACTCCAAATTTTGTTCAGACATTAAAAGCATGCACAGCCTTGTTTGAATGAATTGTGTCATTTGAAATTTCTGGGCTGGCTATTGATCAAGTCTAGGATGAATTGGAAAAAAGAGAAAATTATCTCTGCTTGTTACTGGTATCTTACACTGATAAGGAACAGAAAGACCTCTGGAGTTTTTTATCTTGTACATTGAGTCAGGAAAATCACATGTTTAGGACAGCTACAAGTAATAATTGTGTCAAAAATAACATCTTACTTTTGCATAGTACTCAGAGGTTACAAAGCATAGTTACACACACTAATGCCTCTAAATAGCCTTGAACTTGGTTTTCTTTGATTTACTACTGTGTGATTCAAAGATTGCTTAACAATTTATTAATAACATACAATAAACATGCTTTATCAGCTAGCAATATCCTAACCTCAGTTTAAAGGTATGGTTTATATTGAAAATTCCCCCTCCTACCCCGCACTTTGCACTAATAGCACCTGAAAAAAATCAGTAGCACAAGGAAGTGTGGGAACCAGCTGCTTGAAGTTTGAAGCAGTAACTTAAGACAGAATCATAAAATCTCAGTGAGGGAAGAATGTTAAAGGTCAGCTAGTTCAAACCTCTGTCTAATCCTGTTCTACATTCAGATATCCTCCCCAAGGGGAAGGCTCTGCACTCTCCTGAAAACATTTTGCGTTTCCTAGATAGCAGATTGCTCCACATCGTCAGATGGCAAATTACCACAGGAGGTAGGGGAATAGGGTCAGTGGATAAGAAGTTGGAGGAGGAGAGGAATGGAGAGAAATGGGAACTGCCCATGAGAGAATAGAGTTCATTTTTTCAAGAGACACTGACCCCTCATCATGGGCCTAGTACAGTTGGTGCTATGCTAGGGGAGAAAACGCACCTTCGTGGAGTTTACAGCCTAGTGAAGGAGGAGAAGTTTTCATATAAAGCAGTTAAATGTGGAGTGTGCCAGTGAATCACCCCTTGAACTCTAGAATTTGATTAATAAAATAAAGGCACAGGGACTTTAAAGAAACTGAACTGGTCACAGGCCAGGTGTGTGATTTGTTTAGAGAAGAACTGGAGATTTCACTTATCTAAACAAATACTATATTAAGCAATTGGGAGGGGTTGCAAATTAAGACCAAAAAAAGTATGTCTGAGCGGGCCTTGGACTCGTAATCCCATTCTGAGGAAAGACCCAAATTCAGCCTCCAGAGTTCTTAGTTAGGGACAGAGCGTCACAGGGGCCTAGAAGAGCCATACCCAGGATGGCCTACCACATTTTACTGTGAGTCCACTCTTTTTTTTTTTAATTAATTTTTATTGGAGTATGGTTGCTTTACATTGTTGTGTTAGCCTGCACTGCACAACAAAATGACTCAGCCATACACATACAGACATCCCCTCCCTTTTGGACTTCCCTCCCATTTAGGACACCACAGTGTATTAGGTAGAGTTCCCTGTGCTATACAGTATGTTCCCATCAGTTGTCTATTTTATATATAGTATCAATAATGTATATGTGTCAATCCCAGTTTCCTAATTCCTCCCACCCCACCTATTTCCCCCTTGGTATCCATACATTTGTTCTCTATGTCTGTGTCTCTATTTCTGCCTTGCAAATAACATCATCTATACCATTTTTCTAGATTCCACATATATGAGTTATTACGATATTTGCTTTTCTCTTTCTGACTTACTTCACTCTGTATGACACTCTCTAGATCCATCAACGTCTCTACAAGTGACCCAATTTCATTCCTTTTTATGGCGGAGTAATGTGAGTCCACTCTTAACAACAACCTTCTAGATGATACTTGGTTTTGAAGGTACATTTCCTCTGTGAAATTTTCCTGAACATGGTCTCCCACCTCCCAGGGAGAGTTACCCACTCCCTCTTCTGTCTCCACATTTACTGTGTACTTACCTCTTCTATGTACCAAATATACCACACAGTATTTGTAGTGCTCAGTTTACACATCTGTCTCTCCTATTATATTGGACATTTGGTGTTCTTGGTGCCTCTGCACAGCAGCGAGCAACCAACAGATGCTCAGTGAATATTTGAGTGACAGGATGAATGAGTGAATAAGTGAATGAATGGATACATGACTGAATAAATGAAAAGGTACATGAAGAGTTAATATGAGAAAAAACTTCATGTCAACTGCGTATACCCAGGGAACGATGGCAAGAACCACCCGCATGAAGCATATTTAGAAAGAGCCAAAAGAAAATGGATTAATAGAGTTAGGCTAGATAATGGAGAGCCTTGAGTGCCAAGAAACTTTCCTTTGTTTATTCATTCAGTCAACAAAAAATTTATTGTAAATTCCTTTAGGTTGTGTAGATAATATAAAGCTATAGTCTCTAGCCTGAGAGCACACAGTCAAGGAGGAGAGGGTGCACTCACAAGAGCTACACGAAAAGCAGGGGTCACCAGAGAGGCACAATCAAGGAGCCCTAGGAGTTCAAGGATCAATAAGTCACATTTCTGGTTGTACCAGTAGAAAAAGCATCTGAGCTGGCCTTTAAGGGTAAGAGGACCAGCAGAAGGCATGTCAGCAAGGAAGCAGAGATGGGACCACGCAAGGCATGGATGGGACGCTGAGAGTAGTTCCCCAAGGCTGAAGCAAATCAGGAAACAGGGGGGGTGAGGTAGAAGTTAAGATATAAGAAGAGGCTGGGTGAGGTTGCAAAGGGTATTTCTCAGGTTAAGGCGTTTACACTCTATTCCAGGGGAGTTAGGGAACTTGGTGACTTGCTGCATGTTAGTGTAGGGATAATAACCATAAGCCCAGAGAACTGTCAGCCCAGGCTTGGTTAAAAAGTGAGGAAAATATTTCTGACAGGCCCACCTGAGGTTTTGAAATTTTTTTACTCTATAATTAAGCTTCAAATGCTGAGATAGTTTCTGAGGTTTCTACATGGTAACTCATTCTTCATGTGCTGCTCTTTCATTGCACCAGGTCCTGTCATTATCATTGCTAAGTGTCCTAAGGCAGACCTCAGCTGAGACAGACTGGGACCATGGGAGGTTATCCCCCGCCTAGTTATTATATACTTGTTCACGGGTTCAGCAAAGTGCTAGCAAAAGTACCACGGAAACTTCCAGTTTGAGTTAACAGTGCCCGGCACTTATTAAACCCTCAGTTACTGTTAGCCATGTATAGCTATATTCAATTATGGTAAAAATATTTCATTTTCTATAGTCTTAGAACAGAATCCAAGTGTATTTTTCAGGATTCTATTGGTTGTAAGTAACAGAATGCCAAACCCAGCTTAGTTTCAACGTTAGATTTATTGGATAGGTACTGAGGTAGCTCACAGAGCTGAGAGGAAAGCCAGAACCAACAGAGGATTCTGGGAAGATGACAGAGTGGGGAGAACCAGGAATCCACCTCTCCACCTGGACAATAATTACACTGGTAGGATCTATCTGATGTAGATATTTCGGAACTCTGGAGTCTACTGCAGGCTTGCAACTTTCAGGGGAAGTTTGGATGGTAAAACTGTGGTCAATTTCAGCTCTTAGCTACCCATCCCCCACTTCCAGTCCCATGGCAAGCAGCTGCACACGTGTTCTTGGAACTGCTTGCACACAGCTTTGGGAGCCAGGGTGGGCAAGAAGGACCTTGTCCTCCAAATCTCAAGGATCTGTGCTCTAATTGCATATGCTCCTTCTCATCACAAAGTGGTCAGTGGCCATTGTTGTTGCATCTCCCCCCATTGTTGCAAGTCTCTCTCCCTCCAACTGGAGACTTCTAGGGAACTTACAGCGCCCCTTCATTTTTCTCTTTTTTCCTTTTTAGGCTCCAGATATTAAAGGTTAGGGCATTCAGAATCAATTGCTTATATTAGGGAAATTAGAGTCACCACACATGACCAGGGAAAGGTGTAGGCTCACAAAAGACCTGAGAAGACCTTATGTTTTCACCTCAGGCTGCTCCAGGGCACAGAGATAGCCTACACTAATTTAAAAACAGAAATAAAAGCAAAAACCCCAGCAAACCCGGGGGAAGGAGGATAATCTAATTTCCAGATTTAGCACATTATTAGATTCAAATGTCCAATTTCCAACAACAATAACAAAATCATGAGACCTACAAAGAAACAGGAAAGTATGGCCTATTTATTTTTTAATTTTTATTATTATTTTTTAACATCTTTATTGGAGTATAATTGCTTTACAATGGTGTGTTAGTTTATGCTTTATAACAAAGTGAATCAACTATACATATACATATATCCCCATATCTCCTCCCTCTTGAGTCTCCCTCCCACCCTCCCTGTCCCACCCCTCTAGGTAGTCACATAGCACTGAGCTGATCTCCCTGTGCTATGCAGCTGATTCCCATTAGCTATCTGTTTTACATATGGTAGTGTATATATGTCCATGCCACTCTCCCACTTCGTCCCAGCTTACCCTTCCCACTCCCTGTGTCCTGAAGTCCTTTCTCTATGTCTGAGTTTTTATTCCTGTCCTGCCCCTTAGGTTCTTCAGAACCACTTTTTTTTTTTTAGATTCCATATATATGTGTTAGCATACAGTATTTGTTTTTCTCTTTCTGACTTACTTCACTCTGTATGACTTCACTCTAGGTCCATCCACCTCACTACAAATGACTCAATTTCATTTCTTTTTATGGCTGAGTAATATTCCATTGTATATATGTGCCACATCTTCTTTATCCATTCATCTGTTGATGGACACTAAGGTTGCTTCCAAGTCCTGGCTATTGTAAATACAGCTGCAATGAACATTGTGGTACATAAGCCTTTTTGAATTATGGTTTTCTCAGGGTATATGCCCAGCAGTGGGATTGCTGGGTTGTATGGTAGTTCTATTCTTAGTTTTTTAAGGAACCTCCATACTGTACTCCATAGTGGCTGCATCAATTTACATTCCCACCAACCATGCAAGAGAGCTACCCCCTCTCCACACCCTCTTCAGCATTCATTGTTTGCAGACTTCTTGATGATGGCCATTCTGACTGGTGTGAGGTAGTATGGCCTATTTAAAGTAAAAAAATAAATCAACAGAAACTGTCCTAGAAAAAGACCTTATGATGGATCTCTTAGACAAAGACTTTAAAACAACTGTCTTAAAGGTGTGGAGAAAGTCAGGAAAAAGATGTATGAACAAAATGGAAATAAAATAAAGAGATAGAAGATCTAAAAAGAAACCAAAAGTAAGTTTTGCAATGGAAAAATACAAGAATCGAAATTAAAAAATTCACTAGAAGGATTCAAAGGCATATTGGACCAGCCAGAAGAAAGAATCAGTGAACTTGAGGAGAGTACAATGGAAGTTATTGAATCTGAGGAACAGAAAGAAAAAAGATTGAAGAAAAGTGAGTAGAGCATAAGGGACCTATGAGTCACCATTAAGTAGACCAACACACACATTGAGAGAATCTTAGAAGGAGAAGGGAAAGAGAAAGGAGCAGAGATAATATTGGAAGAAATAATGACTGAAAACTTCCCAAATTTGATGAATACAGACATCCAAGAAGTTCAATGAACTCCAAGACAAACTCAAAGAGATTCACACCGAGACACATTAGAATCGAACTTTCCAAACACAGAGACAGAATCTTGAAAGCAGCAAGAGAGAACCTACTCCCATACAAGAGATCTTCAATAAGACCATCAGCAGATTTCTCTTCAGAAATTTTGGAGGCCAGAAGGCAATGAGCTGATATAGTCAAAGTGCTAAAAGAAAAAGAGCTGTCAACCAAGAATCCTACATCTGGCAAAACTGTCGTTCAAAAATGATAGAGAAATTAAGACATTCCCTGATAAACAAAAACCTAGGGAATTAATTGACATTAATTTGCCTTGAAACAGATGCTAAATGGAGTCCTGTAGGTTGAAATGAAAGGACGTTAGACAGCAACTTGAAACCATATGAAGATATATAGATGTCAGTAAAGGTAAATACATGGGCAATTATAAAAGCTAGTATTACTGTAACATCAGTTTGTAATTTCACTTTTTATTTTCTATATGATGTAAGAGACTAACACATTAACAAAAATAATGGTTAGTCTAAAAGCTAGTATTATTGTAATTTTGGTTTGTAACACCACATTTTGTTTTCCACATAATTTGATACTAATGCACTTAAAAGAATTATTAATTTATGTTTTGCATATACAATAGATAAAGACACAGTTTTATGACATCAGTAACTAAAAGGGGTGGGGATGGAGCTGTAGAAGAGCAGAGTATTATATGTTGCTGAAAGTAAGCTAGTATAAATTCAAGTTAGAGTGTTACAAGTTTAGTATGTTCAGTATAATCTCCATGGTTACCACAAAGATAATAGATATAGAATATACACAAAAGGAAATAAAAAGTGTAAATGTTTCATTATAAAAAAATAAACTAAGCATAAAAGAAGACAGTAATGTAGGAAATGAGGGACAAAAGATAAATGACATATGGAAAACAAATAGCAAGATGACATAAGTAAGTCTCTCCTTGCCAGTAATTAATTTAAATGTAAATAGATTAAATTCTCCAGTTAAAAAAGAGAAATGGGCAGAATGGATTTAAAAATTGACACAACTTTATGCTGTCTACAAGATATTTGCTTTAGGAGAAAATATTTTCAAATCATGTTGCTGATAAAGGATTAATATCCAGAATATATAAAGAACTCCTACAACTCAAGAAACAAAAAAATAATCTGATTCAAAAATGAGCAAAGGACTTGAATAGACATTTCTCCAAAGAAGATATAAAAGTGGCCAATAAGCACATGAAAAGACGCTCAACATCACTAATCATTCGGGAAATGAAAATCAAACTACAGTGAGATTCTACCTCACACCTTTTAGGATGCCTACTATTAAAACAACAACAACAACACCAAAACAGAAACAAGTGTTTAGAAGGATGTGGGAAAATCGGAGCCCTTGTGCTCGGGAATGTAGGAATGAAAAATGGTGTAACCACTATGGAAAACAGTATGGTGGTTCCTCCAAAAATCAAAAATAGAATTACCATATGACCTGACAATTCCACTTCTGAATATATGCTCAAAAGTATTGAAAGCAGGGTCTCAGAGAAATATTTGTACCCCATGGTCATAGTGGCGTTATTCACAACAGCCAAAAAGCGGAAGCAACCTAAATGTTCATTGGTGCATGAATGGATAAGCAAAATGTGGAATATACATGTAATGGAATATTATTAAGCTTTTAAAAGGAGGGAAATTCTGACATATGCTACAACATGGATGAACCTTGAGGACATTATATTAAGTGAAATAAACCAGTCACAAAAAGATAAATACTGTATATTTCCACTTATAGAGTATATGCAGTTGTCATATAGTCTATAGAGAGTACATAGATTAGTCCAAATCATAGAGACAGAAGGCAGAATGGTGGTTTCCACTGTCTGGGAGGAAAGAATGAATGGGGAGTGATTGTTTAATGGGTATAGAATTTCAGTTTTACAAGATGAAAAGTGTTCTGGAAGTGGATGGTGGTGATGGTAGCAGAACATTATGAATGTATTTAATAATAGTGAACTGTACACTTAAAAATAGTTAAGATGATAACATTTATGTTATATGTACTTTATCACAATAGAAAAAGTTTGGGGAAAAAAGGAATGAAGTACTGACACATGCTACAACACAGTGGAACCTTCAAAACATTATGCTAAGTGAAATAAGCCTGTCACAAAAGGACAAATATTGTAGGATTCCACTTGTTTGAGGTCCCTAGAGTCGTCACATTCATAGAGACAGAAAGTAGAAAAGAGACTGCCAAGAGGAGCAGGGGAACAGGGCGGGGGAGAAGGGGAGTTACTGTTTAATGTGTACAGAGTTTCAGTAGGAAGATGAAAATGTTCTGGAGATGGAAAGTAGTTAAGGTTGCACAAAAATGTGAATGTACTTAATATCACTCAACTGTATACTTTATTATTCATTTATTCATTTATTTATTTTTGGCTGTGTTGGGTCTTCGTTTCTGTGCGAGGGCTTTCTCTAGTTGCGGTGTGCGGGGGCCACTCTTCATCACCGTGCGCGTGCCTCTCATCACCGCGACCTCTGCTGTTGTGGAGCACAGGCTCCAAATGCGCAGGCTCAGCAGTTGTGGCTCACAGGGCCCAGTTGCTCCGCAGCACGTGGGATCCTCCCAGACCAGGGCTCGAACCCGTGTCCCCTGAACTGGCAGGCAGACTCTCAACCACTGCGCCACCAGGGAAGCCTCCTCAACTGTATACTTTGAAATGGCTAAAATTGGAACATTTTTGTTGTGTCTATTTCACTACACACACCAAAAAAGTTCATCACCCTCTAGGTATGAGTCCACTAGAAGCTCCGAGCTAAGAGACAAACTTAGGTCATCTGCCCAAATTATGGGACAGAGGGGAGGGCCCCCCACTAGGGTATCTTCTTTCCCTGAGTGCCTGTCAGGTATCCCTAGCTCCCTCCACAGTCCCTGCCTTGGCTGGGGAGGCAGACCCCAAAACAATTTTAAACCAGTGTGAGAGTAGAGTGAAACTGTCCAGAAAAGGAAAAATTCACAGAGCCAGTAGCAGACTGGTGGTTGCCGGGGACTGGGGGAGGGGTAATGCGAAGTGAGTGCTAACAGGCAGGAGGTTTCTTTTTGTGGTGATGAAAGTGTTCTAACGTTAAATGGTGAAAGTTGCACAACCTTGGGAATATACTAAAAACCATTGAACTGTACACTTTAAATGAGCAAAATTAATGGTGTGTGAATTATATCTCAGTAAAGCTATTATTAAAAAAAATTTTTTTTAATTAAAAAAAGGAAAGCCAGAGCAAGACAACTCTGGATTCTTGGAGATTATAACTGGGCACTCTATTTTTTTGGCCACGCAACGTGGCTTGTGGGATCTTAGTTACCTACCAGGGACTGAACCCGGGCCTGGCAGTGAAAGTGCATAGTCATAACCACTGGACCACCAGGGAATTCCCTGGGCTCTCTGTTGAGCCTTCACTTCATTGCCCGTGCTGGTGGTGACAGCACCAGATTCACGTCCTCCTCAAATTGCTACCCAGCAGGCAAGAGTGAGCTTCCTTCCCACAGCTCCACTGGAAAATTCTGGATAAGGGCTTGAAACGATTTGGTTTGATTCGTGTGTGCATCCGGGCTGAATACTGCAACGGGTTGGGTGGTGGGGATGGAGCTAGACTAACTCAGTGTGGGTTACACGGACTCCCCTGTGGGCAGGGGGCTGAGGCTGTCACCGGAAGGATTGAGGGAGGACACTGAACAAAGACAACAGTTGCTTTGCAAAAGCAAAATGTCTCCTGTAGATGCTCAGGTGACTTTGGCTAGAACTCCTCTTCTGATTCAAGATCCAAGGGCTCCAATTTTTGATTGGGTTCCACTCTTCTGAGTGTGAATTAACCCTGTCCCTTCAGTGTGCCTTAATTATGTCTTAATTACTTCTGAGTCACTGACACATAGTCCTTCAAACAGTTTGATTTCTAAGGTGTCCCTTTGTACCTCTAATATCTGTTTTATCTTGAAAGACATCTATTTTTTTTAACTTCCATAGCTCAGAATAGAAATTTTAATATATAAGAGCTAAGCTTATGCTTTAAAAGACACCCACAGTAGCTTTTGTGAGGTTTTTCCCTGGAGATGACGCAGTAGCGTAATGGCAACTCCCTGGCTGCCGCTCGGTAGCAGCCCCTCCAGTGTCTGAACCTGGAGTGGGAGCGTTGGTGTCACTCCTGCTGGGTCAGAGATGAAGAGGGAACAGAGGTGGAGGGTTTTATTACTCATTCTTAAGCATCCAGTGTTCCTTGGCTCCTTTTATGGGTTAAGTTGTCTCTCTCCAAAATTCATATGTTGAAGTCCTAACACCCGATATCTCAGAATATGATCTCTCTCGGAGAGAGGGTTTTTTTTAGTGGTAGTTAAGTCAAAATGAAATCTTAGGGTGGACCCTAATCCAATATGATTGGTGTCCTTGTAAAGAGGAAATTTGGAGACAGACATACACACAGGCAGAACATCACACGAAGATGAAGTAGGAGTTCGGGGTGATGGTTCTACAAGCCAGGAAATCCCAAAGATTGGCAACAAACCACCAGAAGCTGAGGGACAGGCGCAGAACAGATTCTTCCTTGTGGTCCCGAGGAGGAACCAACTCTGCCGACACCTTGATCTTGGACTTCGTGTCTCCAAAATTGTGAGAAAATAAATTTCCATTGTTTAAGCCACCCAGTCTGTGGTACTTTGTTATGGCAGCCCTAGCAAACTAATACAGATGTTTGAGACAATAGTACAAACTTAACTAACATCCCCAGTTGGAGGCACACTTTTTCCCTTGCCTCTTGCCCTATTAGCATGTCTCTCTCTGCCCAGTTTGGGCCACACATCTTTACCTCCCCCCAGCCTTATTCTCCTCCTACCTCACCTTCCAACCCTTACCTCCCTTTGCCTACCCTGTGATCACATCATTCCCAACCTCTCTGACATCTGTTCTGGATCCTCCCCTATCACCTATCTCCATAGCAGCTCATCCTGTATCACCTCCTCATGGATCAAAATCTGACTTGGAAGTTATCCTGTTCCTGGTGTGGGCTGAACCCAGGTGTCTGAATGCACTTTCAGTAGGCACTTAGAAGAAGAGCTCCTCAAAGGAGCAGTGATGGGGTGACATTCCCATGGCCACAGTGGGCAAGAGTCAACCGTGAGTGAGAGACGATTTTATGTCACAGCCATCATCACTCCTTTGCATCAACCACAGTGAGGCCACCAAAGCAATCTCTCTGGGATTTTGGATAATTTATTTCTTCTCCTGGCTTTGGTTCCCTTAATATGGCAGTAAACAAATGGTTAAAACAGGATTTAAGGCCAGAAATATCTGGGTTCTAGACATAGCTTGGACATGCTGTGGTTGTGTGACCTTGTGGAAGCTCCTCCACTTCTCTGACCTCATCTGCAAAATAAGGATAATAACTTATAACTTAAAGAGTTGTTATGAGGATTAAATAAGATGATAGTAACTATTCAGTTATTAAAAGCTAACATTTATGTACCAGATACTATGTTGCATGAACCGCTTCATTAAAAAATGTTTTTCAAGCACTTAGGACAGGATCTGTGTATACAGTAAAAACTTGCAGTGGGGCAGAAGAGGAGAGATGCGCAATCTACAGAAACATTTTTCTCACTTATTCAGATGTTTTGAATAAAAGCCTAGTATGTCAAATATACTTGATTAAGAACAACAAATTGCAACAAAATTTAAGGGCCCATTCAATTTTTTAATACTCTAACTATGCTGTATTTTATATTTCTTGAGATAAAAATGACTCTCGGGGAGGAGATATGGGGATATATGTATACGTATAGCTGATTCACTTTGTTATAAAAACAGAAACTAACACAACATTGTAAAGCAGTTATACTCCAATAAAGGTGTTTAAGAAAAATGACTCTCAGTTAGAAATATTTCAGTTCTAGTGAATTTTTTTTTTTTTTTTTTTTTTTTTTGCGTGGTACACGGACCTCTCACTGCTGTGGGCTCTCCTGTTGCAGAGCACAGGCTCCGGACGTGCAAGCTCAGCGGTCGTGGCTCACGGGCCCAGCCGCTCTGCGGCACGTGGGACCTTCCCGGACCGGGGCACGAACCCGCGTCCCCTGCATCGGCAGGCGGACTCTCAACCACTGCGCCACCAGGGAAGCCCAGTTTTAGTGAATTTTATATGGCTGTACTTTGTCGTGGATGTGTGTATGCATGTATAGCCCATCAAGACCTTAATTCAAGTAATTCACTCAACATTACTCTATACCAGTGCTTCTTAGACAGGGACAGTTTTCCCCGCCAGGGAAACATTTGGCAATGTCTGGAGACATTTTGGTTGTCATGACAGGACAGTCCCCAAAACAAAGAATTATCCAGCCCAAAATGTTAACAGTGCTGAGGCTGAGAAGCCCTTCTCTCTGTTTCTCTGTCTCTGCCTCTCTTTGTATATATATATGTATTTGTTATATATATATATATATATACATATTTTTATACATATTTATATAAATATACATATATTTGTTTTATATATAAAACAAAATTTAAAATCTTTATATATAATATATGACATATATATTATATATAAATATATATGACATGCAAAGGTACAATCATCATAGAAACAGAATGAAAGCGAGCTACCTAGTAAAAAAAAACCTTTCTAAGGAAAATTACTGATGCGGAGAGGAGGTGGTAAGATTCAGATTCAACTGGGTGTCAGGAGAGTCTGCCCATGGGGGCTGGAGATGACCAGGATGTCAGGTTTCTGAGCAAGTCGGCCAACTTTCCAGTCCATCTGCCAAGAGTGCAGTCCAGTTCGGCCGCAGCCGAGTGACCCATCTGTGAGCCTTGGCTGGTGGAGAGAACAGTGTTGCTATCTCCTCGTAGAACTGGGCACAATTGCAGAGCAATGCACACTAGCATTTTTGTTTGCAGTTGGCAAGTTCACAACTAGCGCGATTGTTTCAGAAAGTGTGCGAGTGCACGATTGCTTCATGTCGTTAATGTCTGCAGTGTGCTGAGCATAAAGGGATGGCTGGGGGAGGGGGCTCAGAAGTTTGAATTATTCAAATACATGCAGAATTACACAGCCTTAAAGACTCCATTTCTGAGGCTCCTTCCTGCATCGACACAATGTGTTAGATTCTGCCGAGGACTCAAAATAACTCCCTTGCTTCAAGTTAGGAATTGAAAAGAGGTCCATTAATTGTTTCAGGCTACCAGGTGATCATTTTTGTTGTGGGCAAAAGAAAAAAAAAAGTCAGAAACAACACAAGACTGGATTGGCTAAAAGTCCCTCAGGCACCCCGCTACCTCTTTTTTTAACATTGCAGCAGCTCAGAGGTCGTCAGTCTTTCATTGTAAGTCCTACAGTTTATACAGTCATGTTTATCAATGGTTGTTATCATTGCTTTTCCTTCTAATATTTTTAAGTAAAATAAATATTTGGAGTCCTATCATTCCAGTATCAAAAGACTCACTCTATGGGCTTCCCTGGTGGCGCAGTGGTTAAGAATCCGCCTGCCAAGGCAAGGGACACGGGTTTGAGGCCTGGTCCGGGAAGATCCCACATGCCGCGGAGCCACAACTGAGAGCCACAACTACGGAGCCTGCGCTCTAGAGCCAGCCAGCCACAACTACTGAACCCATATGCCTAGAGCCCGTGCTCTGCAACAAGAGAAGCCAATGCAATGAGAAGCCCGTGCACCGCAACGAAGAGTAGCCCCCGCTCGCCGCAACTAGAGAAAGCCCGCAGGCAGCAAAGACCCAACACAGCCAAAAAAAAAAAGACTCACTCTGTGACAAATTAAATCCTTATATTTCCAGAGAATGGTATCAAGGTCAGGCCACCAAGATGCTGTTTTGTGTTGGGCTTCCAGGTCGAGGAGTGGATCAGAGTAGACTGCTGCTCGGTCCACGTGATCAATCAACAAACATTTGAAGTGACCCCGGGACTCACCATGGAGCTAGGTGTTTTGAGATATACAAACCTATATTAAAGATCTATAAATAAAAAAGTAAGTATAAATATACAAAGGAAAATATCAGATAGTTTTACTTTAGTGGGTTCAGAGGCAGTATCTGTGGTGTAAGGGCATTTGGTAGGGAGTGGATCAAAAGACTGTAGCGGCCAATAAACAGAATTTCAGGCTTTCAGGGTATCATAATCTAGTTAGGGAGACAAATTACACTGATAGGAGAGAAACAATGATTGCTAAGTAGTTTGATCTAAATTATTAGTGAAATGTAAATTTATAAAAGGAGAAACCAGATTGGCTTGAGTAAAGGGTTTACTTTGTGAAGCAGCTGAAAATAACATGGGATAAATAATTCATATTATGAAGAACTAGTCCAGCTAAGAAGTCTGGAACTGATCTCTCTCTCTCTCTCTCTCTCTCTCACACACACACACACACACACACACACACACACACACAAACACTGAGGCAACTCCCCTGAGCAAGGGAAGGACCATCAGTCAATAGCCATAACTGTGCCAGACACGGTGCCAGGTGCTGGGAGCACCAAGATGCCCAGTGTGCAGTACTTGCTCTGATGGAGCTCACAAAGAGGCGTTTTAGGAGCCTGATTCAGCTGCCATCCACAGGACAGACAGGAGTGAGGAAGGTCCAGAGCTAAAGAGACCAGCCGTGAGGATGGGCAGAGGGACGATGAGGGCCTGGGCTGGTGTGTGGGTATCAGGAGAGCAGAGAAAAAGTGTCTGAAAGGCACTGAAGTATTTGAAGCCTGGAAAAAGGGATTGAAAGAGAGGGAAGCAAGAAGGGCAGGAACATGGGGACAATGGCATGGCCACCAATTGCACTGGGGCACTTGTAAAGGCAGCCAATTGGAATGCAGGAGACTATGACGTTTTTGGAGATATTGAAAGTGAGTTAGTGGCAGGACATATGTGTTGAAATAAATATGCAATAAAGATGGAATTATGGACTGATGCAAGGTAGATGAGAATGGGTGACTTGTACAGGAACTTGGGGTGCGGGGAAGAGAAGGAACTAGAGATCATAGGAGTTGGGAGGGGAGAGGGGAATCAAAAGTCGTTGAACAGGTCAAGAAGAAGTAGGGAAATGTAGTGTCGCTGGATCTAAGAGAGGAAAGAATTTGAAGGAGTGGATTGTCAGGGTGGTTAAATGCCACAGAGAGGCCAAAGAGAATGAAAACCAAGATAAAGCCATTCGCTGTGTAAGACTGTGCTCTATAAAACAGCATGTGGTTTTTTTGTTTTAAAATTAAAAGTATCAGATATTAATAAACTCTGAAATCAAACATTTATGCAAATGAGCAATGTCAAAGTTTTAGTGACCTGCAGGGCTGAGATAACAGTATCTTATAATCACATGGCATTTTTGTTTTCAAAGCCTTTTCAAATGTATGATTTCAACTGGTCATTTACAACATTCCCGGGATGATTGTAGCCTAAAAGGAATCAAATTTCCTTTTTTTTCATCTTTTACTTGCTCGGTTACAGTTTGCATTTGTACAGCTATCAGTACTACTAACAATAAGTAACTTTCCAGCAACGTTTTAATCTTATTTTATTTTAAAATTTTTCTCAGCTGTGCCGCATGGCTTGCGGGATCTTAATTCCCAGACCAGGGATTCAACCGAGCCCCCTGCAGTGGAAGCTCAGAGTCCTAACCACTGCATCGCTGGAGAATTCCCTCTCCAGCAACTTTGCTGACAGAAAATGAAATATGATGATAATGAGGATGAAACCTGTAAGAATAATACCCAACATTTATACAGCATAAGGTGATTTCACATGTTATTTCGTTTTACCTTCAACAGTTCTGCGAGGTAAGTTTCATTATCTCCATTTTGTTCATGTGGGCAGCTTTTAAAAGCCCATGCCAAAACCAAATACATTGAACAGGGCTAAACTAGGCCAAGTAAATGGGCTTTTTCATGTTTAATAAACTTAAGCTCTGCTAAAAACAGTGAAGGAAATCTTATCAAAAAACAAGGAAAAAACCCCAAAACCTCAGCATATCAGGACACGTCAATTAACGTACCCCTTTCCTATAAGCAGACAGAATATAAAGTTGCTTATCTCATTTGAAAGTCTCATAAATTTCTGTTAGAAATTTCGTGCTTGCAAATGACAAAATCCACCTCAAACTCATTTAGGGAAAAATGTGGCAGGGGATTAATTTGCTCAGTAATTGGGAAGTTTAAGGGTAGACGTTCAGTCTAAAGGTTCAGATGTGGCTGAATCCATGTGCAATTCAAGTTGAAAAAGAAGCAAATTCAGAGCTTGGATGGGCTGTGTGTGCAAGTACCACCTACGAGCGCCCATGTATGTGTGTGCTGGGAATCAGTGGGGGTGGGGGCAAGGATGAGAATCAGCCCTACCTCAACTGCAGGGACTTAGAGCAGGGAAGGGGTGGTTCTCCAGAGGAAAATCGAGGGGCTCCTAGCAGCAGCAGAAGAATGGATACTGGGTAGGCAAAACCAACAGATTTTCCAAATTACTCCTGTCTTCAAATAGTGTTCCACCAGCTTACTTGAAATTCTCACTGTTTTTGCTCACTGTTGAAGACTGGGACTCAGGAGTTTCTTACAATGATACAGATACTCCGGGGCATTAAAATCACGGGGTGGCCAAAAAATGTTTTTAGAAATGCATGCCTGGGCTTCCCTGGTGATGCAGTGGTTGAGAGTCCGCCTGCCGATGCAGGGAACACGGGTTCGTGCCCCGGTCCGGGAAGATCCCACATGCCGCGAAGCGGCTGGGCCCGTTGAGCCTGCGCGTCCGGAGACTGTGCTCCGCAACGGGAGAGGCCGCGGCGGTGAGAGGCCCGCGTACCGCAAAAAAAAAAAAAAAAAAAAAAAAAAAAAAAAAATGCATGCCTGAGCCTAACCTCTCAAGTGAGGTGCAAACATTGGACCTCAACACCTCAAGCTTTGTCCACGCCGTAGGCGTTTGAAAGGAATAACAAATTGTGCAGTTAATAGCAGGAGGTATCAGTTTGTCATCTCAGAGCTTTTCTCGCCTCCCTGCTCCCCTCCCATGCTGTCCGAGAGGACTCTTGGACAGGGTAGGTGTCCCATCAAGATTGGCAGAACTGAATCCAGTGGAAATGAATGGAGAGAATATACTATGTTGTCCATGTTCATGTGCTTTCCTCCTTTGAACATACTAGATTCCTACTCTCTGTGATTTACCGTCTCCAAGGCGAGAAAAGTGGTGGACAAAAGGAGGAAGAGTCACGTGTGTGCTCAAGGACCCTCCAGTCCAATAGGGGAGAGAGAGGTGAGTTTACAGGGAGCCCCGAACACCAATCAACCATCAACCTCATCTGATGGAATCAGAAGGAGCCTAAGTCTTAAGGAGATTTAGAAGTCAGGCGGGGGTAGGGGTGTGAGGTTGCTTAGCTCGTGTAAATTCCAGTAAAAGCAAAACGAAGCCTGGACCATTAGGAAACTTGTAAGTAGTTCTTTAGAGCTAGGGGATAGTGCCTAAGGGCAGAGTGACCCGACTGAAGCTGGAGAAACAAGCAGGGGACAGAAGGGCTAAGTTTATTCTCATTCAAGAGCTCTAAAGAAATGTTCTAAAGAACAATTACAGGGCTCTTAAAAAATGTTTATTACAGACCAAAATCCCACGCATTCTATCATTTTGAGCTTGTGCGTTTTCTGTTGCTTAGCTGAAAAAAAAATTACAGTTTTAAATTGGATTTTAAAAATCAGTCCAAAAAATAACCCAAATGCCTCCCGAAAACCGCTAGGCTCTGGTGCTCCTGTGCTGCAGTGTCGCAGCTGGGCCACAGGGGTGCAGTGCAGCTCAGCGGACGGCGGAAACCGGCGCTGCCCGACGAAGGGTCTGGGGGCGGGGTCCCAGGAAATCCCTCCCCAGAGCAGCAAAGGCGGTTCTTCCTGAACTAGGTGGGAGTGCCCCAACTTCTACCCCTCCACCCTTTCTTCCTCTACCATCCATCGACCTTCCCCGCCCAAAACAAAACCCAAACTCTATCATAAATAGTGTGTGTGGAGTACAGAAATGTTTGTAAATTGATGTTCCCTACAGGACTTACTTGTACGTCCCCATGTCCCAGTAAACAGTGGACTTGCCTTGTAAAAAAATTGGAAGTAACCGAAGTGTTCAATCATCAGGGGCTGACTAAACGACTTCTGGTATGTTCATACAAAGAAATAGAATGCACCCTTTTAAAGGTAGGATACATGATAACGAAAAAATGTTATGTGAAAAAAAAAAGCAAAATCCAAACAATATATAGTGATATCTTAGTTTTATTAAAGTGTTTATAATATATATATTTACATAGAATTAAAATCTTGGAAGTTACCAGTGATAATCTTTGATGATAGAATTACTGTTGATTTTTGTTTTCTTCTTTATATTGTTTTATATTTATAAAATAATGAATATGATACTTTTATGCTTAGAAGAAAATTAATAAGGGAAATCCCAAAACAAATAAGCAAATATTCATCCCCAAAGAAGAACAATTTTATGATTTTATCACGGTTACATGAGGCTATGTTGGCTCATGGGACTGACTCCATGTGTGCTTATTAACATTAATGGATCTTGTGCTGATACAGGCCAGGGATTGAGAAACACACTCACAAGTCCTTGAAAGGATAATGAGACTTGAGAACATATTAGTAGTGATTATAGATAATTGTTTATTTTCTTCTGAATACATTTCTGTGTTTTTCAAATTTTTCTAGAGAAAGCATGTACAGATTTTATTTTAAAATACAAAAAATAATAACAGGTACAGACTGACTTCCAGATGAAAAACATAGTTAAATGAGTAGGAAGGGAGAAACATATCTTCCAGTCACTGAGAGAGAGATCTTCCTTCTCCAGTTTGAAACAGGATCTTAAATTGTCAGGTGTCATTTGAGATAGCCATCATTTTTTTAATGCTAAAAATGACTATTTTGATAAATATATCTTTCCAATCATAAAACTTCAAAAAGTCTAAACTTTAAAAGCTTTTTCAAAATCACAAAAGCATTATGCAGTTTTTGTGAAAAATAACTGGTAATTTCTTCACTTAGAACTGTAAATATTTTGTTATATACTCTTCCAGATATATAAACAAACTTTTTTTTAACAAAGTAGGAACTATTGTTTTGTGACCTGCTAAATTCATATAACTGTATATACTGGGCTTTTCCCCATGTCATTTAATACATGATTTTTGATGTCTGGGCTGCATATTTATTTTAACATAAGTGTATATCATAATTTATTTAACCGGTTTCCTTTTGTTAAACATCTGTTTATTTTCTTTTTAGCCACTAAGAATAATGATGATTTTAATATTTTTGTTCTTGTGTGTGTTTGACTATTTTTCAGTAAAAGTTGCTAGAACTGAACTACTGAGTCAAAGACTTTTCAGGTCTTTGCCAATTGACACATAGAAAGGGTGCTCCAATCTACACTTCGCTTGGTAGTATCTATTTTGAATATTATAGCGTTATAAGTCTTAAAATCAGATAGCGTTAGTCATTCAGCTTTGTTCTTCTTTTTCAAAGCTCTTTTGCATTTTAGGTCCTTTGCATTTCCATATAGATTTTAGAAACATTTGTTAATTTCCACCAAAATAAAAAAATCTGCCGGGATTTTGATTGGGATGCCATTGAATCTAGAAATCAATTCAGGAAGAATTGACATAATTTACTTAATTGTAAATTTATATGTTAGTTTTTAAAAATTAATAGTTTTTTTTTAGAACTCTGTTAGTTTTGTAGGAAAATTGATCAGAAAGTACAGAGAATTCCCACATACTCTCCCCACTCCCCAGTTTCCCATATTATTTACATTGTGAATTATTGTGGTATATTTGTTGTAATTGATGAACCAATATTGATACATTATTATTAACTGAAGTTTGTAGCTTATGTTACATAGGATTCACTCTTTGTGTTGTACATTCTGTAAGTTTTAACAAATATATAATGACGTCTATCCGCTATTACAGTATCATAGAGATTAGTTTCACACTATTGATTTTTGTATATTGATCTTGTATCCTACAACCTTGCTAAAATCACTTGTTAGTTCTAGTGACTCTTTTGTAGATTCTATTGGATTTTCTGCATAGATGATCATATTGTCTGATAATAAGAGTAGTTTCACATCTTCCTTTCCAGAACCTGTAGTACAATGTTGAAAAGGCGTGTTGGTTCATCCCTGGCTCCTGATCTTAGGGAGTAATGCATTCAGTCTGTCACAGTTAAGTAAGATGTTAGCTATAGATTTTTCATGGATGCCCTTTATGAGGCCGAGGAAGTTTCCTAGTTTGCTGAGAAAATGGATGTTGGATTTTGTCAAATGCCTTTCTGCATCTGCTCAGATGATCTTATGATTTTTCTTTTTCAGTTTAAGATGGTGAATTACACTGATTAATTTTCTGATGTTAAGCTAATTATGCATTCCTGGGGTAAATGCCACTTGGTCATGATGATGTATTATCATTTTTAATGTTCAATTTTGTTTAGATTTTTTTTCTTGCATCTATATTAAAGGGTGATATTGATCTACAGTTTTCTTGTAACATGTTTGTCTTGTTTTGGTGTTAAGGGAATGCTGGCCTCAGAAATTAAATTTAAAATTTCTGGAAAGTTTGTTTACAATCGGTATTATTTCTTCCTTAAACATAGTATTCACCAGTAAAGCCACCTGAACCTGGAGTTTTCTCTTTTGGGAAGGCTCTTAACTACATATTCAGTTTTGGAAATAGATATATAAGGCTTTTTTTTTTTTTTTTTGGCTGTACTGTGTCTTCGTTGCCGCACGCGGGCTTTCTCTAGTTGAGGCGAGCGGGGGCTACTCTTCGTTGCGGTGCGCGGGCTTCTCACTGCGGTGGCTTCTCTTGTTGCTGAGCACGGGCTCTAGGTGCACGGGCTTTAGTAGTTGTGGCTCACAGGCTCAGTAGTTGTGGCACACAGGCTTAGTTGCCCCGCGGCATGTGGGATCTTCCTGGACCAGGGCTCGAACCCATGTTCCCTGCATTGGCAGGTGGATCTTAACCCCGGGACCACCAGGAAAGTCCATAAGGATTTTTAAGTTGCCTAATTCTTCTTGAGTGAGCTTTGGTAGTTTGTGCCTTTCAAATAATTTTTTCCTCTCAGTGTTGTGTTTTCCTCACATGCATGCACTAATCAATACTCTGCTGGAAACTTAAGTGGGCCCTCTGTATATCTCCAGAGTTCTCTCTTCGTGCAGGTCTTTGTTCTCTGGTACTCTGGCCCGTGAACGCTAACCATCTTGATTTTCTTGGACCCTCAGCTCCATCTCAACTCTGGGAATCTGTTGGGCTGTGCCCGATCTCCCCACACAGCAGCCTGGAACCTATCCCGAAGCTGTACACTGCAGCGAGAGTGGGCTTCCCCTTCCTTGTTTTCCACGTTCCAGGTATCATTTTACTTCATTGCCTGATGTCCATTGCCTTGGAAACTCTTGTTAAATTTTGTCTCTTTCTTTCTTTTGGGAGCTTTCAGGCAGGAGAATAAATCTGGTCCATGTTGCTCCATGTTGTATGTTGACAGAAGTCCCTTATGTGTTTTTATATCTTCATAGCAAAGTTTGCCCTTTTAATAGCCCAAAATTCTTAGTTTACATTTGACAGAGGCTATGTACCTTTGAACAACAATGAATTCTTCAAGAACTGTTGTTTTTTTAAAACTCTGTGAGAATTCCTCATAAGTCCTTATTACTTACTCTGTGAAAGACCTATAAACTGTAAAGCTCTATACAGTTATTAAGTATTATCACTGTTACGTATTCCATGGTGTACAAAGCTTATATATATTTTAGGCTTATATTGTTCTGCTTTCACACAAGATTTAGAGGCAACTGAATAATGAAATTCAGGAAAATAATATTATGAAATGCTTAATTTTGGTAACTTAACCAATTATATTTAATAAGTTAAAATTTCTAGCTTAATGATGAGTCATTACACCTGAGGATCCTGGATAGGACTATTTTAAAAGTTTATACTGGGGAAAGCTTTCTCTTAATATCTTGCCTTTACAAGTTCTAGAACTTTAGGGAATGTTTAAATGAAAGGAAAGGTAGCAAAAATTATAGTAATTAATGAATATTAAGGACAAAAATTAAAATACCCATTCAGAGCTGCAAATGTAAAGCTGTATCTCTTATCATGGTTTGAATTGAATATGCTCTAGTGAACACTGAAACCTATCAAGTTCAATTATTTTAGAAATGATAAAATAATTAGAAGTTTCCAAAAATGATGGCAGGAATCTCAGTAAGTGCTTTTGGAGCATTAACCTCAGTTGTTTTTTTTTTTTTTTTGGTAACTGGTAATAGCTTAGTGAATAGTTTAGCAAACTCTTAAAACTTTTTTTCACCCATGGTGGCTATTTTAAATGTATCATATGATTGGAAAGAAGAATAAACCTAAGAGAGCCTTAAGATAAGGTTAAGCCAGTGAGAAGAATTTCCCTTTCCAAAGAAATGCATTTGCCCATTCTGCCACTGTTCGGCAGACTAATAACAACAGCCAACCAATCAGCCAACAAAATTAACAACCAACTCTTATAAGACCACCTCATTAGTATTCACAGGTAACCGTTTCCAAGGCTTTAGAGATACATGAATTAACTCTGAATCCTTACTTGAGAAAAATTCTATTCTCTTCATGATGAAAGAGGAAATGAAACTAGCCCTTTGATGGGTGAGCATTAATACAATGCATGTTTTAAAAGTGTAACTTGCAAGTTGTCATAAAGTCAGTCTGAGGAACTGAGATTCTAAATCAAACCCTATTCTGTATTTTGAGTCATCCAGTTTTGATTCCTACAGATACCACGTCCTATCAAATACAGAAACCAGTGAGCAGGATAAGTTGGACACGGACAGCTTTCTAGTTAAGTAGCTGCGGACTCTTACACCGCAACTATCAGGAAATTTCTACTTGACTTGACTAGAACCACAAGACTGAAGTTTCTTGTATGAAAAAATGATTACTGACTATTCTATCAATTTGAGACTTCTGGGTTCACTAGGAACAAGCACGGTATCTTTCCTCCATGGGAAATGCATCACATCAGGCATAGAGTTTATTCTAATCTTCTGCTTCTTCCAGATAAATATGTCCTGCCGCAACTACGAGATGCTGGCCAATGTGAATTAGTTGGGTCTTTGTTGCTGCGTGCAGGCTTTTCTCTAGTTGCGGTGAGTGGGGGCTACTCTTCATTGCAGTGTGGGTGCTTCTCATTCTGGTGGCTTCTCTTGTTGCGGAGCACAGGCTCTAGGCATGTGGACTCAGTAGTTGTGGCATGTGGACTCAGTAGTTGTGGCTCGCGGGCTCTAGAGTGCAGGCTCAGTAGTTGTGGCCCACGGGCTTAGTTGCTCCGTGGCATGTGGGATCTTCCCAGACCAGGGATTGAACCCATATCCCCTGCATTGGCAGGCGGATTCTTAACCACTGTGCCACCAGGGAAGTCCTAGGAGGGAAACTTTAATCCTTTCCTTTAAAAAAATCAGTCCTGGTAGCTCTGTCATATCCTACAGCATGGATGAATCTGGAAGACATTATCCTGAGTGAAATAAGCCAGACGCTAAAGGACAGATATTGTGGGATTGCACTTATATGAGGTCCTTAGAGAAGTAAAATTCATAGAGACTGAAAGTAGAAGAGAGGTTGCCAGGGACTGGCAGCAGGTGGGAATGTTTTATTTTTAAACTAATATAGAGTTTAATTTTGCAAGATGAGAAGAGTTCTGGTGATTGGTTGCACAACAGTGTGAATAGATTTAACCCTATTGAGCTGTACGTGTAGAAATAGTTAAGATGGAAAATTTTATGTCATGTGTACTTTACCACAATTTAAAATTAAACAAGCAAACCTCCAGTTGCTTCCCATTGCTGATAACAATAATTCCCAGTATTTTTTTTTCATCAAGGCACACATAGAAATGATGACTAAGCACACTTGGGTGAACAAGCCAAGTCGTTCATGGTCAGAGGTGACCAGCTGGGGTTTCTGGCCATCTCGGGCTCCGTTTGTTTGCCCAAAAGTCTGAAAGGATCAACCGCTTGGCACTTCAGTGACCCATTCACAGACCCCTGGTTAGGAATATTTTTAAACAAAAAAAGCAGTGTATTGATTTATATATCCAGGTATTGACTTACATATCCCATAGGCAAGGATGTTTTGAGGGGTGCAAACAATTTTGTTGGACTTGTGCTCATCTCCCCTTTGACTCTGCATCTCACTAGATGTCAGCTCCATTTTTTCAGAAATGCTCTCTCAAAGCTACTGATTTTCAGTCAGAAGTAGAGCTGCTTTGCAAACTATTTAGCATCTCTAGTCTAAACATGTGTGTACCTGCCTCCTGATATACGTAGGAAGAGTTTCTCTAGGGAAATGGTTCTCAGCTGGTGGTCCTACTCTGTTTCTCAAGCTTTGATGTGTTTACAAAGCACCGGAGAGCCTGTCCAAATGCAGTTTCAGATTCCCTAGGTTTGGAGTGGGCCCCACCTTTTGCCCTTTTTCATCTCTAACAATATCTGTAACATTGAAGCTGCTGGTCCAAGGGCCACACTTTGAGTATCAAGGCATTAGAGGATGTTCAGGCATGTGCAGGAACATTTTTGGTTGTCACGTGACTGGGAACACTCCTGGCTACACTCTCTGGTGGGGAGCAGAGATGTTAAACTTCTTGCAATGTGCAGGAGAGTTCTACATAATGAAGAATTATCCCACTCAAGATACCAATAGCTCGCCCTTTAAAGGGGGGAAGCCGTGCTCACAGGCCTGATAGGATGCAAGCCTAAATAGTTTAGGATAAAAGTCACAAAAGTTTTCATAACACATCAGAATAGAATATGACACTCAAAAAAAGTTAAAAACCACAGAAACAGTTTAAAAGTCATTATTTAAGTTTTTTTCTTTTGGGGGGGGTTAAAAAATACCATTAAGGTTTTAGCATCTACTTTTCACGTGCTTAGATCAGAATTCAACCTGATTTCAAATCCTGGTTTTAATCTAAAAAAAGTGTTGAGAAGCCAGACACTTCCTCCATATTTTATGTGGTGGTTCACACTTTAGTGCTATAAGTATAAATGCCTGTATATATGACTGGAGCAGGTGCTGTGAGGTATTTTAGTTAAGATGTGAAGTCTCTGCTTGGTGGAAGCATGCCAAGTAGGTTAGATTTCATCTTCACTGCATCCTTTTCTCTCATTCTCACATCGATTTTTGTTAGATGTTTGGCTACATCAGCCATTATACTGGGTTCTGAACATTAAGCCAAAATGATATGGTCTATGTTTCTGAGAGTATATGTAATGTTAAGGAAACAGGCTCTGGTCCTAGACAGACTGGATTCAAATCCTGGCTCATTGTGTGACCAGGAAATGCTTCGTTGTATGACCTTAAACAAATTACTTAACTACTTAGATTCTCAGCTGTGAAATTGGATAATACTGGCACCTACTTCCTGGGTTTTTATGAGTAATTAATAGATGAAAAACATTTAGAATAATGCCACGCACATGGTCAGCATTCAATAGATGTTTATTACTACTAAATTATCCATTTGAGTTTGTAAAAGGGTATATTTTATGGTATAGTGTGGGAAGACAAAGGAGCCTCATAGTACAGAGAATGTTGTGTTTCATAATAAATGTGAAAGGGCTCCAAGATAAATTAATTGGGGTGTTTCTATACAACTGAATACTATTCAGTAGTTTAGACCAGCGGTTCTCACTTTGCTGTGCATCAGAATCACCTGGAGTATTTGTTAAGCCATAGGTGCTGGGCTCTCCCCTCTAAGTTTTTGATTCACTGGGTGAGGGGCAGAGTCCTAGAATTTGCAAATTCGAGCAAATTCCCACGTGATGTTCATGCTGCTCATCAAGGACCACACTTTGAGAATCACTGGTTTAGATTAGGGTTTCTCAACCTTGGCCCTACTGACATGCCAGACCAGGTAATTTTTTGCTGTGGGCCTGTCCTGTGTACTGCAGGATGTCTAGCAGCATCCCTGGCTTCTACCCACGTGATGCCAGCAACCCCTCCTCCTCCCCCATTGTGACAACCAAAAACACGTCCCCAGATGTCCCTCGGGGAGGCAAAATTGCCTCCTGTTGAGAACCACTGGTTAGGAAGAATGAACTAGTAAAAATTTGTCTATAGTAGGCTGCAAAAAAAGACTTCCAGATGGTATGCATCCATTCATGTAAAATTTAGAAACACACAAAACATTTTCATAAATACAAAAGTATGCATTAAAAGTATCAAAACTATGGAATTGAAGGAGACACAGCAAAATCATAAAAACAGTCTCTGCAGGGAGAGAGGAAAGAAAATAGGCCTGGGGCTGGGTGTTCTGTCTGTAGTGGTTGAGTGTTTTTTTGTTTGTTTGATTTTTGTTTTTGCGGTACGTGGGCCTCTCACTGTTGTGGCCTCTCCCGTTGTGGAGCACGGGCTACAGACGCACAGGCTCAGCGGTCATGGTTCACTGGCCCAGCCGCTCCGCGGCATGTGGGATCTTCCCGGACCGGAGCACGAACCCGTGTCCCCTGCATTGGCAGGCGGACTCTCAACAACTGCGCCACCAGGGAAGCCAGTGGTTGAGTGTTTTATGACTTAAATGTTTTTAAAAATCAGGAACTCATTTGAGACCTGACCATTTCCGTTAATTGTGAGCCATAGGTATGTGCATATTTATGATACTATTCTCTGTATTTTCCTATATTTAGAACATTATTTCCAAATAAACACACACACACACATATTTAGTAAGGAAAGGAGGGCTTCCCTGGTGGCGTAGTGGTTGGAAGTCCGCCTGCCGATGCAGCGGACACGGGTTCGTGCCCTGGTCCGGGAAGATCCCACATGCTGCGGAGCGGCTGGGCCCATGAGCCATGGCCGCTGAGCCTGCGCGTCCGGAGCCTATGCTCCGCAACGGGAGAGGCCACAACAGTGAGAGGCCCGCGTACCGCAAAAACAAACAACAACAACAACAAAAAACCCAAAACAAAAAATAAAAATTGTAAATCAACTGTATTTCAATAAAAAATAAATTAATAATAACAAAAGACAGCACCAGTTCATATCAGGAGGGGCTAAGAGCAGGGAACCTTTAAAAAATATTCATGGACTCACCAGTCATCTTCCCTCAATGAGAGAGGACAGGACAGGACTTTCTGGCTGTCACATAAGAATTGTGACCGTAAAACAATGAGATATTTCACAAATCGCACATAAAAACCAATCTTAAGACTCCTCCTTGTGAGAACACCAGAATCACAACTAGCTGCTGGACAGTCATCCACAGGAAGACACTGGAGCTCACCAAAAAAGACACCCCACATCCAAAGACAAAGGAGATGGTAGGAGGGGTGCAATCACAATAAAATCAAATCCCATAACTGCTGTGTGGGTGACTCACAAACTGGAGAACACTTATACCACAGAAGTCCACTCATTGGAGTGAAGGTTCTGAGCCCCACGACAGGTTTCCCAACCTGGGGGTCCGGCAACGGGAGGAGGAATTCCTAGAGAATCAGACTTTGAAGCCTAGTGGGATTTGATTGCAGGACTTCGACAGGACTGGGGGAAAAAGAGACTCCACTCCTGGAGGGCATACACAAAGTAGTGTGTGCATCAGGACCCAGGGGAAGGAGCAGTGACCCCAGGGGAGACTGAATGAAACCTACCTGCTAGTGTTGGAGGGTCTCCTGCAGAGGCAGGGGGTGGGGGGCTGTGGCTCACCATGGGGACAAGGACACTGGCAGCAGAAGTTCTGGGAAGTACTACTTGGCATGAGCCCTCCCAGAGTCTGTCATCAGCCCCACCAAAGAGCCCAGGTAGGCTCCAGTGTTGGGTTGCCTCAGGCCAAACAAGCAACAGGGAGGGAACCCAGCCCCACCCATCAGCATCAAGTTTTATTGATTAAAGTTTTACTGAGCTCTGCCCACCAGAGCAACACCCAGCTCTACCCACCACCAGTCCCTCCCATCAGGAAACTTACACAAGCCTCTTAGATAACCTCATACACCAGAGGGCAGATAGCAGAAGCAAGAACTACAATCCTGCAGCCTGTGGAACAAAAACCACATTCACAGAAAGATAGACAAGATGAAAAGGCAGAGAGCTATGTACCAGATGAAGGAACAAGATAAAACCCCAGAAAAACAACTAAATGAAGTGGAGATAGGCAACCTTCCAGAAAAAGAATTCAGAATAATGATAGTGAAGATGATCCAGGACCTCGGAAAACGAATGGAGGCAAAGATGGAGAAGATGCAAGAAAAGTTTAACAAAGACCTAGAAGAATTAAAGAACAAACAAACAGAGATGAACAATATAATAACTGAAATGAAAACTACACTAGAAGGAATCAATAGCAGAATAACTGAGGCAGAAGAACGGATAAGTGACCTGGAAGACAGAATGGTGGAATTCACTGCTGCAGAAGAGAATAAAGAAAAAAGAATGAAAAGAAGTGTAGACAGCCTAACAGATGTCTGGGACAACATTAAATGCAACAACATTCTCATTATGGGGGTCCCAGAAGGAGAAGAGAGAGAGAAAGGACCAGAGAAAATATTTGAAGAGATTAGAATCAAAGCTTCTTTAACATGGGAAAGGAAATAGCCAGCCAAGTCCAGGAAGTGCAGCGAGTCCCATACAGGATAAACCGAAGGAGAAACACACTGAGACACATAATAATCAAATTGGGAAAAATTAAAGACAAAGAAAAATTATTGAAAGCAGCAAGGGATAAACGAAAAATAACATACAAGGGAACTCCCATAATGGTAACAGCTGATTTCTCAGCAGAAACTCTACAAACCTGAGCCTGCGCGTCTGGAGCCTGTGCTCCACAACGGGAGAGGCCACCGCAGTAAGAGGCCAAAAAAAAAAAAAAAAAAAAAATCTTCCAGCAAACAAAAGTCCAGGACCAGATGGCTTCACAGGTGAATTCTATCAAACATTTAAAGGAGAGCTAACACCCATCCTCCTCAGCTCTTCCAAAAAATTGCAGAAGGAATACTCCCAAACTCATTCTTCAACGCCACCATCACCCTGATAACAAAACCAGGCAAAGATACTAGAAACAAAGAAAATTACAGACCAATATCACTGATGAATATAGATGCAAAAATTCTCAACAAAATACTAGCAAACAGAATGCAACAACACATTAAAAGGATCATACACCATGATCAAGTGGGATTTATCCCAGGGATGCAAGGATTCTTCAATATACACATATCAATCAATGTGATACACCATATTAACAAACTGAAGAATAAAAACCATATGATCATCTCAATAGATGCAGAAAAAGCTTTAGACAAAATTCAACACCGATTTATGATAGAAACTCTCCAGAAAGTGGGCATAGAGGGAACCTACCTCAACATCATAAAGACCATATATGACAAACCCACAGCAAACATCATTCTCAATGGTGAAAAACTGAAAGCATTTCCTCTAAGATCAGGAGCGAGACAAGGATGTCCACTCTCACCACTATTATTCAACATACTTTTGGAAGTCCTAGCCACTTCAATCAGAGAAGAAAAAGAAATAAAAGGAATACAAATTGGAAAAGAAGAAGTAAAACTGTCACTGTTTGCAGATGACATGATACTATACAGAGAATCCTAAAAATGCCACCAGAAAACTACTAGAGCTAATCAATGAATTTGGTAAAGTTGCAGGATACAAAATTAATGCACAGAAATCTCTTGCTTGCCTATACACTAATGATGAAAAATCTGAAAGAGAAATTAAGGAAACACTCCCATTTACCATTGCAACAAAAGAATAAAATACCCAGGAATAAACCTACCTAGGGCGAAAACTATAAGACACTGATGAAAGAAATTAAAGGTGATACCAACAGATGGATAGATATACCATGTTCTTGGATTGGAAGAATCAATATTGTGAAAATGACTATACTACCCAAAGCAATCTACAGATTCAATGCAATCCCTATCAAATAACCAATGCCATTTTTTACGGAACCAGAACAAAAAATCTTAAAATTTGTGTGGAGACACAGAAGACCCCGAATAGCTTAAGCAGTGTTGAGGGAAAAAAATGGAGCTGAAGGAATCAGACTCCCTGACTTCAGACTATACTACAAAGCTACAGTAATCAAGACAATATGGTACTGGCACAAAAACAGAAACATAGATCAATGGAACAAGATACAAAGCCCAGAGATAAACCAACGAACCTATGGTCAACTAATCTATGACAAAGGAGGCAAGGATATACAATGGAGAAAAGACAGTCTCTTCAATAACTGGTGCTGGGAAAACTGCACAGCTACATGTAAAAGAATGAAATTAGAACACTCCCTAACACCATACACTAAAAGAAACTCAAGATTGATTAGAGACCTAAATGTAAGACTGGACACTATAAAACTCTTAGAGGAAAACAAGGCAGAACACTCTCTGACATAAATCACAGCAAGATCTTTTTTGATACACCTCCAAGAGTAATGGAAATAAAAAGAAAAATAAACAAATGGGACCTAATGAACTTCAAAGCTTTTGCACAGCAAAGAAAACCATAAAAAAGACAAAAAGACAACCCTCAGAATGAGAGAAATATTTGCAAATGAATCAATGGACAAAGGATTAATCTCCATAATATATAAATAGCTCATGCAGCTCAATATTAAAGAAACAAACAACCCTATCCAAAAATGGGCAGAAGACCTAAATAGACATTTCTCCAAAGAAGACATACAGATGGCCAGGAAGCACACGAAAAGCTGATCAATTTTACTAATTATTAGAGAAATGCAAATCAAAACTACAATGAGGTATCACCTCACACCAGTTAGAATGGGCATCATCAGAAAATCTACAAACAATAAATGCTGGAGAGGGTGTGGAGAAAAGGGAACTGTCTTGCACTGTTGCTGGGAATGTAAATTGATATAGCCACTATGGAGAACAGTTTGGACGTTCCTTAAAAAACTAAAAATAGAATTACCATATGATCCAGCAATCCCACTGCTGGGTGTATACCCAGAGAAAACCATAATTCAAAAAGACACATGCACCCCAATGTTCATTGCAGCACTATTTACAATAGCCCGGTCATGGAAGCAACCTAAATGCCCATCAACAGATGGATGGATAAAGAAGTTGTGGATCATATATACAATGGAATATTACTCAGCCATAAAAAGGAATGAAATTAGGTCATTAGTAGAGACGTGGATGGGTCTAGAGACTGTCATACCGAGTGAAGTAAGTTAGAAAGAGAAAAGCAAATATCGTATATTAACGCATGTATGTGGAACCTAGAAAAGTGGTACAGATGAACTGGTTTGCAGGGCACAAGTTGAGACACAGATGTAGAGAACAAATGTATGGACACCAAGGGGGGAAAGCCTCGGGGGTGGTGGGGGTGGTGGGGATGGGGGCGTGGTGAATTGAGCGATTGGGATTGACAATGTATACACTGATGTGTATAAAATTGATGACTAATATGAACCTGCTGTTTAAAAAATAAATAAAATAAAATTCAAAAAAAAGAAAAAAAACAACCTTAAGAGTTTAGAGATTTACATATATCCAGACCAGAGCATTGAGATAATACCACATATGTAGCTGGCCATTCCTAGTCTACATGAATTCTTACAAAGCTGTTTGGTTTTACTCATTTTTCATCCAGCTGGGCTATCTCACATCCCTTGAATATAGATATATAACTCCATATCATAGTTGAAATCTTTTTAAATTTAATTTTATTTTTTAAACATCTTTATTCGAGTATAATTGCTTTACAATGATGTGTTAGTTTCTGCTGTATAACAAAGTGAATCAGCTATATATATATATATATATATATATATATATATATATATATATCCCCATATCTCCTCCATCTTGAGTTTCCCTCCCACCCTTCTTCTCCCACCCCTCTAGGTGGACACAAAGCACCGAGCTGATCTCCCTGTGCTATGCGGCTGCTTCCCACTAGCTATCTATTTTACCTTTGGTGGTGTGTATATGTACATGCCAATCTCTCACTTCGTCCCAGCTTACCCTTTCCCCTCTGCGTGTCCTCAAGTCCATTCTCTATGTCTGCATCTTTATTCCTGTCCTGCCCCTAGTTTCTTCAGAACCTCTTTTTTCTTTTTTAGATTCCATATACATGTGTTAGTATATGGTATTTTTTTTTCACTTTCTGACTTACTTCACTCTGTATGACAGACTCTAGGTCCATTCAACTCACTACAAATAACTCAATTTCGTTTCTTTTTATGGCTGAGGAATATTCCATTGAATATATGTGCCACATCTTCTTTATCCATACATCTGTCGATGGACACTTAGGTTGCTTCCATGTCCTGGCTATTGTCAATAGAGCTGCAATGAACATTGTGGTACATGACTCTTTTTCAATTATGGTTTTCTCAGGGTATATGCCCAGTAGTAAGATTGCTGGGTCATATGGTAGTTCTATTTTTAGATTTTTAAGGAACCTCCATACTGTTCTCCATAGTGGCTGTATTAATTTATATTCCCACAAACAGTGCAAGAGAGTTCCCTTTTCTCCACATCCTCTCCAACATTTATTGTTTGTAGATTTCTTGATGATGGCCATTCTGACTGGTGTGAGGTGATGCTTCATGGTAGTTTTGATTTGCATTTCTCTGATAATTAGTGATGTTGAGCATCCTTTCATGTGTTTGCTGGCTATCTGTATGTCTTCTCTGGAGTAATGTCTATTTAGGTCTTCTGCCCATTTTTGGATTGGGTTGTTTGTTTTCTTGATAATGAGCTACATGAGCTGCTGCTTGTATATTTTGGAGAGTATTCCTTTGTCAGTTGCTTTGTTTGCAAATATATTCTCCCATTCTAAGGTTGTCTTTTTGTCTTGTTTATGGTTTCCTTAGCTCTTCAAAAGCTTTTAAGTTTCATTAGGTCCCATTTGTTTACTTTTATTTCCATTTCTCTAGGAGGTGTCAAAAAGAATCTTGCTGTGATTTATGTCATGGAGTGTTCTGCCTATGTTTTCCTCTAAGAGTTTTATAGCGTCTGGCCTTACATTTAGGTCTTTAATTCATTTTGAGTTTATTTTTGTGTATGGTGTTAGGGAGTGTTCTAATTTCATACTTTTACATGTACCTGTCCAGTTTTCCCTGCACCACTTACTGAAAAGGCTGTCGTTTCTCCACTGTATATTCTTGCCTCCTTTATCAAAGATAAGGTGACCATATGTGTGTGGGATTATCTCTGGGCTTTCTATCCTGTTCCATTGATCTATATTTCTGTTTTTGTGCCAGTATCATACTGTCTTGATTACTGTAGCTTTGTAGTATAGTTTGAAGTCAGGGAGCCTGATTCCTCCAGCTCCACTTTTAGTTCTCAAGATTGCTTTGGCTCTTCGGGGTCTTTTGTGTTTCCATACAAATTGTGAAATTTTTTGTTCTAGTTCTGTGAAAAATGCCAGTTTTAGTTTGATAGGGATTGCATTGAATCTGTGGATTGCTTTGGGTAGTAGACCCATTTTCACAATGTTGATTCTTCCAATGCAAGAATATGGTATATCTATTTGTATCATCTTTAATTTCTTTCATCAGTGTCTTATAATTTTCTGCATACAGGTCTTTTGTCTCCTTAGGTAGGTTTCTTCCTAGGTAGTTTATTCTTTTTGTTACAGTGGTAAATGGGAGTGTTTCCTTAATTTCTCTTTCAGATTTTTCATCATTACTGTATAGGAATGCAAGAGATTTCTGTGCATTAACTTTGTATCCTGCTACTTTACCAAATTCATTGATTAGCTCTAGTGGTTTTTCTGCTAGTGTCTTTAGGATTCCCCATGTATAATATCATGTCATCTGCAAACAGTGACAACTTTACTTCTTCTTTTCTGATTTGTATTCCTTTTATTTCTTTTTCTTCTCTGATTGCTGTGGCTAAAACTTCCAAAACTATGTCAAATAATAGTGGTGAAAGTGGGCAACCTTGTCTTGTTCCTGATCTTAGTGGAAATGCTTTCAGTTTTTCACCATTGAGAAAGATGTTTGCTGTGGGTTTGTCATATATGGCCTTTAATATGTTGAGGTAAGTTCCCTCTATGCCTACTTTCTGGAGAGTTTTTATCATAAATGGGTGTTGAATTTTGTCAAAAGCTTTTTCTGCATCTATTGAGATGATCATAAGGTTTTCTCCTTCAATGTGTTAATATGGTGTGTCACATTGATTGATTTGCATATATTGAAGAATCCATGCATTCCTGGAATAAACCTCACTAGATCATGGTGTATGATTCTTTTAATGTGTTGTTGGATTCTGTTTGCTAGTATTTTGTTGAGGAGTTTTGCATCTATGTTCACCAGTGATATTGGCGTGTATTTTTCTTTCTTTGTGACATCTTTGTCTGGTTTTGGTATCAGCGTGATGGTGGCCTTGTAGAATGAGTTTAAGTGTGTTCCACCCTTTGCTATATTTTGGAAGAGTTTGAGAAGGATGGGTGTTATCTCCTCTCTAAAGTTTGATAGAATTCACCTGTGAAGCCGTCTGGTCCTGGGCTTTTGTTTGTTGGAAGATTTTTAATCACAGTTTCAATTTCAGTGCTTGTGATTGGTCTGTTTATATTTTCTATTTCTTCCTGGTTCAGTCTCAGAAGGTTGTGCTTTTCTAAGAATTTGTCCATTATTTCCGGGTGTCCATTTTACTGGCATATAGTTCCTTGTTGTAATCTCTCATGATCCTTTGTATTTCTGCAGTGTCAGTCGTTACTTCTCCTTTTTCATTTCTAATTCTATTGATGTGAGTCTTCTCCCTTTTTTTCTTGATGAGTCTGGCTACTGTTTTATCAATTTTGTTTATCTTCTCAAAGAACCAGTTGTACTGATCTTTGCTATTGTTTCCTTCATTTCTTTTTCATTTATTTCTGATCTGATCTTTATGATTTCTTTCCTTCTGCTAACTTTGGGGTTTTTTTTGTTCTTGTTTCTCTAAATGCTTTAGGTGTAAGGTTAGGTTGTTTATTTGAGATGTTTCTTGTTTCTTAAGGTAGGATTGTATTGCTATAAACTTCCCTCTTAGAATTGCTTTTGCTGCATCCCATAGGTTTTGGGTCTTCGTGTTTTCATTTGTTTCTAGGTATTTTTTGATTTCCTCTTTGATTTCTTCGGTGATCTCTGGTTATTAAGTAGTATATTGTTTAGGCTCTGTGTGTTTGTATTTTTTACAGATTTTTTCCTGTAATTGGTATCTAGTCTCATAGCACTGTGGTTGGAAAAGATACTTAATATGATTTCAATTTTCTTAAATTTACAAAGGCTTGATTTGTGACCCAAGATATGATCTATCCTACAGAATGTACCATGAGCACTTGAGAAGAAAGTGTATTCTGTTGTTTTTGGATGGAATTTCCTACAAGTAATAATTAAGTGTATCTTGTTTAATGTATCATGTAAAGCTTGTGTTTCCTTAATAATTTTCATTTTGGATGATCTGTCCATTGGTGAAAGTGTGGTGTTTAAGTCCCCTACTATGATTGTGTTACTGTCGATTTCCTGTTTTATGGCTGTTAACATTTGCCTTATATATTGAGGTGCTCCTATGTTGGGTGCATAAATATTTACAATTGTTATATCTTCTTTTTGGATTGGTCCCTTGACCATTATGTAGTGTCCTTCTTTGTCCCTTGTAATAGCCTTTGTTTTAAAGTCTATTTTGTCTGATATGAGAATTGCTACTCCAGCTTTCTTTTGATTTCCCTTTGCATGGAATATCTTTTTCCATCCCCTCACTTTCAGTCTGTATGTGTCCCTCGGTCTGAAGTGGGTCTCTTGTAGACAGCATATATCCAGGACTTGTTTTTGTATCTATTCAGCCAGTCTGTGTCTTGGTTGGAGCATTTAATCCATTTACATTTAAGGTAGTTACCGATATGTATGTTCCTATTACCATTTTCTTAATTGTTTTGGGTTTGTTATTGTAAGTGTTTTCCTCCTCTTGTGTATCCTACCTAGAGACGTTCCTTTATTATTTGTTGTAAAGCTGGTTTGGTGGTGCTGAATTCTCTTAGCATTTGCTTGTCTGTAAATGTTTTAATTCCTTTGTCGAATCTGAATGAGATCCTTGTTGGGTAGAGTAACCTTGGTTGTAGGTTTTTCCCTTTCATCACTTTAAATATGTCCTGCCACTCCCTTCTGGCTTGCAGAGTTTCTGCTGAAAGATCAGCTGTTAACATTATGGAGATTCCCTTGTATGTTACTTGTTGCTTTTCCCTTGCTGCTTTTAATATTTTTTCTTTGTATTTAATTTTTGATAGTTTGATTAGTATGTGTCTTGGCGTGTTTCTCCTTCGATTTATCCTGTATGGGACTCTCTATGCTTCCTGGACTTGACTATTTCCTTACCCATATATAGGAAGTTTTTGACTATAATCTCTGCAAATATTTTCTCAGTCCCTTTTTTTTTCCTATTCTTCTTCTGGGACCCCTATAATTCAAATGTTGGTGCATTTAATGTTGTCCTAGAGGTCTCTGAGATTGTCCTCAATTGTTTTCATTCTTTTTTCTTTATTTGCTCTGTGGTGGTTATTTCCACTCTTTTATCTTCCCGGTCATTTATCTGTTCTTCTGCCTCAGTTATTCTGCTGTTGATTCCTTCTAGACAATTTTTAATTTCATTTTTTGTGCTGTTCATCATTGTCTGTTTGCTCTTTAGTTCTTCTAGGTCCTCGTTAATGTTTCTTGTATTTTCTCCATTCTATTTCCAAGAATTGGGATCATCTTTACTATCATTAGTCTGAATTCTTTTTCAGGTAGACTGCCTATTTCCTCTTCATTTGTTTGACCTGGTGGGTTTTTTCCTTGCCCCTTCATCTGCTGAGTGTTTCTCTGTCTTCTCATTTTGCTTAACTTACTGCGTTTGGGGTCTCCTTTTCGCAAGCTGCAGGTTCATAGTTCCCATTGTTTTTGGTGTCTGCTCCCAGTGGCTAAGATTGGTTTAGTGGGTTGTGTAGGCTTCCTGGTTGAGGGGACTAGTGCCTGTGTTCTGGTGGATGAGGCTGGATCTTGTCTTTCTGGTGGGCAGGACCATGTCCTGTGGTGTGTTTTGGGGTGTCTGTGACCTTATTCTGATTTTAGGCAGGCTCTCTGCTAATGGATGGGGTTGTGTTCCTGTCTTGGTAGTTGTTTGGCATAGGGTGTCCAGCACTGTAGCTTGCTGGTCGTTGAGTGAAGCTGGGTCTTAGCCTTGAGATGGAGATCTCTGGGAGAGCTTTTGCTGTTTGATATTATGTGGGACCAGGAGGTCTCTGGTGGATCAATGTCCTTAACTTGGCTCTCCCACCTCAGAGGCTCAGACCTGACACCAGGCCTGAGCACCAAACCCTGCCAGCCACATGGCTAGGTATGTGGGGAGTTTCTTGCCTTTTGCGAAGCCTGAGGTCTTCTGCCAGCGTTCCGTAGGTGTTCTGTAGGAGCTGTTCCACCTCTGGATGTAGTTTTGTTTTGTTTTGTTTTTTGCGGTACGCAGGCCTCTCACTGTTGTGGCCTCTCCCGTTGCGGAGCACAGGCTCCGGACGCGCAGGCTCAGCGGCCATGGCTCACGGGCCCAGCCGCTCCGCGGCATGTGGGATCTTCCTGGACTGGGGCACGAACCCGTGTCCCCTGCATCAGCAGGCGGAGTCTCAACCACTGCGCCACCAGTGAAGCCCTGGATGTAGTTTTGATGTATTTGTGAGGAGGAAGGTAATCTCCACGTCTTACTCCTCCACCATCTTGAAGGTGCTTCGCTATCCTTTTTCATAGGAAATATTTTCTTTACCAATCTTGACCTATTGAAAATTTAAAAACTCCATCAAAGCTTTGGTCAAATACCATTCTTTTATTTTTTTATAAAAGTTGACGTATAATTGACGTAACATCATATTAGTTTCAGATATGCAGCATAATGATTCAGTATTTGTATTTTTCATGAAACAATCACAAATGTATATTTAACATTCACCACCATATGCAGTAACAAAACTTTTCTTGTGATGAGAACTTTAAAGACCTACTCTCTTAGCAACTTTCAAATATGCAATACAGTATTGTTGAATATAGTCACCATGCTGTGAATTATATTCCCAGGACTTATTTATTTTATAAGTGGGAGTTTGTACCTTTTGACCCCTTTGACCCATTTCTCCCACCCACAGCCCTTGCCTCTTGGCAATTACCGATTTGTTCACTTATCTATGAGCTCAGGATTTTTTTGTTTTTGCTTTATATATTCCTCATATAAGTGAAAATCATACAGTATGTATCTTTCTTTGACTTATTTCCCTTAGCATAATGCCCTCAAGGTAACTTCATATTGTTGCAAATAGCAAAATTTGATTTTTTATAGCTGAATATTATTCCACTGTGTATATATACACACCAGATTTTCTGTATTCATTCATCCATTGATGGACACTAAGGGTGTTTCTATGTCTTGGCTATTGTAAATAATGCTGCAGTGAACTTGGGAGTGCATATATCTTTGAGTTACTGTTTTAATTTCCTTTAGATAAATACCTAGAAGTGGAATTGCTAGATCACATGGTAGTTCTATTATTAATTATTTTGAGGACCCTACATACTCTTTTCTATATTGGTTCAACCAATTTACATTTCAACTGACAGTGCTCAAGGGTTCCCTTTTCTCCACATCCTCTTCGACACTTATTATTTCTTGTCGGTTGATAGCCGTTCTAACAGGTGTGAAGTGGTGCCTCATTGAGGTTTTAATTTGCATTTCTCTGATGATAAGTGATGTTGAGCATCTTTTCTTGTACATGTTGGCCATTTGTAGGTCTTCATTGGAAAACTGTCTGTTCAGATCCTTTGCCCATTTTAAAAATCAGGTTGTTTTCTTTTTTTGCTATTGAGTTGTGTGAGTTCTTTATATATTTTGGATATTAACCTCTTATTAGATATTTGATGTACAGGTATTTTCTCATATTTGGTAAGTTGCCTTTTCATTCTGTTGAAGCTTTCCTTTGCTACGCAGAAGCCTTTTAGTTTGATGTAGTCCTACTTGTTTCTTTTTGCTTTTGTAGCCTTTGATTTTGGTGTCAAATCTACAAAATCATTGACAAGACTGATGCCTATATTTACTTCTAGGAGTTTCATGGTTTCAGGTTTTACATTCAAGTCTTTGATCCATTTTAATTTGCTCAATATTTGTGTATGGTGTAAGATAGTTCTTTTGCACGTGGCTGTCCAGTTTTCCCAGCACCATTTATTGAAGAGACTGTCCTTTACCCATTGTATATTCTTGGCTTCTTTGTCATAAATTAATTGAAGATATTTGTATGGGTTTTTCTCTGGGCTCTCTGTTCCATTGATCTATGTGGTCTGTTTTTATGCTAATGCCATATTGTTTTGATTGCTATAGTTTTGTAATATATTTTGAAAACAGGAAGCATGATGCCTCCAGTTTTGTTCTTCTTCAAGGTTGTGTTGACTGTTCAGGATCTTTTGTGATTTCATTTGAATTTTCAGCTTATTTGTTCTATTTCTCTAAAAAAATGCCATTGGAATTTTGATAGGGATTGCATTGAACCTATATTAGATTGCTTTGGTAGTATGGACATTTTAATATTAATACTTCTAATCCAGGAGCACAGAATATCTTTCTATTCATTCATTTGTATCATCTTGGATTTCTTTCATCTATGTCTTATACTTTTCCATGTACAGGTCTTTCACCTTCTTAAATTTATTCTTAAGTATTTTATTCTTTTTGATGCAATTGAAAATGGGATTGTTTTCTTTTTCTTCTTTTTTTAAAATTTTATTTTTTTTACAGCAGGTCCTTATTAGTCATCAATTTTATACACATCAGTGTATACATGTCAATCCCAATTGCCCAATTCATCCCACCACCACCCCAACCTCCACCACTTTTCCCCCTTGAGGTCCATATGTTTGTTCTCTACATCTGTGTCTCAATTTCTGCCCTTCATACTGGTTCATCTGTACCATTTTTCTAGGTTCCACATACATGCGTTAATATACGATATTTGTTTTTCTTTCTGACTTACTTCACTCTGTATGACAGTCTGTAGATCCATCCACGTCTCAACAAATGACCCAATTTCGTTCCTTTTTATGGCTGAGTAATATTCCATTGTATATATGTACCACATCTTCTTTATCCATTCATCTGTTGATGGGCATTTAGGTTGCTTCCATGACCTGGCTATTGTATATAGCGCTGCAGTGAACACTGGGGTGCGTGTGTCTTTTTGAATTATGGTTTTCTCTGGGTATATGCCCAGTAGTGGGATTGCTGGATCATATGGTAATTCTATTTTTAGTTTTTTAAAGAACCTCCATACTGTTCTATGTAGTGGCTCTATCAATTTACATTCCCACCCACAGTGCAAGAGGGTTCCCTTCTCTCCACACCCTCTCCAGCATTTGTTGTTTGTAGATTTTCTGATGATGCACATTCTAACTGGTGTGAGATGATACCTCATTGTAATTTTTTTTTTTTTTTTTTTTTGCAGTACGCAGGCCTCTCACTGTTGTGGCCTCTCCCGTTGCAGAGCACAGGCTCGGGACACGCAGGCTCAGCAGCCATGATTCACGGGCCCAGCTGCTCCGCGGCATGTGTGATCCACCCAGACCGGGGCACGAACCCATGTCCCCTGCATCGGCAGGTGGACTCTCAACCACTGCACCACCAGGGAAGCCCCCTCATTGTAGTTTTGATTTTCATTTCTCTAATAATTAGTAATGCTGAACAGCTTTTCATGTGCTTCTTGGCCATCTGTATGTCTTCTTTGGAAAAATGTCTATTTAAGTCTTCTGCCCATTTTATGATTGGGTTGTTTGCTTTTTTAATATTGAGCTGCATGAGCTGTTTATATATTTTAGAGATTAATCCTTTGTCTGTTGATTTGTTTGCAAATTTTTTTTTCCCATTCTGAGGGCTGTCTTTTCATCTTGTTTGTAGTTTCTTTGCTTTGCAAAAGCTTTTAAGTTTTATTAGGTCCCATTTGTTTATTTTTGTTTTTATTTCTATTACTCTAGGAGGTGGATCAAGAAAGATCTTGCTGTGATTTGTCAAAGAGTGTTCTTCCTATGTTTTCGTCTAAGAGTTTTATAGTGTCTGGTCTTACATTTAGGTCTCGAATCCATTTTGAGTTTATTTTTGTGTATGGTGTTAAGGAGTGTTCTAATTTCATTCTTTTACATGTAGCTGTCCAGTTTTCCCAGGACCACTTATTGAAGAGACTCTCTTTTCTCTGTTGTATACCCTTGCCTCCTTTGTCATAGATTAGTTGACCATAGGTGCGTGGGTTTATCTCTGGGCTTTGTATCTTGTTCCATTGATCTATGTTTCTGTTTTTGTGCCAGTACCATATTGTCTTGATTACTGTAGCTTTGTAGTATAGTCTGAAGTCAGGGAGTCTGATTCCTCCAGCTCCGTTTGTTTTCCTGGTCTTGAGATTTTTTTTTTTTCTTTTGATTTGTTGACCCATTTGTGGTTTGGCACCATGTTGTTGAATCTCCACATATTTGTGAATCTTCTACTTTTCTTCCTGTAATCGATTTCTTTATAACTTTTTTTTTAAGTTAAAAAAATTTTATTTATTTATTTTTGGCTACATTGGATCTTCATTGCTGCACGTGGGCTTTCTGTAGTGGCAGTGAGCAGGGGCTACACTTTGTTGTGGTGCACAGGCTTCTCATTGCAGTGGCTTGTCTTGCTGCAGAGCACAGGCTCTAGGTGCGCGGGCTTTAGTATTTGTTGCTCGCGTCCTCTAGAGCTCAGGCTCGGTAGTTGTGGTGCATGGGCTTAGCTCCTCCGCGACATGTGGGGTCTTCCTGGACTGGGGCACGAACCTGTGTCCCCTGCATCGGCAGGTGGACTCTCAACCACTGCACCACCAGGGAAGCCATTGTAATTGATTTCTAGTTTCATAACATTGTGGTTGGAAAAGATGCTTGATATGATTTCAGTCTTCTTACATTTATTAAGTCTTGTTTTGTGGCCTAACTTATGATGTATTCTGGAGAATGTTCCATGTGGATTTGAAAAGTATGTGTACTCAATTAGGTAAATAAACAAGGACCTACTATATAGCACAGGGAACTATATTCAATATCTTGTAATAGTCTATAATGGAAAAGAAAAAGAATCTGAAAAACTATATAAATATATATACATTTATAAATAAATATAAATGTATATAAAAAGAAAAGTATATGTATTCTGTTGCTTTTGTATGGAATGTTTTATGCATCTGTTAAGTCCATCTGTCTAATGTGTTGTTTAAGGTTGATGTTTCTTTCTTTATTTTATTTTTAAAAGTTTTCATTGAAGTATAGTTGATTTAATTTTTAAAATATTTATTTATTTGGTTGTTTCAGGTGCTAGTTGTGGCTCACGGGCTCCTTAGTTGTGGCTCACGGGCTCCTTAGTTGTGGCAGGAGAGCTCCTTAGTTGCGGCACGCATGTGGGATCTAGTTCCAAGATGTGGGGTTGAAACTGGGCCCCCTGCATTGGGAGCATGGAGTCTTAACCACTGCGCCACCAGGGAACTCCCAGTTGATTTACAGTATTGTGTTAGTTTTAGGTATACAGCAAAGTGATTCAGTTATCCATATATAACTTTTTCAGACTCTTTTCCATTATAGATTATTAGAAGATACTGAATACAGTTCCCTGTGCCATACAGTAGGTCCTTGTTGTTTATCTATTTTATATATAGTGATGTGTATCAGTTAATCCCAAGCTCCTAATTTATCCCCACTGACATCCCTTGCTTAACCCTTTGGTAACCGTTTCTTTCCTATGTCTGTGAGTCTATTTCTGTTTTGTAAATAAGGTCATTTGCACCATTTTTTAAGATTCCACATACAATGATATCATATGATATTTGTCTTTCTCTGTCTGACTTACTTCACTTAGTATGATAACCTGTAGGTCCATCCATGTTGCAGCAAATGGCATTATTTCATTCTTATTTATGACTAGTATTCTATTGTATATATATACCACATCTTCTTTATCAATTCATCTGTCAATGGACATTTAGGTTGCTCCTATGTATTCTGTATTGTAAATAGTACTGCTATGAACATTGGGGTGCATGTATCTTTTTGAATTATAGTTTTTCCTGGATATATGCACAGGTGTAGGATTGCTGGATCATATGGCAACTCTATTTTTACATTATTAAGGAACCTCCATACTGTTCTCCATAGTGGCTGAACCAATTTACATTCTCACCAACAACGTAGGAGGGTTCCCTTTCCTCTATAACCTCCCCAGCATTTATTATTTGTAGACTTTTTAATTTTTTTTTGCGGTACACAGGCCTCTAACTGTCGCGGCCTCTCCCATTGTGGAGCACAGGCTCCGGATGCGCAGGCCCAGCGGCCATGGTTCACGGACCCAGCCACTCCGCGGCATGCGGGATCCTCCCGGACCGGGGCACGAACCTGTGTCCCCTGCATCGGCAGGCAGATTCTCAACCACTGTGCCACCAGGGAAGCCCATTGAGTTTATATTTGTATATGGTGGTAGATAATGTTCTAATTTCATTCTTTTGCATGTATCTGTCCAGTTTTTCCAGCACTACTTATTGAAGAGACTGTCTCTTCTCCATTGTATATTCTTGCCACCTTTGTCATAGATTAATTGACAGTAAGTGCATGGATATATTTCTGGGCTTTCTATCTTGTTTCATTGATTTATGTGTCTGTTTTTGTGCTAGTATCATATTTTGATTACTGTAGCTTTGCAGTATAGTCTGAAGTCAGGAAGCGTGATTCCAGCTTTGTTTTCCTTTCTCAAGTTTGCTTTGCTTACTGTGGTCTTTTGTGTTTCCATACAAACTAAAAAATTTTTTGTTTTATTTCTGTGAAAAATGCCATTGGTAATTTGATAGGGATTGCATTTAATCTGTTGCCTTGGGAAGTATGGTGATTTTAACAATATTGATTCTTCCAATCCAAGAACATGGTATATCTTTCCATGTGATTGTGTTGTCTTCAGTTTCTTTCATCAGCATCTTATAGTTTTTGGAGTACAGGCCTTTTGCCTGCTTAAGTAGGTTTATTCCTAGATATTTTATTCCTTTTGATGCAACAGTAAATGGAATTGTTTCCTTAATTACTCTTTCTGGTATTTTGTTGTTAGTGTACAGATTTCTGTATATTAATTTTGTATCCTGCAATGTTATGTATTCATTGATGAGCTCTAGCGCTTTTCTGGCAGTGTCTTTAGGATTTTCTGTGTATAGTATCATATCATCTGCAAACAGTGACAGTTTTATTTCTTTTCAAGTTTGGATCCCTTTTGTTTCTTTTTCCTCTATGATTGCTCTGGCTAGGACTTCCAAAACTATGCTGAATAAAAGTGGTGAGAGTGGGTATCTTTGTCTTGTTACTGATCTCAGAGGGAATGCTTTCAGATTTTCAACACTAAGTATAATGTTAGCTGTGGGTTTGTCATATACAGCCTTCATTATGTTGAGGATGTTCCCTCTATGCCTACTTTCTGGAGAGTTTTCTTAATCATAACTAGATATTGAATTTTATCAAAAGCTTTTTCAGCATCTATTGAGATGATCATATGATTTTTATTCTTCAATTTGTTAATGTAGTGTATTATATTGATTGATTTACAGATTTTGAAAATCCTTGCATACCTGGGATAAATCCCACTTGATCATAGTGTATCATCCTTTTAATGTACTGTTGGATTAGGTTTGCAAGTATTTTGTTGAGGATTTTTGCGGCTATGTTCATCAGTGATATTGGCCTGTTATTATATATTTTTTTGGTAATCTCTTTGTCCGATTTTGGTATCAGGGTGATGCTGGCCTCATAGAATGAGTTCATAAGTGTTTCTTTCTCTGCAAGGTTTTGGAATAGTTTCAGAAGGATAGGTGTAGTGGGGCTTGGTCATGAGGTGGCTGGTTGCAGAGCCCTAGTGGGTCCCGGGGCTAGTTCTGGCTCACTGTGTGTAGAGTCAGGGTCCCAAAGACTCTTGAACTTTTGCCCACCCACTGGCAGGTGAAGACCAATTCTGGGGTTAGTGCCAGACTACTGGCAGGCAGAGCTGGTTCCTGTAGTCTGGCTGCAGGGCCCGGGGATCCCAGAGTTCATTTCAGATCATTGGTTGGGGTGGGGGCTGACACAGTTGGGTATGGGATTTACAGTGTTCCAAAGGTTGTGTTGGCCTGCTAATGGGCAGGGCCAGGGCCCAGCTGGTTCCAGGGAAGGGTCTGGCCTCCTGCATTGTTGGACTTGTTCTGCAGGCTGTGGGATGGTAGTTTTCTTGCTTCTGGTGTGTGCCTCCTGGTGAGTGAAGCTGGTCTAGAGGCTTGTGCAGGCTTGCTGGTGGGAGGGGCAGGTGCCTGCCCACTGGTAGGTGTAGCTGGGTCTTGGCCCTCTGGTGGGCAGATCTGTGTCTAGGGGGGTGTCTAGAGGTGGTTGTAGGCTCAGGAAATCTTTAGGTAGCCTTTCTGCTGATGGGTGGGGCTGTGTCATTCCCAGTTAGTTGTTTGCCCTGAGGAGTCCCAGCACTGGCACCTGGAGGCTGTTGGGTAGTGCCAGGTCTTGGCACTAATGATCCAAGATGTCAGCTGCCAGCAGCAGCAATGTATTGAATACATGTGGTTGAATGTTCCCAATTATGTCTGCCACCAGTGAGCTGCAGCTGCCCCCCTGCCTCTCCAGGAGATTCTCCAAGACCAGCAGGTAGGTCTGGCCCATGCTCCTATCAAATTACTGCTTTTGCCCATGTCCCAGTAGGTGTGAGATTTTGTGTGTGCCCTTTAAGAGTGAAATCTCTATTTCTCCTAGTCCTATGGAGCTCCTGCAATGAAGCCCCACTGGCCTTTAAAGCCAGATGCTCTGGGGGCTCATCTTCCTGGTGCCAGAATCCCTGGCTCTGGGAAGCCTGACATTTGTCTTAGAACTCTTACTCCTGTGGGAGAACCTTTGCAATATAATTATTCTTCAGTCTGTGGGTTGCCCAGCTGGGGGTTATGGGATTTTATTATATCACGAGTCCGCCCCTCCTACCCATCTCATTGTGGTTTCTTCTTTATGTCTTTAGTTGTAGAAAACCTTTTCTACTAGGTTTCAGTCTTTTTCACTGATGGTTGTTCTGTAGATACTTGTGGTTTTGGTGCGCTCATGAGAGGAGGTGAGCTCAGGGTCTTGCTACTCCATCATCTTGACCCACTCGTCCTTATTTATTTTCTATTGGATGATCTATCCATTGATGAAAGTGGGGTATTAAAGTCCCCTACTATTATTGTATTGCTGTCTATTTCTCCCTTTAGGGCTGTTTATATTTACTTTATATATTTAGGTGCTCCTAGCTTGGGTACATAAACATTTACAAATTGAACATTCTCTTTTGGATTGATCCCTTTATCATGATGTAATGCCCTTCTTTGTTTCTTATTACTGTTTTTGTTTTAAGGTCTATTTATCTGATATAAATATATTTGCTCCACTTTCTTTTGGTTTTCATTTGCATGGAATATCTTTTTACATCCCTTTTCTTTCAGTCTGTGTGTGCTTACATCTGAAGTGAATCTCCTGTAGGCAATGTGTAGGTGAGTCTTGTTTTATCCATCCATTCAGCCACCCTATGTCTTCTGATTGGAGAACTTAGTCCATTTACCTTTGAAGTAATTTTTGATAGGTATATACTTACTCCCATTTTGATAATTATTTTCTGGCTCTTTTGTTGTTCCTCTGTCCTTTTTCTCTTGCTCTCGTTTGTGATTTGATGGTTTTCTGTAGTGGTATACTTAGATTCCTTTCTCTTTTCTTTCTTTTTTTTTAAAAATAAATTTATTTATTTATTTTTGGCTGCATTGGGTCTTTGTTGCTGTGCATGGGCTTTCTCTAGTTGTGGCAAGCAGGGGCTACTCTTTATTGCGGTGTGCAGGCTTCTCTTTGAGGTGGCCCCTCTTGTTGTGGAGCACAGGCTCTAGGCACATGGGCTTCAGTAGTTGCAGCACGCAGGCTCAGTAGTTGTGGCTCACGGGCTTAGTTGTTCTGCAGCATGTGGGATCTTCCCGGACCAGGGATCGAACCCATGTCCTCTGCATTGGCAAGCAAATTCTTAACCACTGCACCACCAGAGAAGTCCCCCTTTCTCTTTTCTTTTGTGTATCTACTATAGTTTTTTGCTTTGTGGTTAACGTGAGGCTTACAAATGATGACTTATATTTATAACAGTCTATTTTAAATTGATAACAACTTAAGTTTGAATTCATTCTAATACTCTGCACTTTTACTCCCCACCCTGCCCACATTTTATGTATTTAATGTCACATTTATCTTGTTTATCCCTTAACTAATTATTGTAGTTACAATTATTTTGACTACTTTTGTCTTTTAACTTTCATACTGGCTTATAAGTGATTGGTCCACCACCTTTTCAACACTAGATTATTCTGAATTATACTATATATTCACCTTTACCAGTGAGATTTACACTTTCATGTGTTTTTTTGTCAAACATTTAAGTGCTCTGTCATTTCAGCTTGAAGAAGTACTTTTATCATTTCTTATAAGGCTGGTCTAGTGGTGATGAATTCCTTTAACATTTTCTGTCTGGAAAACTTTATCTCTACTTCAATTCTTTTTTTTTTTTTTTGTGGTACGCGGGCCGCTCACTGTTGTGGCCTCTCCCGTTGTGGAGCACAGGCTCCAGATGTGCAGGCTCAGCAGCCATGGCTCACGGGCCTAGCCGCTCCACGACATGTGGGATCTTCCCGGACCGGGGCACGAACCTGTGTCCCCTGCATCGGCAGACGGACTCTCAACCACTGCGCCACCAGGGAAGTCCCCTCTACTTCAATTCTGAATGATAACTTGGCTGGGTAGAGTATTCTTCATTGGAAGTTTTTTCCTTTCAGCACTTGAATATGTTGTACTACTCCTTCTGGCTTACAAAGTTTCTGTTGAAAAATCTAATAGACGTATGGGGGTTCCCTTGAATGTGATAAGTTGTTTTTCTATTGCTGCTTTTAAGACATTTTTTGACATTTTAATTATCATATATCTTGTTGTAGGTCTCTTTGGGTTCATCTTTTTTGGAACTCTATGGGCTTCCTGGATCTGGATGTCTGTTTTATTCCCCAGGTTAGGGAAGGTTTTAGTCATTATTTACTCAAATAAGTTTTCTGCCTCTTTCTCTCTCTCCTCCTTCTGGGACCCCTATAATATGAATGTTGGTCTGCTTGATGTTGTCCCACAAGTACATTAAGCTATCTTCATTTTTTTTTTCATTCTTTTTTCTTTTTGCTGCTCTGATTGGGTGAGTTACACCGCTCTGTGGATCTCTTTCTTTCCTCCATCGGGTTGGCTGTTTAATGCGTTCAGTGTATTTTTCAGTTCAGTTACTGTGGTCTTCAGCTCTTTGACTTCTATTTGGTGCTTTACTACATTTCCCATCTCTTCTTTGTTTTAGTGCTCACTGTGTTCATCCACTCTTTTCCCAAGTTCAGTGAACATCTTTATGATCATTAAAAAAACCCTCTTTATCAGGTAAATCACTTATCTCCATTTCATTAAGGACTTTTTCTGAGATTATATCTTGTTCTTTCATTTGGAACATATACCTCTGCTTTCTTTATTTTTCTTGACTCACTGTGTTGGTTTCTATGTATTAGATAAAACAGACACCTCTTTAGTCTTGAAGGAGTGACCTTATGTGGGACATGAACCTTACTGTTCAACACTGCCCTAACTCTTGGTTGTCTCTCAAACATTTGTGATTGTCCATGCAGCCTATTTTAGGGCTCCCAGTAGTTGAGGATGTGCCAAGACCTGTCAGTGTCCCAAAGGAGACCTTCTCGGTCAACACCTAGGTTCAAGCTGATTGGAAGCCAGACTCTCAGGTAGCAGCTTTTAAAGTATGCAAATATATACATTCCTGTGGGACCACAAGTGTAAGTCCTGCTGACCACCAGAGCCAGGTGATATGGAGGTGTCCCCTGGTGGCAGCTACAAAATTTGGGGCACCAGAGGAGGGTACAGTCTCATTTCTGGGAGATACTGGTGAGCTGGAGTGTGGCAGAGGGAGAGCAACAAAGATGGCACTAACCAGCCTCTGTCTCTGGAGAGTACCCCAGTAGGTCCCTAGATGAATGTTAAATTAGATGCCTGCCCCTTGGTCCAGTGCTCTGTGTTTTAAACAAACCTCTTTTAAAAAAACTTTTATTTGTTTATTTGGCTGCATCAGGTCTTAGTTGTGGCATGTGGGATCTTTTGTTGCAGTGCCCGGGCTTCTCTTTAGCTGTGATGTGGGCTCCAGGGTGCACAGCTCAGTAGTTGTGGTGTGCAGGCTCTCTAGTTGTGCCACGCAGGCTCCAGAGCACATGGGCTCAGTAGTTGTGACATGCAGGCTCTCTAGGTGTGGTGCTCAGGCTCTAGAGGGCACAGGCTCAGTTGCCCCATGACATGTGGAATCTTAGTTCCCCAACCAGGGATCGAACCCAGGTCCCCTGCATTGGAAGGTGGATTCTTAACCACTGGACCACCAGGGAAGTCCCCCAGTGCTTTAATATAATCAAATGAGCTTCTTTCATGTAAAATCTGGACACCTTACAATTGGCTGCCTCTCTGCTCCCTGAGGTGGGTGATCTGAATGCACTAGGCCTTTAAGAGTTGTTTCTCATTTCACTGTACCTTGGCAGGTCCCATGGGTGTGAGCCCCCTTGGTTTTCAAAGCTCATCTGTGTCTCAGATACAGGTGTTAAAATTTGGGGTGCCTGATGTGGGGTTAAAACCCTTTGCTCCTCAGGGAGAAGCTCTGAAGTTTGAGTCCCCTCCTGATTGTAGGTTACCACACCAGGGTTGGTTTTAAGCCTCTCCTACCCACTTTTTTCTAATTTTCCTGATGTGTAGGAGTTGCTTGCTAGTTCCCCCCAAACCCCAGGAAGTTGTTCATATGTAGCTGCAGATTTAGTGTGTCTGAGGTAGGAGGTGAGTTAATTTTCAAATACCTGTCTTTAAGACCTTCCCAGAGCCCCATCTAAAATTACTACCCTCTAAAAAAATATCCTGTAACTCTAATCATGTTATACTTGTTTACAGGGATTAGGACAGACAGTTTATTTTCCTTTCTGGATTACAGTGGTGAAGATGGTATCGTGTTCATTTTTATGGCTCCTTCAAGCACTAGTGGAATGTTTGGAATTTGGTGGGTTCTTGAAATGTGTGTAAAATACTGAAAGGAAGGAAAAAAATAAATGTATCTGTACACACACACATATGGTATCTTCCTTATCCCTAAGGTATGTATTTATACTTAGTGAAATATATTTGCATCAATGTTTGATGCATTAAACCGGGGACTTCTGGTGCTAGATAAGATGGTGAGCTAAGAATGGCTGCTGGATCTTTCTCATGCACACCAATTCTGGAGATGCCAGAAGGGAGATCTCCACCTCTGGAATAGAAGGGAAAAATTTCAACCTAATGAAGGACATCAACCAAAAATCTACAGCAAATATCACATTTAACAGGAACTTTAGATGCGATATTATCTAGGCATGTGTTGGCTGTATGTAAATGAAACCTAAACAACAGTGGTATAAACATACAGGGATTGGCTTTTCCTTATAACAGACAGGAAGTCCAGAGGTGGGCAGTACAGCCTTGTACACGGCTTCACCAAGCTTCAGTATCCTAGGCCCCTTCTAGCTCTCTGTTCCTTCATCCCGCACATTCAGCTTTTGTTCTCATCTTCTCAAGGTTGTTTCTGCCTCTCCAGGTGATCATGATCCAGGCAGGAAGAAGAGGATGGAGAGAAGGGTAAAGAGATGTGGACCAAGCCAGCTGGGGTTTCTGAAAGCTCATGCAGGCACGTCCTTCTAACATACCATGGGCTTGGACTGTGTTACACAACCACCTTCAGTTGCAAAGGCAGCTGCATTTTGCTTTGTGTATACAAAATTGGTTCCTGGTAGAAAGGAAAAAATAGAGACTTGAAATTGGTTTGACAACTGGTAGTGTCTGCTTTGTATTCACTTTAACTTGAGAAAAGCACAGTGATCCCCACCATGACCACTACCTTTCAAATTAGTACTTGATGTCTTGGCCATTGCAAAAGGACAAACATAAATGTGACATATAACTCTGTCAGAGTTCTGCCACAAACTTCAGCGACTCTATCTAGTTGGTTTAAAAGAAAATAACTTATTAAGCAATGCTAGGTAGCTTACTGAGTTTATAAAGTTGACCACAGATACAAATTTGGAGCCTATGTAACTAGAAACTATACCCAAATCATACTGCAGGTCTGTTCCACTAGACATACCACTGTTACCATTATTTGGCAAAGACACTGCAGTGGATACCGACAATTCCACCAATCTGGGCACGGGGTATTACTGCAAGAATCTCTGCCACAACCCAATTGCTCTCTCAGAATGACTCCTCATAGTGCTTTATTCTTTCCTTCATCAATTTCTCTTTCAAAATCAGTGTTCTAGCTGTACAGGAGTCTGAAAAAAGCAAGTTTCTGTCTTTCATCATAGGAGCTGGGGACTTACAAGTAGAGAAACCTCTTTGAATATCTAGGAAGGATATTCAAACATGCTAGGTGGCTGGAAAGAGTGATAAGCATCTGTTATTACACAGAAGGATGGGAAAGAAAGGGGTAAAATTCTCATTTTCAGATGTTGATCATTTATATAAATACGTCTTCAAATTCAACCTATCTTTAGAACTAAAAAGAGAGTTCAATAAGACAGCCAGACATGTGATCAATATATAAAAATTAACTCCTCCTTACCAATAATAACCAGTTAGAAATTTTAATAGAAAATATTTTAATAGCAACAAAACCATATAATATACAGAAATTAAACTAAAAAAGAATATAAAAATAATTATGGAAAAATTGTATGACTCTATTAAAGGATATTAAAAACACCTGAATAAATGAAGCAAAATACCATGCTAAAAGGTGAGATGATTTAACATTTTAAAGATTTAATTCCTGCAAAATTAATCTACAAATGCAGTGTAATTCGAAAAACAATTCCAGAAGGATTTTTGGAGGTAAATCAATAAAATGATTCTCAAGTGTATTTGGTGAATATTTAAAGGCAATTTTGAAAAATAAGCCAAAGCAATTGAAACAGTATCACAGGATCAAATCTTTAAGCCAAGAGGGCAGGGTAGAAAGTCAAGAAACAGACCTGTGTATATATGAGAATTTGTTATATGATAGAGAAATAAAATCAGAGAAGAAACGATGGAGTATTTAGTAAATGGTGCCGAGGAAATTTTCTCACTGCAAGGAGAAAAATACATTCAGATCCCTATATTATGTAAAAGTAAACTCCAAATGTATTTTTAAAAGTCTAGAGATCAAATATAAAATGAAAGAAGAAAATATAAGAGAGTATCAGGAAAGGAAAGGATTTCTTTAATAAGAGTTGCAGGTTGGTTCCTCTGGGAAACAGACTCTAAGATAGAGATTTGGGTACTTCCCTGGCAGTCCAGTGGTTAGGACTCCTGCTTGCCAAGGGGTGCGTTCAAAAAAAAAAAAAAGATTTGCATGCAGGAAGTTTATTGGGGTGTGCTCTCAGGCTCAATACAAGATGGAGGAGTGAAGGAAGCAGAATCCCATTGATGGAGAAGTTGAACAGGGGCAGTCTCAGCCTGATTGCATGAGGAACTCTGGAGCTGGGGGAGCCCTTCTGATTTGGACTGAGTAGCCCCAACCTTTACTCTTTGCATAGGCCAGCTGTTGGATGCAGGCTGTCCGCAAGAAGCGGGCATGGCCCTGGGGGAGGCAGCTAGTCAAGGGCAATGCCCAAGTTTCCCACCTCCTCCTCTTGGCTTTTGGATATAATGTTGCTAAGAACATGGGTGTGCAAATATCTCTTCCAGATCCTGCTTTCAATTCTTTTAGATATACACTCAGAAGTGGAATTGCTGAATCGTATGGTCATTCTATTTTTAATATTTTGAGGAACTGCCTTACTATTTTCCATGGTGGCTACACCATTTTATATCCCTTTATAGCACAAAGGTTCTAATTTCTCCACATCCTCTCCAACACTTGTTATATTCTATTTTTTTTACTAGTAGTGTCCTAATGGATATGAGGTGGTATCTTAGTTTTGATTTGCCTTTTAAAATCCAACTTGTTTTTTAAAAGAAAAATTTTTGTCTTATAAAAGCAATGCATATTCATTATAGAAAATTTGGAAGGGACTTCCCTGGTGGCGCAGTGGTTAAGAATCCACTTGCCAATGCAGGGGACACGGGTTTGAGCCCTGGTCTGGGAAGATCCCACATGCCACCGAGCAGCTAAGCCCATGGGCCACAACTACCAAGCCTGCACTCTAGAGCTTGCGAGCCACAACTACTGAACCCGCATGCCACAGCTACTGAAGCCCACGCACCTAGAGCCTGTGCTCCACAGCAAGAGAAGTCACCGCAATGAGAAGCCCATGTACCGCAATGAAGAGTAACCCCTGCTCGCTGCAACTAGAGAAAGCCCGCACGCAGCAACAAAGACCCAATGCAGCCAAAAATAAATAAACTTATTTATTTATTTATTGAAAAAAAAAGAAAAATTGGAAAACATAGAAAATCATAGTGAAAAAAAAAATCTCAGAATCCTATTACTTTAAAATAATCAGTGTTAATACCTTGGTTTGTGTCTTTCCAGTCTTTTTTCTGTCCATATTTCCAGATGGCTGGTGCTAATCCATAATGCCCCTTTGAGCAATTCAAAAAAAGGCATCCTGTTCTCTAGGTAAATGCAACCCTAGAGATGGTTGCATGGTTTTTGACAAGCAGAGCACAGCTAGATTTCAGATCTCACTTGCCCCTAGGGCAGGTACCTTGTGCAGTGAAGAACTTCTACAACTATATGTTGTAGTTCTGAATGTACCAAGGGATTTATTTTATAGTTTTATATACAGTTTTATTTATTTTATTTATTTAGTTTTGGCTGCTTTGGTTCTTCATTGCTGTGTGCGGCTTTCTCTAGTAGTGCAGGGGCTACTCTTTGGTGTGGTGTGTGGGCTTCTCATTGCGGTGGCTTCTCTTGTTGCAGAGCATGGGCTCTAGGCACGTGGGCTTCAGTAGTTGTGACACGCGGGCTAGTAGTTGTGGCTCACCGGCTCTAGAGCGCAGGCTCAGTAGTTGTGGTGCATGGGCTTAGTTGCTTCACGGCATGTGGGATCTTGGGATCTTCCTGGGTCAGGGCTCAAACCTGTGTCGCCTGCATTGAGAGGCGGATTCTTAACCACTGCGCCACCAGGGAAGCCCTATTTTATAGTATTTATAAAACTGAGATCATACTATTTGGTAAACTATGTTTGGATAGAATATAATTTATTTTAGTTCATCCCTATTTGTCAGTTAAATTGTTTCCAAAGTTTTGATATTATAACATCTTGCTGGTATGACAATACTTGTACATAAATCTTCATGTTTAGAATTATTTCTTTATGATAAAGTTCCTAGAAATTGCCTTGAAAACTAAATTAATGAGTGTTTATTATGTGCCGTAGACTGTGCTTAGAAAAATATAAAGAGATAGAGATATACAATCCTCATTACAAACGAATGATGTAGGTACCATGATGGTTATTTTTAGAGAGAAAGCTGAGGCACAACAAGAAATGAGTAAGAATACTTAGTTATTTGATCCAGGTCACATAGCTGGAAAGCAGTAGAGCTGGATTTTGAACACGTCTGTCAGGTGCATCTGCTCCAGAGCCTGGGCCCTTAACATGCTATGGTGATTCACTTTAAAAGAGAAGACAGATGGATTTGAGAAGAGTTTTAATAATAAATAAGCCTCACATCATCAGTGCAGTAGACCCTGACCACTTGACAATTTCTATAGGAGACAAGACCATTCAAAAGCAACGGGTTTTTGTTAAGGTATTTGCTAGAAAAAAGAATTTGATGGGATAATTAATATTCTAATAGGATATACATTGTTCATTTCTGAGCTCTTTCTAAGAAAAGAAACTTTAGAAGCTAATTTAAATTTAATTTGATTACAAATGATAATGTCTTCATGCTATTTTTAGTTTAGATTCCAAGGTATCTGGGTCAATGAAGGGATCGTTTTGATGTCCTCATCTCAGACTGCTCTCTTCCCTATGCTACACCTTAACTTCTGTTTTTTGTTAAACAGAGGGTGATACCCTTTGTCCGTTTCCTCAAAGAGATATGGACTATGGTCTTATGAGCTCTGTGAAAGAAGAAGTGTGTGTAAGTATGCGTGTGTTAGTAAGATATTGCTCTCCTTTTTCATATAAGCATGGATTTTTGGTATCTTAAATATTTAATAGTTTGAGAAATGTATAGTACAATTTAAGACATAATTACATTTTTAAGTGGGACTAAAGGAGGTAAGAAAAAGAAGGAAATCTTGTCTGGCTTCTGCACTAAAGAAATCTAATTTTAGTTCTTTAACGTAGGGTATATAACACACTTAAAGAGGGTAAAAATAAAATGAGATAAATTAATGAAAAGTACAAGTTAGAAATGGTTGATATTGTTACTAACATAGGCATTCACAACTGATGTGCTTGTTTCTAACTTCTTAATTAATTATTGTAACTTCTAAAGCAGTAGGGTTCAAATCAATGGCTGTTTACTGGACGCATGCTGTTAAAAATGCATCTTCAAAAAAAAAATGCATCTTCAAACCAGAACTCATACATTGCCAGTGGGAGTGTAAATTGGTATAACTAGTTTGGAAAACTGTTTGACAGTATTAACTAAATCTGACTGATATATACAGCCTGTCATCCAGCAATTCCACTCCTAAGAGAACAGGATACCTGCTTATGCCAGAACACTTAGAAATAGAGAAAAGCACAAAGAGAATAAAAATAAACTGTCATCCTAGTATGGAGATAACAGTTATTAACATTTTAAAGGAGAACCATATTTTACATACTGTTTTGTGGCAAGCTTATTTTATACATTAATGTATTGTGAACATATTCCATTTAATAGGTATTCAACAATGTTTTAAAAAATCTGCCTATAATATTCTAACATGGCTAAACCATAACATATTGTGCTTACGCTTACCACAATTTTGTCTTGTTAGATACTTGGGATATTTCTAATTTTTTCACTACATTTAAATAACATTGTAATGGACATTCTTACATGTAAATTTTTAGCAAATATTTGAATATTAGCATAAATTCTTAGAAGTTAAATTTCTGGTTCAAAAAGTATATACATTTTAATGATTTAGACATCAATTGCTAAAAATTATTGTAATTTATACTCCATTCAGCATGGTATGATATTGTCCAATATTCACAATAGGCATAATTATTTTTTCTAATCTTTGTCAAATTTATAAATAAAAAAGAATTGCCTCTCATTCTAGCTTTACTTAATATGGTTGGACTTTTTATAGAATATTGGCTTTTTTTTAGAATTCTCTGTTCATCTCCCTTGACTATTTTTCTGTTCTTCTGTCTTTCTTATTTGTTTGTAAGAATGCTTTATAAGGAGTAGCAACTGAAATTCTTTGTTTATGTTGTGGGCATTTTTTTCTGCTTTATTACCAACTTTTCATATTTCAAACTCCTTTCCCAAACTAGCAAACTCTAATACTTTAGTGCGTCCCCTTGAGGAAGCAGAATTTAGGAGAAACTATCATGAGACAATTTGCATTAGGCACCTTTGTTGGACTTTATTTCTTCTGCTTTCATTTCCTGTCCTTTCTCTCCTGTTTTCTTTCCCTTTCCTTTACTTCTGGGGCATAATGGATGTATATGAATTCATATTTGCAGAGAGGGAACATTCTTAAGTGGCTGCCAGGTGTCAGGTACTGTGCTGGGCGCTTCACTACATTAATTCATGTCATCCTTAAAACAATCCTAAGAAAGTAGGTATTCTTTCATTCATTTTATAAGCTGAGGAAATCGAAGGTCATTCAAATCACGTGGGCTTTCTTTCTGGTCTTCCCTTTGGCCTTCTTGATTGTACCCCCAACCTTCTCCTATTGAAGCCTTCTCCATCTTTGTTATGGCAGGTCCAACCTTCCAAGCTGCTCAGGCCAAAACCCTCAGAGTCCTCCTTGCTTTCTTTCCTTCACATCCAGTCTGTGAGGAATCCCTGACAGCTCATCACCGCTACCCCTATCTCCCTGGTCTCCCTGGTCCAATCACTCTCCTCTTGCTCCTGGATTATTTCTTTTTTATTTTTTATAAATTTATTTATTTTTGGGTGTGTTGGGTCTTCGTTTCTGTGCCAGGGCTTTCTCTAGTTGTGGCAAGCGGGGGCCACTGTTCATTGCGGTGCGCAGGCCTCTCACTGTCGCGGCCTCTCTTGTTGCGGAGCACAGGCTCTAGACGTGCAGGCTCAGTAGTTGTGGCCCACGGGGCTAGTTGCTCCGCGGCATGTGGGATCCTCCCAGACCAGGCCTCAAACCCGTGTCCCCTGCATTGGCAGGCAGACTCTCAACCACTGCGCCACCAGGGAAGCCCGCTCCTGGATTATTTCAATAGCCTTCTCATTGGTCTCTGCTTCAGCCCTTACCCCTTATTGTCTATTGTCAACCCAGCAGTCAAAGTGGTCCTATCACAGTGTGTCAGAAGATGACACTTTTCTACACAAAACCCTCCAGTGGCTTCCAACTCACGCAGAGTAAGGGCCTCATTTGGCCTGTCACCCCTACTTCTTCTCTGACTTCCCCATTCTGCCACTCTGGCTTCTTGGTTGCTCCCAGAGCACTCAGGCATATTCCTGCCTCAGGGCTTTTGTACTTGCTGTGCGTTCTGCTTCAAAAGTTGTCTGCCCAGATATCTTGTTTCCCAACTTCCTTCAGACCTTTGCTTAAATACCTCCAGAGGTTTTCTTTGATCACCTACTTAAAAGAACACCCCTCAAACTCCTTATGTCCCACCCCTGCCTAATATTTCTCCATAGCATTACTTTTTTTTTTTTAACATTTTTACTGGAGTATAAGTGCTTTACAACGTTGTTTTAGTTTCTGCTGTATAACAAAGTGAGTCAGCTGTACGAATACATATATCCCCACATCCCCTCCCTCTTGCGTCTCCCTCCCACCCTCCCATCCCACCCCTCTAGATGGTCACAAAGCATGGAGCTGATCTCCCTGTGCTACTCCATAGCATTTCTAATCATATTGCAGGCACATATTTTCTTTATCATCTGTCTCTCCCACCTGGAAGGTAAGGTCCATGATGGCTAGGATTTTTATGTTTTTGTTCTCTGCTGTGTCCCCAACCCCTAGAAGAATGTCTAGCATGCAAAAAGCACTCAATCGATATTGGTTGAATAAATGATTGCCCCACATCCCAGTTGTTAGAACAGGCCCAGGTGACCTGCTGGGCAGAACTTCCCCGCTCCTTCTCATCTATCTCCCTGTCCTTCCCCAGTTTTTACTTAGGAGCCACCTGTCTTGCATTTGTTATAGGTGGAAGGCTGGTGAATGCTGAGAGTTATTCGCAGCAGGTGCATTCCTGCTGCCGTCATCAAGTATAGCAGTGGTGGTAGAGCAGGAAGTGTGAAGTTTGCATCCTCTGATTGCCATGGTTGCAAAAGAGAACCTGAAACTAGGTAAATTTGATTTCGGTTGTTTTCGGATGCCATTCATCGAGAATGGAGGGAGGAAGATACTTCCTCCAAAGGAGAATTTGGTGAGGCCCCAGAAGGAGGCTGCTGCGGTAGGAAAAGCTCCACACCCGCCACACCCGCTCAGACTGCGGCTCACCTCAAGTTTCAGCCACACCAACCACAGGGCTCTGAAACTGCCAAGAGAGCCTCTAACCAAGAATTTGATTCCCCCTCCTGGATTTAAAGTTCAGAAAGCAGATCCTTGACTTTACCACCCAAGCACGCAAGAGGTGTGGAAGGCGGAGAAATGCGGACATTGAGATGGTAATACCAGCTTGGCAATGTGCGAGGTCTCTGATGGAGGGCAGCCGGCAAACGCGGGGCCGGACCGGCCGGGGTCCGAGGTCTGGGCTCTGGGAAGGACGGCGAAACACGAGGCAGAGCCAAGGGCCACCGCCATACTCGGGGTGGTAGGGAAACGGATTCCCAACCTGCTCTCCCATTTCCCGGGGAGAGTTGGGGAAATTTCTTTTGGCTGTATAACTGTCCAATTAAAGAGTCCTCATTTTCAGGGGGAAAGTTACCAGTGAATTGTGACATGTACACCTATTCTCGCAAGGTGCGTGCCGCGTGGAGATGTCTGACTTTCTCCACTCAGCAGAACTCAAGAAATGAGCCTTTTGGCAGGACCAACGTGGGGTGTGTGTGTGTGTGTGTGTGTGTGTGTGTGTGTGTGTGTGTGTGTGTGTGTGTGTGTGTGTGTGTGTGTTCGTGAAGGGGTGTAGTTCCAGCGACAGGCGAGTCCCCAGGGGCGAGGTGTCCTCCATTCCGCGGGGTTTAAGTTTCGGTGGAAAATTTTCCTCAGAGGCCCCGCCTCCTTCACCTTGGCAACGGGCGCCGGGGCGGCCTCGCAGCTGAGCCCGACCCCCGCGCACCTGACGGCCGCCCCTCCGGGGGAGGGGCGAGGCTAGCGGCGAGGGCAGGGGCGGGGCCGGACGCGAGCTCCCCTGGGCCGGCCAGGCAGGTCGGGCCCCGCCTCGGGCCCCGCCCGCGCTCCCCCGAGGGCGCGGGTTGGGGGGCGGGGGAGCCCAGGAGCGGCGCGGCTCCGCCACCGGCTGACGCACCGTCGGAAAGTTGCGCTCCGACCTTCTGCCACCTCGTACTTTCTTCCCGGGGCGCCGCTGTAGACTTGGAGCTGGGTGGGGAGGACCCGGGCCGAGGCGTGAGAGCGGCCGCCGGCCGGGGCGCAGAGCGGACTGTCCCGGTCCCGGCGAGGAGCCCGCTCCCCCTTCCTCGCGGTGCCCACCGCGGTGGTGGCACAAACTTTCTGGACTGTCCTCGGACAGTCGTGGCGAGTCCCGCACCGGGCCGGGAGGAGGAGCCGCGGCCGCTGACAGGTACGTGGCGTGCGGATCTGAGATTTGCGCTTGAGGGATTATTTTATTTTAGGGGTTATGGGAAGGCGGAAAGCAGAAGTATCCCTTGCCTGCGTTCTCCGACTTGGCGGGAGGAGCAGGAATTGTGAGGGGGGGCCCCCGCTGGGACTATCCCAAACAAGATTGCTGTGTCGGGCCGAGGCACGGCGGGGAGGAGGGGGCTCCCAGAGGTGCTGGACCGGGCGTGACTCGGTGACTGATCCCGGGGGAGAAGGAGCCAGCTTGTTTTGACGGAGGAGGATGGCACCTGGGCTCTCCACCCTTTTTTTGGTTCTTGGGGCCGGAGAGCCGGATCCTACCGGAGGAACAGGCGAAGGCGAAGAGATCTGGGGCTCAGTTTTCCTCTCCCGACCTCCTCGCTTTCACAGAAGAGGCAGAGGCGGTGCCACTCTGAGGATTGCAGCGCTTTCCTGGTGTTAGGACTCACTTGTTGGGTGGCTCTTGCTCGGTTTCGTCAAATTCTCTAATGAAACTGCGTTCAAGTCGTGGTTGTTATTGATGATGATGATGGTATGTGTGTGCGTGCGTGCGTGTGTGTGTGTGTGTGTGTCCTACTCCGACCTTAACAAAGGTCCCTTGTTAATTCCACTTCTGGTAGGGAGTGGAACTAACTGCTGTCCTATCTCAAGTCCAGCCAGAGAGAGGTGTTGGTGGCAGCGGTAGCCTTGTTTGCTTGGGACTTTGGGAATCACGTGGGCAGTTCTGATGAATTAACCCAGGTCTGTCCCACCCACTTGGATCCATCCATTCTTAATAGACCCGGTTTATGTTAATCCCAGACTCCTAATTTATTCGGGTTTATTAAGAATGGGTGGATCCAAGTGGGTGGGACAGAGCTGGACTAATACACACTGCTATCTGTAAAATAGATATTCAACAAGGACTGTATAGCACAGGGAACTCGACTCAATATTCTGTAATAACCGAAATGGGAAAAGAATCTGAAAAAGAATGGATGTATGTATTTGTATAACTGAATCACACTGCTGCACACCTGAAACTAACATTGTAAATCAACTATACTCCAATATAAAATAAAAATTAAAAAAAAAAAATAGACCCGGCTTCCACCATTCAGCAGGTGCTGCAGCCTTAGGCATCCCAGGGTGGGGAGTATTCCCCGTGGAAGGAAGGAGCCCAAAACAGAGGAGAGACAGCCCTGGGGAGGAGTAGTAAACAGTGCGCACCATTTGTTGCTTCCCTGTGGATTGGGCCCACTCCCTGCCTTCTCTGGCAGGGCCCTGCTATCAAATTCATCTCATTAGAAAGTCAGCTGCTCTCTGCTAATAGCCACAGCAGCCCTGATGAAATTATGTAGGTCATTGAAAAAATAATTCCTGCTTAATCACCTTTATCCTGTTGATTAGCGAGAGAAAAGATTTCCTCTCCTTAATGTACCATGCCTGGTCAGCAGGGTCACCTGCCTGACCTCAAGTTCACTTGCACACCTGGCACTAGACAGGATGTTTTCCCTGAAACTGCCCAAATGTAGCGTGCCACAGCCCAAGACCACATCTGGAGAAGTTTAGTGGTCTTCTCTGGGCAGAAATGGAGCAGGAGATTCAGTCCATAAATTTACTTTTTAGTGCAGCATATTTGTTGGCTTTAGATAACTTTTCAGATAATTAAAGGCTGGTTTCTTTTAGTTCCAGTTAACCCCTTTCCGCACAGCTCATAGAATTGTTTCCATGCTTGTCTTGAAATAAGTTAAGTTTGGGGTCCCATTTGTCATTTGACCTGTAGCTTTAGGAACAGGATTAAACTATGTGGGGCATGTGGAAAAGACAAGAGAAACTGAGTATCACTGAACTAGATTCAGAGAGAGATTTAGAGTGGTCTCATAATCTAGATCTATCTGCCCAGCTAGCTTCCTACTTGCCTCTAAATAGAGACACTATGGTTGTATCACTTTCAATGTAGGCCTCTGAAGACCAGAAATGAGAGGACTGTTTTACTGTAGTGTCGGTAATGCATTGCTGGACAGTTCTTCATGATAACTTCCCAAATTTGGTCCAAAACACTTTCTCTGCAAAGTTCTTTCTGTTGTAATAGGAAGCCAATAGATTATGTCTGCAAATCAAAAAGCAGATGTACAAATTATTTTGAAATATAGAGGTACATACTAGAAGAAGCCTGAGGAGTGACTTTTGAAATTATGTTCTTGTATTTTATTTTTATTTATTTAAAAAAATATTTACTTATTTGGCGGCATCAGGTCTTGGTTGCAGCATGTGAGATTTTTCATTGCGGCATGCGGGCTTCTCTCTAGTTGTGGTGCATGGGCTCTAGAGCGCGTGGGCTCAGTAGTTGTGGTGCATGGGCTTAGTTGCTCCGCAGCATGTGGGATCTCAAACTCCGGTCCCCTGCGTTGGAAGGTGGATTCTAAACTACTGGACCACCAGGGAAGTCCCCTTGTATTACTTTTATAAAGAAAATTTGGTAAGGAAGCTCTCTCTCTCTGCAAATATAAAACAATTGCTTTCTCTGATCCCTGCTGAGATGCTCAATCTTTGTTCTGTGTGCATTTGTCTCATAGGGCAATACATAGACCCTTTGAAGAGCTGGACCCTCAGATTCTGGCCTTGGAACATGATTTACATCTATTTCACTCTTATTCTCAGTGACTTCTGACTCTTAGTTTTTAGCCTACATAGGAGAACAGTGACCAGTAACTTCAGGTACTTCGTTTATAGGGATCTCTTAGTGAAGACAGTAACGGAAAGTAACATTTTTATAGTGCTTTATGAGTAACAAAGTGCTTTCACAGGTATACCGTATTTGTGCTTCGTGATTTAACCATTTTGTAGTTGGTGTATTATATTCAGCTTACACAGGAGGAAAATAGATGAGATTCAGAGAAAATAAGGAATTTTCAGGTGCATACTTTGTTCCTGTATGTGGTGGACTCAGGCCCGAATGCAGGGCTTTTCTGATTTAGAGGCCAGGCTTTTAATTTTTTCTCTGCTACATTTTGTGCAGTGTTTAGATGTGCAGTGTTTAGAATGGGACCTTATTTCTCATTGATCAAAATGAGTGCTCACTGGGGACAGGACTATATAGAAACACGTTCTTATACATGTGTGTACATGCGTATAATCTTTATATCCTTTGCATCTCAACAGTGTAGCTGCACCCCAGGAGGTGGGACAGGTGATAAATGCCCCAATAGTTGCCATAAGGAACTTTTGGTAGGGTCTAAAGTTGAGAAAAATCAGAAAATAGTCATCTAAATGTGTGATTTACAAATATGGAAGTAATTACTAGAAGAAACATCTAAAAGAATTGAAGGGGCTTCTTTTGGAGAGTGGAACTCAAGGTTGGGGAGGAGCCAGGCAGGCATCTGCTGTTTTTGGCCGTGTACCTTATAACCTTATACCTTACATTTTATGCTATGTACATGTGTGTGTGTATATATATATGTATATGTATATATATATATATATTTAAGATATCCTTTGGCAAGGAAAGAGTAAAGCTTTGTTTTCAGAATTTTAGAGCCGAAAGGGACCACAGAGATTGTTTATTCTCCGTCCTTTGATTTTGCAGGTGAGGAAATTGTGGTAGAGGAGTTTAATTGTTTTGCCAAGGTCACATGAGTGTGGAGACACCCCTCTCCAAGCACAGGTTCACACCCTTCCCCAGGCAGGTGGAAATTTCCCCCATGCTTGTGATTCCTCAGTTACCTTTCCAGGCACTGTTCTCTTGTCCTTTCCATCTAGTTTTTACAATGTTTGAATAGGTTACAGGGCTGTGGATTCAAAAGTAGGTAGCTATCTCTAATTCCTCGTATTTCCATCATGAAAATGCTTCAAATAGTTTCAGAGTCTGCAGAATCCTTTTTTTTCTTCTTTTTTTTTTGGTTAATTCTGAAATAACTTAGAGACACCTTTGCAGTTTGTTTGCAACTGTTCAGGAACTGACAGTGTTGAATTTGATAAATACTGGAGTTTGGCCTAAACTTTTATCCCTATAAGCTATTACTAACGGGAGATGGTAAGGGGCCCTTCCAATGTCTATGTATGTTGTTCAGTTTTGAAATTCTGAGAATAAGGAAACAGCTGTCTTCCAAAAGAGAGGTAGAGGCAGATAATATTGTAGAGAATATTGTAGAGCTAAAATAGAAAAGTTTTTAACACCCTAAGATTTCCCTTTTCTTTTTTTTTTTTTGCGGTATGCAGGCCTCTCACTGTTGTGGCCTCTCCCGTTGCGGAGCACAGGCTCCGGACGCGCGGGCTCAGCGGCCATGGCTCACGGGCCCAGCCGCTCCGCGGCACGTGGGATCTTCCCGGACCGGGGCACGAACCCGTGTCCCCTGCATCGGCAGGCGGACTCTCAACCACTGTGCCACCAGGGAAGCCCCTTCCCTTTTCTTTATACATAAAATTTTTTCCTACTTCCCCTCCAATTATATCACTAACTTAAAATAAAACTTTATTTTTTCTGATTATACACACAATGCATATTATTCAACATTCAAACATCACAGAAATATGTAATGTTGAAAGATAAAGTGCACTGTGATCTTGTATTCTAGAGAAACTTCCCCAAAATTTCCCTGTATTAAAATATATTTATTATTGTGATTGTTAATAACAAGCGGGGTAATATAAAACAACTTTCAACTTCGTTTTTATTTTTAACTTAATTGGTGTTGAAAATGTTCCCATGAACATACATACAGATCATACTGTATAGTATTGCATGACAGGTTATTTTAACAGTTTCCTGTTGTTGGAAATTTGGGTTGTTTCCCGTTTTTCTATAGTAAGACTAGTGCTTTAGAGAACATCCTTTAAAGTCTATCTTTGTACACTTGTGTAGGAAAGGTTTGTGAAAGAGTCAGAGGTATGAAAATGCTAAATTCCTCTAATTTACACTTCCTCTAATAGTGTCCCTACATTTTAAATTATATTAATAGCTTTCTTTTTTGAATGTATTGGACTGAAGATAGAAATTATTATTACATGACCCGACTGTGAAACAAAAGGTCGTAGTAGCAGAAGGCGCTGAGCTTTTAGGTAAGGCTTACCTCATTTCTTCACATGTCAGGTTCTTTTTGGTTTTAATGTTTTCCCCAAGAGAACATAGTAATCGATAACAGCTATAAAAATACTCTGCAGTTGTCGGATGAGCTGCTAATTATTTTTTATGGAGCATAGTTAAAAAAAAATTTTTTTTAAGAACATTATTCTAGGACATGCTACTAAGGAGTTCAGAGAATCCACCAGGTTTTGCAGAATGCAGAGTGAGTGTATTTTAGCTCCTCTTCTTGTATGAAAATTTACCTCTGTTGAAATATTGGTCATGGGTCAATTTTAAGATCTTTAGGCCTATAGAAAGTCCCAGGAACTGATTTCACTCGTCTGTGTGTGGCAAATGTGAAATATGATACTTTGGCTAAATTTCATGACCCAGGCTCATTGAAGGAGGAACATTTCAGAAATTCCTGTGGCGAAGTTTTTATTGACCATCTTAGAGAGTCGATTAATATTTTCATCGAGTCCAAGCTTTGTTCATAAGCATTCAATTAGATTATGTTGCATTCCTCAAGATGAGTATCTTCTGCTTTGTGTGTGTTCATGGGACTTGTACTTGGAGTTCATTCATGATTTTCTTTGTAATGTATCAGAATGAGTATAAAAGTTATCTTAACAAATATAAGTATCTGTACAATATAAACATATACACACCTTATGTGTATATATATATGACATATATATACATGTGTGTATTTATGCATAAGTGATATAAGCTATACTGTAAAAATATGATCATCAGGACTTCCCTGGTGGTTGAGTGGTTAGGACTCTGCACTTCCACTGCAGGGGGCACGGGTTCAGTCCCTGGTCGGGGAACTAAGATCCTGCATGCAGCATGGCGCAGCCAAAAAAAAGATCGTCAGTAGGTCATTTAGCATGAAACTTTGTGCATCCTCAAAATGAAGATGCTGCTGCCCATATTTATTGTATTAGGAAAAATGTTTCTTGATATTTTTTTTTCTTGATATTTTTTGTATGAAAAATTCATAAAAAAAGAATTTCTTAGAATACAAGAGAAACTTCATCGTTTGTATATAGTTCTTTTGATTTTTTTTTCGTGGGAAGATGCAACATACCTTATGTATTAGTCTTGGTTACTGCCTGTTCTCTAACATTTTTTGGTAAGTTGAATATTTAAAATCTCTCCTGTTTGTGTATATTGCAGACTGTTTACACTTTGGCTTATTTTTATTTATTTATTTATTTTTCACTTTGGCTTATTTTAAGCAAGATGCAGTAATTTAAATGCTTATGAAAAATGTGACAGTAGGACTTCCATTGACCTTGATTTGCTTCAGGAAATACCAGATAGCCTGCAATTTACCTGAGTTGTGTTAGAAACTTAATGGTTAATGCTAATCTCTTATCAGCTTGATGAAGTTTGACCTTCTCTCAATTTCCTCCTTGTTCTTCTCCACTGGGTTCCTGTTGAAGACTTTGTGTGTCTGATTTGGAAAGTGGACCCTGCAGTTGCTCTTGATGAATCAGCTTGTAAGTTGTGTTTAGGTGTTGCAGTCTGGTTGTGTTGCCTCCTGCCTTTTTTTCCTCTAAAGTAATCCCACCTCTTGATCATGTTTTAGGATTAGTTTGCCACCTAGGAGTGGTCATTCCTCCCCAGTGAATCACAAAAACGAGTTGGTCTGATGAGGCTTCCTGACTCAAGACTGACTGATTCAACCTGCTGTCCTGCGGGCTTCTGTCAGGATGGGCACGCCAGAAGCAAACTGTCAATTCGGCTCCCTTCCCTATATGGGTAATCCCTAAATCCGCATCCTCATTGCTGACCTTTGGAATCCTAGGCTTGCTTCTCCAGTCCTGCTGCATAGGTCTCCATTTCGATCCTGACATCAAATTAAACTGTAGGGTGACACGAGTAGCTCATCTTAATCACCTAGCAGAGTACCTCATCTTGAATAGAATCCTGTACGTGTTTGTCGTTGATGGTCTGCCTCTTATTATCACATGGGCAATTATAATATTTTTTTATCTTGTTTTTGCTTCCAGTTTTTCTTTCTGTAATCCATTTTCATGCCACAGTCAGTTTGATTTTATAAAGTATAGCTTTGCTCATGTCTCTGATCACGGTCCTTGTTGCCTACTGGATAATGACTCAGTTCAAGCTGTGATGGTTAAATTTAGGTACCAACGTGACTGGGCTACAGGGTGCCCAGAGATTTGGTTAAACATTATTGTGGGTGTGTCTGTGAGGGTGTTTCTGGATGATATTAACACTGGAATTGGTAGACTGAGTAAAGCAGATGGCCTTTCCATTGTCGGTGGGCGTCATTCAATCCATTGAAGACCTGAATTGAACAGAAAGGCTGAGTAAGGGAGAATTTGCTCACTCTGCCTGTTTTTGAGCTAGGGCATCCATCTTCTGTGCCTTTGGCCTCAAACTTGGACTTGAACTATATTATCAGCTGTCCTACTTCTCTGGCTTGCCGAGTGCAGACCTTGGGACTTCTCAGCCTTCATAATTGCATGAGCCAATTCCTTATAATAAACCTTTCTATCTGTCTCTATATATACACACACACATCTCCTTTATATATACGTCTCCTGTTGGTTCTCTTGTCTCTGGAGATCCCTGACTAATACTCAAGGCATCTATGATCTGGTGCCCTGTTTAGATCCTCTGCTCTGGCTGCCGTGCTGATCTGTTCCTCATTCCTGAGCACACCTGCCTATTCCTTACTTGCCATCTTGCTGGGACCAGTCCTTCCTCTTTCCAGTTATTTCAGTGATGTGAATTCTTCAAAGCCCAGTTCAGAGCCTGTGTCCTCCTTTAAGCCTTTCTTGGCTATCTTTTCCTGTAGCAATTTCCTGGCATCTGAATCTCTGTACTGAAATTTTAGGAATTTAGTCATTTGATGCTTTCTAGTGTTATCTTTTGTGTAATTATTCTTCTTCCAAATTATATTATAAACTCCATTAGGACTTGGATCAAGCTCTACACTCCAAATCCTCCACTGTTCTTGGTTTTGCTTCACATTGTACGTGGCCAGTGAGTGTTTACTGCTTTTTTTTTTAAAAAGCGCTAAGCTCTACCAAGGAAGGAAAGGCAAGTGTAGGGCATGTGTGCGCAGTCCCCCATCCTGAGCTCTTGGAAGAAATGTTCATTGCCCACAGGACCCAGAACTCTTTATCAATGCAGGGATCCAGAAGGACTTTGCCAGCTGTTTGGGGTTGTTACTAGAAATGAAACTTATATATCATCCTTGACCTAGAGCCAACTATTCCTAAGAAAAAATTGTCATATTTAAAGTCCTGTTGAATTAGCCCTTTCCTGAGGTACTGCTTTGCACCTGTTTTTGCTCTCATCTGCTTTGCCCTTGTCTCTTTTAATTCCCTTTGCTCTGCCTCTGGCTAAGTTGTTTCATATCTTCCTCTGTAAATATGTTATGTAGCCTGTTGGTGTCAATAATTTTGAACAAGGGTGAAGAAGATGAAATATGGAAAATGAGCTGTATGTTCCTAGGCAATTTGGATTTGTCAACTTTTATGCACGTTTCATTCAAGCTCTGTTTGATTTTCCTCATTTCTCCTGCAATTGAATGTAGTTTTTTAAAAAAAGTTATTTATTTATCTTTGGTTGCGTTGGGTCTTCATTGCTGCGTGTGGGCTTTCTCTAGTTGCGGTGAGCGGGGGCCACTGTTCGTTGTGGTGTGCGGGCTTCTCAGTGTGGTGGCTTCTCTTGTTGCGGAGCATGGGCTCTAGGCGCACAGGTTTCAGTAGTTGTGGCTTGAGGGCTCAGTTGTTGTGGCTTGCGGGCTCCAAAGCACAGGCTCAGTAGTTGTGGTGCCTGGGCTTAGTTGCTCCATGGCATGTGGGATCTTCCTGGACCGGGGATCAAACCCATGTCCCCTGGATTGGCAGGCAGATTCTTAACCACTGCGTCACCAGGGAAGTCCCTTGAATGTAGTTTTTGAGGAACATCATTGGAAATCTGACTCATTATGCTCTTTGGCATGCCTTTTAATCTGAGAGTATTGCAAACCCTCTGCACTTTCCATCCCCCTTCCCCTGCTCTCCTGCACTTATCTTCTAACATACTACAATTTACTTATTTATTATGTGTATTGTTTATCAGCTGTCTCCCCGAATAAGAACATAAAGCGCCACGAAGGGCAGGGATCTTGGCTGAATTAGTTTTGACTGTCTTTGGCTCTGTGTCCCAAGACGTAGACCAGTGCCTGCCATCCAGTAAGTGTTTGTTGAACTGAGTGGGCGTTTGCTAACTTGAAACTTTCCACCACCACATCCCCTTTGTTGTCTAGGCTTTCTGTTGAATCCTCTGGGCTCTTTCTTTTTTCCTCCTTCTATTCGGACCTAGTTAGTTCTTTCAAACCATACGCCTACCTATTCCCCAGGTCTTTGCCTTTGTAACAGCCACATCACTAGCAGGGGTAATTTAGAGTCACAAAGCACTATCATACATACGATCTCATCTGAAGTATTTTTGAGTCTGTGATGGCAATGAATTCTTTAGGGCCTGTCTTTGACCAGAGTATGCAAGTTAGCAAAGTCTCGTCCCATCAGGGGATGCAGCCATTCTTCAGTGAGTGCTAGGCATACCCTCCCCTTGGCTGTGCTGTTGCCAAATTATAAATAAGGAGCATGCCTCTTTGATAGCAGCTTCTGGCCTTCTAGGAACAATCATTATATTTCCCAGAAGAGTGTGTATATGGTATAAGGCCCTCAAGTAAAGTGGTAAAAATGAGAAAGGAAAAAAGAGAAACAGATAACCACCAACAAGTTTATGGGACACTTTTCAATGGAAAGTACTTGGCTAGATGCTGAAAAACTATTATTGCCCCAAAGTTAATTTGATAGCGGGAGTTCCATGTTGATGTGTCAGCAGGAATTGGAGACACAAGCATGGAATTGAAAACGTTGGCCTGAAGGATGCAGCTCATGTAGAGATGAGAGCCGGTGGCTTTTAGGTTCTCTACCAGTAAATTGCTGTTCCTGTCCTCCTGGCCCCTGTCATTGCTGAGCTAAGAAGACGGAGCCATGTTCTTCCTGAAGGGCTTCTGTTCTTGCCTCCGAGCCATGGGAGTGCTCAATAACATTAGTGTCTAATGATGACATAGGAATATTCCTGTGAGCAGTTGCAGAGCTGAAGGCATGTTACACATTGACAGGTGCTCACAAATCTCCTTTTGCTGTTTTGAAATATCACTGCCAGGGGAGTTGTATACATCTTGTTCTGGCAGAGTGGTCTTAAATAAATATTCATTCCTTTTGCCTGTTACTCTAAGAGAAATGCTGGGATTTCATCATCAGGCTGCCAGAAGCAATTTTGGAGAAATTGTATTATAACTTTTTCAAGATACTTATTTTCATATAGCGTATTTATTTATACATTCATATATTAATGTTATTCTTAATGATGAAGGGACCTGCACTTTGAGGTTAGTGGAAAATCAGGGGTTAAATGGAGGTCTTTGATCAATTACCGTCTCTGGTAAATTAATTAGCAAGTTTCTATCATTGTTGGAGGCAACATGGGTGAGGTGGGAAGAGGATGCAATTCAGATGCAAATCTGGTTCAAATCCCTGCTTTACTATTTAGTAAATGTGTGTCTTTGCACCAGTTACTTTCCTATGATGAACCTCAGCTTCTTTGTCTCTAAGTGGAAATAATAACGCCCAACCCAGGAGGTTTCCGTGAGGGTTAAATAGGATAACTCCTGTGAAGTGCTTACCATGGAAGTAATATTCAATACATGATAATTGTTATTTATTACTGAAGCTCTATTAGCACTGTTCTAGGGATTGTTTGGGGGTCTTTCAAAAGGTATGTAAGATATATGTCTGCAAGGCCACAAAAGATAGTGACAGATATGTATTTGACACACAAAAAAATCAGGACAGCATGTGATGAAGTGTTATTTGTATAGAAAGTAAGTGCAAGAAACCAGGAAGGTAGAGGTCATGGTGGTCATAGGCTTCAAGAGTCATGGTGGGGGTCATATTAGGATTCCTTTGGTTGTAAATTTTAGAAATTTAAACTGTACAGAAAGGGAATTTATTGGTTCATATGGTCAAAGGTATGGGAGAAGTGAAGGTGGTCTTGGAAACCAAAACTGAAAACTCGTGTACCACCAAGACTCTCTGTGTCTTATCCCTACTTCTCTCTGAGTCAGTTTCCTCCACGTGGCTGGGGGCATGACTGCCAGAAAGGCAAGGATCACCCAGAAAGAGGGCCTGACTTTCTTTTAGTCTACATCTCAGAATCCCAGGAATGCCTCTGGTCGACTTCACTTGGGTGACACCCTTTTCCCTGTGGCCAGGGGCCCAAATTATTTGGTAATTGGCAGCCCCATCTAGAAATACATATCCATAGTTAGGACGCAGAGAAAGAACAGTCTCCTGAAAGGATTGTGCCATTCATAAAAGAAAGGAGGGTGCTGGATGGAGGAGCAGGAGGCGTGTTTACTTTCATTGTTGTGGGCTCTCTCATTGTTGTGGCCTCTCCCGTTGCGGAGCACAGGCTCCGGACGCGCAGGCTCAGCGGCCATGGTTCACGGGCCCAGCTGCTCCGCGGCATGTGGGATCTTCCCGGACCGGGGCACGAATCCGCGTCCGCTGCATCGGCAGGCGGACTCTCAACCACTGCGCCACCAGGGAAGCCCCGCGTGTTTACTTTTGAGGGGGATGAGGACAGCTTGAGCTGGTTGCAGGGTTAGAGGCAGGTGTGCAGAGCACTGAACCAAAGGCACAGAGTCCAGAATGAGAAGATGGGTTGTATTAGTGAAACAGGATCAGGTAGACTCAGGGTGAGTGGTTTGAAGGGGTTGGTTGAGGAGTTTGGGCTGATCTGATGGGCATAAATCCTAAGAATCGACATCAAATTGACATAGACATGTTGGATCCTGGCTTTTATTCTTTAAAAATAGGTTTCATATTCTTTTGTTTCACTTTCATCTATGTATGCATATTACATATGTGTGTGTGTTTGTTGGACTGTGATGTAAAATGTACTTTTTAGATCAGAAAAGTTTTCAGGCCATTGTAGTTAAATTATACTGGCAAATAAAAGCACAAATAAATCTCAAAAAAAAACAGGTTTCATATTGTAGGCTGAGTATTTGAATTGGTAACTTGAGGACTAAGTTGCGTACACTGGAGAAGTTACATTCATTGAGTGCAGACAAGGTAGTCTTTGTAGTCAAGAGGCGGATGTCCGTCCTGGCACTACCTTAAAAATTAGATGTTGTCAAGCATTTATCTTACTTTTCCTGTTTTAAAAAAAACAAACAAAAACCCTGTATTTCAGAGTAACCAAATAGATTGTTTGAACAAAAATCTTATTTTTAGAAGAATTCCAGCTAGTAAATGCAGAAGGAATGATATAAAGAAAATAGTATCATTTCATTACCCCTAATGAAATAACAGATCTAGGGAGTGGTCATCTGTGACTGTGAAAACTATTAGGTCAAAGGCTGATTGGGAACTTTATAATTGATGGATCAGGCTGATAATCCCAGGACCCACTGATCAATCTTAATATTACAAAAAGAGAAAGACGTGAATACGTGCCCCCTAATTTGATGCAATAGGGAATATATAGAACCATCTCTGAAGTTTCTTGCCAAAAAGCTGAATGTGATTCTGATCAAGACTTTAGATCTGACTACTAGTTTATAAGAAGCATAGGAAAAAGAGGACCTTGTCAAAAAGTACCATGGAGATGTGACCAGCCAAATCCAGAATGCAGAAATTTCTGTAGGACAGGTTATTCAGTTTGTTCAGGAAATAAGTGGCAAGAAAAACAAGGAAGAGGAACTATTATTTTTTCTCCCAAAGTCAGTGTCAGATAAGTGTTTTTATTTATTATTTTTTAAAAAGTGGCATTGAGACTTAAGAGACATAACCATGTTTGGATCTTGGTTTGGCTAAATCAACGTAAAGTTATAAATTATAAATATAAAATTATGAGACAATTTGGGAAATTTAAACTCTGGATATTAGACAAATTAAAGGACTCTTAAAAAGGGAATGATATATTATTATTAAAAAAGAGTCTATTTCTTAAAGATACATACTGAAATGTTTTTCAGATTACGTGATATTGTATTAGTTTCCTATGACTGCGGTAACAAATTAACACAGACTGGGTGGATTAAACAACAGAACTTTATTCTCTCTTAGTTCTGGAGGCTAGAAGTCTAAAATCAAGGTGTAGGCAAGCCCATGCTCCCTCTGAGATTCTAGGGGAGAATTCTTACCTCTTCCAGGTTTGGAAGCTGTCCTTGGCTTGTGGCTGCATCTCTCTGCACCGTCTCATGGCCTTCTCCTCTTGGTATGTCTGTGTCTCATCTCCCTCTGCCTGTCTCCTATAAAGATTCATGTGATTGCATTTAGGGCTTACTTGGATAATCCAAGATAAATTCCTCCTTAAGATCCAAAGTTACAGTCACAGTTTTTTGCCATGTAAAGTAATATTCACAGCTTCTGGGGATTAGGAAGTGATACGTTTTTGCAGACCACTTTTTCTGCTTATTTCAGATACGATATATGAAGTTTGCGTTAAAACAGTCCAGCAGAGGAAAGGAGTGGGAATGGGGGATTATAAACAGCTATACATTGTTAATTCTTGAGCTGAGTGATGGCAGTTCATCATACTACTCTCTCAACTTTGTATGTACTGAAAATTTCCATAATAAAAAGTGAAAACCAGAAAAGGTAAACCAAAATGCCTCAGTAATCAGGTCCTCTCAGATTCTGGAACATACCATATTAAGCCCTGATAAATACAAACCTCCATTTTTTTCTGTTCATAAAAATTAGATATGAGACATCTAACATCCTCGTTAATCCTTCAAGCTTTTGCTGCCTTTGCAGACATACTTCTTGGTGCTTCTCAAGAAAAGTAAAGGGTGAATGACTATCCCTTCACTTGGAATTCAGAAATTGTAAGACCTGAGACTTAGATAAGAACCCCTTTTGCTGTTCCTCACTGAAATACTGGTGAGTGTGTGAAGGGGCATGGTCCACTTAGGAACCTCACGTGCCAAGTGACATCATGACATCTTTGTCAAGCGGATGAAATCATGAAAGGGTCAACATCTTTACTATAGGGCCCATCTTTCAACTGTGTGTGTGTGGTTTTGTTTGTTTTTGTTTTTTTAAAAAATATTATTTATTTATTTTTGGCCACGTTGGGTCTTCGTTGCTGCGCACGGGCTTTCTCTAGTTGCGGCGAGCGGGGGCTACTCTTCATAGCGGTGCACGGGTTTCTCGTGTGGTGGCTACTCTTGCTGCAGAGCCCGGGCTCTAGGCGCACAGGCTTCAGTAGTTGTGGCTTGTGTGCTCTAGAATGCAGGCTCAGTAGTTGTGGTGCACAGGCTTAGTTGCTTCGCGGCATGTGGGACCTTCCCGGACCAGGGCTCGAACCGGTGTCGCCTGCATTGGCAGGTGGATTCTTAACCACTGCGCCACCGGGGAAGTCCCCAGAATTTTTATTTCTTAAAATACCACTATATGCCCAATTCAGGCTTAAATGTATGTGTTACAGAGGATAATGACTGTCAAGACAGTGTTTTAGGCAATTCAAGTTACTTCACATATACTTTAGTTGCTTAATGATTTTTTTTTTTTTTTTTTGCGGTACTTGGGCCTCTCACTGTTGTGGCCTCTCCCGTTGCGGAGCACAGGCTCTGGACGCGCAGGCTCAGCGGCCATGGCTCACGGGCCCAGCTGCTCCGCGGCATGTGGGATCTTCCCGGACCGGGGCACGAAGCTGTGTCCCCTGCATTGGCAGGCGGACTCTCAACCGCTGCGCCACCAGGGAACCCGCTTAATGATTTTTTTAAAGGAAAGAAAACAAATTCATATGCAGAGTCTCCGATCAAGTAATGCCTGGGTTGTGACTTAAGTCGCCAAAAGCAGCATGTTTAAATATGCATTTATCCTTTAGAAGTCAGTTTATTAACATGCCGTGGTTTTCTTTCCTCAATGGTTTTCATACTGAATTTGTTTCTTTCCAAGTTAAAACCTGCATTTTGAAGGGGTGGTATAGACTCTAGTTGCAGTCTCAAAATTAGACTTTTCTTAGCTCATGGAATTAGAATTTAGCTGGTACATTTGTTGTTGATATGAGACTGCTGAAACCCAGTTTCCTCCTTTATGTTTGTTCTGAGTGTGGTGCAAATTGGCCTGTATACATCAGACACAAGAACATGTGGCCAATTCAGTACAAAATTCAACTTTTTGTGGTATATGTGTATTCATAGCGTTTACAAGGCTGACTACCTTTTGAACTTCTTACTACATTGCTATGACATGGTAACCCAGGCCTACTGGAGAGCTGTGTCTTTTGGAGGGTGTGGACTACAAGTGCATATCATAGTAATATAGGTATAAAAATGACCTTTCCATGTGGGTGAAGTCATTGGTGGAAGAATAGTTTTAAATCCTTGCAGGTCTCTTGGGCATTCTAGTTGCTTACTAAATGGTTTATTATAAAACTTGATGGTGATTATTAAATCTCTCAGCCATTCCCTCCTTTTAGAGTTGTAAAATCACCTGATTTATGTACCTTATAATAAAGGAGAAATGATGTATGGAAATAATTGAGATAATGGTTTACGTTTCACTTGATATAGTATCAGGATAATCTGTTCTGCATTTTTTAGTGTGTTTTTGTGCAAGGAAGAAATATTTACTCAGTAATAAGATATAGGTTCTTTTATTACCCAGGTGTAGCTCAGTTTTTCAGGAACACACAGTTTTACATAAAATGAGGTACTTACTAAGTTTTGTTTTTCTCTTTGTTACTTTTTCTTCTTTATCTAAAAGAAGATAAAATTGATGCAGAACTCTGAAAAGGAACTCTGACATTTGCATGACGTTTTTTTGTTTGCAAATAATTAACAAATAAGGAATTCTTAGGCAAAACCAAAGCATTTTCTTTGAGTAAATAACAAATATAGAATACCATCCAAACCTTTAGTGCTCTTACATCCTTAGTGTCTCAAATCCATTCATTTCTCTCATCTGTGATAGCTCCACCCTCTCTTCTAGATTTTTACAATAGATTCTTTTTTAAAAAAAATAAATTTATTTATTTATTTTTGGTTGCGTTGGGTCTTTGTTGCTGTGTGCGGGCTCTCTCTAGTTGCGGCGAGCGGGGGGCTACTCTTCGTTGTGGTGTGCAGGCTTCTCATTGCAGTGGCTTCTCTTGTTGTGGAGCATGGGCTCTAGGCATGGGCTTCAGTAATTGTGGCACACAGGCTTCAGTAGTTGTGGCTCATGGGCTCAGTAGTTGTGGCTTGAGGGTTCTAGAGTGCAGCCTCAGTAGTTGTGGCACACGGGATTAATTGCTCCGTAGCATGTGGGATATTCTCGGACCAGAGCTCGAACCTGTGTCCCCTGCATTGTCAGGAGATTCTTAACCACTGTGCCACCAGGGAAGTCCCCTCTTTCATTTCTTTTTCTTTTTGGCCACATGATGCAGCATGTGGGATCCTAGCTCCCTGACCAGGGATTGAACCCATGCCTCCTGCATTGGGAGCACGAAGTCTTAACCACTGGACTGCCAGGGAAGTCCCTCTTTCACCTCTTAATGTACCCACAGTCTTTTAAAAAGCCACAGAGCCTTTGCACATGCTGTTCACAATACTTGGAACATCATTCTCCTCCACCCCCACTGTCTCCATACCTCTCCCCACATAGTCCCCTTTGCTTTTATTAGCTAACTCCTATTTATCTTCAGCTCAAACTAATACATCTCCTCAGGGAAGCCTCTTTACACTAGCTGGATCTCACTATTATATGCTTGTTGAAATAACTTTCTAGGCCCCAGATGCAGCCGCTTCTGCCCAGGTGCCACCTCAGCAAACTGACACTTAGATGATTCTGGTGTCCCTGAAACCGCTCTGCTTGACCAGGAACGCACTGAGCATAGCTAGTCAGCCATTCTGCAAGGGCCAAGCCAGCTCTGGGCCTTCTCACTCCAGACAAGGGTGACTGTGCGGCCCTAGTTGATCACCGATGTTTTCTATTTTTCTTTTCCTTGTTCTATTAATTAATTAATTTATGCATGCTGCATTGGGTCTTAGTGCGGCGTGTGGGATCAGTTGCGGCATGTGGGATCTAGTTCCCTGACCAGGGATTGAACCCAGTTCCCCTACGTTGGGACCTTGGAGTCCTAGCCACTGGACCACCAGGGAAGTCCCTCTCTTCCTTGCTTTTTATTCTTTATCCTATGAAGGCTTCCAGCTGTCCACCCCATTTTGCAGTTCTCCGCAAGGAGGTTGTCCGCTTCATAAAGTGTTAAATAAAGTTTGTTTGTATCACCTCATTGTCTTCTTTAATCATTTCTTAATAGGTTTTTGCATCACCATATGTCTTTACAACTGGACTGACTTATGGGTTATAATTTGTGTGCTTATGTAAATCGTCTTCACGAGGACAGGTAGTGGGCCTGCTCACCATCATCTTGCTAGGATTTAACACAGTACTTGGCACGTATTAGGTGCACCATAAATATTTGTTGAATGAATGAATAATGTGGAAAAGTGGAATCAGATTTAGCTGGTCCCTAATTAAGTGCACGTGCAATGCCAATACCAAAGACATCCTAAAAAGCAAAAGGTGCCCTTCAAAGAGGTCATCTAGGGAGGCTGCCTGCTTATTCCATAGCTGCTGCTCTTAGAAAGGGAGTTTGGAATAGTTTTAAAGAATTGTCTTTGGAAGTATTAGTTTACAAGCCGCATAAGGAAAGTACTTGTCCTTTTGATTAAAAATAAAATCCAGCCTGATGATTCCCTTTATTTTCTCAATGTATTTCCAACTTACAGATATCAAATTCCACTTTCAAAGACCCAAATTTGTCACAGTTGAAGATTTCAAAAGAATGTTATATACGTGAAGGCAGCCTTAAAAGATTTGTTCCTAAGATGTCTTGAGCATTGGCGGGCATTTTTGTAACGAGTGTGTAGTCTTTGAAGGGGCTCATACTCCTGTGGATGTGTGGGCTCTGCTGTTTCTGTGAAAATCTTTGATGAAGTCGCTCTTCATGCCATAGGATGTCTCACTTTTGCTTCTGGCCATGAGGCAGAGGGATGCATTTTACTCTCAAGTCATTCATTTCATCTTGGTGCTTCCCATCCTCCATGGGCAAAATACATTTTGCAAAATTTGTGGGTTTTTTTTTTTTTAACCAGGAAGGAATGTAATAGGGAATTGAATTAACTATTATCAAGTGTTTTAAATTCCTTAGATGTTGAGTTCTGTGTTTAGGAAAAGTCCCTGTTAGTGTGAAAGATCACAGAACTGGGACCACATTCTTACACTGAAAAGTATTAGGGATTCTTGCCAAGTTCTGCTATTCAAGATTATTTATTCAATATTTTTGTTGATTTTTTTTGTAGCCACTGTCACTTAACCTCTTTTGTGGTAGGTATTGCTCCTTTACCTCCTGATTTTGGAAGTAAGTTGCTTTGCCTACTCCCTCTCTCCAACACCTTAAATCAGCATGGATTTTAAGTGGGAGTAACTGAATTTAAAATAACACATCTGGGCTTCCCTGGTGGCACAGTGGTTAAGAATCTGCCTACCAATGCAGGGGATGGGTTCAAGCCCTGGGCTGGGAAGATCCCACATGCCGCGGAACAACTAAGCCCGTTCGCCACAGCTACTGAGCCTGTGCTCTAGAGCCCGTGAGCCACAACTACTGAAGCCCGCGTGCCACAACTACTGAAGCCCGCGCGTCTAGAGCCTGTGCTCCATTAACAAGAGAAGCCACCACAATGAGAAGCCTGCGCACCATAACAAAGAGTAGCCCCTGCTCACCACAACTAGAGAAAGCCTGCGTGCAGCAATGAAGACCCAATGCAGCCAAAAATAAATAAATAAATTTAAAAAATAAAATAAAATAAAATAGCACAGCTACGCCTGTGCCTTTTAATCTCTGGGAACGCTTTTGGTGGTACTGAACCAATAACTGCCGCTATTGAAGATTATCTTCAAGCAGGACATTTGTCACAGCTTCATTCAGGTCACCATTAGCACTGTGCTTTTCGCTTGTTGACTTTTGAGAAAATGCATTCAGACACTCAACATGGTGTAGACGCTCTCAGAATAGTGGACAGCTCTGTCAGCTCACAAGGTGGCCAGCCTTAGCTATTTGGCCAACAAAAGTTCTATTGACCTTTTATTCTCAAGTGTTCTTCTTTTCACATGAGCAACAGAGATTTGGCTTTCAGTTGCTTTTTGTTTGGTTTACTACTTGACAGTAAAGTCTTACATTTTCATATTGCTTCCATGCTGACAGTATTTACTTATGCAAAAAATATTTTTGTGCCTCCTTATGCAAATATTTTCTGTGCCAGGCAGTAATATCAAGATTTGTGAGAGAATGATCTTTTGAATTCTGTCTTTTAAAGATTGGTTCTATGCTATTATCTTCCTTGGCAGGTCGCTGCTTTTTGTTAAATAAGGCTTTTAGAAAAAGACCTCTTAATGTTTGTGCAGAAGACTCACTGTGTTCTCCGCCCATCTGCGTGAACCTCAGTGAATCCTGCCTGTGACTGAGTCATAACCTCATACCTGATCAGTGACATTCGTCTGTGTGAGTCCTGGCTAAGCACTCCCTACGTCCTAACGGAATTGTCCTCCAGAGGGATTTGAATGCATTTTGATCGAGATGCACTTACATTAGCATTAAGCCCTTTATTATTATTTAAAAAAATAAATCGTCCCATCCTAAGCCAGGGTCATGTCACTGTGTAATGTATTTGATGGGTCTAGTTCTTGTACCCATCACTTATCGATTGTTGTGCTGTTTCCTGTGTGGGAAAGAGAATTGCCCTTCTGTGTGAGGTAGTGCCACCTTGGGCCACTATGTTGCTGTGACTCCAGAAAGTCTTAGGAATGATGGCAGTCATGTGCTCAAGTCACCTGTGCATTCTGGATGAGTGCTGAAGGGCTGTAAGGTCATGAAAAGTTAATGGAGAATTAATGCCTTGTAAACATAATCCACTACTATTTTAAATAATGACCCACTCAGGTTCAGGCAACATATATTAAAATAGTCTAACATGAGTTAGAACGATTTAAGGCTGGTAAAGAAGGGGTAATAAAGGATTTAGGACTGGCTGTTCATTTAGCTGTGAAGTAAATAGACTGCTCTGCCTGGGAGATCCTCCTAATCTTCTTCTAAGGAGGAAGCTGAAGGGAGGTTAAATAGTGTGCTCAAAGTCACACACCTGAGCAGTGCCAGAGCTGGGACCCGAACCCAGACCTCTCTGACAGCACCGCTGGTAATCTTCACTCTGCAGTGCTGCCTTCCCCCTGGGAGGGAGGCATCCTGTGTCATAAGAAGTAATACAGATTCCTCTTTATTGACGAGATGAGACAAATTCAGATTTAGAAGATAAAAGCTCGAGTAAGGTATTAATTTATTGAACTACCTGTTCAATTTAATAGAAATCAATCAAGGACCTCCTATGGATAAAGCACTACGCTAGGTACCAGAGTAGGATATCAAGATCACTAACTGTTAGAGCTTGTAAAATGTGTATAAAAATAACTTTTACACAAGACAAGATTCATTCAGCAGACTTTTTATTTTTTTGGCACTATGGCGTGCCAGGACTGGGCTAGACAGTGAGAATCATGCATCAATTTATCAATTCATCCTATGCTTTTGATCACCTAGTATGTGTCAGGCACTGTTTTAGATGCTGGGAAAATAGTGGAGATCAAAGCAAGCAAAGTCTGTGTTCTCACTGAGTGGACATTCTCGTGGGAGAGACACAAGAAATAAGCAAGAAAAGACCCGTTCTGCAGGGAATTAAACTCGGATGGTGTGCGGAGAGCTGACTACGTTAGATTGCAGAGATAAATAAGATTTGATCCTTGCCCTGGAGGAGGTAGACGTGTAAACAGCGAACTACAGTAGAATCAATGTGTGCAGTGATTCACGTATGAACAAAGTGCTGTGGAGGGAACCTGAGGGGTGACGGTGAGCTGTGTGCTGCCAGGACCGAGTGTGTATTTAGGATGGCGATTGTGGAGCGGTCTCAAGCATAGGCTAGACAGCAAGAGGCTGACGGTAGGATATGGTCATTCCTCTGGGATTACAGCCCTAGACAAGTGCAGGGGGGAGACGGCAGGAGGAAGTGGTACTTCTTACAGAGAGAATTATGGAAGGCTTCCTGAATGAGGTGGCATTTAAACTTGGTCTTTAAATATGTAGAGGTGAAGGGGAGGGCATCTCAGGGCCATACTACTGTGAACAAGAGGAAAGATCGAGCTTACTTTGGGAGTGCCTAGACTTATGAGTTTATGGACTGGCTGGAGCATAGGGTGTGTAAGAGAGAAAGCCACTGGGGGCTTAGGTAGACTGGTTTGCTTCAGGTAAGCAGAGGGAACCTGCTACAGGTTTTTTTTTAGTAGACTGACATAGTCACAACCTTAGAAATATTATTCTTGCAGTAGTGTATATGAGAAATTGGAGTGGGGAGAGAGAATACAGTAATTCAGGAGGCTATTGTGATGGCCCTGAGGTACTGGGGATCTGATCCAGGAAGGTGGCCCTGGGGCTGGAGTAGAGAATGTGGGCCAGTCGTACAGGGAGAACAGTAAGGCAGACTGTTGATCAGAAGGGGGCAGTTTTGGAGAGGAAGGAAAAAAAATGATTCCAAGGATGTTAGCCCAGGTGACTGAGAGGATAGGATTTCTATGACAAACTGAGGATGGCAGAAGGAAAAATGTGTTTGAGAGGACAGATAACTTAGATTAGTTTGGGACTTGTGGAGTTAATGGTGCTGGTAGGACCTTGAGGTATAAGTGTCAGATACGTACATGAAAAGGAGACTTTAGCTCTGGGTTAGAAGACGTAGATTGGGGAGATAGTTAAGTGGTTTCAGTTGTGGAATAGATGACACTGGTCAGGGACTTACTCGTTCCAAGAGAGAAAGGCGGTAAGGATGGAAACTTAGAAGCATCATAATTTTGGCTGTTTATTTTAACTTTTGTTCTTGCACTTTAGTGCTAATAATCTCTTAAACTACACTGTTGGACTTCCAGCTCTTTATTCTCAGCTCAGTCCACCATGTTGCTTGAAAAATTGGGCGCCTTGGCCATATTATCTTGACTCCATTGTAGAATTCAGTTTTAATCTGGGACAACATAAAAAAACCAGCTTTGTGACCTTATTTGCCATTGAAATGCTATTGGGAAATTTTTCCATCACATCTTTCAGAGTCTCCTAGAGCAGCTCTTTCACAGTAAGTGATAAGAAACAGCTTTGCTTCCTGAAGGAGTGTAGATGTTTGTTCCTCATAGAAAATCATATAACTAATCACATTGACATTTTCACCTTGGCTGTTAGGAAAGACAGACTCGAATTCTCTGCTTAACTGTAGTAACTGTGTAGGACTCAAATAGGTCTCCAAATTTGAGTTCTATTCCAATATCTCTTATACCAGCCACAGTCTTCATTTTCTTCTCTAATTTATGATTTTTTTCCTTGGTCATGATTTTTTAAAAATATGCAGTGGTTCACGAATTTGCATGGCATCCCTGTGCAGGGGCCAGGCTAATCTTCTCTCTATCATTCCAGTTTTAGTGTGTGTGTAGCCCAAGTGAGCACTCCTTGGTCATGATTATTAATTTCCTTCCTTAATACATGCATTTCTCATAAGCTATCTCAGATTCCTTGTAGAATGAGATGAGGGCTAAATAAATAATGCCACTATGGTGTTCACTATATGAATGAGATGTATTGAATACTTAGAATGTTACAGATCAGTACATAAATAGGACTCATCACATTTAAAATTTATGTTCTTTGTTTTCTATGAACTATGAGTTTTTAGGCAAATGGTACATATAATCACAGACTGTAAAACTAAATGAAAAATGATGCAATGTAGGAGCCAAGTTCATGAGTAAATATTTGCACACTGACCCCACCCACTCTGCCTCTTGATGAGTTATTCATTTCCAGGTGTATGAATCTTTGCAAAAGAATTGGAATTTTTTTGTCAGTCATTCATAAATTTTAATAGTTGGTCCATTTGGAAACCTGGAGTTGATGTCATTAATGGCCTGGGACTAATCACTGGAATTTGAGCTGATATGATCGAGTAATGCTTTTATTTCCAATCAATGTATGCAAACCCTGCCTCAGAAGACTGTGTAGTGTTCACTGTTGAGCAATGAGCAGGTCACTGGTTAGGGAAAAAGAATTGACCTCTTTCCACCAATCATTCTTAGATTCTGTCGTCTAAAGAAATTTCTTTTTTAGGAGGAAACTTTTGCTTTCAGTGATTGGATGAAGAACTAGATTCCTTTATAACAAAAGTCTTTTAAATTAAGATCGCCAAATAATTAAGGGGATATCTGTGATTATCTTATTTGCCCTGTGTAGCCTCCAGCAGAAATTCTACCCCAATTTTAAACTTGACAAAGTGTCATCCTTCCCTCAAACGATCCTGTCAGTTCTTATAAAGTGGGAAAACTGTGAACCTATGCTGGTATAAATTTTTAAAAAATTTATTTATTTATTTTTGGTTACGTTGGATCTTTGTTGCCTCATGCGGGCTTTCTCTGGTTGCGGTGAGCGGGGGCTACTCTTCATCGCGGTGTGTAGGCTTCTCATTGCGGTGGCTTCTCTTGTTGCGGAGCACGCGCTCTAGGTGCGCAGGCTTCAGTAGTTGTGGCACACGGGCTCAGTAGTTGTGGCTCGCGGGCTCTAGAGTGCAGGCTTAGTAGCTGTGGCACACAGGCTTAGTTGCTCCTTGGCATGTGGGATCTTCCCGGCCCAGGGCTTGAACCCATGTCCCCTGCATTGGCAGGTGGATTCTTAACCAGTGCGCCCCCAGGGAAGCCCGCTGATATAAATTTAAGTGGTACAAAAAACTTTGTAGAATCAAGTGCATATTAGATGAGATATTTTTAGGAACTTTGTTTTAAAAATAGTAATTCTGGGCTTCCCTGGTGGCGCAGTGGTTGAGAGTCCGCCTGCCGATGCAGGAGACACGGGTTCGTGTCCCGGTCCGGGAGGATCCCACATGCTGCGGAGCGGCTGGGCCTGTGAGCCATGGCCGCTGAGCCTGCGCGTCTGGAGCCTGTGCTCCGCAACGGGAGAGGCCACAACAGTGAGAGGCCCAAATACTGCAAAAAAAAAAAAAAAAAAAAAGTAATTCTTAGATATGTCACTTTTGTCTGTTTCAACTGATGACCTACTTTCTATTTACATGAAATGTCAAATGTTGAAATCAAAATGTCTTTGTGATTCTGTTTGTATAAGGATAAATGAATTCAGTTAAATAACACAGTGGTTTTTACTATTTAGACCCCATCTCATTCCACCCAGAGAAATGCAGTTATTCTCAATGTCAGTCATGCTTCACGATCTTCTGCACGTGTGGAGTTTGCAGTCATGGTAGAGCTGAGGCCTGCTCTTCTGCCTCTTGTCATTGTTAGATTTCTTGGTTTTCATTAGAGCTTCTCAGCCCTCTTCAAACTTACCCTTGTTTATTGTAAAAAAAATATCCTTAGGATTTTTATTACATTTAACAGAACCTTCTCTTAGAAACCATCGGTTGAATTGCTTTCTGATCTCAGTAGCAAAAATAGTTGTTCTTTCTCTGAGCAACCGGTTTATTTTTACCCCAGGGACACTGAATCTTATAACAGATCATGTTTCCCTCTACATGTTGGCTGCAGCAAAGCTCAGAGTCCCTCCTCCCCCTTAAACGTCTACAACACCTCAATTCTGGCTCTCATTCTACCTTGTGGCTACAGTGACTGGTACAGTTATCTAATCCTACTAGTTTTAAAAGCTGTTTGAAGACAAGGATTCTACTACTTTTGTTTATATTCTTTACAGTGCCGTCACAGTGTCTTGCACCCATTTGGCACTCAGGTAATAGCTGTGACTAGGCCATTCAAAAATAGCTTCATGTTGGGCCCTCTGTGGTGGTAAGGATAAGGAGAAAGAAATATGTAGTATGCCAGTGGAGGTTTTGAAATATGCTGAGGGTCAGAGGAATTGTATGTTTAAAAATATGGCACAATGAAGTGGGATGCTCCTAAGGATGAGAAAAGAATGTTGAATATAGGAGCCAACATATGCTGTTTTCCTCTTTGTGTCTTAGCTGAATATATGATGCATGAAAGTTGGGAGCCTGGCCTCTCCAACCTTGCTCCAGTAAGGAAGATTAATTCTCTTCTCTCACAGAAAAAAGACAAGGAGTTTGTTAGGAGAGGGACAATTTTACCAGTGAAGGTTTAGAAGTTGCTTTGAGATCCATGCATACAAACAGTATAGACATACCTACTGTGTAATGCAGATTACATCATCTCTAAAATGGTTGTGAGCTGTAGCCAACGATCCATGTATTCAACTGTTATTCTATATGATGAAATTCCAGTACCACTAAAGAATGTGGACAGATCCGTGGAGTGAATTGTAATTGTATGTGACATATAGTCAAAACTCTTTAATAGGAAAGTCCATTGAAATGAAAATGAACCTAGTGAACTGAAGGCAAAAAGATCATCAACTTTAGATACATAGTAACACTTTATTTTATAATTGAATTTACACAATCTATATTTGGTGTGTTGAGAAAGGGAAACTTTTTAAAAAATTTATTGTATTTTATTATGTTATCATATGTTACTGGTAAGCCTCATGATTCTGATTTTTCTAAAATCTAATCTAAAATTTTAAATGCTTAGACAAATACTAGGGGAAAGAACTTTTTTTCATTGTATTTCTCTCTCCCTTTCCCTTCTGTGAAAATCAAAGCATAAGGTTTGTTCAAGTGAAACATAAAAAAAGATCTGCCTTACTAGAATTTCATTTTTTAAAAACTTTACTTAGGGTCTTGAAATAGTGTCTTTCTCTGAAGACTGTTTAGTTGAAAACATACCTTTGAGGACCCTTTATTGAATTACCGAAATACCATTTTTTTTTAGCATAATACTGATTATATAGTTTCAAATTTCCTTTACTTCTAAAACATGTTTACTTCAAATGAAGCTTAAATGGTTGCATTTTTGATATACAAATATCTAATTCTGCCAAGTCCAGATGAAGAATCTAGACCTCAGTTTCCTAATTAGTGATAAGGATTATGCTCTGTGAAGGTATGCATAAATAATTGAAGGGGTGGCGTGGCATTAAAACCACTCACTCTGAAGTCTTACTGCCTCACAGGGTTGTTGTGAGGATTAAGTGAGTTTCTTACTCATGACAAGGATTTAGAAGAGTGCCTGGCACAAGTAAGTTCTCTATTAAGTGTTTGCTCTTTTTATTATTGCCATTATATGGCTAAACTATTTATGTAATAAAAACATTTTTCATTGCCTCCAAGAGGGTTTGAAGTACTTTTGAAGTGACTGAAAGGGCTTCTGCTCTTAAAAGTTACAAGAAGCTAGAGAGTTCTGGAACTCCCATCTGCCCCTAGTTCTCTTGTGCTCTAAGGTGATCTTACTTAAATTCTGTGGTCCTCCATTTTCTCATCTGTAAGAGGACAGTTCCCTGGTGATGGGTCTCTGTTATTTCTTTAAGTCACAACAATAATGTGATGCTTTGATAGTACCTTCTGCTTAAACAAGAAGGTTGAGGTTATATGTGTCAAATTCCTTGATTTGGAGTGGTAGAGTTTTAGAAGTGGAAAGGGCATTAATCAGGTAGTCTACTCCCTGGGGAACTCATCTCTTCTCTTAGCTTCAATTAGTATTTGAGTTCTTTTCTTTTTTAGATTTTTCTTTTTCTTTTTATCTTACTTCTTTTTTTCCAAAGCACTTTTTACATACTTGTAGATATTGTATTTATTGTTTCTTGTTTGTATTGTATCCCTACTTGAATGTAAGCTTCACAAGGGCAGGGATCTTTTTTTTTTTTTTTTTGCGGTACGTGGCCCTCTCACTGTTGTGGCCTCTCCCATTGCGGAGCACAGGCTCCGGACGCGCAGGCTCAGCGGCCATGGCTCACGGGCCCAGCCGCTCCGCGGCATGTGGGATCTTCCCAGACCGGGGCACGAACCTGTGTCCCCTGCATCAGTAGGCGGACTCTCAACCACTGCGCCACCAGGGAAGCCCTAGGGGCAGGGATCTTTATCTTTTTTTGTTCAAGTGTCTGGCACACAGTAGGTAGCCAGATATGGGCTCAATAAATATTGTCAGATAATGAATGAATCTTCAGTTGCCTAGTGGACATTTCTATTAATTGATCACTTCTGAAACAGCACTCTTTCATGATTTTCTTATTTCCACCAATGAATACTTTCATATTACCAAGAGCAAAATCCTAGAGGAGTTGGCAGCCGTACCCAAGACAGAGCAAATTACATGATTTTCAGGGGTATTAAGGCAGTCACTGCCCACAAGGGTCTAGGTGCAGAAACAGTGACAGTGCATTTTCACACAAGATAGGTGGGCCTGAATCTTCTCAAATGGAACCTTTTGAGCCAGAACTAGAGGTAACTGCTTAACTGCCCAGGAAATTACTAAAGTTACCAAAACTTACTGCTAAAATCATAGCTTCTGTTGGGTTAATGTTGCCATATGCTTCCTTTGTCATCTAGTTCCATTGGAGATTCCTTGTTGCTTCTAAACAAAGTCCCGGGTCTGCAGCCTGCAGTCCAGTGAGCTCCCCAAGAACTTTCTAGTTCTAGATCACACAGGTGCCCCTTGTCTGTTCTCCCCTCTGCTGAGCCTCTTCCTTAGCATCCCCTAAAGCATTCCCGTTCCTGCTTTAATGTCCCTCTGTTCATACCATACTGTGTTCATCACGCGCTTGGTTTTCCTCTTTCTTTATCTATCCAAATCTGTCTTCCTTTAATCAACAGGGGACGCTTTTCAGCCCTTACATATGTGAAGCCATCTGTATCATGTTTGGGGCTCCTAAATGTTGCATTTTTTTTGCTGAATGCGGGCCTCTCACTGTTGTGGCCTCTCCCGTTGCGGAGCACAGGCTCCGGACGCGCAGGCTCAGCGGCCATGGCTCATGGGCCCAGCCGCTCCGCGGCATGTGGGATCCTCCCGGACCGGGACACGAACCCGTGTCCCCTGCATCGTCAGGCGGACTCTTAACCACTGTGCCACCAGGGAAGCCCAATTCTTAAATGTTCCATTTGCCTATTTATTGCTTTTGAGGAAAGGGACTAACGGAATAATGGAGTTGGGGGTTAGGGAATGAATCACAAATCACAGCTAAAGCAACACCTGCTAAGCTGCAACAAAATTGACTTAGTTTAAGTGAATTTTCTAGCCTGTTCTGTTTTCAAAGGCTTTAGAAAATGCTAAGATCAAGTCCTTCCTACTTTTTTGGCATTAAAATATCTTTTTAAAAAATTAAATGATGTAATTACTTCTAGTAATAGCAATGAACTCAAGTGAATTATCTTTATTTGGAAATATAGAAAATTGGCAGTTGAATTGGCTCTGCTTGTGTGTGTGTGTATGTGTATGTAATTTTACTGGTTTGTGAAACCAGAAACTAGGAAAGACAAGTCTGGCTGGTAGTCATACATACTCCATCCCTTGACCCTTCACCTGGTGGCCATTTTCTTCCCTGCTCAGTTGCGCAGTACAGATCTTCCTCAACTTACGATGGAGTTACATCCCTATAAACCCATTGTATTGTTCAATACAGTAAGTTCAAAATATTGTAAGTTGAAAACACGTTTAATACGCCTCACCTGCTGAACATCATAGCTTAGCCCAGCCTTCCTTAAATGTGTTCAGAACACTTATATTATCTTACAGTTGGGAAAAATCATCTAACACAAAACACTATTTTATAATAAGGTGTTGACTATCTCATGTAAGGTATTGAATGCTGTACTGATAATGAAAAACAGAATGATTGTATGGGAGTGAATGGTAGTAAGTGTATTGATTGTTTATCCTTTTGATCGTGTGCCTCACTGGGAGCTGCCCAGCATCACTATGAGAGAGTATGTACTGCCTAGCACTAGCATGGGACAAGATCAAAATTCAAAATTCCACATACAGTTTCTACTGAATGTGTATGGCTCCTATACCATCGTAAAGTAGAAAAATCGTAAGTCTAACTATTGTAAGTTGGGGGACCATCTGTATCCATTTTTCAAGGTCTCAGACATCGGCTTAAGATTCTCATGCTGTGGTTTGACTCTGGTTATTCAGCCAGGGAATGCATGAAAGTTACCTTCCAAATATGCAAAAGAGTTTCCTTCTATTGCTTGAACTTCAAAGAATATTTTTTTTCTTGTTCAGCTCAGATTAGTCTAGAGAATGGCATTTTGTGCCCTAAGTAAATCAGCTTTATTCATGTCATTGAAAGAGAATTTTTGCTTGGCTTTCTAATTTTTCAGGCTGATTGAAAAACTCAGTGGGCATACAAAAGACATTAATTTGTTCTTTTTCTTCCAAATCTTGCACGATTTGTTCTCTTGTTCCATATTGTAAGTCAAGTTAACATTCTCCTCCTTTTCCAGTTGTTCCACAGTTTCAAGTTTTCATTGAATACACTGTATGTTTACTTCTGGATTCTGACATTTTAATTATCAGGCGTATTTGATCACATGTAACTGTAATGATGTTCAACAGTCCCGCCTGGCTCCCATTTGTGCGTAGTGCTGACAGGATGACAGGCCGTGGGAGCCCATGTTGTGTTCTGATTCGATACAGGGAGAGGCAGGGTGCCCCGCGGTACAGCAGACAGGGTGGTGTCTCCTGGTTACTGTGCAGCTCCAGACAGCAGATGCCTGCTGTTTTAGTCGGAGTTTATTGGTTGGAAAGAACAGAGGCCCTCTCGAATTAACTTAAATAAAATAGAAAAAAACTTAAAGATGTAGGACTTAACAGCCCATCTTGATGACACCAGTGGACCCATCAAGGACTGTGGAACAGGCTAAAAAGTCAGGAGTCGTGATCATATAGCCTCTTCTCTCGTTCTGCCTTTCCTGCACCTATTTCCTTCTGTTTTGCGTGGGCCAACATATTGATACCTGCCAGCATTGACGTGAGATTTTGGTTTTAGGCCATGTTAGAGCCTATATTTTTCCAAAGTCAGAGTCTCAAAAGAGACAATTTTTTTTTTTTTTTTTTGGTGGTACGCGGGCCTCTCACTGCTGCGGCCTCTCCCGTTGTGGAGCACAGGCCCCGGACACGCAGGCCCAGTGGCCATGGCTCACAGGCCCAGCCGCTCCGCGGCATGTGGGATCCTCCCGGACTGGGGCACAAACCCGTGTCCCCTGCATCGGCAGGCGGACTCTCAACCACTGCGCCACCAGGGAAGCCCTCAGTGTCAGTTTTTTACCCCTAAGCTTACTGATTTTCCTTGTAGGACTGGTTGCCTCTTCATAATTAAGGATGAAGGACTGGGGAAAGTTTACTACCTTGAAAACATCTATATGTAGAGCCCGCCCGCCCACCCGCCCCCCAGCCCCCCAGCCCCCCAGCCCCTCCCTCCCTTGAGCAGGAATTCTAAGCAGAGCTCAGTGTGTATGTGTGTGTGGGAGTGGGGGGCAGGGCTACTGAGCGGTCCACTGACCAGCTTTGCTTCACCCCGAAAATGCCCCGATGAGGAGGATTTACTCTGAGGAACCAAGATTCACATCGGAAACCTCCACAAGCTATCTCTCATGCCCTGCTGCCACGATTGGTTCTATTCCTTTAGAGATGAACCCCCAGATGTTTGTCTTTATACTTGGCCATGCTGCCTGAAGGCTCTGTTAGAGGGTGGGGAGGCGGGGGGGGGGCGTGCTAACCGTCATCACTTTATCCCCCTGTTTGCTGCCCGGTGTCATCCTCCCCGCTCTGTGATACCTGTTGACTGAGCCTGAAGCCTCCCTGGGCTTCTCTTGAGCAGATTGTCTCCTTGGTGGCCCATGGGTGGCAGCTCTCCCCTCACTGTTTCATCTGTCACCACATTCCCATCTCCTGTTTCGTTTTCCAGAATTTTGTTGCAATCTCTTGTGCATTTAAAATTCTCTTCCAGCAAACTCTTTTTCTTTTCTTTTCTTTTTTTTTTTTTATGTTTATTGGAGTAGAGTTGATTTACAATCTTGGGTTAGTTTCAGGTGTACAGCAAAGTATCGGTTATACATATACATATATCCACTCTCTTTTTAGATTCTTTTCCCATATAGGCTATTACGGAGTATTGAGTAGAGTTTCCTGTGCTATACAGTAGGTTCTTACTAATTATCTATTTTATATACAGTAGTGTGTATATGTCACACCCTTCTGCTTTTTAAACTCATGACTTTGTTGATCAGAAACCTCTTGGTGGCTTTGTAAAATTTTGTGTGTGTATATATATATATATATATATATAGTGCATTAATAAGAAATGTTTTGGGGTATAGTTGTTTTACAATATTGTGTTAGTTTCTACTGTACAGCAAACTGAATCAGCCATATGTATACATATATCCCCTCTGTTTTGGATTTCCTTCCCATTTAGGTCACCACAGAGCATTGAGTAGAGTTCCCTGTGCTATACAGCAGGTTCTCATTAGTTATTTATTTTATACATATTAGTGTGTATAAGTCAATCCCAATCCCAATCTCCCAATTCATCCCTCCCACCTTCCCTTTCCCCCCTTGGTGTCCGTACGTTTGTTCTCTAGGTCCGTGTCCAGTCAACTCTTTTTAATCTTACAGAATTCTTCTATTTTATTTTTTGGTGCTTTCACTTCATTAGGGATTCAGGTGGGAGAACCAGGCTATCAACCATCTTGAAACTGAAACCTCAAAGTTGTTCTTTTAAAAAATAGCATTTGGCTTTTATTTTGCTTTTTTAAATGAGAGATACATCATACCCATAGAATGTATGTATAATTTAAAGAAAAGTGATAAAATGAACACTGGTACCTACTACATAGCTTAAGAAGTGGCATGTCACGTTTTCGGTACCCTTAGAAAACCCTGGGTACCCTTCCTTGATTGCATCTTCTTCACCCTCTCTGCCTCCTGTGGTTACCATCATCCTTCATTTTCAAAGTCATTCCCTTGTCTTATGTATGTTTATCTCCAAACAATAAATTGTTTAATTTTAGCTGCTTTGGCTCTTTGAATAAATAGAATCATATAACTTGTATTCTTCTGTACCTTGCTGTTTTACTCAAGATTGTTTTTGAGATTCATCCATGTTTATTCATGAAGCTATATTTTATTTACTTTACCGCTGTATAGCATTGCATTGTAAGAATATGCCACATTTAATTATCTTTTCTGCTGCTGATGGACACTTGTGTTGTTTGTCTAACTTCTCACAATCGTGAGGAAGACTGGTATGAACGTAGTTCCTGTTGTATGTATGCTAGAGTTTCTCTAAATGTATAAACCTAGGAGTGGAATAGCTGGGTCATAGAGTATATGCATATTTAATTTTACTAGGTGATGACACGTCTTTGCCAGAGTGGCTGTACCAGGATAGACTACACTGGTGTGTGCAGTTGCCCTTGGCTTGATGACCTTAGTGTGATCAGATTTCAAATATTTTTGCCTATTTGGTGGGTGTGCAATCGTATCTTACTGTGTGTTTTTAAAATTGAGATGTAATTTATGTTTAGTATAATTTACCTTACTGTGATTTTAATTTTCATTTTCCTGATTATTAATGAGGTTAAAGATATATTATCATATGGCTATTAACCTTTCATGCTTTCTCTTCTATGAAAGTTTGCCATGTTTTCCCCGTTTTCTCTTATTGACTGGTGGGTGTTCCTTGTATATCCTGAATATATAAGAGTGTGTGTGTATGTGTATCTATAGTATGTGATGGAATTTATTTTTTTGTGGGCAGGATCCATTGCATCAGGAGGAAAAGGCAGTATTCATGTCCAGCAGTCAGTTTTCCTGCAGCCATGATTATAACATTCTCTCTTTTTCTCTATTTATTTGTGGTTAATCTTTGACAAATTGAAAAGTAAGTTTTGGCACTTAAAAACTTTTAGAGTCTTTTTTCCATCCCTCCTCTTAATCTCCCTCTATTGTGAAACAATTCTGGTTGAAAATATATCCTTGACATTCAGTAACTCAGAATGTTTTCTTTGGAAGTGTGTACTATTTAAGTTGGAGTACAGTGCTCATGATGCTTGATGCTAAGAGATCTAAGTGCTTCAATGGTGTCAGACCACAGGGTGGCCAGTACTTGGGGAACAGAGGAGTTGGGAGGTGGATGCTGACCCAGATCGCTAATGTATTTTTAACCCAGATCTCTAAAGGTATTTTTCTTGACTCCCCGGTTTACACATTTCTGAAATTTAATGGAAAAGTAAGTTGGCTTTATAAAAAGAGAGCATTAATTACTAGCCATTCTCTTCTCCATTTAACAATGTATCCTGACTTAAGGGACATTTTCTTTTAAGTGGTGATATTTCTATAAATAAAAACTGTAGAAATGGTTAAAATGGTAAATTTTATGTTATGTATATTTCACTACAATAATATTGTTTAAAAAACCCAAGGCTGAAAAAAAAACTTTTTGGAACATTTAGGGCTCTAACGAAGTGCAAAGATGGACACTGAAGTAGTGTATATTTTTCAGTACAGAGAAGTCTTTCAGAGGTAAATAGCAATACCTCTTTTTTTTTTTTTTTTTTTTTTTTTTGCGGTACGCGGGCCTCTCACTGTTGTGGCCTCTTCCATTGTGGAGCACAGGCTCCGGACGCGCAGGCTCAGCGGTCATGGCTCACGGGCCCAGCCGCTCCGCGGCATGTGGGATCTTCCCGGACCGGGGCATGAACCCGTGTCCCCTGCATCGGCAGGCGGACTCTCAACCACTGCGCCACCAGGGAAGCCCAATACCTCTTTTACATAAGTTGCTTATTCTTTGTTGTGACTGTTCTTTTAAGAAGGTTTACTTTTTTTGAGTTTTTGTAAATTTCGGAATGAATTTTCAAGGATTGTGTTTTCATTTACCTTCTGTTTGTAATCCTAGCGATCACTGCCCCCTTTGCTGCAGCCTCAGGGCCTTCTTTCATTTCCTCTAATCGCATCCTTTTCCTTCCTCAGGGCCCTCCCTCGGATTGTTCTTTTCCCTTTGCCTGCTCTCATTTATTTCATTGTATTATTATTTTAAAAGGGTGGTAAAATATACACCTTACGGGCTGAATCGCTTCCCGCTGCTGCTAAGTTCATATGTTGAAACCCGAACTTCCAGTACCCCAGAATGTGACTGTATTTGAAGATAGGGTCTTTAATGATGTAAGTTAAAATGAGGTCATTTTAGGATGGGCCCTAATCCAGTACGATTGGTGTCCTGATAAGAAGAGGAAATCAAGGCACAGACAGTTACAGCGCGGAGACCATGTGGAGGCACAGCTAGAAGACAGTATTGATAACCAAAGAGAAAGTTCTCAGAAGAAACCAATCCTGCTCACACCTTGATCTCACACTTCTAGCTTCCGGAATTATCAGAAAATAAATTTCTGTTGTTTAAGACACCCAATCTATGAAACTTTGTTATGATAGCCCTAACAAACTATAATAATACATAACATAAAATTTACCATGTAACCATTTTTAAGTGTAAAGTTCAGTGGCATTCAGTATATTCACATTGTTGTGCAATCATCCTTACCACCCATCTCTAGAACTTTTGTCTTCTTGCGAAACTGAAACTCTGTACCCTATTCTCCCTCCCTCCCCAGCCCCTGGCAACCAACTTTTTGCTTTCTGTCTCTATGAATTTGAATACTGTAGGTCCCTCATATATGTGAAATCATACAATATTTATTCTGTTTGTGATGGGCTTATTTCACTTGGCATAATGTCTCAAGACTCATTCATGTGGTAGCATGTGTCAGAATTTCCTTTGTATGACTAATATTCCATTGTGTGTATCACATTTATTTATACCACATTTTATTTATTGAATGGTCATTTGGGTTGCCTTCACCTTTTGGCTATGGTGAATAATGGTGTTATGAACACGGGTATACAAATATCTCTTTGAGATTCTGCTTTCTTTTGGGTATATGTCTATAAGTGGAATTGCTGTATCACGTGGTATTTCTAAAAATTAATTTTTAAAAATATTTATTTATTTTTGGCTGCACTGGGTCTTCGTTGCTGCGCGTAGGCTTTCTCTAGCTGCGGTGAGCTACCTAGCTGCGGTGAAGCTACCCTTCGTTGTGGTGCGCGGGATTCTCATTGCGGTGGCTTCTCTCGTTGCGGAGCACGGGCTCTTGGTGAGTGGGCTCCGTAGTTGTGGCTTGCGGGCTCCGTAGTTGTGGCTCGCGGGCTCCGTAGTTGTGGCTTGCGGGCTCCGTAGTTGTGGCTCGCGGGCTCTAGAGCGTAGGCTCAGTAGTTGTGGTGCACTGGTATAGTTGCTCCACGGCGTGTGGGATCTTCCCAGACCAGGACTCGAACCCGTGTCCTCTGCATTGGCAGGCAGATTCTTAACCACTGCACCACCAGGGAAGTCCCCTTAATTTTTTGAGGAACTACCACATTGTTTTCCATAGCAACCGCGCCATTTTACATTCCTATCATTAGTGCACAGGGTTCCAGTTTATCCACATCCTTATCAAAATTTGTTATTTTCTGTTTTTTTGTTGTGGGAAGGAGGTGATAAAATATGGCTTTTTAAATATCACTGGGTTAAGTCAAAGAGAGTTGATTCTTAAAGGGTTGTGATGTTGCATTCATCTGCCTCTTGATTCAGGTGTAACACCTTGGCGGCTCACCAGGAAGCATTGGAGTTATTAGTGTGAGAGACTGGCAGCCATTTTTTTTCCCATTTGGTCCAGGAACTTTGTTTCTGTAATAACTTTGGGTCTGCTTGTGTGACATGGGACAAGCTGTTACAAAATACAGGCATTTCTTATGACAAAGACTCTGTGAAATAGCTCTTTTGCAGAACTAAAGAGGCTAGCAAGTTTGTTACGTTTCTCCCCAGGGCAAATTTTCATTTTCCTGTGTTTACAGCTGTGTTTGTTTAAAACACTCAGTGTACCTAACAATTACAGTCCTGTGAAGAAAACAGCAAGTTAGGCAAATTAGGCTTAAAAAAATCTCAAGCAGAGGTTGTAGTAAAACACAGGAAGCCTAAGAGATGCACAGGGGCTTCCTCGGGGCATTTTTGAAATCACGGAAGCGTTACATGTTTGACTGTAAATGTTGCATTACAACCACCTGAAAGATTATACTCAAAGAGGTAATGAATATTTATAAATACATCCCTTAAGTTTGTTTGTGTAAATGAAAGTTTTTTGTGGGTTTATTTTTTTCGTTCCTTGTCCACTTTTGTGGACATCACTTAACTCCAACAGCCATTCTTGGCTTCCAGAGGTAAAACAAAAATCATTCTTTACTGTGGTTTGGGACAGACAGAGCGACCCAGCCTCTTTGGGAGATCAAATCCCAGTCTCCACCCGCCCCTGCACTTGGCCATTCTAAATGGCAGTTTGTATAGATGATAATTTGACTCAGAAGCAGCTCAGTTTAATAATCACAAGCACTAGATTAACAGTAGCATCACAGTACCCAATACAATTAATTTTACACATACAACTTACATTTTTCTCTGTCCAGTTTGTACACCCACTGGTTTGAGAATTCACAGTAAATATAATTAAAGCTATTGAAGCTAAAGAATGTAATGGTGTTTCCTCTATTATTCGACAGTCCTCAGCGTCACTGTAATAATAGCACTTTGTCTAAGAACCCTGAAAACTCTGCCAGTGCTTCATAGGCTGTGTAAACTGAGATAAGCACTGCTGTCATTAAAGGCGGCAGGTCATGACCCAGCAGGGATCAGCTACTCCTGCCTCCCACTGTTTGCTGATTTAGTTCTCTTTGGAATAGTAAAGCTGGATTAGGAGCCCACAGCTAACCTCACATGCCCTTGCATGGGAATGATACAAGCAGTAGGAGTTGACTGCATTGCTTTCTTGAGATGTGCCCCCCGCCCCCGCCCCCGAGGTCTGTTCCCCTTACTTTGGAAGTTCAGAGCTGACTCAGAGAGAAACAGCTTCTTCCCTTGGTGCTTTGGGTGTTTCCTGAAAGCCTTCCCATCAGTAGTTCTGATCTGGGTCAGTGGGACCGCTCCTCAGTCTTCCTTACGACACATAATAGCACGCTGTCTTTAAAGGCCAAGAAGCAGAGCACTGGATTTACTTTACTGTTAATTAATTGGTTAACGAGTTATTTCATTTATGTTTAACAAATAGATAGCCAGAGCCTGCTGTGTGTTGAGAGAGCTGTGCTAAGCTCTGTCGAGGTCCATAGAACAAATGTAAAACAGTTTCCATTGCAAGGAGTCCAGGGTGTAAGGTAGAGCATTGAGCCCTGGAGAACATGCCCAGGGCGGCCGAGAGGTCAGCGCTGTGCGGCCAGAGCGTCAGTGCTCAGGAACTCTGGGCAGTAGAAGCTGGTCATTAAGCCTCCCAGGAGATCAGGTGAAGACAGAACAAATGAGGAACACCTTGGACAGAGCTACTTTTGACTCCCGACTCCTTCAGGAACTGGGTCCTTTAGAAAATATACCCTGATCCTCTAATTGTAGTTAGGTACAGGATTATTAAAATATATAAATAACATTTTTCATCTGATACTGAAAGTAATAACCTTTTTTGTAGAGCAAAAGACTTGGAAAACACGCATATAATACCACACAGAAGGAAAATAAATCGCCTGTAATCTGGCTACCTAGAAATAGTCACTGTTAACAGTGTGGAATATGACCTGTTTTTTCTATGTAATTGACTATATATTTATTTGGATTCTCACACCAGAGGGTGTACGGATTCCATAAAGAATAACTATGAGTTGGATCACCTGATACTATCACAACATTGTTAATCAACTATACTACAATGTAAAATAAAAAGTTTAAAAAAAACCCCTTAAAATCTGAAGAAAAAAAAAAGAATTTACCTGTCAAGCTTTTCAGGAATCCAGCTGACCTTTTGGTCTGATGAATAAGTAAACACTATAGCCTTTTTAAAAAACATGGTATTTTTAACAACTACCTTATTGCTACAAAAACATATATATACATATAGAAGCTATAGGAAAACAAAAATAAGAGAAAACATATTTTCACTACCCAGAGTTTACCTCATTATACATATATCTCTCTGTTATTACCTCGTATATGCTTCTAGATCTTTTTGTCTTTGTGTCTTCATGCATGTATTATCAAAGTGAAGTTGTCCGGTACATAGGATTTGTAACCAGCTTTTTTTTTTTTTTCAGTTATGATGTCTACCTTTCCTGGTTAATAAATTTTCATTTCATTAAAAAAAAGAATAAATATGAGTTGGGTTTATACAAGATCATTGTGTTGGTTATTGCAATGATAATTTTGACCTTGCCTACCTTTTATTTTATAGTTGTTTTGAAATTTTTTTGTAAACCTTGAAAAAAGCCCACTTGATTTCATTTTAGAGTATTTTAAAGGAAATGACCTTATTTTAAAGAGAATGTTTTCAGTGGACCCACTTTTGGGAATGATAGAAGGAAATGGAGATTTTTCTAATAAAGAGAATTATGGTTGTTTAATTTTATGATAGTAATAAATCTCTGTAATAGGTAAATATCTTTGTATTCTTATAGTGTTTAGTTTTTTTTGTCCTTTTTATAGTGGTATTCTTTTCCAGAAATGATGTATGCTATTAAGAAGGTGTGTGTTTCTTAATTATTAGTTATATCTTTTCATCAGTCACGGAAAATTTATGTGGGTTTAGGAAGAAAAGAAAAATACTAAGTGTCAGACAACTTAATTTTTTAATATGTGCAAAGCTACTGACAGCCGACAGGAACATTTGGAACAAGAAATTGCCTGGGCAGTGTGGCCTTCACACTTAGGGAAGAGCCGGGCTTTGGGGGTATGTTTTCCGATCTGCCCTTATTATATTTGCTCTGTCCATTTTGTGCCACACCTGGAAAGCTAACAGTGGGATTCTGTGTATTATAAGAACCTCACAAATTCTCCATGTTTTGGAAGTTGTTACTGACTATAATACTACAGAGTAGAGTTTATTCCTTTTTCTCCCTACCTGTCACATATGTGCCTTTTGACTGGTTGAAACGTCTTAATCTTCTTGGAAATTGGTGTGTCTTTGCTGTGGTTTTTAAAAAGACATTGCTTTTAGTATAATGTCTGGCTGTCCTATTCCTCTAATGTCTTTATTAAAAAATTCCTTGTAGTTCTGAGACCTTTTGCTTGAGGGGAAAGGGTGTCACAAACTTAGGGGCCAGACAGCTGTATAATGAGCACGTAAGAGTCGAAAGAATACTACTCAGCCATAAAAAAGAATGAAATAATGCCATTTGCAGCAACAAGGATGCAACTAGAAATTATCATCCTAAGTGAAATAAGTCAGGAAGAGAAAGACAAATACCACATGATATCACTTATATGTGGAATCTAAAATATGACACAAATGAACCTATCTACAAAAACAGAAACAGACTCATAGCCTTAGAGTCTGTGGTTGCCAAGGGGGAGGTGGGGAGGGAGAGGGATGGACTGGGAGTTTGGGGTTACATTTAGGATGGATAACAAGGTCCTACTGTATAACACAGGGAACTATATCCAAGCTCCTGGGATAAACCATAATGGAAGAGAATATTAAGAATATATTTATGTGTATAACTGAGTCACTTTGCTGTACAGCAGAAATTAGCACAACATTGTAAATCAACTAGACTTCAGTAAAGACAAAAAGATTCTAAGGAGGAGTGTGGGGACTGTGACTGGTGGGAGGATGCTCACCTCTCCAAAGGCGTTAACGTAAAAAGAAAACACAGACTACACTGTGGTGGCCAAACAGAAAGTCCAAATTTGGCTAGAAGCCTGCTTATGCCAGTTACTGCTGTAGTAACAGCATAGTGGAGTAGAGTATAATGGTAATAAAAATAGCTAACATTTTTTGAGAGCTTACTCTGCGGGGTACATGCATTATCTTGTCCTGTCTTCATAATAAAGGTAAATACTATTACTATCCTCATCTCAGAGATAAAACTGAGGCTTTTTGCCTGTGTCACAGAGGTAGTAAGTAGTAGAGAACCAAGACAGGTTTGTCTGCCTCTGGGTCTTGAGCTCTGTGATGTGTTTTGATTTTAGGCCGCAGAACTTTGAATTGCATTCATTGGATAGGAAAAAAGTTGTCAGTCAGTGGCCAGGCTATTCACAGTGTTGGCAGTGGCCAGCTCTGAGGCCTTGGAGGAAGCAGCCGGGCATTGGAGAACGGGCAGTGTCCTTGGCCCTGAAAGAGAAGGAGACAGCAGGATCAGGTGTGCTGTGGTGTGGACAGGCTCTAGACATCTTCCTCAGGTGCCCAGGGAGGTGAGGCCTTGGTAGGGGGTAAAGAAAGTACTAGTTCCTGTGAGGTGCAGAAGATGCGTGTGGTGTGTGGGCAACATGTAGGAGGGGAAAATCTGACTGCATGAGGCTTGGTCCGAGCTTTGGCAGATGTGAGTAAACTCTACTGGATATTTCGTACCTTTGGCTTCCTAACTGTGAATGAGGGAATAGCTAGAGCTGTGGAATAAAGAACTAAAACGTATGGCTTGAGATTTAATCCAGGGCTTCCTGTCACAATGCACTTTAAAACCAAGTGAGGTTTTCCACGGGTGGAGGGCACTGACTTCTCTCTCTGTCTTTTGTCTGACTATCTCAAAAGCTCTACTCACGCTGTTGAGTAGCTTTTCTGGAGCCAAGTGGATCTCTATTGGGACCACTGGCATTTCCCGTGGTATTTAGTGGAAAGAAAGTATCCTCACAAACCTTTGGTTGTTGAGTCAACCAAAAAGTAAAGGTGTGTTAACACAGCACATTTTAAGAGACATGTCACTGACTTATTGCACACTGTAGCTGTCAAAGCCTGTCTGTCTAAGTGCCTTTAACTCAAGGAAGTGAAAAGTAGAGCCCAGCTATTCCTACCTGGCTGCCCGTGACCATGAACCCTGGGAAACACAGTGGCCTCTGTGAAAGGTCTGTCTGCATAAACCTCACAGAGCCCTAAAGAGAAATTTTTAAGAGTACACACACACACACACACACCACACACACACACACACACACACACACACACACACACACACACACGGAAAAATTAAAGGGCTGCATCTTGACGTTTTTTCCTGAACGATGTGAATATACTACAAAAATACATGAGAAGGTAAGACTGATTAATAGAGCATGCGTTCTGTAGCCTAAAGACTTTTTAAAATAGATACTGAAGGAGAAGGAAGCAAACTCAGTGGCAGGAAACCTAATACTGTTCAGAGAAGGGGGGCAGGGGTGGGGCGAAAAATGGAGCATGAACAGGTCTTAGGGAAGCCCTTCTGTTGAATTGCTTGATGGCCTTAAAATGATCGCTTTCCTAGAAGCAACAAGAAAAACTGGTCCAGTTTGTTTTCAGGGATGGAAGAAAAGACTTATGTAAGCAACTCCTGGCTTTGCAGTGTTTCCATTTGGAACATCATTTACGAATCTGGCCAGATCTCAAGTGATTTATGTTTAGTAAATAAGATTATCTTCAGCTTTCTGTGGTTGAAGAGCAAATGGTTTGGGGTTTAGTTGCTGCTTTTCAGCCCCTTTTAATTGCTTGTTCAAGGTAATACTGCATTAATCTCTGTTATTTACCTCTAGAGTCGGGTTTTGTATACACTTGAAATTCAGCTTTTTACGTTTTTCTGTATTACTGGACACATGCTCTTAATTTTATGGAACAATTGAAACAAAGGGAATCTTGTGTCAGCTGTTTTGAATGCTTATGGTTTTTCATATTTTAAGAGTTCTCTCCCCTGCCCACCCCCCCGCCCCACCATGGGAGGACATTTCTTATTGAAATTGTGGATATCTATTGAAAGATGACATTTCTTTTTGGTGTTAGAGAATACATTATTATGAAAATGTGAATGCTGACATACTGTTTTTCAAATGTGGAAACAATTTTAATGTTTTAAATTAGGTTGTTTCTATAGGTCCCATGTTAAATTCTCCTAATTTATTAGGTTTATATATTTGCGTGAGAGGTAAGCATTTTAGCAAAGAAATGGTCATTTTATTCTGCAAAACAAAAAATTTTTGAAGTGTTTCTGAGCATAAAATTTAGGAAAACGGTACATTATATATTTCATGTTCGCTGTGGATAAAAATAGTTGCATCTAGTTAGTAAGTATTCTGCTCTAGTAACCTCCCCCAGCACCTCTTCCTAAATCTCGAATTGAAGGTCTCTTCTTCAACTGGTACCTTAATATTTTGAGTTTTGTATCTTGCACACAGTGCAAACCAAGCAAAAGATATCATGTATGGAGGTCACTCTGCCTTTCAGATTCTATCAGCTATTTTGAATCTAATTCTTAAACTGTTCATGGTACTCTGGCAACAAGCTATGTGCTTGTCATTTTATCTCATTACTGTTAAGTCTAGTCCTGTCAAGAATAGGTTTAGTCTTTTTTAATTGCCTGCTTAAAATTTTTCCATGCCAAAATCAGCTGAAGAATTTAAGACGGTGGTTAAGTGTGGACTAAGGGTCATGTAAAAGTTCTGAGCGGATCAGGAACTCACGGAAGGAGGGAAATGCACACATGAACAGTTTAAGGCTGGTGCGGAGCATTTGTATCCCGAAGAATGGAATGGGGCTTAAATGTATGTGATGTTGACTAGTATAAATAGTTTTCTTTTGTGCGTTTTTGCAATTAAACGTGCCACCTATTCTTCCGGGGAACTGGAGGCTAAGAATTAGACTATTAGAAGGTTGAGGAAGAACAGATGAAGATGAGCTGTAATCTGGAGGGGACAAAAGAGAGAGGGATGTCCACCCTAAAAGCTAAAAATAATAACATGAAGGAGGGGAAACCATGGGCCCTGCTCAGGGGCAACACCCGGAGAATCTACAGCGACAAAGAGGAAAGAAGGCTAAAAAAAACCCAGGTGAAGTGGAGAGAGGTTGAGGAAGAGGTAGGAAGAGAGTTCTTTGTTTCCTGAGAAAACATTGTTGTTGACTGGAATAATGTATACATGCCCCTGTGGGAGTAGGAGAGGGCCAGGTTTCCCAGCAAACGTTCAGGCTTACTTTGTTGACGCTGCTCAGCAGAGTCTGAGGTGTGGTGGTGGGACACTCGTTTTAATGACCATGTGGGAACAGAAATGTAGGGACTGTGTTTGTCTCCAGGGAAGTGTTTGGAGCCAGAGTGGTGTGTGTGACCTTGAAGGGAATGGAAGACAGTGGCAGTTGAGACTCATGTAATCCATTGGGTGGGCAGTCTAGTTGAGTCAAATCAGAGTAGCCTAGCAGGGATGGCCATCTCTTTTCCTTGCATCATCCCTTACCTGGCAGACCTTGGGGATGGGGGTTACTTCGTAGTGTATTGAGGGCAGGACTGACTTTGTGTCATTAGACTCCCCCTCCTGCTCCCCCAGTCTTCTTCCTGGGGTGCAGCATGGTATCACATTGTTCCCTGACAGGGCCCAATTTGCTGGGAATGCATTTCATATTCTGGATCTTTCCTGATTTTCTTTCCGTCTACCAAACTTTATGTTCATTCTCTCATGTCTCTTGTCTCCCCAGATAACTGGAGCTAATTTAATAAAAACATTCATTCTCCTGTGTAGGGTTAATATATAACCCATTCCCTGTTACATGTTTGAATTCAAAAGAAGGATTCTCAGTATGTTGACTCAAAGAAATGGTGGCATTTTGGGCAAGTCTTTGGGTAAATATTAAGGTGGTAATATTATAGTGGTGTCATATTATATGCATCTTTTACTCATGGGAAGTAAACTTGAACAAAAGGAAAAAAAAGGGGAAGAAATGACAATTGAAATATGATGAGCAGGGCTTCCCCGGTGGCGCAGTGGTTGAGAATCCAACTGCCAACGCAGGGGACACGGGTTCGAGCCCTGGTCCAGGAAGATCCCACATACCTTGGAGCAACTAAGCCCGTGCACCACAACTACTGAGCCTGTGCTCTAGAGCCCGTGAGCCACAGCTGCTGAGCCCACGCACCACAACTACTGAAGCCCGTGTGCCTCAGCCTGTGCTCTGCAACAAGAGAAGCCACCACAATGAGAAGCCTACGCTCCGCAACGAAGAGTAGCCCCTGCTCGCCGCAACTAGAGAAAGCCTGCACACAGCAACAAAGACCCAACGCAGCCAAAAAAAAAAAAAACATATATATATATATATGATGAGCATGGTCCTAGACCGAACATGAGATGGGAGATATGAGCCTGCAGTTTGTAGGGAGATTTCATTTCCTCGAAGATTGTGAGTATTTGGGTTTAACTGACTCACAAAATCCAAGCCAAACATGTCATCTGGTGTTGACCTGAAGAGATAATAGTCTTTCCTAAAGGTCAGGAAAAAACTGGTCATCTTGGACTTAGTGAGGAACAGCATAGTGTTGTGTTTTATGAGGAGTTTCAGGGGATTTTCAAGGGTGGTTTTGACTATTTGTAATTGCTGCCTTGAGTTTGACTTTGGATTCTAACCCAGTTCCCTGTGCCAATGGGTATGACTTAACAGTATTGTTTGCTGAGGGTAGGTCTTTCAGGGCCCCTGTGAGCGTCTTGAGATTTGGGACTGTATGTCATTCATCACTGGCAAAGAAGCTCAGAAAACACTTTCTGTTAAATGAAATAGTGAATACAGAACACCCTCTGCCTGATGCCTTCCCCCCACTGCCCGCCCCCCCCATCCCTAGAACAATGGGGATTTGTTGAAAGTAGGAAGATGATGTGTGTACGAAGATCCTCTTACTACCTTTTTTAAAAAAATACTGAACCCGTATCTTCCAGTCCCCGACAGGGCACGAATGGATGGCCCCCCCACTTAGAAGCTTCCATTTCCTCATTTGCCCCTCAAAGCTAGTTTTGAAACACTGGAATTGTGGGTGACTTACAAGTGAAAGCATAATAGAAGATATCTCCTCCCCCAAACCCCCTTTCCCACCTCTCCCCCCATGCTTCATTCTGTCTTTCCAGCTGTGGTCCAGTCGTGGACTGCGGCAGTGATCCTAGTACTTTATGAGCAGCTTGCCTGGAAGATTACAAATATGTGTCATAGGTTTAGCCAGTTGAGTAGGTGGCCTTGTTGATGACAATTCTGAGCACGTGGCTTCTTGCTCTCTGACAGCAGCGCCCCAGCACTTACTGAAAAGACCCTGGTTTCAGCAAGGTGTCTGCTTGACCGGGGAAGTTTAAGTTGAGATAATCACCACTGGAGTTTGCGTGTTTTTTATATTCCATTTACAGAGGTTTAGTTGCTGCCCTCAGTGCGTTTGGAAGCTCCTCTGTGTGAATCTCGATCTTCACACCGGACTTAAATGTGATCTGACTGCTGAGCACTCATTTGGATGCTATTTTTAGCTTTGTGTCAGCCTCCTGGGCTGGTTTGGTATTTTTATTTTTGTAATGTGCCACTCAGTCTTTGTTGTGTTATAATAGAACCACAGAAATGGAGGGACTCTCAGAGGTAATTAAATCTAGTGTACTTTAAACTTTTCCTTCCTTCAAATGGACGGTAAAACCACTAATTTATGCCTATATATAAATGAGAGAAAGGCTGAATTTCTAGTTCAGAGAGGGATGGAAATGGGAGGCCGAAAGCCTCTATCGTTTCTCTGCGCCCTTCCCAACCCCAGTCCTGGAGGTACTGGGATATAACATCTGGGCCTCTGTGGAGCTCAATTTGAAAACCACAACTCTGGAGTAATGGGTGTTTTGCTAAGTCTTAAATGAATCTTCCTGGCACCAATTTGCTGTTTATTGCTTCCTGAGGGCAAAATTCAAAAACAGAGCAGCTCAGAGTTCCTCTGCATGTATCTTACTGAGAATTACCTGTAGACACTCAGCAGTCATAAAGAAGATTATTGTGTGTTGTGAACCTTCAACCCAGCCGGTGTGCACCATTAGGTAACACAGGTAAGAAGCTGACCTGAAGGATGGCTGGCACTTTTTTTTTTTTTAAGTTGATGGCGAGTATGGCATCTGGATGAGACTATGAATATGCTTACGAAGTTGGGATGTCCTTCACGGGAAGGGCTCTGATGGTGTAGATCGGTGATTCTCAAATCGTGGTCCCCTGAGCAGCAGCCCCTAGACCTTGTTAGAATGCAGATTCTTGGCCTCTACCCAGACCTGCTGAATCCGGAACTTTGAGGGTGGAGCCCAGAGACTTGTGTTTAACAAGGCACGTTAGCGTTTGAGAACCACTGGCGTCGAAGGGCACAGCAGTGGTGCCAGGGTTGGCTTGGGGGGGTTGTGGTGCTGCTTCCCCCCCTGCCCTCCCCTTCCTATAAGCACTCTTCCTGCTTTGCTATGGAAATTTGATGTTTTCTCAATCTTACGTGAAGTCCTAAACAACTTCATCTTAAAGCAAACACCCTAGCTCTGACTTCTCACTAGGTTACCACTCCTTGGTCCCTTTTACGTGGAAGTTCTGAAGCAGCCATTGGATGTACGTGAACACGATATTTTAGGTGTTAGTTGGAAGCTTGCTTGTTTGGGAAAGGAAGTGATTTTCTGCTTGACCAGCCAGGGCCTCATTTGTCTGAATACTGCTGAGGTGACTCCGAATCGCAGCCCTTTCAACTTCTTGTCTTCAGTGAGGGTCTGATGGAGGATTTCCTAAGTGCAGCACTTGGGTAGCCATGATCATCTTATGTGCGCTGGCTGTAGAAACCTCTTCCTTTTCTCTTGTGCCTCACTGATTCACTAGGCAGTCAACAGCCTGAGGCTGGGGATTCCTCATCTGAGATCCAAGAACCGACCCTCATATCAGACCAATAAGCTTTGCTTGTGTGTATGGATCTGACTTTTTGTGGGTCCCTTGTTTCCATCAGATTCTGGAAAGGATCTGTGTGCCCTCCCCCCTCCCCAGAAACTGATTAACTATTATTTTAGCTGTTTTTGGATAAAAGTTGTAAGAACTCATAAGATTTGCAGCCATTTGGAAGACCTTTTGTGGGACTGGCAGTCATACTTCAGCCTGCCATGTGGGCTCCTCAGGTATACTGTATACATATAAGTACAGTAAGACTGGTTCTGCTTATCCAGTACTTTCAGGTATAGTTTCTTTAAAAAATTCAACCCTGTGAGATATACAGAGTGGGAGGGATATTATCCCTGTTTACACTGATGACGGTGAGGCTGAGACAAAAGCACGAGACAATATCACTAGGTTTACCATCATGTGAAAGCATTGGACACCCCCGCTAGGCTCATACTCTGGTAACTTCTAAATATACTTGGACGATGCCTGGAGACGTGTCAGAAATTCATTGTGGATAAAGGGCTGATCATCATCATTTCCTTTCCAGAGGGAATGGATCATGTTAAAGCTGTGGATTTCTTTTTGGCTGTTCCTCATTTTAGCAATTTTGAAACATAATTTTATGGATATAATCTTCCCACTTCACAGTCAAATAAAAGCTGGCCCCAGCCCCTCTTCTGTTCTCCTCCACGAGGATCATAGAAAATCCTACCCGATCATATTTTTTCAGCATGCTGGGTCAGGAGGGGGTAAATCATTGGCGGCTGGTAGCATCACCTCAGTTTTTTCATTAGATTGTTCTTTGGGTTTCAAAGACTAGTGCCCTTGTAGCTTACATTATTCAGCCTTAAAATTACACATAAAAATTTGCTGTGGAAGAGTAGCAATGTAAGATAAATTGAGAAGGTTAAGGGAAAAACGGTGCTAAGAGCTTCTCATAAATGAATTCTCATCATAAAAGCACACCGATTTCTCCAAGTGACAAATTAACTTGAGACCGTGCTTTGCATTTTTAAGTAATGTGTGGTAGGGTAATTCCATTTATGTTCAAGCCAGAGGTCAGTGCCTCCTCACTTATTCCACTTGTGCTTTTTGTCTAATAGTGTAGAAAAGAGAGCTATGTGGGTATTTAATTTACTTTGATATTGCAAATGCATTGTGTCATGATTCAGGCAGTACCGAGATTCTAGGGGTTAAGGCAGGCTGGCTTATAAAAGGTGTCTGTGCTGAGGGCTTGGGGCCAGTACATTTTCCGAAAGGAATATTTGTGCTTAGAACAATTCTTATAAAGATTGTTGTTCTGATTTGAATTATGTTTTCATTTCAGTGGGGTCACTGAAAAGGACATCAAGATGTCAGTCATTTATTTCACTTCCCGGGCATTAGGTAGGTAGACAAGGCATTCGTGAGTGGGATGGTGGTTCTTTCTGTCAACAAGTCAGAGGTTGGATTATGAAAATTAACTTTGAGCAAGTGACTCTGTGTTTCTATCAAGAATATGCATATTGGGACTTCCCTGGTGGCACAGTGGTTAAGAATCTGCCTGCCAATGCAGGGGACATGGGTTTGAGCCCTGGTCCAGGAAGATCCCACATGCTGAGGAGCAGCTAAGCCTGTGTGCCACAACTACTGAGCCCGCGAGCCACAACTACTGAGCCCGCGTGCCACAGCTACTGAAGCCTGCGCTCCTAGAGCCTATGCTCTGCAACAAGAGAAGCCACAGCAATGAGAAGCCCGTGCACCACAATGAAGAGTAGCCCCTACTTGCCGCAACTAGAGAAAGCCCGCGCACAACCATGGAGACCCAACACAGCCAAAACTAAATTTAAAACAAAACAAAACAAAACAAACAAAAAAAGAATATGTATATTAATGTCATTTAGACTCTTTTGGGGGAAATATTAAATATCTCTATTAATTTTAGCATTTGTACATCTGTGATTTCTTGAACAGTAATGGTAATAAAGAGAAAAGGGTTCCTCCCCTGCCTTCTTACAATCTATTTAGTGAAACCTGATGAATCATGTGAAAGCTCTTAATTCTTCAAGCCATTGGTGTCTGAATTAGGAGTTTATTTTATTTTTTTTACAAGAGTCCTTGTATGTTATTTATTCTTTTCTTTTTTGCTTTATTGAAGGATAGTTGACTTATTGTATTAGTTTCAGGTGTACAACATACTGATTCAGTATTCTTATAAATTATACACCATACAAAAAGGCTTAATTTCTAACCCAAATAAGAAATAATGCACTCCTAATTTATCCCTCACCCGTCTTTCCCCTTTGGTAACCATAAGTTTGTTTTCTGTGTCTGTGAGTCTATTTCTATTTTGTAAATAAGTTCATTCGTATCATTTTTTAGATTCCACATAAAAGTGATATCATATGATATTTGTGTTTCTCTGTCTGACTTACTGCACTTAGTATGATAATCTCTAGGTACATCCATGTTGCTGCAAATGGCATTATTTCATTCTTTTTGATGGCTAATATTCCATTGTATATGTATACTACATCTTCTTTATCCATTTATCTGTCCATGGACATTTAGGTTGTTTCCATGTCTTGGCTATTGTAAATAGTGCTGCTATGAACATTGGGGTGCATGTATCTTTTTGAATTGGAGTTTTCTCCTGATATATGCCCAGGAATGGTATTGCTGGTTCATATGGTAGCTCTATTTTTGTTTTTTAAAGAACCTCTATACTGTTCTCCATAGTGGCTGCACCAATTTACATTCCTACCAACAGTGTAGGAGGGTTCCCTTTTCTCCACACTCTCTCCAACATTTATTATTTGTAGACTTCTTGATGACAGGCATTCTGACCCATGTGAGGTGATACCTCATTGTGGTTTTGATTTGCATTTCTCTGATAATTAGTGATGTTGAGCATCTTTTCACGTGCCTGTTGGTCATCTGCATGGCTTCTTTGGAGAAATGTCTATTTAAGTCTTCTGCCCATTTTTTGATTGGGTTGTATTTTTGTTGTTGTTGTCGAGTTGTATGAGCTATAGTTTGGAAATTAAGCCCTTGTCCATGACATTGTTTGCAAATATTTTCTCCCATTCTGTAGGTTGTCTTTTCATTTTGTTTATGGTTTCCTTTGCTGTGCAAAAGCTTTTAAGTTTAATTAGGTCCCATTTGTTTATTTTTGGTTTTGTTCCCATTACTCTAGGAGTTGGATCCAAAAACATATTGCTGTGATTTATGTCAAAGAGTGTTCTGCCTGTTTCCCTCTAGCAGTTTTATAGTATCTGGTCTTACATTTAGGTCTTTTATCTTTTTTTTTTTTTAGATTTTTTTTGATGTGGACCATTTTAAAAGTCTTTATTGAATGTGTTACAATATTGCTTCTGTTTTATGTTTTGGTTTTCTCGGCCGCGGGGCAGGTGGGATCTTAGCTCAGCCAGGGATCAAACTTAGCTCAGCCAGGGATCAAACCCACACCCTCTGCATTGGAAGGTGAAGTCTTAACCACTGGACCACCAGGGAAGTCCCTTTAGTCCATTTTGAGTTTAGTTTTGTATATGGTGTTAGAGAATGTTCTAATTTCATTCTTTTACGTGTGCATGTCCAGTTTTCCCAGCACCACTTTTTTTCTCAATTGTATATTCTTACCTCCTTTGTCATAGATTAATCGACCATAAGTGGGTGGGTTTATTTCTGGGCTTTCTATCCTGTTCCATTGAACTATGTGCTTTTTTTTTTGGTACCAGTACCTTACTGTTTTGATAACCGTAGATTTGTAGTATAGTCTTAAGTCAAGGAGTGTGGTTCCTCCAGCTCTGTTCTTCTTTCTCAAGATTGTTTTGGCTATTTGGAGTCTTTGTGTTTCCATACAAATTAAAAAAAATTTTGTTTCCATCTGTGAAAAATGCCACTGGTAATTTGATAAGGGATTGCATTGAATCTGTAGATTGCCTTGGGTAGTATAGTCATTTTAACAATATTGATTCTTCCAGTCCAAGAATACAGTGTATCTTTCCATCTGTTTGTGTGGCCTTCTTTCATCAGTGTCTTCTAGTTTTCAGAGTACGTACAGGTCTTTTACCTCCTTAGGTAGGCTTATTCCTGGGTATTTTATTCTTTATGATGTGATGGTAAATGAGATTGTTTCCTGAACTTCTCTTTCTGATATTAATTGTTAGTTTATAGAAATGCAACAGATTTCTGTGTCTTAATTTTGTAGCCTGCAACTTTACCAGATTCATTGGTGAGCTCTAGTAGTTTTCTGGTAGCATCTTTAGGATTTTCTGTGTATAGTATCATGTCATCTGCAAACAGTGACAGTTTAACTTTTTCTTTTCCAATTTGGATTCCTTTATTTCTTTTTCTTCTCTGATTGCTGTAGCTACGAATTCCAAAACTATGTTGAATAATAGTGGTGAGAGTGGACATCCTTGTCTTGTTCCTGATCTTAGAGGAAATGCTCTTAGCTTTTCACCACTGAGTATGATGCTAGCTGTAGGTTTTTGTATATGGCCTTTATTATGTTGAGGTAGCTTCCCTCTCTGCCCACTTTCTGGAGAGTTTTTATCATAAGTGGGTGTTGAATTTTGTCAAAAGCTTTTTCTGCATCTATTGGGATGATCATATGGTTTTTATTCTTCAGTTTGTTGATGTGGTGTATCACACTGATTGATTCGTGGATATTGAAAAATCCTTGCATCCCTGGGGTAAATCCCACTTGATCATGGTGTATGATCCTTTTAATGTACTGTTGGGTTCAAATTGCTAGTATTTTGTTGAGGATTTTTGTGTCTCTGTTCATCAGTGATATTGGCCTGTAATTTTCTTTTTTAGTGGTTATCTTTGTCTGATTTTGGTATCAGGGTGATGGTGGCCTCATAGAATGAGTTTGGGAGTTTTCCTTCCTCTGCAATTGTTTGGAACAGTTTCAGAAGGATAGGTGTTAGCTCTTCTCTAAATGTTTGGTAGAATTTGCCTGTGAAGCCATCAGTTCCTAGACTTTTGTTTGTTGGGAGTTTTAAAATTAGTTTCAATTTCAGTGCTTGTGATTGGTCTGTTCATCTTTTCTAATTCTTCCTGGTTCAGTCTTGGGAGACTACCTTTCTAAGAATTTGCCCATTTCTTCCAGGTTGTCCATTTTATTGGCATACAGTTGCATATAGTAGTCTCTTATGATCCTTTGTATTTCTGTAGTGTCAACTGTAACTTTTCCTTTTTCATTTCTAATTTTATTGATTTGTGTCCTCTCCCCTTTTTTCTTGATGAGTCTGGCTAAAGGTTTATCAATTTTGTTTATCTTCTCAAAGAACCAGCTTTTAGTTTCATTGATCTTTTCTATTGTTTTTTTAGTCTCTATTTCTTTTCTTTCTGCTCTGATCTTTATGCTTTCTTTCCTTCTACTAACTTTGGGTTTTGTCGTCTTCTTTCTCTAGTTGCTTTAGGTGTAAAGTTAGGTTGTTTATTTGAGATTTTTCTTGTTTCCTAGGGTGAGCTTGTATCACTGTAAACTTCCCTCTTAGAACTGCTTTTGCTGGATAAAATTAGGAGTTTTGACTGGGTAATTAATGATAATATCTTTGTCCCCTGCACTGTTGTATTGAAGTTTTCATTTTCTTCTTAGGTCTGTGGCCACATTGCTTTGCTCCAGGATTTAAATTTGTGGGGCAAAGACAGTGGGCATGATGTTAGCTAATTGCCTCAAATGCTGGCTGGTGTGTACTTGACCTTTCAAAGTCAGAGTGCAAGGCCAAAGATCACAATTTTGCTTGTTGTTTTTGTTGTTTTCATTTCAGGGGAATCAGTGGGTGCAGGTGCAGAGGAGATTTAGGGAGATTAGGGGCAGGTGCTTGGTCAGGAGCTCTAGGGCCATGTACCAGTCAGTCCTCCAACTCATGGTGGTGGTCTTTACATTTCCTGTAAGAAGCACAATAGATTCAAATACCTGAGGCTAAGATGGAGCCTGAGGCAAAGCAGGCCTCCACATATTTCCCCGAAGTTCAAGTTTCTTTTAACTCTGAATATCTCTCCGTATTGTTTTTTTAAAAAACACTGTAGCGTATTTTTTCCCATAAGGAATAAAACCCCAGCACTCTGAATCCATGCTTCCTATGAAGGAACCTAGTATTATAGAATCTGTTTGCTTTTAAAGAAAGAAGGTAAATAAGTTTCAACAGCATGTCAATCAGCTGTCCCAGAAACCACACATAAGTTAATGGGTGTTTTGAGGTTGTGTATTCACCTGTCTGGACAGTTGAGGACTCTGGACATATTTCAGGTTAGGAAATACCTGTGTGATTACACAGCTTATTGTTTATCGTAAAACATATTACCCTTATGTTAGAGTCCAGTGACTCATGATCTGACTTTAAAATACTTTTGTCTTAGTAATTTTAAAAAGCCCTTTTCCTGCCATTTGGCTTTTAACATGTGTTCAGGCCATGGTTTTCTTTTGGTACCTTTTTAATTGAGATGAAATTTACATAACACAAATGCTGTGAATATTTTTTGTCAAGAGAATTTACGAAAGGTTAATTGACTCAACACTTGGTTCATTTATTTGAATTCAGTGGCTGACAGGCCATAATGATATAAAGCCAGGTCCTTGCCTTGAAGGAGATCACGGTCTCCTAGGGGGATAACAGATATTAATAGAGACATGTACAAGGTGCCCTGTGACTGCAAAGGACGTTGACTGCACTTTCCTTTTTGAGTCCACCACTGAAAATGGTGGATTTTTTCCTCTTGCTCTATGTTTTTGTAGCAACATGTCTTACTTCCTTGTCTTAGTGTTTTCTGTTAGAGATTTCATATGAAAGTTAGAATTTTGTCAGCTACTTCATGCTTCTCAATATTTCTTGTTTCTAAGATTCAAAGATGGAAATGTAAGTGGTGATGCCTGATGTTAGTCTATTTGTTAGAATTATAAATCATGCACTTGATATAAAAAGGTATTTTCGAATGTTGGATTTTAAACTGGGATTCTTGCCTGCATCTCTGTGGCAAGACTGTTGGCCAATAAATTCCAGGTCTGTTTGCTTACTTAAGCCTGAACTATACGGCATACGTTTTCATGTTTATTGTATGTTTCACCCCATGTCTTAATAAAAAACCCAAGCCAAAAAAAATGTACTTCCTGTATTCTTCACTTTGAAGTATCCTGAAACTTCATATCTCTTCTTCTTTTTTTTTTTGTTTCTTAAATCTCTTGCATGTTTGCAAATGATAATAGCTATGCCTTTTCCTTTTATACTGGTAAACGAAGGATTAAATGGACAATATTTACAGAGATCTCTAGGATTCTTAGAGAAAGGACTAAATAAAATGAAACAGTATTATGTAAAATGAATAAATTATTTTCTTATGTTAAGCTGAGTTTTATTAAGGTGAATTTTTCTCAATACTAATCTTTTTATTAAATTTAAAGACTTTAGTCTCCTTTTTATTTTTTAAATTTAATTTATTTATTTTTATTATATATATATATTTATACATCTTTATACATCTTTATTTATACATCTTATTGGAGAATAATTGCTTCATAATGCTGTGTTAGTTTCTGTGATTCACAACAAAGTGAATCAGCCATATGCGTACACATATCCCCATACCCCTTCCCTCTTGGTCTTCCTCTCCCCATTCCTATCCCACCCCTCTAGGTGGTCACAAAGCACCGAGCTGATCTCCCTGAGCTATGCGGCTGCTTCCAGCTAGCTATCTATTTCACATTTGGTAGTATATATATATATATATATATCGATGCTTCTCTTACTTCGCCCCAGCGTCCTCCTTCCCCCACCGCCCCACCCTGTGTCCTCAAGTCCATTCTCTATGTCTGCATATTTATTCCTGCCCTCCCTCTAGGTTCATCAGTACCATTTTTTTTTTTTTTTTAGATTCCATATATATGCATTAGCATACGGCATTAGTCTCCTTTTTAAATAGTTATGCTGTTTAGACTCACTTACTTCCCTATTTTAAGGCATTACTGAACTGGTACAATTGTCATTTTCTTCTTAATTTTATAACGTATGGTATCTCTGAAATGTTACTTAAAAAAAAATCCTTCTTTAAAGTCTCTTGCTTGGCCCATGAAATTTAAGAATTGACTTCAGTTGACTTCACTTTAATAATCTTATTTTATTAAAATCTTGCAACATGTTGGTCAAGTGCTACAATATTTTTAAAAAATTTTTTTAAATTTATTTTTTCACACACACACACTGTATTTTATTTTTACAAGAGATAAATAAACTGACACCAAGCATTGTAAATGGATGACCACAACAAAAGCAACAATGATAGCAATTACCAAACACGAAACACACTCATACTATGTCATAATATTGACATTCAGTCCAGTAATCCTCCACTGTAACAGCTCCTTCACTTTGCAGTGAAAATTGATTTGTATATTTTTAGCCTCTGAGTGCTTTTGGGATTTTTTTTTTTTATTCAAACAGAAAGTCAGAAAAATTATAATCATCCTCATCAGTTCACTCAGTCCGGTGTAATTAATTTTTATTTCATCTTGATCTTTTGTTAGCACTTTTATGAATTCATCAGTTTTCCATTGGAGTTCTGAAAATGCTTATTCATTCAGTTGAGCAGTATAGTCAGTTACCAGAAACCTGTACTTGTCAGAGTCTTTTCCATGAATTCCTTGAAGATAAAACTCTTCTATAGGAACATTTTTGCAAAAGCAAAATGTTCAGAGTACACCCAGAACTGTCTGTAAATGACAAAAGACTTAAAAATAACCATGGGTAAAGATTTGATGAAAGTTCATAATAATGCAATTGACAAGGAAATTTAGTTATTTCTGAGATATACATTTTAAAGTAATAACTAGAATTATGACTTATAACATTATACCAGAACATATAAGATTTTTAGAAATCTCATGTCATGTTGAAACATTTATATTAACATATTTCCATACAAATAACCCAAAGAAAGTTTAGTATTAGTTGTTTTGTTTGTTTGTTTCTTTATATTGTCGGTTCCTATTAGTCATCAATTTTATACACATCAGTGTATACATGTCAATCCCAATCGCCCAGTTCAGCACACCACCATCCCCACCATGGTTTTCCCCCCATGGTGTCCATACTTTTGTTCTCTACATCTGTGTCTCAGCTTCTGCCCTGCAAACCCGTTCATCTATACAATTTTTCTAGGTTCCACATACATGCGTTAATATATGATATTTGCTTTTCTCTTTCTGACTTACTTCACTCTGTATGACAGTCACTAGATCCATCCACGTCTCAACAAATGACTCAATTTCGTTCCTTCTTATGGCTGAGTAATATTCCATTGTATATATGTACCACATCTTCTTTATCCATTCGTCTGTCGATGGGCATTTAGGTTGCTTCCATGACCTGGCTATTGAAATAGTGCTGCAATGAACATTGGGTGCATGTGTCTTTTTTTTTTTTTTTTTTTTTGTGGTACGCGGGCCTCTCACTGCTGTGGCCCCTCCCGCCGCGGAGCACAGGCGCCGGACGCGCAGGCTCAGCGGCCACGGCCCACGAGCCCAGCCGCTCCGCGGCACACGGCACCCCCCCAGACCGGGGCACCAACCCGCGCCCCCCGCATCTGCAGGCGGACTCCCAACCACTGCGCCACCAGGGAAGCCCCATGTGTCTTTTTGAATTATGTTTTTCTCTGGGTATATTCCCAGTAGTGGGATTGCTGGATCATATGGTAACTCTATTTTTAGTTTTTTAAGGAACCTCCATACTGTTCTCCATAGTGGCTCTATCAATTTACATTCCCACCAATAGTGCAAGAGGGTTCCCTTTTCTCCACACCCACTCCAGCATTTGTTGTTTGTAGATTTTCTGATGATGCCCATTGTAATTGGTATGGGGTGATACCTCATTGTAGTTTTGATTTGCATTTCTCTAATAATTAGTGATGTTGAGCAGCTTTTCGTGTGCTTCTTGGCCACCTGTATGTCTTTTTTGGGGAAATGTCTATTTCAGTCTTCTGCCCATTTTTGGATTGGGTTGTTTGTTTCTTTTTTTTTCCCGGTACGCGGGCCTCTCACTGTTGTGGCCTCTCCCGTTGCGGAGCACAGGCTCCAGACGAGCAGGCTCAGCGGCCATGGCTCACGGGCCCAGCTGCTCCGTGGCATGTGGGATCTTCCCGGACTGGGGCACGAACCCATGTCCCCTGCATGGGCAGGGGGACTCTCAACCACTGCACCACGAGGGAAGCCCCTGTTTCTAATATTGAGCTGCATGAGCTGTTTATATATTTTGGAGACTAATCCTTTGTCTGTTAATTCGTTTGCAAGTATTTTCTCGCATTCTGAGGGTTGTCTTTTCGCCTTGTTTATGGTTTCCTTTGCTGTGCAAAAGCTTTGAAGTTTCATTAGGTCCCATTTGTTTATTTTTGTTTTTATTTCCATTACTGTAGGAGGTGGATCAAAAAAGATCTTGCTGTGATTTATGTCAAAGAGTGTTCTTCCTATATTTTCCTCTAAGAGTTGTATAGTGTCTGGTCTTACGTTTAGGTCTCTAATCCATTTTGAGTTTATTTTTGTATATGGTGTTAGGGAGTGTTCTAATTTCATTCTTTTACATTTAACTGTGCAGTTTTCCCAGCACCACTTATTGAAGAGACTGTCTTTTCTCCATTGTATATCTTTGCCTCCTTTGTCATAGATTAGTTAACCATAGGTGTGTGGGTTTATCTCTGGGCTTTCTATCTTGTTCTGTTGATCTGTGTTTCTGTTTTTGTTGCAGTACCATGTTGTCTTGATTACTGTAGCTTTGTAGTATAGTCTGAAGTCAGAGAGTCTGATTCCTCCAGCTCCGTTTTTTTCCCTCAACACTGCTTTGGCTATTTGGGGTCTTTTGTGTCTCCATACAAATTTTAAGATTTTTTTTGTTCTAGTTCCGTAAAAAAATGGCATTGGTAATTTGATAGAGATTGCACTGAATCTGTAGATTGCTTTGGGTAGTACAGTCATTTTCACAATATTGATTCTTCCAATCCAAGAACATGGTATATCTCTCCATCTGTTGGTATCATCTTTAATTTCTTTCATCAGTGTCTTATAGTTTTCTGCATACAGGTCTTTTGTCTCCCTAGGTAGGTTTATTCCTAGGTATTTTATTCTTTTTGTTGCAATGGTAAATGGGAGTGTTTCCTTAATTTCCCTTTCAGATTTTTCATCATTAGTGTATAGGAATGCAAGAGATTTCTGTGCATTAATTTTGTATCCTGCTACTTTACCAAATTCATTGATTAGCTCTAGTAGTTTTCTGGTGGCATTTTTAGGATTCTCTATGTATAGTATCATGTCATCTGCAAACAGTGACAATTTTACTTCTTCTGTTACAATTTGTATTCCTTTTATTTCTTTTTCTTCTCTAATTGCCGTGGCTAGGACTTCCAAAAATATGTTGAATAATAGTGGTGAGAGTGGACATCCTTGTCTCATTCCTGATCTTAGAGGAAAAGCTTTCAGTTTTTCACCATTGAGAATGATGTTTGCTGTGGGTTTGTCGTATATGGCCTTTATGATGTTGAGGTAGGTTCCCTCTAAGCCCACTTTCTGGAGAGTTTTTATCATAAATGGGTGTTGAATTTCGTCAAAAGCTTTTTCTGCATCTATTGAGATGATCATATGGTTTTTATTCTTCAATTTGTTAATATGTTGTATCACATTGATTGATTTGCGTATATTGAAGAATCCTTGCATCCCTTGGATAAATCCCACTTGATCGTGGTGTATGATCCTTTAAATATGTTGTTGGGTTCTATTTGCTAGTATTTTGTTGAGGATTTTTGCATCTATATTCATCAGTGATATTGGCCCGTAATTTTCTTCTTTGTAGTATCTTTGGCTTTGGTATCAGGGTGATGGTGTCTTCATAGAATGAGTTTGGGAGTGTTCCTTCCTCTGCAATTTTTTGGAAGAGTTTGAGAAGGATGGGTCTTAGCTCTTCTCTACATGTTTGATAGAATTCACTTGTGAAGCCATCTGGTCCTGGACTTTTGTTTGTTGGAAAATTTTTAATCACAGTTTCAATGTCATTACTTGTGATTGGTCTGTTCATATTTTCTATTTCTTCCTTGTTCTGTCTTGGGAGGTTATGTCTTTCTAAGAATTTGTCCATTTCTTCCAGGTTGTTCATTTTATTGGCATAGAGTTGCTTGTAGTAGTCTCTTAGGATGCTTTGTATTTCTGTGGTGTCTGTTGTAACTTATCCTTCTTCATTTCTAATGTTATTGATTGAGTCCTCTCACTGTTTTTCTTGATGAGTCTGGCTAATGGTTTATCAATTTTGTTTATCTTCTCAAAGAACCAGCTTTTAGTTTTATTGATCTTTGCTATTGTTTTCTTTGTTTCTATTTCATTTATTTCCTCTCTGATCTTTATGTTTCCTTCCTTCTGCTAACTTTGGGTTTTGTTTGTTCTTCTTTCTCTAGTTCCTTTAGGTGTAAGGTTAGATTGTTTACTTGATTTTTCTTGTTTCCTGAGGTAGGTTTGTATAGCTATAAACTTCCCTCTCAGAACTGCTTTTGCTGCATCCCATAGGTTTTGGATCATCGTGTTTTCATTGTCATTTGTCTCTAGGTATTTCTTGATTTCCTCTTTGATTTCTTCAGTGATCTCTTGGTTACTTAGTAACGTATTGTTTAGCCTCCATGTGTTTGTGTTTTTTACGCTTTTTTCCCTGCGATTCATTTCTAATCTCATAGCGTTGTGGCTCAAAAAGATGCTTGATATGATTTCAATTTTCTTAAATTTAATGAGGCTTGATTGTGACCGAAGATGTGATCTGTCCTGGAGAATGTTCTGTGCACACTTGAGAAGAAAGTGTAATCTGCTCTTTTAGGATGGAACGTCCTGTAAATAACAATGAAATCTATCTGGTCTATTGTGTCATTTAAATCTTCTACTTCCTTATTTATTTTCATTTTGGATGATCTGTCCATTGGTGTAAGTGAGGTGTTAAAGTCCCCCACTATTGTTGTGTTACTGTCGATTTCCCCTTTTATTGCTGTTAGCACATTGCCTTATGTATTGAAGTGCTGCTATGTTGGGTGCATATATATTTCTAATTGTTATGTATTCTTCTTGGATTGATCCCTTGATCATCATGTAGTGTCTTTCCTTTTATCTTGTAACCTTTATTTTAACATCTATTTTATCTAATATGAGTATTGGTACTCCAGCATTCTTTTGATTTCCATTTACATGGGATACATTTTTCCATCCCCTCACTCTCAGTCTGTAGGTGTTCTAGGTTTGAAGTGGGTCTCTTGTAGACAGCATATATATTGGTCTTGTTTTTGTATCCATTCAGCAAGCCTGTGTCTTTTGGCTGGAGCATTTTATCCATTCACATTTAAGGTAATTATCGATATGTATGCTCCTGTGACCATTTTCTTAATTGTTTTGCGTTTGTTTTTGTAGGTCCTTTTTTTCACTTGTGTTTCCCACTTAGAGAAGTTCCTTTAGCATTTGTTGTAAAGCTGTTTGGTGGTGCTGAATTCTCTTAGCTTTTGCTTGTCTGTAAAGGTTTTCATTTCTCCATAGAATCTGAATGAGATCCCTGCCAGGTAGAGTAATCTTTGTTGTAGGTTCTTCCCTTTCATCACTTTAAGTATATCATGCCACTCCCTTCTGGCTTGTAGAGTTTCTGCTGAGAAATCAGCTGTTAACCTTATGGGAGTTCCCTTGTATGTTATTTGTCATTTTTCCCTTGCTGCTTTCAGTAATTTTTCTTTGCCTTTAATTTTTGCCAATTTGATTACTGTGAGTCTCGGCGTGTTTCTCCTTGCGTTTATCCTGTATGGGACTCGCTGCGCTTCCTGAACTTGGGTGGCTATTTCCTTTCCCATGTTAGGGAAGTTTTTGACTATAATCTCTTCAAATATTTTCTAGGGTCCTTTCTCTCTCTCTTCTCCTTCTGGAACCCCTATAGTATGAATATTGTTGCGGTTAATGTTGTCCCAGAGGTCTCTTAGGCTGTCTTCATTTCTTTTCATTCTTTTTTCTTCAGTCTGTTCTGCAGCAGTGAATTCCACCATTCTATCTTCCAAGGTCACTTATCCATTATTCTGCCTCAGTTATTCTGCTATTGGTTCCTTATCGTGTAGTTTTCATTTCAGTTGTTGTATTGTTGTTTATCTCTGTTTGTTTGTTCTTTAATTCTTCTAGGTCTTTGTTAAACATTTCTTGCATCTTCTCGATCTTTGCCTCCATTCTTTTTCCGAGGTCCTGGATCATCTTCACTATCATTATTCTGAATTCTTTTTCCGGAAGGTTGCCTATCTCCACTTCATTTAGTTGTTTTTCTGGGGTTTTATCTTGTTCCTTCATCTGGTACATTGTCCTCTGCCTTTTCATCTTGTCTATCTTTCTGTGAATGTGGTTTTTGTTCCACAGGCTGCAGGATTGTAGTTATTCCTGCTTCTGCTGTCTGCACTCTGGTGGATGAGGCTATCTAAGAGGTTTGATGGGAGGGACTGGTGGTGGGTAGAGCTGGCTGTTGCTGTGGTGGGCAGAGCTCAGTAAAACATTAATCCACTTGACTGTTGATGGGTGGGGCTGGGTTCCCTCCCTGTTGGTTGTTTGGCCTGAGGTAACCCAACACTGGAGCCTACCTGGACTCTTTGGTGGGGCTAATGACAGACTCTGGGAGGGCTCAGGCCAAGGAGTACTTCCCAGAACTTCTACTGCCAGTGTCCTTGTCCCCATGGTGAAACAGAGCCACCCCCCGCCTCTGCAGGAGACCCTCCAACACTAGCAGGTAGGTCTGGTTCAGTCTACCCTGGGGTCACTCCTCCTTCCCCTGGGTCCCGATGGGCACACTAGTTTGCGTGTGCCCTCCAAGAGTGGAGTCTGTTTCCTCCAGTCCTGTCGAAGTCCTGCAATCAACTCTCACTAGCCTTCAAAATCTGATTCTCTAGGAATTCCTCCTCCTGTTGCCGGACCCCCAGGTTGCGAAGCCTGACGTGGGGCTAAGAACCTCCACTCCAGAGGGTACACTTCTGTGGTATAAGTGTTCGCCAGTCTGTGAGTCACCCACCCACCAGTTATGGGATTTAATTTTACTGTGATTGCACCCCTCCTACTGTCTCATTGTGGCTTCTCCTTTGTCTTTGGATGTGGGTTATCTTTTTTGGTGAGTTCCAGTGTCTTCCTGTTGATGGTTGTCCAGCAGCTAGTTGTGATTCTGGTGTCCCTGCAAGAGGGAGTGAGAGCACGTCCTTCTCAGCCACCTTGTTCTCGACCTATAATATAATTTTTATAGCTAAATTTTAAACCTTCACTGGAGTTTTATTTTACCTTTCTATGTGTGAATTGCTTAGGGCACACTTATATGGTTACACTTTACAGTTATACAGAAAGGTCCTTTTCCTCCCTTCACTATCTTGACAGCTGAGAAAGTCAAGGGAACTGTCAACAGATGTTTTAAGAGTGGGAATTTGTTCCGTGCACTGGAATTTGCTTCCTGCCTGGTGTGAGAGCTTGTATTTGTGGCATACAAAGTCAGGTTGTGTAAAAATGTGAAGGACAGGTGTTTACCCTGGCCTTGACCAAGGTGAGAGTTTGAGATGGGAGGGTTGGGCTCTGTATAGGAGGGGACTGGGAACTTGACTGGTTTGTCAGTTTTGTTACCTGTCAATTGAAATCAGAGACTAAGCAAAGGAGATATAATTTCACAACTCATAATACAGCCTTAAAATCTTTTTTCTTTTGGTTGATGTATTTTAAGCAGTTGAATACATTTTCCATAAATTTTACTGCCTTCCATTTACCTTTGAATAGAAGCCAGCTGAGAAATATTTAGAAGGTATGAGCAGCAATAAAATGAACTGTTAGAAAGGTCCTTTTGTGGCATTCCTCAAGTGTGTGCTGGTAGAAAAATTACTGTAATTTGATAGTGAAATGTTGGAAAGTGATTTTATTTACTATTTAGAAATAATATAAATGAGCCTTGCTTTTTCAGTTCACAGGTTCAGAACATTTAGTTATGCCTCACTAGCTCAGATCTTTGCTCATTACATTTTATACTGATGGAATTAAATGTGCCACATTGCAAAGCTGGATCAGCCCCACAGTTTTAAAATACAGGGTTTGATTGAATTTTGAAGAAAAGTTAAAGGTACTGTTTAATGTTAGAAATGATTTGTGAAATTTTGTTTTTAGCCTATAGTTGGTTCAGGAAAGTATCTCAATGATAGAAGAGGGAAAGGCTGTGAAGAATATGTAATTGTAAATGGCCCTTTTGAAACCAGAAAAGAGGCTTAGGCATTGAAGAAGCAAATAATTTTTCAAAACCAGGTCCCTGGTGGCCATACTGGCCATAATATGGCTAGTCCCTGGGGGAGTTTGCTTCTAGTACTCGTGTCTGCCAGAACTGGTAGTAAATACATGTTTAATGGCCATTTGTTCTTGAAGCATCCAGTTTTTGTTTTGTTTTGTTTTGTTTTGTTTTGCCGTACGTGGGCCTCTCACTGTTGTGGCCTCTCCCATTGCGGAGCACAGGCTCCAGATGCGCAGGCTCAGTGGCCATGGCTCACGGACCCAGGTGCTCCGTGGCATGTGGGATCTTCCCAGACCGGGGCACGAACCCGTGTCCCCTGCATCGGCAGGCAGACTCTCAACCACTGCGCCACCAGGGAAGCCCGAAGCATCCAGTTTTATCTTCTGGATACCCAAGGACACATGTGGATGAAGGTTAGAGCTTCATGATGCTTGCTGTAGGCTAATGGGTATTGAGAGAGGAGACCTGCCTTAATATAATGCCTATATTTTCCAGGGAATTCTTTGGAGGCCATCTTCTTTTTTAAAAAAAATTTTAATAATGTATTTTATTTAACTGAGTCTATCCAAAATGTTCAATATGAACATACTGTTAATGAGATCTTTTACATTCTCTTTTTGTACTCAGTCTTCGAACTCTGGTGAGGATTTTATGTTTGCAGCACCTCTCCATGTGGATGCCCACTTTTCACCAGAAATGCTTGATCTCTGTTGAGGTTGCATAAAATGTACAGTTGAAAAGGTAGAGAGAATGGTTCAAGATGGCGGAGTAGAAGGACGTGCTGTCACTCCCTCTTGCGAGAGCACCGGGGTCATGGCTAACTGCTGAACAGTCATCGACAGGAGGACACTGGAACACACCAAAAAGGACACCCCACATCCAAAGACAATGGAGAAGCCACAGTGTGACGGTAGGAGGGGCGCAATCACAATAAAATCAAATCCCATAAATGCTGGGTGGGTGACTCACAAACTGGAGAACAGTTATACCACAGAAGTCCACCCACTGGAGTGAAGGTTCTGAGCCCCACATCAGGCTTCCCAACCTGGGGGTCTGACAATGGGAGGAGGAATTCCTAGAGTATCAGACTTTGAAGGCTAGCAGGAATTGATTGCAGGACTTTGACAGGACTGGGGGAAACAGAGAACTCCACTCTTGGAGGGCACGCACAGAGTAGTGTGTGCACTGGGGCCCAGGGGAAGGAGCAGTGACCTGCTAGTGTTGGAGGGTCTCCTGCGGAGGCAGGGGTGGCTGTGTCTCACTGTGAGGAAGAGGAAACTGGCAGAGGAAGTTCTGGGAAGTACTCCTTTGCGTGAGCCCTCCGAGAGTCCACCATTAGCCCCACCAAAGAGCCCAGGTAGGCTCCAGTGTTGGGTTGACTCAGGCCAAACAACCAACAGGGAGGGAAGCCAGCCCCACCCATCAGCAGGCAAGCGGATTAAAGTTTTACTGAGCTCTTCCCACCAGAGCAACAGTCAGCTCTACTCACCACCAGTCCCTCCCATCAGGAAAATTGCTCAAGCCTCTTAGACAGCCTCATTCACCAGAGGGCAGACAGCAGTAACAAGAAGAACTACAATCCTGCAGCCTGTGGAACAAAAACCACATTCACAGAAAGATAGACAAGATGAAAAGGCAGAGGTCTATGTCCCAGATGAAGGAACAAGATAAAACCCTAGAAAAACAACTAAATGTAGCAGGGACAGGCAACCATCCAGAAAAAGAATTCAGAATAATGATAGTGAAGATGATCCAGGACCTCGGAAAAAGAATGGAGGCAAAGATCGAGAAGATGCAAGAAATGTTTAACAAAGACCTAGAAGAATTAAAGAACAAAGAAACAGAGATAAACAACAATACAACAACTGAAATGAAAACTACACTAGACGGAACCAATAGCAGAATAACTGAGGCAGAAGAACGGATAAGTGACCTGGAAGACAGAATGGTGAAATTCACTGCTGTGGAGCAGAAGAAAGAAAAAAGAATGAAAAGAAATGAAGGCAGCCTAAGAGACCTCTGGGACAGCATTAAATGTAACAACATTCACATGATAGTGGTCCCAGAAGGAGAAGAGAGAGCGGAAGGACCCGAGAAAATATTTGAAGAGATTATAGTCGAAAACTTCCTTAACATGGGAAAGGAAATAGCTACCCAAGTCCAGGAAGTGCAGAGAGTCCCATGCAGGTTAAACCCAAGGAGAAACACGCTGAGACACATAGTAATCAACTTGGCAAAAATTAAGGACAAAGAAATATTATTGAAAGCAGCAAGGGAAAAACTTTTGTCAGACAGCGTACAAGGGAACTCCCATAAGGTTAACAGCTGATTTCTCAGCAGAAACTCTATATGCCAGAAGGGAGTGGCATGACATATTTAAAATGATGAAAGGGAGGAACCTACAACCAAGATTACTCGGCAAGGATCTCATTCAGATTCTATGGAGAAATGAAAACCTTTACAGACAAGCAAAAGCTAAGAGAATTCAGCACCACCCAACCAGCTTTACAACAAATGCTAAAGGAACTTCTCTAAGTGGGAAACACAAGAGAAGAAAAGGACCTACAAAAGAAACCCAAAACAATTAAGAAATGGAAATAGGAACATACATATTGATAATTACCTTAAATGTTAATGGATTAAATGCTCTAGCCAAAAGACACAGGCTTGCTGAATGGATACAAAAACAAGACCCATATATATGCTGTCTACAAGAGACCCACTTCAGACCTAGGAACACATACATACTGAGAGTGAGGGGATGGAAAAAGATATTCCATGCAAATGGAAATCAAAAGAAAGCTGGAGTAGCAATACTCATATCAGATGAAGTAGACTTTAAAATAATGAATGTCACAATAGACAAGGAAGAAAACTACATAATGATCAAGGGATCAATCCAAGAAGAAGATATAACAATTAGAAAAATATATGCACCCAACATAGGAGCACCTGAATACATAAGGCAACTGCTAACAGCTGTAAAAGAGGAAATCGACAGTAACACAGTAATAGCGGGGGAATTTAACACCTCACTTACACCAATGGACAGATCATCCAAATAGAAAATTAATAAGGAAACACAAGCTTTAAATGACACAATACACTAGATGGATTTAATTGATATCTATAGGACATTCCATGCGAAAACAGCAGATTACACTTTTCTTCTCAAGTGTGCACAGAGCATTCTCCAGGATAGATCACATCTTCGGTCACAAATCAAGCCTCAGTAAATTTAAGAAATTTGAAATCATATCAAGTATCTTTTCTGACCACAATGCTATGAGAATAGAAATCAGTTACAGGGAAAAAGACATAAAAAACACAAACAAATGGAGGCTAAACAATACGTTACTACGTAACCAAGAGATCACTGAAGAAATCAAAGATGAAATCAAGAAATACCTAGAGACAAATGACAATGAAAACACGACGATCCAAAACCTATGGGATGCAGCAAAAGCAGTTCTAAGAGGGAAGTTTATAGCAATACAAGCCTACCTTATGAAACAAGAAAAATTTTAAATAAACAATCTAACCTTACACCTAAAGGAACTAGAGGAAGAAGAACAAACAAAACCCAAAGTTAGCAGAAGGAAAGAAATCATAAAGATCAGAGCAGAAATAAATGAAATAGAAACAAAGAAAACAATAGCAAAGATCAATAGAACTAAAAGCTCATTCTCTGAGAAGATAAACAAAATTGATAAACCATTAGCCAGATTCATGAAGAAAAAAAGGGAGAGGACTCAATCAATAACATTAGAAATGAAGAAGGATAAGTTACAACAGACACCACAGAAATACAAAGCATCCTAAGAGACTACTACAAGCAACTCTATGCCAATAAAATGAACAACCTGGAAGAAATGGACAAATTCTTAGAAAGACATACCTCCCAAGACAGAACAAGGAAGAAATAGAAAATATGAACAGACCAATCACAAGTAATGACATTGAAACTGTGATTAAAAATTTTCCAACAAACAAAAGTCCAGGACCAGATGGCTTCACAAGTGAATTCTATCAAACATGTAGAGAAGAGCTAAGACCCATCCTTCTCAAACTCTTCCAAAAAATTGCAGAGGAAGGAACACTCCCAAACTCATTCTATGAAGACATCATCACCCTGATACCAAAGCCAAAGATACTACAAAGAAGAAAATTACGGGCCAATATCACTGATGAATATAGATGCAAAAATCCTCAACAAAATACTAGCAAATAGAACCCAACAACATATTTAAAGGATCATACACCACGATCAAGTGGGATTTATCCAAGGGATGCAAGGATTCTTCAATATACGCAAATCAATCAATGTGATACAACATATTAACAAATTGAAGAATAAAAACCATATGATCATCTCAATAGATGCAGAAAAAGCTTTTGACGAAATTCAACACCCATTTATGATAAAAACTCTCCAGAAAGTGGGCTTAGAGGGAACCTACCTCAACATCATAAAAGCCACATACGACAAACCGACCACAAACATCATTCTCAATGGTGAAAAACTGAAAGCATTTCCTCTAAGATCAGGAAGAAGATAAGGATGTCAACTCTCACCGCTATTATTCAACATATTTTCGGAAGTCCTAGCCACGGCAATTAGAGAAGAAAAAGAAATAAAAGGAATACAAATTGTAACAGAAGAAGTAAAACTGTCACTGTTTGCAGATGATGTGATACTATACATAGAGAATCCTAAAGATGCCACCAGAAAACTACGAGAGGTAATCAATGAATTTGGTAAAGTAGCAGGATACAAAATTAATGCGCAGAAATCTCTTGCATTCCTATACACTAATGATGAAAATCTGAAAGGGAAATTAAGGAAACACTCCCATTTACCACTGTAACAGAAAGAATAAAATACCTAGGAATAAACCTACCTAGGGAAACAAAAGACCTGTATGCAGAAAATTATAAGACACTGATGAAAGAAATTAAAGATGATACCAAGAGATGGAAATATATACCATGTTCTTGGATTGGAAGAATCAATATTGTGAAAATGACTGTACTACCCAAAGCAATCTATAGATTCAATGCAATCCCTATCTAATTACCAATGCCATTTTTTATGGAACTAGAACAAAAAATCTTAAAATTTGTATGGAGACACAAAAGACTCCGAATAGCCAAAGCAGTGTTGAGGGCAAAAAGTGGAGCTGGAGGAATCAGACTCCCTGACTTAAGACTATACTACAAAACTACAGTAATCAAGACAATATGGTACTGGCACAAAATCTGAAATGTAGATCAATGGAACAAGATAGGAAGTCCAGAGATAAACCCACACACCTATGGTCAACTGATCTATGACAAAGGGGGCAAGGATATACAGTGGAGAGAAGACAGTCTCTTCAATAAGTGGTGCTGGGAAAACTGGACAGCTATATGTAAAAGAATGAAATTAGAATTCTCCTTCACAGCATACATAAAAATAATCTCCAAATGGATTTGAAACCTAAATGTAATACCGGACACTATACAACTCTTAGAAGAAAATATAGGAAGAACACTCTTTGACATAAATCACAGAAAGATCTTTTTGACCCACCTCCTAGAGTAATGGAAATAAAAACAAAAATAAACAAATGAGACCTAATGAAACTTAAAAGCCTTTGCAAAGCAAAGGAAACTACAAAGAAGAAAAAATTCAACCCTCAGTTTGAGAGAAAATATTTGCAAACGAATTAACGGACAAAGATTAATCTCCAAAATATATAAATAGCTCATGCAGCTCAATATTAAAAATCCAAACAATCCAGTCCAAAAATGGGCAGAAGGCATAAATAGACATTTCTCCAAAGAAGACATACAGATGGCCAAGAAGCACTTGAAAAGCTGCTCAACATCACTAATTATTAGCGAAATGCAAATCAAAACTACAATGAGGTATCACCTCACACCAGTTCGAATGGGCATCATCAGAAAATCTACAAACAGCAAATGCTGGAGAGGGTGTGGAGAAAGGGAACCCTCTTGCACTGTTGGTGGGAATGTAAATTGATACAGCCACTATGGAGAACAGTATCTCAGTTCCTTACAAAACTAAGAATAGAATTACCATATGACCCAGCAATCCCTACTGGGCATATAGCCAGAGAAGACCGTAATTCAAAAAGACACTTGCACTCCAATGTTCACTGCAGCACTATTTACAATAGCCAGGTCATGAAGGCAACCTAAATGCTCATCTACAGACGAATGGATAAAGAAGATGTGGCACATATATATAATGGAATATTACTCAGCCATAAAAAGTAATGAAATTGGGTCATTTGTAGACATGGATGAATCTAGAGACTTCCTACAGACTGAAATAAGTCAGAAAGAGAAAAACAAATAGTTTATATTAATGCATGTATGTGGAACTGAGAAAAATGGTACGGATGAACTGGTTTGCCGGGCAGAAATTGAGACACAGATGTAGAGAACAAATGTATGGACACCAAGGGGGGAAGCGGCGGGGGTTGGGGATGGTGGTGTGATGAATTGGGAGATTGGGATTGACATGTATACACTGATGTGTATAAAATGGATGACTAATAAGGACCTGCTGTATAAAAATATAAAATAAAATTCAAAAATTAAAAAAAATTAGATTCACCATAATCTTTTATGGCTTTTTCCCCCCCACATTATGTTAGTGAGAATCAAAGGAATTGTTGAATGTAGTTGTAGGTCATTCATCTTCATTGCTGTAGGGTATTCCATTGTATAAATATACCATTATTTATCCATTCTACCGCTGATGGATATTTGGGTTGTTTTGTATTTTGTACTATTAAAAATATTACCGCCATGAAAAAAAAAAGAAAGAAAAAGTGGGTTCCCACTAGTATCAGTTTGTAGATTTAAAATAATTAAAATGAAATAAAATTAAACTTTCAGTTCCGTAGTCGCTGACACCACATCCCAAGTTCCAGTAACCATGCATGGCTAGTGGTGACTGTGTTGGACAAGTGTAGGGCTGGAGATTATCTCTTTAGGCTCCAAAGCCAGTCTATGGGCGCCATCTTCTGATTCTTTTGCTTACCTTGTAAAGGGACATCTACTTTCAATGAAGTCACTAACTTGCACTTTCGTATTCATAAGATATATGAGCATTTTCTGTGGCCTAAAATCACCTGTCATTTGTTTTAAGGGTTAGGGGTAGGGAATTGGAAGTTTGACTTGGGTTTCAGTCCCAGCTCTGCCAGTGAATGATTTTACTTCATCTCTTTAAGCTTCAGCTTTCTTGTCTATAAAATGGGTGTTCATTCATTTATTCATTTGTTCATTCCCTCATTCAACAAATATTAAGTAGTTTCTGTGTGCCAGGCCTAGCAGATGAAACTCCTGCTCTTAATGGAGATGAAACTCCTTCTCTTAATGGAGCTTACATTCTACTGGGGGAGATGGAATGTAAATTAATAGAAGTGAAATATAATATATGCTAGATGGTGACAGTTGCTACAAACAGAAATAGAACAGGGTCAGGGAATGAGTGACAAGATCGGAAGGTGTTTCCTGTCTGTTTTACATGGGGTAGACAGTAGACAGGGAGGGCCTTTGTGTGGAGGTGCTGTGTCGGCAGAGGCGTACATGGAGAGAGGAAGGATAGAGGAGGCTATCTGGGGATGGAGGATCTCCGGGAACAGCAGGTCTGGCAGGAGCGGCACAGTCCTGGAGGGGGAGCAGTGAGGAGAGCGGGAGTACAGTGGGTGAGGGCCCGTGCAGCCATGGTGCCAAAACATACCTTGCGGGGCTGCTTAGAGGATGGAGTGAATTGACGTTTGTGTGCTTTGTACACATTAAAAGAATAATACGCCATAACAAGTGAGGATTGTTTTAGGAATGCAGGAGGGTTCAGTAGTATGAAATTTATTAAAGATATTCATCATCTTGTTAAATGTAAATAGAAAAAATCATGTGATCATTTTTATAGAAAAGACATCTGATAAAATTCAGTATCATTATTGATTTTTTAAAAAAACCGTCAAAATATAGTAGGAAAGTATTCTTAGTAAAATATGTCTTTCTCAATCTAAAAACCATCTCAGGCTTAATAGGAAATTTGAGACCATTAAAGCCAGAAACAAAATAAGGATGTCCACTATTTTCACTCTTTATTAATGGTGTTTTGGAATCACAAGTTAATGTAGGTGGACAACAGAAAGAAAATAAAGTTATAAAGGTATAAACGCTAGTCATATATTCCTATCATTTCCAAATAAATGATAGGAATATATGACTAGAATACCCAAGAGAATCAAGTGAAAAACTAATTATAAAGAATAAGACAATTTATAAGATAATTTATAAATGTGCCTGGATACCAAAGTAATATGTCGGCATTCATAGCTTTCATATATACTAACAACTAGTTTGAATGTAGTGGAAGAAAAAAGTTACCATAAAAAGGATAAAATACCTAAGAATAAACTTTAAAAATATGTATGATGTGTGTGAAGGAGTTTAAAAATGCTCCTTAGGGATACAAAATGATATGAAAAGGCCTGTCGTATTCTTGGATATAAAGATGCCAGTTCTCCTTAAATTAATGTGTATGTTTAATGTAATTCCAATAAAAATAACAACAGGACTTTGGGGGAGCTAAACAACCTTATTCTATGCTCACATGGAAAAATAAGTAAGCATGAATAGGTAGGCCAATTCTGAAAAAGAGATTAAAACATACTATAAGGCTACAATAATTGAAACATTTGTGTTACCAAATATCAAGTTAATTGGGGAAAGATGCTGTGTTTAGTAAACAGTGGTGGGATAAGCCATCTGGACGGGGGAAAGAAAAAGCTATTTAGAGCAATATCTTAAGTGTTAAGCCAAAATTGATCTATATTAAACAGAAATTTTAAAAATAAAGTATATTGTAGAAGAAAACATGGGAAAGTTATTTTATAATCTTGGAGTGTATATGGCCTTTCTAAGTAAGACAGAAAAGAGAGAAGCCGTAAGAGATTGATAAACTTGATTACATTAAAAAACTAACAGAAAAAATCCTGCATAAGGGAAGACAAAGAACAAGAAAATGGGGAAAAAATTTTGCTTCTCATATCACAAAGGGACTGATTTCCCTAATAAAGAGCTTCTACAAATCTATAAGAAAAAGTCCAACAACCCAGTAGAAAAGTGGACAAAGGATATAGTCTACAGAAAGAGAGATAAGTGTCTTTTAAACATATGAAGAAGATGCTTAACTCTGCTCATTATAAGAGATAGTCACATTAGAACTAAACCGAGGTACCGTTCATCACTATTAGATGGGCAAAGATTAAGAAGTTCTGTAACCTACTCTGTAGAGATAATGAGTGCAAAACAATAGTCTCTTTAGTGGGCAGTTTGGCAAAATCTGTAGTATGAAAAATCTCATACCTTTGACTAGGAGCTCCAGTTCTAGAAATTTATCCTAGGTACAAATATTGAGTACATTCCTCTAGATATACATACATTCATATATACTATGAATGTGTCCTACATATACGTACATATTACATTCATGAGAAAATGATTTATGTACAGAGATACTTACGTAGTAATGTTTATAAAATGACTAAAGATTGGAAACAACCAAAATGTTCATCCATGGGAGACTGAATTAGTACATTGTGTTACTGTACTGCTGTACATTAGAAAACTGTGCAGTCATATAAAGATACCAGTGAATCTCTTTATGTGTCATTTTGGAAACATTGCCAATATATGTTGTTTGGTGAAAAATGCAAGGTACAGAACAGTGTATATGATATGTTTATTTGTTAAAAAATGTTTTCTTGTTTATGAATAGATACAGGCTCTGGGGAGTATAATTTGAATTTGAATACATCCTACCCCTTCTCAAAAAAAAATTGTAGTTAGCACAGTGCCTTGCACTTAGCACTTATTACTTGGTGGTGGTGGTTGTTATTTTCATTGTAATCACAGGGGTCCTTTACCTCAAGAGTTGATTTTTTTTTTTTAATTTATTATTTATTTATTTTTTAGGCTGTGTCGGGTCTTAGTTGCAGTACGCGGGATCTTTGTTGCGGTGCGGGATCTTTCGTTGTGGTGAGCGGGTTTCTCTCTAGTTGTGGCGTGTGGGTTTTCTCTTCTCTATTTGTGGGATACAGGCTCCAGGGCGTGTGGGCTCTCTAGTTTACAGCACGCAGGCTCTAGTTGAGGCGCATGAGCTCAGGAGTTGTGGTGAACGGGTTTAGTTGCCCTGTGGCATGTGGGATCTTAGTTCCCTGACCAGGGATCTAACCCTGTGTCCCCCGCATTGCAAGGCAGATCCTTTACAACTGGACCACCAGGGAAGTCCCAAGAGTTGATTTTAACAGTTGGGTCTGGAAGAGGAAGCCAATCTCACTATAAATGCTGCTGAATGGATGCCATGTTATTCATCAAAAATGCTATATGTGCTTCCTGAAGGATGCTTCTTGGAGGATGTCAGTACAGGTTCTGCAAACAAAAGATGTCAAATAAGATTGGGAAACGTTGTATATATTAAAACTAAGTGGGCTTCTTTCCTGTAGGCCTTCTTCGAGCCTTTATACACATGATGCGCTTTGTGAATGTTCAAGAGGGATATTTTAGAATGTTGCATTTTCCAAATCTGCTTGATTACACAACCTTAAACAACAATGACCACTACATTTTTTTCTTTAAGAAATATCTTAGGAATAGTTGTTACATTGGGAAATATCACTTAATACTTAGATTTTGTTAATCTTCGTTATTCTTTTTTTTTTTTTTTTTTAAACGCGGGCCTCTCACTGTTGTGGCCTCTCCCGTTGCAGAGCACAGGCTCCGGACGCGCAGGCTCAGCGGCCATGGCTCACGGGCCCAGCCGCTCCGGAGCATGTGGGATCTTCCCAGACGGGGGGCACGAACCCGCGTCCCCTGCATTGGCAGGCGGACTCTCAACCACTGTGCCACCAGGGAAGCCCCGTTATTTATTTTGATCAGTCAGTATCCTTGATTCATTTCTGAGATGCCTGTAGTCTGTCTCTGTCTACTCTTCCTCCTCGGTGATGTGCTGTAGCTCACTCATTTGTTTCATGGTTGGGACCTTCCCAAGGTCATCCAAATTACACTGTGTTTCTTGGGTGAAGAAGAGAATCTATATAATTAATGTAAAATCTCAGGGATTGATTGGATGGAAACTGGAGATTGAAGCTTCATTTGGTTCCACTTTTCCCAAAGCTTTAAAAGCTTTGCTGTTTGAGGGAAATGAAATAGGCTTAATGGGTAGATAGTTGAGGAATTGTGAGTTTAATGTGGAGAAGATCGCATCACTGTGGGTTGGAAGATACGGGTTCTACCTCTGTCTTCCCTAAAGTCACTTAGCTTCCCTGTGCTTTATTTATATCATCTATAAAATTCAGGGACTGAGTTTAGATCCAACCATTTTAAGACTCTTGAGTTATTATTAATATTCTTTTTTAAAAATTAATTATTTTTTATATTATTTATTTTTGGCTGTGTTGGGTCTTTGTTGCCACACGCAGGCTTGGGCTTTCTCTAGTTGCAGTGAGAGGGGGCTATTCTTCATTTGCAGTGTGTGGGCTTCTCATTGTTGTGTAGCACGCACTCTAGGCACGTGGGCTTTAGTAGTTGTGGCACGTGGGCTCAGTAGTTGTGGCTCATGTGCTTAGTTGCTCTGTGGCATGTGGGATCTTCCCGGACCAGGGCTCAAACCTGTGTCCCCTGCATCGGCAGGCGGATTCTTAACCACTGCGCCACCAGGGAAGTCCCTTATTAATATTAAGTGGAATAGTGAAGACTGTGGGCCTTGGTAGAACATTTTATTCTTCTCTGCAAGCTTCCACATAACCTGTCACAGTTCGGCTCTTTTGGAGAATGAAATTATTCAATAATTAACTCATCGTCAACTCCACGTATTTGAAAACTTGTAGTTGATTGATTGATTTGTTAATTACTCTCCAGGAAAGCACTTGATTATAACACGGGTCAGTTAATCCAGTGCTATGGAAAAATCCACACCTCCTGTAAAAACGCCCCTCTGCATTCATTTCGTCGATACAGAGAGAAATCTGTGATGTGGGTATTAATTCTCTCTGCCCACAACACACAGTGTTCATTTGGCGGTTTGCTGTGCTTTTTGTGCACTCTTTGCCTGTTAACAGATTTATGCACTCAGCACAGTAAAGGTCTGAATTCACTGAATTTATGCCATCTGGAAATGAGGTTTAAATTTTGTTCCTCTGTTGAATTTAGGGATGTGACATAGCCACTGCCCAGAAGGATTCTGAGGCTGGATTTGGTTTTGCTGTGTGGAGATAGCACGTTTTGTTAGAAGGAAAGCACTTACCTGGGCAGAGATTTGGGTGTGACTGAATTGTTAACTGCCAACTTCCCCACATTTTAGCAGGAGACATATTTTGTTTTTAAATGAGGTGATAATGAGAGAATTACCAAGACCCAGTGAATTTTAAGAGAGTCCTTTCCGTTTACTTGAGTTTTGTTTAACCTTGCTTTTGATGTCATTCTGTGCATTACTGTCAGGGGACTCAGCCTCCTTTGAAGTCTCAAAGTGTGGCTGCTAGTGGAATCACGATGGTAAAATATGAGTGGTTCTCAGTAAAGCCCTGACTGATACACAGGGAGGCATTATTACCTAACTAAAAGCATACGTGTGTGAGTGCCTACAATGTAGTGGAAGGGGAGAATGTATGTTAATGGACACTGAAGTGGGAGCAGTATTTCTCATGAATTAGAGATGCCCTTTCGTAATTCAAGAGTCACAGAATGAGAAAAGGCTTGAAATCACCTGAAAAGCATCTGGAAGCAATCTGTAATTCTTAAGAGGCGGTAGGAGAGCCTGTCTCTCTCCAGGACACGATGATAAAACAGTTCATATGGTATTATGGAAGAAGTAGAATTCTCTTGCTTGTAAGCCATTGTAAAACGGCTTGCAAATAAATGCCCGGAGATTTGATTATGAATTATACTGCAAGGTCCCAGGTGCTTTATAATTTTTTTTTTTTTTTTTTTTTTTTGTGGTACGCGGGACTCTCACTGTTGTGGCCTCTCCCATTGCGGAGCACAGGCTCTGGACGCGCAGGCTCAGTGGCTATGGCTCACAGGCCCAGCCGCTCCGCAGCATGTGGGATCTTCCCAGACCGGGGCACAAACCCGTGTCCCCTGCATCGGCAGGCAGACTTTCAACCACTGCACCACCAGGGAAGCCCCCAGGTGCTTTATAATTGAGTAGAGTGAAGAGGGTGGATTTGAAGGTATTGACAAAATTTTAATAAGAAGAATTTGTTTATTTGCTTGTCAAATGTTATCCTTTGCTTCTCATGCCCCATACGCACTCTTTGGTGCCCAGGCATTACAACTGTGCCTAGTTTTGAAGCTTTAGGTCAAGTTGAGGTCCCTTCCTCCATTTTTTTCCCTTTCACAAAACATTTGTTATAAGAAAAGGTATTGCATTCCAAGTCTTTGAGACATCTATAGGTCAAACACACACACACACACAAAACCTCTTACAGTGACTTATAGGGAACCATCCTTTAATATACAGGGCTGTTCCAGAAAAATTATTATGTTAGTGAGTGGTGCATCCTTGCTACGCAGAGATTTTGAAAAGACCTATTTGTTGTACTAGACTCTGACTTGAATTGCTCACCTTAACCCATCTAAAGTCGGGGAAATTTCACTTATAAATACTTCTAACTATATCAGAACAAGTTGCCTCTTGTTTCTTGCTTTGTGTAAGTGATTGTGATCATATGTAATTACAACATTGTACTCTGTTTTTTCTTTCTTCTTTATGTGATAAATGGCGTTTTCTCACTTTATTAAAACTCAAAATTTTCTGACAGCTAACAAAATCGTGGTTAACTAAATTATGTCTTTTTGTCACATTTACCTAACTCTTCTTCCCCAGTTATTGGGCATTTAAATGGTTCCCATGCTTTAACTAAGTATAGTCTTTATTGTTTTCTTAAAAATTGTTTTTTCTTGGTCATTGTCTCTAGCTTGCACCTGTTCTGATCTAGAATAGCGGCTTCTCATGGGGTCTGTTCAGCATTTGCATTAGCTTCTGCCTTTCATGCTCTAACCGCTTGGGGTTAGTCTCAGTGCTGTCCTTTCCGGGACACCTCTTCTCTGCACTGTTTATCTTAGGTGGGATAATTTCCCAGCCTTCTTTAAGCTTATGTTTTTCTGCCTGTACAGTAGGGATTAAGCCATGCATTTGTATTGTGAAACTTATCTTCCCAGTTAGGCCTGATGATATGAAATGTGTGTCTAAGACCAAAGTAAACTTTACCCATGGGATGGCAGAAACTAAACTTTCAACTCTCAGTGTTTGGATAGGTCAGAGGTACCAGGGAATATTTGGGGAGTATCACACTTTTAAAAAAGCAGGTTACGAAAGTTATTTGTGATCCTCTCCTTGCTATTTTATATTTTGTTGTCCTTATACTATGATGCTGCTGATGCATGGATATGGATTTATTTAGTTTCACATTTTTTTCTCTTCTAAAAGAAGTATATAATTATTTACCATCTCTTGGAGGACAGAAGAATCCTTCTCTACTTTCTGCTACCCAGTGGGAGTCTTTCATTTCTGGCTAGCATTCAGAATTCTAAGTAAAGATTTGATTTTTGCATATAACTTAAAAAATATAAAAAATATATATTTATTTATTTATTGGTCTGGCTGTGCTGGGTCTCAGCTGTGGCACGCAGGATCTTCGTTGCCCCTTGCGGGATCCTCATTGTAGCATGCGGGATCTTTAGTTGCGGCATGCAGGCTCCTAGCTGGGGCACCCGGGATCCAGCTCCCCGACCAGGGGTCAAACCCTGCCACCTCCCCACTCCCCCACGCCCCCTGCCACTGGGAGTGCAGACCCTCAACCGCTGGACTACCAGGGAGGTCCCTTGTTTATAACTTTTTTTTAATAATAAGTGCAATCTGAGGAGAACGCACTCAGTGCACAACAAATGGTGGTAAATATGGGGGAGAAAAACTGGAGAAATTTAGATTGGGTTTTTTTTGTGGTGTATCAATGATTCTGGGGCTTTTTTTAAAAATTCCTTTCTGTAGATTTTGGAAGTCTTCTTCTGGGAGTTGCCAGCAGTGCCAAGTGTTGGAGAAATCTTTTCTGCCCCTCTGATAGAGTGAAGTGAGCCAACGCAACCTAGCAGAAGGCTCGTGAAGAGAGCAGTCACAGGTAATGTCGTCTTTTCTTATTACTATTGAGATGTGTTCAGTAATGTTCAGTAATAAACTTTAAAAAAAGTAAGCCTACTTGAATTTACACATCCAAGTGTTGACAGAAGAAAAATGCACAACCTGGAAGTTTCGAGTTAAGTTTTATTCGGGGACCTTACTGAGGACTATAGGCCAGGAGACAGCCTCTCAGATACCTCTGAGGAGCTGCTCCAGAGAGTTTAGGGAGGAGCCAGGATGCATAGGCATATTGGGCTGGAACAAAAATGTAGTTGAACATCAAAAGATAACTGCTAATCACAAAAACAGACATTGCAAGTTAATGATTTTAATGCTTTTCTATGTATGGGGAGATGTAAGAATCTGGGCTGAATGAAATTATTCCTTAGATATGCATCTTAACTATCTAGGGCCAGTATCCAAAGCACAAAATGTTTTTCTAATGCTTCCTGTTTTTCTCTATCCTGAATTCCCCTCAGGGCGTACCATCAGTGGTGGTGGGGTGGGATGCTGCAGCAGCTGATGGCTTGGTCCTTGTTTACTAGAATGGCAGCAACATTCTTTGTTTACTGGAATGGCAGGCAACAGTTGCCTGTCCACAGAGGTGAACATTATCTTGTTCAAAGCAGTGTTTCTGAGAGGCTACACTCTCTCCTCTTCTCAAAACATTTAAACATTTTTTCTTTGGGAACTGCATCTTGATCCTCTGGTAGCATTCTTTTAAACATCCTATTATCTTTCTTTTTTTTTTAAAAAAATTAATTTTTGGCTGTGTTGGGTCTTCGTTGCTGCACACGGGCTTTCTCTAGTTGCGGTGAGTGGGGACTACTCTTCATTGTGGTGCACGGGCTTCTCATTGCGGTGGCTTCTCTTGTTGTGGAGCAGGGGCTCTAGGCACGCGGGCTCAGTAGTTGTGGCTCGCGGGCTCTAGAGCGCAGGATCAGTAGTTGTGGCGCATGGGCTTAGTTGCCCCGCGGCATGTGGGATCTTCCCGGACCAGGGCTCGAACCCGTGTCTGCTGCATTGGCAGGCGGATTCTTAACCACTGTGCCACCAGGGAAGCCCCTATTTTCTTTCTTTTTAAACTACATTGGAGTATAGCCGATTAACAATGTTGTGATAGTTTCAGGTGCACAGCAAAGCGACTTGGCCATACATAAACATGTATCTAAACATCCTATTTTCTGTGGTGGCAAATCTCAACCCTGTGAGGGTGTATTTGGGAAGTAATCTAAATGTCTTCAGAGCTACGGAATCTGGGGGGTTCTAATTTTGATCAGGAGCAATAACGTAATGAAACCAGGTTTCTCTTTTTATAATTGTATATGTGTTTGAAGGCTTATACACTGTATTGAAAGTTAATTCTCGAAAGAGGTGACTCTAAGTTTCAAGCAATGGTAGTCTTGTTAAAATAAGTGATTAGACTTGTATTTTACAGAGAAGCATATGCTATTTATTTGTATGTAAATGTTGGTATGCTTTCTTATTAAAATTGATCAATCAGTCTATCTGTCAGTATTGTAGAAAGGATTCCTGTGTTTATCAGGTTGAATAAGATGAGATTTAACTTCCTCGTAAGGTATACCTCTAAGGCACTGTAATTAGCATCTTATTAGAGGTGTGTTTTGCATTGTTTCTCAAAGCCTTGTTAGAGTGCTTGTTAAAAAGCACATTGAAAATACAAATTAGTAGGCCACCATCTAGTGTATCAGAATCTGAATCAGAGTGCTAGGGGGAAGGGTTTGGGAATCTGCGTTTTACAAGTAAATACCACCCAAGATTGACACCCCCAATGCAATAAAAGCATACTTGTACCTAATCTTTGTATTTTTGGTTTTAAAGGTGTTGTAATCACCTTAATTTTTGCTTTGAATAAAACAGTGCCAGTACTTTTAGTATACTATTGTGACACAGGGTTATGTTCTCAAATAGCTTATTATTAGATCAAATTAAGAATGTACCCAATCCAAAAATGGGCAGAAGACCTAAATAGACATTTCTCCAAAGAAGATATACAGAGTGCCAACAAACACATGAAAGAATGCTCAACATCACTAATCATGAGAGAAATGCAAATCAAAACTACAATGAGATATCATCTCACACCAGTCAGAATGGCCATCATCAAAAAATCTAGAAACAATAAATGCTGGAGAGGGTGTGGAGAAAAGGGAACCCTCTTACACTGTTGGTGGGAATGTAAATTGATACAGTCACTGTGGAGAACAGTATGGAGGTTCCTTAAAAAGCTACAAATAGAACTACCATATGACCCAGCAATCCCACTACTGGGCATATACCCTGAGAAAACCATAATTCAAAAAGAGTCATGTACCAAAATGTTCATTGCAGCTCTATTTACAATAGCCCAGAGATGGAAACAACCTAAGTGTCCATCATCGGATGAATGGATAAAGAAGATGTGGCACATATATACAATGGAATATTACTCAGCCATAAAAAGAGACGAAATTGAGCTATTTGTAATGAGGTGGATAGACCTAGAGTCTGTCATACAGAGTGAAGTAAGTCAGAAAGAGAGAGACAAATACCGTATGCTAACACATATATATGGAATTTAAAAAAAAAATGTCATGAAAAACCTAGGGGTGAAACAGGAATAAAGACATAGACTTACTAGAGAATGGACTTGAGGCTATGGGGAGGGGGAAGGGTAAATGGTGACAAAGCGATAAAGAGGCATGGACATATATACACTACCAAACGTAAGGTAGATAGCTAGTGGGAAGCAGCCGCATAGCACAGGGAGATCAGCTCGGTGCTTTGTGACCGCCTGGAGGGGTGGGATGGGGAGGGTGGGAGGGAGGGAGACGCAGGCGGGAGGAGATATGGGAATATATGTATATGTATAACTGATTCATTTTGTTGTGAAGCTGAAACTAACATACCATTGTAAAGCAATTATACTCCAATAAAGATGTTAAAAAAAAAAAAGAATGTAACTGAATAAAGCTATACTTTGAACTTTATGTCTAAATTCAAAATGGATATATTTTTCATTGGATGCAAATAGATAAATCTGTTTTTTAACCTCTAGATGCTGAATACTAAGTTTTTTGAAATATCTTTATGAAATATCTTCTTAATTTGCCAGTAAGTCGTACGTCAGATATCTTATTCAGATGGAGGGTAAAGAGTAACAGGGTAGTGTCGTGGTCCGAACGCGGGTTGGAAAAGAATTTGCAGACACAAGGCAGAATGTAAAGAAGATAGAATTTATTAGAGAGAAGGGTCACTGCCAGAACAGCGGGCTGACTTCCTAGTAGTCTGGGAGAGTCGAGCCCAAACATGTGCTATTGATCAGTTTTTATAGGCAGAAAATAAAAGAACGGTCCAAGGTGAAAATTTCGTTTACTGATTGGTTGAGGCACATATACCTTCCTTCTATAGGGTGGGAGTGGGACAGGGCAGATGCCTTTCCTTATTTGGGACAAGTCCCGTCGCCCAGGTGGGCTCAGGAATTTCGTAACCACCGCAACTTGGTGGGGAGGGCGATTAAGAGTCCGGTAGTGGGTGTGACGTTGAAACTTTTTCAGGCAGAGTCGTCCTTTGTCCTTGAAGCACCATTGTCCTTGGAGCACCAAAGGTAGGTATTAGAGGCCCCTGGAGTCTGTACTATGCTACTCTAGCATCCAGTCAAGCATTTTTCAGTAAACATTGTGATGAAAGCTTTGCTGTGCAATTTATGGTTCAGACAGGTGAAATCCTTTCTTTATAGTGCTCTGAGATTTTATGAAGCTCTTTGAATACCCTACATGAAATGGAGTATTAACATCAAGTACTAGACTTTGATGCCATGTTATTTTCATTATCATGTGCATTCTTTAGTAACCCTTCCTATAAAGTTATTAATTTTACAGAATGTAAGCTTTGTGTATAAAATGTGTTTTTTTAGATATTTTCAATTCTACAGATTATACCTTTACTTTCAAAGACATATATAATATTATAGTATTCTGTGCATGTTACTATTAAGAGATAATATACTTTATGTAAGATAAAAATGTGACTATAGATTTATAAGTTAAGTCTATTACAAGAAAATATTTCATTAAGTTTATACTTAAAAAATTGTGTTAAAATACACAACACAAAATTTACCATTTTAACCATTTTTAAGTGTATAGTTCCAGTATTGTTAAGTATATTCACATTATTGTGCAACCAATTTCCAGAATGTTTTCATCTTGCAAAACTGAAATTCTCTACCTATTAAACAACTCCCCATTCTTCCCTCCCCCAGCGCCTGGCAACCACCATTCTACTTTCTGTCTCTATGAATTTAACTCTTCTAGATACCTCATGGAAGTGGATTCATACAGTGTTTGTCTTCCTGTGACAGGCTTATTTCACTTAGAGTAATGTCCTCAGGGTTCATCCATGTTGTAGAATGTGTTAGGATTTCCTTCCTTTTTAAGGCTGAATAATATTCCATTATACCCACATGCATGCACACACATACATACACATAAATACACATACACACTACATTTTGTGCATCCATTCATTCATTGATGGACATTTGGGTTGCTTTAACCTTTTGGCTATTATGAATAATGCTGCTTGTACATGGGTATATAAATATTTGTTTGAATTCCTGCTTTCAGCTATTTTGGGTATATATCTAGAACTGGAATAGCTGGATCATATGGTAATTCTATTTTTAATTTTTTGAAGAACCACCATAATGTTTTCCACAGCAGCTACACCATTTTGTATTCCTACCAATACTACACAAGCATTCCAGTTTCTCCATATCCTCACCAACACTGTTTTTTGTTTTGTTTTGTTTTTTGATAGTAGCCATCCTGATATCTCATGGTTTTGATTTGCATTTCCATAATGATTAGTAATGTTAAACATCTTTTCATATGCTTGTTAGCATATCTTCTTTGGAAAAATGTTTAGTCAGTGTCCTTTGCCCATGTTCTAATCGGGTCATTTGTCTTTTTGAGTTGTAGGAGTTCTTTACATATTCTGGATATTAACCCTTTATCAGATATATGGTTTACAAATATTTCCTCCCATTCTGTAGGCTGCCCTTTTACTCTGTTAATTATGTCCTTTGATGCACAGAAGTTTTAAATTTTGATGTAGTCCAATTTGTCTGTTTTCACTTTTGTTGTCTCTGCTTTTGGTGTCTTATGCAGGAAATCATTACCAAGTCTAGTATCATGAAGCATTTCCCCTATGTTTTCTTCTAAGAGTTTCATAGTTTTAAGTCTTATTTTAGGTCTTTGATTCATTTTGAGTTACTTTTTGTATATGGTGTAGAGTAAAGGTCCAAATTCATTCCTTTGCATGTGCATATCTGGTTTTCCCAACACTACTTATGGCAGTGAAGTTTGTATTTTTAAAGACAGTTTAGGATAAGGAAAGGACAAACAGACAGTCATAATGTCACTGTTGGATCTATGTAGCAATTCCCATTAAGTCTCTTGCTTCTAATTAAGAATATATTTCAGAAACAAAACAGTATTGCATAGATTTGAAGCTCACCTTAGACTGAGATTTAATAATTGTAGGTAAGCATAGAGCCTGTGTTTAAGTTTTATGTTAGTTATTTGGTGGGCAATGACTTATTAATATTTGGAATTTGATGATGGTAAACTCTGAGTTTTGGTCTTCAGGTAGGGGTGTGTGTGTGTGTGTGTGTGTGTGTGTCTTTCTGTTTGTGTCTGTGTCCTTTTATAGGGCTTGGCCAATGAGAGATCCCCTAATGTCTTAGGAAGCTTTAGTTTCAAGGCCAGAAGCAGAATCGACATTCTTATAATGAAGAATAGCCTGTAATGAATCCTGGGAAAAACCTAAGCCAGCTTGAACCATTCACCTGTCTGGGTAGCGGAAGTTACTTAGATCCTGTTTTTGCCTCTTAGCTCTAAATAGCAGTATATGTGTTGACAGAATGATATTTACACTGACTTTGAAAAGGTCAAAACCCAGATATTGTGCCTTTGGAAGTCAGGTTATTTTGGGGAAGACAGGAGGGTGTTGGGAGTTGGGTGGGGAGAGTACAAAAGCAAATATATGTAACAAAGAGGAAAGCCTGGGCAAGGATACTTAGAAGGTAGAGGGAGAGCTTAGCTGGATGTAGGAGTAAAATGGATAACGAAAGGATCTAACACTTAGGTGTATTTCTTTGGAGGAAATGACAGCGGATACTAGAGGTAGCACAGTAAGAACCACAAGTGGAAAATGGGTTTGAAAAGAGGTGAAGACAATATGATGTAATATGTGCATGACAGTCCTGAGGAGATGCTGTCAGTGGAATTCATCGTTACGGATTTTGGATGTGTTCTCAGAACAGTGAGACAAATAGCAGGTAGACAGAGGCAATTACAGATATTCTGAGCTGTTGAGAGAATTCTGTATTTGAATGTAGTGTTTCAGGGCTAAGGGCTGTCTATATGAGAAAAGAGGAGCAGTTAGAGTAGCCTTGGAATGCTGTTCTTTCTAATGTAATACCAGAATGTCTGAGTCATGCAGAATTGAGGTGGTGAGTGAGGAATGTTTCTCCGTGGCTTCCCTGGCTTTGTGTGGGACCAGTGGGAAACCATTTTCAAAAGTTGTTTTGAGTTAAAATTTAGCCTCAAGACTGTTTTGGGATGTTCTGAGTAAATAACACAAAAAAGAGACTTAAAAACGACTTCTCACAGTCAAATAATCAAACCAGCTGCCTAATGCTGTCATTCTGAAATTTGTTCATTCTGCACATACCTTTTCATAATTTTACGGATTTTAAAATCATGACCTGTCTCTACCTTGTTTTGTGAATTTAGTCTTTTTATTTATTCAGTCATTTTGGTCTCTTCTCATGTTCCCTGACCCTTATAATTTCACTCTAGCTTAGTCTGGGTCTTTTCCAGCTTTCTATGACTCTTCCAATTGACCAGAAGGGCTTAGAATACATGTATGAAATTTATATTTTGTCATGTTTTTCTATTTCACTTTCAGCCTCATTCCTGAAATACCCTGCCTTTTCTTTAAGGGTACAGGCTGCATTGAGTTGATGTACTCAGAGAAGAGTCTCTAATGACTGGTCCAGACCAGAGGTTTGCAAAGTGTGGTCCCCAGGTGAGCAGCAGCAGCCTCACCTGGACACTTGTTAGAAATGTGAATTCTTGGGCTGAATCAGAAACGCTGAGAGTAGAGCTCAAAAATTTGTATTAAACAAGCTCTCTGGATGATTCTGATGCGTTTTAGAGTTTGAGAACTGCTCTAGATGCTCTCGTTAGCTGTGTGCTGTTGTCCAAGCCATTCATTTTCTTTAGCCCTTGGTCTCCTGCTCAGGCAGATCAGGGCTTCCCAAATGTTGGTGTGCACGTGAATTGTCTGGTAAGCTTGTTTAAAAATTGTCAGAAAGTGGTACATTTTTCCTAACCTCGTACCCTGAGATTCTGACTCAGTGGTCTTGGATGACTCAGTTATCTGCTTTTCAGCAAGATTTCCAGAATAGTTCCCATATCTACGATCTGGACCAATGACTATCTCTGTTTCCTCCAAGCCCCAAAGTGATGTGATTTAAAGTGGCTTTTTTGTGTTCAGTAACTGAAGGCTTCGGGGCCAGAACTTTATTTTCAAAATGCAGTTTGCATTATTTTTCAGTGAAGCCATTATGTTCTGCTTTCTTTCCTCGAAAACTGTGATTCTCTCTTGGCTACTCAGATTACTGTAGGAGATTTTTCGCAGGCTTATCCTCATTGGTAAGGCAGTCCGCTCACTAAAAGAGCTCTCTGCGTCTTATAAACTTGGAGATTTCACTATGTGGTTCTTCTAGGTAATTTATAAAAAAAAAATTAGTAAACTGTAAATGCTGGTTCTTAGGGAATACTATTTTTTATTGAGATCTTTTTGTCCCTACCCTTGATTTCCAATCTCTAAGCTGATTCCCTGTGCACTGTGGTATGTCGCCCTTATCTCAATGTCATTCATGTTTTTGTTTCTTTAGTTTTTACGGTACAGCTTTATTAGAATTATTTTTTGTGAGTCTTCCTCTTGTCTCTGTGACTGCTCCTTCCCAGTCTGTTTCCCTCTGTCTATCCTTTGAATGTCGGTGTTCCCTAGGGACTGCCCGAGTTCTTTTCTCCACATCTCACTAGGTGCTGTCCCCTTGGGGCCTGCTTCTTCGTGTCTGCCAGGTCCTTGCTCAGATGTCTCCTTAGCACCACCCTTTATAAAGTAGCATCTGACACTCACAACTCTCCTCGGAGCTGTAGCCCCATGTCATCGGCTGCCTCCTGGATGTCCTGCAGGCAGATTAGGTTAACATTATCCGAGCTTGAACTCATCATTCTTCTCCCCTGGAATCTGCACTTCCTCTCGTGTTCTCCATCTTGGCGAATGGCATCACCATCACCCTTTACATGACTAATACTTATCCAGCATCTTCTACATGCCAGGTCCTGTTCTGAGAACTTCCATGTAACTCCTCACAAAATCCTTTGAGATAGACTTTACTGTTATTCCCACTATACGGATGCAGAAACTGAAGCAAATGGAGTTGAAGTAACTTTCCCAAGGTCACAAAACCATTATCTGGTAGAGATGGAATCCCAGAGCGAGGAATCTTTTTTTTTTTTTTTTTTTTTTGCGGTACACGGGCCTCTCACTGTTGTGGCCTCTCCCGTTGCGGAGCACAGGCTCCGGACACGCAGGCTCAGCGGCCATGGCTCACGGGCCCAGCCGCTCCGCGGCATGTGGGATCCTCCCGGACCGGGGCACGAACCCGTGTCCCCTGCATCGGCAGGCGGACTCTCAACCACTGCACCACCAGGGAAGCCGCAGAGCGAGGAATCTTAATCATTATGCTCTGCTGCCTTCCTTTCTCAGTAGCCCAAGCTAGACATCTAGGATTACCCTTCCCCTTTACCTGGATGTCTGCTCAGTCCTCTCCAGTCCACCTACTTAGTCTCTCTTCAAAGCACACTTCCATTTCTCTGCATTCCATCGTAGGTATTCTCGACCGGACCTCCTTCATTGGTTGCCCCCGCTGTTATAACGGTGTCCTCTTTCCATCCATTTCTTTATATTACTGCCAGAGTGTTATTCTTCCTAGCAGTAAATCTCATCATGACACTTGCCTGCATCTGCCAGACTCACCCTCCTCGACCGGTCCTCCAGTGTTGGGCAAACCCCCTATTATCTACTTCATTGTTGAGCAAGCCCCACCAATTTGGAGGAACAGGACAATTCCACCATTTGAAGAATCTCGCCACAAGGAAGAGAGCTGGGAAGAGTCTCTGCCTCTTTTGGTCCTTAGTTTCTATTTATTTTAATAAAAGAACAATACAAAAAAGTCCAGAGTCTAGTCTGGCCAGAGAGGGAGGACTTCTGTAATTTTGGAGCCCCTAAGAAGAGTGCTCTCCCACTCCAGTTCTGTGCTCCAGCCATAGTAAACGACTTGCACTCCCTGTAATATGTCACGTTCTCTGTACTTCCTCTGGGCCTTTGCATACGCTCTTCCCTCTTCCTGGGGTACTCTTCCCTCACTGCCCCGTTTGCCTGGCTAACACCTTCATCTCCATGTTCAGGACTCAGCTTAGATTTCATTTCACCTGGAAAGGCTTGTCTGATCCATTTGCCTTCCAACCAACAGGTTGGGTTAAATGCTTCTTCTTATATGATGTCATAGCGTGCCATTCTTTCCCTACCGTATGACTCACCAAACTTTGTTTTAATTGTCTGTTTCGGTTGCTTCTTTTTGAGTGGTAACTAGAAGCTGCTACACAGCTTAGGATGATTTCCTCTGGTCACAGACAGTTTTAGTAAGTAATTTGCAGAACAGTATGTCAGCACTTAAAGAAATGTATATATATAAAATGTGGATTTGAAAGGAGTCTTACCGCTTTTTGTTTCTAGCCACTTTACATAAAATTAGCAACTTTTTTGGGTGTTTTAGGAGATTTAATTACAAGCATCTAAAAAACCTAAATAATTACTTTCATGAATCATTATTGAAATACATTTTCAAGGTATTTGCACTTGTTGATTTAAGAGTATACCTTCTTAAAGGCTCATTGAGATGTACCCTAGAATCTGCTGGTGCGAGTGTAAATTGCTGGAACATTGGCAATGATATTAAGAAATCTAAAATCTAAGTTTTATAAATTAGATTATTTTTAGAATTTAATGACTGGGGAAAATGCTCAGGATGTAAAATTAAATGGAAGGAGACGGAATCAAGATTTACTTTCAAGTCATTAAATTCTTAAAAAAAATCCAATTTTAATAGTTGTCCTTCATTCCATTATAGGGATGTCCCGTTATGTATTTAATCCTTCTCTTATTATTGAACACTTTGCTTGTACCCGTTTTTCACGCTTAGAAATAATCTTCAATGAAAGACTCAGTACATTTTTACATAACTTTGTTTAGATTTCTGTTTTTATTTTATTTTACTTCTATTTATTTATTTTCTGGCCATGCCACGTAGCATGTGGGATCTTAGTTCCCCTACCAGGGATCGAACCCACGCCGCCTGTAATGGAAGTGCGGATTCTTAACCACTGGACCACCAGGGAAGTCCCTAGATTTCTGGGTTTTTATGATAGATTTATAAAAGAATGAGCGAAAGACATTAAAAATATAGATCTCTTATTTGTTGAAACCTTTTGCCAAGTGTGTGTATAAACACACATATATTATGCTTCCGACTTAGTAAGATTTATGAAATTATTAGAAAGTATAGAAAATAGACTAGGAAGAAATATATTAAAGCTTTAAAAATAGTTTATCTCGTGGTGGTGCTTTGAGTGATTTTTACTATCTTTATATTTTCTCTCTCTATATATATTGTTGGTTATATATTGCAATGGCTCTATATACCGCAATGGCTATATATTGTTTTTATGATTTGAAAATAAATTAATTCAAAAATAAAGAATATGCCTTCTGGGAATTCCCCTGTGGTCCAGTGGTCAGGATTCCACGCTTTCACTGCTGATGGCACGGATTCGATCCCTGGTCGGGGAACTAAGATCCTGAAAACTGTGCAGTGCGGCCAAAAAAAAAAAAGAATATGGTAAGCTTCTGCTTTGCTAGTTACAGTGTCAGCATCAAAGGAGAATTAAAAAAAAATTTTTTTTGGCCACACCACTCAGCTTGTTGGATGTTAGTTCCCCGCCAGGGATTGAACCCATGCCCCCTGCAGTGAAAGCACCAAGTTCTAACCATTGGACTGCCAGGGAGCTCCCAAAGGAGACTTTTTTTTTTTTTTTTTTTTTGCGGTACGCGGGACTCTCACTGTTGTGGCCTCTCCTCTCCGGTTGCGGAGCACAGGCTCTGGACGCGCAGGCTCAGCGGCCGTGGCTCACGGGCCCGGCTGCTCCACGGCATGTGGGACCTACCCGGACCGGGGCATGAACCCGTGTCCCCTGCATCGGCAGGCGGACTCTCAACCACTGCGCCACCAGGGAAGCCCCCAAAGGAGACATTTTAATGTTGATGTTTTATCAAAGACGAATAAGCACATGGCAGATATATCCTATGAGGTTAGACATGTTTTACTGCATTTGTTCAGAGATATTTTCTCCATTTTTCCTAGTAATTTAGACCTTGCCTAATGGAATCTAGTGAATTGAAATATATAAGGTTCTGGGTCTTTTTTTTCTTCTCAGTTGTATTTGTTGTAACTGTTAAAAACAAGAGTACCACATAGCTTAAATTCTCACATTCAGTAGCTGGATTGTAGTATAACCTTTAGATAGTCCTAGGGTCATTTTTAGCATGTCATCATTTCCAGGGTAATCCTGTTAATATATGAGGACATATTTGTTTCTAGAGGCAAAAGCTGAGAGGATTGTGGCACATGGGGGTTAATGTAACTGACCCTTAAGCAAGATAAGGTGTTCCAGTGACCTACTTCATATTCATAGACTCTGTAGCCTGGGATAGATTAATTTTAGAGATGCATTCCAGAATGTTAGATGAAGAGAGAGAGTATGAAAAAACATGTTAAACAGAAACCAAAGTAGTGTCAGTTAAAAAACACCAACAAAAACAAACTCCTAAATCAATGCTATGTAGTTGGGGATCTGAAGACCAAGGGATGGAAATGCAAGGTTTGGTCTGTGTTTAGAGCGGAAAGGGCAGATTTGCGGGAGCATTTTGAGCAGTTTTCCCCAGGCTATTGTGAATTCGCTTACTTTTCTAATGTAAAAACGTACGTGGGGCTTCCCTGGTGGCGCAGCGGTTGAGAGTCCGCCTGCCGATGCAGGAGACACGGGTTCGTGCCCTGGTCCGGGAGGATCCCACATGCCGCGGAGCGGCTGGGCCCGTGAGCCATGGCCGCTGAGCCTGCGCGTCCGGAGCCTGTGCTCCACGACGGGAGAGGCCACAACAGTGAGAGGCCCGCATACCGCAAAAAAAAAAAAAAAAAAAATGTGGACTGCCGCAAGATTTTGCCTCTAATTCTGTTCTTTCTCCTTTGAGAAAATAATATTGATAGAAAGTTACCAAGACCCAAATCATAGTTTAAGTAAATCTGTATTTTGTTGAATATAATAGTATATGTATACTGTCTATATCTACTTGGAAAGTGGTAGTCTGAGGTAGAGCTTGGCAACCAATGACCAAATCTGGCCTGCTGCATTTTTTTATGATCTACCAGCTAAGAATAGTTTATATATTTTTAAATGGTTGAAAAAAGACAAAGAAGAATATGTATATGTATTCTTCGAAGCCGAAAACATTTACTGTCTGGCCCTTTACAGAAAAAGTTTGCTAATCCTTGGTCTAAAGCAGTGGTTTCAATGTCTCAAGACATTTTTGATTGTCACAACCTGGGGGCGGGAGGGGGTGGAGGGGGTTGGAGGTGCTACTGGCAATCAGTAGGTAGAGGCCAGAGATGCTGCTAAAACATCCTCAGATGCACAGAATGGCCTCTCAAGACAAAGATTTAACTGATCCAAGATGTTGCCAAAGACTCTTTCCTTCCCAAACTTTAGTTGGGCGCCTCCAAACCTTCTTGTTTAGGCCTCACTCAGCCTTGGCCCCCCATCCTGTCTTTGGCCTGCCTAGCCCAGTTTTAGCAAGAATTCTGCTGAGTCAGTTTAGTGAGCCCCAGCACCGCTAGCTTTCCATACCAGCTCACCCTTGTTATCTGATCAAATTCCTTATCCCCCACCCTTGATGTCTGATCACCCTGGCCTGTGTTCAGCAAGACTCCTGTTAGGTCAGTTTGGTAAGAATCCCCCTACCCTTGATGTCTTGTCTTAGTAATTTTCCATCTCTTGACCCCCTCACTCTGATTGTTAGTATAAGTTCCCAGCTGTCTTTGCAGTGTTTAGAGTTGAACCTGATCGCTCTCCCCTATTGCAACAGTCGACAGCCATTGCGATAATCCTGAATAAATTCTTCCTTACTGGTTTAGCGAGTGTCAGAATATTTTTTCTTTAACAATATCAGTAGTGTAGAGGTTGAGAAACCCTGAGCTAAAATAGTATTTGGTAACATTTGGTACGTGTATGAATTCAGGGACCACCTCTGCAAATGACTCTGCAGCAGTCCCCTTCCCTTGTGTTTGGTACTGGCTCTGTTCCCTGGGTATCCTTAAGAGTGAAATAAGATTGACTCTGTATAGGGGGATTTCATTATCAACCTCCCTTCCTCCCTAATATTTTTTAAATTGAATTATAATTGACATGCAATGTTAGTTTCAGGTGTACAACATAGTGGTTTGATATTTTTATATATTATGGAATGGTCACCAGGATAAGTCTAGTTACCATCTGTCACATACAGAGTTATTACAATATTATTGACTATATTCCCTGTGCTGTACCTTACATTCCTGTGACTCCCCAATGTTTTTCTATCTGTTAGAATCTTCATTAAAATATGAAACCTTGCAATCTTCAAAGTAAGAAGCTAAAAGGCAAATGTATGAATTTGTTAAAATAGTTCAGGCCACACTGTAACTGCTCTCCAAGCCATAGCTATTAATAATAGTGTTTATTTTTCTTGGAGTTAATGACCTAATCTAGCCAAATATATTTTTAGGGAATTCAAGGAAATATGTTCAGACATTTCCAGAAAGAAAAGTGTAATTCTTTGAAATACCTTAAATCACAGAAGGATAAATGAAATAGCCGGCAGTGTTAAATTATATATTTTTCAAATACGTTACCCACCATAGCCACACTAGCATATCCCTTTATGTTTAAGGTATTTTTAGCTGACAAAAGTTGCCGAGGCACTGAAAAGGACTGCTGTTGCCCGGGTACCTATCAGGGATGTTGGATAAATGGCACTTGGTTAAATACGTTTCACTGTGAAAATAATTTGCTGAGGAGCATGAGGACGAAGCTCCCTATGGGGTTTGGTTTTGGAGAGGACAGCAGAATACATGGAGTTTGAATTTTGGTGATACTAGCAGTACTAAAGGCAATACAAACACCCAAATTTAGGTTAGTTGGCAGAATAATTTGGCCATTTATTTGGCCTATAAATAAGGGGCAGTTTTCCTTCATTTTGTTCAATAGATATGAGTTCGGGAGATTAGACATTTTTATAAGTATAGTTATGCTATTTAGATGCACAGAAACATTTCCAAATGAAATTTGCTTTACTAAAATGTCAAAGGAAATTTCTAAAGCCTTATCTTCCTATTTTATTGGCACTAACCTAAATTTTTTATATGTGCGTTTCTGATCAAGTCACCTGTGTTAATGTGTGTGTACACATATATAAAAGAATGTAATTATGGCATAGAAAACACATTGAGGAAAGAGATTATGGATTTCTTTTTCCAAATAAAAGTATAGCTCCTTTGTCTGAAAATAGTTTTCTTTAGGCATACCAGAAAATCTGAGCAGCATTCTGCCAGTAGCTTTTTTAAGGGATGAAACAGATGCTCCATTGATCCCTGATATGGTTATTTATGTGGCTGGTTTTCTACATGAAGGGAAAAAAGTTTGATTAATTACCATTAACTGTGACATATCCTGGGGGTAATGAATTTTGTTTGTGTGTGTCTATTTTCTCCCCTTTTCGAATAAATTGGTGGCTGTGTAATAGGTTCCGGTAAAGCAGTCTGCCAGAACACTTAGTGGAAAATAAATGCAGCCTCTACAGAAACATAGGATGGCAGTGTTGTCATGTACTTAGGTGGTGCCTGAGAGATGTGGTGTCCTGCCACTGTCTGCAGGATCTGCATCTTCAAGTCATTTTCTTGGGAGCGTGTGTTGGTCCTGGTGGTTGTCTGTGCATCCTGGAGGTGGCTACTTAGACTTGGAGCTACAGTCTGTTGCCATGAATACCAGTGGGAATTTGAAGCCCATCCAAGATTAAACCTGTGGCTTTGATTTCAGTAACTCCCACTCTTGACTCTTGTCGCTCAGGGTATCATTGCTGTGATTCATTAAATTAGTGCTTCCTAGTTTGGAGTAACGATGTAATTTGATGTGCTTCTGCACATTTTTTTCTTATTTGATTTCTTCAGTACTATACAGTAGGTAGGCAGGTGTCAGTTATGATAAAGTAAGTTTTAGTGACTTGTCCAAGGCCACTAAATAGTATGTGACAACCTGAAGCTCAAACCCAGGCCTTCTGTACCACATGCTTTTTTATACATTGTTGGATTTGATTTCCTAATATTTTGTTTAGGATTTTTGTGTCTATGTTCATGAGAGATATTGGGCTATAGCTTTCCTTTCTTACAATGTCTTTGTCTGGTTTTAATATTAGGGTAATGCTGGCCTCATAGAACAAGTTAGGAAATATTCTCTCTGCTTCTGTCTTCTGGAAGAGAGTATAGAGAGTTGGTATAATTTCCTCCTTAAATGTTTGGTAGAATCTACCAGTGAACCCATCTGGGCCTGGTGTTTGTGTTTTGGAAGGTACTTAATTATTGATTCAATTTCTTTAATGGATATAGGCCATTGATCTATTTTTCCTTGTATGAGTTTTGGTAGATTGTGTCTTTCAAGATATTGGTCCCTTTTACCTAGGTTATCAAATCTGTGGGCCTAGGGTTCTCCGTAATATTCCTTTATTATCCTTTTAATGTCCATGGGATCAGTAGTGATGACCGCTTTTTCATTTCTGATATTAATAATTTGTGTCTTCTGTCTTTTTTTCTTAATCTGGCTAAGAGTTCCTCAATTTTAGAGATATTTTCAAAGACAGCTTTTGGTTTCATTGATTTTGTCTATTGATTTTTTGTTTTCAATTTCATTGATTTTTACTCTAATTTTTATTATTTTTTTCCTTCTACTTACTTTGGATTTAAGTTGCTCTTCTTTTTCTAGTTTCCTAAGGTGCAAGCTTGTATTACTGATTTTAGATCTTTCTTCTTTTCTAATATGTGCATTCAATGCTGTAAATTTTTCTCTAAGCACTGCTTTCTCTGCATCTCACAAATTTTGTTAAGTTCTATTTTTATTTTCATTTAGTATTTTAAGTTTTCTCTTGAGATTTCTTCTTTGACTCATGTGTTACTTAGAAGTGTTTAATCTATCATATTCTTTTTTGTTCATAAGCACTGTTGTACAGTTTTCAAGGTACTAGTAGAGAGGATTGTGCCCACTGATAAAAACTGTATACATTGGGCTTCTAATGGTGAAGGAAGGTGGAAGGGGAGAAAGGAAGGAAGCACTGACTATTGAGTTATTCTTTCATTTTCATTCTTTGGTTAACTTTGCTTATTTTCAAAATGGATTTGAAACTGACAATAAAACATACACACACACACACACACACACACACACACACATATATGTATATATATATATATATTTGAACCATTATTACAAGGATAAAAATATATGATAAAATGAAGGAAACAGTTGCACCAGAGACTAGTCCTCTCAAGTATTAGTAATTTTCCCTGGTCTAAGAAAGGGACTGGACAGTAGATAACTTTAAATTAAGGTTTTTTACAAGTGCCATAATTTCAAATCATTGATTGAAAACTGAGCTGATAATTCTGTAATGAAAGGTAAAGAATTTATCTTAAATATTAGTACCTGAATGGTGGGTCACCTCATCACTGCACAGGTGGATGGCAGTTATATTTGTAGGCAGGTTGTTTATTTTCCATACAGATTGGTAACGTGACACATACTTTTATTTTCCTGTTATTTATATTCCATCTTGTCCTAAAAAAAGATTGAGTGGTTAATAGAAATACAGGTAAAAAAAGAAAGATAAAATTGTGAAGGTGAAAATAAAGGCATGCAATAAGTTAAAGGCTGCAGAAATGTGTTAACAAGGTTTGCCTGCCCCTGTTATTGAATGTGGACCATAAATTTGCATCTGAGCTTCAGCCTCAAATTAAGGGGAGCCACAAGTTGAAACATCACGCTGATCTAAGAGCAGGTCTCCTGGGGGAGGCTGAGCCTCCATGAAGCTGGAGTTGGGGTCTGGGTTCATGGTGTTTGCAGACCTCAGCTGCAGGGGTTTTAAGACCTTTACTGAGGTCTTCTGCCATCAGTGTGACTTAGTTTTGTTTACTTTTTCTTATTTCTCTCTTCTTCTCCCAGCTCAAGTACTTGAGAAGGTCTACAGACTTGCTGCCCACTCTGGAGATTTGGGAAAAGGTGGTGTGAGTGGAACAGGTTCCCCTAAACAACTCAGTGCAATCATTTCAAGTTACGCAGCGTCTTTAAGGTTTAAAAAGATACTGTTTATCCAGGAACATTTTTAGGAAGTGAGGCCTGAGAGGAATTACTCCTATGGGTCCTTGTGAAGTGGGCACTGGGTGACAGGGAAATCAGCCTGCTTTCAACAACAGCCGTGTGATAGCTACAGTAATAGTTTTCATTTGGCTGATACTTGTAATGCCTCTCAGTTCAAGCCAAGTACAGGATGCCAAGTACATGATGCCAAGTACTAAGAATACAATTTAGTAGAAGTGATTCTTCCAGGAGATAAAGCAGTGAAGTTGAAGCTCTGAGACTTAGGGTTGATTTAGAGGCATAATTTAAGCCACAGAAGTTATTTTCTTTTTTAAATTGAGGTGAAATTCACACAACATGCAGTTAACCATTTTAAAATGTACAATTCAGTGGCATTTAGAATATTCACAATGTGGGCAATTACCATCTCTTTATAGTTTCAAAAAATTTTTTATCACTCCAGAAAACCTCATACCCATTAAGTAATCACTCCCCATTCCCCTCTTCTCCCCTTCCGCTGGCAACCATAAATCTGCTTTCTGTTGTGGATTTGCCTCTTCTGCCTATTTCACATAAAAACCATACAATAAGTAACTTTTTGTGTCTTGCTTCTTTTACTTAGCAAAATGTTTTTGAAGTGCATTCAAATTATCAGTACTTCATTCCTTCTCATGGTTGAATAATCATCCATTGTATGTACGTAGCACAATTTGTTCATCCTTTGATCTGTTGATAGTCATTTAGATTGTTAGCTTTTGGCTATTGGGAATCATGCTGCTATAAAGATTTGTGAACAAGTATTTATTTGTTTTCAGTTCTTTTGGGTATGTACCTAATAGTGAAATTGCTGGGTTATATGGTAATTCCATGTATAACTTTTTGAGGAACCACAAGGTTTTTTCACAGTGGCTATATCATTTAACATTTCCAGTGGAATATATGAGGATTCCTATTTCTCCAGATGTTATTTTCCTTCTTTTTTGTAATTTATTTATTTATTTTTATTATAACCATCCTAGTGGGTAGAGAGTGGTATCTCACTGTGGTTTCCATTTGTATTTCCTTGATAACCAATGATGCTGGACATGTTTTCCACATGCTTGTTAGCCAGTTGAATACCTACTTTGAAGAATGTCTATTCAACATTCTTTGCCCATTTTACAAAATTGGGTTGTTTATTTTGTTGTTGAAGTGTAAGGCTTCTTTATATTTTCTGAATATGAAACCCTTATCAGAATGTTCAGTTCTCAAAAAAAAAAAGTTACAAAACGTACAAAGAAACAGGAAAGTCTGACCCATTGATAAAGAAGAAATTGGTAGGAGCCATCCGTGAGGAAGCCCAGACATTAGACTTAGTAGACAAAGACTGTACATTAACTCCCTTAAATATGCTGAAAGAGCTAAAGGAAACCATGAATAAACAACAAAAGGTAATCAGGAGAATAGTGTATGATCAAGTAGGGGGTATCAATATAGAGATAGGAATTGTAAAAAGGAACCAAATAGAAATTCTGGAGCTGAAAGTTACAATAGCTGAAATTAAAAACAAGCAAACAAGTGAAAAACTAAGGGGCTTCAACAGGAGATTTGAGCAGGCAGAAGAAAGAATCAACAAATGGGAAGATAGGAAAATTGAAATTACCCAGTCTGAGGAGAAGAAAGCAAAAAGAATGAAGAAAAAGGAGCAGAGCCTAAGAGACCTATAGGATCCATCAAGCTTAGCAATATATGCAATATGGGAGTCCCAGAAGGATAAGAGAGAAAGAAAGGGGCAGAAAAATTATTTGAAGAAATAAGTCTGTAATTTTCCAAATTTTATGGAAAACATTAATATACACATCCAAGAAGTCTAAGAGCGTCAAAGTAAGATAAACCCAAAGACATCCACACCTAGATGCATTATAATAAAACTGTTGACAGCCAAAGAGAGAACTTTGTAAGTAGCAAGAGAGAATCAACTTGTCATATACAAGGGCTTCTCAGTAAGATGAACTGCCCATTTCTCATCAAGACCATGGAGGCCAGAAGGCAGTGGGATGATATATTTAAAGTGCTGAAAGAAAAGAATTGTCAACCAAGACTTCTGTGTTGGCAAAACTGTCCTTCAAAAATGAACGGGAATGGGCTTCCCTGGTGGCGCAGTGGTTGGGAGTCCGCCTGCCGATGCAGGGGATGCGGGTTCGTGCCCCGGTCCAGGAAGATCCCACATGCCGCGGAGCGGCTGGACCCGTGAGCCATGGCCGCTAAGCCTGCGCATCCGGAGCCTGTGCTCCACAATGGGAGAGGCCACAACAGTGAGAGGCCCGCATACCGCAAAAAAAAAAAAAAAAAAAAAAAAAGAACGGGAAATTAAGACATTCTCAGATAAATGAAAGCTAAAAGAGTTCATTGCTAAGACCTGCCTTGCAACAAATGCTAAAGAGAGTCCTTCAGGCTGAAACAAAAGGACACTAGACGGTAACTCAAAGCCATATGAAGAAATAAAGATCACTGAAATAAATTATCACTAAATAGATAAATATATCTATTTATATAGATAAATATAAAACCAGTATCATTGTAATTTTGGTTTGTAATTCCTCTGTCTTTCCTGTATGATTTAAAAGACAAATGTCTAAAACAATAATTATAAATCTATGTTAATGGGCACATGATGTATAAAATGTAATGTGTGACAAAAACAACATAAAATGGGGATACAGAGCTAGATAGGAACAGATTTAATGCATGCTGTTGAAGCTAAGTTGGTATCATTTCAAACTAGTTTGTTATAAACTTTGGATATTAACTGTAATCTCTATGGTAACCACTAAGAAAATCAATTTAATATACCACATTAATAGAACAAAGGGTCAAAAATCCACATGATCATCTCAATAGATGCTGAAAGAACATTTGATAAAATTCAACACCCTTCATAGCAAAAAGACTCAGAAGACGAGGAGTAGAAGGGAGCTTCCTTAACATGACAAAAGGCATTTATAACATAACTAACATACATACTCAGTGGTAAAAGACTGCAAGCTTTCTCTCCAAGATCAGGAACAAAACAAGGATGTCCGCTTCCACCATCACTATACAACATTATACTGAAAGTCCTATCCAGAGCAATTAGGCTAGGAAGAGAAATGAAAGGCATCTAAATTGGAAAGGAAGAAGTAAAACTATATCTATTTGCAGATGACATAATTCTGTATGTTAAAAATCCCAAAGAATGCATACACACAAAAACTACTAGAGCTAATTAAACAAATTCAGCAAAGTTGCAGGGTACAAGATCAAAGCACAAAAAATCAGCTGTGTTTCTATAAACTAGTAATGGACAATCCTAAAAGAAAATTAAGAAAGCATCCAGAGAAATAAAATATCTAGGAATACATTTAAGGATGTGAAAGACTTATACACTGAAAACGACAAAATACTGCTGAATGAAATTAAACAAGACCTAAGTAAATGGATAGACATCTGTGTTCATTGATTGGAAGACTTAATATTGTTAAAATGGTTATTTCCCAAAGTGATTTACAGATTCAATGCAATACCTATTCAATTTCTAGTGGCTTCCCCAACCCCCACCCCAGAAATGGAAAAACCAATCCTCAATTTCATGTAGAATTGCAAGAGGCCCTGATTAGTTAAAACAATTTTGGAAAAGAAGAACAAAGTTTGAGGACTTATACGTTCTGATTTTAAAAGTTACTGCAAAGCCACAGTAATCAAAACAGTGTGGTACTGACATAAGGATAGGAGTATAGACTGATGGAATAGAGTTGAAGAACCAGAAATAAACCCAAACATCTCTGGCCAACTGATTTTCAACAAGGGTCAAAAGACCATTTAAGGGGAAAGAAAAGTCTCTTCAACAAGTGATGCTGAGACAACTGGATAACCACATGCAAAGAATAAATATTGAGCTTAGTCTACAAAAATTAACTCAAAAGGGATAGGACCTAAAGATAAGAGTTAAAACTATAAACTTACTAGAAAAAGCCATAGGGGTAAATCTTCATGATCTTGGGTTTTGCAATGGCTTTTTAGATTTGACACAAAAAAGCATGAGCAACAAAAGGAGAAAATAAATTAGACTTCATAAAAATTAAAAAAAAATTGTCTCAAAGGACATTATTGAGAAAGTGAAAATACAACTTACAGAATGGGAGAAAATATTTGCAAGTTATATGCCTGATAAGATACACATTTACAAGTTTTCTTAATTGACCTTCATTTCACGAAATTTCTTGATTAATCCAGCTTCCATTTTCTCTGCAAAGCATTGTGACTACTGTTCACAGTGTGCTGAGTTGTAGTAGCAGCTAGTGGCTACTTAAATAGCCTGTGCACGTGTGCTTCTTCCAGTTGAATTTTATGTTTATCTTCTGTCAGATATGTGTATGTTTGTGCAAATTTTACTTAATATTGTAGTTAAATATGAGCAAAATGATATTTCTAAGAAAATAAATTTTAGTGCTTTGGAAAAACTTGAGAATGAATCAACAGATTGCTTTTAAATTTGGTGTAGGTGAGACTACTGTAAACTATTGTGAAAAAAATTATAAAAACTCTAAGGATTCTGCATTCAGATTGCTTAGCAAGTATCTTTATTCACCTACATTAAAGAAACCAAAACTAGAAAAGTATGACAATGCATTATGGAGGTGGTTTATATATGAAACAAGGTTTGTAATACCAGTCAGCAGAGTCCCATACACAAAGAAAATGCCTTGGTCTTACATCAAAAGATTGGTGAATGGATGTATATTTATATGTTTGCTTAAAAATAAAATAATGTTTATATGGTTTTAATGAGTCCATTTGTTAGCCAACTCTTTCATAATTAACTGTCCAATTTGGGTATTCTGGGTAAAGAGAAAGGTTTTTTTAAATAAATTTATTTATTTTATTTATTTATTTTCGGCTGCGTTGGGTCTTTGTTGCTGCGCGTGGACTTCCTCTAGTTGCGGAGAGCGGGGGCTACTCTTTGTTGAGGTATGCGGGCTTCTCATTGTGGTGGCTTCTCTTGTTGCAGAGCACGGGCTCTAGGCACACGGGCTTCAGTAGTTGTGCTATGCGGGCTCTAGAGCACAGGCTTAGTAGTTGTGGCGCACAGGCTTAGGTGCTGTGTGGTGTGTGGGATCTTCCCGGACCAGGACTCGAACCTGTGTACCCTGCATTGGCAGGCAGATTCTTAACCACTGCACTGCCAGGGAAGCCTGGAAAAGAGAAGTTTTTGCTCTGTCTTTTACTCTGAAGACAGAACACTCCAACACTAAATCAGTTTAACTGCAAGGCATTTTGTTGTATTTCTGTGATAGACTCTTTTTTATCATAATAGATATTTCTATGATAGATTTCAGGACTAGCTGACTTTGGTAGCTCTACAGTGTCATCAGTAAGCCCTCTCGCTTTTCCACCATCTTCAGTGTGTTTGTCTTTAGACTTGCCCCTCTCCACATTTCAGGGTGGCTGCAGTATTGTCCAGAAGTAGAAAGAGTTCCAGCCATTCTTCTTTCTTCTTTATAGTGGCAGGGAAGCTGAACCTCCAAACCAGAACCTCCAAAGCAGACTCCGCACATGTCTCACTGGCTAGAGATGGGTCACCTGTCTGCCCTTAAACCAGCGTTAGCAACGAGCATGGGATCATCATCACTGGCTTAGAATTTAACTCATCAGACCTTGACCCTGAGGGAGTGTTAGCCCTGAGACACATAGAGCCAGGGGAGATACCCAAACAAAATAAAGTTCTGCCAACACAAAACACGATGGGCAAAGTGGCTGTTGGAAAGGTAACCAGTAGTTATAGAGGACAGCGAATCCTTCATGTAATCTTCCTTGAATATTATTTCCTAAAACTAAGCTTTTGATAAGAACCAAGCAGCAGAGAATTCAAGGTTATTCTCTTTGTGATTATCCAGAGTTCAGCTGTTCAAAATTATTGATCGAGAATATATCCAACATGTCATCTGAGTGGGTGGCAGATTGCTCTCCCTTTCTCAAAATTTGTAAAAAGTCTGGGAATCACACCTGAATAGATGACAACCGCATCTTTGCATGAAAGAGGTCAGTGGTAGACTCTACTAGCTAACGATATGGCTGCCCTGGATGTTTTTCTTTCATTTTGGTAATAACAGTCCCTTCCATTTGGACACTTCTGTCCCATTTCATGTGATTTTGGTAAGGACAATAATCATGTTGATCTATAACCTCCCTATTCCCTACTTCCTGTTCCTAGCCACAGAAGTAAGCATGTGATTGAGGCCTAGTTAGAGATCCCTGTCTCCTAGGCTGCCCCATCTTCTAGGCTATGGTGATGTGTTCAGGGGAAGGCATAGATATAACCAGACAAATGAGGACTTTTACGATACAGCTGATGGGCAAGACATTCACGTTTTTGAGATATAAGTGCAGGACAGATGATAGCCTGGAGTTTGTTTCCTGGGTCACCTGGAAGACTCACATGTAGTAGAGAGAGGGAAGCAAAGAGACACAGATAAGCAGAGACTTAGGAAGGTGGGTGGTGGGCGAGAGCAAATGAGTTTCCTGACAGTGTTGAGTCTTGACTCCAGTTTTCTTCTTAGTGCTATCTATCTAAATGAGCTAATATATTTTTTGTTTTGCCTAAGCAGTTTTGAGTTGGGTTTCTGTCACCTATAACTTCAAACATACTGATTAATAATACACTGTTTGAGGAAGTATCTAAGGATAGAGCCATGCTTTTTAACAAATGTTCACTTTAATACCTTGCTCAATGAACCACTGAGGCCCCAGTGTTCCACGCTGAAGGACACACTCACGTTAAATCTAACCCAGCTTTGGAAAAGATTACTAATTGCCAATCATGACCATAGTGGGGGAAAAAAAAATCTCACTTTGGAAGTGGTCACTGGCCAATTTTATTTTATTTTATTTTTTTTAACATCTTTATTGGAGTATAATTGCTTTACAATGGTGTTTTAGTTTCTGCTTTATAACAAAGTGAATCAGTTATACATATACATATATCCCCATATCTCTTCCCTCTTGCGTTTCCCTCCCTCACACCCTCCCTATCCCACCCCTCTAGGTGGTCATAAAGCACTGAGCTGATCCCCCTGTGCTATGCAGCTGCTTCCCACTAGCTATCTATTTTACGTTTGGTAGTGTATATATGTCTATGCCACTCTCTCAGTTTGTCCCAGCTTCCCCTTCCCCCTCCCCATATCCTCAAGTCCATTCTCTAGTAGGTCTGCGTCTTTATTCCCGTCTTGTGGCCAATATTAAATAACTGTAGCTCGTTCCTTATAAGTGTTTTAGAATAAGTGAGTTGCAAAGATTTTCCCTAAGAGATCTTTTTCCGATTAAATGTGGGAAGATATATACTTCAAAAATATTGCGGGAGAAGCACTGAGCTAAACAGAATAGTCTTAGAATAGTTGATCTTGAGTTGCTTTTGGTGAGGCTAATTTGATATCAGAAGTTGTGTCTTTCATTTGTTCATAGTTTGTAAAAACATAACCGTATGACCAGTATGGGGAGTCCTTACCTTTAGGTTCTCTAGAGTTGGGATTCATGCACCCAGGGGACATTCTTATTGTTTTGCCTTCAAAGCAAACCTGAATAGAATTCTAATTAGTAAGGATAGGGGATGGGAACTGAATTGATTGGAAATCTGAGGACAAAGGGTATGAGGTTAGGATCTGCCCAAAGGTAGTCCATGTTGTGGGGAAAGTCAGGTGTTGTCACAATAAGACAGTTAGGCCTTTGGAACATAGTGTGTCCTGATACACTTGGGGAGAAGCACTGAACTAAATGGAGCCTGGAAACATTAATGATGGTAGTAGAATCTAGCATTTTTCTATCTGTGGGATTGCAGTAGGGTTCTTACTTTTATTTCCTCAAAGACAAATAAGGGACATGTATAGAGAAACAAAATGGGCACAGTCCAATTTCAGAACAAGGAATTGAAGGTAATGGAGTAAAACAAATATTTCAGTGTAGCAGTCATTTAAATTCTTTAACTGCATTGAACACATGGGCTGATTCCATCCTTGTAATAACTGCAGGAGACAGGGAAATGACACAACTCCAGCACTGCCCATTATGCACCCAGTACAGTGTTTTTTTAGTTGTCCTAGTGTGCTGTGACTGACAACAAAACTGTTTGTTGTTCAAGACCATTAACAATAAACTGAGTGGCCACAAAAAAATCTTCTTTTGTACTTAATGGTTACCTAGCACTGAATAATTTGGGGTTTCTAAAAATGTAAAACAGTTTAATAAACTTCTGAGCTCTGGACCATCTGCAAACCACTTTCATTTACCAAGAGCTAGATATTGAGAGCATCAGTAGTCAAACTTGAAGAAGCTTTCATAATAAAGTAGGGCAGATTAAGCTATACCCAAGCGACGGATAGTCTGCCAATATTTGGTCAGTGACTTTTATTTAAAGGTGTTTTGCCATATGGCTTTCTCAGAAAGTCAATGATCAGGTCTCAGATTCTAGCACTTTTGCATTAATAAATCATGTTCTTGAACTAGGGAAGGTACAACCTATATTTTTGGGGTAGAATTCGAATGGGGTTATGGGAAATGGGGGAAAAGGACTGACCTGGGCAGTGAATAGGTAGAGAGGGGTGATTTTTTTGGACAGGATAGTTAATAAAATATTTACTGTGACTGCAGGGCTCTTCTGAGTTTTCTATGACCTTTGCCAAGGAAGTATTTCCACTAAATTAAAAAAAGACAACCTTAAAAGAGTGCTGAATTTCAGAACATAAAAATATGAAGCCAGTTATGCAATATGGAAGAGATTTAGAACTGTGATAGTTATTTCTTAAATTTATTTACAAACCAACTTTGTTACCTGGGACAGAGGACATATCCCTCCATTTCTCTAAAAGAGAAACCAAATATGACATTTCATGGCAAAAATGAGACTTTCATAATCTCCAAAAGGAAGTACTTGTTTCTAGCTGAGACTTCCTATACCGAGAGGAGCACTGCTTAATTCAGTGCCTTGTACCACTGTCTCTGTTTATGCTGTGATAGCTGTATCTCATTTTTAAAAGGAAGGCAGTAAGGAGTGAGATAGAAACCAGAAGATGAGAAGCAAGAAGTTTTTTAAAAGAAGCTAAAACATGTTAAATATTATTTTTAACCCAAATTCTCCACTTATTGCTCCCTTCTAGTCAATATCTGTATTCTTTAATATTCGATAATTAAGGGGTTATCTAATGTATTTTTATTTTCATATCATTATACATTGTTAAATGGCATGGCAGATGATCTTTGATCCATGTTATATTTTGTAGGAAATGTTTTCTTGGACTTAAATGAACAGGGGGCATCTGTGATCTTTTTATTATTTATTTTCAAAGCTATAAAGACCTAGAGAAAAGGCCCCCTTGCTCTCTCCATCCCTCCCCCACCCCGCATGAATTTAAACACCTTGAGAGCCACAGTTTAATCTGAGAGAGGGATAGAGGTGATCAGGAAAAGGACGGTGTATAGTGCTTACCAGAGAGATCGTGTTATATATTATTTAAACAGTGAAGGCAAATGTTGCTTCTGGAAGCAGAAGCAGTACTGAAATTAGAGTCTCTTTCCTGAGGCATTTCGAGTCTGAAAGATTCAGGAGGAGAAGACAGAGAATATAGAATGAAAGCCGAAGGGGCCGTTTCAGGGAGAAGACAAGAGGAGGTACCAGAGGAAGGCTGAGCAGTCAGGCAGGCCTTAACAGGCAGGTTTATGAACAGGTTTGGAAGAGGCACAGAGAGGCAACTAGGAAGAGAGAGTAGGGATTATATAACAGGACTGCATAATTTTACGTGGCTCTGTGCTTTTGAGTAACTCAGTGTTTATTTAATCTTTGTCGCAGAAGGTGCAACATTTACAGTGAAAAACATCCTCTTGGGAACTTAAGATCTAGGAAAGACCAAGGCAGGCATAGTAATTTAGGGGAGAAAGACTCTGGGGACCTGCCTTCCTGCACAGTATGGTAACATTAAGTGTGCTGAGGTCTAATCACTGGCCAGCATTGTCTCCTTAGGTTGCTGGCTTGGGAATTGTTAGCCTTTTGCCTTGGGTGGGATCTGGCCCATCTGAAGGCTCCTCATCAGAGCACAGGAACCGAAAATAAAGTGAATGACTGTGGCCCCAGCTGGAGCTACGGGTGGAAGGATGAGGGGTGAGATAGAGAGGGCCGTCTTCTACTTGCCCTCTAGGTTAACAGCAGCACGCCACTGATCCACGGTCATTGGTTGAACCAAAACATCAGCTGTGTACTTGCATAAAAAGACTCTCAGGATCAAGGTTTGACTTTATTATTCTTGCAAATCTTAGAATTTGGGGGCTAGGGAGTTCCCTGATAGCCTAGTGGTTAGGATTCTGGGCTTTCACTGCCATGGCCTGAGTTCAGTCTCTGGTCAGGGAACTGAGAAACTGAGAGCCCACAAGCTGCATGGTGTGGCCAAAAAAAAAAAAAAAGAAAGAATTTGGGGGCTAAACAAAAGTTGGGTCATTTGGAATTGGAAACCTACTTTGAGTCTTGAAACCATGGGGCACTGCCCTGTCGGGCTTGTCTGGACCTTGGCAGAGACAGAGCAGAATAAACAGGTAGCTCCAAAGTTGGAAAAACCCATTTCCCCACCAGTCAGTTCTTATATACTTTTCCCTTTCCCAGCCAGCCTTCCTTAAAAACTACTTGTAACTTTGAAGGAACACTTGTTCCAAAACTTCTGCCCCAAGATAAACCAAGGAAACCCTTCAAGCAACAGATTTTCCTCCTTTTGGATTTAGATGAAATTCCTCCCTGCAGAATTTAGGCATTCTTTGGGAGAAGATACAAATAGCACCTAACATGGGGCTACCCTTGTACAAATAAATATTTAATAAGTATTCCTTGAGAGAGTAAATGAGATGGGAAGCAAATTCTCTCAGCCGTTGGCACCACTGAAAGCATTTATTAAGCGCTTTACCTGCGTGGGGCGCTGAGCCAGGGATAGTACAAAATATATTGGGAGATGTGACTTCTGCCCTTGGAGACCGAGAGCACCGTGTGTGAGCTTATTCTTTTTGAAATTTACCTCTGTTGTCATTCTCAGCTGACAAACAAGTAAACAGTGGTTGGGGCAAGGAATAAATAAGGGTGGCCAATAGAAGGCCAGCACCGAGACTGCACCCAGGGCTCCGCCTTTGTTCACTCCACACTTCTTTACCATTGAGCTGTTGGAAGTGCTTTTTAAATACTGTACTCGGTACAGTTACTCCTAATGTTTTGTGTAGGTATAAATACATTTAAAGAGATATTTTCCTACCTATTTTACCTCTCTGTCTTGACATGTTGTGATCTGGATTGGACCTCAGTTTGGTCAAGGATTGATTTATCTTTCTTTTTTGGGCAGGTACCTTTTGGGAGGCCCAAATATTTCTCTTACTACTGAAAGTTTGAAAGCGTGGCTGGTCCTCGACAAGGTTGGGAACCAGAAGGAGGGTTTCCTTTTCTGTGCCCTGCATGCTTCCTGCTTCCTTAGCTGCCCCACTCAACGTGTTGCAATCCACCCCCCCAGCCCCCGTCAATATTTTATTTATTTTGAAATAAGTTTAGATTTACAGAAACGCTGCAGAAATAATATGGAGTGTTCCCCTATGCCCTTCATCCAGCCTCCCCTAATGTTAATGTCTTACTTAACTGATCAGCCAATTGAGTCATGATTTCTACTGAGCACATTTTTTGAACCTCTCCTGTCCTAGGGACCTTGCTATCCTCAGGATCCAGTCATGGCCTAATCCCTTTCTCTTACCTTCAAGGAGTTGGCAATCTATGAATGGGTTTTAGTGACTTAAAATTTTATCTTCTTGTAAGAATTTTTACATTCTAAGACATTTTCCTGTTAACAGTAGTAGTGAATCCAAAGGTAACAGTTTCTGGTGATCACATTTCAGAGATAGTAGAATCTGGGTGAAGGAGGTTTTTTTTTGAATTGAGGCACTCTTGAAATTGCTGTTTGCTCATTTATTGATTCTTCCGTTCACTTAGCATTTATTGACTGTCCCATATGTGCTAAATATTGTACTGATCTCTGGAGATACTTGAACTTCAAGATGTAGCTCTTGCCTTTAAGGAATTAATGGTCTAGTGGAAAAATATGCAGTTGCAAAACAGTATGAAGATGCTCTGGTAGAGATACATACAGGGTGCCTGGAAACACATGGAAAGAGACCCCAAAACTCACCCTGATCTGACAAATTCTCATTAGTCTGCCCCAACTAGAAAGAGCACTCCCTGGAGACTATGAAATACATACGTGCTATTCAGTTCAAAATTATAAATAAGATGGCCTAGGTAAATCTGGGGAACTTGTCAATGCTTTGTTTTTTTGCAAATGGGTAATACATTGACCCTCTGTGAAGTAGAGTTAAAATGTAGTTATTCAATGCACTGATATGTTAATTGTGGTTATCTTCCCAGCCCTTTTTCTGTGCATATGTTTACCTTTTAAAAAACTAGAATGCAATCATTTTATAGATGCTATTTTATATCTTGCTATTTATAATTAACTATATGTATATATATTTGTGTGTGTTTATAGGTATGTATTGGGTTGGCCAAAAAGTTCGTTTGGGTTTTTCCATAACATCTTATGGAAAAACTGGAACGAATTTTTTGGCCAACCCAATATATACACACGTAATCTTTCCATGTTAATAAATATACTTTTCACACCACGTTTTTCAACATTTTATTGTGAAAAATTTTATCACGAAAAATTGCAAACATAGCATAGCTGAAGGAATTTAACAGTTAGAACCTATACATATCACCCAGGTTCTACTGTTAACATTATTCTATACTTCCTTAATCACATATCGATCTCTTTACCATTCTCTCTGTTCATTAATCCATCTTAACTATTTGATACATTTCAAAGTAAATTGCTCATATCAGTATATTTACTCTACATATTTCAGAATGCTTATCATTAACTGGAATTCAATACTTTTTTACAGGTTTCCTTTTGATGAGAATTTGTACTCAGTGAGATGCATACATCTTCAATGTATATTTTCTGAGTTTTGACAAACACATATACCTGTATAACTCAAATTCTATCATGACATGGATTATACAACATCATTATCACCCTAGAAATTTCCGTCATGACCCTTCCAGTTATTCCCCACCCCCTACCCTTCCAGAGGCAATCAATGTGTTTTCACCACATATTAGTTCTGCCTGTTCTGTGATTTCATATAAATTGAATTATACAATATACATTTGACCCTTGAACGATATGGGGGTTAGGTGTGTTGACCCTTTATGTAGTCTAAAATCCAGGTATAACTTTTGACTTCTCCAAAACTTGACTACTAATAGCCGACTGGAAGCCTTACCGATAACATAGTCAATTAACACATATTCTGTATGTGTATTATACACTGTATTCTTACAATGAAGTAAGCTGGAGAAAAAAAACGTTACGAAGAGAAAATACATTTACAATACACATACGTATTTATTGAAAAAAATCCTCATAAAAGTGGACCTGTGCAGTTCAAACCTGCGTTGTTCAAGGGTCAGCTGTAGACTTTTTTTTGGTGTGGTCTTTCTTTCACTCAGCATAATGTTTTTGAGATTTATCCAGGTTCCTGTATGTTTCAGTAGTTTCATTCCTTTCTACTGCTGAGCAGTATTCCACTGTATTAGTATACCATAGTTTCCGCATTCTCCTATTTATTGGTGGACACCTGGAGTATTTCTGTTTTTTAGCTATTATGAAAAAGCTGCTGTGAACATTCTTCTACAAGTCTTTTTGTGGATATATGTATGTGTATATTTACATATAGGTATAGGTATATACGTGTGTGTATTCATGTGCATCTGTATATATATATATACATATATATATATGTGTGTATATATATATATATATATATATATATATATTCCTGTTTCTTTTGGGTAAATGCCTAGAGTAGGATGGCTTGATCATAGGGTAGGTATGTGTTTCCCTTATAAGAAACTGACAAACCTGTTTCCAAAGTGGTTGTACTCTTTGACATTTTCACCAATAATATATGAAAGTTCCTGTTGCTCAACATCCTTGAGTCTTTTTAATTTTGGTCATTCTGGTTGATGTGTAGTAGTATAATGCTATTGAGCACCTTTCATGTGCTTATTGGCCAATTACTTCTTTTGTGAAGTGTCTGTTTAAGTATTTTGTCCATTTAAGAAATTGGATTGTCTGTCTTTTTATTATTGAGTTTTTGGAGTTTTTTATATATCTGAGTCCTAGTCCTTTGTTACATATGTTTTGTGGATTTTTACTCCCAGTGTGTGACTTGCCTGTTCATTTTCTTAACTGTGTTTTTGATGAGAATTTCTGTTTCAACAGTTGTATTTATTACTATTTAAAAAATATTATTGCTTTCTGTGACCTGAGTGTTCCCACCCCCAAATTATGATGATAGTCTATATTTCCCTCTAACAGCTTTATAATTTTAGCTTTTATGCGTATATCTATATTATATCTCAAGTCAGTTTGTGTGAGTGATGTAAGGGTCACAGTTAATTTTTTTCCATATAGATACCCAGTTATTCCAGCACCATTTGTTGAAAAGATTTTTCTTCACTTATTGGATTGTTTTGATGCATTTGTTGAAAATCATGACTGTATATGTGGGGGACTATTTCTGGGGCCCTCGATTCTGTTCCATTAATCTACTTGATTACTCTTGTCTTGAACCATTTTTTAAAAAATAAATTTTATTTATTTATTTATTTATTTATTTATTTATTTATGGCTGTGTTGGGTCTTCGTTGCTGCACACGGGCTTCCTCTAGTTGCAGCGAGCAGGGGCTACTCTTCGTTGTGGTATGTGGGCTTCTCATTGCGGGGGCTTCTCTTGTTGCAGAGCACAGGCTCTAGGCGTGCGGGCTTCAGTAGTTGTGGCACGTGGGCTCAGTAGTTGTGGCTTGCAGGCTCTAGAGCACAGGCTCAGTAGTTGTGGCACACAGGCTTCGTTGCTTCGTGGTATGTGGGATCTTCCCGGACCAGGGATTGAACGCGTGTCCCTGCATTGGCAGGTGGATTCTTAACCACTGTGCCACCAGGGAAGTCCCTCTTGCACCATTTTTAATAGTTGTATATTGTATGGATGTCCATAATCATATAGAATTACTCGGCCATTGTTGGGCATTTTGAAGTTTATAATTTTTTTCTATTAAAAACAATATTGTTGCTAAGTGAAATAAGTCAGACAAAGACAAATACTATATGACACCCCTTATATGTGGAATCTAAAAAATACAACAAACTAGTAAATATAACAAAAAGGAAACGGACTCACAGATATGGAGAACAAACTAGTGGTTACCAGTGGGGAAAGGGAAGAGGGGCAGAACAATATAGGAGTAGGGGATTAAGAGGTTCAAACTATTTGGGACTTCCCTGATGGTGCAGTGGTTAAGACTCCATGCTCCCAATGCAGGGGGCCCGTGTTCCATCCCTGGTCAGGGAACTAGATCCCATGTGCATGCCGCAACTAAGAGTTCTCATGCCACAACTAAGGAGCCCGTGAGCCGCAACTGAGGAGCTGGTGAGCCGCAACTAAGGAGACTGTGTGCCGCAACTAAGACCTGGTGCAACCTTAAAAAAAAAAAAAAGAGGTACAAACTATTACATATAAAATAAGCTACAAGGATATATTGTACAACACAGGGAGTATAGCCAATATTTTATAACTATAACTGGAGTATAACCTTTAAAAATGATGAATCATTATATTGTACACATCAACTACACTTCAGTTAAAACAATATGATGCATATTACTTCTGTTGTTTAATCTTTGATTATTTAGATTATAAGTGGCAGAAATAATTTATAAACAAAACTCAAGGCAAATATGTACGAGTGTAATGTTATTGTTTAACTTTACATAGTATATTCTGATTTTTAGTTCTGGGACAAGCGAGAGTGTCTGCTCTTGGCCAGAAGGTAGAGTGAATACCGTGACCAACAGCTATGAAGTCCTCATTAGCTGGCAGAAGAGAATTCACTTTGCTTCTAAATGTCATTTACAGGTCGCTTCTATTATATTGTCAACCCAAATTATTAGAGTAGAAAAGTAGAAAGACTAAAAACTTTAAAAGGACTTTCTTAGAACATACTGTTCTCAATGGGTCCCATAACATGTTGTAAGCATGTATTTGTATGCATGTCACGTTATTGAAAATGAGGCGCAGATATTTGACCAGTTGTCGAAAGGCATTCACTCAATTATGGAAACAGAACAGCAGTCATAATTCATGTGTACTGTCGGATGTGAGAGGTTATCTGTCTTAAGCTATTTTGTATGGTAATCAGCAAAGCATTTAGTTGTGTAAATGATCCCTGAGGCACATGTTCTTATCTTATGTGGGTATATAAATAAAATTGTACCACTGCGTGAAGTGTTTCTAAATTCTTTGCTTCTTTACTTGATAATTTATCTCCTTACAGGAGCAATTTGTGGTGAATAGGCCACCCTAGACATCATTTTAGGTATTTGTGATGCTTTTCTTGGGAAGATAGATTTTTAAGGGAAAAACAGTTATTTGGGGTGAATATTTGTTTTTTTTCCATGTTTTCAAAGTTTTGGTTTTTTCCCCAAATGGACAGAGAAATAATTGTGCATCACAATCTTTTAAGAGGTTTTCTTGTGTTTACGACAATAAAAATTAATATCTGTGGTGGAAAGACCACTGTACTGGAAAACTACAGTTTTCACAAATTATTAAGTCATCTCTGCAGTCTGTAATCAAAGTTTGATAGCTGCAGTGTGTGGCAAGCTAGATTTTGGCAAAGCAGACAGAGGACTATATCTAGAAGAGTAGTACAGGAATTCTGTATACAAATGGGTTCTTCAAACTTTGATATAGGCTTTTACATATGTCAGTTATTAGAGATTCCCTTCCTGGATCATGTCAGTTATTTTTAGCCAAATATAAACTCTTGTCTGTGTGAAGTTTTCATTATCAGACTATGGTCTAATATAAATAAGTTAGAATCTTTTAGAGGGCTGTCCCCTTTTTCTGTCTTTCCTCCTCTTTCCGAGGGGGTGACAGGAAAGAGCGCAACAAAGTGAGTCAAAGAGCCATTTATCCTCTTTTCCAGCCTCAAAGCTGATTCCAGCTCTCAATGGCGATCCTGTTACTAGGTCATTGTGGATGCAAGGCACAGGGGCCACCCTAACCCAGCCCCTATCTGGATTAAACCCACCAGATGGTTTAAGATAGAATTGTTGGGTGTGGTTGTATTGACCTTAAGGTTTCGCCCTGTGTCCCAGTATGAATTGTAGGGGTCCTGCATGAACTCAATCTCGTATTATTCTTGATGACTCTCTCCTTTCCCAGAGAACCAGATGGATGTCCTCAGTTTTCTATTCAGGAATCTCCCCGGGGGAAGTCGGTGGAGATTTCACCAGGTTGAGTGAGAGGATGGTCACAGCTGGCTGTCAGCTGCTGTACACTCCCTTCAGCGTCCAATTTTCCAGTCTCCTGCCTGTTCTCCTAATGAGAAATAAGCCAGAAACTGGGACAGAACAAAAACCAAAACCAGAACCATAAAACAAGTTTAAGATGAATTTCATCCTTTGCCTTTCTGATCTTCTGATCTAATCATCTTGCTTTCAGCAACTTTTGATAATGTGTGTTATAGGTATAAAGTCATTTTTTGTGTTTCCCTTCTTTAAAAAAATAAGAACTGGGAGATTTGTGTGCTCATATCATTCTAAACTGGAAGCTGAAATTTAAGAACATTTAGTTCTCCCTCCTTCCCTTTGCACTGTGATCTCTGACACCATCGTCCAGCTGTGTGTGTATGTGTGTTTCGTTTGTGTGCATGTCTGGTATTTATGGTTTTCCCAGAGCTGACTCTTGCTGCTAATGAGCATGATCATTTATATAGTGTCACTGTAGTGTAGCCATGTTAAATAGATCGGGCCATGGCAGGTAGAGAACGGCAAGGGTAATCCCTTTGTTGCTATGGTAATACATTTGGTTTAAGGGAACTGTTTGTCGTTTGGATGCACGGATCTGGTGCATGTGACATAATTGCCCGTGGTTGAGGCATTTGGAGGGGAAAACCAACTTAAGAGGAAGTGGCATTTTGAAACAAATTAATATATACAGTTGTCCCTTTGTATCCACGGGGGACTGGTTCCAGGACTCATGCGGATACCAAAACCTGCAGATGCTTCAGTCCCTTTTATAAAATGGCCATAGTACAGTCCACCTTCCAAACCAGGGGTCCGGCATCCACAGATTCGACCAACTGTGAACTGATGATGCAGAGAGCTACCTGTGTATCAGAGAGAGTTGGGCTTACCACTGTGGAGGGACTTACTCTTTTTTTATTAAAAGGATCATTCTTGGCTAATACATCAGCATAGAGAATGAGGCTAGTGACAGATTTGTTTACTTGCTAACGTGGTGGGATTTGATCATTTATTGTATAAAATGGTTGTTGTGTGAGGTTTGCCTTCTTCTCTCTATTATCCCTAGGAGGGCTCCCTTTAAGTGAAGTTGATGCCATAGTTATTAGGGATCCTGAAGGGAAAGGACAACGTATTCTCTCTCTCTTTTAGTCTCCATTAAAAAAATCTGAAGTTCTTAAAAGTAGGGGCTATATTTATGTATTCTTTCAACAGAAATTTATTGAGTGTTCAGCTAGGTGCTCTTAGGGTTTGGGAGTGCACTATGAGCAAAGCAGCTGTGGTCCTGGACCTTAGATATTAGACGCAGTGGACCACGTCCACTTACCGTTGGGTTCCGCCTTTAGCACTATCCTTTGCCTTACAGACACCTTTCTCAATAAGTGTTTGATAGATTTTTAGAGTAGTTCCTTTCTTCCTCCTTCCCAGTACAATCTCTTAATATGTGTTTTTTCCTAAAAGTTTGTTAATACCATTTGCCACTAACGGTCACAAAAGGAGGTGAAAAATTAAGTGACATAAGCGCGTGTCCTTCCTTTGATCCCTGTCCTTCTTCTTCTTCATGGCTTAGCTCAGGTTCTACCTCTGCCAGGATGCTAGCCAAGCCAATTGCAATCTCCTGGGTATTCTATGCAGTTAATATGACATAGTTTATCCTGTTTTCATATGTTATTATGTAACTTTTCTTGTGTTCTTGTCACATCTCTTAGATGTGTTGAGGCAGAAAAAAAGCTAAAAGCCAGTGGTCAAGTCCCAGCATCTTTATTTTATAGGGAAGGAATCCGGCCTACAGAAATTAAAAGACGATGGTTAATAGAAGAATCATGACCGGTATCCAGGTGTCCAGACTCTGGGATCCCTTCTCTTTACTCATTTCCAAGAGGAAGCACCAGCAAGTGCTGTGCTCTCAACTTGGAGTGGGCGTCTTGTGACCATGGGATGACAAACACAGGAGCCGACTCTAGGACTGGCTGTGAGTTTAGGCATAATGGGTTATGACAGTGGTTAGGTAATGCAGAACTAATAGATGCAACACTTTATCGGGTATTTTAATTTGACATGTCAGGCAGTTGGAAGCCACTGTAGGCTTTTGAGAGGAAGCTTAACGTGAGCAAATTAACACTAAGGGAAGATGCAAGAGATCCTGGCTGCTGCTGTGTGTCAGTACGGTCGGGGACAGGGAGGACAGCAAGAAATGACCTTGGAAGGGAAGTGTTACCCATTTGACACATAGAAACTTGAGGCTCTTTGATTTTGAACTGAGATGCTATAATAAATACATGACAGAAGTAGGAATCAGATTCTCAAATGGCATGTCAGCACCATCTTTTTTGATCAAAGTCGGTTTTCTGATTCAGAATTTTGATGATTATCTTAATTTTATTTTCACTTGCTGAAGGATCATTCTAGTATTACTTAACCTTCATACCATGCTTATGCTGCTCTAGCCCTAGCCCTGATTGAACTAGGTTGAAATTAAGAGAAACCTCTACTAGATTAAATAAAAAGGGAAATTTATCAATAGGATTCTGGTATCTGTAAGGGACTTAGGCTCAGCCTGCCCTCAGACCAGGAACTGGAACGCCAGCTCGGCACTCATTTTCTTTCCTTCTATCACTGAACTAGTTTTCATTCCGCGTAGCCAAACTGGGCTGCTTTTTACCTCGTGGGTTTGTGTCCCAGTGATTGAAGCAACTGGAGAAACTCATTTAGCGTTTTCCAATCCTGATTTAAATTTCTAGGGGAGAAAATTTGATGGGCTCAGTCTAGTCAGCAAAGGTGGGAGACAGGGCAGCCGGCTCATGTAACACCAGAATGGCTGCAGTTCCCACCCTTGAACTGTAGGTGTTGGGGGCAGAGAAGAGGGCCTAGGCAGATACTCCCAACAAATTGAAAATCCCCACTTAAAGTTACCCAAATTCCTAAAAAGTTATGTGCCATTTGTTGCATAAGTGTTTTGAAATTTCTTTGTGGCATAATGAGGCATTAGATCTATTCAGCCCATTTTATCAACTTCATCATATAAAAATAATTCAGAACCTCAGCTTTTCCTTGCAGCTGGTGTTTCGCTGCTCACCTCTATTACTTTCCAAACCCTGTTGGAAAATGAGCTTTTTGGGGGTAACACAGGGAGTGAGAAGTTAAAGGTCTGCAATACTTTAGCATAACGTCCCTGACAATTAAAATGGGAATTTTCACACATTAAGAAATTTTGTTCATCATAAACCACGTTTCTTTTGATTGTGTTTTTATCCTTCCCAGAGAAGTTTAGAAATGAATAACCTTGGGATGTTCAGACCTCAGAAGGTTTGCTAGCTTCACAGATTCTGATTTTATTTATAGGCTTCAAGAAGACACTCGGTGAAGTTTGTTGTGATTCACTGCTCATCACCTTGAGCTATTGCCACTCAGTGCCAGGAAGGCATTGAATCTTGTGCACTGAGAGAACAGAATAAAAACCGTGTAGCTCGAAACAGAAGCCTAAGTGTTATCTCAGGGATTTCTTATAACATATCAGATGGACGCAGGCCAGTGGCTTCAGAGCTGAATTTTTCTGTTCACTCCCACCCGTGAGAAGTCAATACTTTGTCAAAACAGCAGCTGCTTTGAGCCTTTTTCGTTTGGCGGCTGAAAGAAAAGCTAACAGGAACAACAATTTTCAAGCTCAGCTGAGTAGTGGTCTGAGGAAAAGTAAATCTAGGTAAATTACACCTTGGCCTGTTAGTATACCCCTGTCTCCCTCCCCAGGTTAGATTTGTGCAGAAGTGCTTGTCTGCTGCCTCTTTTAAATATATAGCAAACAAATTTGCTATGTTACATGCAGATTGGAGAGAGGCACTGAAGCAGGTAGCTGTGAAATGTACATCAAGCGTGTCCCCGAAGCCCGTTGTTCATTCTGTTGAAATATACAACTCACATATTTAAACCAGAAACAGGAAGTGGAACAAGTTGTCTTGCAAGCCAGATAATAAAATAAATGATAAATGGAATGGGGCCCCACAGCTGCTCCAGAAGGGCTGGCATGGGATTGGAGGCCAGGCTGGAGGAGGTGGGTGTTGGGAAAGGCTTTGTGTAGTGGCTCCTGCGTGATTGATGCGGCTGGTTATTTTGACTGTCATTTTCTAAATTATGTATTTGTGTGGGGAGAGGAGGGAGGCTTTGCCTTAAGGTTTTTTTATTTTGTTTTGTTTTTTGTTTTGAGGGGGCTTGGGCTTGGATAGACTACTTTGGTTTTGTTTTTTTTTTTCATTCCTTAATGAAAATTTACCCCAAAGAGAAAACCAGCAACATTGGTCTTCATTTCAATCTCAAGAAGGGTTAGAGTATTATTTTCCCCCTCAGAGGAGGCTCTCAGTGGTGGCAAAGGTACTAGGGCTTTGGAACGTGACTTGGTGTTTGTTTCCCTTCAAGGAACTTCTTGAAGAGATCAAATACCTATCATAACGGGGATCCCCTCCCCTGGGTTGTTTTCTTGGCTAGCCTGGATCTCTGAAAGGCATCTTGAGCCTTTCTTTGCCAGATGGATCGTGTCCTGTCTCCCAGTCTGTTCAGCGAGGTCCTACAAAAAAGTCTGGTGAATGATTCTCTGCCCTCTGCCTCTCTCACAGATGGGTGGAGGCTCCTTACCTGTTACCTCTGCTTCCAAGGGACCTCAGGTCATAGGAAGTTTATTGTTAGATCCTAGGAAAAGAGAACAGCCCGGCTTCAGGAAGGGCAGGGAATTGGAAACCTGGAGGCTGGAATTAGAAGGTGTTTGGATCCCAGCTGGTTCTGGGAGCCTCAGCTGAGGGGCTGTGAAGTGTCGTTCTGGGCATCGACCTCACTGTTAACCCTGCTACTCTCCAAGTTGCTGTTCTGTTTTGGGGCCTATCTGCTTCACTCTGTGCTGACCACTAGCTTTACTTCCTAATTCAACCCTCCAGTAGATTTTGAGTGGCTGAACTAATTAGCCATCACTTCTGAGATTAAACCATGGTTGATGGACAGCCTAGGGATTAGTTGCTTTTAGATCAGGTTCCCACCCCTGTCAGATTCTCAGATTCTGTCAGATTCTCAGATTCTGTTCTATATGATTAGCGGGTTGACGGTATGTGTGTGTGTGCGTGTGTGTGTGTGTGTGTGTGTGTGCGTGCGCGTGCGTGTACAGAAAATCATTGCCAAGTGCTGCCCTCAAACATTGATTGGCAATATTACCAATTTCCTTTAGAAGGGGCTATGGGCAGGGCAGGCACCCCATTGGGGTGAAAAGTCCACCCTCACGTAATGCCCACAAGATACCAGTAAGATGGAGGTTATTATCCCTGTTTTGAAACTGAGGAAATTGGGGCCAAAAGAGGTTAAGTACTGTGCTTAAAGTTAACGACTTAGTTGGCGGCCGCGCTGGGATCTGAAGCTAGATTAATTTGACTCCACTAGGCCGTGACATGTTTTTTACTTTTGAGTTCTTCAAAAATAAGGCAAGGCCGTGTTGAAACTTGGTGAATAGTGCTGGCCCTTTCTTATTCTCGGAGGGGCTGGGGCCGTGAGTTTTTTCCTAGTGCCTGATAACCAGGATACCTTCTCATTTTCCCCTCGCAAGGAAAAGAGCTTCTAAGAAAGATTGTGAGTTTTCTGTTATTGAAAGGAAATAGTTCAAACTCAGTCTTTTGACAGTGGTACTGTTCTCGCTATAATACAGCTGAGCTAGGGGCTGTGTTGGAAGGGCTCTCACACTGAGCAGTCTTCATCTGAGTTAGCAACCCTGGAGGCAAATGTTCCAGGAGAAGATCCCATCAGTCCTGCTCGATTCCCCTTCACAGGGTCTGTGTACAGGTTCTCATCCTCATTTAGGGATTTGTCATTTCTCTCTAGCACATGGAGCCTAGAGACCATAACCAGGGCAGTAGCTTGGCGACTGGCGCACAGTAGGCATATGGTCCTGGACAACTTGTCTCCACTGCCTGTCCTCAGGGAGCGACCCTCTTTTTTTTTTTTAAATAAATGCAGTGCTAATTTTTTTTAAAAAATATTTATTTATTTTTGGCTGTGCCGGCTCTTAGTTGCATTATGCCGACTCTTAGTTGTGGCATGCGGGCTTCTTAGCTGTGGCATGTGGGATCTAATTCTCCAACCAGGGATCGAACCCAGGCCCCCTGCATTGGGAGCGCAGTGTCTTATCCACTGGACCACCAAACAAGTTCCAGGGAGGGACTCTCTTGATGAATCACTTTTTCCTCATGCCACGGCCTCACCATTTCTCTTTGTTCAAATTTTACTAGCCTTGGGCAAGAAGGTGGGTTTTCTGTTACCTGTTTGGGGAATTCTTTGGAATTCTGTTTGGGCTTCTCTAGTGGTTCAGCATTCAACTTCTATGGCTCTAATGATTTTTAATCTTGTAAACTGTGCTTTGCCAGCTCCTTCTCTTTCCCCCTCCCTTCCTTTGATGCTACCTCTTTGGTGGCAGCATAGTGATGAACGGTATGAATTTTGGAGCCAGGCAGATCTGGGTTCAGTTCCCTAGTCTGACACGTCCTGGCTGGGTGACCTTTGGCAAGTTACTCAGTCTCTCTGAGCTCGGGGCATGTAACAAAGCACCTAGTACAGGCGTGGCACACAGTAATGACTCAAGAAAATTTAGGTGCTGCTAATATTATTATAATGATAATCATGATAATCATGCGTTTTCTTCTGGGGACTGTTAATGCTCGTTTTTCCCAAAGGGGGGAGCTCTTAACTTTGAGCTGCAGCAACACAGTCATGGACAGAAGCCTTATTAATCTGCCGTCTTTTTGTTTATATTCCGTTGTCATGCTAGGATTTGAAGCATTTCAAGTGTTGTAAAGCAAATTTCGTATGAAGATAATTATCATGTTTCTAATGTAGTTGGGAACTGAGGTGTTTTAATTACTGATGTGCCAGAAACCCTTCCAATAAGGTGAAGTGTGATTTTTTTAAGGCCTTCACCTACTTGGTCATAATTAGGGACATTTGGAACGCTCAGGCATAATATCTGCTGATTTGTACACTTTCATTAAGCAATCAGGATTGAATAACCCAGTGACCAGACTTTCAGGGGGTCAGGTTCCATTTTCTGAGGAGGAGCCAGTTATGCTTTCTCTGCTTCTCTTGCTGCTTGTTTTCCCCCTGTTACCTTTACTCACATTCTGTGTTCATCTAAAACAGAGCTAGCTGCTCTACATTTTTTTGAGGCCTTGATTTTTATAGAATCCCTCTTCTCCATTTTCCTCCTTCTTGCCTTGTGAACCAATCTGGCTAAATCCCCGTGTTAGAGCATAAAATTTTTGTGTGGCACTGTTATGGAAGCATTAAAGGTGATTAATAGTGGAATGAAAAAGTTGAAGTTAGTTCCTTGAGAATCAGAAGAAAGAGGGAAAAGAGTAAGGACAAAACCGTGAGAACTTAAACGGATTGTTGATTTCATAGCTTAAGCCTCGTCTTTAAAGACTCTGAGCTCCTTAAGAACAGGACCAGTGTTTGACTTTGTTCCGTGTTGTATGCCTCGTACTTCGCACTGAACCTGGTGCAGAGTAGAATTTGTTGAATACATTAATGGAAAAACAGAGGCCCACTGATACTTATATAAATTACATTGATATCTACAGGGACAGAGCTTGGGCCAGAATCTGGATCACCAGGGCCCAGTGAGAGATGTATCAAAAAGGGAATGAAAAAAAAAAAAAAAAAGGGAGTGAAGTAAAAAAGGCAAGAATTAAAAAATAAAGTAAAATATAACAGCATAGGAATATATTTAGGAATGTATAAGAAAGTTACAAAATAGAAAACGTAAATTTCACTTGGTGGTAATTCACATGGAAAGAACATAGAGTATTGTGGATGTGTGACATTGCGTAATTCCCTGCTGGTATTTGATTGTTTTTCAAAAAGCAGAGGTTGAGCAGCTGCATAATAATTTTGGTATTGTTTGGTCTGTGTCTTTTTTTGGCTTTTGTCCTTTTATTGCTTAAACTAGGATGACTTTGCAAGCTCAGAGTCTCATTATTGATTCCCTTTTCCACCTTGGGTTTATGGTTGCTGTGTTGAATTTCCATTAATTTCAAGACTTGTTCTTGCTATTAATGCAGATTATGTAATTTAAAACCCATTTTCATTTTTCTGATTCTTTATACATCAAGCGGATCAAAAGCTAGTACGACAGATATCTTCATTCAACAGGATTTTGAGTTTTAAGCCAGTTCTCCAAACATGCCCTCTGTTGTGCACGTTGCATGGGCCAGGTACTGTTCCTTTCCCTACTCCCCTGGCTGCCCCCGCTGCAGGCACACAGAGGGGCCACAGGCGTCTCCTGGAGGAAGATGGGTAAATGCTCCTTCAACACTCGGGCGCAGGGATTTCCCTGGCGGTCCAGGGGTTAAGACTCCATGCTTCCAATGGGGGGCGTGGGTTCCATCCCTGGTCAGGGAACTAAGATCCCACACGCTGTGCCATGCAGCAGGGCTGAAAACAAAACAAAAGAAAACAAACAAACCAAAAATAAACACTTGGGCGCGTTCAGGCAGCATAATGGGTAGATTCTCCCATCGTCACATCCTGAAGCTAGGTAAGGATTCTAAGTCCTGAATCAGGTCAGAGAGGAGGCTGGTGGTGGTGGCTTTCCTGGATAGGGGCGGAGTGTGTGTGTGTGTTGGGGTTGAGGAGTAGGAGAGCGCAGGTTGACTGTCAGCCTCCTCCCATCCTTCCCTTTTCAGCTCAGCAGCATGTGCTGACGATTGTGATGTGTGGTGGGTGGAGGTTCCTTAGAAGACAGAGGCCAGAACCACCCCTCTTGCCTTGTTATTAGAAAGCACCTGTCTGTGTTTTACCTGGTGATGTTTTCCTGGGTGAATGCGACACTGCTGACTGTCAGGTAATAATTGTGGCCCCGAAGGGGTAGGGAGAGATCAGTACAAGCCCCTCACTGTAGGGCAGGAGTGCCTATAAGAGGGAACCAGAGTCTGGAGTGCATATAAGGGCTGTTTTTGGTGGCATGTAGGATGTAGTTCCTTTAGCTCACTGGAACACACACCACGACTTCCAATTATGTAGGCGTCTAGAAAAATTAGTTTTGAAAATCCCTAAAGTATGCCCACAGACCTATTTACCAATCGATCTGTAATTATTTATTGATCATGTGCCATGTGACCAGACCTGGCCAGCCCCTGCTCAGACAGAATAGTAAAATTTGGTCCAGGGTTTTTGGACTGTCATTCTGTTTGTGATTTAGGTTTTTAGGCAAAACCCACTTACCCTGAAATCAAGACAGATAGCCTCTGGGAGTTCTGAGTAGAAATTCATCTGTTTCCTCTGTCATTTTAGAGAAGGTGCTGCACTTGTACTTTCAGCGGTGGGATTTGCGCAATCAGCGGTGATGAGTGTATGAGCATTTTTAATTAGTCTTCATGCCCTCTGTCTAATGTAATCAGAAACCCTCCATCAGCATAGAGATTTATCATCAATCATTCATCATCTTCTGAGGTGGGTATAAACCCATTTGCTTTTAGCCTGCAACTTAAAATACCTGCTTTAGAGAATTATTATTTAACCAGGCAGATATCTATAAGCCAAGTATATTCTGAACATGTAGACTTAAATCTCAAATTGCAGATTGCTCTGATTAAGTGTAAGTGTGTGAATTAAGGTGTTTGTAGCCTTCACTAGAGAAAACCTACCAACAGACAAAATAGTTTTAGAGAAAGAGTATCAGACTGGCGTCAAGGAGGCCTGAGTGCTACACCTAGCCTTGCGAACCCCAGTTTCTTCATCTGTAAAAATAAAAGAGGATCGAAATAGCTGGAATCTAAGTCCTCATTATGTCATGCTGAAGGTGAGTTACTTATAATAGAACACTAATAGTAAACATTTTTGAACCATTTAATATGTGATGGGCAGTAATAGCATTGTGCCTTAAGCAGGTGCATGAACCTGCATGATCTCATTTATTCCCACGTTGCCCCATGAGGTAGTTACTATGAAATGGCCACCTCTGTCTTAGCTTGGGAGTTCTTGGTGGGGAGGCTGATCTCTGTAGGGTAAAGGTTTGGGGATGTCAGATAAGAATTCACAGTGATTATCTAAATAAAGATCATTGAATTGAATACAGAGTTCTACAGAGATGATCTTTGGTTTGCCTTAGTGGGTCTGACAAAATTCTGCAATTAAAGTGAAGTTGACAGAGTAAAATTTCTAATTTAACTGGCAGCCAGGTAATCCCTCTGTTTTGATCTGCTATTAAAATGATTTTTTTTTTCCCCAAAAGTGAAATTCTAGAGAATCCAAGAACAAGTTAATTCTCATGTTGGTCAGCAGCATTAGTGAGCATGTATTGATAGAAACCGGATCACTTTCCTTCCCGTACTGATTGTTGTAAGTTGGTACAGCTCTTTGGGAGCCCACTTACATCAATAGCTTTCAGGTGTGCATACCCTGCCTCTCATACCCTTTGAGCCAGAATGTCCTCTTCTGGGATTTCAGCTGGAGGACAAAATCAAGGAAATGCTCAAATGTTCAGTTAAAAGAATGTTCATTGTCAACTGTTTGTAACTCTGAAACCTGGAAGCAAACTAAATATCCAACCATTAGCAGATTGGTTAAATAAACATATTTAATGTTAAAATATATCATTAAAACGGCATATGTTGCTAAGCAAAAAAAAACCCTACCCAGTTTAAACAGCAGTATGTGCTGTGTGAGACCATTTTAGTGTAACTACATGAACTAGCAAATATGCACACATAGATATTAGTTTAAAGTAGTATATCTGGAGCTTAAAATAGTTGTTTTTTTCTGGTTGAGTGATACTACATTTTATTGGACATCTGTATTTAAAATATTTTTCTGTAAAGAATCTGCATTGTTTTAAGAAATTAGCAAAAGCAAACAGTACAAACTTCCTGAAATAGAAACCCCAGCTCAATCCAAGGGCTAGAAATTGCTTACAAACCTGAATTTGTAAGGAAATGCAACTTTTACAAATAGGCCCAATTCTTATCCTGAGGTAATCCAGTTTGGTTAATTTGCCTTTATTCACATTGATAATTGAAGAGGTCTTTGAGTTCTTTGAATCAGGATTTAGAAAAATTTAGAAAAATTGATTGTGCCTTATTAGAAATCAAAAGAAACTAAAAAGAGAAAAAAAAAGGCACTCTCTGGGGACCCGCCTTTTTCCTCCCAGTAATAAAATTAATATCAGTGAAACTTGTTAATTGTAGAAATTTAGAATACATAGATGTGCAAAACAAATAAAATTAAATAAAACACATACACACAATCCTACTTGCCGGAAATCACCACTATTGACATTTTGGCTATATCCTTCCAGAATTTATATTATATATTTATATTATATATAGATAAAAATGTGCATATGTAAAATATGTGCATATGTATGTGCGTGTGTATTTGTAATCACCTACAGAGATACGTGTATAGCGTTTTGTCAACTGTTTACTTACCAGTAGAGGACAGTCCATCAGACTGTATAGTTGAGCTCAGGGACCATGCCTTGTTGGTTGTGTGAGAGTTCCCAGTCAACAGCAGTGCCTGGCACATAGCAGGAATTGAGTAAATATCCGTAGAACATCTGCATCTATCTTGCCTATCTTTCCAGGTCAGCTGTTTTACTCCCAAAGATTATTTTGCTGACTTGATAGAATCTCCTGTTGTGGACGTACCACGTTCAGTTGTCTCTAGTCTTTAACTATTAAAAAAGCACTGCTGAAATTAAGTACTCTCGTAACTAAATGTTTGACACATCATAAATTATTCATTACAATTAATAGCCTAAAAACGGAATTGTTGGATCAAAGGATATATATGTTTTTCACTTTTGATGGCGTTGCCAGATGTTCCCCAGAAAGGTAGTGCCATTTTATATTCCTAGTGAAAGAACACAGTGCCTGATTTCACCTGCACACTTGGGAGCATGGAGTTTTTCTTTTTAATTGAAATTTTATTGAGATCATTGTAAGAAATAATAGAGACATTCCTTGTACGCCTTACCCATTTTCCCCCAAAGGAAGCATTTTTGCAGAAGTATAGTATCATAACCAGGATGTTGACATTGATACAGTCCTCAGATCCCCGGTTTTACTTGTACTCATTTGTGTGTACCTGTATTACTATATTAAGTTCTATTCAGGTTTACCACTGGAGTGGGTTTGTGGGTCTACCACCACAGCCAAGACACTGAGCAGTTCCAACACCACAAGGGTCCCTCCTATTGCCCTTTTATAATCATGCCACTTCTCTCCTGTGCTCCCAGCCCCCATCTTCCCATACCTAACCCCTGGCAACTAATTTGTCTTCCATTCATAAAATTTTGTCCTTTCAGTGTGACCAAGAAGGGCTTAATTTCCAAAATATACAAACAACTCATACAACTCAATAATGAAAAAAACCCAAACAATCCAATCAAAAAATGGGCAGGAGGCCTAAATAGACATTTTTCCAAAGAAGACATGCAGATGGCCAACAGGCACATGAAAAGATGCTCAACATCGCTAATTATTAGAGAAACACAAATCAAAACTACAATGAGGTATCACCTCACACCGGTCAGAATGACCATCATCAAAAAGTCTACAAATAATAAATGTTGGAGGGAATGTGGAGAAAAGGGAATGCTTGTACACTGTTGGTGGGAATGTAAATTGGTGCAGCCACTATGGAGAACAGTATGGAGGTTCCTCAAAAAACTAAAAATAGAGCTGTCATATGAACCAGCAATCGCACTCCTAGGCATATATCCGGAGGAAACTTTAACCCGAAAAGATACATGCACCCCAGTGTTCATAGCAGCACTATTTACAATAGCCAGACATGGAAGCAACCTGACTATCCATTGACAGAGGAATGGATAAAGAAGACGTGGTATATATATATATATATATATATATATATATATATATATATATATATATATATATATATACACAATGGAATATTAGTCATAAAAAAGAACGAAATAATGTCATTTGCAGCAACATGGATGGACTAGAGACTATCATACTAGGTGAAGTAAGTCAAAAAGAGAAAGACAGATACCATATGATATTACCTATATGTGGAATCTAAAATATGACACAAATGAACCTATGTACGAAACAGAAACAGACTCACAGACATAGAGAACAGACTTGTGGTTGCCAAGGGGTGGGAGGGATGGGGGAGAGATGGATTGGGAGTTTGGGATTAGCACATGCAAACTATTATATATAGAACGGATAAACAGCAGGGTCCTACTATATAGCACAGGGAACTATGACCAACATCCTGTGATTAAACCATAATGGAAAAGAATATGAAAACTAATGTCTATATATGTATAACTGAATCACTTTGCTGTACAGCAATTAGCACAACATTGTAAATCAACTATATTTCCATAAAATAAATTAATAAATAAATAAAATTTTATCATTTCAAAAATGTTATGTAGAAGAAATCATGCAGTATATAACCATTTGGAACTGGCTTTTTTCACTCAGTGTAATTCCCTGGTCATTTATCCGAGTTGTTGTTGGTATCGGTAGTTTGTTCCTTTTTATTGCCAAGTGATACTTCATGGTATGGATGGGCCACAACTTGTTTACCCATTTGCGTATTGAAGGAAATCTGGGCTGATTTCAGTTTTTGGCTGTTACAGGTAAAGCTGCTGTGAGCATTTGTGTACAAGTTTTTGTGTGAACGGGAGTTTCATTTCTCTGAGACGAATCCCCAGTAGGTCGGTTGCTGGGTTGTATGGTAATTGCATGTGTAGTTTTCAAAGAAACTGCCAAACCGTTTTCCAGAGTGGCAGCACCGTTTCACATTCTCACCAGCAGTGTATGGATGATCCAGTTTCTCTGCGTCCTCATCAACATTTAGCATTGTTACTGTTTAGCTTATTCTGATAGGTGTGTAGTGATGCATCCTTGTGGTTTTAATTTGTCTTTCCCTAATAACTAATGATGTTGAACATCTTTTCGTGTGCTTATTTGCCTTTCGTATATTCTCTTTGGTGAAATGTCTGCTCATGTCTTTTGCCCATTTTCTAATTGAATTATTTGGGTTTTTTTACTGTTGAGTTTTTGAGAGTTCTTTACTATTCTAGACACTGGTCCTTTGTCAGATATGTGGTTTGTGGATATTTTTTGCCAGTCTTTAGTTTGTCTTTTAATCTTCTTCATGTAGCCTTCTATAGAGCAAAAGTTTTCTTAATTTTGATGAGGTTCAGTTTGTCAATTTTTCCTTTTATGGTTTGTGCCTTTGGTGTCAAGTCTCAGAACTGTTGGCCTATAGCCAGCATGGACTTTAGACTTGTTCCTCAGAGACCCTCTCATCCTGGCTCTTCCCCTTACTAGCTGAGTAAGCAGAGGCATGTTTGTTAATCTCTCTCTTCTTCAGTTTTCTCATTCATAAAATGGGGATAAGAATACTATTTACCTCATAGGGTTGTTCCAAGGGTTAAGCCATTATGTGTAAAGTGCTTGGAGCAGGGCCTGGTAAGCACTTACGATTGTTGCTAATGTTTTTATTATTACACCTCTCACATCAGTATCACCTTGGGTGCTTGTTGAAATGCAGATTCCTGGATCTCCACTCCTAGACCTACTGAATCAGAATCTGAAGGGTTAGGGCTCCAGGAATCTGCAGTTCAGCAAGGTTCCCACATGGTTCTTACAAAGGCTACGGTTTTTGAACAGTTGCTTAAGCTGACAATCATTTCTGTTTCTCCGTGGGAAGAGAACCCCCTGGTGTCTGTTTATTGGCGTGGCTGGGTGCCTCTGCCGAGGCGAATGCCTTCTTGCTGCGAGCCCGCCTAGTGTTGCCAGAGACTAACCAAAGTTTCTGTAGGGTCGAGTTTTGGTGGGACTCTGTTGCACCACTGGGGTGAGGCAGATGTGAGACCATAGGGAGTGCTGGAGTCTGTGGTAAACTGGAGCATAAATACCTAAAGGCGTCCAAATGAAAACAGTAGTAATAAAAAAAAACCAGTCTGTGGACTGGATTCAGCATTCTGGCTGCCAGCTTTAATGGTCTTGCACAGGTATGGAGTCCTGTCTTTTGTGGAGGTGGGGGGCAGTGTGGGAGACTGTTTGCTAATCTGTGTGTCAGATTTCTTGTAAACGGGCTGCTCAAGGCCAGCAGTTTTTCTACCGGCTTGTCTATTACAGATTATCATCCAGTGTAAATAATGGAAATTAAAGACCAGAGATAACCTCAGGCTATATAGATAGCAGTACATACTTCCTTTCTCACAAAGAATGACTCTGTAGGACTTTTCCCACGAGGGATGTCGCAGAAGTACATAGCAGTTCTTCCCAGGGAGACTTCACTGACATCTCCCCTGAACAAGTCATAACATTAGTTGCCTGGAGATACTGTTTTAAGCTAGAAGAAGCTAGCTCTTGAAAGCGCAACTGGCTTCTTTTTATAATACAACAGGAGTTCTCTTCACCAGTCTAAGTGGGCCCCTGGATTGCCAGTTCTTTCTCTTCTCTCTGGAGAGCACACTGGTTTCTGTCCACACCCTGCTGAGTGCTCTGTCTGGTTGGCTAATTCCTGGGCGCTCTGGAGGGCCAGACTTTTCCTCCCACTGCTGAGTTGTGTGCATTGTTACAGTAATTATATACTTTCATCAAGTAACATACAATCTGATGAAATGTGTGTGTGTGAAAAGAAGGGTTTGTTTCTCTGAAGTTGAATTCTTTGCAAAGACTAAATAAAGGCAAATTGCTGTAAGACATTGCTGTCAAATTGGATGTGGAAGAGATAGCTAAAAGATTGGGAAGATGTTTAAAATATAGAATGATTCTGCACTTAGATTGATTCACATTGAGATTTTTCTCAGCTTCAAGTAGACAAACTGGAAATCGTATATTATACATTATGAGGATGGTTTGTGCAAGAAGGACAGCTTTGAACTTCAATCAGTAGACCTGTACTTGAAGAAATAGCTTTGGCCTGTGTGAAAATATTGGCAAATAAATTTGCCTTTTTACGGTTCATGATGAAATAAGGTATTTAAAATGTGTGTATATGTCATTTTTAGTGATTCCCTGCCATAAATGACATTGTCTATTAATCTACCAACCACCACCTTGTTGCAGCAGGATTTCTGCCGTCGTCGGTCCTGCAGGGCTACATGCTGACGACTGAGTAGCTGACAATTGACTGAGACTAGTCTGTAGTCAAGGGGTTGGGGAGGTTCTCTTTTCAGAGAAAACAATGCTCCCAAAGCAGAGTAATTATAAATACCTTTAAAAAAATTCTTACTGAAATTTAAAGTTTGACTCTTTTATACCATAGCTCTATCTAGTTTCAGCTTGTCAAATACTTAATTATCAGTAATTATACATTTGATAAAATCAACATTTTTGTTTTCTCTTCCTGTGAAAAACTTTTCATATAAATGATGCTCATGATTTGATATAAGGTGATACAAAGTGATTCATTTTTCAAGTTCAGGGGTACTCAGATTACTCTGTGGCAGTGAAATCGGGTATAATAAATCATCTTTACTTCAGAAGTGAACTGATACATTGTTTTATATAGGATCTTAGGGATAAAAATAAGAGGTCTAGAAAATACCAAATATCAACCATCTGCTTGTAAGCCCGACTCTGTTCTACTCCCCCTGTGCCCTCCGGGTGTGTCCTGCTTTCCCACGCCGGGCAAGGCTGCTCAGATGCTCAGGTCAGCTCACCTGACCCATGGCTCTAGGAGTGTCAGCTTCTGTGGCTCTCTGGACCAGGGATCCTTCTAAGCGGTGATGTTGAAGGTAGAAGAGGCAAGGCAATTTGAATAAACAGTTACTCACGTTTTTCCTTACAGTGACTTGGGTCTGAGTCCATGAGAGAGACGCTGTTGAACGACACCCCGCCGAAGAAGAAAGTTTGCCTTTTGGATACATATGTACCCCCTAATGGGAACCAATGAGGCAGCTGCCCTTGTGATCTGCAGACTATTAGATGAAGCTAGTGTTGTCCCTTTTCTATTCTCTAGGCTGTTCGTCTCTAACCTTTAAGGGTTTTTCGTGCACCAAACTGGTATTTAGAATCTCTCTTGCCTTAGCAGCAAAAGACTAGACAGAGATAATCACTTATTACCTGTGCATGGTAAGGGCCCAAGAATATTTGTTGAATAAATGGATGACTTTGCCAGTCTCAACAGACATGGCTTGTAGTTGCTGATAACCCCAAGTGAAGACAGGCATTGTCAATGAGGCTATTAAAGCATTAAGCTGAGAGTGGGAATGTTAATGCAGGTGTAACGTGGTCCAATTGCCTGGCCTGAGCGGGTAATTGGACTTTTGCCACAGCACATACATTTGTGCAGTCCTTTGTGATCCTTCCTCTTTTCCACCATGAGAGCTGATTCTTTTGAGGCTCATGTCTGTGTCATCACCATCCAGTAATATTCATTAAGCTCCTACAAGCTGAGTACTGCTGGCTTCATCCCTTTTAATGAGCGTGAACATTTAAGTTGAAGGATAGGCTTTTATGTGACACTGCTTTGTCCTGGAAGGGCCAATCTGTGAGTACATATGATTTTGGCACGTTGTTTCCTCAGTTCAGTAAGCTAATTAGATTAATCACATATTTTTGTTGGCAAGCTCCGGCTGCCACTTTAAAACAAGGGATAAATCAGCCTGTCTTTGTGCTGGGAGATGTTATCAGACTTGGGCTCTTTGTCAGTATTAGCCATTAGTGGGCTCTTTATCTTGATTTTCTAAATAGCCACTTCCTTTACACAAAAGATGTTATGCTCTATGATTTCTTGCTAATCACTTTTGTCACTTACTGCAATACACCTTTTCAGTCAGCGTTGCTTGCATAGAGTACAGTGTTGTGTGATGCTTTTTATCGTGCTACTTAGTTTTTTTTTTTAATGCTTTACAAATATGTAAGTAAATGCACTAAACATTTTACAAAACTTATAGAAATCAAAATAAAAGGAAACATTTCTTGTCCAGCCCTCAGTGGCTTGTGAGATATGATGTTTCTCTCTTTTTTTGCTCCCAGTATTGTGTTTCTGAGTTCTCTTAATTTTCCCTTCAAAGCGTTGTTTTGATTCGCCAGCTCTGTCTCTCTGTGCTGTCACCTGGCCCAGTCCCTCACCAGCGCACCACTGCTTTGTCTATAACTGCTCTCTCTCTGTCAACAGCCTCCTTGTGCTTCATTCCCTGTTTATCTGCCGCACTTATTTCCTTACATCCCTCTTTTGTCCTGTAACCACTTTGCTCAGAAATCTTTCTCTCAGTTGCCCAATGCAATGGAGCTTGGCTCCCTGTCTGGCTTCATTTTCCGGTTGCACGCCCTCTGTTGATGGTAGTTCCTGTGATCTTTCGAAGTAGTCATCTGTCTGCCCGAGGTAAGCTTGTTTACTGCTCCCTACAGGACGGTGCCATGGTTAAGAGCATGGGCACTGGGGTCAGATTAGCTTGGGATCAGGTACTGGTTCAGCCACTTGCCTTGGGCCATGAACCTCTCTGTGCCTCAGATTTCTTATCTATAAATTGGGCATAGTGATGGTCCTTCCTACCTAGAAGTGCAAAGTGTGAGTTGTGTGTGTGTCTGACACATAGTTAGAATTCAGCAAAAGGGTGAACTACTAATGTATTATGCTCATGTAGTCTAAAATGCCCTTTTGATAATTATGCTAGTACTTATATAATGCTTACTATGTGTCAGGCACTGTCCTAAAGCCCTTACTTATGTGAATTTGTTTAATCCTCACAAGAACTCTTTGAAGTAAGAACTGATACCAGTCCCATCTTATAGATGAGAAAACTGAGGCTGAGAGAGTTTGAGTGACTTGCTTAAACTCGCACAATTGGTAAGTGGCAGGGCTAGGATTTGAACCTGGGAAATCTAGCTCTAGAATCAGTGCTCTTAAGCACTATTCTATAAACCTAAATTCTACTTGTGAACCCCCTCCAGGAATCTCTTCTGCTGCACAGCTTGTAGTGACGCCTCTCTCTCTGAATTCCTAATGCATGTATCCAGCAGAATAAACTCATAATTGCTTAAATCCTCATTGTTTTATATTTTTCAGTCCTGTATATGTACGAAAAATTCCTTTGATTACAAAGTTATTACATGCTAAAATGGAGAATCTGGACTATGGAAACATCAAAGAAGGAAATAAAATACACCTGGAGATAACTACTATTCACATGTTATCTGTCCTTATAAATAGTGTTATTTATAAATATTATACACATGACAATATTGGACATAAATACATATTATATATAATTATGGTTATGCCATGTATATAATTTTTGTATCCCACTTTTCTTGCTTCACATTATAGTGTAAGCATTTGCCTGTGTCATTAAATTTTATTCTAAGTCAACATTTTAATGAGTTCAAATAACTTAATTGTTGAGTTAACTTGTCTATGGTGGACATATTGTTTACTTCCAATTTTCATTATTTATTTATTTTTTATCTTTTGTTAGCACTTTTATGAATTCATCAGTTTTCCATTAGAGTTCTGAAAATGCTTATTCATTCAGTTGAGCAGTATAGTCAGTTACCAGAAACATGTACTTGTCAGAGTCTTTTCCATGAATTCCTTGAAGATTAAACCCTTTTATAGGAACATTTTTGCAAAAGCATCAGAGTACACCCAGAATTGTCTGTAAATGACAAAAGACTTAAAAATGACCACGGGTAAAGATTTGATGAAAGTTCATAATAATGCAATTGACAAGGAAATTTAGTTATTTATGAGATATACATTTTAAAGATATACATTTTAATAACTAGAATTATGAGTTATAACATTATGCCAGAACATGTAAGATTTTTAGAAATTTCATGTCATGTTGAAACATTTATATTAACATATTTCCATACAAATAACCCAAAGAAAGTTTAGTATTAGTTGTTTCTTTGTTTGTTTGTTTGTTTTTATATACTGCCAGTTCTTACTAGTCATCAGTTTTATACACATCAGTGTATAAATGTCAATCCCAATCGCCCAATTCATCACACCACCATCCCCACCCCACCGTGGTTTTCCCCCCTTGGTGTCCATACGTTTGTTCTCTACATCTGTGTCTCAACTTCTGCCCTGCAAACCAGTTCATCTGTACCATTTTTCTAGGTTCCACATACATGTGTTAATATACGATATTTGTTTTTCTCTTTCTGACTTACTTCACTCTGTATGACAGTCTTTAGATCCATCCACGTCTCAAGAAATGACTCAATTTCGTTCCTTTTTACAGCTGAGTCATATTCCATTGTATATATGTACCACAACTTCTTTATCCATTCATCTGTTGATGTGCACTTAGGTTGCTTCCTGACCTGGCTATCGTAAATAGTGCTGCAATGAACATTGAGGTACATATGTCTTTTTGAATTATGTTTTTTTCTGGGTATATGCCCAGTAGTGGGCTTGCTGGATCATATGGTAATTCTGTTTTTAGTTTTTGTTTTTTGTTTGTTTGTTTGTTTTGTGGTATGTATGTGGGCCTCTCACTGCTGTGGCCTCCCGCAGAGCACAGGCTCCAGACACGCAGGCCCAGTGGCCAGGGCTCACGGGCCCAGCTGCTCCACGGCATGTGGGATCCTCCCTGACCGGGGCACGAACCCGCGTCCCCTGCATCGGCAGGCGGACCGTCAACCACTGCGCCACCAGGGAAGCCCCTATTTTTAGTTTTTTAAGGAACCTCCATACTGTTCTCCATAGTGGCTGTATCAATTTACGTTCCTACCAACAGTATAAGAGGGTTCACTTTTCTCCACACCCTCTCCAGCATTTGTTGTTTGTAGATTTTCTGATGATGCCCATTCTAAATGGTGTGAGGTGATACCTCACTCTTATTTTTGATTTGCATTTCTCTAATAGTGATGTTGAGCAGCTTTTCATGTGCTTCTTGGCCATCTGTATGTCTTCTTTGTACTTCCAATTTTTAAATGACTAAAACATTTCTACAATTAGATGGGTCATAGGTCATGGCTTTTTTTAAAAATTAATTTATTTACTTTTGGCTGCATTGGGTTTTCATTAGGTTGTGTGGGCTTCTCATTGCAGTGGCTTCTCTTGTTTCAGAGCACGGGCTCTAGGCTCGAGGGCTTTAGTAGTTGTGGCTCTCAGGCTCTAGAGCACAGGCTCAGTTGTAGCACACGGGCTTAGTTGCTCCCCGGAATGTGGGATCTTCCCGGATCAGGACTCGAATCCGTGTTGCCCGCATTGGCAGGTGGATTCTTAACCACTGTGCCACCTGGGAAGCCTGGTCATGGCTTTAAACAAAAGATTTCTGGTCTGTATGCAAAATTGCCTTTCCAAGATTGCACCCATTTATTACTTCCACTGTAATAAAACAGTGTTTTATTGAAACTCCACGTGTTTCACTGTCCTTGTTGACTGCTTGTTCACTGTTCTTATTACCAATAATGTTTTGATTAGTTATTGCTCATGTGATAGATGCTCTAGGGCAAGGGTTATGGTTCAAGTTGCAGTGAACACTTTTAGTAACTTTTAGTAACAATCACACTTTTAGTAACAAGTAGCACTTTTAGTAACAATCACATGGTGTTCCATGAATATCTACTTGGTTTTTCAGTGGGGATGTGATGGGCTTTGTAGAACTCTAGGATTTAGGAACTGGAGGACACTGTCCATTTAATATAGCCCCGTGTTTTGAAGATAAAGAAGGTGAGACACAGAGAGGTCAAGTAACCTGTCTAAGTTCTTACAACTGGTTAGGAGCAGAACGAGTATTAGATTTCTGGTTTTCAAACTCATTGATTTTTCACTGTGTCACACAGTTTTTCATTTACCTTAATTATTCATCGAACATCCCTCCATCTGGCTTCCCTGACATGGCTGACCAAATCAGGGGGTAGTGCTTGTGACCACAGAACAAAGTAATCAATACTTGCCACTCTTTGGGAGTAAGGTAAAGGATTCTGATTAACCTCTCAGGCGGTCCAGCTTTGTCACCATTTAATTCCTCCTTTCCCCACTTAGAGCTTCTTAGGTGCTGATGTTTAACTCAGATAAAATGGGAGGGATGTGAAGATAGGGACCTGAAATGTGGCCTCTCCCTGACAGACAGAGGCCTCAGACTCCATGAGGTTGTTTAGAGTGCTTTGTGCCTGGAAACAGGTTTCCTTAAGGGTTATGGGCTGTGTGGTAGTTGCAATGTCTGGCTGCGAGGCCTTTCTTTTCTTCCATGGTGTGGAGAAAAGCTACGGTGCAGAGCTAACCCACAGAAGCTGGCTCAGCCTGACCGCACCTTGCCTTGGAAAACGGTCCTGGGAGCCTTCATCTTAATGCAGCTTTTGTCCTCACTCTTTTTGCATTTATCTTAAGAGCACTTAGTTTCCCAGGAAGGTCTGGATAGTGTGTATTACTCTCTTTGTATATCGATATAGCGGGATGAAAAGTAAATGCAATGAAGTTTTGCAGTTCAAATCCTTTTTTTTATTTGATATTGTGATGATTAAGCTATAAAAAGGTTAGCAGCTTCAAGGCTGGAAACACATGTTAAATACTTTATTGCCAATAAGATTGACTAAAATTACCAAGGCAAAATGTTTTCTTTCTTAGAAATTCTCAGAATAACCTCCCTTTATCACCCTGTCCTTAACAAAGAACAAAGGATGTTATCAACACATTACAAGAATTATCTTGACAGATTCTAATTTTCCCATAAAAGTAATCAAAAAAGAAACCTGCTTTGAAAGCCTCTCGCCTCTGGGGAAAGGTCTTAATGCTATTTGATGTGCTTTTGGATGAGAAGCTCAGAAAAGGAACTTTTAAAAGATGACCATGTCCTGTTTATGTTTTAGAGATATGTTGTGTTTTTTTTAAACATCATGGAAGTGACAGTAAAAGTGGGCTTAAATTTTTGGCACAATCCACCTTCCTCCGTTTTACTTGTTAATTCACTTACTCATTAGTTAATTCACTCAACAAAGATTTCTTACAGGCCTGCTGTGTGACATGTACAGTGTAAGGCATTGGGGATATAGCAATGAACAAAATGTAGACTTTGCTTTCACGGAATTTATAAGCGCCTTGTGGGCAAAAAGTCAAGTCTTTCTGAGAAGACTTACTGGTAGTGAAGCCATGTAAGCCGAGACCCGAGGAGTGAGAGGAAATCTGAAGATGGTGCCTACTATGGATAGATCTGGAGGTGCCTTGGGAAGGTGAAGCTATGTGTACAATATGTTGAAGAAGGGGGCCGTGGAAATATTCAGGTTTAATTACAGAGTCTTCATCTCAGAAGCAAAAACCGTTTGCTGTTATTTTTAGAACTTAAACATTGTTTCTCCACTGTGACCAGGCCTCATTAGTGGGGGTGGGGGGGTGGCGGGGGGGAGATTCGAAGGTTTGGGTTACAATCGCAAAGACATTCTTTTTGGTTCCCTCTGCATCCGCTCTGGCAGCTCCAGCTCCTCTGTGCCTTGCCAGTTGTTCCTGTAGTTTGAAAACTGCGTGGAGATTCTTTCCCCTAGGTTGGCAGTTCTGATTAGATGGATTCTTCTGACTCAGAAACCAGGCGAAAATAATCATGACATGCTTTTGTGCAGTGGTGCCATAGGTTGTCTATATCTTGTCCCCTGGAGTGTTGTCATAAGGGCCTGAAGGCCATTGGATGCATCGTACATTGTGTGAGAAGTGGCAGAAGTACCTGCAGACCCAGTGCTGGAAACGTATTAGAAAGAAGGGCTGCTGAAACAGGATGCACTTCTCTACTTTTGTGTTAAAATAGCCCGTTGGAGAAAAGCCGCCCGTTGGAGCAGAGCATGGACTCACAGAAAGAAAAGCTAAAGTTCAAGGTCACCTAGTCAATGTTCTTTGAACTTTCTTAGACACTTTTTTTTTTCTCCCAACAAAATCTTCTATGGAAATCTAGAATATAAATCTGATAAAAGCAATGAATTGACACCTTAGAGAGTTTTAATATTCATTATTTTTAAATGCCTGAAGCAATGCTTTTCTCTAAAGCTCTTGGGTTCTGACAGGCACAGCCTGAAAAAGAGCTAATAGTAATAGCTCACTTTTATTAGTGTTTGCAATGAGAGACACTGTGCTGAGCCCTGCTTGCAGCTTCGCATCTAATCTCTCCCACAGCCCTGTGAGGCAGGCACGGTGTTGATCATCTCTGTATTACAGATGAGGCTTTAGGTTTAGAGAGGCTTAATCTCCTGCCAAAGGTCACATGGCTAGTAAGCGATGGGAGTTGGATTTGAACCCAGGTGTCCGTGACTGAGCAGCCAAAGCCCTGAATCATTGATCTAGTGGGACATTGGCACTGAACGGCACAATATGTGGTCATGATCTTACTGAAATCACATTTGTGGTCAGTGCCAGCACTGGGATTGGGACCCAGGAATTCTGACCCCTGGTCCAGTGGTCTTTGTGTATATCATAGTGACAACTGCTCTGGAAACATCAGAGTGATAGTTAATAGATGAGCTAGTTTCTTGGAAACACAGTTCCCTTAAAACAAAATATAGTTAACAGGACACACGTCCTTCTTTTCATGTAGCTTGAGAATAGTTTTTTTTTAAAAGGGAGATGAACATGTGTTAAAGTAGAAGGGGAAGAAATCTCTCCTCTCTCCTCCCTTGCTCTTTTTACTTTAATTAGACAACTTGAAAAATCTTTCAAAAGGGTTTATTTTTGAAATGAAAAAGTTAGTAGCTAGGTTAATTTCTTTTTCTTATTCAGGCTGTTGGTATGTGTGTATGTGTGTATGTATGTATGTCTTTAAAATTACCTAGATTACCTACCACCTAACATAAGGGATAAATGTTTTTAAAATGGTAATCTAAGCACTTAGAGTAAAAGCCACTTTTTGTGTTAATTCTTTTTTTTTTTTTTTTTGCGGTATGTGGGCCTCTCACTGTTGTGGCCTCTCCCATTGCGGAGCATAGGCTCCGGACGCGCAGGCTCAGCGGCCATGGCTCACGGGCCTTAGCCGCTCCGCGGCATGTGGGATCTTCCCGGACCGGGGCACGAACCTGTGTCCCCTGCATCGGCAGGCGGACTCTCAACCACTGCGCCACCAGGGAAGCCCTGTGTTAATTCTTAATATTGGTTTGGGAATCATTTAGAACTATAAAAGGCTGAATATTGGAAAATGTTGATTTAAATAACCGAAGCAGACTTGGTATTGTTTTTGCTAGTTTACCTATCAAAAGTGATGTCCGTTCTCTGTTTGAAGCCTTGTAACATTTTAAAGAATCTTTATTTTGTAAAAATCTTTTTGTCCAAGTGTCTTTGTTGTAGTTGACTGATGGTGGTGGTGTGCGCTGCAGGTCCTCCTGGGATGCAGTCTCGGAGATGGAGGAGTGTGTTGGGGTGTGCTCTTTGAATCTACACCCTGGGGAGAGAAGGAGGCAGCTCTGGGCAGAGAGAGGGGTGGCAGAAGGGAGGGTGTTGTGAAGTCTCCACAAAGGCCTGGGCTCACCCTACAGAGCTGTCCTGATTTGGGAGCAAGGGAGTTGCACCCTCTCTTAGTCCAGGCATGGATGTGGGCTGCCTTCAAGGGGAGGGTTTAATCTTGGCAAAGTGGCTGTCTTCAGCAGAGGACGATTTCTGGAGAGGCCTGACAGCCAGCGGCCCTCCTAGCAGCTGGGAGAACACATCTCTCCATCCTGGAGAGACTGGTGGATGTCACAGCATCCAGTACAGTGCCGTTAACTCTTCAAATTCAGTAAAAGGGTAGGGGAAGCTGGAGAGAAGCTCATCAGATCATCTTTGTGTGATGAATATGGTTTTAAGGTAGATGGGTAGTTGTACAAGATGTAATCTGTTAGCAAATCCAGTTTTCCCTTCTCTGTGTGTGTGTGTGTAAGAAAGTTTGATACATAAGCCTGTAAAAATAGAACCACTTTAAAAATACAATTTACCTTATTCATGATGTGATTTATTCTAGTATTAAATCCCCAATCTGGCTAAGTCACAGATCCTTAAAGTGCTCACAGAGGAATGTGCTTTGTGTTATGATTGTCGGAGGGAAAGGCTGGGACCATGCTGCATGGGGAAGGTGAGCACAGTCTACAGAAGTTTTATAAAACCAGGAGCCAAATTGAAGAGTCTGATTCACAGGGGGGATTTCATGTAAGGATTAATGAGCAGAATTTTCATTGAAAATATTGCATGGTTTTATATTTCATAAACAATTATGGAAAAACACATGCAGTTACATTTTAATTTGCTAATTTAAATTGTATACAAAAAGTTACCATAGATATCCAACTGAATTTATGAGCTGTTCCTTGCAATATTGATCAATATATACCATGTGAAAAGGAAAACACAAAACGTATTTGGAATCAGCATTTTGGGTAATGCATCTTTCAATAGCTGTTAACATATCCTCTCTCTTAGAACTAAAGTGATGAATCTGGATATATTAAATGGCTCACGTTTAGTGGTTTTTCTTTCTTTTTACTGGTAGGATAATCAGTTTTTCTAACAGGCATTAGAATTACTAACCAGTGGGACTTTGTTTGCATAGCTAGACCTTGTGTAAGCAGGGAAATGTCACAGCATCTCCAGTGACTGAAACCCCAAGTTTTCTGGACTCTTAGATACACTGCAGTGGTAGCCATGACTAGCTGACTAGTGGTTTCAGCTTCTTCAAGCCATCGTTTTGCCTCGTCCCAAACTTTTAACCTCCCTAAAGGTTGGATTTGTGATAGGTACAAGTTCCATGACACTGTTCTGTGGACGTTATGGTAAAACAAATAAGCAAATGGCGATATTTCATTAGGGGCTGGAATGCAGGGAATCACATCATATTTTTAAAATCCACACCACACTTTCTTATTTGCTTAGGTGACTTCCTTCCTCGTGTCACCTCAGATATATTCCTATACTATCATGATATCAGCGAAGGAGCCCATCCTTGGTGAAGCCCTTCCTCATTCCCTCTCCTGAGCACCGCTGCAAGTGGACTCTTCCTCTCTCCCATCCAGTCTCCCCAACCCTCCTGACTCTGCCTCTCATTAACGTCACTATTCACTTTTCTCTAAGCTTCAGTTTCTTCATCTGTAAGAAATGAGTATGACAGTCCCTACCTCATGGGGTGGTGGTGAGAATTAAATAGTTTAATGTGGTGCCCGGCACAGAGTAAGTGCCCAATAGATGGCACCCCTTGCCACTGGCTATTGCCGTTACTTGCCAAGACAAACATCACCCCACAGTGAGCTTATTCCCTGAGGCCTGGGACTGGATTGTATTCACATGCTCTACACTGCACATCTTGAGCAGTGGATGAATACTTCTTGAATCACCCGTGAATGACATCAGATGCCATCTCTACCCTCAAGGAGACCAGAGTCTGGTTCTGAAATAACTGCAACACAAAGCAGAAACGACATCACCATAGGGAGATATAATTAAACTAAGAGGTTTAGAGAGGTAAGATGTGAATAGGCCAGGTTTAAGGCAGGTGCTTAGTAGGTGTTCAGCATAATGTTTTTGATCCTGGCAACCAAAGGTTTTGGGATGCTGAAAGTTTTTGCTAGATTATACTGGGCATGTTATATTTCTGCTCTGAATTCTACCCCTCAATTTTTAATGACAGCTTGTTCTTTGAACTGTACATGTGACAGGGATGGACAGAGTGCTTTTTTTTTTAAGCCCAAGCAGGTGGAATTAGATCTGAGGGCATCTGTTCAATGCATCCAGGTCTTTTTGACACTTTTGCAACCATTTACTCTATGTATCTGTCATTGTTTACGCTGGGTGTGCTGTTATGCTGAGCATATGCTAATTTCATATGCTTGGTTGTAGTTAGTGTGTAGGTAATTTGAACATGTTGCTTTTTTTAAAAAATTTTCATTATGTAGTTATTCTATTTAATGGCTTTGAAAGGATTCTTTCTCCAGAGAGAGAGCCAAACTAGAATTAATTATTTTTAATCACATTTTTTGGCGCCGGCATGTTCTGTCTTCCCCCACCTTAGTCATATCAGCTAGATTTAGGAGAGAAATCACAGGGGGGCTCTGTTCAGACAGTTACTTGTTTGATTCTCCCAGCGGTTCTGGTTCTTTGATCTTCTACCAGCACAGCTCCTCTGATCTTTTATTCTGTGAGGTGTTTGTTTCTGTATGATGGATGTTTCACTGACCCACGTAAATGGAAGAAAATTTTCTCCAGCCTTTAAATGTATTGCTTTCCTTGTTCTTTCAAAAAACACACTTTTCTTAAGTGGAAGAACATTTTAGAGGTGTTTGGCATCAAATCAACGGAACTGTGGCCTTTAATGGAATCTGAAGCACTGACAGGTGGTTTGATTGGTGAGAATCCATTTTTCTTTCTTTCCCCTTGACCTTACTCCTGTCACACAAGAAGGAAACACCCTCCTCCTTCTCCTCTTATTTCTTTGAAACAAGAGTATCTGATTTCATTGAATTTTGGACTTTGGTTCTTATTGTCACTTTCCTTTTTCCCTTGAAGGAGAGGAAAAACTCTGAACTTTGTACAGAGTAAATTAAATTATGAGGAAAATAGTCTGGAGTTAAACAAGATGAACTGAGCTTTTGGAACTGAATCTAAGTATTGCCATGATGTCGTAGATAGTCTAACCATGACTCACAAGCACATTAGTCATTTTGATACACCGTTGATTTGACTAATTACCCTGAAGGCTGGCTGGCAGGCAGACTGAATTGCTCAAGTCAGCTAGTAATTTTGATCAAATCAACGAGTAATTATAGTTTTGTGCCGGCAACAAATATAGAATCCTGATTGTGTTAGACCGAAGAAGATGTTATTGTGATATAATCATATACAGTGTATTTAATTCTAGCATTAGAGCGGTCCTTTACCATTTTTCTGGCGTCAGGGCTTAAGTTCTCAGAACACTTGATAGAAAAATGTTGTGGAAACTTTTTAGAGAGACTGATTTTATTCTCTCAATAATCACTACATAAACATGGGGAAGATTCTCTGGTGCTAAGGTAAATACATATATTCTAAATGTGCTTTAATTTTTATAAGCCCTCAGAACTAAATATGGTCAGATTTAAACCTCAAAATTCTCACAGAAAGAACCTAGACATGAGCAATTCGTATGGCAGAGCCAGAAGTTAGTGCTACTAATTTCCCTATCAGTTCATTAGAGGAATACTAATATTTACATGACCAGGTCCACCTGAAACCGAAATCCTCATATCTGTCTGGTTTCCATTGGATCATCATCCTTTGCCTCGCTTTTGAGAAATCTTTCTCCAGAGTATGATGTTGATTACCGAATGGCCAATTGGCAATGTTTGTATGCTATATTTATGGGTGTAAATCTAAAATATTTTAGAAACCTATGTTTCTTAATGGAAAAAAAAATCTGTCTTTAATTTACTTGAGTTGTCTCCTGGATGGTTTACCTGTATTAGATTCCTTTTCTATGAAAACAGGAAATACAATTTACCTGGAAGTTAGTGCAGATTTGCTGTGTAATTAATGTTTGTGAAGCTCCTCCAGGGTAGTTATTCTGAAGAAGGCGCCAGTGTTGTGTGGTAACTTCATCTACTGTATATATCCTTGACCCTCCCTCCCCCCAAAAAAGTCAGAAATAGAAAGAGAGGACAGTAATTTAAAAGGTTTGGATACTTCTGAGTTTATTCTTGGGGAACTGTAGCTGTGTATACCTGCTGGTTCCTTGCTTGGTCCCAGTTTCTACCTGCCTCTCATGGTGTGAGTTATCACACTGTGCCAAAAGTAATTCTTACAATCGAAGGTACACATTATTGTTTGTACAACCTGGCCCCAAATGCCTGCTGCTTTGTTGGATATTCAACTATTTCTCCAATTTAATGAGAAAAAGTATGTTGATGTCCAACAAGCACCTTGCTAAGGGGTGTTCAGGAGTAATTTTGAGTATTTTTATGTCTTGCTTTATATACTGACATTAGAACCTAATCTCCAGATAGGTTCTATTCCAATAGTATAGAGTCAGATTATCAAGTTTTGGTAATCCTGCAGGGCATAGAATGGGAGTGAATTATTATGCATATATATTAATAATATATAACATTATTCTTGCCAAAAAAAGGAACTGACAAAATTTCCTCTTTTGCTTTCATACCCTCTTCACAACTCCTTTGATTTTAAGTGGTTAATTAGCTCTAAAGTGCAGGATGCTTTTCAGGGGAAAGTAGGAACCCTTGTCTACTCTCCTTGCTCCAGGTTTTCTACCGGAAGCACCAACTCTAGGGAGAAATAGTGCCAAATGCAGAATTTACCTGAAGGAAAACTCATTTTAAAATACTGCCTTCAATTTTCTTTTCTTGCTTTTGCTTTCTCTTTCTTTCCTCTCCATACAAAATACATGGATACCCCCATGTTAATTTAGTGGAGAAGAGTTTTAATTAAAGAAGTATAGATAGCCTGAAACCATTCAAGTCTGTGCCAGTCACTCTAGAGGCAAGTGTATGTAAATTGAAGCAGAGTGTGGCAGAGTTGCGATCTACTCAGTTACTTCTGGAGGCCTATAGATAAATTAATGCCTCCCTCTCCATGAAGACAGCCTCTCTGCAAGTCTGCTCACGAGACTGGCAGCCATCCAGTCAATAAGCCACCCTTGTTGCAACAGAGGAACTGCTTAATATAAGGTGTTGCGGTTTTTACTTGTATTTCTTGGAAAGGCATCCCAGTAAGCCGAAATGCTGGACCTCCAAGCAGAAATTAGAGCCTTCGTTACCCTCTGTTAATTGCAAATGACACATGGCTTTTCTATTGTGGAGTCTCTCAAAAGGTAGCAACTAATGATTAGCATTTACATCTGTGTGCAGAGCTAGATGTGTGTGTGCGTGCACGCGCACATTGCCCACACATGGACATGTGCGAAACTCCGTGCATGAGAGGGAGAGAGAGGTGAAGCAGTGCTTCATTCAGGGGTAACCGGTCTCTTACCAGGTTCTATTTCAGTATTCCACAAAATGATGCTTGTGGCAAAATGAGGCTTCAGAACAGTGAGATCTGCTGTTAATGAGTACAGCATTTTTAAAGAGAAAGAGAAAGTTTAAGCAACTTATTTACAGGTGCATAATGATCTTTGATTTTTAGGGCAAATGATAGTTTGAAAGGCTTTGTATAAGTAGAAAGAAATCCTATAAAAAAGCCAAATAATTTTAAAAGTTTGTAGTGAATAGTGGTGACACTGCTCAAGTGTAACTACAGCAAATTGCAGTGCTGAAGGTTTCTTGGGTATGAGAAATCTTCATAGTGAGCTATATTTACTTTGACTGATTTTGTTTTTCTTAAAAAGAGGTTCTGAAAAATTATTGAGAAACTTGCAGACCCCTGGAAAGGGCCTCGTGGAACCCTAGGGTTCCTCTGACTACTTTTGGAGTATTATTGCACACTAATAATTAAAATAAGCATTTAAAAAAATAGTGGTCCTTAAAAATAAGAATTCTTACACTGAGTTCTTTACGCTTCCGTAACATGTCATTTTCATCCGTGTTTATTCCGCTGGAAGTTAACAGTTTATATGCTACAAATCGAGTTGGGTTTCCTTTGTGTGTTTTCTGTTTAATACTTTTCAGATATTTTGTGGTCATTGTAATTGATTCAAATAGCATAGTACATTAATGTACTCTTTTATCCCTACTCATATCCACTAGGCTATATAATCATTGTGCAGGCTTCTTTCTTTCCCAGAGAGTTGGAGACTTCAAGTTCACTGTAATTGCTACACTTAAGCTGGACTTAGGTACTTTCCTTTTGTTCGGATGTTCTTTTGCTTTTATTTTGTTAATTAGAAAATGTTTTCACTAAGTAGTACATAATCATGGTACCAAATTAAAAAAGTGAAGAAGGGCACACAGTGAAAAGCAAGTCTCCCTCCCTCCCTGTCCCAGCCATCCAGTGTCCCTGTGCTGAGGCAGCCACCTCAGAGTCCTTGGGTATCTTCACAGAGAAGGGATATGCATTTACCAGCATATACAGTAACACATGCCTTTTTTTTTTTCTTACACACATGATGGCATAATATACTTGCTGTTCTGTACATATCCTGGTAGCCTTTCCATATCAGTACATTCAGAGCTGCAACCTTTTTAAAAAAAATTAAAACAATTTTAAAATTGAACTATACTTGATGTTCAACATTATATAAGTTACAGGTGTACAATATAGTGATCCACAATTTTAAAAGGTTATATTCCATTTATAGTTACTATAAAATATTGGCTATATTCCCCATGTTGTACAATGTATCTTTGTAGCTTATTTTATACTTAATAGTTTATACCTCTTAATCCTCTGCCCCATATTGCGCCCTCCTACCCCCTGCCCTGATTCTCTCTCCCTACTGGCAATGAAATTAGGCCAGTTTGTTCTCTATATCTGTGAGTCTGCTTCCTTTTTGTTACATTCATTAGTTTGCTGTATTTTTTTTAGATTCCACATGTAAGTGATATAATACAGTATTAGGCTTTCTCTATCTGACTTATTTCATTCAGCATAATACTTTCCAAGTCCATCCATGTTGCTGCAAATGGCAAAATTTCATTCTTTTTAATGGCTGAGTAGTATTCCATTGTATATACATACCACATCTTCTTTATCCATTCACATGTTGATGGACACTTAGGTTCCTTCCCTACTTTGGCAGTTTTGTAGTTGTTGAGTTATATGAACTGTTTATATATTTTGGATGTTAACCCCTTATCAGTCATAACATTTCCATATGTTTTCTCTCATTCAGTAGGTTGTCTTTTCGTTTTGTTGCTGGTTTTCTTTGCTGTGCAAAAGCTTTTAAGCTTAATTAGGTCCCATTTGTTTATTTTTGCTTTTATTTCCTTTGCTTTAGGAGACAGATCCCCAAAAATATTGCTATGGTTTATGTCAAAGAGTGTTCTGCCTCTGTTTTCCTCTAGGAGTTTTATGGTTTACAGTCTTACATTTAGGTCTCTAATCCACTTTGAGTTTATTTTTGTATATGGTATTAGAGAATGTTCTAATTTCATCCTTTTACATGTAGCTGTCCAGTGTTCCCGGCACCACTTGTTGAAGAGACTGTATTCTTGCCTACTGTGTCATAGATTAATTGACCATAAGTGCGTGGGTTTATTTCTGGGCTTTCTATCCTGTTTCATTGATCTATGTGTCGGTTTTTGTGCCAGTACACATACTGTTTTGATTATTGTAGTTTTGTAGTATAGTTTTGAATTCAGGGATCAGGGAGTGTGATTCCTCCAGCTCCATTCTTCTTTCTCAAGATTGTTTTGGCTATTTGGGATCTTTTGTATTTACACAAAAATTGTAAAATTATTTGTTCTAGTTCTGTGAAAAATGCTGCCGGTATTTTAATAGGGATTGCATTGAATTTGTAGATTGCCTTAAGTACTCTGGTCAATTTTTTTGAATTTTTTAAAATTAATTTTTTTATACAACAGATTCTTATTAGTTATCCATTGTATACATATTAGTGTATATATGTCAATCCCAATATCCCAACTCATCACACCACCACCACCTCCCAGCCCCCCACCACATTCCCCCCTTGGTGTCCATACATTTGCTCTCTACATCTGTGTCTCAATTTCTGCCCTGCAAACCAGTTCATCTGTACCATTTTTCTAGGTTCCACATATATGCGTTAATATACAATATTTGTTTTTCTCTTTCTGACTTACTTCACTCTGTATGACAGTCTCTAGATTCATCCACGTCTCTGCAAATGACCAAATTTCTTTCCTTTTTATGGCTGAGTAATATTCCACTGCATATAGGTACCACATCTTCTTTATCCATTCGTCTGTTGATGGGCATTTAGGTTGCTTCCATGACCTGGCTTTTGTAACTAGTGCTGCAGTGAACATTGGGGTGCATATGTCTTTTTGAATTATGTTTTTTTCTGGGTATATGCCCAGTAGTGGGATTGCTGGGTCATATGGTAATTTTATTTTTAGTTTTTTTAAGGAACCTCCATACTGTTCTCCATAGTGGCTGTATCAATTTACATTCCCACCAACAGTGCAAGAGGGTTCGCTTTTCTCCGCACCCTCTCCAGCATTTGTTGTTTGCAGATTTTCTGATGATGCCCATTCGAACTGGTGTGAGGTGATACCTCATTGTAGTTTTGATTTGCATTTCTCTAATAATTAGTGATGTTGAGCAGCTTTTCATGTTCTTCTTGGCCATCTGTATGTCTTCTTTGGAGAAATATCTATTTCGGTCTTCTGCCCATTTTTTAATTGGGTTGTTTGTTCTTTTAATATTGAGCTGCATAAGCTGTTTATATATTTTGGAGACTAATCCTTTGTCCGTTGATTCATTTGCAAATATTTTCTCCCATTCTGAGGGATATCTTTCTGTCTTGTTTGTAGTTTCCTTTGCTTTGCAAAAGCTTTTAAGTTTCAGTAGGTCCCATTTGTTTATTTTTGTTTTTATTTCTTTTACTCTAGGAGGTGGGTCAAAAAAGATCTTGCTGTGATTTATGTCAAAGAGTGTTCTTCCTATGTTTTACTCTAAGAGTTTTATAGTGTCTGGTCTTACATTTAGGTTTCGAATTCATTTTGAGTTTATTTTTGTGTACGGTGTTAGGGAGTATTCTAATTTCATTCTTTTACATGTAGGTGTCCAGTTTCCCAGCAGCACTTATTGAAGAGGCTGTCTTTTCTCCATTGTATATCCTTGCCTCCTTTGTCATAGATAAGTTGACCATAGGTGCGTGGGTTTATCTCTGGGCTTTCTATCCTGTTCCATTGATCTATATCTCTGTTTTTGTGCCAGTACCATATTGTGTTGATTACTGTAGCTTTGTAGTATAGTCTGAAGTCAAGGAGTCTGTTTCCTCCAGCTTCATTTTTTTCCCTCAACACTGCTTTGGCTATTTGGGGTCTTTTGTTCTCCATACAAATTTTAAGATATTTTGTTCTAGTTCTGTAAAGAAATGCCATTGGTAATTTGGTAGGGATTGCATTGAATCTGTAGATTGCTTTGGGTAGTAGAGTCATTTTCACAATATTGATTCTTCCAATCCAAGAATATGGTATATCTCTCCATCTGTTTGTATCATCTTTAATTTCTTTCCTCAGTGTCTTATTGTTTTCTGCATACAGGTCTTTTGTCTCCCTAAGTAGGTTTATTCCTAGGTATTTTATTCTTTTTGTTGCAATGGTAAACGGGAGTGTTTCCTTAATTTCTCTTTCAGATTTTTCATCATTAGTGTATAGGAATGCAAGAGATTTCTGTGAATTAATTCTGTATTCTGTAACTTTACCAAATTCATTGATTAGCTCTAGTAGTTTCTGGTGGCATCCTTAGGATTCTCTATGTATAGTGTCATGTCATCTGCAAACAGTGACAGTTTTACTTCTTCTTTTCCAATTTGTATTCCTTTTATTCCTTTTTCTTCTCTGATTGCCGTGGCTAGGACTTCCAAAACTGTGTTGAATAACAGTGGTGAGAGTGGACATCCTTGTCTTGTTCCTGATCTGAGAGGAAAGGCTTTCAGTTTTTCACCATTGAGAATGACGTTTGCTGTGGGTTTGTCATATGTGGCCTTCATTATGTTGAGGTAGGTTCCCTCTATGCCCACTTTCCAGAGAGTTTTTATCATAAATGGGTGTTGAATTTTGTCAGAAGCATCTATTAAGATGATCATATGGATCATATGGTTCTTCTTCTTCAATTTGTTAATATGGTGTATCACATTGATTGATTTGCATATATTGAGGAATCCTGGGATCCCTGGGATAAATCCCACTTGATCATGGTGTATGATCCTTTTAATGTGCTGTTGGATTCTGTTTGCTAGTATTTTGTGGAGGATTTTTGCATCTATATTCATCAGTGATATTAGTCTGTAATTTTATTTTTTTGTAGTATCTTTGTCTGGTTTTGGTACCTGGGTGATGGTGGCCTCATAGAATGAGTTTGTGGGAGTGTTCCTTCCTCTGCAATTTTTGGAAGAGTTTGAGAAGGATGAGTGTTAGCTCTTCTCTAAATGTTTGATAGAATTCACCTGTGAAGCCATCTGGTCCTGGACTTTTGTTTGTTGGAAGATTTTTAATCACAGTTTCAATGTCGTTACTTGTGATTGTTCTGTTCATATTTTCTGTTTCTTCCTTGTTCCGTCTTGGGAGGTTATGTCTTTCTAAGAATTTGTCCATTTCTTCCAGGTTGTTTATTTTATTGGCATAGAGTTGCTTGTAGTAGTCTCTTAGGATGCTTTGTCTGTTGTAACTTCTCCTTTTTCATTTCTAATTTTATTGATTTGAGTCCTCTCCCTCTTTTTCTTGATGAGTCTGGCTAATGGTTTATCAATTTTGTTTATCTTCTCAAAGAACCAGCTTTTAGTTTTATTGATCTTTGCTATTGTTTTCTTTGTTTCTATTTAATTTATTTCTGCTCTGATCTTTATGATTTTTTTCCTTCTGCTAACTTTAGGTTTTGTTTTTTCTTCTTTCTCTAGTTCCTTTAGGTGTAAGGCTAGATTGTTTATTTGAGGTTTTTCTTGTTTTTTGAGGTAGGCTTGTATTGCTATAAACTTCCCTCTTAGAATGCTTTTGCTGCATCCCGTAGGTTTTGGATTGTCGTGTTTTCATTGTCATTTGTTTCTAGGTATTATTTGATTTCCTCTTTGATTTCTTCACTGATCTCTTGGTTATTTAGTAACGTATTGTTTAGCCTCCATATGTTTGTGTTTTTTACCTTATTTTCCCTGTAATTGATTTCTAATCTCATAGCGTTGTGGTCCGAAAAGATGCTTGATATGCTTTCAATTTTCTTAAATTTACTGAGGCTTGATTTGTGACCCACGATGTGATCTATGCTGGAGAATGTTCCGTGTGCACTTGAGAAGAAAGTGTAATCTGCTCTTTTTGGATGGAATGTCCTATAGATATCAATTAATGTATCTGGTCTATTGTGTCAGTTAAAGCTTCTGATTCCTTATTTGTTTTCATTTTGGATGATCTGTCCATTGATATAAGTGAGGTGTTAAAGTCCCCCACTATTATCGTGTTACTGTCAATTTCCTCTTTTAGAGCTGTTAGCAGTTGCCTTACGTACTGAGGTGCTCCTATGTTGGGTGCATTTATAGTTATAATTATTATATATTCTTCTTGGATTGATTCCTTGATCATTATGTAGTGTCCTTCCTTGTCTCTTGTAACATTGTTTATTTTAAAGTCTAGTTTACCTCATATGAGTATTGCTACTCCAGCTTTCTTTTGATTTCCGTTTGCATGGAATATCTTTTTCCATCCCCTCACTTTCAGTCTGTATGTGTCCCTAGGTCTGAAGTGGGTCTCTTGTAGACAGCATATACATGGGTCTTGTTTTTGCATCCATTCAGCGAGCCTGTGTCTTTTGGTTGGGGCATTTGATCCATTCACGTTTAAGGTAATTATAGATATGTATGTTCCTATGACCATTTTCTTAAGTGTTTTGGGTTTGTTTTTGTAGGTCCTTTTCTTCTCTTGTGTTTCCCACTTAGAGAAGTTCCTCTAGCATTTGTTGTAGAGCTGGTTTGGTGTTGCTGAATTCTTTTAGCTTTTGCTTGTTTGTAAAGCTTTTGATTTCTCCATCGAATCTGAATGAGATCCTTGCTGGGTAGAGTAATCTTGGTTGTAGGTTCTTCCCTTTCATCACTTTAAATATGTAATGCCACTCCCTTCTGGCTTATAGAGTTTCTGCTGAGAAATCAGCTGTTAACCTTATGGGAGTTCCCTTGTACGTTGTCTGTCATTTTCCCCTTGCTGCTTTCAATAATATTTCTTTGTCCTTAATTTTTGCCAAGTTGATTACTATGTGTCTCAGTGTGTTTCTCCTTGGGTTTATCCTGTATGGGACTCTCCACACTTCCTGGACTTGGGTGGCTATTTCCTTTCCCATGTTAAGGAAGTTTTCCACTATAATCTGTTCAAATACTTTCTTGGGTCCTTTCTCTCTCTCTTCTCCTTCTGGGACCCCTTTCGTGTGAATGTTGTTACGTTTAATGTTGTCCCAGAGATCTCTTAGGCTGTCTTCATTTTTTTTTCATTCTTTTTTCTTTATTCTCTTCCACAGCAGTGAATTCCACCCTTCTGTCCTGCAAGTCACTTATCCGTTCTTCTGCCTCGGTTATTCTGGTATTGGTTCCTTCTAGTGTAGTTTTCATTTCAGTTATTGTATTCTCCATCTCTGTTTGTTTGTTCTTTAATTCTTCTAGGTCTTTGTTAAACATTTCTTGCATCTTCTCGATCTTTGCCTCCATTCTTCTTCCGAGGTCCTGGATCATCCTCACTATCATTATTTTGAATTCTTTTTCTGGAAGGTTGCCTATCTCCACTTTATTTAGTTGTTTTTCTGGGGTTTTATCTTGTTCCTTCATCTGGTACATAGTCATCTGCCTTTTCATCTTGTCTGTCTTTCTGTGAATGTGGTTTTTGTTCCACAGGCTGCAGGATTCTAGTTCTTCTTGCTTCTGCTCTCTGCCCTCTGGTGGATGAGGCTATCTAAGAGGCTTGTGTAAGTTTCCTGATGGGAGGGACTAGTGGTGGGTAGAGCTGGCTGTTGCTCTGGTGGGCAGAGCTCAGTAAAATTTTAATCCGCTTGCCTGCTGATGGGTGGGGCTGGGTTCCCTCCCTGTTGGTTGTTTGGCCTGAGGCGATTCAACACTGGAGCCTACCCAGGCTCTTTGATGGCACTAATGGTGGACCCTCGGAGGGCTTACGCCAGGGAGTACTTTGCAGAATTATGCTGCCAGTGTCCTATTCCTCACGGTGAGACACAGCCAGCCCCCGCCTCCACAGGAGACCCTCCAACACTAGCAGGTCACTGCTCCTTTCCCTGGGTCCCGATGCACACACTACTTTGTACTGCCCTCTAAGAGTGGAGCCTCTGTTTCCCCCAGTCCTGTCGAAGTCCTCCCATCAAATCTCGCTAGCCTTCAAAGTCTGATTCTCTAGGAATTCCTCCTCCCATTGCTGGGCCCCCAGGTTAGGAAGCCTGACGTGGGGCTCAGAACGTTCACTCCAGTGGTTGGACTTCTGTGGTATAAGTGTTCTCCGGTTTGTGAGTCACTCACCCAGCAGTTATGGGATTTGATTTTATTGTGATTGAGCCCCTCCTACCGTCTCACTGTGGCTTCTCCTTTGCTTTTGGATGTGGGGTATCTTTTTGGTGAGTTCCAGTGTCTTCCTATAGATGATGGTTCAGCAGTTAGTTGTGATTCTGGTGCTCTCGCAAGAAGGAGTGAACACACATCCTTGTACTCCGCCATCTTTTTTTTTTTTTTTTTGCGGTACGCAGGCCTCTCACTGCTGTGGCCTCTCCCGTTGCGGAGCACAGGCTCCGGATGCGCAGGCTCAGCGGTCATGGCTCACAGGCCCAGCCGCTCCGCAGCATGTGAGATCTTCCCGGACCAGGGCACGAACCCGTGTCCCCTGCAGCGGCCTGCAGACTCTCAACCACTGCGCCACCAGGGAAGCCCTACTCTGCCATCTTGAACCGATCTGACTATGGTCATTTTAACACTATTAATTCTTCCAATCCAAGAACATGATATATCTTTCCATCTGTTAGTGTTGTCTTCAGCTTCTTTCATCAGTGTCTTATAGTTTTCTGAATACAGGTCTTATACCTCCTTAGGTAGGTTTATTACTAGGTATTTTACTCTTTTTGATGCAATGGTAAATGGGATTGTTTCCTTAATTTTTCTCTTTCTGATATTTCATTGTTATTATATAGAAATGCAACAGAATTCTGTATATTAATTTTGTATTCTGAAATTTTACCAAATTGATGAGCTCTAATAGTTTTCTGGTGGCATCTTTAGGATTTTCTGGTTATAGTATCATGTCATATGCAAACAGGGACAGTTTGCATATGACATGTTTCCTTTCCAATTTGGATTCCTTTTATTTCTTTTTCTTCCCTGATTGCTATGGCTAGGACTTCCAAAACTGTGTTGTGTAAAAATGGTGAGTTTGGGCATCCTTGTCTTACTCCTGATCTTAGAGGAAATGCTTTCATCTTTCATCATTGAGTAAGATGTTACCTATGGGTTTGTCATATATGGCTTTTATTATGTTGAGGAATGTTCCCTCTAAGCCCACTTTCTGGAGAGTTTTTATCATAAATGGATTTTAAATTTTGTCAAAAGCTTTTTTTGAATCTGTTTAGATGATTGTATGGTTTTTATTCTTTAGTTTGTTAATGTATCATGTTAATTGATTTGCAGATATTGAAAAATCCTTGCATCCCTAGGATAAATCTCACTTAGTCATGGTGTATGATCCTCTTACTGTATTGTTGTATTTGGTGTGGTAATATTTTGCTGAGGACTTTTGCATCTGTGTTCATCAGTGATATTAACCTGTAATCCTTTTTGTGTATGTGATTCTTTGCCTGTTTTTGGTATCAGGGTGATACCGCATAGAATGAGTTCAGAAGTGTTCCTCTGCAATTTTTTGGATGAGTTTCAGAAGGATAGGTGTTAACTCTTCTCTAAATGTTTGGTGGAATTCACCTGTAAAGCCATCTGGTCCTGGACTTTTGTTTGTTGGGAGTTTTTAAATGACTGATTCAGTTTCATTACTGTAAATTAGTCTGTTCATATTTTTCTTCCTTCCTGTTTCAGTCTTAGGAGATTGTACATTTCTAAGAATTTGGCCGTTTGTTCTAGGTTATCCATTTCATTGGCCTATAGTTGCTTGTAGTAGTCTCTTATGAACCTTTGTATTTCTGTGGTGTCAGTTGTAATTTCTCCTTTTTCATTTCTAATTTTATTGATTTGAGTTCTCTCCCTTTTTTTCTTGATGATTCTAGCTAAAGGTTTATCAATTTTGTTTATCTTCTCAAAGAACCAACTTTTAGTTTTATCGATCTTTGCTATGTTTTCTTTGTTTCTATTTCATTTATTTTTGCTCTGATCTTTATGATTTCTTTCATTCTACTAACTTTGGAATTTGTTTGTTCTTTTTTATCAAGTCCTGTTAGGTGTAAGGTTAGGTTGTTTGAGATTTTTCTTGTTTCCTGAAGTAAGCTTGTATCACTGTAAACTTGCCTCTTAGAACTGCTTTTGCTATGTCCCAAAGCTTTTAGATTGTTGTGTTTTCATTTTAATTTGCCTCTAGGTATTTTTTGATTTCCTCTTTGATTTCTTCAGTGATTTATTCGTTGTTTTGTAGCATATTGTTTAGCCTTCATGTGTTTATGTTTTCTGCAGTATTTTTCTTGTAGTTAATTTCTAGTCTCTTAGTGTTCTGGTCAGAAAAGATGCTTGATATGATTTCAGTTTTAAATTTATTGAGACTTGTTTTGTGCCTAGCATGTGATGTATCCTGGAGAGTTTTTCGTGTGCACTTGAAAAGAATGTGTATTCTGCTGCTTTCAGAGAGAATAATTTATATATATATATATATATATATATGTCAATTAATGTGTCATTTAAGGCCAGTGTTTCCTTACTGATTTCCTGTCTGGATGATCTTTCCATTGATGTAAGTGGCGTGTTAAAGTCCCCTACTATTATTGTGTTACTGACAATTTCTCCTTTTATGTCTGTTAATATTTGCCTTATATTATTGAGGTTGGTTGTGTGTATATTTACATTTTTATATCTTCTTCTTGGATTGATCCCTTGAGCATTATGTAGTGTCTTTCTTTGTCTCTTATTACAGTCTTTATGTTAAAGTCTATTTTGTCTGATGTAAGTATTGCTACTTGGCTTTCTTTTGATTTTCATTTGTATGGAATATCTTTTTTCTATCCTCTCACTTTCAGTCTGTGTGTGTCTTTAGATCTGAAGTGAGTCTCCTGTAGGCAGCATATATAGGGGTCTTGTTTTATTAGCCATTCAGCCACTCTCTTTTGATTGGAGCATTTAGTTCATTTACATTTATGGTAATTTTCAATATGTCTGTTCTTGTTGCCATTTTGTTAATTGTTTTGGTGGTGTTTTGTACATCTTCCTCCACCCCCCCCTTTCTTCTTCTTTTGTTCTCTTCTCTTGTGATTTGATGACTGTCTTTAGTGTCATGTTGGATTCCTTTTTGTATTCTGTGTGTATATCTATTAGAGATTTTTGGTTTGTTGTTACCATGTGGTTTTTATATAGAAATCTCTCTATATATGTGACTGTTTTAAATTTTAATTAAATTGAAATCTTAATTTCAAATGCATTTTAAAAAGCCTGCATTTGTATTCTCCTCCCATCATGATTACTATTTCTGATATCATGTTTTACATCTAATTGTTTTGAGTATCTCTTAACTGCTTATTGTGGATATGGATTATTTTACTGCTTTTGTCCCTTAACCTTCCTACTAGCTATGTTTGCCTTTACTGATGAGCTTTTTCATTTGTAATTTTCTTGTTTCTAGTTGTAGCCTTTTCTTTTTCACCTAGAGAAGTTTCGTTAACATTTGTTGTAAAGCTAGTTTGGTGGTGCTGAACTCTTTTAACTTTTGCTTGTCTGTAAAGCTTTTGATTTCTCCCTCAGTTCTGAATGAGAGCCTTGCTGGGTAGAGTATTCTTGGTTGTAGATTTTCCGCTTTCATCCCTATAAATAGATCGTGCCATCCCTTCTGGCCTGCAGAGTTTCTGTTGAAAAATCAGCTATAACCTTTGTATGTTATTTGTTGCTTTTTGCTTTGCTGCTTTTACTATTCTCCCTTATCATTTTCTTGTTTAAATTACTAGGTGTCTTGATGTGTTCCTCTTTGGGTTAATCCCATATGGGACTCTGTGCTTCCTGGACTTGGGTGATTACTTCCTTTCCATTGTTACAGAAATTTTCAGCTATTATGTCTTCAAATGTGTTCTCAACCCTTTTCTCTCTGTTTTCTCCTTCTGGGACCCCTATAATTGAATATTATTACACTTGATGTTGTTCCAGAGTTCTCTTAAATTGTCCTCACTTCTTTTCATTCTTTATTCATTTTTCTGTTCAGCAGCAGTGATTTCCAACTGCTTTGTCTTCCAGCTCACTGACTTGTTCCTCTGCATCATTTGGTCTACTGTTGTTGAATCCTTCTAGTGTATTTTTCATTTCAGTTATTGTATTTTTTGTCTCTGTTTGGTTATTCTTTATATTTTCTAACTCTTTATTAAAAACTTCTGCCTTCTCACTCTGTGCATCCATTCTTCTCCTGAGTTGTTTGACCATCTTTATGATCATTACTCTGAACTCTTTCTTGGGAAGATTGCCTATTTTGGCTTCACTTAGTTCTTCTTCTGGGGTTTTATCTTGTTTCTTCATCTGGAACATATTTCTCTGTCTCCTCATTTTGTCTAAGTTACTTTTTGTATTTTTATGTATGTGGTAGGTTAGTTACATTTCTCGACCTTGGAGAAGTAGCCCTCTGTAGGAGACGCCCTGTGCATCCCAGCAGTGCATGCCCCTCTCATCACCCAAGCTATATGCTCTAAGGGTTCCCCCCATGAGGGCTGCATGGGTCCTTCTCTTGTGGCAGGTTGACTTTGTGGGTGGTCTGGTGGGCTTGCTTGGCCCCTGTCCCAGTTGGTTGCCAGGCCCTGCCTTTTCTACTTGGTGAGCTCTGGTTAAGAGGTGGCTGACTACAGAACCCCAGGGGGCCCCAGGGCTAGTGCTGGCTCACTGGTGAGCAGAGTCAGGGTCCAGACGACTTCAGGGCTGTTTCCTACCCACTGGTGGGTGAAGCCAGGTCCTGGGGTTAGTGCCGGACTACTGGCAGGCAGAGCCAGGTCCTGGAGTTTGGTTACAGGGCCCAGGAATCCCAGAGCTGGTGTCAGGTTGCTGGTGGTGAGGGTGTGGTTCCTGACAAAGTTGGGTATAGGGTCTGTGGTGTCGGGAAGCTTGTGTTGTTCTGCAGGTGGGCAGGGCCGGGGCCCAGATGGTCCTGGGTGGGTGTGGCCTGCTGTGGGCTGGCTGGGTCTGCAGGCTGCAGGATTGTGGTTTTCTTGTGTCTGGTGTCTGCCACCTGGTGGGTGGAATTGGGTCTTGGCCCTCTACTGTTGTTTCTAGAGGGCTGTTTCTAGAGGAGTGTCTAGAGGTGGCTGTGGGCTCAGGGAATCTTTAGGCAGCCTGTCTGCCAGTGGGTAGGGCTGTGTCTCCCTGCACTTAGTTGCTTGGCCTGAGGCCTCCCAGCGCTCGTGCCTGTAGGCTGTTGATTGGGGCCAGGTCTTGGTGCTAATGTGCTATAGAGAGGACATTACAATGGTGCCCACCAAAACCAGTGTCCACGTGGTAGAAGGGGCTCCCAAGAATGGCTGCCACCAGTGTCTGTGTCCCCAGGGTGAGCTGCAGTTGCCCCTTGCCACTCTTGGGAGACTGTTCAAGACCAGTAGGTAGGTCTGGCTCAGCCTCTTATCAAATTACTGCTTTTACCCTGGGTCCCATTGCTTGTGAGATTTTGTGTACTCCCTTTATGAGTGAAATGTCTCTTTCCCTGTCCTTTGGGACTCCCGAAATGAAGCCCTGCTGGCCTTCAAAGCTGAACGCTGTGGGGCTCATATTCCTGGTGCAGGACCCCTGGGCAGGAGAGCTCAATGTGGGGCTTGTAACTCTCACTCCTGTGGGAGAATTTCTGTAATAAAATTATTCTCCAGTTTGTGGGTATTGATTAGATTGCAACTCTGCCCCTCCTACCCATCTCCTTGTGGTTCCTTCCTTATGTCTTTAATTTCCTGATAGGTTTCGGTCTTTTTCTGCAAACAGTTGTGATTTTAATGTGATTGTGGAAGGAGGCGCGCTCAGGGCCTTTCTCCTCTGCCATCTTGGCTGATCTGCTGCATCCTTTTAAAAATTGTGACATAGTTAGTTCATTATACAGAAGTGCCGTATTTATTTAACCAGACCGTTGCTAATGGATATTTGGGGTCTTTCCAATTGTTTACCGTCTAAACAATGCTACAAAGGACATCTCTGCAGTTAGAGAGGTGCTAGTGTATAAGAGAATGTGCCTGGGTTAGACCCCAGAATATCTGTGTGACCTTGATTAGACCAGCTCCTTTGCCTCTCTGTGCCTCAGTTTCCTAATCTGTAGAAGAGGGAAATGTAGTTCACAGGATTGCTGAGAAAATTTCATGAGTTAATGGTGTAATGTCTTCAGAATAGTATCTGGCACAGAGAAGTGCCCAGTAAGTGTCAACTCTTTGCTACTGTTCAGTATGTCATTTTGTAAGGTAAAAGTATATTTATAGGATAAATGCACACAAGTGGTTTTGCTGATCAAATTCAGTTTTTGAAGACCGTTGCCAAATTGCCCTTTGCAGATAGAACACCAGTTTATGTTCTCACCTGAGGTGTATGAGATGGACCCATTTTTACTTCTCCTAAGTCACCTCTTGAAATGTGTAAATCTGGACACTGATAGTATATAACTGAGGCCCATGTAGCTGTTACTGAGGAGGGAGAGATTTCAAGATAAAATCTTCTTCCCCCTGAAAGTTTTCAGTGATTCTAGATTTGGCTTTTTATTTTTATCAATAGGACATCTTGATGATAAACTGATCATAGCAATGATATATATGTGAGTGGTTAACTACTTTAAACCAGTACGTTTTTACTATGAACTCCTAGAATCTTTTGTCTACTCTTCGATGAGAAAATATAGTCTTTTAAATTATGGTACAGCAGTGATACCATTTGTTAGATTATTATATTTACATGTGAGGAAGTCTTTCATTATTTTTATGTTCATAAAAAGTAAAGAAATGTGAAATTAGAACTTTGCGGTCTTAGGTTACCACATAAGTGCTAATATTATTCCACCTATAATTTCAAGATACCTGTATTGGCTATTTCAAGTACCAGTGATTTACTCCACTTCTGTCATGTCCGTAGTGCACGAAAGGCCCCCAAACTCCTTGTGGCCCATTTCATAGACTGGTGAAGAAAGGTGCTTTTTCCTAATTGGCATAGGACCATATTCTTTGAGCCTGTTGCTGACATTATAATAAATGCTAATCACTTTGTACCTCTGATGCCACACCTTGCAGTGTTTTGAGTTGGAGTGGAAGTATCTAACCAGCCATGAAATTTGTAAGGCACTGAAGCCTGCCCTGATTGTTACTCAAGATCATGGTTACTCACAGGCTAGAACAACCCCCAAGCTGCCGAAGTGGAACTTTCTGTATCACTGAAGTCACAAAAGCTCCATGGCTGTCTCTTCAGTAACACCTTTAGAATTTGAACTGGCTGTTAGTCTCTGTTTTGGGACTCTTCATGGTTTTCCAATGAATGCATCTTTAAAGAGGCTTTTAAACATTTTTGAAGGGAAGAAATTCCTTTACCCTTTTTAGAATTGGCTGAAAACTATAGCCACCTCTCTCCAGAAAAATATGCCCACAATTTGTGAGATTCATGGACATATATGGAATTTTATTGTTACTACACTCATTGCACTTAGTATGTCTTAAACCATGCATGGATGAAGGACATTTTCGAAAAGGAGATCTTTTCATGTTGCTATTCCAAAAGAGAATCATCACATCATCTTAATTACAGTGCAGGTTGCATATTTGAAATTTTTCACATAAAGGCACATTTGAAAGGCTGCTGGTAGGGAACTAATTCTGATTAATAGAGCTGCAAAGACAAGTATTAGACTAAACAGCATAACTTTCCAAAGGCACCAAGACATGTTGGTCAAAAACTTACATATTTTTTATCCAGGAACATTTCTTGAGAAGAGCTTCATTAGTATGAGAGAGTTCTTCTTAGAGAGAGATTCCAAGCATCTACCTCAAATCTCTGCTTTAAAATGCTACCCCACAGAATTTGTCAGATAAGTTTATCTCTGAATTTACCTTAGCTAAATTTTAGGGTTTCATGGCAGATATTGTAACTGAGTTGTCCCTTAATAGCTTTCATCAAGATAGTGATGTGATAGGACGGTGCATACTACCAAGACGATAGTGATTGATTGGGTTGTTGGGGAGACTTTGCCCAAGAGTGGTCCAGTTTTCACGTTTTGACAAATTACTCCATGTGTGTAAGAGACTTTCCTGTTCAGGCACCATTCACTTGCTACAATTTTCAAAAGCTGTAATTTTTACATTCCAAATCCTTGCCACTAGGGGTTTAGTTTCTTAAGCAGCCTTAAAAATTAAGTCCCATAACACATTTTAGGTATGTTTTGAATATTAATTTTAATTTTTCTTCTCCATTTATTCTGTTTACCAGTCACTTGCATGGCACTCGGGTATGACCTAGTTGGCTGGCAGCTTATTTTAGTGAAATTAAGATGTAAAACATGGTGAATTATTTCATGGCATTAATAACAGTTTTCTGCAGTCTGGTTACTATTTTGAGGCATGCATTTATCAAAGCCTGAAACCATTTGGAATGCACAGGTTGCAAGAATTTTCTTTGTGTACACCCTCTGTGTTAACTGGTGACCTACAACTTGAGGGAACAAAACAAGGTGTACTTTACTGAGATGATGGATAGTGAACAATGAATGAGCCAACAAGTTGAGGGAGTCTTAGGACAAGGTCCAGGAGAGTCGGGGCTATTAGATGCTGGCTTTATTTCCAACAGCCCAGCATTGCCATGTGATACGACAGCAAGAGAGAAAAGGAAACTGGGCCAGAGGATTAGAGAACAGGGAGGATATAGTCTTAATAGGATTTTATTAGGCTCTAAGTAGAGGTTGTCTGAGGTAGTCTGACCCAAAATGAATTCCCCCCACTGCTATTAGTTATAGTTGAGGGCACACGGTTCCCGCCTCTTCAGGTTTTCCCAATATTTGAAGAGTCTTCACCCTTAGATGGAATTTTACTTGATAAGCACATTTATTTACAGTAATAGACTCTTTATGTATTTAATAGCAGCCAATTCAGAGCCTTCCGAAGTGCATTCTAAAACAATGAGTTTTTCTACTGGCAGTTGCTCAGGAAAAAAACAAACCAAACACAAATTATATTTGAGATGGTTGATTTCTGTGCTTTAGGTTCCTTAAGTGAAATGTGCATTAATCATGAAAGAATACAGGTAGAATCCTGTTTACAACTAGAATTCTTTCAAAGATTTTTGTACCATGGCCATTATCCTCCTTTAATGATTATCTGATTACCCCTCCCCAATTAGTATAACAGTTGCTAAAGAGTATGTAAAATGATGACTTTTGAGCTGGGAGAGACCTAAGAAATAATCATTTAGTCCTAAGTACTCCCCCAAGCGAGGTTCCAAACCAAGAGTCTCCTGCTGGTTAGAGCTGGAGCTAGAGTCCTGGGCCCTGTCTCCCAGTCAAAGCTTACGTCCCTGAGTAGGGACCTAAGTTTTCTGACTTCCATGCTTGGAGAACTGAGCTCAAAACTCTTAGCCCTGGTGCTTTGTTCCCCACTTTAAATCTACCTATCCTCTCTGACTGTCTCCAGAAACCAACCAGAGGAATATCAGGAGGGAAGGAGAAGGAGAGGTAGGAAGGGAGCCTTTCCATCCAGTTCAAGATTTGGTGACTCACTATGAAAAGACTCGGCCGTGCTTCTCTTTTTTCTCTAGGCCTCTCCTAACTGTGCTCTTGACCTCGCCTTTCTCCTCCTCTTGCCCCATCAAAATCCCCCCCTTTTTTTTTTTCTTCGGTATCTTCAAATTCTCCATGTTCGTTGATTCCTTCTCATTAGACCTACAAAGATGATCACCTTTCCCTTAATAAAAATGTTCCCTTGGCTGTGTCTCTCTTAAGGTGGCCATCCACTTCTTTCCCTTCAGGATTTTTTTATAGTCTATTATTAGAGGATATTATATTTAAATATGTAAAAGAATTGAAGGATGGTATGAAATAATATATAATTAAATGCCAAAACGTATACATTATAAGTCTGGTCTGATAGTGAAAGAGCGCTATATTAAAATATAGTCATTGGTAGTTCAGGAAAATATGTGATTTTGACCCATTTATAGCTCTCCTAAGTATTGTAGTTTTTGAGAGGGTCTGAAATTAGATAAGATGTCTGTCTGGGAGGGAGGTAGAAGGAATTTTTACATTGGAAAGGGGTATGATCTAGATGACTAGAATCTAGGCTTTTATGATTATATGGTACATTTTATAATCCTGCGATATGGAAGCATATGCTTGTGCTTTTTTCATAGTCAAATAAAAGATATCATATACTTTCAAAAAAGGGCAAATAAAAATATAGGTAATTCTTATGTCAGTTATCTCTGTCTTCAACAATATTTAATAGAATTTTTCTCTCCTTATTGATGGAAAATATTTTTATATATAATATTAATGAGATATATAAATGTGACCACTCAGTAATGTCTTTGGAAATAACATAGTCGGTTCTGTCTTTGAAGTATAGAAACTGTGCTAATATCTCAGCATACGTTCATACGTACATACATAATACATACATGTATTTTGATAGCTCATCTCTTCCCCCCAAGACCAAAAACCTCAACAACCATACCACAATACCACATGCAACCACTGCGGGAAGAGTCCTTTGGGTATTTTTTGTTGGTGGTGGTTTGTTTGAAGAAAGGAAAAAAATCACTTGTTAGGGGCTAAACAATTTCTAGAGCTTTCTCTCAGGCATGAAATTCGAGTTGATGTGCATGTGTGTATTTATGGCAAGGACAGGCTGCATGTGTGCCAAGAGCAGCAAGCCTTACCCTAGCCATTCCCGACTTCAGATGCCTTAGGCTGAAGAGAGCAGAGGGCAAGAAGCGGTGACATCCAGCGATGCCACATGCCACAAGCACACGATCTAGCACCTGCAGCCTCTCCTACCTGCTCACGGCCTTTTGCTTAGTGTTGTCCTTCTGTTTTCTTCATTTGGGATTTTTAGCTGTTGTCTGAGAGTTAAGTAAAAGGCTTGGAATTGGAAAAAGGAAAGGCTGATAACAGGAAAATGCAGAAATATGTTGAAAGCCTTGGTGCTTGAGGAAATGGGTCCTTAAACATCGCTCATGACTATGGACCATCTCTTTCATTTTCACACTGCCCTGGGGACATGCCAGTGCTTTACCACTTTAACCTGGGAACGAGAGAGAGTGGCTTCTGGGTGCTGAGGTGGTGTTTTCTTTGACAGGGTCTCCTGCAATAGCTTTTCGCTTCCCAAACGTGGCTTGCTGGACTTGCCTCCCCCTCTGCTTTCTCTCCCAGGTTCTCTCGATGTTGTGGTTTCTACATTCATGGCATATTTAGATTTTTCAGGCATCTGCCTCAAGAGTATGATTGGATAAGCATCAACGGAGATGTACTTTTCTCAGAGAAGATACAGATTCCTTAAGGGGACTAGGGCTAGGGATTATAGCCAGGAGCGAGGAGAATACAGTTTCTAGAAAGAACACTGGACTAGGAGTCCAGAGACATTTCTGTCTCCATCAAAACTGACTTGTAAGTTTTTGGCCTCGGCTAAGAAATTTATCCTGTCTGTACTGCGGTCTCACTGTCTGAAAAGACTGCATGTGAAGTCCCTTTGAGAACTAATGTGAAGGATCTTAGAGAGCATCTGTCTATTTTTGATTTAGAGGCAATTGACATGATTTATGTTCCCTTCATACCTTCGAAGAAGAATCTGAGAATCCCAGAGCTGGAAGGCATCTCAGAGAGTCTTCTACTTTTTCAACCTCTGGGATAAACCCAAACACTCTGATTTTCTTCGTTATTATCATTACACCATCTGAATAAGAGACCTTGACATTTTCAAAGAAATATAGTGTTTAGGACAACAAGGAAGTTGAATCAGAACTTGTTTTATCTCTTATCACTTAAAACAGGGTTGCACAATGAGATACTGTCTAGAAGGGCTAGCCTGCGAACCAAAGTGAGGTCAAGAGAGTGGCGGGAGGATCACAGGGAGTATGTGTGTGTGTGTGTGTCTGTGTGTGTGTGTGTGTGTGTGTGTGTGTGTGTGTATCTGTGTGTGTGACTGGGAACACATACTCTGCGTGCATGGGCAGACCCTCCTGATTTTTAAAACACCAGTTCAGCACAGTGTAACGTGCGTCTCAGTGGCAAAGGGCCATGTTGGTAATGGACAATGTCTTATTGAAAACAACACATTTGGGCTTCCCTGGTGGCACAGTGGTTAAGAATCTGCCTGCCAATGCAGGGGACATGGGTTCGAGCCCTGGTTCAGAAATATCCCACATGCCGCAGAGCAACGAAGCCCATGTGCCACAACTACTGAGCCTGTGCTCTAGAGCCCGTGCTCCACAACGAGAGGAACCACCGCAATGAGAAGCCCATGCACCGCAAAGAAGAGTAGCCCCTGCTCGCCGCAACTAGAGAAAGCCTGTGTGTAGCAACAAAGACCCAACACAGCCATAAATAAATAAATAAATTTATTTAAAAAAAAAAGAAAACAACACATTTGTATTATTAAGAATTATATGTTGGGGAATTCACCAATTTACATAATAAAACATAGTCATGAAAGATACATGTAAACTGTTTCACTTACAATATCTATGCAGTCCTCATTCTAACAGGCTTCCCTCTTTCCACACACCTTAATCCCCCATCATTCTCCTTAAGAAATGTTTCTTTCCCCAAAATTATTAATTCTTACATGTTTTCTTTTCTTATGTACTAAAATTTATTATAAAGATCTTTTAATGTTGATTGGTAAGTCTTCTACGCCAACAGAAGTACTTGTTTTGAATATTCCTTTAACTATTTTCCAGTGTTTAATTCCTCTTCCCACAAAGAACTTGATCAATAAATCTAACCTGAATCATCACCTGAAGTCCCCTCTCTCACATTTTATTGTTTATAGAAGGAATAGTTGATCAGTGTTCTCCTTGTAATACCCTTCATGTTAGTTACTCAGTTGAAAATATAGCCTCTTTTTTTTTTTTTTTAATCTTTTGGTACTACAAGTCTGGAAATTTTATCATGGACTTTGTTTTCCAGTGCTCTGGTAATTATAATGTAATTACTTTTCTCTGAACTTTCTCTAGTCTGTACACGAAACAAATAACGTTTTGAACTGTCCCCAGTCCTTTTTTGGGCTGATGAATCTAAGAAAATAATACCAGTATCTTAGTGCTTTTGTCAGAGAGTTAGCACCACACAACTGGATCACATTGCCTGTATACTCTGTGACCTCAGTATCTTTTTTTCTCCCCACTGGCCCCGTTGGGTCAGGCTTTCTTCATATTTTGTCCACATAACTCATTTTTCATCGGTAAGTGCGCTGCTGCCTTGTCCTCACACCAAGTAAGCACTCTCTTGTTTCTGATGGATCATTTCTGTATGATTTGTCAAGGTTACTTGGAATTCTCTTATTTTTCAGGAAAGCTGGAAACCTTAACTTAGGTTGTAGCCACGAAATGACTGAGAATGCTTTCAATTCCATTATGACAGTCATTGATTAAAATAATTGGTATTATCGGACCCAGGAGTCTGGGTGCTGTGTTATAACTCCCCTAAGTTACATCAAGCCATTTATTTCAGTCACTATTAACGAACGATTTTCCTGTTTCTGGGTGTTTCTACACACCACTAACATTGCTATCATAGTTTATTGCTTCTGGAAACTAAATTTGAGTGATATAGAATAATAATCTAGGAGGTTGTGGTTGGTGATAGTGGACAGAATAAATCCAATAATTGTTTAATTTATTCATGTAGCTTTGGTAGCATCATTATTTTGTATATTTAGTAGCAAAGTGAGAGAAAACAGAAGAAAGGCTTCAGGTTGAGTATAAATGTCTATTTTGTTGATATTTTGCTCCGTGTTGGACTTTGAGAATGTCTGTGTTTTGATTTTAACTTAAGTCAGTGTCCTATTTAATATATGAATGTAATGGGATGCCTTTTTTGTTATTGTCATTACAGGTTCCGAAGGTGACAATGAAATGTGAAGAAGTTACATTTCTACTGTGATACTTGAAAGTTAGTGACTGCTTACCAAATTTTCATGAAAATTAAATATGACTTAGAAGCATTTGGTTTTTGAAGGCTTATGATGTCATCGGTTGCGACAGAAGGCAAACTCCGGCAGGCTGTGAGCTTGCAGGGAGTTGACCCAGAAACATGCATGATTGTATTTAAAAACCACTGGGCGCAGGTAATGTATGAGTTCCACCTTCTCTGCTGGTTAGGTAGCCCTAGAAGCCTCTATTGCACTGAACCAGGGTTCCCAACCTGTGTGACAGGTGGGCTTCCAGAAAAAATAGGGAGGAAACCCTTTCAGGTAGGAAGAAAAGCAAATTTCTCTGCTTGCATTCCTAGAATGGTTAAAAACCTTGGTTTTCATGAAAGCAATTAGGGGACATGCATGTTCCTCAGATATTTTTATAAGAGTAGCAGTTGGCCTTCAAGTGACTTGTCCTTCACTTTGCAAAACACTTGACCATGAGTACATCCTCTTTCTTTCCCTCCTCCCTGCTGATTTCCATTCAGTCCTTAAATGCTACCAATACTAAAATACAAATTTATTAAATATTTACCAAGTGTTGTGCCGAATACATCAAATACCTTACATTTAATCTTCTCCGCAAACCAGTAAGACAGTTGGTTTTAGCTTCCTCATTTTACAGATGAGGGAATGGAAAATTATAGAGGTTAAATAGCTTGCTTGAGATTATACGACTAGTGAGTTTCCAATCAAGTACTGAAACCTTGGTCCCATGACTCCGAGACCAGCGTATTTGACCTCTGTGCTCTAGCATTTTTCAGGCTGGTGGTCCCTATTCATTTAAAGAAAGAAGGTGCCTGGAAGTATCTGAATTCATTACAAAGCTGATTATAAAAGTGTTTTTGATTATTCATTTTGACTTCTCTGTGACTCTTCTCTGATCTGCTTGTATGGATAATTAAGGGTTGAATGGTCAGGAAACTTACCAGCTCACCCCTTTCCTCAGGGAGTTTACAAGTAGTAAAATAAATAAAATTGGCAGTTCTTTACTACTTGTACAGCATTACACTCCCCAGGTGAGCTGGTAAGTGGCTATTTATGTGACAGTTTTTTAATGACTACCCAGTTCCTTCCTGTGGCCGGAAACAGCCCATGAGCCTGTAAATCACAGCAATTATAAGGGGACACAGTTTAGATCAAAAACAAAATCAGTTCTGCTTCTGGGTCATTTACACTGTGTGGCTTCTTGTCAGTATCCAGTGTAAAGCTTCCAAGATTTTCTTATACATTTCCCCTTCTCTGACTTTTTACTGTTATAGTCTTCATGGGTTTGCTCTGGATATTAAGGGCACATCTGCTTTAGCAATGGGAAGAAAGTAATTCAGGAATTTTCCAGATAATTAGAGTAATTACCTTTTAGTGCTGACGCATACCACCCTCTGTTTAATGCAGAAAAATATTGAGTTGAGGGTAAGGATTACTTTGTCAGAGGGATTGGGGTTTAGTTTATTAAACACTTCCTTTCCTAAAGTGGGTACACTCTTGGTCTCATTATCGTTTCAGCCATTTCTTTTAACTTTGGCCAAGTTTCTTACCCCTTTAGTCTTAATTTTTCCTTTTAAATAAATCTGGAAAATGCCCTCAGTCTCTCTCTAGTTCCAAAGGCTCTTGAGGGCCTTACTGTTACCTTTATGAATAAAAATACTGGTTGAAGAAATTCATGTCGATGTCAACGTGATTACAGTCGTCCCTTGGTATCTGTGAGGGATGGGTTCCAGGACACCAGCAGATACCAGAATCTGTGGATGTTCAAGTCCCTTATATAAAATGATATTTCCATATAACCTACGCACATCTGCACATCCTCCAAATCATCTCTAGATTACTTATAATATCTAATGCAGTGTAAATACTATGTGAATAGTGTAAATACGATGTAAGTGCTATGTAAATAGTTGCCAGTGTGCAGCAAATTCAAGTTGTGCTCTTTGGAACTTTTTGAAATTTTTTTCCAAATATTTTCGATCCATGATTGGTTGAATCTGCAGGTGCAGAACCCGCGGATACGCAGGACCGACTGTATTGTTAAATGGAGATTTACTGAGCCCAAACTTCAACTACCTCACTGTGGGCGTCACAGGTGGGACGTAGAAATGTATAAGCCTTCCTCTGGGCTTTTAAGGAATGTATAAGCTAGTTTGGATGACAACGTGAGATACATTATTATAAAATGAATAATATTGATCACAGGAATTAAGTCAAGGGAAGGGACTATTACGGATGGAAATGGCCTGTGAAATCCAGGAAGTGAGATTTTGTTAGCTTGACTGTGGGAAGAGAAGGTTTTGATGACAGAAAGGAAAAGAACATTTTAGAGAAGGGGTGTTAGGAACAAATGCTCAGCTTTGCCTTTTTTGGATGGTTAGAAATAAAAAAGGTGAGGAAGTCAGGGCAAGGCAGAGCTGTGGGGCTAAGTTTGAGGTAAGGAATGAGACTTTCAGCTGATAGAAATAAGGGCTACTTATTGTTTTTGGAGTTTCATGCATTAGCGCTTTGCTGTGAGTTGTTCAGGCTGGGGGCGAATGAAGAGCAGTTGCAGAGGACTGGGAAATGAGCTACAATCTGACACAAACTTCTGTGACTAGTGTGACGTAGCCCCCGGGTTCCCCTGAGGCAACCCAAGAAAACTGTAAGGCTGGTAGGAAATGTGTAGACAGAACTGGGTGACAACATTCTGTTTACCAAAGTGTTCCATTAGCTGGCAAGTACCATGCTTTTTCAGATGTGAAGTTAGGGAAAATGAAGGCAACAAAAGTCAGTGGTGTCCAAAGTGCTTCTGTTTGTTAGGATACTTCAGTACAAATTCAGCATAATTAACATATATTCGGCAGGTTCTGTTCTACTGTTCACTAGGAGCTTCTACTTCAGACCTTGAGTGGTGGTCAAGCATACCCGCTTACCCACCTACACTTGGCAGTCTGTCAGGGACAGCTGGTTATACAGCCATCCATCATCTGAGGCACCATCTGAGGCAGTCCGAGATTCAGGGGGGGTCGCCAGGGGAGAGACCTTGAGTGGCCCAGTGGTGCACTTGAGTTTCCAAACTGGTCCCTGGGTCCAGTGCTCTCACGTTATCCTCAGAATAGTTCTATAGTGGACCTCCAGGAATAGTTAACATTGGAGAATCCAGGCTCTAGGAAGTAGCCTCTGGCTTGTACGTCCTCTTGTCTTCTGAGGTACCATCTTGTGCTGCAGTAGACAGAGCAGCGAACCTAAAACCCAGATTCTGTCTGGGGCATTCCTGTAGTCGGACATTTCAGTGGCATCTGGCCACCTACAGGCCAGGATGGCAGATAGGGCTCTTTATGTTGTGGCCTCTTTCACTCCTTGTCTCTCATTTAGTCTCCAGAAATGCAAAATTACTTGGAGTTCCTAGCCATCCCCTCTCCTGGCAGCGCACCTCGTGCTGTTTCATGCCTCTCTGCCTTAGGCACTTCCTCTTCTTTCTGCCTAGAACATCCCTCCGCCTGGTTAATGCAACTTTAGAAGAGCTAGGAAACTTGGAAAACATATACTAATATTAAAACATTTGCTATAAATTGCTACCAGTAAGAACCTTAGACTTGCATTTAGTGATCAGTGATCTTCAGAGGAGGGGGTCGGGGAGAGAAAGAGAATGTTTAATTTTTTATTTATTTATTTTTTTTCGGTACGCGGGCCTCTCACTGTTGTGGCCTCTCCTGTTGCAGAGCACAGGCTCTGGACGCGCAGGCTCAGCAGCCATGGCTCACGGGCCCAGCCGCTCCGCGGCATGTGGGATCTTCCCGGACCGGGGCACGAACCCGTGTCCCCTGCATCGGCAGGCGGACTCTCAACCACTGCGCCACCAGGGAAGCCCTGAGAATGTTTAATTTTTATAGTAGTCTATAAGAACGGTTTATAGTCTAGTAGACTGTTGTTTTTATCTCTTGCCTTTGCTTCTTCTGAATGGAAGAGAGAGCAAGAAGTAAGAAGCATTGGTCCATCAGATAACAAACTGCCCAAGTATATTGCCATGTGAACTAACCCGCCACCACACACACACTAGGTATTCTTTTGTTGTTGTTGCTTTTTGTTTGTTTGTTTGTTTTCGCTGTGTTGGGTCTTCATTGCTGCGCGTGGGCTTTCACTGCTGCGTTGTGGTGAGCGGGGGCTACTCTTCATTGCGGTGTGCAGGCTTCTCATTGCGGTGGCTTCTCTTGTTGTGGAGCACGGGCTCTAGGCGCACGGGCTTCAGTAGCTGCAGCACACTCGGTAGTTGTGACACACGGGCTCTAGAGCACAGGCTCAGTTGTGGCGCATAGGCTTAGTTGCTCCGCGGCATGTGGGATCCTCCTGGACCAGGGACCAAACCCGTGTCCCCTGAATTGGCAGGTGGATTCTTAACCACTGTGCCACCAGGGAAGTCCCACACTAGGTATCCTTAATGGCACATTTTTACTTTGTGAAACTTCATGGCCCTTGCTCTATTCATTCTCTATCCTCTCCTTTCACATACCGAATCAGTATTAGTTATGTACTAAATGGTGTCTGCTCTTAAAGCCAGGAGAACAGAGGTGAAAAAAAATCAATTGGAAATGCACATTTCTGTGTGCTTGTTAATGGCGCAAAGCTTCTCCTTACCACCCTCAGCCTCCAAATACAAGCTATTATACAATTTTTTGAGCTAAGAACATTTCAGAGTTCAGATAGAATAATGGTGATGGATAAAGAAAAGCTAGTGGATTTAGTAGCCTTTTTCTTCTTGGAAGGGGACGGGGATGAGAAAAAACTGAATCATCTGGATTAAGTAAGTCAAATGTCCTCCTACAATAATAAAAAATAGACAATATGTCCTATGTATGGTAACCTGTTAGAGGTCCAAGTAGCCTGACTCCATTAAAAAAGCAAAGGGCACTTATACATGGCTTTGAGATCTGCATTCCAGTCTGTTCCCTGTGACACTCATTCCCTCACTCTCTTCATCTTCACTCTTTTGGTCTGTGCCTTGTCATGGACTAAATGACAGAGAGAAATTACATGAAGTCTTTGAGAGATGAAAAGTTAGAAAATATTACGGAACTCTGATTAACCTTCTCAGTATCTTAGTAAAGTGATGTTTGTTAACATTTAAAAAATGTGTGTCTCTCTTCTCAGCTTTTCAAGTAGCTCTAAACTTCACAGTAGAAAGTAAAGCAGAACAAAAGCTATGCTTCCTTAGAGGGCCAGGGCATGGAGTTGTGCCTCTATCATACTCTAAAGTGGTTGAATATGAGAAGTCAGAAGCTCTCCCACTGCAGGCTCGGTGATAAGTCTGTTTTCACTGTGGTTGGAATTACAGGGTTCTCTGAAATATTACTACATATATCATTACTCTTCAGTCCCTCCCCTGATACTGAAATTAAAAAAAAATTTATATATACCTAACTTCAGGGTTAGGTTACTATGTTATTTTATTGATTGATGCTCCTACCATGTTTCTGTGTTAGAGTAATTACTAGACTACTTTGGTCCCAAGGAAGTATGGCATGTATAGTTTCTGCTTTATCAGGTTTAATTCCAGATGTAGACACATCTCTGTAGTTCAGGATTGGAGCTGACATTAACCAAGTTCTGCAAGTACACATATATTATTAGGCCGTTATCTTAATATGAGAAGAAATGACTCCGTAAAGGTCTCCCATGGGAATAGGTGTATAGGAAATAACCCTAAATCGAAAGACACAGCTGCTAAGTAATAAACAGGAACTGGATGGAAATGTACTTTTGTTGTAGTTAATTTGGTACATTAAGTGGAATTTGGCTTGATCACTAAATCCTGTCCTTCTTCTGTGTGATGGAAAATGTTGCTTAGGAACTTGGTTTTTTCCACAATGCCACTTTAAATTAGCATTCCAAAGGATTTGGAAGTATGGGTTGTACTCACGTGACTTCCTTGAAGTAACTAGGCTCTAACCAAAGTAGCATAAACGGTCATCTACTGATATATGCATGTGTATAAGAAATAGAACGATAGTCAGATGGAGTCAAAGCTCCATCAGAGAAACACTTGTGTTTATCATGAAGAAGAATAATTTGTTAGCTTGAGGTGTGATTATGTGATTTATGTATATCTTTCATTCTGAAAGCATTTGAACTTCCTATTTAGAATTTGTGAATATTTGAAATTCAGGCCCATTATCACTGAGTGGTGGGGGGCCATCGTTGGAGCTAAGGATAGCAGTAGCTGATATTCCTTAATGAAAGAAATATGCTATTTGTTCATCTTATTGATCTCCAATGATCCTCATATTTATAGGTCAAATGACTTTGAAGTTAGGTTAAAATTTAGCTGTATTGGTCAGATGATAATTTGTATACCATTGTTCACACTATTGATTTTTTGTGTATTTTTTTCTTTTTCTTTTTTCTTTATTTTTTTTGTGTTTTTTTCTTTTTAGAGTCACAATATGTGATCTAGGCTCATGATCCATATATATATATATATATATATATACATACACACACACCAGCTTATATATGTTAAAGTTTGTAGATCAACAAATGCCTAGCTATGATTGGTAAACCATTTACAGTGCTGTATCTGATCTCAGCTGGCTTACATACTTAATGAGCGACTTAATGAGCGTGGGGTTTATCGGGGGTTGATCAGTTTGTTAAATGCTATTTAGCCTAACGAAGGAAATTGTTTAGTAAAGGAAATATTTGCAAACTGTATTTTCCTACTTGTATCTCTCCAGCCACCATAATTGTGTTTTTTCCCCTTAACTGAATCCCTGAGCCTGAGAGTATATAGCTGAGAAGCAGCCAGAGCTGGGGAATCGGAGGGAAGGTTTAGAGTGTAAGATAGAGGGTAATCAGAGGAGTGGGCCAGGCCTGGGGAAGCAGCGTGAGATCATGGATCCATAGTAGATCCCAGCAAGCAGAAATCAGGGGCCCAGGAATATTGGACTTCGGTGGGAGCGATGTGAGACGAGGACCCAAGGGAAAGAATAAGGAAAAATCGAGGTCACATCAGGAATCAGCTTACAGAAACTGAAAGAACGATGACACCACCTGGGCAGCTAACTTGGGACATCATAACAGAAGATCTTTGGCACTTTAATGCCAGTTGTGCTCTAGCCAAGAAGTTTCCTAGGCATTCCCTGTCAAGATGGGAACCAGGCCCAGGGTGTGGGCCCGGAGAGCCCACTTGTAAAAGCAGGTCATGGGTGTGCCTGCCTGGAAGGGAGAGGGAGGTGGCCTGGGAGGGTCCTGACACCTAAGGAGGGAGGTTAAGGACAAGTGGCAACACAGGCATAATCAGCACTTTGCTGAGCGTTGTGTTTTCCATGACTCACAGGCCCTGGTTGTAACACACCCATCTTCTAGGCAGGAAAACCTCCAGGCCAGGGATGGGAATGAGTAAAGGGCTGTGTTCCAAATGATCAACAAACCTTCTATCTTGGTGGGTTATTACAGCTCTGTTTTCATGTTTCTCTGCCCATGAACCCGGAAGGCGGAGTAGAAGAGCTTCTATAAAGGGGGGTAGAGAGAGATGCTTCATTTTAAAAGCTGCTGAATAGTTTACATTCTGTATAAAAATCTCAGAATGAAATCTTTTTTAAGTTTTTCATAGCCACCGCCCTCCCCACCCCCACCAAAAGTAGGTCTTTTTGCAGAGGACTGCATTTGAATAAATAAGTGAAGATTAATTCATGAGAAAAATGTAGCTTGCGATCATGTAAATAGTTTTGGTCTACATTACATATATATATTTAGATATTTTATAAATATTTACAGGCATGCATATAGTATAAATACCTATGCATATGTAAAAATTTATATTGCTTAGGAATTTCTGAGGATTATTGTTTTTAACTCCGTGTTTTGATCCTTTTCTTAGACATTAGTACAAAATTACTTTGTTTTTATTTATTAGATCAATTTACAGGAAAGAAGGACTAATTAACCTTAAAATCTCATTTGTATCTTTTCAGACTCACTTCTAATCATACATCTATTTATCAATATATTTAGTTTTTAACTTAAATTATTTCTTGTATATATTGGCGTGTAATGATACGATTCACTTAGTGTTTATTTTTAATAGCTTTAGTGTATAGTGATGTAACATCGTGATTATAATTCTCTTATTCTTGACCATTTGGGTCAATAATATTTTTATTTTTCATTACTGAAAATGTCATTGGCATGAACATTTTAAAACAAATTATTTTGTGTTGTTTCCTTTGGCATTTTCCCCAAAGTGAGATTAACAAGTCAAAGGGCAGGAACGACTTTATAGCTTCTGTTACATGTTGCCAGATTGTTTTCCAGAAAGATTGAGCTAATTTGCTGTGCCACTATCAATGTATAATGCACAGTCCCAATTTTAGATAGTTTAGACAGTCTGAGCACACATGACAAGTATAATTACATTTCTACCCCGAGGCCTAGCTGTATAGATAGCTCTCATAAGTAAACTCAATATGTGGACTTTGAAATTATAGAACTGGTAAAATGTAGAGCTAATCTGTTCTTCAGAATGTGGAGCCTTGAAGTTGGGGCTTCGGGGCTGGAGAGCATGCTGTGTTGAGGTGGAGTCCCCTTTTGGACAAATGTGGTACTGCAGCCCCACGCTGTGAGATGTCAAGGCCAGAGCCAAGGGAAAGGAGCACAGTAGGTCCCAGCATTTCTACCATAGAGGTACTCAGGCCTGCGAGGAGTCGTGGAGGGCTTCTTGGAGGTTGGGGGATGGTGGGGGCACTCTGCAGTCCGCGCGCAGCCAAGGAGAGGGGATGGCCAGTGGGGAGACCCAGACCACCAGTCACTGAGCCGTGTACCTCCTGGGTAGTGGCTAACCGAGGGCTTCCTCGTTGACATTGTCAACTCAGGGGTGTTGGGGTGATGTTTTTCCTGACAGTATTTTTAATTTTATAATGGAAGTTGATGGAGATTACAGATTCTGTGGAAATCTACTTATTCATAAGGATATACTAGCCTAGTCTATAAAGGTTCCTTTTTTCTCCTTCTGCCAGGGGAAAAACTTAGACTTTTCCCTGAGAAATAAATTTCCCTCATTGCTCATGAATGCTGACAGAGCCTTGTACCTTTGCCAGCTTCCACAGTGACTTGCAAAAATTCTATAACCTAAATACCAGAACACGTAACAGCATGTCCTAGAACTGGGCTGGGAGGGTATGGCAGAAATTAAACATATTCCACAGAACATGCAGTTCAGAAAGGCAAAAAGGAACAAGTTAAAAATGTTGATAAAATGTTTGATTTTTAAAAAATTAGCCTGTATATACACTTTAAAGGAAGTAAATTGAATGGATATTATCGTAGAAATTCCAAGTCATAAAGTTAAATGGAGGTTGAGATATAAAATTGTTTTAATTTTCAGGTCCCAAAGTAGAAATTAAGTATTGATGGGCAGAGAGAGTTAGGAAGTGTTCAAATGCCAGCGGTGGTAAGGGAGAGAAACACCTGGGCTGTCACATGAGATTTATTTACTTTTTACAGTTAATAGATTTTTTCTTTTTTGGTGGTACAATATATATATATATATATATATATATATATGTATATATATAAAACAAAGTTTGCCATCTTCATCATTTTTAGGTGTATAATTCAGTGGCATTAACTACATTCACAATGTCGTGCAACCATCACCACTATTTCCAAAACTTTTTCATTACCTCAAATAGAAACCCTGTGCTTTAGGCCTTTATTTTGTAATTGGTTATCTCAAAATTTTTTTCTGGCTTAAAAAAATGCACAATTCAAACTCTTTGTGCTTAAAATTTCAACATATGCTGTATGTTCGGGGATTCTGCTAGGTACGTGTCACTTGTTCATCAGTTCATCTGTTTCCTTTCATCCTTCCTAATGATGCATGCTTGGTTGAAGAGGGTGCCAATCCAGGTAGAGGAGAGAGGGCTATTATTCTGTCAAGGGCATTGAGGAGCTGTGTCCCGCTGCTGAAATCTCCAAATCAACTCTATTTGTAGGAGAACACGGGTAGTCTTACTTATTTAGTGTATTTTAAAATTTAAAAGCACTATTATTATTATTTTTAAAATTAATTTATTTAATCTATTTATTTTTGGCTGCATTGGGTCTTTGTTGCTGCGCGTGGGCTTCTCTAGTTGTGGCGAGTGGGGGCTACTGTTCATTGTGTTGCGTGGGCTTCTCATTGCGGTGGCTTCTCTTGTTGCGGAGCATGGGCTCTAGGTGCGTGGGCTTCAGTAGTTGTGGCACACGGGCTCAGTAGTTGTGGCATGCGGGCTGTAGAGCACAGGCTGAGTAGTTGTGGCGCACGGGCTTTGTTGCTCTACGGCATGTGAGATCTTCCCGGACCAGGCCTCGAACCCGTGTCCCCTGCATTGGCAGGTGGATTCTTAACCACTGCACCACCAGGGAAGTCCCTAAAAGCACTATTATATTCTTTTTTTTTTTAACATCTTTATTGTAGTATAATTGCTTTACAATGGTGTCTTAGTTTCTGCTTTATAACAAAGTGAATTATATTCTTGACAGTTTAGAAAAAAATTTAAGAACTTGTCATTACTTTGAACACAAAAGCGATTACTGTTTTTCCATGTTTCTTTTCAGTCTTTTTTCACTTGCGTGTTTTTGACATAGTTGATAATGATGGATCTAACTATATACAAGTGACTTATTTTTTCATCTGGCATATCACTTACAGGTTTTTTATTTTTCATTTTGCTTAATAGTCTTCATAATAATAGGCCCAGGAATGCATGTAGCTTAATTTACATGACCAAATTTCTTTGACATTTAGGTTGCCAACATTTGTCACTATGACAAATGAACAACTTCAGACATCTTCTTTCTGTAGTTTAACCCCTTCATTTTGTTCTCATGAGAGGGAGACACAGAATGCTCACATGCGTCTTGTTGGGGGTCATGGCTCTTACATTTTCCATGAAGATTTGGTACGATTAGCAGTGGTGTGTTTTTGTAGTTATGATAAACATCAGATGGATGACACATGTTTGGTTTGGTTTCAGGTTGTGAAAATCTTAGAGAAGCATGACCCCTTGAAGAACACCCAGGCAAAATATGGGTTCATCCCTCCAGATGAGGCCAGTGCTGTACAGAACTATGTAGAACACATGCTCTTTTTGCTGATTGAAGAGCAAGCCAGGGATGCTGCCATGGGGCCAATCCTGGAATTTGTGGTCTCTGAGAACATCATGGAAAAACTCTTCCTTTGGAGTCTGAGACGGGAATTTACTGATGAGACTAAAATGGAGCAGCTAAAGATGTATGAGATGTTGATCACCCAGTCCCACCAGCCTCTGCTGCATCACAAGCCCATCCTGAAGCCCCTGATGATGTTGCTGAGCTCTTGTTCAGGAACAACCACCCCCACTGTGGAGGGGAAGCTGGTTGTCCTGCTCAATCAGCTCTGTTCCATTCTTGCCAAAGATCCATCCATCCTGGAACTCTTCTTCCACACTAGCGAGGACCAAGGGGCTGCCAACTTCCTCATCTTCTCTCTTCTGATTCCCTTCATTCACCGGGAGGGGACTGTAGGCCAGCAGGCCCGGGATGCTTTGCTCTTCATCATGTCTCTCTCTGCTGAGAACAGCATGGTGGCCCATCACATCGTGGAGAACACCTACTTTTGTCCAGTAAGTCCTTCTTGTTGGCCCATTTTCCACCCGCTTCTCTTCTCCTCTCCTGGGCTAATGACAAATACTTTTTTATTCCTTTCTTTTCAGCAGACTGTCCTTGGCACCTTCTATGGAAAGATATTTAGAGGAAATCTTTTGGAGGGAGCAGAGGAATTTAAGTTGAGATGCCATTCGGCTGAGCAGTGTCAGCTGGAAATAAGCCAACAGAGGAAACTATACGTGTTACTGTTTCTTGGTTCATTTCTGTTGGGTTACGAGCTGTTTTAGTTTTTTCTAAGAGCATATCCTGAGCAGTTGGTAAAACCTGCTCTTCTTATAGTCTTAGCTTTTCAGGTTGATTCTGTGCCAATGAGTCATGGCATATGGTCAGACCCCTCACAGCTGGCTTCACAAATTAATTTGTTTCCCAGCAAGATAATGACCAAAATTGTAGATCCAAAGCACTGATTTTATTTTTTAAAAAAGGAATACATATTTACACTTTGAAGGAGCAAGAAGTGCTCTGTATAGTTTCTTTCTCTTTTCCTTTTAATGTTTATTTATTTAGGCTGTACCAGGTCTTCATTGCGGCACGCGGGATCTTTAGTTGTGGCATGCGGACTTCTTAGTTGCTGCATGCATGTGGGATCTAGTTCCCTGGCCAGGGATGGAGCCCGGGCCCCCTGCAATGGGAGCGAGGAGTCTTACCACTGGACCACCAGGGAAGTCCCTGCATAGTTTCTTAATAGTTGGCTGGTGAGAAATAAAGGGTAAAGTCTTCCGGAGATGCCCGAGTAGCCAGGCCCAGTCATAGTCCTAGAAAATACTGGGAGCTGTCTGAGATTCTTAAGAAGCCTTAGGACTCTGATTATTTTTTGGTGTTATTTAAATGACAGATTTATAGATTTATATCTTCTCTTGGTTTGTCAAATGTTGGGCCACAGCTATTTTTATTTTCCTAAATCAGTGAACATTTCCGGTTTATTTCCATTATCTGTTCTTTGTACCAGTCATCTCATTATGTTACTTTACATCTCATTATGTTACTGTATTGCCTTAAATATTCCTGATTCTGCTGGAATCGTGTGTTAAGACCATTAGTGAGTTTTATTAGAACAGGCCAGGCAAGTTGCCATAAGTAGATCAGATTCATTGTTAATTAACACTCCGTGGGTAGTTCTGGACCCGGGTGAGGGCATTTAGAAGTGTACGTGGGGTGTGTTTGGTTGTCAAGGGACACGGGGTCGCCTGGGAGGGAGGTCACCTGGCATTTAGTGTGCAGGGGCCAGGGATGCTTAATGTCCAGTAGCTTGTGGAACGGTCACGCACAGGAAAGAGCTGACCTGCCCCAGATGCTAATAGCAATCCTAGTGAGTAACATACTGTATTTTGCTTTGAGGTTCAAAAGCAGTAATCTTCTTTATACTGCTGAGTCCTATTTTCACTAATAGACCAGAGTCCCCTAGTGTGTGGTGAATATTTATTTCAGGGGAAACAAATGAGTAAAAATTTTGAAAAATAGAATTTCAATTAAGTTCAGGGTGCCATGTATCTCTTCTCTTCTGGCTTCTGACCAATGGAATAAGAAATTGCACAAAGATTGAGAATCAGATGGGAAGTGAAGAACTGATTCCATTCATCTGTGCCAACATATTAAATCTCCCTTCCTTATCTCCTTCAACAGAATTATAAACTAGATTATAAACTCTTTTTTTTTTTTTTTTTTTTTTTGCGGTACGCGGGCCTCTCACTGTTGTGGCCTCTCCCGTTGCGGAGCACAGGCTCCGGACGCACAGGCCCAGTGGCCATGGCTCACGGGCCTAGCCGCTCTTCGGCATGTGGGATCTTCCTGGACTGGGGCACGAACCCGTGTCCCCTGCATCGGCAGGTGGACTCTCAACCACTGCGCCTCCAGGGAAGCCCTATAAACTCTTTTTAAAGAATATATCTTAAGGCAAAAATGTAACGTCTCACCCTGAATCTAAGCCTCTTTGGAATACATTGCTGTATTAGTTTTCTACTGCGCCTGTAACAAATTACCAAAAACTCTAGCGGCTTTAAACAACACAAATTATTATCTTACAGTAGTAGTGTCTTGCCGTAGGTTAGAAGTCCAGAAGGTCTCACTGGGCTAAAATCAGGATGTCGGCAGGGCTGTGCTCCTTTCTGGAGGCTCTTGTGGTGAGTCCGTTTCCTTGCCTTCTCCAGCTTCTAGAGGCTGCCCACACCCCTTAGCTCATGGCCCCCTCCCCCATGTTCACAGTCAGCAGTACTGCGTCTCTCTGACCCTCCTTCTGTAGTCACGTCTCCCTCTGACTCTGCTCTTCTGCCTGCCTCTCCCACTTCCACAAGGACATTGTGTTTACCTGGATCATCCAGGATTCAAAGATTTTTAAGATCATCTCTATTTAAAGGTCAGCTGATTAGCACCCTTAATTCCATCTGCCACATTAATTTTCCTTTGCCATGGAGCCTCATTTGTTCACAGGCTCAGGAACCAGCATATAGACAGGTCTGGGGGGACCATTATTCTGCCTACCACAGTTGCCATATTCAGTTTGGAGGGCTCTTGAAGAGATTTGATCAAGAACACAGCATGATCAACATTCTTGTAGGAGTTTAATCTGACTGTGTAAGTTTGGGAGTTGTGGAGGAAGCAGGGACACACATTAGGGTCGAGAAACAAGAGTGGCAGGAATGAGAATGTAAGAGAGGAGCTGGATCTGAGCAGTGATGTGGAGGCAGCAGCTCATGAAACAATGAGGCTTTTTTGTGCAGGGGCTCTGCAAAGGTTTGAGTTTGGGCTTACTTGAATTGTTTTGGGTAGTTCTGCTATTAAAGAAGGAGTGCAGGTATTAAAACAAATCATCAAAACATTTGCGTGGTTCACCTGTTCAGTATCTACATGTCAATTTTAAAAAGGTGCCATTGGACTTCCCTGGTAGCGCAGTGGTTAAGAATCCCCCTGCCGATGCAGGGGACACGGGTTGAGCCCTGATCTGGGAAGATCCCACATGCCGTGGAGCAGCTAAGCCTTGTGCCACAACTACTGAGCCTGCGTTCTAGAGCCCGCGAGCCACAACTACTGAGCCTGAGTGCCACAACAACTGAAGCCCGTGCACCTAGAGCCTGTGCTCCTCAACAAGAGAAGCCACTGCAATGAGAAGCCCGTGCACCACAACAAAGAATAGCCCCCGCTCGCCACAACTAGAGAAAGCCCGAGCGCAGCAACAAAGACCCAACGCAGCCAAAAATTAAAAAAATAAATAAATAAATTTATTAAAAAAATATAAAAAGGTACCATTCACAAAAGCATCATGATTTATCTTGAACAAATCTAACAAATATGTAAAAGGCCTTCACAAGAAAAATTATACAACTTTATCGAAGGGCATAAAATAAGATAGAAGTAAATGGAAAGCCCTGCAGTTTGTAGATATTGTGTAGAGGACACTTTTCTGCAAGTCAGTCCATAAAGTTAATGCAATTTATGTTTTACAACTTTTTATTATGGAAAAAAGCAAAATACAGAAAACTTGGAAGAATACTAAAATGAACACCATGTACACACCGTTTAAATTCAAAATTGTTAATATTTGTCATACTTCTGTATATTTATTACCTATGCCCTTTATTTGTTTTGCTGTGCCATTTGAAATTAAATTATAGGTATCAAGTATTTTAACATGTATCTCCTACAAATAAGGACATGCTCCTGCATAATCACAATACCATTATTACACTAAGAAAACTATACAATAATTCCATAATATGATCTAATATCCAGTTTCCCAATTAGGCCCCAAGTGACTCTTTTTTTCATTGTGGCTGCATGGCACGGCATGTGGGATCTTAGTTCCCTGACCAGGGATGGAACCCCTGCTCCCTGCATTGGAAGTGTGGATTCTTAACCACACCCGGGTTCGACCCCTGGTCTGGGAACCAGATTCCGCATGCTGCAATTAAAGATCCTACACGCGGCAACAGAGATCCCGTGTGCCTCAACTAAGACCCGGAGCAGCCAAATAAATAAATAAATAAATTTTAAAAAAGCAAAAACACAGATTGGGAGGAGATATTTGCAACACACATAACTACAAGTGGTTGGTACGCAAAATATACAAAAATATTTGTAATACTACAAATTAATAAGAAAATGAGGAAACATGGGTGAAGGATACGAGCAGACATTTCCCAAAAGACCCCAAACCTGATAAATATATGAAGATATGCTCATCTTCTCTAGCGTCAGGGAAATACAAATGAACCCACAATGAAACACCAGGTCATGGCATCAGAGTCGCTAACCATTAGACATCTGATAACACCAAGTGCTGTCAAGGGGGTGGAAAAACAGGAACTCTTGGGAATATAAATTGGTACAATAACGCAGGAAAGCCATATGGCAATATTTAATGAAATTGAATATTTGCATACCATGTGATCCTGCATCTTCACTTCTAGATATCTGCCCTAGGGAAATCTGGCACATGTTTACAAGGGTACATGCACAAAGATATTGTATAGCACTGGGGTGCGCGTATTTTTTCGAAATAGTTTTGTTTTCTTTGTATAAAAATGGAATGAAATTTTGCCATTTTTTCGAAATAGTTTTGTTTTCTTTGTATAAAAATGGAATGAAATTTTGCCATTTGAACCTGCATGGATGGACCTGGAGGGTATTATGCTTAGGAAATAAATAAGAGAAAGACAAATATGTCTTCACTTATATGTGGAATCTAAAAAATAAAACAAATGAAGAAATATGACAAAACAGGAAAAGACTCACAGGTACAGAGAACAAACTCGTGGTTATCAGTGGGGAGAGGGCTTGGGGTCAGGGCAAAATAGGTGAAGGGTACAAACTACTAGGTATAACGTAAATAAGTTACAAGGATGTAATGTACAGCACAGGGAATATAGTCAATATTTTATAATAATTTTGAATGGAGTGTAATCTATAAAAATATCAAATTACTATGTTATGTTGAAACTAATAATATTGTAAGTCAGCTGTACTTCAATAAAAAAAGAATGAATCACATTTATTAGCATGTAACTGCATCTACATGTGTGAACACCAATAAACCTCAAAACAAGAAGCATAAAATCTAGCAACATAAAAAAGTAAGTAGCAAAAGGTTACATATAGTATGTTAATATTTACATAAAATTTACATGAAGTTTTAAGACGAAATCTTAGTGTATACTGGTTTTTGGATACCTATGAATACAGTAGAAGTACAAAAACAAGCACAGGAGTAATAGGTACTAAGTTCAGGACTGTGGTTACTTTTGGGGGCAAAGGAAGGAGGAGGGATGGTAATGGGATTGGAGTAGGGTTTAGCTCTATTTGTAATGTTTTATTTTTAAAATAATAAAGAGCACTCTGAAGAAATTATGGCAAAATATTAAAATCTTAAATCTTGTGGATGGTTTTCTATTCTATTATGTTTTACATTTTGGTAATATTTCATATTTTACACATTTAAACATATTAGGACTAGAATGGAGCATGCTTTTAACGTTTAGATTTCCACTTACTAAGTTATAGGCAGATTTCACTGAGTAGTTGTTGCTTTCATAAAAAAAGTGTTTTAAAACACTGTACAGTTCATTAAAATTAGAGGAAAAACATCTCCAGCTGACCTTATTTGCCAGAATGGAACACAGAGCTTCCTTGTGCTAAGTTGCCCCTCAGGATAGATCCCATAATGTCGTTTGTACCCAGATTTCTATAATTACAACTGACAACATAATTAAAAAAAAAAGACCTCTTTATGTTGAAGATAAAAGCATACACTATTAACCATCCAGCTAAGGACCACAATTGACAAAAAGCTTTCTCTAATTAGTATGATTGTCAAAGTGTGTTAGCATCAGGCTTTGGGAAAAGTAATGACTCTTTCAGAAAACTGGACCACTTTTGGAAACTTTTGTTCTGTGGTTGATAGGAAGAGCTTGCTGGTTCTGCTGCCTCTTGTCTCAAGCTGTATTTTCCCAAGAAAAGAAAGAGAATGAGGATACTCTAGGGAACTATTTAGTGCCAATGAATGGTTGAGGAGTATATGACCGTAGCTTCTTTTGATTTTTTTAAACGGAGTATTGATGATTAAGCCCTGTCACTTGTTACATATTGGCAAAAGTCGAAAACAGCCTACACATACATTAGGAAATGCAAATTGAAATAAGCCACCTTTCGGTACACAGCCGCAGGTAGAAAGTTATTTATCCCATATCTAAAATTTATGAGGCTCTTTATTTCGGCAAGTTGTCACATATGGTCCCCACCAGGTGTTTTGCTGCTAGCTTCAGACTAAAGCCATCTGCTTACGATCTTTTTGTTTTTGCTGAAATTAACTGGGTACTATTAGACGTTTAAAGTTAAAGGGGGACGGACCTTTCCAGATGGCTCACTGCTCTGTGCACATCATCTCTCTTCCCTCCATCGGAAGCATTGCTGTGTGTAAACCATCGTGCCTTCATCTTTATGTGCACGATTTCCTTCAGTCCTTGCAGCAGCTCAGTGAAGAAACTGAACTTTCAGGGACTTTCTGCCTGTGAATGGCAGAGACAGGTTCAAAACCACGTTAGTCTGATACTGAAATCCATGGTCTCAACAATTACCATGCTATACTGCCGTCAGGGAAGTGGTTTGCTTTTTTAAATTGTCATCCTTGTGGTTTTATATGATGATTTGTTTTTTTAAGACTCTTGAGAAAAGATAAATTAAAAATACTGGGTTATGGGACTTCCCTGGCGGTCCAGTGGTTAAGATTCCACACTCCCAACGCAGGGGGGCATGGGTTCGATCCCTGGTTGGGGAACTAAGACCCACATGCCTCACGGCGCGGCTAAAAAAAAAAAAAAAAGTTAATACTTAATCTGTTGGGAATAAATACAATGTTTTACAGTTACTTTTTTTGTGGTCAGGATCAGTAAAAGGCTAAAAGAGTGGACGAGCATTTTAAAAAAATTCGCTGTTGAATGTCTATATATTCTTACATTTTTAAGGTAAAAATTAAACTTGAAAGGAAATAGATTGTGCCATCAAACTCTCGGAAGAATTACCTGCAGACCTGTTGCTGCCCCTCCCTTCCCCTCTTCCTGTTCCCACAGCACCACCTGCATCTCTTCCTGGAGTAATTGCCTTTCTTGCATTTGTTGGTTGATTGGTGGTCTTCTCCATCTCACCCAGTCTGACTCGCTCAATGCTCTTTCCCCAGCACCGGCCTGACACGGTGCCTGGCCTGTCGTTGGTCTTCTAGAATTATATGTGGATTGGATGAAGGAATCTGAACTCTGAGCAAAGTCTTGGAAAGGATAAATATTTAGCAGTAAAGATTTGGAATCTTGCTCTTAAGCCCGTGTAGTCCTCTTTATCGTGCAGACTGTTTTCTTCTGTGTTTCTTCGTTACGCTGGAGACCATTGCAGAAACATTCTCTGGCTCTGCTTCCAGGGGCGAGCACATGGCAGGAGTGCGTGTCCAGCGGGCACACCGCACTGTCCTCCGGCACAGGTGGGCCGTGTTCGCATCTCAGCCATGCCCTTTTCAGAACACTCTTTTAAAAACAAGTGAATATTAGGTATGTGTTCTTTTTAATTACCGCCACTGATGTATGTAATTTGAAAATTAATGTTGCTGTAATTATACCGATAGACTGAATAGTTATTCCCAGCTTCTTAGTCAGACAAATTAAGCTGTCTTTATGAATTCTTTTTCAAAGCCTCAAAGTGGTTAAGGAATTGGGAGGTTGCAGAATTAAAGCCTTTGTTCTCTGGTTAATTTAGTATGAGTTAGCAAATGTAATCGATTTTTAAAATGTGGCATCAAGATTAGATTTCCCTTCAAGGAGAACTTTTGGTCTCTGTTCTCTCTTGCCAGCGGTTTCTAATTTATAACAAACAGCTCACTTGGGGTCACATTCAAAACTGGAAATTAAGTGATTTGTTTGGGTTTGCTGACAAGGAGCTAAATGCTTTTAAATCTGGGACATTCTCCTCTGGGACCACAGATGCCCTGATTTTGAAAGAGATACGTGCATTATCTTGTCTACTATCGTATGTCCCCGTACTTAACATAGTACCTGGCCTGACGGTGCTCACTGATTTTTTTTTTTTTTAGATGAGTGAGTGAATGAATGAACGAGTAAATCTAGGTCACTAGGAAATAGAACAGAGAAATGTATGTAACCTTTCTGTTTCTCCACTGTTGAGACTGTTCGTGTCTTTCTCTTGCTGCCCTCACACTCCACTGTGGGCTCATAGCCCCTATCCCCACCCCTCCCCCATCCCGCCCCTCCCCCATTTGCCCCCTGGCGGCGTCTGGTTTCTCTGCACTGAGACCTCCAGGTGACCAATCCTCAGGCCCATCCTCTGTTGTTGACGGATGTGTTACTCAGGGGAAGTACTGCTAGCGTCTGACTGGGCAAGTCACCCACATCTGCCGTGTGGGTGAGAATGAACATGTCAGGCCAGGTGAGATGGAGAAGAGGGCTGATAAATTAATAAATGCACGGAGGACAGTTGCTACACAGGGAGCTCCAGAGGGTGCTCTAGGATCAAGATGGGGGAGGAGAGGCAACAGTTTGTAGGTAATTTTTCCAAGTTTGGCACGCCGGGATCCACACCTCCTTTTTTCAAAATAACTGTATTTATATTTTATTTTTGGCTGTGTTGGGTCTTCGTTGCTGGGTGCGGGCTTTCTCTAGCTGCAGAGAGCAGGGGCTACTCTTCATTGTGGTGTGCAGCCTTCTCATTGCGGTGGCTTCTCTTGTGTGGAGCTCGGGCTCTAGGCATGTGGGCCTCAGTAGCTGTGGCACTCGGGCTCAGTAGTTGTGGCTCATGGGCTCTAGAGTGCAGGCTCAGTAGTTGTGGCACACGGGTTTAGTTGCTCCGCAGCATGTGGGACCTTCCCGGACCAGGGCTCGAACCCGTGTCCCCCGCACTGGCTGGCGGATTCTTAACCACTGTGCCACCAGGGAAGTCCCTAAGGAGTATTTTTGATGTGGACCATTTTTAAAGTCTTTATTGAGTTTGTTACAATATTGCTTCTGTTTTATGTTTTGGTTTTCTTGGCCCCGAGGCGTGTGGGATCCTAGCTCCCCGCCCAGGGATCGAACCCGCACCCCCTGCACTGGAAGAAGTCTTAACCACTGGACTGCCAGGGAGGTCCTTATACCTCCTTTTGACTTTCTGTGTCTGACACCAGGCACTATGGATTATTTTGTTACAGCTCATGGTCTAAACCTCCCTTCCCTTCTCTCTCTGGTCTGTATAGCTTGGGGTCTCATCGCCATGTGGACAGCTCCAGGGCTCCATCTCTAGTCCAGATGCCTCTCGTAGGCATCAGACCCACACACTGTCTGCTGGACTCTCCACGGGGCTCTAGCTCTGTATTCTGTCCTACAGAACCCTGCAGGATCTGGCTCCAGCGTACCCGCCAGGCTCCTCCCATCTCTAACTATATGCTCCAGTAATACTGCACTTCTCTTAGTTCCAGAAGGTGCCATGTTTTCTTGCTCCTTTGAGCTTTTGTACATCCTCTGCTTGGAATATTCTTCTTTCCAACATTCTTTTTCTGGCTAACTCTTATTCATTCTTCAGCAGCTTAGACATCACTTCTTTTTTAAAAAAATTTATTTATTTAATTTATTTATTTTTGGCTGCATTGGGTCTTCGTTGCTGGGCGTGGGCTTTCTCTAGTTGCGGCGAGCGGGGACGGCTCTTCGTGGCGGTGCATGGGCTTCTCATTGCGGTGGCTTCTCTTGTTGCAGAGCATGGGCTCTAGGTGCACGGGCTTCAGTAGTTGTGGTGCGCGGGCTTAGTTGCTCTGCAGCATGTGGTATCTTCCCGGACCAGGGCTCGAACCCGTGTTCCCCACATTGGCAGGCGGATTCTTAACCACTGCGCCACCAGGGGAGCCCGACATCATTTCTTCTGAGAACATTTCCTGCTCCCAACACTCCAAGTCTGGGTTTGTATATCCCCGGTGACATATTTTCTATTATGTAGTTTGAGCATTTATTACACTGTTATAATTGCCTGTTCATCTCTTATTAGACTGTGAGATCAGTGAATACTTTGCTGTTTCTTTTCCGGGCCTAACTCAGAATGGAGTGTTTTCTTGAATGTTTCTATCCCATTTGAGTTCCTTATAACCTCAGGGTTTACCCTAGAGCAACCCCTTTTATAAATCACTTCTGTGTTTCTTTCTGGGCACTTCCTGTCCATCCTTTGCACATCTACCGGATCAGGAGCCCTAAGGTGCTGTTTGGCTAGCATCACTTCCCCGTACTGTGAAATTCATTGTTTTCCTTGGTCCTGTTCTCCACAAGGTAAAACCACTAGGCAGTCAACATGTGTGTTCCTTTTCTATATTTCTGTCTCAATTGAATGCATCTGCATTTTCTTAATGACCAAGCTGGATAAAGTGACAGTTTGGAGTTCTCACTCACCGTCACTAACTGAGCCCAAACACTGTCAGTGTCATTTAGAAACCGAGCAGGGGAAGAAAGTAAACCTTGTGCGCTTTGGATTAATACTGGATAGGTCGGTATGATAGTTAGCTCACCCTCATGTCCACCTTACATGTGATCCTCCCCTTTCTTTACTCCTCTTTTTCCCACTGCCCATGCTTCAGTGTAGACCCATTTTACCTCTGTTTGAAGTTTCGTCGTCCCATCTAACTGACCCGTGACCCCCAGTTCTTTCTTCTTGCTATCATTTGTGGAGATGAGATGAAAGCACTCTCTAAACTGGAAGCACGCACGTGTCAGTCATGAGCTTTAACATGCCAGCAGGACTCTTTCTCATAAAGCTACTCATGCTGCCCGTGTGAGATCTTCTGTCCCGGGCCGCCTCAGTCCAGGGGGTGTCCCCGTGGAACGGGGGGTGTGGGTCATCTCTGTGTGTGCACTCAGCGTCGTGTAATAGAACGCACTGTTTATGAGTTCGCTCCTCTCCTGCATACCTTGGGTGCTGGAACCATGTTTTCTTCATCTTGCATGTGTCTCCCTCGCTCTCCCCCTACCACTGCCCAGCGTAGGCCTGGCACATAGGAGATAAACAACCTGTAGCATCGTGTAGGTATTAGCCGAAGACCTCTGGTGCTTCTGTTCCCTCTGCTGGAGTTGTCCTTCCCTCCCGCCTCCAGCTGTGGAATCCTTCCTAGCTGACAGCCTCTGATGCTGGAATACCTCGCTACCTAAAGTACAGTCTGGACCAGTGGCAGTGGCATCACCTGGGAGCTGTTTGTTGCAGGTTAAGAACCTGGGGAAAGTGTTTATTACGTTTTTATTTCTGAATACAGGTGCTTGCGACCGGGCTCAGTGGTCTGTACTCTTCCCTGCCTGCCAAGCTGGAAGAGAAAGACGAGGAATGGCACTGCCTTCTGAAGGACGACTGGGTCCTGCTCCCTCCTCTGGTCCAGTTCATGAACTCCCTTGAGTTCTGCAACGCCGTCATTCAGGTGGGAGCAGGCAAGGAACCCTCTGTCGTGGTCCATTCAGGATACAAGCATTGTGAAGGATCAGTTGATAAACGTTCCTTTTCTTATTTCAATAAACGTTTATGGAATACTGATGCTTTACTTTAAGCCTACTGAATGTTCTCGAATGAGTAAAAGTGTTAGTTTAGAGGTTTCTGGGTAGTTTCAATTGAGAAAAAAAGAGTAGATTTTCTTTACCTTCGTTATAAAAAGTGTTAATTCTGTTTTGATTATCCACTTAACTATCAAAAATAAGTTCAATGCCTGACTCAGTAAATAGATATTTTTAGGCTTCTAAGTACTCCAAATTATACCACTTTCACTTCAAGGTCTTCTTGGGAGTCTACAAAGGAAAACACTTTATTTTGCTTAATGGTGCTTACTGCATAAAGAATATTGTTATTCCAATTGAATTTAGAAGAAGTTAAGCATCTTCTTAGCAACACAAATTAAATTTGATTTGAAATAGGCCTGCTTCGGGGAACAAACAACCACTGAACTCTAGTATATTGGCTTTTTGATTAGATTTTTACCTTCAGATTTCTTGTTACTGTTTTCAGTAAAAAAAAAAAACAAAACAGATTTTATAAATACACAAGGGTGTAGTAGGTTTTCATCAAAAAATGTTTTATTTCTATATAGCACAAATATTACCTTAATCTTGGATTTATTAAGAAATCAAATTTTCTTTATGGTGATTGTAAGGTGAAAAATGTTAGTTATAATCTGTTTATCTACCAAATAAAGAAATGGCTTCTGGAAGAAAATGCAAGTAAATTACTTTAGTTCCCATCTCATTTTTATTGCTAAGGCAAAGGAAATTTTATTTATGTATGAGATAAATGGATTGCATCTTAAGTTATTTTTTCCTTTAACATTACAGTCTGTCAATATTTTCTTGCAGAAGAACGTGGAAATAAAAAAGATGGAACTATTAGTTTCTCCCCAAATATACACAGAGAGAGAGATTGTTAGTAATTTAAAGATCTAGCCTCACTTCCCTAGAAATTGCTTTTTACTTTATTGTTTGATGCTATTTTTATTTTTTTAGAGAAGGAGAAAGCTAACGGGCATGGTTAAGAACAGAGAAATGATACATTTTGTATCATATTTTGAGATTGAAGCCATATACTTTTAAGATTTTTTGTTTGGGGGTATAAGTGAAGAGATTACAGTTGACCCCTGTATCTGCAGGTTCCACAGCTGTGGATTCAACCAACAGAGGATCTGAAAATATTTCGAAAAAAATCCAGAAAGTTCCAAAGGGCGCAAAACTTGAATTTGCTGTGTACCAGCAACTATTTACACAGCGTTTACATTGTATTTACAACTATGTATATTGTATTAGGTATTATACAGTAATTTAGAGATGATTTCCAGTGTATGGGAAGACGTGTGTAGATTATATGCAAATACTGTGCCACTTTATATAAGGGACTTAAACATCTGCCGACTTTGGTATCCTGGTGGGGGTGGGCATCCAGGAACCAGTTCCCTACAGACACCCAGGGATGGTTGTAATTATAAAAGATATTAGTAAGGCTTATCCATGCTAAATATATTTTGAAAATTAAATATAGGAAGTGTTGTACCTCTGATAATGTTTTCTGCTTTTTAACAGTATCTTTTTTATGAAAAAATTTTCTAAATGCTTTCTTCCCCAATATAAATGATTATCAGAAAATGCATTTTCAAAATGAGAATTTTTTTTCTGCTACCAAAATGAATGTTTTTAATTGTCTATTTTGACAGTTCTTATTATTTTTTTAATTAGTCACAGGTTGAGATAGGACATAGAGGAAGTTATGGAGCAAAAATTATACTTTCCAGTTTGTCGACTTTAATTTATGAGTCCCTATACATAATCAGTCTATTTATTATTGTTTTTTCAGATAGAAACTTAAAATAACCCGTTTTAAAATTTGAAAGTCCAGGCTGTTTATAATGGGATAAACCATCTGGAAAAATTACATGTTGGTTTGAAGTCTGGGTTTTTCCTTAACCGTGGAATAAATGGCCAAAATTTGGATTTCCTTCTTGAATTCAGGATGTACACAGAAATGGTTGATTTTAAGAAGACCTAAAGATTGTGCTCCTTATCTTTTTCATGACTGCCGTTTCTCTCTTAGGTGGCTCACCCCTTGATTCGTAATCAGCTCGTCAATTATATTTACAATGGATTCTTGGTACCAGTCTTGGCTCCAGCTCTCCATAAGGTCAGTGATTGGCTGATGTAATCTTCTACCTGTTTCTAGTACAACTGATGGAAACTGAGGAAGGTGAACACAGTGTAATTGACTTGATGGCGACTTTAGCCTTATTTTCCTTCTCATTCCATCCATATTCCTTACCAGTGTCAATTACAGGTCTTAATGCCGGCAACAGCTTAAGTCTGATGGGATACATTTGATGTCATAGAACAGGACATTGTGAATGTCCAGTAAGGGAGTCTAAACAAGCATTGGCAACTGGACTGGCTCTTGTGTCTACTTGAGTTCATAGGTAGTGGCTACTTGGAACTCTCTGTGAAGCTGTCCTCTGAGCTTAAGAGGTCTGTCATAGAGAGTGTGAGGCTTCCTGTGGACATGGAGAGGGGCACTGGTGGCACAAGTGCCCTGGAGCTGCCATCTACTTAACAGAACATAGTTTTTTATTATAACAGCTTTGTGACAGCAAAAATTAAAGCGAAGCCAAGTGAAGGTCCCATCAAAGGTTGGCTGTCTCATTAGCATCACTCTGAATTCCTTATGACGCTCTCATTTCATGGAATAAATCAACTGATATCTTTTCTTTTGTGAGCTATCAGGAGACATCGTGGACCTAGCATTCTAATTTTAAGGAGTTTTCTTTTTTCACTAAGTAAAGACACATATATAGTACTTAGTTCAGAGGATCCTTGTCAAGTTATTGGCATTGGCAGCCCTGGCAGGGAGAGAAGCAAGGAACAACGTATCACGTGCCTTCTGATGGAATGCCCACCTTTGTATATCTGGACGTTCCACTTCCATGGGCTCACGTTTTATAGAAGCTAAGAACACCTGATCATGGCAACTTGGAAGCCTGGCTGTGGTGATGATGGGAGTTCTCGTTTAGAGCAGCAGGTCTTGGTGGAAGATGTTCACCTCTTATCATTTAGTGCCTTTTGAGCACAGTAGCAATATTTTGCCAAACAAACAGGGTACTTGGTCTGACTAGGATTTTTGTGTTACTTCTGGGTTCAGGAGGTAATCTCGGTTGTGATTTCAACATATGGAGGGTTCCAGGTTATTTCACTGGTTTATGGGAACCAAGGAACCAAGTCTTTGAAATTAAATTTGTCTTGGGAAATATGGGACACATCTCTGGAAAATACAAACCTTGTATTTGTTTCTACCTTGTCCTTCTGTTAGTACCTTGCTGTTCTGGAGGAGGGGAGGGTGTCTGAAGGTCTCTAAGCCACTACATGGAGGAATTTTCCTTTATGGGGGAATAGAATGGTGCCCTGGAAATTCTTTGACAGTAATTATCCACATACTCTCTCGCGCATTCAGACTTTCTTCCTCATTTATTCCCATCCTTTTTCTCATTGACCAGCTGATATAAAATTATTTCCCAAGTCAGTATTATAATAGTGATAATTGTAATTATTATTTGTCCAGGACATTTTATGTTACTATAATTAGCATACCTTAATGTTACAAATATTAATGATAACTCTTTATCTACAATCGAGGATGAGATCCACCTCAGAGAGCTGTTAGGAGGCTCTGACTGGTCTCTGAGTACTTCTCCTTCATAGCACTCACCACTAGTGGAATTAAATCATTCAATGTGCGGGACCTTGTGTAATGTCTCCACAGTGCTCTGCCTGCTTCTTGAGGGTAAGCCGCACACCCGTTTTGCCGCCTGGGGAATCTCCAGCGCTGAGCACAGTCCCTTAGACCTGGGGGTTGAATAAACAGCACAAGGATGGAATGATGCTTGTTAAAGTGCTGGGCAGAGTGTTGGCACTCAGTACATTCCCAGACAGTGGTTCCTAGAGAAAAATAACAGCACCTACATGTGTTAACTAACATTGTTCTCAGTTATGCCCACAATTAAAATATGAGATTGAAAAATCATGAAGTTGTTAATACATGCTTATTGGGGGAAAAAACAGTCAATACTGAATATATAAAATACTAATGCTAAGCTAGATTTGAATTTCCCATCCCTAATAATATTCCTTAACTTTCACCCATTGCAGACCATTTCTCCCAGGGCTATTTAGCGACTAGGGAGAATATTTCCTTCCTAATTTATTTCGCTCCCTGCTTTTCATCTTCCATTGTTTGTGTTTTTATCACTTAGAATGAGGAGGTTTAGGACGAAGCAGGGCAGAGGAGGAAGGTGAACGGCCTCTCCGCTGACTCTCAGCTCCCTATGTGGCTGATGAAGAGAAGAGCCTCTTGTGAGCGGCACGACAGGGGCTCAGGGCGGAGGAGGGAAGTGCAGGGCTAGGTGTTTCTGAGGAGCTCCCAGGGGGAGCAGACACACTGTGTGTCCTCGCCTTTGACCCGGGAAGGGGCATCTGGAAGTCTCAGGGCTACTGGAGCGGCTCCGGTCCACATTTCTCATATTCAGTGTCCCTTGCCTTGAGGCTTATTTAATACCCTCCATAAATTTCCTTTGTGGACTATCTCAGCTCCCAATTTACGTCTAACATTTTAGTTGCCTGCAATCAATGGAGGCAGTTTGCAGGGGTGTCTCATAAATAGTATAGATAAATTCAGGTTTAAAATTTTTCCCACATCACAGTCAATACTCATAAACAATATTTCCACAGAATTTCTTAACCAGAGCTGAAGTCGTAACAAAGGGTTGAGGGCAGTAAAAGGTGGGTGTGGGGCTTTGACAAGTGAAGATCATCTCCACCTTTCTTCTCCCCTCTCTGGAGTCGCGTAACGTCACCCTGCCTCCGCACGGGTCCTGCTCGGTGCCGTCTTCATCCCGCGCTGGGGGATGGCCGTTTATTCTTCTGTGTTGGTGCAAAGGAGTATCTGGTTGGTTTGTTTTTTTTAAACGGCTGCATAGTTTAGCGTGGCTATATAGGCCCACAATCCCTTATTCACACTCAGACATTCAAAAAGCTCTGAAAGCTGAATGTTTTCAATAATTCTTATGGCAGTGCAGTCTAACCTTTGCTGAACTCCTTTGGTGGCAAACCCATACCTGCACTGTCTCTAGGCTATTTATTTTTATACCACTTGTTTTAATATTTGTATGTTTCGTGGAGGACATAGTACAGTAAGTCCCCTACATACGAACCTGCAAGTTGCGAATTTTCAAAGATGCACATGTGCGTTCGCGGGTCCAATCACATAAGTTGGTTCACGCGTCTGGCATACTTTTCAAGGTACTGTACTGTAAAATTAAAAATGTTTTATTTTTTGTGTTTGTTTTTTATGTATTATTCGTGTGAGAAGTATTATAAACCTATTGTAGTACAGTACTAATTAGCCGATTGTGTTAGTTGGGTACCTAGGCTAACTTTGTTGGACTTACGGACAAATTGGACTCATGAATGTGCTCTCGGAACAGAACTTGTTCATATGTAGGGGACTTGCTGTATTAATGTATTTGATTGTAGAGCTTTGCACCAGACCTGCTGGGTTTGTTATGTCAACTATGGCAGATGTACATATTACTTCCTGAAAAGTTTTGAATTCCAAAATGCACATGGTCTCCAGGTTTTGGACAAGGGATTGAGAACCTATTTTGGACATCTGGGGAAGGATACATTTCTGGAGATAGGTGAAAATCATACTTTGTAAAAGTCTTATTAAAGAAAATGATACCGTGTTAATATAGATCATTTAGGAATTAGATCCAGCCATACATACAGACATCCCATTGCATTGGGTTGGACAAAAAGTTCATTTCGGGTTTTCCTGTAAGATGTTATGGAAAAACCCAAATGAACTTTTTGGCCAACCCAATATAAGACTGGTTATTTATGACCTTAGATTCATGGGACCGCCCTTATTCAGCAAAAGCTAGTTCTACTGTCTTTATATGTTTAATATCAAAGCTCAGTTTTCAAGGCTGAATATTTATTGGGATGGTTGTATTAGTCTGGGTCCTCAGAGGAGAGGATGCCAAGGTAGGATTAAATGTGCAAGGATTTTATTAGGGGAAGTGCTTGTGAGAGAGAAAATAGGAAGCAAGGTGGGGAAGGCTGGGGGAGCTGTCAGACTGCAATGCAAACCTGACCCCGGGTGAAGGGAGGGGGGAGAGGTTGGCCAGAGTGTCCGAGACTTCTGTGCAGTGTGAGAAAGGCCTTCAGAGGAGGCCTGCGTCTCCCAGAACAGTTCTGCCTTAGCATCCCTAGGTAGAAGCTGCCAGTCTGTGCACTGAAACAGTGTCACTTCTGCCATGTTTTATTGTTCCTGGTAGTCGCAGAGCCCACCCACTTTCAAGGGGAGAGGACATAGACCCCACATCTTGATGATAGGAATGTCAAAGAATTTGTGGCCATATTCTGGGCAGGTTTACCACGGTCACCACCCTGAGACCGAATTTGTGCGTAAAGGGTCCGAGAGCTATATGCAGAGACCCCCCCTGATAAGAACCAGGAACCTCAGACGTGGGTCACAGCCAATCTGGGAGGGAGTCAGGGGAATAAATAGCCAAACTTCACTCTCCTCCCTGCCTCCGATCTCCTGCTGGACTCCACTGGGTGAACCAGATGGAATCCAGGTGGCAAGGGAATCGTGGAGAAAATTGGTGCATACAGGTGAATTGGGGCTCAGAGCAGGTGGAAAAGATGAAGAGTGGGTATGCATGGGCAAATGGAAGCCATCAGCACATGTGTGTACTCGCTTCAGCATTGTAGAGTGTTCATCAGCAGTGAGAGATGGCAACTGTAAGAGCGTGTTTGGGTTTAGTGCTTAAGTAAATTGCGGCTTAAAATTTTCTAGAAACACATAAGAAAGTACAGTTTAGAGTTACCGCCTAAGACTGTATACTGATCCTTATCCTCTGGAACCTAAAACATAGTTAGACTTTAGTGTGACAGGCAGATATGCCAACAACATATGAGACATGAATAAACAGCAGAGCAATATCTCAAGCACAGGTAACCATCACCAAGTCAAGCTTATCATTACACGGATTCACACAGAGGCAGGGTGTGTGGTGGAAGAGTTCTAGACCATGAGTCAGAAGATCTGGGTTCTAATCCTGGCTCTTGTATTTACTGCTGTGTGACCTTGTGCAAAGCTTTTAACCTCTCTGAGTCTCATTTTCCTCTGTTGCACAGTGGAGATAGTAACACTCCTCTTGCCTCAAACATGAGAGCATTCTTTTTTTTTAACATCTTTATTGGAGTATAATTGCTTTACAATATTGTGTTAGTTTCTGCTGTATAACAAAGTGAATCAGCCATATGTATACATATATCCCCATATCTCTTCCCTCTTGCGTCTCCCTCCCACCCTCCCTATCCCCCCCCCCCAGGTGATCACAAAGCACCGAGCTGATCTCCCTGTGCTATGTGGCTGCTTCCCACTAGCTATCTGTTTTACATTTGGTAGTGTATATATGTCCATGCCACTCTCTCACTTCGTCCCAGTTTACCCTTCCCCCTCCCCGTGTCCTCAAGTCCATTCCATGAGAGCATTCTGAAAGCAGTATACTGTCACACGCAAAGGTATTATGGTACTCACTCCAGGACAGAGTCTGCCATCTCATATGCAGGCAGAGGGTAATATCGTGTGTTCAAAGACCACTTGGTGAGTGTGCGCTGGGTGCAAAACATGTGATCAGACCCTGTGGGGAGATGGAGGTGACTGAAAACCCCTCTCATCTCCGTGGAGCTTGTGATCTGGGACCCAGGAGACGGACAGGCCAACCACAAACTCCAAACAAGATGGACTAAGATAAGTGCCGTGACAGAGAAAGCAGCAGGGGTGGGTGGGTGAGGGGTGCGCTGTGACACGGAGTGGGTGATGAGGGAGAGTGACTGGGTGCTGACCCATGAAGGTGAGCATCTGGGGAAGGACATCTGGGGACAGAGCGCTGGCAGGACCCAAGGCTCGGAGGCTGTGTTTGGATACACTACACCCGGAGTGTGGCTGTGCAGGGGAGGCCCAGGAGGATGGGGGCTGGGCAAAGGCCCTACCCTGACTCCCAGGGCAGGTGAGCTCTTACGTCCATAGCAAGGAGTTTTCAGTGCAGGGGGCTTCCGATGGTGAGGCGCTCAGGGACAGTCCGGTGGGGACAAAGTTAGGTCGGCGGGTGCACTGGCATTTTGGGAAGCATGGTGGGGAACTGAAAAATCAGAAAGGAAGGACTTTGAAGAGAAGTGAAGGGTTGAGGGGAAGGGGCTGGAGAAAGTAGGGATGCAGGGAGTAAAGGCTCCAAGGAGAAGAGGTGGTCCCGGCCCCCAAGCATCAGATCCTCCGAAGAACCTGAGACAGCAGACTGCCGCTCCCCGGGCACCACCGCCAGCGTTCCTCTCGCCACATCATTAAATGCACTTTAAACATTTGTTTAAAATATTGGGATTTTAAAGAATCGCTTTATTTACAAACCTGAGGCTTCTGACTCCTGGACCAGAGTTGCCTGCTTTCCCTCTGACCTCCACCCTCCAGACTCTGCTGTTCTCCTTCAGAGTCTGTCTGACCTCTCTCCTTTCCTGCCCTACATGTGGGTGTGCCCAGGGCTTGGGCTCTGCTGATCAGCCACCAGCTGGATCCCTTTGCCTGAGTTACCTGCCATGCCCTCAGACGTAGAATATCAAAAGCAACACTCATATTCTCTTTCCGGGCCACCTGAGCGCAGCCTCTGCACAATTCCTTTGTGTGAATGACATCATTTCCCCTAGTTACCTGGTCTAGAAACCTTGATTATTCTTGAATCTCTTCTCATGCTCCCCCCTGCTACAAGGCCAGCCTTTTCCCATAAGGTTCTTTAGTCTGATCCTTTTTGTTTCTTCTCCCAACAGTGTCCATGTAGGTCACCCTCTGTACATACCTCGACCACACCTTGACATGGGTCTCATTGCTACGACTTCTTTCTTCAGGTTCTTGCACCCATAGCTACTGGATTAAGTTTTCTAAACACATCTTTAAATGCACCACCTTCCCCTGAAACCTTGAGTGGCTCATTTCCTACGTCTCCTCAGTGTGCACGCTGCTCCAGGGCCCCCCTCCTACCCGCCTCGTTCTTATGTCGGGGCCTCTCCTGTACTTAGTCTGTTCCGTTTGCTTGTTCTTCTCCTGTCGGGTCTTACTGTCTCTTCAAGGGGCAGCCTAAATCCCACTCCTGCCTGCAGCTGTCCCTGACTTTGGGGCTCTAGGCTGTCTCTTGTCTAGAATCTGTAGCTCAGTGTCTGTCAGTGGTCATTGGACACTGAGCATGTGCTACTGTCTCTTGTTCAGCATATTCTTGGCATTTGACTCTGTTTCCCCACCTCTATCTGAACCCCCTGGAATAGTCTCTATCTGCATTTCCCAAACAGTGTGCCAAGGAACCCTGGGCTTCTTGGTGGGAGAACTCAGTGAAAAGTGCCTACATTTATGAGGGAAATACAGTGACACCTGTTGGACACCACGTGAATTAACCAACTTGAAATAAGCCAGTTTCTGCATTAAATATACATTCCTTTCAGTATGGGCATACTTTCTGCAAAACCGAGTTTTTGTTGGGTGCTGTGCTTAAAAGCAAGTATCCCATGAAAATCCACGTGGAACAGGGTGGGAGGCTGGCAGTGTCCAGTCTGATTCTGAGGTTCGAGTGCCCAACAGGAGTTAAGTTGTTAGGACCTAACCACATAGTAAGTTGTTTGGACTTAAATCCATAATAGATGGGATGGTTGGGTATTTCTTCTGGCTTAGGGGTGCTGTGAAAAATTACTGATACACTGAAGGTGCCAGAGACTGAGAAAATTTCAGAACCTCTGGTTTGTGTTGTATGTTTTTTGGTGCCTCTATAGCAGGGTTTGGCAACTACGACCTGTGGGCCAGGTCTGGCCTGTGGCCTGTTCTTCTATATCCTGAATGTTAAGAATGGTTTTTACATCCACCTACAGATGAATGATTAGACAAAAACATGGTATATACATACAATGGAATATTATTCAGCTTTAAAAAGGAAGGAAATTGTGGTACATGCTACATCATGGATGAACCTTGAGGACATTATGCTAAGTGAAATAAGCCAGTCATAAAAGACAGATACTGTATGATTCCACTTCCATGAGGTATCTAGAACACTTAAATTCATAGACACAGATTAGAGTGGTGGTTGCCAGGGGCTGGGGGAGGGGAGGATGGGGAGTTGTCTAATGGGTAGAGAGTTTCAGCTTCGTTAGACGGAAGGAGTTCTGGAGGTGGATGGTGTTGTTGGTTTCACAACAATATGAATGTACTTAATACCACTGAACTGTACACTTTAAAAAGGTTAGAATGGCAAATTTTATATTATGTGTACTTCACCACAATTTTTAAAAAGAATTTGTTTACGCTTTTCCAAGATTTTTTTAAAGGAGTATATGACAGAGACTGTATGTAAATTGTGAAATCTAAAATATTTCCTTTCTGGCCCTTTACAGAAAAAGTTTGCTGATCCTGGCAATAGGGGGTAGCGTGGTGTCCTGGACATTTTAGGTGATCAATAAATGTTTGAGGATGATGATAATAGTAGAAGAAAGTCTCCAGGTAGAGAGAGATGCCGCCCCCCACCCCCCTTTCTTTTTTTTTTTTTTTGAACGTAGTGGTCAGGCTGAGGAGCCACAGACAAGCCCAGAAGTGGAGCAGGCTGATTGGCTTTGTCTCCAGCTTAGAGGAATCCTTGTCCAGACTGTCGATTAGGGGCCCTGGGCTGGCGGGAGACCGGTGCATGGTTGGCAGTAGCAGCCAAAGATGGCTTCAGTGCTGCCCTGGCCCCAGCAAGGTTACAGGAGGGGGCGGAGTTGCATACAGAGCGTGCTGGGCCCTGTCATATTATTTCTGTCAAGTTTCTTGTAAACTAGGATGTTCTGTTTTGTGGGTTATTTTGGCTCCTTTATTTGGAAACTGTGAGGGAATTAGGGCAGAAGTTTGGGGCTCTCTGTGATGGTTGGAGGTGGAGACCTTGAGGGGAGTGTGCTGAAATAAAGGATGGAGGGAAGGAAAATTAATGACACACCATTCTTTTCCGATGGCAGCTCACAGGCGCTAGGTGCAATACCCATGACCTCAAAGAAAGCCCGTACCTTTGGATTTTGCGGAGAGCAGCCAGCAGTGTTTCATTCAGCAAATTATTCCATACACATGCACTTGGAAAAACAGAAGCAAAAAACCCACCAGAAACACTGATTTTTCCACCATCTCTTGTGTGCTAAAACCATGTTTGAACAATATATACGGGTAGACTAGTTGCAGCCATTTCCTTAAAGGCATGCATGTGTGCTGGCTTCTTATAAGCCACTGTGGAGCCCATTTGTTTTATTTTTTTTAATTTTTATTTTCTTTTTCTTTTTCCTTCCCCCTCCCCATATCCTCAAGTTCATTCTCTAGTAGGTCTGTGTCTTTATTCCCGTCTTACTCCTAGGTTCTTCATGACATTTTTTTTTTCTTAGATTCCATATATATGCGTTAGCATATGGTATTTGTCTTTCTCTTTCTGACTTACTTCACTCTGTATGACAGACTGTAGGTCCATCCACCTCATTACAAATAACTCAATTTCGTTTCTTTTTATGGCTAATATTCCGTTGTATATATGTGGCCCATTTGTTTTAGAATCTCATCTTCCAAACACACACATACATATTCATGATCTATATCCTGTGAGCTCAATAATTCATGGCTTATTGACTTAGGCTGATGGATGGAAGTTTTCTGGGGACTAGAGAAGATGGAAATTTTGAGAGGCTGGGAGCAGCCACACCTGTGAGTCTCCCACTTGCTCTTTGTGTGTCTGTGGGTGCAGTGGGCGGGGACCCCTTTAGAACCCAGTGGGGCTCCCACTAGCCAGGGATGTTTTTGACTTTCATGCCCAGTGAAACTAGTGACTGAAGATTTTAAGAGCAATTGCGTACCGTCTTCAAATTATCACCGTTAATGAGTGTTAATGAGCTATAATTGGGTGCTGAGTGTAGAGGAGGTTTACACTGGTCCCTTCTGCCGGTGTTTCAGTCTCCAGCGAGGAGTGGACGGAGCAGCCTGTCACTTAACTGTCACTTATATCCGTCCTTCTCCACGCATCTCTTGTCTGGGAGATGGTGGGGGGGCTCAGGATGGCAAGAGCATAGAGACAAGTCCCCTCCTTGCTCTTCTGGCAGACTTCCTGTTGCTTTTTGGGTGCCTAGCAGGTTGGTGCCCTTCATCACTCTGCTATCATCTATGTCACCTCCAGAAGACAAATACCGTGACGTTTTATGTCTGGTTTCCAATAATGCTGTAAAATTTCTTCGATCAGGTCATTCCCCTTACAGTGGGAAATTGGAAGAAGGAGGAAATTAGGATGTCATCTTGGCCCTGGAAATTTGAGATTTTATTTTTCAAATCTGGTGGTTCTTTGCTAAATCTTTTATAGTTTTCCGTTGAGTCATGGAGCTCTATGCTAGACTCCAGCTCTGGGGTGAACCGTACTGAAAACTGTAGAGGGATCATATTTTGTTCTCTCCCTTTCCTATCTCTATTTATGCATTTCAACAATTTGCTTTTTTTTTTTTTTTTTTTTTTTCGGTACGTGGGCCTCTCACTGCTGTGGGCTCGCCCATTGTGGAGGACAGGCTCCGGACGCGCAGGCTCAGTGGCCGTGGCTCACGGGCCTAGCCGCTCCGCAGCATGTGGGATCCTCCCGGACCGGGGCACGAACCCGCGTCCCCTGCATCGGCAGGCGGACTCTCAACCACTGTGCCACCAGGGAAGCCCAACAATTTGCTTTTTAAAATGCATTCTCTACATTATTGACCCAACCTCTGCAATCACTGAAGGCTCCCAAATGCTGTCCTGCTCTTTTTTCTGCTAGCTCCTTATCTTCTTCCTGCAGTGATGTTGAACTGTCCTTGTTCATATGGAACTTTGTTTCTCACCATGCCTGGAGTAAACGAGTTACTTGGAATGATTCTCTTCTCCACTGTGCTGAAAGCATAGCTGTGTGCCCACCTGGGCCCACAGATGCTGGTCTGTGTGAGGGGAAGGGCTCTCAAGCGTGTCCTGGTGAAATGAGGTTATTCCTCTTGGAAGCTGCTGCCGTGGCCTCACAGCCTCTGAGGCGGCTCCAGCGGGCTCCAGGGCACGGAGGGGTCCCTCCAGGGCCAGCTGGCAGCGGGGGCAGCCGTGCGCTGTGATGTGTGAGCTCAGCAGGAAGGCTTGGGGCACCTGGTGCCACCTCAAGCTCATATATAGCATTGTGGTTCCTGTCCGATGCTGGGGATCCAGGGGTGACTGAGGATCTGGGATGGCGGGGACAGAGCCCAAGCAATCATTCTGTCTCCTGTTACCCTGGACTCCACAGGAGAGTTCTGTGGAAACAGAGGGGCCAGATGTGATTATCGCTGTCGTCCATCAGAAAGGGCAGTCGAATGAGATAATTAAAAGGCCCAGTCCTGTCGTGGGCCTGCAGCTATGTGACACTGTTAAACTTGGATTGAAAAAAATCATATTAAGCGGGCCAGGTTGAGACAGCCTAAATTAATAATTGCTATTTCCAACGAGACCCAGCTATTAAACAGACCTAGAAGATTTCAGTGACAGTTATAAGAGGCTTTGACTTGGAAATACTTGATTTATTAATTGAAAACTGAAAGTATGTGCAATCTAATACATTCTATTAATGCATTATATTTGGTTAATACAATTCGGGGAAGCAATCTAGCTTAACGTTGCGAGAAATGGCTTTTGAGATTGACCTTAGTTGGAATTCTGGCTCTTGGCTATTTAACTAGCAGTGCCTTGTGGCAAGTGCCGTCATCTGTGTATATGTGTCACCTGCGGGTAATAACACCTACCTTATTGGGTTCTTGTGAGGAGTAAACGAGATGCCGCATTGAGCGAGCTTATTGTCTCTGGCACTCAGTACTAAATACATATTACCTATTAACTTAACCAGCTGGGTCTCTAAATGAGACATCCCTCCCATGGTACTGTATGTTCCTGGACAGTGAGTTGTGGTTTGTTTTTTTTTTTTTACCATCTTTAGTACTATCGTGTTTTGATTTTAGATAATATGCTTATTGTTCCTTAGCAGATTTTTACATTATTTCGTAGACAGCATGACTTTGGATTTACTCTTCCCTTATTTCCCTCAGAATGTGATGTCAATTCAGTTGTTCATAGAGTTATTTCCCACTTTGTTCTAATTCTCAGGGTCAGAGGTTCTCAAACGTAAATGTGCGAAAACAGTTCCCTGGGAACTTCGTACATGTAAACTCCCGAGGGCTGGGTGTTTGGATTTCATGGGTGAGGCTGAGGCCCAGGAGTTCACACTTTAGCCAACACCCAGGTGCTCCAAGGGCCACACTCGGGTGACCACACTGATCTGTGACCTTCTGCTGGCCCTTTGGCTGTTCATGCTTTTTTATTGAAGTAGGATTTGGAAGACATGGCTTCTAGTTTGTTTTTTTTTTTTTTTGCGGTACTTGGGCCTCTCACTGTTGTGGCCTCTCCCGTCGCGGAGCACAGGCTCCGGACGCGCAGGCTCAGCGGCCATGGCTCACGGGCCCAGCCGCTCTGCGGCATGTGGGATCTTCCCAGACCGGGGCACGAACCCGTGTCCCCTGCATCGGCAGGCGGACTCTCAACCACTGCGCCACCAGGGAAGCCTGGGTTCTAGTTTTATGTGTGATTGCAAGGATCTTAACTCACTTAAGGATTCAGTTTTTTCATGTGTAGTAATCCCACCCTGTCAGCTTCCCAGGACTGTGGGGAACATCAGACAAGAAGGTAGATAACAACAGTCTGGGAAGCCGTGAAGCCTCTTCCAAGTGAGCAAGGTGTTAAAATGGGGATGAGGTTCTGCTCTGCCCAGTCTGGAGCTGTTTTAGCCAGCAAGGCAGATGTGAAAATAGTTTGCATAATTTAAAGACTTAGTAATCATAATATCTAAAGGTTGAGTAGTGAAAGAAGATTGTTGGGTTCTAGGAATGTGTTTCTGCCCCTGATGTGTGCATGGTGTTTGATTGAGGGAAGTACCTCTCTGTTCAGGATGCTGGGCAAGTGCTACTACTCATCACCCTGAAATCAGCTCCGCACTCCTGTGTAATGCTGTTAAGATATGCAAGCAGTGACGTCAATACCATAAAAACTCCTTTCAAATGGAAATGCTGTCAGCTTGGCAGTGGGAATACTGGCCACTCACTGATGTCATGTGTATCCCAGAATATTACAGGGCATTGCCTTTCCACTGCCGACCTGGTCTTACCAGGTGCTTTGGTGCTGTGGGCAGAAGGGAAAAGGAGGTTGTACCTGGAGGTTACACAATAAAGAGGAGATGGGCAGATTTTCTCGGGTTGACTGTAACCATTATTACTTTTTCACTTCTCATACTGTATGTTAAGTGGAAAGATGACATGTACAGATATTTAGATCCATACACAAGTATTCTTTTCTCTTTATCAATATATAGAAAACCTAGGAGAGTCCATTGTTTATCCCAGAGCTATCACTTGTGGACCAACTGTGGCACAAGATGATATGTCTAGTATTTATTGTGGAAAGCATCTGAGAATGTGGCAGTAGATTATCATAGAAGCTATTGAAACATTCACCTCTTTTTTTTTTATCCTAAACAAAATCTTGTAATGAATATCTAAGGTCTTGCACTAAGTTTCCAGCCCGCTTTAAACGCTGTATCTTTGGATATTTTGTAGACATGGAGGTTCCAGGTAAGGCACGTGGTGTGTGTGCAGCCAAGGCCTGGGCATATTGTTATATGAATGAAAATCTAAATACTTCCCTCCATTTTGCATGTTCACAGAACAAATAGTGAACTGACCGGCCATAGGATTCATGATGTCATCACCTTGGTGTTGACAGCTTCATGGTGTCTTGGGGGCATCCTTGTCTCTACACTGCCGTATCTAATGCTGTGCCAAAACAAATAAAAACAAAAACCAAACAATACTGGCCTGAGTAAACAGACTGAAAATAGAGAGCAAAGAGGAGGGCAGATTTATTCATTCATTGACACAAACCTAGACGTAGTGGTATCCAGTGAATAAGGTCTTTGCAAAGGGTTTAATACGATGTGGACTTGAGAGTCAGGCCACCAGGGTCGATACCTCAGCTCTGCCGCTTGCTGGCTGTGTGCCCTTGGGCAGAACCTTTAACCTCTCTGAGCCATTTTCCTCATTTCCATTTGTAAAATGGGGGTGATAATAATAGTGCCTACCTTATGGGATTTGTGAGGATTGAATGGCTTTAGAATGATGCCCGGCACAGAGTGCTTTGTATGCGTTAACTCTGTTATAACGATTTCTATATTTATTATGTACTTGTTGGAAAATCATAATTTTAGATGACCCAGCAGTGCTTTCATTGATCTGTAATACTATACTGTAATACTACTATTATTATTATCTGTATCGACATGGCATTTGGCACACTGCCAGGAGGAAATGGGCAGAGAACTGTAGACATCAAGGTACTGGAGAAATAACTTGGACGTAGACTTGGTAGAGCCCGACTCTGAATCTTCCCCTGGCCAATCCCAGTGTCTTCCTCGTGCTCTCTCCATAGACCCTCTTCTCCAGCTCCCCTGGGCCATTTGCTATACACTGAGTGCGAATTAGCCTTCTAGTTAAAAGCCTGTGCTTATGCTTCCCTCTACTTGAGCGGCCTTTCTCCTGAGACTATACTTACCCCAATCCTTCTCCTCCTCCAGGATCCTGACCATATGCCACCTTCTGGAAGTCTTCGTGATCAAGCCAGAAGTAGGCAATCACTCCTCACTTCTTAGAGTTTGGCTGGTATCACTCACGTGGCACTTCAAGATCCCCTCGTACGATCATTATGGGTTTAATGTCTTACCTGTGCTCTCAGGAGGTAGATGCCATGAGCGTAGAGACCATACATGTGTATTTATTCATCTCTTCATTGAGCAAGTATTGTGGCAGCATACCTAGCACACTGCGTTGTGCATAATAGGTATTGTACTGTTTTCTGAATAAGAGTGAATGTGTGAACATGGATGTGGTGAGCAGGTGCGGCGGGGGTGTGTGTGGAGCAAATATGAGGGAGTGAGGAGAAAGCTGAAGAGAGATGGGATGGTTTAGAGCTGTCTTGGTCGCGTCAGGTTGATGAACTGGTGTTTCGCTGACAGCGGGCGGCGTGGAGTGGAAGACAAGTGAGGAACTTGAGGGAAGGGGCGTTGAGGATTGGCTAGAGGTGACTTTTGCTGAAAGAGAGACAATGCTTATTTGTTGTGGAGGTCCAGAAGGGAAATGACCAGATTTGAGACAGATATTGCTGGGAAAATGTAAAGGAAGACATAGATATTTTACAGAAAGAAGCAGAAGGAAAATGAACAAAAAATATATTGAAGAATCAGTGATGGCTCTAAGATTCATGTCTGAAACATGCTCTCCACATCTTCGTATAATGAAATTATACGAAGCGGGCAAACTTTTCCGTATTGTTTTTGGCTTTAGTTGCCTATGAGATATCAAGTTTAAAATAATTGACAGTATATGGTTGCCATGGTTAGTTATCAAGACATCAAACTATCTGGGTAAGATGTGTGATACTTATATTTGTGTTAAACGCTTTAATAGAACTAGTAGATTTAGCTGTGCAGTTTTTCCTAGAACTTGAAGTTTAGAACTTTAAAGTCCACGGGATTTCAGTTTCGTTGGGGAGCTACGTGTGGACCGGGGTGTGTGTGTTTCTCATCTGTGTCCATGTCCTTATTCCCTGACAGTGGTGGCCCGATGCTTGGCACCCAGTAGGCACTCATCTAATAGATATTTTTCAGTAAAGGAATTAATAACATCTCAGTTTTTCAGTAAGTGAATTAATATCTAATTTATACAAATTTCAGATTGGATGGATTTCATGAAACATATCCTTTGTGTTTAAAGTTCTTGCCACATCTAAAATGCAGAGATTGGATTGGAGATAAAAACGTAACGCGCTATGCACACTCATCGAATTTTAGCGCTAGACCTAATTCCAGAGTTGGTCTAGTCCCAGCTCCTCGTTTTTCAGATGCCAACATTGAGGACTGGAGAGGTTAGGTGACTTGCTCAGGCTCACAGATCTGCTTACGGCCGAGCTTGGACTCAACCGAGATCTCCACGTCTTGAGGCTTTGGTATCATCTCTTCCCATTACTCCCTTCGAAGTAAATCTTAGTTCCAGTGAGTCTTTCCATGGCGTTAAGTTAAATCCTGAGCTCCTAATGCAGAATTTAGAAAAATTCTCCTTATGCTTTTTTTAAAAATAATTTTTTTAAATTAATTAATTAATTTATTTTTGGCTGTGTTGGGTCTTCATTGCTGCGCACGGGCTTTCTCTAGTTGCGGCGAGTGGGGACTACTCTTCGTTGTGGTGCGCGGGCTTCTCAGTGCAGTGGCTTCTCTTGTTGTGGAGCACGGGCTCTAGGCACGTGGGCTTCAGTAGTTGTGGCACTTGGGCTCAGTAGTTGTGCCTCGCAGGCTCTAGAGCGCAGGCTCAGTAGTTGTGACACATGGGCTTAGTTGCTCCGTGGCATGTGGGATCTTCCTGGACCAGGGCTCGAACCCGTGTCCCCTGCATTGGCAGGTGGATTCTTAACCACTGCATCACCAGGGAAGCCCCTCCTTATGCTTTTTTTAGTTGCAAAATAGAAAGATTCTCAGACAGCAAGTACCCTTCCCATGCAGCCTCCTGTGCAGTGCAGGGGCTGCTTGGGTGCGCCCATAGTAAATTTTTAATGTCCTGCTTGAGTTTGTCCTCCTGGTAAGTCTGTTCCAAAAGGAGAGCTTGCACCATCTAGTGGATCTAAGAAGAGGCTCTTGGGTTTAATTTTTTGGTGGCCCTGTTTTAAAAAGAAGAAAGGAGCTATTTTTTACTTAATTAATCTGCAGATTCTCACATGGAACCCTTTGTTCGTATCATGAGAGTGAGGGTGGAAGCCCAGAATGACGGTAGGGTCCCTTTGTACCTCACCGTGCTCACAACATGGCATGTTCATGACCAGGCTCTTTTAATGATGAAAGGAAGGTAAGGAAGTGGGTAGTATATCAACCTATTTTTGCAACCAGGGCTTGGATTCTTTTACTCATTAATTCAGAACAGTAACTCTTCTGTAATGGGTCTTCCCGTAATAGTTGGGAATTGGTCAAATCCTGCTGTTATTCCTGGGAAATCCACTAGTACTCATTTGGGCAATTACCTTTTTCAATAATGCACAGTATTCTTCTACCCAGTTGGATAAATGAAGTTTTGGGAAGCTTCCAAATTATTCTTTTGTTTCCTTCAGTAGAGATTTAAATCTTTTCTCAAGCTCTGCAAAATACTTATCTCATGTGATCGGTGGCAGAAGATGGTGTCTGTCAAGCAGGGTAACTTGATGACTGAGTGGGCAACACAGGGCGGGGTCTCATCACTGACTTTGCCCTGAGATCCGAAATGCTCATTACCTTCTAGGCCTGAGTTTTCTTTGGAAAGAATATGATTGGTCATCTTTATATTTACAGACTACTGTTCCGTGAAAACCAGGCTTCTTTCTTTCTTTTTTTTACTTTTGTTACTCCAGCAGCTGAAATACAATATCTTAAATACTTCTTTATCACCTGTGCAGTGTAGGCATCCTTTGTGATAGTGGTTCTCACCTTGGTGCACATCGGAATCAACAAAGGAAGCCTGGCCCCACCCCTGGAGAGTCTGATTTACCTGGATCCAGGTGGGATGTGAGCATGGGTAAGTTTGAAAAGCTCCCCAGGTGATTCTAACATGGAGCCAGGGTTCAGAACCACTGCTGTATGATATCCTTGAAGGCGTGTTGTGAATCATGGGATTCCAAATCCAGTTTGAATACTGGAGATCCATATTTGAAAACCAGTATTCTCTTTGGGACCAGAAGTGGTACTGTATTGTGACTGGAGTAATGAAGTCATCATTGTGTGACTCACATCTCTAGCTGGTGCTCATGGACTCAGTCCTGGTGTACGATCTGGGTCCGAGGAACCGGAGTACTTGCAGGGTAGGCAGGAGCAGGCCAGAAGGGAACGCTTTTGTGAGTGGCAGTTTGACGTATTCTCATACTTGTCCTTTGCTGAGGGCATTGACTCTATTGTTGGCATTTTGTCCCAGTGACAGTAGGAAAATTGGTGTCTCACATTCAATCTATTTTTTTCTCTTGTTGGCTTCATGATGAATTTCCCCTCTTTCTGTGGTGTCCGGGAATAAGGTGCTCAGAGAGCTCTTTGGAGAAACTGTTTTCTGGAATAGAGTCCTGCTCTGTCACTGGGCAGCTTGCTTCTGAGAAATGGAGCTGAATTGGTTGGAGGAGGGGTGTGGTGGCAAAAGGACAGGGATGGGTATAAATCCTCCAAAATGCCATCAATTGAACTCTTACAATGGGAAGCGGTGTCTTTGATCTTAATCAGTCCACATAGTTTATACAATTCAATTTCAAAGTATTTCTGCTGTGTTTCCAGAGGGCAGAGGATGAGAATGTCAAGGAATTGTTAGAATCCTTGTCTTGGCTTTTCCAAGACAATAGTATTGTGTAAAGAACATGAAATTTGGTATCGGGCAGACCTGGTCTCTCATGAATCTGATCTCTGCCACTTACTGTGTACTTTGGGGGGCAAGTTCGTGAGCCTCAATTTTCGTATCTGTAAGATGAGAACCCCATCAACCTACCCTACAGGTGAATTAACTTAGGCAATGTATTTATGTGAAGCACCTAACACATTGCTTGGCACAGAACTGGGACTCCATAAATGGCAGCTGTTTCTGGAACTACTATTAATAATAGTAATAATTAATGATAATGATGGTAATAAACAACGTTTTTCATCTCCTTTGGAAATGGTACCTGAGATAAGCAGCTTCGTGGTCCATGTGTCCAGTTGTCCTCCTGGTGGGCTGAGAATGGGGATGGTAAAGCAGTGTTGTTCACAGGGGTCCCAGCTGGGAAAGGTGTATTCAGAATTTTCATCCTCACATAACCAACATGTTATAATTTAGCCTCATCACATATTAATCCCTTAAAATGTAGTTGCTCCCTAGAAGAGTCAATTTCACTGATCACTCATCTTGTGTATATTCTGCTTGTTTACCTCAGAGGGAATAGAACGTAGATTTTTATCTGAACAATGTAGAACGGGGGTTTAGCAGGGAAGAAGGGAAAATGTGACTCGTGGGGATTAATATAAGCCATACCTGGTGCCATGGTATTGCAGGAAGCGGGGGGACCCCTTCCAGGGCCTGAGAGTGGGCTCTTGTCTAACACTTGGAAATGAATTGTGTGAGGAGACACACGTACTGACAAAGCAAAAGACTTCATTGGGAAGGGGCGCCGGGGTGGAGAGCAGTAGGGTAAGGGAACCCAGGAGAACTGCTCTGCCACGTGGCTCACAGCCTCGGGTTTTATGATGATGGGGTGAGTTTCTGGGTTGTCTCTGGCCAATCATCTTGCTTGGCCCATACTTAGTCTGACTCAGGGTCCTTTCTGGCGGCACGTACATCTCTCTCAGCCAAGATGGATTCTAGCTCGAAGGATTCTGGGAGGTTGGCAGGACGTATTATGGGCTGGCGTCTCCTGCCTCCTTCTGGCCCCTCCTGAATTCTCCCGGTTAGTTTCGGCGACAGCACTGTGTTCCTTATCGGGACCTCCTGTTGTGAGACAGCTTGTACAAGTGGTTACCATCCTGCTTGGCCAAGGTGGGCAGTTTCGGTCAGCGGTTCCCTAACAATGGGGTGGTGTGGGCCTTGGACAGACAGAAAGGGTTTGACCATCGGGAAGCCGAGAAGAGGAGATGCCAGGATGGGGGACTGGTGAGGGCCCAAACACAGTGGCTATTTTGAATGGCTGTACCGAGTTCCCTGTTAGGACTGCCTGTGTGTTGCCGTGAGTTTGTCTTGGTACCACCTTGGTGATTTGCTGTAAGTTGGCAGTGTCTGGAGGACAGTGCTGTTTCATTGAAGCACTGGGCTTAGAGTCAAAAGCATTTCTATGAATCAGTATAAACTGGATCTGTGTAGCTGAGCGACCTGTGATGCAGTTTCAGAAAAGTCAGTATAGTCTAATTTGGTATAGAGGGCTTTCTTTCCCATCTGGGTTCTGACAAGTTGAGAAAAAAGGAATGAGGCAGATAGAGGACCAAAATAGCACCTTTATTATCAGTAAAACTGATGCTGGAGAATAGGGTTTATATCTGTGGGTAAGATTTCCTGATACTGAGCCCCAGAATTAGACAGACTCTCCCAGACACAGAAAAGAATGAGTACTTCCTGCTGGTGGCCTGGCTCCCAGAAGAAAAGAGAGAGGAAGGGAGAGGCTCAGCAAAGTGACAAGTTACCTGCCACCCCCCCACCCCCCCCAGGTGAAGAGTAATTGAGGGAGGCAGAGCGAGTCCCGGAGCACCCTGCTAGGAGATCCTGTGTCGGGGAGGAAACTTTAGCGTTGGAGACATCAGTTTCCTCTTTTGGGCCGATAAAAATCCAACCTTTCTAAATGCTAACAAATTTGCAAGTAGTAAATCATATTAAAAAAACAAATAGGGGTGGTTTAAATGTCCTTCCCATGCTCCAGAACCTATAATGGGTCCCTGTTACCTGCAGAAGATAATCCAGATTCCTTCACTTGTGTTTAGAAACCCCTCCTAATCTGACCCCTACCTACTGACCTAACTGTCCCCATGATTTTCTTTTTTTTTTTAACATCTTTATTGGAGTATAATTGCTTTACAATGTTGTATTAGTTTCTGCTGTATAACAAAGTGAGTCAGCTATACATAGACATATATCCCCATATCCCCTCCCTCTTGCGTCTCCCTCCCACCTTCCCTATCCCACCCCTCTAGGTGGATACAAAGCACCGAGCTGATCTCCCCGTGCTATGTGGCTGCTGCGCACTAGCTATCTGTTTTACATTTGGTAGTGTATATATGTCTGTGCCACACTCTCACTTTGTCCCACCTTACCCTTCCCCCTCCCTGTGTCCTCAAGTCCATTCTCTATGTCTGCATCTTTATTCCTGTCCTGCCGCTAGGTTCTTCAGAACTTTTTTTTTTTTTTAGATTCCATATATATGTGTGAGCATATGGTGTTTGTTTTTCTCTTTCTGACTTACTTCACTCTGTATTACAGACTCTAAGTCCATCCCCCTCACTACAAATAACTCAATTTTGTTTCCTTCTATGGCTGAGTAATATTCCACTGTATATATGTGCCACATCTTCTTTATCCATTCATCTGTCGATGGACACTTAGGTTGCTTCCATGTCCTGGCTATTGTAAATAGAGCTGCAGTGAACATTGTGGTGTATGACTCTTTTTGAATTATGATTTTCTCAGGGTATATGCCCAGTAGTGGGATCGCTGGGTTGTATGGTAGTTCTATTTTTAGTTTTTTCAGAAACCTCCATACTGTTCTCCATAGTGGCTGTATCAGTTGACATTCCCACCAACAGTGCAGGAGGGTTCCCTTTTCTCTACACCCTCTCCAGCATTTATTGTTTGTAGACGTTTTGATGATGGCCATTCTGACTGGTGTGAGGTGATACCTCATTGTAGTTTTGATTTGCATTTCTCTAATGATTAGTGATATTGAGCATCCTTTCATGTGTTTGTTGGCAATCTGTATATGTTCTTTGGAGAAATGTCTGTTTAGGTCGTCTGCCCATTTTTGGATTGGGTTGTTTGTTTTTTTGATATTGAGCTGCATGAGCTGCTTGTAAATTTTGGAGATTAATCCTTTGTCAGTTGCTTCATTTGCAAATATTTTCTCCCATTCTGAGGGTTGTCTTTTCATCTTGTTTATGGTTTCCTTTGCTGTGCAAAAGCTTTGAAGTTTCATTAGGTCCCATTTGTTTACTTTTGCTTTTATTTCCATTTCTCTAGGAGGTGGGTCAAAAAAGGATCTTGCTGTGATTTATGTCATAGAGTATTCTGCCTATGTTTTCCTCTAAGAGTTCAGTAGTGTCTGGCCTTACATTTAGGTCTTTAATCCATTTTGAGTTTATTTTTGTGTATGGTGTTGGGGAGTGTGCTAATTTCATTCTTTTACATGTAGCTGTCCAGTTTTCCCAGCATCACTTATTGAAGAGGCTGTCTTCTCTCCATTGTATATTCTTGCCTCCGTTATCAAAAATAAAGTGACCATAGGTGTGTGGGTGTATCTCTGGGCTTTCTATCCTGTTCCATTGATGTATATTTCTGTTTTTGTGCCAGTACCATAGTGTCTTGATTACTGTAGCTTTGTAGTATAGTCTGAAGTCAGGGAGCCTGATTCTTCCAGCTCCATTTTTCTTTGACAAGATTGCTTTGGCCATTCGGAGTGTTTTGTGTTTCCATACAAATTGTGAAATTTTTTGTTCTAGTTCTGTGAAAAATGCCATTGGTAGTTTGATAGGGATTGCATTGAATCTGTAGATTGCTTTGGGTAGTAGAGTCATTTTCACAATGTTGATTCTTCCAATCCAAGAAATTGGTATATCTCTCCATCTGTTTGTGTATCTTTAATTTCTTTCATCAGTGTCTTACAGTTTTCTGCATACAGGTCTTTTGTCTCCTTAGGTAGGTTTATTCCTAGGTATTTTATTCTTTTTGTTGCAATGTAACTGGGAGCATTTCCTTAGTTTCTCTTTCAGATTTTTCATCATTAGTGTATAGGAATGAAAGAGATTTCTGTGGATTAATTTTGTATCCTGCTACTTTAGCAAATTCATTGATTAGCTCTAGTAGTTTTCTGGTAGTGTCTTCAGGATTCTCTGTGTATAGGATCATGTCATCTGCAAACAGTGACAGCTTTGCTGCTTCTTTTCTGATTTGCATTCCTTTGATTTCTTTTTCTTCTTTGATTGCTGTGGCTAAAACTTCCAAAACGATGTTGAATAATACTGGTGAGTGTGGACAACCTTTTCTCATTCCTAATCTTAGAGGAAATGGTTTCAGTTTTTCACCATTGAGAACGATCTTGGCTGTGGGCTTGTCATATATGGCCTGTATTATGTTGAGGTAAGTTCCCCCTATGCCTACTTCCTGAGGGTTTTTATCATAAATGGGTGTTGAATTTTGTCAAAAGCTTTTTCTGCATCTATTGAGATGATCATATGGTTTTTCTCCTTCAGTTCGTTAATATGCTCTGTCACATTGCTTGATTTGCATATATTGAAGAATCCTTGCATTCCTGGGATAAACCCCACTTGATCATGGTGTGTGATCCTTTTAATGCATTGTTGGATTCTGTTTGCTAGTATTTTGTTGAGGATTTTTGCATCTATGTTCATCAGTGATATTGGCCTGTAGTTTTCTTTCTTTGTGACATCTTTGTCTGGCATAAAGATCAGATCAGAAATAAATGAAAAAGAAATGAAGAAAACAATAGCAAAGATCAATAAATTAAAAGCTGGTTCTTTGGGAAGATAAACAGAATGATAAACCATTAGCCAGACTCATGAAGAACAAACAGGGGAAGACTCAAATCAATAGAATTAGAAATGAGAAAGGAGACGTAACAACTGACCCTGCAGAAATACAAACGATCATTAGCGATTACCACAAGCAGCTATATGCCAATAAAATGGGCAACCTGGAAGAAGTGGACAAATTCTTAGAAAAGCACAACTTTCTGAGACTGAACCAGGAAGAAATAGAAAATATAAACAGACCAATCACAGGCACTGAAATTGAGACTGTGATTAAAAATCTTCCAATAGGGCTTCCCTGGTGGCGCAGTGGTTGAGAGTCCGCCTGCCAATGCAGGGGACGTGGGTTCGTGCCCTGGTCCGGGAAGATCCCACATGCCACGGAGCGGCTGGGCCCGTGAGCCATGGCTGCTGAGCCTGTGCGTCCGGAGCCTGTGCTCCGCAACGAGAGAGGCCACAACAGTGAGAGGCCTGCGTACCGAAAAAAAAAAAAAAAAAAAATCTTCCAACAAACAAAAGCCCAGGATCAGATGGCTTCACAGGCGAATTCTATCAAACATTTAGAGAAGAGCTAACACCTATCCTTCTCAAACTCTTCCAAAATATAACAGAGGGAGGAACACTCCAAACTCATTCTATGAGACCACCATCCCCATGATTTTCAAGTGCAAATCTGAAGTCAGAGCAGTGCCCTCATGGTCCTCTATGCTTATTACCGTGTTCCTGCTAGATTATTCTTTCTACCACCTGTCTGTTTGTCCAGAATATGTTCATCTGTTAAATCCCAGTACAGTCCCCATATTGGTTACCACCTTGCACTTAAACACACACTGCTTTCTCTCATCCCTAAACTGCTGCTGCGCTTTTGACCACGGACCAGGCAGTCTAGCACTTGTCTCATCACGTGAATTTCACCAGCCAGCTGCTCTAAGTACCATGAGGGACAGGCTGTTTCTTATACTTCTTTTATGTACCCTCAGCTGCTAGTATATTGTACACATGAACAGCACTCAATAAATATGTAGTTGGTTAAAAAAATGTATCAAAAAACAGTGGCTAGCACCCTTAGCACTGCACTAGAATAGAGTTAGGTGTTTGTTATGCTAGAAGATAAAATTACCAAGACAAAGAACTGAAATTAGCTCTTGTTTCATGCCACTCACATGGAATCAAAGAATCTCAGATTTTGGGAACTGAGAGGAGAGATCATCTAATTCAAACCATCATTTTCCAGCTGAGAACACTAAGGCTTCTGCTTGGAAAAGTTCAGTCCAGAGTCTGTGAGGAATAGAGCTTATTCCTCTATTTGTGAGAGGAATAGAGGATACGGAATAGATGTTTCCGTTCCTTAACATTATCTTATCCACAGAAGGTTGATGTGGCAGCTTTACATTTACATTATGCTGTCCTCTAAGTGTTCCAAAGTGCTTTTCTATTATGTTGTAGAGGCTCATGTCTTTATGTTCTCACCAAAATCTGGGGAGAAAAGCGCTTTTCACAGAAGCTGTCACCACATCTCATTGTTGACCTTCTTCGTTAACATATGGTAAACTTCCTACGTGAGATGACGCAGCAGGTCAGAGGCTCCATGCTTGGTGTACAGCCACAGCAGTTGATACGCCGAAGATTACTTGACTTGCCCAAGGTCCCCAGCTCCTAAAGGTTAAGATGCAAGCGTTTTGTATTCCCACTGCAGTCCATGTCAACTACCTTTTGAAAATGCCCTTTTTCTTTCTTAAATTATTATCTCTAGATTCTGACAATTCCAGCTTAGAAAGGAAGTACACTTTTGAATTCCTGCTTGGGAAAGAAAGAGCAGCTAACACAAGTATTTACCCACCCAGGGTAGAAAGTTAGGAACCAAGCTTGGAGCAAGGACAGCCTGGCTTTGCTGGGTGCAGAGAGAGGATGCTGCCCATTGTCAGGGAAGAGCAGAAAGCAGGAGTAGAGACCAGAGGAGGCTGGGTCACCTCACCAGCTCTCTGCTCCTCCTAAGTTCCCAGCAGGTTTTCCCCGTGCAGATTCAATATTTGTTTTATGTTGTAGGGGCCCCAGGACTTCAGTGATCATATTTAAATATCGTATAAAAATGTCAAACAAAATAAGCACAATGTTTTGGTTATTTCTACCACTGTTTCTTTCCATTACATTTTAAATTAAAAACTTATACTTCAGTGTTGGTTCTTTTTCATTTAGTAGTTGACAGAAAATTTAACAGGTAAGTAAATATATATATATATATATATATATATATATATGAAACAGTTTTAAACACTGAGTCTTGTCACATTAATGAGTCACAAAGTCAGTTGAGTAGGTCACAGTTAGCACTTCAAAACAGAATAAAATAGAAAATATCAGAGTGCATTGTGTTTAGTAATGGTAAATATCATATATTATTGTAAAATATAATTCTTTTTTTGTTAATATCTTTATTGGAGTATAATTGCTTTACAATGGTGTGCTAGTTTCTGCTTTATAACAAAGTGAATCAGCTATACATAAACATATGATCCCATATCTCTTCCCTCTTGCGTCTCCCTCCCTCCCACCCTCCCTATCCCACCCCTCTAGGTGGTCACAAAGCACTGAGCTGATCTCCCTGTGCTATGCGGCTGCTTCCCACTAGCTATCTATTTTACATAAAATATAATTCTTATGATGGGTCATGGTTTGAAAAAGTTTGAAAAAGACAGTTATCATTTTTTGAAGGATTATTTGGAAATGGGTTATGAAATTAGTCTTGATGCTACGTTTCTGCTTTATCATGTGCTGCAAACGTTAGTTGGTCTTCTCTTGGTATAGAACATTCTTTTCTATTTTGAGTACCCAGTATATGGGAGTCACTGTTCTAAATGCAGGGGATGAGATCTCTTTAGCAGTTTACTTACAAAGCAAATCATCTTATTTTCAGAGAAGACACTGTATCAGTTTGCATAGGGTTTAACTGTAGATAACAGAAAACTCCCTTTAATAATCTCTTCCTGTTATATCCACCAATTCTGTTTACATCTCTCTGGCCAAGACGTATGCCGCCCCACCTAGATGCAAAGGAAGAAGGGAAATGTAGTTTTTTAGCTCTAAAGTTAGGGTTTATTCCCAAGGAAGAAAGGGAGACTGAGTATCGGGGGACATTTAGAAGTGCCTACCCCAAACCTCAACATTTCTCACATGTTAACAAAATCTTGTTTCTATTGATGGGCAGCTGGAAGTTTCTGTTATTGTAATGACTGAAAAAGCGCCGGCTGGCCGGGCATAGGCTTGTGCAGATTGTCCACTGCACAGGGATGCCCAGCTAAGCAGGCAGAGGGGGAAACGAAGTGCACCTCCTGCTTGATTGTGGCCTCGCATGGGGACGTGTCCACCTGCAGCACGGGCACCTTGATCTAATGGGCAGCAGGCACTTCTGCTCTGCCAGAGCCGTCTACTTCCAAACTGGCCCTGGTGGTGACTCTGCCGGGTGGCGGGGGCCAGTGGGGGGGGCGTGGCTTTTACTGCTTCACAGACTTGCACTATACGGGCTGGTTTTGACTCAGAGGCAGGGTCCCAGGTAGTCTACAGGTGACCTTAAACACGTGACCCTAGATATACCTGGTTGTGCCCCTTTTTCTGGGACAGCTCTTCTCCCCTAGATTTGCTACTTTAAAAATTATGGAAGTTAGTAAGCAGCAAGGATATACTGTAGAGCACAGGAAATTATACCCATTATCTTGTAACAACCTATAATGGAATATATAATCTGCAAAAATACTGAATCAGTATACTGTACACCTGAAACTAACACAATATTGTAAATCAACTATACTTGAAAAAAAAACTGTAGAAGTTAGGAGACAAACCTGTATTCCTTGTCTTAAACACACACACACACACACACACACACACACACACACACACACACAGTAAACGTTTTAGCATTTGAGCAGGTCCCAGGTACTGTGAAGCCTCCGCATCTTTGACCTCGCTGTAGTTCTTCACGTCACTTTTCTTCTGTTGCAGGAGAGGAAAATTAGGGCTATAAATTAAGCTTACACTTACTTTTTGATTTGAAATGGAAAATCACACTTCTTCTTTTCGTTTTCAACAAGTGCATGAGGGAGATAATGCAGTACCAAAGGATTCAGTTCTTAAGCATCAGGCTTATGAAAAGATAGGAAGGGTCCCACCTACTCTACACAGAGAAACACAAAAAATAACTCACACAAAACTCCACCTTATCTAAGGCAGCCAGTCGGTATTTGTCTTGGAAACAGATGTGGAGAGGCGAGGGAGAATCTGGTCTGGAAGTTGGTGTAAATCTTTTCTTCTTTCCCTGCACTCTCCTAAGAGACCATTAAAAGTGTATCAGCAACAAATGCCCCGCAAGTTTTTCTTCAAGTAGTTGTAAGAAAACCAAAAAGCAAGGAGAACAGAAAGGAAGCTTACAGTCTGCTTATTTTACCTTCTTGGTATAATTTTCTTTTGCCCCACACTAACTCGGTTAAAAAATTGTGTATTTTATTTTATTTATTCATTTCCTTATTCTGAAAGTGATTTAGTTACATGGCTGGGGAGGTTGACTCAATGGACTTTTCCAGTAAACAGAAGATTACATAATAGCATAGAAAGTTGTCATATTTACACTAACTTCTTTTAAGGGCCTGCTCTCCCATCATTTTTATGTCTGACTTGCATTTTAGGTGAGAGAGAGAAAGAATAATTCTGACAGGATGCCCCTCTGTGTGCCTTACCCTGTGATCGTCCAGTGCCTGACGATGAGCAGGTTTGGGATAACAGAGAAAAACAACTAGAAAGACTAGAATTATTGAATTTGTTGGGGCAGACACCTGTGTGTTTTCTCAGTCTTCCCTGTGTTGAGGTCTTTCCGTCTCTCATGGAAAATAAGCCGGGAGTGAAATCCGTCCTTCATCGTCAGAACTTGCTTTTGTTATAGTTTTGGTGTCTAGGAGAATTGTCTGTGTATAAAATGCCATCCCCAAATAATACATGGAATGCAGCAGGCAGATTGACTGGGGGGTGGGAGCGGCAGGCATTAGAGGCCGCCACCTTATAACTGTTCTCAAATACTTCATTCTAAAGAAGCTGCTTGTTGAGACTGGCCCACGAGCCATTTCCCCTCCACCCCTGGGTTTAGTGTCAGTCTTATCAGAATTCAATAGTATTGTCTTGTTAATCAAGGAGAGAAATGAGGGGGAAGCCCGAGGAAGCATTTCCTTTTTCCCAATGGGTCACTTTTCTCGGTAGCCGTAATCAAGAGCTTGGCATGAGTTTGGCTCCTTATTTTCAGTGAAATGTTATTCACTATAAAAGGAAGATTTCCTTTGCTGTTCACGTATCTTCAAATTAATCTAACTACCTTGCTAATGAAGACATCCTTAACATGGGCTGTGAAGACCACATTTGTTCTTTTATTAGTAACAGGGCAGCTGATTTCCATCTTAACACATTTATTGATTATCCTTTGGGTCCCTGCTGCTCTACCAAGTGTTTTTGAGAATTCACACTGTAGGTCAGACACAGTAAGTTTGCAATCTTAAAGGATGGATGAATGCATTAAGAAAATTGAGAAAGGGAATGGACTTAGTCTAGAAAAGAGGAAGCTGAGAGGTTTAATAAGAATCCTAGAATAGGATGGGAAGTTGAGTTTTGGGAGACAGCATTTCCCCATCACCACTTCTTAACATGATGGCAGAGTAAGGCACACTTTAAGTTATAGCAGCTGGAATCTTCCTGTACACTGAGGCGTGCTTTCTTGATTGCAGAGACCTCCTGAGCTGCGTTGCCAAAGGAAGCTGTGTAATTCCCCTGTCTGATTGCCTTTGGTCGGCAACCATCAGACCTCCCTTCTTCTCTAAGCTTGCTTTCCAGGCTTCTGGAGATTCTGTTAGCCTACCCCAGGCTCCTTCCAATAAGTCTTCTTTTCTGTATAGGCCAACTCAGTTCCCCTGAGATGGTGTGGACTCAAAGGGCTGAAACAATATGATGAGAATAGTCCTTAATTACACATTGGTGCTCAAAAACTGATCAGTGATATTGTTGTAGTATTTTTTTAAAACATCTTTATTGGAGTATAATTGCTTTATGATGGTGTGTTGGTTTCTGCTTTATAACAAAGTGAATCAGCTATACATATATCGCCATATCTCCTCCCTCTTGCATCTCCCTCTCACCCTCCCTGTGGAACCCCTCTAGGTGGTCACAAAGCACTGAGCTGATCTCCCTGTGCTATGCAGCTGCTTCTCACTAGCTATCTGTTTTACATTTGGTAGTATATATAAGTCCATGCCACTCTCTCACTTCGTCCCAGCTTACCCTTCCCCCTCCCTGTGTCCTCAAGTCCATTCTCTATGTCTGCGTCTTTATTCCTGTCCTGCCCCTAGGTTCTTCAGAACAATTTTTTTTTTTTTTAGATTCCACATATATGTTTTAGCATACAATATTTGTTTTTCTCTTTCTGACTTACTTCACTCTGTATGACAGACTCTAGGTCCATCCACCTCACTACAAAAAACTCAGTTTCATTTCCTTTTATGGCTGAGTAATATTCCACTGTATATATGTGCCACATCTTCTTCATCCATTCATCTGTCTATGAACACACAGGATGCTTCCATGTCCTGGCTATTGTAAATAGAGCTGCAGTGAACATTGTGGTACATGACTCTTTTTGAATTATGGTTTTCTCAGGGTATATGCCCAGTAGTGGGATTGCTGGGTCGTATGGTAGTTCTATTTTTAGTTTTTCAGGAACCTCCATACTGTTCTCCGTAGTGGCTGTATCAGTTGACATTCCCACCAGCAGTGCAAGAGGGTTCCCTTTTCTCCACACCCTCTCCAATATTTATTGTTTGTAGACTTTCTGATGATGGCCATTCTGACTGGTGTGAGGTGATACCTCATTGTAGTTTTGATTTGCATTTCTCTAATTAGTGATATTGAGCATCCTTTCATGTGTTTGTTGGCAATCTGTATATCTTCTCTGGAGAAATGTTGTCTGCCCATTTTTGGATTGGGTTGTTTGTTTTTTTGATATTGAGCTGCATGAGCTGCTTGTAAATTTTGGAGATTAATCCTTTGTCAGTTGCTTCATTTGCAAATATTTTCTCCCATTCTGAGGGTTGTTTTTTCATCTTGTTTATGGTTTCCTTTGCTGTGCAAAAGTTTTTAAGTTTCACTAGGTCCCATTTGTTTATTTTTGTTTTTATTTCCATTTCTCTAGGAGGTGGGTCAAAAAAGATCTTGCTGTGATTTATGTCATAGAGTGTTCTGCCTATGTTTTCCTCCAAGAGTTCAATAGTGTCTGGCCTTAAATTTAGGTCTTTAATCCTTTTTTTTTTGCCGTATGCGGGCCTCTCACTGTTGTGGTCTCTCCCGTTGCGGAGCACAGGCTCCAGATGCGCAGGCCCAGCGGCCATGGCTCACGGGCCTAGCCACTCCGCGGCATGTGGGATCCTCCCGGACCGGGACACGAACCTGTGTCCCCTGCATCGGCAGGCGGACTCTCAACCACTGCGCCACCAGGGAAGCCCTTCTTTAAGCCATTTTGTGTTTATTTTCGTGTATGGTGTTAGGGAGTGTTCTAATTTCATTCTTTTACATGTAGCTGTCCAGTTTTCCCAGCACCACTTATTGAAGAGGCTGTCTTTTCTCCGTTGTATATTCTTGCCTCCTTTATCAAAAGTAAGGTGACCATAGGTGTGTGGGTTTATCTCTGGGCTTTCTATCCTATTTATTGATGTATATTTCTGTTTTTGTGCCAGTACCATACTGTCTTGATTACTGTAGCTTTGTAGTATAGTCTGAAGTCAGGTAGCCTGATTCCTCCAGTTCGTTTTTCTTTCTTAAGATTGCTTTGTCTATTCGGGATCTTTTGTGTTACCATACAAATTGTGAAATTTTTTGTTCTAGTTCTGTGAAAAATGCCATTGGTAGTTTGATGGGGATTGCAATCTGTAGATTGCTTTGGGTATTTTAGTCATTTTCACAATGTTGATTCTTCCAATCCAAAAACATGGTGTATATCTCCATCTGTTGGTATCATCTTTAATTTCTTTCATCAGTGTCTTATAGTTTTCTGCATACAGGTCTTTTGTCTCCTTAGGTAGGTTTATTCCTAGGCATTTTATTCTTTTTGTTGCAGTGGTAAATGGGAGCGTTTCCTTAATTTCTCTGTCATATTTTTCATCATTAATATATAGGAATGCAAGATATTTCTGTGCATTAATTTTGTATCCTGCTGCTTTACCAAATTCATTGTTTACCTCTAGTAGTTTTCTGGTAGCGTCTTTAGGATTCTCTGGGTTTAGTATCATGTCATCTGCAAACAGTGACAGCTTTACTTCTTCTTTTCCAATTTGGATTCCTTTTCTTTCTTTTTCTTCTTCTGATTGCTGTGTGTAAAACTTCCAAAACGATGTTGAATAATAGTGGTGAGGGTGGGCAACCTTGTCTTGTTCCTGATCTTAGTGAAAATGGTTTCAGTTTTTCCCCATTGAGAACGATGTGGGTTGTGGGTTTGTCATATATGGCCTTTATTATGTTGAGGTAAGTTCTCTCTATGCCTACTTTCTGGAGGGTTTTTATCATAATTGGGTGTTGAATTTTGTCAAAAGCTTTTTCTGCATCTATTGAGATGATCATATGGGTTTTCTCCTTCAGTTTGTTAATATGGTGTATCACATTGATTTATTTGTGTATATTGAAGAATCCTTGCATTCCTGGGATAAACCCCATTTGATCATGGTGTATGATCCTTTTAATGTGCTGTTGGATTCTGTTTGCTAGTATTTTGTTGAGCATTTTTGCATCTATGTTTATCAGTGATATTGGCCTGTAGTTTTCTTTCTTTGTGACATCTTTGTCTGGTTTTGGTATCAGGGTGATGGTGGTCTCATAGAATGAATTTGGAAGTGTTCCTCCCTCTACTATATTTTGGAAGAGTTTGAGAAAGATAGGTGTAAGCTCTTCTCTAAATGTTTGATATAATTCGCCTGTGAAGCCGTCTGGTCCTGGGCTTTTGTTTGTTGGATGATTTTTAATCACAGTCTCAATTTCAGTGCTTGTGCTTGGTCTGTTTATATTTTCTGTTTCTTCCTGGTTCAGTCTTGGAAGGTTGTGCTTTTCTAAGAATTGTCTGTTTCTTCCAGGTTCTCCATTTTATTGCCACAGAGTTGCTTATAGCAATCTCTCATGATCCTTTGTATTTCTGCACTGTCAGTTCTTACTTCTCCTTTTTCATTTCTAATTATATTGATTTGAGACTTCTCCCTTTTTCTCTTGATGCGTCTGGCTAATGGTTTATCAATTTTCTTTATCTTCTCAAAGAACCAGCTTTTAGTTTTACTGATTTGCTATTGTTTCCTTCATTTCTTTTTCATTTATTTCTGATCTGATCTTTATGATTTCTTTCCTTCTGCTAACTTTGGGTTTTTTTTGTTCTTCTTTCTCTAATTGCTTTACGTGTAAGGTTAGGTTGTCTGTTTGAGATGTTTCTTGTTTCTTGAGGTAGGATTGTATTGCTATAAACTTCCCTCTTAGAACTGCTTTTCCTCCATCCCATAGGTTTTAGGTCGTTGTGTTTTCATTGTCATGTGTTTCTAGGTAGTTTTTGATTTCCTCTGTGATTTCTTCAGTGATCTCTTGGTTATTAAGTAGTGTATTGTTTAGCCTCCATGTGTTTGTAGTTTTTACAGATGTTTTTCCTGTAATTGATATCTAGTCTCATAGCGTTGTGGTTGGAAAAGATACTTGATGCGATTTCAATTTTCTTTAATTAACCAAGGCTTGATATGTGACCCAAGGTATGATCTATCCTGGAGAATGTTCCATGAGCACTTGAAAAGAAAGTGTATTCTGTTGTTTTTGGATGGGATGTCCTATAAATATCAATTAAGTACATCTTCTTTAGTGTATCATTTAAAGCTTGTGTTTCCTTATTTATTTTCATTTTGGATGGTCTGTCCATTGGTGAAAGAGGGGTGTTAAGGTCTCCTACTATGATTGTGTTACTCTTGATTTCCTCTTTTATGGCTGTTAGATTTTGCCTTATGTATTGAGGTGCTCCTATGTTGGGTGCATAAATATTTACAATTGTTATATCTTCTTCTTGGATTGATCCCTTGACCATTATGTAGTGTCCTTCTTTGTCTCTTGTAATAGTCTTTGTTTTAAAGTGTATTTTGTCTGATATGAGAACTGCTACTCCAGCTTTCTTTTGATTTCCATTTGCATGGAATATCTTTTTCCATCCCCTCACTTTCAGTCTGTATGTGTCCCTAGGTCTGAAGTGGGTCTCTTGTGAACAGCATATATATGGGTCTTGTTTTTGTATCCATTCAGCCAGTCTGTGTCTTTTGGTTGGAGCATTTAATCCATTTAGATTTAAGGTAATTATCGATATGTATGTTCCTATTACCATTTTCTTAATTGTTTTGGGTTTGTTATTGCAGGTCTTTTCCTTCTCTTGTGTTTCCTGCCTAGAGAAGTTCCTTTAGCATTTAAGGCTGGTTTGGTGATGCTGGATTCTCTTAGCTTTTGCTTGTCTGTAAAGGTTTTAATTTCTCTGTTTAATCTGAATGAGATCCTTGCTGGGTAGAGCAATCTTGGTTGTAGGTTTTTCCCTTTCATCTCTTTAAAGATGTCCTGCCACTCCCTTCTGGCTTGGAGAGTTTCTGCTGAAAGATCAGCTATTAACCTTATGGGGATTCCCTTGTATTTTATTTGTTGTTTTTCCCTTGCTGCTTTTAATATTTTTTCTTTGTATTTAATTTTTGATAGTTTCATTAATATGTGTCTTGGCGTGTTTCTCCTTGGATTTATCCTGTATGGAACTCTCTGTGCTTCCTGGACTTGATTAACTATTTCCTTTCCCATATTAGGAAAGTTTTCAACTACAATCTCTTCAAATATTTTCTCAGTCCCTTTCTTTTTCTCTTCTTCTTCTGGGACCCCTATAATTCGAATGTTGGTGTGTTTACTATTATCCCAGAGGTCTCTGAGACTGTCCTCAATTCTTCTCATTCTTTTTTCTTTATTCTGTTCTGCAGTCGTTATTTCCACTCTTTTATCTTCCAGGTCACTTATCCGTTCTTCTGCCTCAGTTATTCTGCTATTGATTCCTTCTAGAGAATTTTTAATTTCATTTATTGTGTTGTTCATCATTGTTTGTTTCCTCTTTAGTTCTTCTAGGCCCTTGTTAAATGTTTTTTGTATTTTCTCCATTTCCAAGATTTTGCATCATCTTTACTGTCATTACTTGGAATTCTTTTTCAGGCAGACTGCCTATTTCCTCTTCATTTGTTTGGTCTGGTGGGTTTTTACCTTGCTCCTTCATCTGCTGTGTGTTTCTCTGTCTTCTCATTTTTTAACTTACTGTGTTGGTGGTTTCCTTTTCGCAGCCTGCAGGTTCGTAGTTCCCTTTGTTTTTGGAAGTCCGCCCCCAGTGGGTAAGATTGGTTCAGTGGGTTGTGTAGGCTTCCTGGTGGAGGGGACTAGTGCATGTGTTCTGGTGGATGATGCTGGATCTTGTCTTTCTCTTGGGCAGAACTGCATCTGGTGGTGTGTTTTGGGGTGTGTGTGACCTTATTATGTTTTTAGGCAGCCTGTCTGCTAATGGGTGGGGTTGTGTTCCTGTTTTGCTAGTTGTTTGGCATGGGGTGTCCAGCACTGTAGCTGCTGGTCGTTGAGTGGAGCTGGGTCTTAGTGTTGAGATGGAAATCTCTGGGAGAGCTTTTGCTGTTTGATATTACGTGGAGCTGGGAGGTGTCTGGTGGACCAATGTCCTGAACTCGGCTCTCCCACCTGAGAAGTTCAGGCCTGACACCTGGCGGGAGCACCAAGACCCTGTCAGCCACATGGCTCACAAGAAAAGGGAGAGGAAAAAGAAAGAAAAATAAAATAAAATAAAGTTATTAAAATAAAAATAAAAAATAATTATTAAAAATAAAAAAATTAAAAAAATAATAAAAAAAGAAAGAAGAGCAAGCAAACCAAAAAACAAATCCACCAATGACAACAAGCGCTAAAAACTATACTAAAAAACCCCCCAAAAACGGACAGACAGAACCATAGGACAAATAGTAAAAACAAAGCTATACAGACAAAACCACACAAAGAAGCATACACATACACACTCACAAAAAGAGCAAAAGGAAAAAAATATATGTCGTAGCTCCTGAAGTCCACCACCTCAATTTTGGACTGATTTGTTGTCTATTCAGGTATTCCACAGATGCAGGGTACATCAAGGTGATTGTGGAGATTTAATCCGCTGCTCCTGAGGCTGCTGGGAGAGATTTCCCTTTCTCTTCTTTGTTCGCCCAGCTCCTGGGGTTCAGCTTTGGATTGGCCCCACCTCTGCGTGTAGGTCACCAGAGGGCGTCTGTTCTTTGCTCAGACAGGACGGAGTTAAAGGAGCAGCTGATTCGGGGGCTCTGGCTCACTCAGGCTGGCGGGAGGGAGGGGTACGGATGCAGGACGAGCCTGCGGCGGCAGAGGCCGGCGTGACATTGCAACAGCCTGAGGCGCACCATGTGTTCTCTCCGGGGAGTTGTCCCTGGATCACGGGACCCTGGCAGTGGCGGGCTGCACAGGCTCCCGGGAGGGGAGGTGTGGAGAGTGACCTGTGCTTGCACACAGGCTTCTTGGTAGCTGCAGCAGCAGCCTTAGCATCTCACGCCCGTCTCTGGAGCTCAGTTAGGCGGTGCTCTTAATCCCCTCTCCTTGCACCCCCTCTCATTGCCCCCGAAACAATGCTCTCCTGCCTCTTCGGCAGCTCCAGACTTTTTCCCGGACTCCCTCGCAGCTAGGCGTGGCGCACTAGCCCCTTCAGGCTGTGTTCACGCCGCCAGCCCCAGTCCTCTCCCTGGGATCTGACCTCCCAAGCCGGAGCCTCAGCTCCCAGCCCTGCCCGCCCCGGCTGGTGAGCAGACAAGCCTCTCGGGCTGGTGAGTGCCGGTCGGCAGCGATCCTCTGCGCGGGAATCGCTCCGCTTTGCCCCCCACACCCCTGTTGCGCTCTCCTCCGCGGCTCCCGAAGCTCCCCACTCCGCCACCCGTAGTCTCCGCCCGCGAAGGGGCTTCCTAGTGTGTGGAAACCTTTCCTCCTTCACAGCTCCCTCCCACTGGTGCGGTCCCATCCCTATTCTTTTGTCTCTGTTTTTTCTTTTGCCCTACCCAGGTATGTGGGGAGTTTCTTGCCTTTTGGGAGGTCTGAGGTCTTCTGCCAGTGTTCAGTAGGTGTTCTGTAGGAGTTGTTCCACGTGTAGATGTATTTCTGATGTATTTGTGGGGAGGAGGGTGATCTCCACGTCTTACTCTTCCACCTTGTTGTCTTTGTAGTTCTTTGTATTGCAACTAAGAAGAATCTTTCTGGAACAATTAGTAACAGGAACAATTAGTAACAGGAAAGGGATGGATCAAATGATCATTGGAATACTCTTCAGATCTCTGCTTCTAAGCTAAAATATATTTTTAAATTTTATTTTAAAATATATTTGGTTTGTTATTTCTGACCTGAAAGCCATGCTATGAAATACCTTTCTTAGTGATATTTGGAATATTTCAATAACAAAATTCTATTGGATGTGGTTCAAATATAACGGATCATATATTGAATTATACTCTGATAGGTTACATTATAATGAAGTAGTAGGATACAGATTATACACACATAGAATAGGAAAAGAAAGGCTCTAGAAATAATGTGTTGACTTCTCCAGGGAGAGGTTTATCATACGTAAGAGCTCCCAACCTCCACCCGCCCCGGTGGAGATTAGTCCCTATCATAGGTAATTAGTCAATTAATATTTAATTGATTTAATTAATGATTATGTTTAATGTATTACAGATACATTGAGGAAATGCTGGGGAAAAGAGGCAGAGACTGGCTTTATTTTTAACATCTTTTCCTAAAGCTATGTTGCTGAAGTCATTGTAGCCATCACTGTAATCTCCTCCTTCCTCAGGTGTTTTAGGAATGAATAGCCACACGTATGGATTTTGGATGTTATGTCCACTCACGGCCCCCTGCCTGCCTCTGGCAGTGGGGTCAATGCAGTGAGTGCCTGCAGGTCGAGAAGCAGAAGGAGCCAGGCAGGAGGGAGCCTCAGTCATCAACTGCAGACTCTTTTCAGACTTGCAGTCATTGAATGTTTTCTGTCCTGAATTTGACTGAAACAGTGGGGCCGCTCCCTGAGAACCAGGGTGACTGTCTTCCCTCTGTTCCTGAATGTTCCTTGTGCTCTGTATCCTTGGAGGGAAGGAGATGCATGGGAAGAGCCCATCCAGCTGCCGCCCTTGACAGCACTTGGGTGGACATGCCTCCTGCCTGTCTGTTAGCTTGTCTTTCTCTGGCAGCAGCAGGAAGGGTCTTAGCCTGTGTTCCCCTGTTTCATGCAATCCAGCCTCATCTTTCCTTCCCCGCTGCTGCTTTCAGTGGGCAGAGGACCCCTGGTCTCCTTGTTTCCTGCTCTCTGGGTGGAGCCGCTGGGGCTGAGGGCTCACAGAGGACCCAGAGGAACCCTAGCTTGTCTAGTTTTCTCCTCTACACCAAAGGACTAGCCAAGGAAGGGTGGCTTCTAACTTGGAGAGGGTGCTACAGTCACCTGATCCCACTGGCTGACACCTCCCTGGGCGACAGAAGGTAGGACCCATCTGTTTGTCCCAGTGTGACTAGATATCACACACACACACACACACACACACACACACACACACACACACATCCCCAATTAGCAGGTGGGAAATATATTTTTCAGGACAGACAATAAACCTGCCATTACAGCGAGGATTCTGGTGCTAATTTAGATGCAAATGGAATTGCCCAACTGGAGCTGATTACAGAAAGGTCAAGAGGTCTATATGCTCAGTTTCCCTCCTGCGCTGTGCATTAAGTGGGCATGATGGCTGGGCTTGGTTCTAGCCTTCACTTTTGAGAGAGTTTTGACTTTGTAGAAGTGGAATGTGACGCACAGTGTCAACTCCTCCCTTCCCACTCACCCCCTTTTTTCAAAGAAAACAAAACCTCTATTTTGTCCATTTCTGGCAAACTTGAAATTTTCATTAAAAAATAAAAATGCACTGTTGGAGCTCTTAGGCTCGAATAAAAAGGAGTAGACTGACTGTAAATTCTGTTCAGAGAACCGATCTCAACTGTACATGCACTTCACCCAGATTCAGGCCATGCTGGGTGATGGCCTGGAGTAGAAGGAACTGGTGGGGAAAGGATGGCAGAAAGGACTGTGAATTTGTTGGGTTACTGCAGTACTACTTCAGTGGTTTTCAGATAGTTTTGACTGTAACTCATGGCCAGAAATTTATTTTATACATTTGCGTGTGTGTGTATCTTTTTATTGAACATGTAAGAAGTCACATACGTAATATATTGTATTACATATAGTTTGAAGAAAATATGTATACCAAAGTTTCACAAAACAGTAGTTACTCATGCTACGTGCAGTGTACTCTAATATTTTCCATTTGAATCTGGTCTAAACCATGAGTGGACCAATACATTGATTTTACTACCCACTTTTGGGTCTCAAACTGTTGTTTGAAAAACACCAGTTTAAGGGATTGGTAAAGGGCACTTGGCATGAAGGAGGACTCAGGTAAGGGCTGGTGGAGGTGGAGAAGGTGGCCAGGAAAGAGATTTCAAAGAATAGAGTAAACTGGACTGGATAGCAGTAAAATTAAGTACCTGAGTCAGAGCTCCATTCTAGAACTTGGGCTGACAAGGAAGCATGTGAAAGTGCCTAAACAGATATCCTGTTTGGGTTCATGGTTGTACGTCTCTTGTCAAGGATAATTATTTGTTTGTGGGAACCGAGTTTTCCTTAGGTCATTGCCGCCATTGCGGTCTACCTTTAAGAAGAAAGAACGTTCCTAAGCTTTAGCATTCTTAAGCTTTATTATTGCATATTATGTGGTAGAACCTCATTTACCGTTTCTAGTAGAATTTCTATGTAAATTCATAGCTACCTGCAGTTCTTTATAGAACAGGTCAATAAATACTGACAGTCAGCCATAAGCAGAAGGTCCTCCTTACATCAGCAGCCGATTGTCCTTCCTAATTGGACCACGAGGAGGAGGTTGCTCTCCCGTTTTGCTGGTACTTGCTCTTTGGGGCGTCAGGGGAACCTGAGTTTTACAGTCTTCCCAGCAGAGCCGCCTTCCCATGGTGGTTCATCGTTAGCTTTCAAGTGGTCACACTTAGGCTCTAGTCTCTTTCTCACTAAGGAGGTGACCTATTTGGAGGATTAGAGGAAGTTTCTGAGAAGTAAGGTAATGGGGCAGGAGAAGATTTTCTGGGGTAAAAGGCTTCTAAGGGCTCTGAGAATATGGAGGAGGGAAGAGATGGATAGAGAATGGAACCAGATTTTCTTGGTTGGGGTATTAGTTTAAGATGAGTGTGACCTCAATTTATAAAGACTTTGCAACTTGATGCTTAATAGAATTGGGCTTTTAATATTTATAGCATGTTATGTAAATGCCGCCCCCCCCCAAGTGCTTTCTTAAATCCTCTTAGCTTATAAATGACAGCTTGGATTTCTTAAAAAAAAAAAAATCTTTTCATTTTCCAGCTTAAGAGTAGTAAACAATAGATGCTTAATTCCCTTCTTTCATGCCAGGCCCTGAAGACTGAGATTTAGATTCTAAAGAGTTTATTGCTGTGCTTTTGAGCTTATTACGGTCATGCGTAACTTAAGGGGGGAAAAACTCATGCTGCATTACTGATGCAGAGGCAGCTCCTGGAATTCTGTGTGACGTGTCAGCTTAGCAGCACTCCATAGGTAAGTTGAAAAAACGGTATTGCAGGAACTACATGCAAGGCCCCTTTGGAATGATTAGTGCTAGTTTTTTTCTAGTGATCAGGATTGTTAGGGAATTAGATTTTTGCCTAAAGGCTTTCCCCCTTAGCTATACTGGTGACATCAGTTATTCTATAGGTCTTTATAAAGAAATATCCCCACTCACTGGGGCCTTCAGATCTCATGCAGAGAAGAGGGAGGAATTAAAAACTTAAGCTCAACTCTGACAGATGTCAATTGCTAGGTCCTTGGGGATTGTCATTTGTTCAGGAAACGCTTATTAAGTACCTTCTATGCGCTAGGCTCTTTGCATTGCGCTGGAGTAATAAAGAAAAAGTCACAGCACGTGTCCCAGGACAGTATTATAAGTGCCGTGAGCCTGGGACTAGCGAACATGGGAGAACACAGGATAGGAGCAGTTTGTTTCAGAAGCAGGGCAGCCCACGTGAAGCAGTCTTCTCGACGTAATTTATCTGCCATGCGGTGGATGCTTACCTATTTCCTTTGCTATATTTGGGCCACGGAGAGCCCTTTACCGTTGGCCAGATGACACAGGGGTGTGTTGAGTGTTTGAGGGCTCACAGGATTGGCTCTGGGCTGGGGAGCGAAGGGCTCGACGCGGTGCTCGGGCCGCTCACGGTACTGCCGGGTGAGCTGTCCATAGATTCTGAGAGTGGATTCAGATGTCCTATAGGGGCCGTGCTTAGAATAAAGAAAACAGACAGAACTGGTTTGGTATTATCTTATTATCTATTTGAACGCATCTATCTAGAACATCCCTAAGAACCAAGAAATTCGTAAAAGTAATTTAAGCCTTTTTGCACAGATGCATCCACACAAGGCCTATCTACGCTTATATAGCAGGTCTGGAGATGTGGTTTCTAAACCGATTTGTGGATTTTGAAGGCAGAAAAGGAGAAGAGGAATGGATTTTTAAAGGAATGGCCCAGTAACAGTATGATAAAGTGACAGTTAATGCTTTTAAAGGGAGGAAGAAAGAAGATGGAATACTGGAAAAGAAAAGATGTAATCACTCAAAAATTATCACCATCTGTTTCATTTATCAGGTGCATTAGACTCATGGCAGGGGAGATTTCTAAGCTTTCTAGGGTGTAAGGTTGGAATCTGAAATTTTGAACTGTTTCCCTCGTGATTTTCACGTACCCCTGTTTGAGTCTTTCTATATTACAGATGGCAAGGCAATTGATGACCCCTATGCTGCTTTTAGGAGGACGAAGAAACGTATATTAGCTCTTAAAATATTCCCAATAAACATGTGTAAAATTAAAATTTTGATGCTTTAAGGATCAAATCCTCAGCTCTTTGAAAAACTTGACTGTTCAGAGGGTTCTATTTCCTGAAAGATCAACGTTTTACTACGTGGGAAAATCACACCACATAGAAAATAGTAATCTGTATTATTAAAAAAAGTCACAGTTACTTCATAAGCAGTAAACTCTTATAGCACTTTATAAATAATACTTATATATATATATTATTCAGTTATAAAAATTTGGCTTACAACTTTCCAGAAACATATCTGAACATCTTGTGTTCAACAGCATTTTGTGTCTGGACCTCTCATTTGCTATTTATTATATTATTATTTTGTTTGCTACAGCATATATATAACCCAACTTCCTAGACAGAAAATATGTTCTTATGTTCCTAGCTCCTGTACATAGCAGGTCCCAATAAAGGTTTACTGAATGACTAATAATGAAACAAGTTGTACTGAGCTTTATAATTAATCCCTTACTGACCATGGAAATACTTTCTGTTATCTTTTTTTCTCCTTTGTGATTACACGCTAAAATCTTGATGGTGTTCGAACTGCATCTGGTAATTAGAGTCGCTGGAACACTTGAATTGCTTCTTTCTGCCTTTGCTTTTCCCTTGCTGAATTAAAGGGCAGAAGCAGCATGAGGTTTTATGGAATGTGAATAGGTTATGGGCTTCAGATGAAGCTCTGAAGTGTGTTCTTGTGGCAGGCGTGTTCTTGCCTTGATGGGTTCACTGCGGTGAGGCTGGGGGCCATTGAGGAGGCATGTATCAGAGCATTGAAGGGATGCTCACCTGTGCTCACTCTGTCATTGGTCCCAGGTGACTGTGGAGGAGGTCATGACCACAACTGCATATCTGGACCTTTTTCTGCGTAGCATCTCTGAGCCAGCACTACTTGAGATCTTCCTCCGTTTTATCCTGTTGCACCAGCATGAGAACGTCCACATCCTAGATACTCTCACGAGCCGAATCAACACCCCATTTCGGGTAAGGAAGGCCCCAGAGGAAGGGAATTTATAGCTCAAGAGAGATTTCAGGAGAGTTTGTTTTTGGAATAAAATTATGAATATTCTGTTTTCTTGTAGCCATTACTTTTCTATTTGGGAAGAGATGAACTAGATAATTTGTTTTGCTATCAGGAGCCCTTCTGTCAGGGAGGTGGGAGTTACTGCCTTTCATAGGACAATTTTTCTCAATTTGTCTGGGTTGGCACTTTCTTCTGTAGAACCAGCAGAATGTGCTTCTGAGGAGACAAGGTACAGGGGAACATATGGGCTTAATTAAGTTCAGGTAAAGCCAGGGAACCAAAGTGTATCAAGTCTGGGTATTTAGAGATCATATTTCTGTCATAAGTGTTTTGAAATGCACGTCTGGGCAGTTGTGAATTTAGGTAGTTATTCTTTAGTTTGGTGCTCTGATTAACTTTGAAAATCCTCTTATACCATTAGTATAATCCTTTGCAACCCTCTCTCCAAAGGCTGTCTATTTAAGTGCAGTTATTGTTTTAAAAGCAAAGGTATATTTGAAGAAAATGAAAACACTAATTTGTAAAGATACATGCATTCTAATGTTCATAGCAGCATTATTTACAATAGCGAGGATATGGAAGCAACCTAAGTGTCCATCAACAGATGAATGGCTAAAGGTGTGGTATAAATATACAATGGAATATTACTCAGCCATAGAAAAAATGAAATTCTGCTATTTGCAACAGCATGGGTGGAACTAGAGGGCATTATACTGAGTGAAATAAGTCAGAGAAGGACAAATATTGTGTGTTATCACTTACATGTGGAATCTAAGAAGTAAAACAAATGAATGAATTTAACAAAACAGAAACAGATGTAGAGGACAAGCTGGTGGTTACCAGTAGGGAGAGGAAAAGGGGAGGGGCAAGATAGGGGTAGGAGATTAAGAGGTACAAACTACTATTTATGAAATAAATAAGCTACAAGGATACATTGTACAGCACAGGGAATATAGCCAATATTTTATAATAACTTTAAATGGAGTATAATCTATAAAAATGTTGAATCACTATGTTGTACACTTGAAACTAATATAATATTGTAAATCAACTATACTTCAGAAAAAAGACCCATTAAAAATGCAAAAAAAGGTAAAGGAATAATTAACAGTGTTATTGTTTGTAACATATGTAGATGTAATGTGTATAACAGTAATAGCACAAAGGGGGGAAGAAGGAATAGAGCTATATAAGAGTAACATTTCTGTATTTCACTAAAATTAATTTAGTATAAATCTGAAGTAGAGTCTGATAAATTAAGGTGTATATGGTAAGTTCTAGAGCAACCACTAGTAACTCAAAAAAATAGTAAAAAAAAAATCATTAAAGGAATTAAAATGTTACTATGGGGGAAACATTCACTTAATGTAAAAGAAGACAGTAAAATAGGAATAGAGGAACAAAAAGACATCAGACATATAGAAAACAAAACGTAAAAGGGCAGATATAAATCCAACTATAATGATAATATTAAATGTAAATAGATTAAAAATTCAATCAAAAGGCAGAGATTGTCAGACTAGATAAAAAACAAGATCCAACTATTAGCTGCCAACTGGAGATACACTTTAGATTCAAAGATAACAGTAGATTGAAAGTTAACAGATAGAAAAAATAGGTTACACAAACAGCAACCAAAACAAAGCTGGAGTGGCTATACTGATAAGCCACAGATTAGACTTTGAAACAAGAAATGTTACTAGAGAGAAAGAGGGACATTTTATAATGATAAAGGGTCAATCCCTTGGAAAGATACAACAATTATAAATATATATGCATCTAAAAACAGAGTCCCAAAATTTATGAAGCAAAAACTGGTGGAATTTAAGGGAGAAATAGAAGATACAGCAATAGTTGTGGGATAGTTCAACACCTTACTTTTTTATAATAGATAGAACAAGTAGGCAGAAGATGAATAAGGAAATAGGAGACTCGAACAATGCTATAAACCAGCTAGACCTAGCGCAGTCATCTATAGAACACTCCACCCAACAGCAGCAGAATGTACATTCTCTTCAAGTGCACATGGAATGAACACTGTCCAAGATGGACCATGTGATAATCACTTTCAATGAATTTAAAGCGATTGAAATTATACCAGGTATGTTCCCTGGCCACAATGGATTGAAATTAAAATTTATTGACAGAAAGAAAATTCACAAATATGTGGAAATTAAACAGTACTCCTAAGTAACCAGTGGGTCAAAGAAGAAATCACAAGGGAAATGAGAGTGTACTTTGAGATAAATGAGAATGAAGATACAACATACCAAAACTTACGGGATGCAGTATAACACTGCCAAGAGGGAAATATATAGCTATAAACACCTACGTTAAAAAAGAAGAAAAATCTCAAATCAGTAACCTAACCTTCTACTTTAAGACACTGGAAAAAGAAGAGCAAACTCAAACCAAGCAGGAGGAAGGAAATAATAAGGATTAGAGCAGAATTAAGGAAATGAAGACTAGAAAAACAACAAAATCAATAGAAAATCACCAAAAGCAAAAGTTGGTTCTTTGACCCTCTTACACTGTTGATGGGAATGTAAATTGGTGCAGCCACTGTGGAAAATACTATGGAGGTTTCTCAAGAAAACTAAAGATAGAACTATCATATGACCCAGCAATTCTACTCCTGAGTATATATTCGAAAAAAACAGAAACACTAATTCGAAAAGATACATGCACTCCAATGTTCATAGCAGCGTTATTTACATTTGCCAAGCTATGGAAGCAACCAAAGTATCCACCAACAGATGAATGTTTAAAGAAGATGTGGTATATATATATTCAATGGAATACTAGTCAGCCATAAAAAGGGATGAAATTTTGCCATTTGCAAAATTTGGATGGACTTAGAGGGCATTATGCTAAGTGAAATAAGTCAGACAGAGAAAGACAAATACTGTCTTAATATTACTTATATGGGGAATCTAGAAAATACAACAAACTAGTGAATAAAACAAAAAAGAAGCAGACTCACAGATATAGAGAACAAATGTGGTTGCCAGTGGGGAGAGGGAAGGAAGGAAGGGCAATATAGGGGTAGGGGGGGAAAGGGATATTATGGGATTATATGGAATCAATGTGTGTGAAATTTTTGAAAATTATGAAGTACTGTAGAATTTAAAGAATCTTTCATTCAATAAAAACAAACTAAAAAACCTCATAAAAAAGTTGGTTCTTTGAAAAAGTTGACAAAATTGACAAACTTTTAGACCACTAAGAAAAAAAGTGAGAAGAGTCAAATTAGCAAAATCTAGAATGAAAGAGGGGGTATTACTGTTTGTTGACCTTATAGAACTAAAAAGGATTATCTCCATTGTACCCATGGGAAGACTTGGACCAGACATTGAGAACTACTGTTGCAGCCTCTGCCCAGTGGAATGATGCCTTGTCAGAGTTTATAATGAGATACAATATTCATACAGAGCAAAACTGTATAAAGCCTAAATATACAGTTTAATTGTAAAGAAAACACCATGTCATCATCATTCAGGGGAGAATGAAACATTGCCAACACCTCATAAGCCCCTTGGTAGCCCTCTCTGATTACAACCCTCTCCCTCACCTGCAGAAATAACCATGATTCTGATTTTTGTAATAAATATGCCTTCTCTTTTCTTCATAGTTAATGACATCTGTATGCATTGATAAAAAATGTAGTTAATAAATAAATAAATAGGATTATAAGGGAATACTGTGAACAGCTGCATGCCAAAATATTGGATAAATTAGGTGAAACAGGCAAATTCTAGAAAGACACAAACTTCTTTTTTTTTTTCATAGTTACTAAAATTTTACTCTTTTTTTTACATCTTTATTGGAGTATAATTGCTTTACTATGGTGTGTTAGTTTCTGCTTTATAACAAAGTGAATCAGTTACACATATACATATGTTCCCGTATCTCTTCCCTCTTGTGTCTCCCTCCCTCCCACCCTCCCCATCCCACCCCTCCAGGCGGTCACAAAGCACCGAGCTGATCTCCCTGTGCTATGCGGCTGCTTCCCACTAGCTATCTACCTTACGTTTGGTAGTGTATATATGTCCATGCCTCTCTCTCGCTTTGTCACAGCTTACCCTTCCCCCTCCCCATATCCTCAAGTCCATTGTCTAGTAGGTCTGTGTCTTTATTCCTGTGAAAGACACAAACTTCTGAAACTGATTCAAGAAGAAATCTAAAATCTGTAAAAAAGTAAAAACTTTTGTGTTTCAAAGGACACCATTAAGAAATTGAAAAAACAGCTGACAAAATAAGAAGAAATCTTTGCAAATCATGTGTCTGAAAAGATACTTGTATGTAGAATAATGAACTCCCTGGACTCAGTAATAAAAAGACAGATACACGGTGCTGAGCACCCTTGATAGTGATTTGCCCAGGTTACTATGGCAACATATAGAGAGGACTCGGACTGGGGAAAGCGGGTGTTGAGTGGTAATCCTGGGAGAAAGAGAAGAAAGATTTCCTAGGAGAGGTGATGCCTACAGTCCGTCTTTGAGAATAAGTAGGGTTATCCTGCAGAGGAGACAGAGGAAGACATTCCAGGCAGAGAAACAGCATGTGCAAAGGCGTGGAAGGAACAGAATGAAGTATTTGCTTCTTCCTAACTGTAAGGTGTGACCTGTCCTGAGCACAAGAGATGTTTTGGGGCACACCAAGTACAGCTCTTTCTCTACAACACCGTTACGGATTTCATTGACCAGCTTGTAAACCTGTCCTGCCTGGCACACAGGCTCGCCCTTATTCTCCTGTACAAAGAATGAGAGCCTAAATGACTTAAGTGGCCTGATGGAGCAGCAAAAGCTTACTCCCAAAAGGCACGGTGATTTTATAATGCACCTTTGGGAACCTTCTCTGTTGGACAGTTTATCTTTCCTTTTTGGAAATCAGAGACTGCAAGAAATCTTGTTTTTTAATGAACATCCTAGGAAAGTATATCATCGTCCCTCAGCACTATGGGAAATGGAACCCGCGAGAATGTTTACCCCAAAGCCAAGAGATAAGGCAAGAAGAGCTGAGGCTTAGGGCTGAGGACTCTGGAGAGAGAGAGATGGCTGGGGTATATGCAATGTTCTGTTAGCCCTGTCTTGCAAATAACCAGTGTCGTATTTGAAAATAACTAGGAAAACAAATGACATAAGTAGGAGATGGGGTGTGTGTGTGTGTGTGTGTGTGTGTGTGTGTGTGTGTGTGTGTGTATTGGGGAGTTGTAGGGAACATATTTATCTGGATCTTTACAAGTTGGAAATATGAGACAGGCATTTTATTAGGAGGGTAATTCTACATTTTTCTTAATCAAAACTGCTAAAAAAAAAAAGGTCATTTTATTTTGTAATTCTGATTTATTTACCATCTGTGTGAAGTAGAGCTGTCCTTCCAATATCTGAAAGAGATATTTTTCTTGCTTCCCAGCTTTGTGTGGTGTCCCTGGCATTATTTAGAACTCTCATCGGTTTACATTGTGAAGATGTGATGTTACAACTAATTCTAAGGTGAGTTGCCATCTTTTGTTCCCTTTAAAGGAAAGCTCTACACTATCGCTATTACATTTTTCTTTGGTAATGTAAGTGAAGTAAGGGCCATGCTTCTAAGAAAGAAAATCATCGAGCAAATCAATTTAATTTCTGCATTATTTCCCAAGGTTAATTTTCGTTTTACTGTTAACAGTTTTTAGGGGGCCAAATGCGTTATATTATACATGTGCTCCTGGAAAGAATACGTAGAATGTTTGGAAACTTTCAGAAGTATTATGAATGCTCTTCTGGTCCGTAGCTGCATGTCTTTCTCCTGAAGTACATTTTTAGGGGACTCGTTTTTGAAAACAACTTTTCTAAATATTAAATGCTGTTGATGTATAATTTCTATGACTCTTGCTTTAGAAATGGTACAGTGCTCACTGTCTGACCTGTGAGTATGTTTCAATTAAATTCAGTAAATATTTAATGAGTATTTTCTGTGCACAATTCAGAAGGGAATAAGGCATGGAGGGGATGAACTGAAAAGGACATACATGTATACAAGGCAGAAAAGGTATGTCCTTCAGACGTCCAGGTGGGAAAGGTTTCATGAAGGGACTGGTATCTGAAGACAGGCGTCAGAGTCTAAGTGCTGTTAAGACGACATTAGTTTGGTCGTTTGGCAGGAAACTCAGGAACACCCAGTCCTGCCTTGCCCCTGCCTCTGCTTCTCAGGGTCCGAGAGAAGCATCTCCTTTTGTGAAGGAAAAGAGTTGGTGAGGGCTTGTGCTCCCTCATTCCCCTCTGGTGGTGTGGAAGCAAAAAGGAAAGAGCCAACCAGGTCCTTGGGCACGCCCTCCACCTCCTCATTCCTTAGACCCTGTTTTTGACCCCTCCTCGGGCAGAAGAAGGGCAGAAGGAGCTGAGAGCAGCGCAAGAGGGAGGAGACCTGGGCTGCCCCTGGTCCCCACTGGGGTTTAGACATGACGTGAGCAGAATTACTGAGGAGTTGGCATCCCAAGAGGATGTCCAGCATTCCCACAGAAGTGACTGTGGAAAAGTAAGGGGGTGGTGACATGCGATCTTGGGAACAGCGGCAGAGACATCCCCCAGGATCTCGTGAGAAACACACATTCTTGGCCATCTTCCAGATGTGCTGAATCAGAAACTGTGGTGGTGGGTGGGGCCCGGCAGGCTGTGCTTTAAACAAACTCTCCAGCGGATTCTGACGCGAGGCTAAGTTTGAGAACCACTGGAAGGCTGCAGTGTAGACGTGGTGTCCTGCAAAAGGGAGCGATGCAGATACCACAGGGGGCTGGTGGGTGGAACGATGGTGGCCTTACGGAGTCACTCTTTTATGGGAGAGTATCACCTATTAATTTTTTTAGTTTAAAGAGAGCTTTTGGACTTTTTAGGGGTTTAGATCAGGTCATCAGTAACTAATCTTAGGGCATTAGCAAAGAATAAATCCGCTCATAAAGAAACACCCTGGGGAGACCGGGAGAGCATTAGTTATCTGTCCTAAAAGGATTACATTTGCTTCCCATCAAGTCTCTACTGATGTGACAGTGCATTAGCAGGCCTGAATGAAATCCATCAGAGCAACTCATTATAGCCTTTTTTACTGCCCAAAACCAGACTTTGCCTCCAACAAGGGTAAATCCTGATTATATTTGAATGTTAGACTCTTGAATGCTGCTTCTTTGATGGCATGGAAAGCAGCTGTCTTTTGCAGTGGACCTGGAAGCCTGGCCCAGCGTCCCAGCTCTGGGTCACCAGGGGAGACTGAGCCCAGGGGGCGGACACTTCTGTTCAGTGGCCTTTGTCTACTCGTAGGGCAGTTCCTGTTGTAAAAACTGTCCTCAGAAGTTGTACTGGTCAAAGCATCTTTTGAGACCCAGACCTGTGCCTTATGGAGGTGAAGAAATCAGCTCGTGATTGAAATACTTAGGCATCCAAGTCAGGGCTATGACTTCCAGGGCGAGTAAGGACCCATCATTTCCCAGGAAAGCACCTGAAGGGCACGTGGTCGCAGGTTCTGAACGGAGTCATGGAAAGACTGCTGGGCGTAACCATGGGTCCAGCGCTCTGAGCCTGAGTTTCTTCTCTGTTTCCTTAATGAGAATGATGGTGAGACCATAATAATAGTAATTGTCCTTTATTTAATACTTTATGTATTTCTAATTCTGTCGCGCTGCCTGGGGGAATCTGAGAAGAGCAAGTGGGGGGGGGGCGGATGCAGAGGTCAAAGGTCAGCACGCGGTAGACACGCGGGAAGCCTCTGCTTCCTGGTCTCTGTCCTCTGAACTGCTGATTGCCCCGCACATTTAACAAGTGTTTTCAATTGTAGTAAAATACGCAGAACCTACAATTTACCATCTTAACCTTACAGTTCAGTGGTATTAAATGCGTTCACAATATTGTACAACCGTTGCCACCATCCATCTCCAGAACTGCTCTCACCTTGTAAAACAAACCCTCTGCATGCCTTAAACCCTAACTCCCCGTTTCTCCCCTCCCCCAGCCCCTGGCAGCCACCATCCTACTTTCTGTCTGTGAATTTGACTGTTCTAGGTATCTCATGTAAGTTGCCTCATACAGTATTTGTCTTTTTGTGCCTGACGTATTTCACTTAGCACAGTGCCTGCAAGGTTCATTCATATTGCAGCAGGTCTCAGAATCCCCTTCCTTTTTAAGGCTGAATAATGATACATTATTTATACTCCATTTTGTTTACCCATTTATCTGCCGATGGACACTTTGAAATATTTATTTATTTATTTGGCTGTGCCGGATTTTAGTTGTGGCATGTGGAATCTTCCTTGTGGCATGCGGGATCTTTAGTTGCAGCATATGTGATCTAGTTCCCTGACCAGGGATCGAACCTAGGCCCCCTGCATTGGGAGCATGGAATCTTAGCCACTGGACACTTGGATTGCTTACCATTTTGGCTGTTGTGAATAACACTGCTATGAACATAGGGGTACAAATATCTCTCTTCAAGACCCTGCTTTCACTTCTTTTGTGTATATATCCAGAAGTGGAATCGCTGGATCATATGGTTATTCTGTTTAAATTTTTTTTTTTCCATAACAACTGCACATTTTACATGCCCACCAACAGTGCACAGGGTTCCAGTTTCTCCACATCCTCTCCAGTACTTGTTACTTTCTGTTAAAATAAAAATGGCATTTTGATAATCAAGCAAAAATGACAGGCAGATCTGAAGATCAGTTTTTAGAAGTAAAAACTGGAATTATTAAAATGAAAAACTGAGTGTTTGGTATAAATAGCATTTAAGATACAGATTAAGAGAGAATTAATGAACTAGAAGAAAGATTGAAGAAGTTACTACTAAATTTGCAGCAGAAAGACATAATGAGATTTAAAAATATGAGAACAAGGCTATGAACAATGGTGGCTGGAGTAATGGGGTGTAATGAATCCAGTTAGGACCCCTTGACCTATTCTGGTTTTGGAATTTGCTATCCCATAACGTTTTGGGGAGGATCAACTGTGGTGATATCTGTGAAAATATTTTGAAACACTGTAAAGCACTACACAAATTTAAGGGAGGGGAATTTTCTAGAAAATACATTTTAAACTACAGTAGAACCCCTTTACCCGCGGTTTCACTTTCTGAGGTTTCAGTTACCCAAGGTCAACTGTGGTCCAAAAATATTAAATGGAAAATTCCAGAAATAAACAGTTCACAGGTTCTAAATTGTGCGCTGTTCTGAGTATTGTGATGGAATCTCACGCCGTCCCACCCAGGATCCCTAGCCATTGACATCGTCTGCCCCTGATATCCAGCCATCAACATCCTCATGGCTCAGTGATCCAGGATCACCTTAAGTAGATGGTCCTCCTTTATATGTTAGAAGGTCGATAGCAGCCTGCGTCACCAGGCCTACATTGTTCACCTCACTTCATCTCATCCCATAGGCACTTTATCATCTCACATCATCACAAGAAGAAGGGTGAGTACAGCACACTAAGGTATTTTGAGAGACAGAGAGACCACATTCACATAACTTTTATTACAGTGTATTATTATAGTTGTTCTATTTTATTACTAGCTATTGTTGTTAATCTCTTACTGAGCCTAATCTATAAATTAAACTTTATCATAGGTATGTATGTATAGGAAAAAAACATAGTGTATATATAGGGTTCAGTACTACCCGTGGTTTCAGGCATCACTGGGGGTCTTGGAATGTATCCTCCACAGATAAGGGCGGGGGGTGGTTACTGTAATGAAAACAATGTCTTTTCTTATTTAGAATCTGTACCAAAAGCAAGGTCAATGAAAAATCCTTATTTTTCTAGTCATTTAAACTTTAAGGGACCTAAAAAATAGATTTATAACTTGTTCTTTTTGTTGTTGCCACTGTAGTCATTCGAATATGCATGATAAACTTGTAGATCTGAGAGGCAATAGAGCAGTGAAGATTATGTGAATCCTTTTAATGAAGTTATTTGCTCCATGGTAAATAAATGCATCAATTTTTGTTGCAACCCAGATACTCTTAATTATTGACATTTCAAAGTGATAATCCATTTGTAACTGATCTGTTTATTTCCTTTAGCAAAATATTAGAAAAGTAAGTTGAAATAAGGTCCCCCCAAAGAGAGGCTATTTAAGGGAGCAGAAAACCAAGGAGAAATTGCCCACCTCCAGGGATGTGACCTATGATAGGCCTAAGGCAGGCAGGAGATGCTGACAAGCAGTGAAGTGACAGATCAACTGCATGTTCTTGGCACTTCCCAGTTTAGGCAACATTTAATTGCTTAATACCCTGAATGCCATTTCTGAATATTCTGGTTGGGGTGTTTCTTTCAGAAGTGCTGGTCATTTGTCAGTTTTATGAACTGCTTCGCCTGTTGTATTCGGATAGAGGCTGTTTTGCTCGAAGAGAAGCTGCCTGTTCTCTTCAGGAGCATTTCCATCTTACGTGGGCATTGGGTGTCTGGAGGAGACGGGAGAAAAAATGCCAGTCTAGGGTAAGATGAATAGGAGAAACACAGCCAGAGTGTCTCTGAAAAACAAACCAGCTTTTTGAAATTCACTAATGTTGCTTTTAAGATTTTTGCCTGTTGGTACATTACTGAGGTTATCATCATCTCTTAAGAAGCACCTTGCTTCTTCATCATACTTCACTGCTTTGTTTTGTTTGTCTTTATTGTCAGTGTAGCAGTAGGCAACGTGTGTCCTTTGTTATTGATTGGTTATCACTGAATTGTTTCAGAAGTGATGGTGATTTATTTTAATGAGTAATATCCAATAAAATAGAAAATGGACCCAGGGTTCCAGAGGGTTGGGGAAATAATGAAAAAAAGGAGGACAATGTGGGGAATATATTTTTCCTGCTGTATTGGGATGACTTTGAGTAATCTGAGCCTCTAAAGCCATTTATTAGCCTCTGATTATATTTACTGCTTCCTGAATTTAAATAAAATCCCACCCCAGGCAAATATAGTTGAAATGAAAAGATAGTTTGATGACAGACATCTGTACTAAATTCCTAAGTGATTTTTCGGCTATCGACAGCCACTTTATTATTTTTTTATTGGAATATAATTGCTTTACAATGTTGTGTTAGTTTCTGCTGTACAATGAAGTGAATCAGCTATATGTATACATATATCCCCTCTCTCTTGGACGACCTCCCCCTGCCTCCCATCCCACCCATCTAGCTCATCACAGAGCACCGAGCTGAGCTCCCTGTGCTAACCACAGGTTCCCACTAGCTATCTGGTTTTTTTTTTTTTTTTTTTTTTTTTGCAGTACGCAGGCCTCTCACTGCTGTGGCCTCTCCCGTTGCGGAGCACAGGCTCCGGACGCGCAGGCTCAGCGGCCATGGCTCACGGGCCCAGCCGCTCCGCGGCATGTGGGATCTTCCTGGACCGGGGCACATACCAGTGTCCCCTGCATCGGCAGGCGGACTCTCAAGCACTGCGCCACCAGGGAAGCCCTAGCTATCTGTTTTATACATGATGGTGTATTTGATGTTTGACGTTTGGGGAGCTTGACTTTATTCTGTTTCTAATCTTTCTGTGTAAATGATGGAGAGACAGTGGGTCAGTGTACGGTTTTCCCACTCTTCCCTCTGGGATAATCCTTCGTTTTAAAGGCACAGTAGTAGAAGTACTGCTTTGAATACAGGGGTGTTATTCATTTGAACTGACTCTCCAATTTCCAATTTTATAGAAGCCCCTCCCTCCTTCAATCTGTGGGGGATCTCCCTTTACTTGATTTACTCAGAAGAAAGTGCTTAGTTTCTACTGAAAGCGTGTGTTTGCAGAGTTGCAAATTCCCAGTAACTCTTTATTCTAATATAATTTCAAGCTACCCGCTGGTGATATTTGATAAATAGCTTTATTAGGTTTGATCCACTGTTCCATTTTGTTTTAGTACTTCAAACAAAGAATAGAAATCTACATACATCAACTTAAATCATGAAATACGCTTTGTTTGAGCTGTAAGCAGTCATTGAGTTCCTGCAGTATATAAAAGCATTGACGCAGTTTATTTCTTGAATAATTAATGATGAAAATAAGGGTACAATAAATCCTGTGTAGTTGCACATTGGGCTTTCTGTGTTGTTTTTCAACTTGCTGTAATAGCAGTTACCCTGATTGTAATTTATATAACTTGAAAGAGGATCACACTGTTCCCGTCTTACTTAGTTGCTTAGCAGAACACAGAACAGAGGCAATATAAAATTCTGTGTTTACGCACAAGCTGGGACAAGAAGGGGAATGAGCCATATATCGTGGAAAATTATTTCCCTCAAAGTATTTTTCTAGCCTTGAATTCATTTTATCTTCGTTATCCCTGTGAAGTAGGTAGGCAAGTATGAGGGGAGGTGGGGTGCTGAATTTTTAGGCCAAAGACTGATATGAATACAAATCATTTACTATAGAACCTTGGGCACATCAGTTAATTGCTCTGAGATTCACTTTCCTCATCTGTTAAATGGGAATAATATCTGTGCTGCCCACCTCACAGCGATGTTGTGAGGGTCAAATGGAATGTATGTGAAAGATCTGTAAATGGTAAAGCACTGTATTCTTGTTTGTTAGTCCTTTTTCCTTTCTTGGAAGACCTACAGTCAGACGTTTTGTGTTACTGATCACTTATTTTCCTTACTGATTGACTAGCGTTATTAAGAAGTAGTCCTATTTCATGTATTCTGTCAAAAAAATCAATGAAAACGTCTAGCTTTTATATACTGGTTGCCCCCTTTTAAAAATAACTTTTTATTTTGGAATAATTTTAGATTTACAGAAAATTTGCAAAGGTGGTATAGGGAGTTCCCTTTATCCAGCTTCCCCTTAACATCTTATATAACCATGGCACATTTACTAGGAAATTACCATTAATACAATAATATTGACTATAGTACAGACTTTATTCAGATTTCAACAGTTTTTCTACTAATGTATTTTTTTTTTTTTTTTTTTTTTGTCTCAGGGACCTGTTCTTGGGTACCTCATTGCATTTAGGCCCCTTTTAATTTTATTATGTTCCAGTTTTTTATTATGAAATATTTTAATACGTAGAAAATTTGAATAAATAGTATAATGAACGCCCATGTATTGTGTATCTAGATTCAGTAATTGTTAACATTCTGCCCCTTTTTAACTTATATGTATGCTGTATAAATAAAATTTTTTTCTCAACCATGAAAAAAAAAAAAAATCCTGTGTAATCTGAGTTTCCCTGAGCCTCACTCGCCTGTGAGAGCAGAAGCGTTCACATCAACAACCACAGGATGGGTTTTCCTGGCTCTCACCCTAGCTCCTCATGAGCTTGGCCCCTGCAAAGCGTCAGCCGTCACTTCTGGGGGGTCCCAAGGGAGGGGCCTTATGTGTGTTCATGATCATGACGGTTGCCGCAGCATCATCTCTGCTGAGCCCCTTTGGTTGGTGCTGCCTCCCCTCTGTCCCTGCCGTGTCCCCGCCCCTCCTGAGAGTGCTGGGGACGGGGATGGCGCTCAGGTGCTGGAGCGGCACTGCCCCCTTGAGTGTTCTAGGGGCCAGAGCTGCGCTGGCTTCAGACAGGTGGGAGAAGGCCTCTCTCCTCTGCCTCACTCTTGGTCAACGAAGCATCTCTGCTCACAGAGATCCTCATGAAAAGAGGTCCTTCATTTTCTACCTACAGGATCTGTTTCTTCTGCGGTAGGGCTCAGGTACAAGTCCCCAGAGCTGGGTTAAGGATTAGAACAGATCTGGCCTCTTTTCCCCCACCCCGCTCCAATCTTTGCTTTTTGTTTTTAGAACCTTTGACTCCCATGCAGGTGAACTTATGCAAATAGATGCCACCACATCAGACATGCGGGGTGTGTCTGGATCTTAGGGAGAGGGATTTAGGCTCGTGTGTGTGTGTGTGTGTGTGTGTGTGTGTGTGTGTGTGTGTGTGTGCGCGCGCGCGCATGCGCGCGCATGTGTGTGTGTTGTATGCCCATGAGTGCAGGGAGGGGAGACCGGGACCCCCTTACCTGGCCACCTAGCTAAGGTTTGGGTTGAATGAGTCATGGTTTGATTTATTTTTTGAGAACAGAAGGTTCAGTGGCAAGTTTGTCATTTTATACCATGGACATTATTAAGACCTTAAGTGTAAACTGCTCTGAAGAGAATTAAATCTCTTTTCCTCCTTGACTCAGGTGCTTGCAGTGGCTCAGTCATTAATGCAAACATAGGTTTTCCTCTTTGGGACCAACAGGAGCTGCGGCTTAATGTTTACTGGCCTCAAGACATGCCCTGGAAGTTGTACTTTTATCTTTTTCACTGAATCCGTCATCACAGCTTGTTTTCCTCTGTACTGCCTCTCTCTCAAAAGCTAAATACAGAAACAAAAACACTCTGGTTTATTGACGATTGTGGTTGTTCGCCTACGGGCTTGGGGTCTCTGGCGTTGGCTCCTGCACAGACGTGGGACACTCGGCTCTGGCCGTGAGGCCTCCATCCCATTTGTGCCATCTTTGTTTAAATAAACAGTATGGTCTATCTCCCTGTTAGGAAAGGAAGCCATTTAAACGCTTTATTGTACCCACACAGCCCGCTAGTGTGCTCCAAGTGTGTCGGAAACGATTGCCTAGGCTTTCTTCTCTCCAGCTTCATAACGATCCTGAGATGCCTTGCTCACCACCCAAAAGGGTTTTGTGTGAAACCGGGCCCAGTGTTCCCCAGTGAGTCCTTGGCCCCTGTAATGTTGTGATTTATAAGGAGAAATATATATTTGGTGTTTGCCCTTTTTCTTTTGAGTCCCACCCCCGTGATATCCAGAGAGGGGAGAGGGTTGAATTAAGCGCTAATGGCCAGTGATTCAGTCAACCATGACTATATAATGAAACCTCCATAAAGCCCCGCCACGGTCGGTCGGGTTTGGAGAGCCTCTGGGTTGGTGAACGCTGGGAGAGAGACAGCCTGGAGAGAGCAAGGAAGCTCCACGCCCTTTCCCCACCCTTGCCCCGTGCATCTCTGCATCTGGCTGTTCCTGAGTTATAGCCTTTCGTAATAAACCAGCGACCTGGTAAGTAAAATGTCTCTGAGTTCCGTGAGCCGCTCTAGTAAATTAATCGAACCCGAGGAGGGAGGTCGTTGGCACCTCTGATGTATAGCCGGTTAGTCGGAAGCACAGGTGACAGCTGGACTTGTGAGTGGCGTCTGAAGTGTGTGTGTGTGTTGGGGGTGTCGGGGGAAGCCTTGTAGGACCGAACCCTTAACCTGTGGGGTGCGCTGCCATCTCCGGCTAGACAGCGTCAGGCCTGAGCAGAACTGAAGGACACCTTCATGTCTGGACCATGGATTGCTTGGTGGGGTGGGGACATCCTGCCCCTGCCTTACACACACCCACCCTTTGGAACTGGTGATGGAACACCTGTAGCACAATATGTTCTCGTGATCACCTGCGAGAATATGAGAGGAGGTTCGCACCATGACGGGTCCCTTTGCCTTTTTGTGCAACTGCTGTCATTCAGTACCGACTCTGAGCCAGTTTCCGGGATCATGAGACAAAACTCTTGAAGGAGGTCTTGCTCTGATAGCACATTATGTTGAGAAGGCAGACACCGAAATGATTGTGATTCTAGTAATAGTGCCTTAGTAGAAGGCTGTGAGCATAGTGGAGGGAGAGGGTAGTTCCATCTTGGAGTAGGAAGCCCAGAAGCCTTCCCGGAGAAGAGGACACTGAAGCCAGACTTTGCAGGATGACAAGGCATTTGTCAGGCAGGGGGAGGGGAAAGCACATTGCAGGGGACGGTTAGGGTAGGTGCAAAGGCCCGGAGGCACAGAGGGATAGCAGATCCATTAAAAGATGGGGAAGTTTGTGGAGGTTAAATTGTGAAGGCCCTTAAATCTGCGCCAGAAGAAAGAAGCCCTTGAGAAGTTTTAAGCACGCGAGTGAGCCCTGGGGGGTGGTGGGATGGCTGGAGTGAGAGTGGGGAGAGGATGAGCCACCCCGGCTGTGACGATCGTGGCTTAGGCGGTGGCGGACTGGGAACGGACCTGCAGACACTGAACGCTGGCCCTTTTTGGCTTTCCAGGTATCTGATCCCTTGCAATCACATGATGCTGAGTCAGAGGTGGGCTGTGAAGGAGAGAGACTGTTACTCTGTTTCTGCGGCCAGGCTGCTTGCCCTGACCCCCGTCTGCTGCTCCAGCGGGATCACCCTGACGCTTGGGAACCAAGAGAGGGATTATATTCTCTGGTCAAAGTGCACGCATGAGAGTCCAGGTAGGAGTGTTACCGACCTGGGTCCTTGATCCTTTAATCAATAGAAATCGAAGACAGGCCAGGTGAGAAATTCAGGCAAGGCCTTACTGGGACTCGTGTTACAGCCCAAGGGCGGGAGAACAAGAACAGCTTCCCCTGCTTGCTTCCCAAGGTGGAGCGAGCTGGTCCCTTAAGTGGTGTGAGGGGGGTGCGAATTGGTGGGTCAGGCCAAGTATCCTTTGCAGGGCCCTGCTTTTGCCCCTGACGCCTCAGAAGTGGCAGTTGGGTTTTGGCCTTTTTGTATCTTGTTGTTCATAGGTTGCCCCAACTGTGAATGCACACAATTATTTTGAGTCCTTTATAGTTTCTTTATATTCTGCTGCTGGAGGAGCCGAAGAGATGTTTGTCCAGGTCCAGGCACTGCAGCGAAGGGTCCCAGGTCCCAGCCTGTCAGGGGAGGGACCTCTCGAGGGATAATCTTTAAACAAAAGGATGCCCAATTCCATCTCTCCTTGGATGTGTCTGTCTCTAGGTAGACAGGGAATGATGCAGTGAGTCCCATTTCTTTTCTGACTGACCACCTGGGGGTCCTTTTCTGCTTTGTAAAGCGTTCTGGACGTTTGGTAATCAGTGTTCCTTGACATACTCAGCTCTTACCTACTCAGTGTTCCCAGACCTTTATTTTAACTAGGCTTCCTAGCGCCATCCTCAGAGTCCAGTATGAACAGTGTACCCGTGTGTCTTTTTAAACAAAATGGGGCTGAGGGTGTGGAGGGTGGCTATAGCTAAGACAGAATTAGCCCTTATTTCAATTTCCAAAGGGACCCGTTTGTGGATGCTTTTGCCTGCCAATGATATATCATTCTAAAATGTGAAATGTGTGATATGGCAAGAGTATATGATTCATTTGATTGACATCACGAGGGGTTTTTCATAAATACTTATTGTCCCAGAAGCCACAGTGCCCTGTGGTGTTTGCCAGCCACAGCTGATCTTGTCCAAGTAAAATTTAAATGGCCCCCGTGTCAACCGCGGCCCTCCCTCTGGCAGGCAGCAAAGGGGCGTTTGTGTGTCTTTGGTGGTCAGAAGGCTGCTTCAGCTCAGGAGGGGTCTGCCTGTCCTGTGACCACTAGGAAATGGTCCCTGCCTCGTGCTGACTTCCATGTTTCCAATCTATATTCTGATATCCCCCCAAACAGTGTCATTCTGTCCACCCAGCTCTAGTCCTCTTCGATAAAAAGCATTTTGTCTAAGAGCTGAGCTACTTGACTAAGAAAATATCAGCATATTTGGTATAAACGCAATTCTTAGAAATTAAGGTTGTCTTACTGATTCTTAGTTTGTAAATAAAGATACAGTGTATCGTGGAAATTAATACTTTATGTGGCAGTGTAACAAGCTGTACTTTCAGTATATTTTCCTGTTAGGTAAACTAGTATGCGTATCTTATATTTTCCTACCCAACTGTCATTTTTAAAAGCGTAGTTAAAAATTGATGTCTTTTTTGTTTACTAAAAAAGTTGTTTTAAGAATGAGTCTGTGACTGACCTTTCTGCAGAATTCAAATTTCAGGTTAAACATATGATGGTTGAGTGCCTGCAACTCGCCACGTTCTTTCCCTGTGTTATCACATTTAATCCTTTGAAGACAGTATTCCCATTTTATAGATGAAGAAATAGACTCAGAGTGAGGGATTGACTTATTTAAGGTTACACAGAGGACACAGGTCCTCTGATTCCAAATTCCATTTCTTTCCGCTCTCCTCTCTCTGAGGTTGCCTTACGGTGGCTAAGTGCCCTGATGGATAGGTGGTTACACAGGTAGGTAGGTGGGTAGATAGATAATGTGATTTTTGTGCGGTAGGTAAGAGCTAGGATTCTGAATCTCAGCTCTGCTCCTTCCTTGGGCAAACTACTTGATCTTTCTAAGATTTTTTCCTCTTCTGCTTTCCTCAAAGGGTTGTTTCAAGAATAAGTGATGCAGGACATACAAAGCTGTTAGAAAACTACCTAGTATGTAGTAAGTGCTAAATAAATATTATCAGTAGTCAAAGTGGATAAGAGGTAAACTTTTAAAAGTAGAGCTGTAAAAAATGGATTATGTCCACCCTAACGACGTGAAAATGTGTATTCTTAAAGGTTCACTTGTGGCCCAGTCAGGTAGAGATTTAGACAATGAATAGGGTTGAAAGGTGTGGCATCGAACGAAAAAAGGAGAGAGGTTGACGTAAGGCAACTTTTGCTTGATTGCTGGCTCTGCCCCTGACTCGTTGGGTGATCATTGTCTCTGAGCCTAAATTTCTTCATCTGTAAATGGAGAAAATAGTATCGCCATGTAGGGTTGTTGTGAGGATTAAATTAGATAGCACTGACTGAGAAAGCACCTGCCATGTAGTAGATGTTTAAGAAATGGTAGAGTTTGTGTTTTCCCTTGTCTGAGTTCTTTTTTTTTTTCCCTAAAGGAAAATGTAAACTTAAATGCAGATGTCTTCATACCTATTTCAGTTACACGGTTGAGAGCTTTTAACATCAAAGGTAGTCAGGGTAGCATTCTTAGGTTAAAAGGGCTATTTTGGGAGTGAATATGACTTTATCTTAAGTCACTGTTCGGTACATATAATTCCCAATAATTCCCAGGAAGGCAGAATGAATGAACAGCCTTTTCGAAAAACCCAGGGTTTTCTAGAGAAAATCTGTTTCCCAAATTCATGGATTATGTAGGCTTTCCACTTTAGAGTTAAAGTAAAAATCTTCTTAATTGCCTACTCAGTGGCAGGTACTATATTGGATATATTACCTAACTTAATCCTCCTGTTACCGACCAGGGATCTTGGCCTTCCCCAATCAATAGAAGTTGACTAGAGGCCAGACGAGAAATTCAGGCGAGGCTTTATTGGGGCGCCTGCTGGAGCACGGGCGGGAGCGAGAGCAAACAACAGATTCCCTTGCTGGCTGGCTCCCTGAGTGGAGGCCCAGGTTGCTCCTTATACGGGGTGAGGGTAAGTGCAGGTCCAGGGGTCAGGCAGGAGGGCTGGCTTAGGTGTTTCGCCCACCCCTTAGGTGGTGGTGTGTGCAGGGGGCATGCGCAGTACCCTGATGTTGCTCCCGACACCCTGTTTCTGCTCCAGGCTCTTCAAAAGTGGCAGTTGGGTTTTTTGCTCTCTTTGTATCTTTTGGGTCCAGAATTTGCCCCAACTGCGTATGCACGCAGTTAGTTTTCGTCCCATACAGTTTCTTTGTATTTTGTTGCTTGAGGAGAGGTGTGTCCAGGTGCAAGCATTGCAGCACTGCAGCAAAGGGTCCCAGGTCCCAGCCTGTCTCACTCCCAACAACTTGAGAGGTTGCCTTCATTAGCTCACGTTTCTCTGAAGACTGATACCAAGTAACAGCCTTCTGTTGGTGATGGCCGGTATCTGACCAGCCAGATTGGTTTTGTATGTTCTATGAGGATAGAGTTTCTATTCTTATTTTTCCCTATTAAAATCTAACTTTTTTTTATTGTTTGGAAATCATTTAATCAGAAATTATTAGAACCAAAGTAGCTGGTGGGACAAAGCCTTGGCAGCCGGATGAGTCGCATTCCCATCCATTGCCTGTGTCCCCCTGCCCGGTTCTGACTTGTGTGTCTCCCGGGGCAGGGCCCTCGGAGCAGCTGCCCCCCGAGGCGTTCTCGCCATCGGCCTGCATCGTGGAGTACGGCAAAGCCTTGGACATCAGCTACCTGCAGTACCTCTGGGAGGCCCACACCAACATCCTCCGCTGCATAAGGGATTGCCACGTGTGGTCCGCCCTATACGATGGAGACTCCCCGGACCCCGAGGCGCTTTGCCCGGCTCTGCTGGGCCCGCCCGAGGAGAGGGCTCCCAGCGCCACCTACCCTGTGCTCAGCCTCCCGCAGCAGGTCCCCGGGATGACGGGGCCCCAGCTGGCTCCCGGAAAGGAGAAGAGCCACACGGAGCTGGAGTGGGACGACAGCTACGACACCGGGATCTCCTCGGGGGTGGGTGGGGGCTGCCCTGGGCCGTATGAGGATGCAGAGAACTCGGGCCCCCCGGCCCCCGTGGATCCTCCCAGACACATCCAGGAGATGAAGAAGAACGCCATCCTGCTCTTCAAAGGGGCCTACATCGAAGAGTCCGACTTCCAGGATGACGTGATGGTGTACAGGTTGTGTGCTGAGAAGGACGCTGAGGACACCAGCGGTTCACGGGAGGATGCCGCGAGGCCCCCAGCCCAAGCCCAGACCCAGGTCCAGGGTCCCCCCGTGAGCAACGGCCCCCTGCCCGGCCCTCAGCCAGAGACAGATTCAGAGGAGGAACATGGTAGGGACGATTCGGACGTGTTTCACGGTGTGTCCAAGGAACCAGAAGGAGAGAACGAGCCCGAAGTCGCCCTGGAGTCAAGCCCCGAGTTAGCGGCCCCCAGCCCCGAGGCAGAGCACGGTGCACGCCTGACAGTGACTAACCCCGAGGGTGAAGATTTCATTGCCCAGTATGACCAAATCATTAAGGAACTGGATTCCAGCACCGAGGGCTTGATGCAGCAGAATTTCTCCTCTCCTGACCCGTTGCTTCTTACAAAGGAGCCCGAAGAGGAGGAAAATGAGAGCAAAGGAGAAGAAGAAGAGGGGAAGAAGGAACCAGAAGGGGAGGGGGATGACTTTGACTCTTTCATAGCTGAGGCTCCTGCCGCAGAGACCCCGCCGTCCCCGTTTGGAGCGAGAGATGAGGCTGCCTTTGCCGGTCACCGTCCCGCGAGGACTCAGAGCACCCCATTCACAGGTGACGCTAATTGCTTTGTGGTTTCTGCTTTTGAAAGCGCTTGTACGTATTGCACCCGGAGAGTGAGGAAGGTGCAGGTAAGGAGCGCTATCGGTTTACCTACCGGAGGGGTGGAAGGTTTTTGTAAGCAGCAGGGAGGGGTGGTTTTATTTTTATCTTATTCTGTCGTTTGTTTTTTTTCCCCCCAGCAAATTAGAGGTTACATTTTGCCGTTGGGTAACTTCCCTTGATATGCCTTTGATAAAGTAGTAGGACTGACTAAACCACACAAGAAATCCAGTCTCATCATTTAATAGCCTCATTTCCTCTAGCCTAATTTATTTTTCTCCTTAGCATTTGCTTTTATGTATATTTAAAAAAAATTACAGTTTCCCTCACTGGCCTGTGTGCTTCCTGAGGGCACAGGTGTTGGCTTGTTCTCTGCTCTATCCCTGGTGCTGAACAGTGGAGAGAGCACATAGTAGGTACTCAGAATACCCCTTGACTCAATGTGGCTGTGTACACACAGCAGAGGCCATTGGGGTTAGTCGTGCCTTTGCCTGGGCCTGGGAGCTCATTTCAGTTAATCACAAAATCTTCATCCAAAAATAAGTAGAGTAGACCCCCATACACTCATCACTGTGCTAAAGAGTGGCTGTGTTCCAGTGATAAACCCCTAACAGCAGGTAGAAATCGCGGACGAGGCAAAGGGGTAGGATGGGGTATCAGGTAAGTGGAGTGAGGTTAGGAATTATGATAGAATTATTATCATTAAATTATTACCCAAGTAAAATTGTCACTGAACTCAGGTTTGGCTGCTCTCTGCTTCAAAGCCAGTACTTGTCGGTAGGAAAAAAAAGATTGCTGTATTCAGGAGGCCGGCAACCTGGGAAGAAGGTGGACTCATGTCCAAAAGCCGATTCCCCACTGCCGATCAGGGGCAAGAGCTTTTAAAGGGGAGCTTCAGGGGTGTATAGGCGGAGGGAGGGGGCTCCCTGCAGAAACAGCACCGTCAGCTCTGACAGTCGTCTTGAAATGAGTCACGCAGTGGTCTGGTCAGCATCGTCATCTCGATTGTTTTAAGTACAGTTAGTCTTCAGTTCCAGGGTCGGTTTGTTCCCATTTCTCTGAGGCCAGTTCTTAGAACTGCAGCAGCTTATGTCAGGGATACAGTCAGGTCATCGTGTAGTTCACTTCTTCCACCTGGTGAGGGTTTCAGTATCTACAAAACAGCTCAAAGGATATGGCTCAGAATATTCTCTACAGCCCTTGAGGAGGAACTAAAGGGCCTTGACTTGGTTTCATGGCTAGACTGTTATTATTTTGTCTTGCTTGACTATTTTCCTTTGCTTTTTTAGTTTCTCATTTCTCTGATTAAATTTATTCTTTGGCTAAAGTTTTTCTGCAGGCAAGAGGCAGGTGGAGGACATGGCGGGGGTGGGGGGAGGGGGTCTGTCCTGGGAAGGCCCCACAGGGTCCTGCTCTGTTACAAAATCTGAAATCTGCAAATCGTGGTACAGAGGGACCTGGCACAGAGGAGGGGTCCTCAGGCTCAGGGACAGCTGGGGTGGGACCCCTGAATGGTGTTCAGTTAGAGGAGAGGGTCCTAAGGAGCCAACATCTCAGCGGGACAGACTGGCCTTGCAGTCACGCCTGTGGGGACTCCTGGCTCTGGTGCTTCCAGCCATGTGGCCTTGGTGCCCTAACTCGGGGAGGACCAAATGTGATCCTGAGCTGGGGTGGTGGGCCGTGTCATGACTGTTACCACAGGCAGCCTCCAGCAGCCTCAGCTGAGGCTTGTCCTTCCCTGCCCAGCAGGGGGCAGCTCGGTGGGCGGAGATCATGCTCCCGCCTCCTTGGATTACCCAAAATACACGAAGTCACAGCATCTTTGGGTCCAGCCAGGCAGGCTTAACGTGATCTCAAGGAGCTCTTCCGCCCTCCTCCAACTTTTATTCATCTGTTTACGGATGCCTGAAAATTTATTTGAACAGGGAGAAAGCTTTTAATTCCACAATTAAAAGGCTTGAGGTCTAGCTGAGATAACATTTCAGTGTGAATGGATTTTAATTAAAATTCAATCAGTCAATCATAAGTAAAAAGGATTAGGTAATCTGGCTCTTCCCAGTTGATAAGGGGAGGGTGGGGAGAGCTTGGTGGGAGGAAGAGGGCAGAGTAGCCTAGCTCAGTCCCAACTCTGCCCTACGGCTGCCCCATTTACTCTCCCCCAGCAGGAATCCTACTTTGTCTGCAGTGTTCTCCAAGACATCAGGACTACCCACGGCTAATGAAGATTGTTCTTTAGAATGCCAGCCTATACAAGGAGCTTCATCCCTGGGCAATATGCAAATTGAGGAAATAAAGTATAGCTTAGGGCAAAAAAAAAAAAAAAAGCTAATACACCACCTATAAAATAACATCAATATTTTGAATATGATACACCTGAACACCGCCAAAACATAACCTGAGATTTGGGTACGTATAGGTAATTTTAACTAAAATGTTGCCTGTTTCCTCCTTTGAAGCTTGTACACAGCTTCAGGAAACGTCTTTTCTCTTTCCACGTTTGTGAACTTTGTTGTGTCTAAACTTCTGAGTTTGTTCTGCAGCATTTGCTTAACTTCCCTCTCTCCATGGAATCCTGATTTCCACTGAAATGAATTTGCTTCTCAGCAAAATCAAATCATTGCATTTCATTTATCTAATTAATTTTATTTATTCATGAAGTCAGCAATCTTTTATTGATCCCCTAATAGTTGGCAGGTTATGTGCTAGGTACTAAGGACACAAAAATGAAGGGATTTGTAGACTTTCAGAAGAGACGTCAATAAAGAACTATACTCTCTTAGTGAGAAATGTGTTAGTCATTGTATCCAAATCCTATGGGAGTCCTGTGTGGGGAGTGGGAAAGGCTTCACAGAGGAGGGGCACAGTGAACAGAAGCTTCTGGGTAAAAGGAGCTGAGAATGACAGTCCAGGCAGAGGAAACAACAGGCAAGGAAAAGGAGCCTGACAGCACATGGGGGTGACAAGGCATGGGTCTTGGGGGGTAGAGAGGAAGCCACAAAATTGGTTGATGCCGGCCCAGGAGGGCCTTTGGGCCACGCTGAGGAATGGGGGCCTTGTGCTCCTGGCACTGAAGATGCCCTGGAATTATCAGAGTTGGCGAATGATGTGACCAGATCCGTGTTTGGAAAGGCCAGCCTTGGAGAGTGGGGAGAGAGCACTGGAGTGAGGAGAGGTTGGTGCCAGGAAGGTCAAAGTAAGAGACTTGTCATCATATCAGGATTTGAAATACATCAGTAATAATGTTTCTAGGAACATTTTCACAGCTGTGCTCACACGGATGTGCTGAGATGTGTACACAAAGATGTTCATTGCAGTGTTGTTTATAATAGAAAGAGACTAGAAATAACCTATATGTCCACCAGTAGGGGACTGTTTTGCTAATGCAACACCCATGGCAACCAAATATCTTGTGAATGAATGAGACAGTTCTGTGTGTGCTGATGTGGGACGGTCTCTGGGAGCTGTTGTGCAGTGGAAAAGCAAGGGGCTGAACGGTGTGTAGACAGTGTTGTCATTTTATCATTTGTTTAAAAAAAATACCAGGAGATACACACACACACACACACACCCTGGGAGGCAAGATAGTGTGTCAGTTAAGAGTCCTGGCACTGGAAACAGATGGTCTGAATTAAAATTGTGACTCCATTTACTAACTGTGCACTTGGCATTCTGGTCATCTTTAAATGTGGAGAAATAATAAGCACACTTTGTAGGGTTGTTGTGAATATTTAAGTAAGTTGATACTTTAAGAGTGCTTAGAACACTGCCTGGCACATAATAAGTGATTAATAAATGTTCTGAATGATAATTCAGTTATTAGTACTTATTACGTATGTGAAACATTTCTGGAAGTATACACTTGGATCTGTTAACATGGGTTACCTCCAGGGAGGAGGCCTGTTCTTTATATTCTTATACTGCTTGAAGCAGAGAAATTTTAAATCATTTTAGTCTTTATTAAAATAGAAAAACCGTTGCTGAAGTCCAGACAAGAAATGAGGCGTCTCTGGCGTCAGGCAGTTCTGGCAGGGGAGGTGGCGGTCCACGTTTGGGAGATGTTCCAGGGTGGACTCTGCAGAGCTGAGGTGCAGGGTGATGGCAGCTCCCCTCGGAGTCTGGGAGCTGGGGTGGGGGGCCACTGAGGCAGGGAAAAGAGGGCTTGAGGGGAGAGAAGGAAACGCCATAGTATTAGTTGTTCTGAAAATTCAGTATTTTATAGGTGCGGAAGTTATCTGTCTTCCTGGAAGAAAAGGGGAAAAAATACACCCGGCATCACCCCCCCACACCTGTAGCTTTCTGAATTGTAGCTGACTTTTCTGTTTTCAGCTGCTTGCCAGTTTCCCCTAGCAACTGCATTTTGCTAAGGAGGTTTTTTTAAGTGCTAGAAAGCAACTAAGAATAAAACAGGAACTTGAAAGTGTTTAATATATGTTTCTTACTGCACACGCCTAAGAAGCTGTAATTAATGTTGTTAGTGGATTATAATGACAATCTGCTGACCTTGACCTAATATTCTGTCATTCAAGCGAGACAGCGATGACCCTGACTCTCACAGGGCGCGGGGGCAGGCTGGGTTTTTTCCTCCCTCTCAGTAGTGATGGACTGTAGACTTTGTCCCCTGCCGCTGCACCGTGCAGCTTTCGTTTTTGTAGGATGGCCAGGTGAGGCCAGTTCTAGTCTGGGCCTATGGCAGAGAAGCTGAGGGCTCCACTAAGGAGACAGGTTTTATAGGAGACTCTTTCCATCCAAGTTATCACCTGATTCACCTGTCTCTACTCCTCTGGAAGGAAATAGATGCTGAGCCCCAGGGACTGCGGGGAAAGCCCGGGTCTGGGGTGGAGGAGTGAGGACAGCAGCAGCCTTCCCCTGTCTGCCTGGAAGACTAGAATTAAGAAGAGCTACCGGTGACATTTTCGGGGTTCTTGATGGAACCCCATCAAGTTGCTTTCAAAATGGGGTTCCAGTCCAGAGTTTCCGAATGTGTTCGGCAAACTCTCCCAGTTTTGTAAGCAAGGGCTCTCTATTCAAAGAATTCATTGACCTCCTGTGTCATGGAAACTGACTCAGGAGCTCTGTCCCCGACCCCCAAGGATGGGGACAGACCTCCTGTGTCATGGAAAGTGACTCAGGAGCTCTGTCCCCGACCCCCAAGGATGGGGAAGTTGGGGCTAATCTCAACACACAAAGGGAAAGTGTCTCTTCTGAGTTCCCAGGCCCCTAAGAAGACATCCTCTGTGCTTGTGGCACCGGGAATATTGCCATTATCCTGTTACTTGCAGGTGTGGTTTGCTGTTCCCATTTCTCACAGACAGCTTCTGCTTTCTTACAAAAAGGGTTTAACTCTTCCGCTAACCAAGGTTTCTGAATGAAGCATCTTGTGATGAAGTATGTTTTTGCTAAACTCATATTAATGTTGGTGAAATCTTCATAAGACATGCTTATTTATCAAGGGTCATGTGCTTTTGTCATAAATATGCCATGGTTTAGTGACATCATCAATAGCTCCACTGGGGGAAATAGAAAATTCTCATTGATTTTGTTTAATGGACCACTTTTATGGTGAAAATGGAAAACATCTTCAAGTAGTTTTAGTAATGCCAGATTTATTGCCTGGATGTTCCCTGTCTTCAGTGAACACAAACAGAAAGCATATTATTTTTCTAGTGGCCCAGATTAGTCACAGCTTCTTTTTGCCTATTGTTTTTTTACAAACTGCTTTTATAGTGATAGGGATTTTCTTGTTTAAGGAGCCTAGGACACACCAAACTCCAGCTCTCCAAACTGAGTCCCTTCCCTCTCTCTCATCCCCACCTCCCCCTGAAAATTAAAGCATGGCTCTAAAATTACAGCCAAGCCCACCTTTACCTCTCATCTTCTCTTCTTCTGGTTCTTCCACATTGTGACACTGACAAGACAGAGTCTTTCTCAGGTGCTTTTCGGGGACAGACAGTCCCCCGTTCACAGTGCTGCTGTTTGGTAAACATAGTTGTATGTGTTTGCTATTCTTTAACAACATGAAGATTTTTTTGTTACTAAAACTTTTTTTTTTTTTTTGCGGTACACGGGCCTCTCACTGTTGTGGCCACTCCCGTTGTGGAGCACAGGCTCCGGACGCGCAGGCTCAGCGGCCATGGCTCACGGGCCCAGCCGCTCCGCGGCATGTGGGATCTTCCCGGACCGGGGCACGAACCCGAGTCCCCTGCATCGGCAGGCAGACTCTCAACCACTGCACCACCAGGGAAGCCCTAAAACTTTTAATGGCGTCTAATGTTTGCATGACGCCCTACAGCACACGGCATCACGGGATGATGAATGCCATGTTTTTGAGCACTGACAGCCCCAGGAGATACAGAAATAGTATGAAAAGTATATTTTGATTTTAAAAATTAAATTATTGGTCATCTGGTTTTTTTAAAGGTCTAGGATAATTTTCAAAGTATTAAAACTGCTCTGGGAGTCAAAATACTAGCTACCACGCCCGTGTTTCTGCTTTCTTTTCGTGGCGGTGGTGTGTCTTGTGGTTTGGTTTTGAGGCCGGAGGCGACCTGGCCGCGTCGGCTGCACCCGGTGGCCCCGGCGGCTCCTCGGTGTTCGGGACAGATGGCCCGTGTCTGCAGCCGGCCCTGAAGCCTCGTGTCCTTCCACAGGCCCGTTCATCAGCGTGGTCCTGTCCAAGCTGGAGAACATGCTGGAGAACTCTCTGCACGTGAATTTGCTGCTCATCGGCATCATCACGCAGCTGGCCAGCTACCCGCAGCCCCTCCTGCGCTCCTTCCTGCTCAACACCAACATGGTCTTCCAGCCCAGCGTGCGCTCCCTCTACCAGGTACCGCCCCGCCCCGCCCCGCTCTCATCCATTTGCTCTCCTGCCCCTTCTGGTACCTGTTATGCCGGCTGTGTTGATTTGTCTAGACAAACTGCGAAGCTTTAGAAGCTTTGTTTGGTTTGACGTTTCGAGAGGGCCCTCCCCAGAACACCCAGGCAGTTGAAACCCTGCGGCGGGGCCTCTGCCTGACAGATGTCCTGATGCAGGGTGGAAGTCTGTGCTGAGGCGGTAGCGTCATTAGTGCTGCTTTTGACAGGTCCTCGCATCTGTGAAGAACAAGATCGAGCAGTTCGCCTCTGGGGAGAGAGACTTCCCGGGCCTCCTCATCCAAGCCCAGCAGTACCTGCTCTTCCGCGTGGACCTGTCCGACCCGAGCCCTGAGGCACCCACCAAAGGTCAGCCGCTCTTCCCTTTCCCCAGCTTCCCGACGTGGAGTCACAGGTGCTGCCTCAGCTCCTGGACCCTAAAAGCATCTAAATAGATTTCCATTTTTAAGCAGCAGGGAAGAGCCTCCCCTGAGCCTCCTTAAACCCAAAGGAAAGTCTACCCTGCCCGCACCCGGCCTGGTCCCAGTTTGGAGGGTCTAGCGGGGCACTTGCTTTCCTAACCGAGTAGTGCAGGGCAGGAGTGATGTGGGGACTGCCGCTAGAATAAATAACTTAGCACATGTGGGCCAGAAGGGAGCGTTCGGTGCACACCCTGAGCCGTTTTTTGGCCGGTCCTACCCTAAGGAGGGCATCCATTCTCTTTATTATGTTTTCAGATACTCTCGGGCCCCAAGTGAATGTGCTTTAGGCTCTGGAAGGTAAAAACCACTCCCTTGGAGCAGTAAGAAGCAGTAAAGTTTATGCACCCCTTAGCCCTCCTGAGAGCGCCTTCCATCGGCTCAGGAGGCCTGGCCAAGTGGGCGGGGGGCGGGGGGTGGCCGCCGACCGGAGCCTGAGGACCCTGCCGGCGGCCAGGCCTGGGGACGGGGCTGCCTGGCCTCGGGTGGGCTCTGCTGGAGCAGGTTTGACGCCAGTTGTCTCCTGAGCTGTGGCCTCAGCCTTGGTGAGAGGGCAAGCCGGGGAACGGCCCACATTGCGCTGGCTTTCGCTCATCTCCCCTGGACAAGCCAGGCTTCTTTGCGGCAGGTGAACAGTGGAGAGAGCAGGGCTCTTGGTCCGGGGCTAAAGCATGTGATCGGAAACAGGATTTGGAGTGAGAGGCAGAAGTGTAACTCGGGGCAGTGTTAAACGTTTGAGGGAAGCTGAAAAAACCCCAGCCCTGTGAAGGCATGACCTTGCCTCTCTGTAGCTGTTTGATCTCGGTCACTTGGCCTCACTGGGCCTCGTGCTCCTCGACTTTTTTTTTTTTGCGGTACACGGGCCTCTCACTGTTGTGGCCTCTCCCGTTGCGGAGCACAGGCTCCGGACGCGCAGGTTCAGAGGCCATGGCTCACGGGCCCAGCCGCTCCACGGCATGTGGGATCTTCCCAGACCGGGGCACGAACCCGCGTCCCCTGCATCGGCAGGCGGACTCTCAACCACTGCACCACCCGGGAAGCCCTTTTTTTAAAAAATTTTAATTTTATTTATTTATTTTTGGCTGCATTGGGTCTTCACTGCTGTGCGCAGACTTTCTCTAATTGCATCGAGCGGGGGCTACCCTTCGTTGCGGTGCGCGGGCTTCTCATTCGGTGGCTTCTCTTGTCGCAGAGCACGGGCTCTAGGTGCGTGGGCTTCAGTAGCTATGGCACACGAGCTCAGTAGTTGTGGTGCACAGGCTTAGTTGCTCCGTGGCATGTGGGATCTTCCCGGACCAGGGCTTGAACCCGTGTCCCCTGCATTGGCAGGCGGATTCTTAACCACTGTGCCACCAGGGAAGTCTCTCCTCGACTCTTAAGTGAAGGGTTTGTCTTCCATCTCTCGAGTCCTTTCTGGCTGTAGGACTCAGGGTGTGAAGGGCATTAGGACACCGCAAGGCACACTTTGAAAGAAAGGGGGGCCCTGTGCCACTGGTGAAATGAGGGGCAGCTTCTAGCCTTGGCCCTGGATGAGAGCAGGTGGGCCATCTCTGGAGGGGAGGAGCGCCCACGTCTGTGGGAAGGTGGCCTGCGGGCCCCACGTGGCCTCTCCTAGCCCCGTGGACAGTCGGCCTGTTGGCTTGTCCCTTCTGAGCAGGGGGCACGCTGTGTGACTCACCCTGAGAGAGACGGTGCCTCAGCTAGCTTTTGCGCGTAACAGACCACCGCAAAAGCTCAGGCGCTCAAGACAAAGCCATCATGTGTGCTCATGAGTCTGTGTGGTTGCCTGGGTGATCTGCTGGCCCGGGCGGGCATGGCTGATGCTGGCAGGACTCGCTCGGGGGCTGCCGTCAGCGGGCGGCTGGGCATCTGGGATGGCCCGGCTCACAGGGGTGGCTGCTGGCCGTGGTGATGGGGGTCCGCGTTTCTCGTCCTCCAGCAGGTTAGCCCTGGCTTGGCAGCTTCATGGCTGTAGGGTTGCAAGAGTGAGAGCGTGAGCACATGCAGTCTCTTGAGGCACCAGCTCGGGACTCCACCGGGTCGATTCTGCTGTATTCTGTTGGCCAAGCCACTGGTCAGCCCAGGTGCAGGAGTGAAGCAGACCCCCCACCTCTTGATGGGAAGAGCTGCAAGGGATTATGGCGGTTCTTGCAGTCTTCCAGACAGAAGGTGACTTGCGTCTCCCCACACTGCACTCTGGGCTTGGTCTTCACTTGTATCTTGCAGTTTGTAAAGTGCTTTCCCCGACAGTTTTACTTTTCAAACAGCACTGTGCAATGGGCAAGAAAGGTACTGTTAGCTTCATTTTCATAGAAGGAAGCTGAAGTTAGAGGCCCGGGTGGTCAGCCAGGATCACTAAGCTCGGGTGTCTACACACCCTGACCAGCCTCCTTGACCTGCACGCTCCAGGTGAGCATGCCTTGTGCTCTGTCCTGGCCTCAGACTGATGGTGGCGGCTGCCGGATACGTGCCCAGGGGGGTCTTGTTCCCACTGCATAAGGTGGTCAATTAGGCAGCTGTGGGGGGTGATTTCCAAGGTCTGTGACTCGCAGGGGACATTGACTTGTAGGAAGCTACTCTCAGGATCGAAGACTTCTGTTTGATGGAATTTTTCAGATTAACCTCCTAACTTCGTTCAGGTTAGCAAAGTGACACCTTCCCCTCAACTTCAAAAATCTCTCAACTCACAGAATGACGAAGGTCTCCGTCCCCTGGTACGAAGCTGAAGCCTTGCGTGTGATGTGATTGCCTGTAAATGAGATGAATCTGGGAGCCCTGTTCTCACCGGGACACAGAGCAATGAGTGACTAGAATCCCGTAAGAGGCCACATACTGGGGTGTCCATGTCCGTGTGCTATGCACCTTGTCTGATGCCGCTGACAGGGAGGTGAGGGGGAACGGATTTCTCTCCTAACTTCTCAAGTCTTCCCAGTAGTATCTTGAAAACCCTTTGTTGTGGCTTTTCAGACCCAGGGCAACGTTTCAGGAAACCACTCCCGGTTCTGATGTTTACTTATACTTCCCTCCTCCCTGCCTCTGCTCCGGGCGCTGCAGCCGTGCCCTGGGCCCTTTTACGATGGACACCCGCAGCCCGAGCTGCTCCGTCACGCAGGTCCTGGTGAAACCAGCCTAATGCTTCCAAAAGAAGGAGAAGTCCGGGTGGACTTTCTGTGCTCCTGTCACATTGTCACTTTTGAGACTCTTGGTCTCTGAGGCTCAGCTACTTGCCAGTCTTTTCATTTTCCCCTCAAACCAGCTGGTATTTTCTAGTATTTAGCTGTATTCAGAGTCCTTTCACTGATCTCTAATTCTAGAAGGGGACCAGGTAGGTATTATCTCCATCTTGTGGAAAAGGAAACTGAGACGTTATATGATTAGCTAGTTGCCGGGTAGGGACCATAACTCGGGTCTCCTTGTTTTTGAGTTGAGTCTGACTCAAGGAAGGGCCAGCCCCATGCTGACGGGACAGAACCACCGCCAGGACTTCCCTGCTGGCCCTCCGTCTCCCTCCCTGGGCGCCCGCCTGCCTTCATTAGCGAAGACAGTGTTGATTCTTAGATTCAAGCTAGGTAAATGAGCCTAAGCGATGACGCTTTTTAAATTCATGGATCGCGCTGGATAAATGATCCACAAAAGCCCTTCTGGGGGAAAAGAGGAGTGAATTTGAAAGAGGAAGACGGAGATGAGGAAATGAACCAGCTCCAGTAAGATCAGGTATAGGGCGGACCTGACGTTGGTCGGTCCCTTCCCTCGTTCATTCAGCAAATGTTTATTAGCTTCTTCTGTGGATGAGGAAGCGTGTTAGGGGCCATGAGGGACACGTCGTTTAGGGGCTCAGCTCTCAGAAACCTGGAAGTCTGGTAGAGGAGAAAGAGCATAAACAGCGACGCAAGTCTGAAGGGCACTGCAAGCCCCAGTTGGTAAATAAAATGAGTGGGAGGCTAGAGCAGGGGATCACTTCCAGGGCAGGAAGCGGGAGTGGTCTGTAAAGTCAGTGACGGCTGAATTGACGGTGGTGTGATGGCTGACACTTACCAAGAGGTCCTGTGTACATCATACCTATTGACTCACTTAATCCTTACAGCCATGAGATTTTGACAGATGAGGACATTAAGTACAGAGAGGTAAAGCAATTTGCCTGGTGTCGCTCAGCCAGTAAGTGGCAGAGTCTAAGCCTGGTGAGGTTTAGGTGTGCAGACACGGGCAAGGGAATGCCAGGTGGGGGAACCAGCACGAGCAGTGTGGCTCTGGGGCTGGTGCCCGGAGTGTCCCATCCCCCGCGGCATCAGCCCGGCTTCCTCGGTGAGCCTCGCCGGGCCCTTTGGAGAGCCGGGTGCCGCAGTGCTGGAGGGCTGGGGTGGAGGTACTCAGGCGTGGTCCCCCAAGGGTGGCAGTGTGCTCAGGGAGGTCAACACTTTCGTCCTCACTCTGTTGTCAAGACATATTGTGAGTTTCTGCTGAAAGGTAGCAGCAGATTCTCAACAACTTCTCCAGTTCTTTATGGCATGAACTGTGATAAGCTTTAATCTAAAAGGATATTTGAAGCAGTAAAGCGGAAGTTTTTTTTTTTAACACTAACGACGATAGTAGTGAGATGTGGAAAGTACTATAAATGTCAAGAATTTTTAGTACCACAGTTAAGCGACACTCTGAGAAGAGTGTTGAAAAATGGGACTGAATTCTAAAAAGCAGCCAAAATAATGAAGAGCTTGAATATAATGATTTATAAGGAGTAATGAGTCTGTTGGAGTCGGGGGCAGAAGAAGGCATAAATAATTCCTGTCAATGTGAAGGCCGGAGAGCTTCAGGAATTAAATAGTTGGGAAAGTTGAACCATTTTAATTGGTAAAACTGATTTGATATGAAAATGCAAATCACTTGGGTATGTTGAAGTTTGGTTCATATCATCTTAGACCTACATTTTTGAAACTGAAATCGAAACTCCTGGAAACCTTCCTTGAATGGAAGGTCCAAGCCACTTGCTGCCACGAGCCGCCCACGGTGGCGGGAAGTTCCCAGTCTGGTCTTATCAGCACCCAGCTTCCTCTCCGTTATTTCCAGCCTTTAAAAGCCTTCTTCCATTCTATTCTCCACAAAGGCTGGAAGTCCTGGCCAGAAGGGGCTGGGGATCAGCAGGGAGCCCAGGAGGCTGGAGCCCGGGCTGCGGACGGCAGGGCGTGGTGTGTGTAACCCAGGTGGCCTCCGGCAGCTCTGCCGGGTGGTCAGGGCTCAGCTGGCAAAGGGCGGACGGTCACCCCGACCCTGGGAGGCCCCTAAATAACCGTCGCAGTGACCTGTGTCCTCACTTGGTTGACGCGGCCGCAGGACGTGCCTTTTTCCTTCTCCCCCCTCGCCAGGCCCTGGGCGGGGAGGGTTCTTGATAAACCCATACTCTTGCCACAGTTTCTACATGAAGGCCCTCCTACAGGATTTGGGATCAAACTCTCATGTCCCATGCCCAGTGCTGGAGCTGATCTGGGCAGATCCGTGTGTCTCAGAGTGGTGTGAGGGGGGGACTGGGGGCCGTGCCTTGAGACTCCAGTCAGAGCGGGAGCTGAACCCGCACGAGACACTCCACTCCACACCTCCACAACACACACACTTCATTTAAGGGGTGGGTGGAAAGGGCTCTGGGGGATCACCATGGCTGTCTTCCTTCTAGTTTCAGATCCCGTTCAGGACGCCTCCAGGACAGGGAGCGGCCGGAGTTTTCTGGATGGCCCCCCACGAGTGCTTCAGCCCTTCCTGACAAACAGAGCCAAGGTGGCCGGGGTGCCCCCCAGCCTGCCCCCGCCCGTGCGGGACACCATGCTGGCGGCCGCCCTCTTCCCCGAGTTCCTGAAGGAGCTGGCTGCCTTGGCCCAGGAACACTCCATTCTCTGCTGCAAGATCCTGGGCGACTCGGATGACAGCTACTGTTAGCTTTTTCTTTTCAAATAGAGGTTCTTGTTTTTTTAAGGTTTTAGTGCCGTGACTGAACGTTAAATGCAAAGCTGCTTATATACACCTCTACTTTGAGACTTCCTGACGATACTTGATACGTGGGGAGGGGGGTTTTCTGTGCGCCTCCTCTCCCCAGCCGGATCTTCCCACCTTGTACCCCCTAGAATCTAAGTCTTGGCTCAGTTTTTCCTCCTCAGAGTTCTTGGTCCTTATTCTCCCATCCCTCGGAGTCACTCAGCTTGCAGCTTAGATCATGCCCAGCGAACACCGGGAGGCAGTGATTTCTGGAGGTGCCCACCTCAGAAGGCCCTTTAACAGCACGTAAGAACGCACACCTGCCCCTGTGGCCTTCTGCGTCGTGGCTTCCGTCTTCTTATTAAGAGAAGAATAAAGATGGAGCCCTTCTTGCATCCGTCACACAAGCACACAGCATCCGTCCCTTTGCATTTTACTTCCAAGACTTGTATTCCGCCCAACACGTGTTGCCTTACAGCGCAGGCAAATCCACTGGTCTCAGCTCTCTGCCTGGGAAGTCAGATGTAGTTGGAGAGAATTTGGGATGCAGGGAAACGTTCTTGTTGCTCGAGAGCTTTCTTTGCTCGGTATATCACTACCTAAACACTGAAAATAGCCTTATTTTAGTAAGATTTGCACAAGATGAACTATGCCTATGCAAAATGTTACTTTGGCTTTTAGGACTTTGATCGGTGTGAACAAAGCGTGGTATATGCTTATGTAAGAAGACAGCCATCATTATTTTTTTAAGTGTTTTATGAAAAACAAACTGGTTCATCTGTGACACTGTCTCATAGTGGGTTTTTTTGGAGGGGTATGGTGTGGGGGAAAGGATAAAAGTAAACTAAATACAATCTGTACAAACCTTGGTAATTATTTTAAAATCTGTTTGCTTTTTCTAATATGTTGCACTTTGTAGAGAAACAGGAACTGTACAGCCACTTAGGGAACCAGGATGTAAAGGCAAACAGGTCACGGGGAGCCCCGCCAAGCCAAGTGCCTGCTGGGGCCTCACTCCACACAGAAACGCTGCCTTCTGAGTAATGGGGTTCATCACGAGGCCCCACCGTGATGTATTAGTGCCTCTCTGCTCTGCAGCCTGCTCTGCCAGGTGTAATTATACCTAGAGCCATGGTCTTCCTACCACAGAGAGAGGGGCAAACACACAAAATAATTAATTGTGGGCTAAAAAAGAACGAGACAATAAACGACTGATATTCATGCATATTAGATTCCACTCTCCTGTACTGTGGGCAGGTGAGAAGCACATAAGCAGGGTGACCCCCCCCCCCCCCCGCCCACACACACACCTGGTTTGGAAGGAAATTGGAAGCCCCGGGTCTCTGTTCTTTCTGTGGGCATCTTGCTGAGCCCCGGGGGTGGTCACAGGGCTGGTGGTGGTGCCTCAGGAGCACTGGTTTGGTTTTAATCCATCAGGCCCTAGTACAGGAAGGGCGTGGAGGAGAGAAGCACATCTGAGACGCTGCAGAGCCGAGGCTGCCTTTTGTGTTTCAGGGATCTTGAAGCGAGTGAGCCAGTGCTGGAATGAAGCCTCAGGAGCTCTGGCTGGGGCTGGGTGTCTCTCAGGAGTCCCGCTTCGCGGTGCTTGCAAGTCTAGGCAAGGAACCAAAGATAGTGATTCGTTGTACATTTCTGACTTCAAACTTGTCTGTCTTGAAAGATGGTTTGCCCGGCTGCGGTGCAGCAGCCAGAATGTGCGAGGCCCAGCGGACTGGCCTGCTCCTGGCTTCCCGACATCCACTTGCGCTTGCATAAGTGTCTCTACTGGAAAAGTCAGTGGCTCAGAGATGGAGAGAGAGGAACAGAAGATGAGTTTCAGCTGTAACGTATTATCCTCCAACTTTGCTTTGCACAAGTATGTATCTTCCAGTTTGGACTCACCAGGTATATAGGAAGCTAAAGTCACGTCTGAGAGCCGTATTCTTCAGCTTTCTGGTCTGATTTCCACGTCTCTCCATTATCTGGTGATGGTGTCGATTCTTCTCCTTGAGTCCATATTGCTCTATTATAGAAAACCACAGTCCCCTTTGTGGAAGGCATCATCTGGGAAAGAGTATTTTTTTAAGTAGGTACTTATAAAAAAAGTAGATTTGCTTTAAAGGAGGACAGAGATGACCGGTGTGGGGTGAGAGGCAGGAAAATTAACTAACTCCCATGGTGGGGTGCTGGTAGCAAACCCACATGACAGCCCAACCTATTTGGAGGTGGATGCTGGTTCCGGTTTCTGAAACCACTGCAGCCCTCCACCAGAGTACTGAGTCCAGCGTTTCTCAAAATGAAGTCAGAAAATGGGCCTGGAAATATATTCTAGGGAACTGGTGAACCCATGCAGTTGAGGGGAACAGCCAGGTGGGTTAGGTTAAGGATGGTTTGGGGGTGGTGTGGACATGCGAGAGGGAACACAGCAGAAACCGGAAGCTAAAATAGGAGAAGAACAAATCCTGGGGGGTTTGGAGGAATGAACATTGATCTAGGCAGATAGGAAGATACTGAACAGCAGGGGATGGCGATGGGAATTCCTTGATGGGAAAAGTCTCGGTAATGAAGTAGAATGTTCTAGTCATAAAGTAATAGGTGACACCCTTAGAAATCTCTTTTGCGATGAGTTTGGGGAAGGATTTTGAACGATACTTGGCATGCTTTAAAATGTGCCAGTGTGTGGATGCCTTTGTATGCGACAGGCCCCCAGGACTCAGTGGACACGGGCTTTGGTGCAGCCCCTGAGGTTGGCGTCGCTGTGTCGAGCCTGGTGGCCCCGGGCAGCAGAGGTGAGTCACGGGTTCCTGGAGCACATCCTTCACCTTGATTCATAACTCAGAGTCTGACGTAAAGTTCTAGGTAGAGTGGATTTTGTGCTTCAAAATATAGGAGAGCACTGGGATACTTAAAACTGATTTTTGGAAGTGGCCAAATGTTTAAAAATGTTTGTTTTTAAAATTTTAAAGCGATTCCAGGTCGAGTTTAGCCTAAAATACAGTTTTATGGAGTGAATTAGATTCCCAGACATGAAATGGAGTAACCATTCAGAGATGTGGTTTTATCAGTAGGTACTTCCTTTCCTTCCCTGGTATTTAGAGGAACTGTGAAATGGTCCCCACTTGACTTAGTAAAATACTTTGACGAGCTGGGGTTGGAATCGATGCCTCTGTCACATGTAGGGAGGACGCATTCACTTCTTCCGCGGGTCCTCAGGGGTACCTTTTCCTCATCAAGTGGCTTTTACTTAGGTCTGATGCAGTCGTTGATTTTCAGTCCATTGAGACATCCTGGCTCCAGGGTGTTGTCAGGAGAGCATCCTCTTATGAGTAGAATCTAGAGACAGGATACGTGACTGTTCAGGTTACCTGTTCATTTTGGGCAGCCCATGGTACTTGGGGTTGAAAGTCATTTTTGATGTCTCGGAATCAGCCTGGCTGCCAGGGTCAGTGTGGGTGGGTTTCCAGCTGTGTTCAGAGGTTTGGGGTTGTGGGTAGGCTGCCCGTTCTGAACGTGGGTCAGTGTGCCTGGGCTGCTCTCCTTGGGAAGTGCGGCCCCGGCAGGGGTGGGACGTGGCACCGGTGTGACGGTGAATGTCTGCAGCGCACACCCAGCTCTCACGCAGGGATGGGTCAGTGTAATTGCTAACTACCAGCCGTGTATTTACTGAGATGGCTGGCACCCTTGGCCATTTTTTTGAAACACTTTATTGCGGGACAGCTATTACTGCATGTGCTACTTCGAGTCACTGGCCAGGCCGGGGTAATTCGTGGCTCACCTCGCGTCCCAGCCAGCTTTGGGGTATTAGCTCTTCCTGAACAGCAGCCCTCTGTAGCTGAGGCCACAACGCTCTCAGTCGTTAAGAAGATATTCTCGGCCCCTTCTCGCTTCAGCCATCAGACTGTAAATCACACAACACTCATTCTCCATCAGATAACAGCTGAAGACAGAACTCTGTCAAACCGGTTTGTACTCCATTTCTTAAATCACATCACGGAGGAAACATTTTAAGAAAATGGAGTGGACTTTTTTTTTCCTTTTTGAATGATCGTCATAAACCTAACGCTTTAGAAAGAGCTCTCGAAAGACTGAGCATTGTTTTCGGATAATTCTGCCTCAGTAAATCCTCTCTATGTTCAGGCGTTTATTAGGCCATTACTTGTTTTGGAGGACAGATCATCCTGGCAGCTCATTAACTGGATAAACAGGGGCTTCAGTGAGAGATTTTCATTGAGGCTTTGTAGGGACCAGAGGGACAGGGGCGAAGTTCTTTGGCCTCTGCACTTGGAATCCTAAGACAGGGGCCGATTTTAGCTGGGAACGCCCCTCCCTGTCCTGTCATCACGGTGAATTTTGTTCCTGTCGCCCCCACAAGGGACAAGGTCGCCAGCAGGGTCTGCCCGCATGCGTCCCATACATATCTCGAGCCTCGGATTTACCGTGTGCTTTCCGAACCTGACAAGGCTCATGGCAGCTCCTAGGCCGGACTGTGCATTTCATGGAGCTGAGGCTGCGGAGGTCTGTGCTTCTTACGGCAGCAGCTGGCTTTTTACTGGGACAAGTCTAGAATAAGGCCCACCTGTAACAAGGCACCATTTTGCCCTGCAGATATTTTAAAAGAGATTATTTGGTGTTGACAATATTACTTAAATGATTTTTGCTAAGACGTCTGACGAAGGGAGACAACAAGAGAGGATTTCAATCAGCGGTTTCCATCTCACCATCGAGGGTCCGCTCTGTTCACAAATAATCCACAAATGCAATTTGTCTAAAATCTACTGAAGAGGCGTGACAGCCATTTCCATGCTGCTTTTGGTGGTGGGTAAAATAGCATGGCCTTTCATATAGATCTAGTCGTTTTTTTCAAATAGTCCTATGTGGAATCCTTGAAATTAGGTGGCTAAATTCAATAGACATGAAAAATACAATATGGATTGTGGGTCCTGGCCGTAAGCTATATATTGAACTAACCAACCAACGCAAAGCTCTAAGAGAGTGTTTACTTGAAAACAATTCATAGCCTTCTTCCAGATTAGCCGTAATTACCAAAAAGAAGGGATGGAGGGAGCTCAGCTAAAAACACCCTTAACTTGGTATAAAATAATGACACGTTTTTTCCCCTGGGTTGTCTACATCTTAAAAGATGGGAACAGAAGTTCACCTTGATGCATAAGCCTGGACAGAGTCAAGAAGCTCCTTCCTAGACCCAGAGTTTAAAAGCCTAGTGGATGGCAGCACCCACCCCTCATACAGAGGGACTCCCACAAAAGGTTGTCCATTAATTTTGCTTTATAAACTTAATGAACTTTTGCTAAAAACGGATCCCGTGCCAGGTAGCATGCCGAGTGCTGCGGCTGCCACCCCTCCCCTCCCCCCAGAACCAGCCGATCAACCAACCTCCTCCTCAAGCCACAGGGCACCCCGGGGAGCCAGTCTTCCAGCACGTTGCCCTCCCAGCCTCCAGGTGTGCGGGCTCCAGTGACAGATGGCACTGGCTTCACCTGTGGTGCCAACTCATACATTTCAATGAGATTTCCCCCTGAATAGCAAACAGAGAACCAGACTAAACTCACAATCATGCAAAAATGTATTTAAAATTGTATTTCACTGAAGCCCAGTTACAAGTAGAGCCATACTTTGTGAATTTCTTAGGGTGTTAGATAAACATATATTTTGAATATCTAGTCAGGTTCCAGGGAAGATATCTGAGCTGTGCTTTGATATGTTTTTTTCTTTCTATGAGCAGTTACAACACCACAATCTCATTTTTGGGATTTCAGAAGTGGGCCTTCAAGACAACAGGCAATTGTCAGAGCTGGATGAGTTAGCATTGTAAAGAGCCAGTGCTTTTTTGTGTGTTGAGGTAACTGGTTTATAACATTGTATGTTTCACGTGTATAACATTACATTTTGACTTCTCCATACTCTACAGTGTATTCACCATCAAAGGCTGAGTTTCTGTCTGCCACCACATAGTTGACCCCCTTTACCCATTTCGCCCTCCCTCTACCCCCAACCCCAGCAATGGCATTTTTCTCCTGAAATGATCAGTCCATAAGACGGTTTACATATGACGTGATATTGTTGGTAAATGGCCTTCATCTGGCTGTCCCTGCCCCTCCCAGACCCCACTTAAGTAAGCCCTTGATTTAAAATGGTCTGGAAAGATCGTCCAGTGCTTTCTGTAAGGGTTGATGACGAAGAAGCCAGACCTCTGGTGAAAATGGAGTTTGTAAAACAAAACTGAATCTTATCATTTCTTACAAAATCATGATCCCGCCAGATTCCAGACTCAGGAGCCACGGGGTGGGGTGTGGGAACTGGCTCTGCCTTTCTCTCTCGAAAAGAGGTTTGATGAAACTGTTTTACTGGCAGGCCCAGGAGTTTTCAGTACTGCAGCGGGATGCGCGAGGGGCACGCGGCTTCCTGGGTGATGTAACGTACCGTATTCTCTTAACACTTCTAAGTCACTCATTTTTAAAAAAGTTAGTTTTTTCAAAAACCTTACCTCTTCGTGCTTGTCTGAAATAAGCCAGATGACTGGTCCCTGCTTTTCTGGCTGGGAAGAGGGGCAGTCCTCTCTTTACTCCTAGTTAGGGAAGTCCTGAGCGATCGTCTGCAACCAGGAACCATGAGCTGCTAAGTTGGTGACTCTTCTCCGGGTCCCCAGCTACCACTGGAGCACCGTTCATGACGGAAGTGTTTGTGCTCTTCTTAGTACAAGAGAGAATTCAGTGTAAAATCAGAGCCTCCAATGATTTTCTTTTATGTCACAGTTTATTTGACATGTGCTTTTATAAAACAGCATTTGCAAAACTGGTCTTTAGTGTTGTGAGTCAGAGGTAACAGAGGCGTGCAGTGAACAAAGGGGTGCCCCGGTGAGACAGAGAAATAGTATTATTGCCACGAGAACAGGGGTTAACTGTACCACAGTTACCATTAAAGGTCAAGATTTTGATTTACTAGCTTACCATCTTATTCTTTCCAGGCAAAACAAATCAGTTTAATGTTACAGCTTCTTTTTCGCCTTTTAAAACTTTTCGGTCTGAGGGTGGGGAGGGGGGTTTGTCCACTGCACAATCTTCGACGTGTAAGTTAATTTTTTATGTGATGTTTCAGTATAAATTTTATTCATTAAATTTATTTGAAAACTTCTGTTGTCTTTTTTTACCAAAAAAATAAATAAATCATTTATTCTCAGACCTCTGCCTTCTGGGATCCCTGGGCATTAAATGGGCAACATCACTTTTTTTTTTTTTTTTGGCAACATCACTTTTACTCAGTGGATGGGAGAATACATTCCTGGTACTAAGACTAATGAGAGCGCGGCAAACAAAATACTGCATCCAGATCACGGCCTCTCTTCATCATTGCTAATCCCCAGCACCTGGAACAACGCCCGGCCCTTAGCACGTGCTTAAAAATATTTGTTGAGGGACCTGCGGAATGAAACGTTTTCCTAGGGTGGTGACAGTATCTGAAACAGCATGTGGCACTGAGCTCGGCGTCACTGCGCACTAGGACGTGCTGTTTCTCACCACTGCTGCACCTCCCCCGGAAGCATGTGATGTCGATGAAGCAACGGCGCCAGGCCTGGTCTGCGTGGAGGTTGCACCTCAAGGCGCAGGTCAGGCGGGGCGTCTGGCTGGGGCCTAGGACGTCAGCGCACAGGCTCCAGCTGGCCGTGGCAGGGGGACCCGAACCCGTCACGACGACAGCTGCCTCTCCAGCACCTCCTTTATCACCGTCGGATCTGCTCGGCCGAGAGTCGCTCTTCGGACCAACCCGATCAGTTTGTTTAAGGCCCTGGGGTTTCCCTTCTTTACATCCGTGACCTTTAAAGACAAGTTATTTTAGAGGAGAAAATAGAGGCTCTCGCCTAAAAACCTTAAATCAACTTTACGTTTATGGAAACTTAAATTCAGTTTCTTTTTTCTGTATTATAGAATGAGAAAAGGAAAAAGGGGAGGCGGTGACCTTCGGAGGAGGTTTCTGGGCTCCTGGCAAAGGAGGTGTCTGCTACCTCGCCTCCTGATTCGAAGGGAGTGAGGAGGACTGGGACGCGTCACAGCTGAGAAGCCGGTGCACAGGACCCGGGTGCCGGATCGTGAAGCCCCCGACCCTCCGGGGGCTCAGCGGGCTCTCCTCCCCCGACTCCCTGCCAAGAAGCTCGTTCGCTAGAAGACAAAGCCACGAGATGGCAACGCTCCCCGAGCATCTGGGTGGGGGAGTGCCTGGCTGGCAGGCTGGAAGGGCCGGGGCAGGGGGCGCTGAGTGCCTGTCAAACAGCCACCGCGTCAGGGCCACCCGCCTGACCTCCCGCTTCTGATCGGCAACAGCGTCTGCGAGCATCTGCGCAGTGCTGCATTCTGAGTCTGAAACTAAAAGTGTGTCTTTATCAGTCACTCCAGATGAGGCTGGGAGATGGAGATTGCCGAGACCCTGCACAAGCTCATTTTCCTTATCGAGAGCTCTTTACAGAGCTGTTAGTGTCCCCGCAAGCTGATGGGCAGGTGGTGTCATTCTGAAAGGGATGCTAGCCATTTTGTTCCCCACTGAAAAATCTCTCTGGACAATATGATTAGACTTGGGGAGGGAGGGATGCGCCTCATTTTAGCTCTTCTATTGTGTTCTACGCTCAGAACACAGAATGACTTGATTTCCAGCTATGTTCCTGTCAAGGATTTTCTCCGCAATTTACAAATAATTTTCCCTTCTGCCTTTCTTCCCAGCTCTCAAAGGCACGGAACTGAAGTGTTTCCCTGTCTCTGCCCCTGTGCAGTGCTGCCTGCTGCTTCCTGATAGAGAGGTCCTCTTACAAAGCAGAGCTCGGCAACCTTGGGAGAGGGCCGCAGGCCTGGGAGGTCGAAACTTGCTAACACCCCCTTCAACCGAAACTCCATGAGATCAAGCTCCAGGGGGGGATTTTCCTTCTAGGAAAAGCTGTATTTTTCCAATAGTCACCTAATTTCATCTCTTGATTCTAGCTTAAAACTGACAAAAATAACTGGAGGATTATTGATGAAACCGGGCCAACCATTATTAGGAAGCACCGCTGGGCTGCAAGGGGGAGAAGCAGAGGGGCTCCTGGCTGAGTCCTCAGGCGGCCCTGGCCCTGGGCCTCTGCCGGCGACCCCCTGCCCACCTGCCGCTGCGCGTGAAGACCCCCTTCCCCCGAGGGGCTAAGTACCACTTGAGGATGTGCCTCCAGCGTGGAGCGGCAGAGCTGCTCTAGCGCCTCTGCATCCTGCATCAGTTCAAGCTGCTTTTCTGCAACGATCTGTGCTGGGGTCTTGCCCTTACTCCTCCACAGTTCCTGAAACACCTGCGGGCAGAGAGGGGCGGGGTCAGCTCTTCTGCCAGCTCCACTTGCTGGGGTGGAAGAGCAGTCAGTGGATTCCCAGCTGCATGCAGACACACCCGGGGCCTCCCCGCGCCGAGCTGTGCCCTCAGAACAGAGCCCGAGACCCTGCCGGTGGAGACGCTGGCGGAGACGGGTCGTCCCCACTCGCCGACTCCAAGGGCACAGCAGGGAGGGCGGGGAGTGTGAGAAGATGATCACTCACAGGGCCCCTGCTGACGGGAGTGCCACTGAATTAATTAATTGCGGTGACATGTTGGTGAAGGATGGGGCCACACGGGCTGCAAAAGGGAACCACTGCACTTAGAGGGGGTCATGAAAACTTGGCCTCTGCTGGGAAACGGGAGTTTTTTCAGGGAGGGGGCGAGAGAGGAGCCCATAATGAAGATACAGAATGGAAAATAACGAAAAACATAAATCACAATCCTTGGGGCCCAAGGCTTACCACATCCATCCCCACAGGTGGATGTGGCTCGGAACCTGGCTAGGATAATGAGCAGTTGACGGTGTGGGTATTTTTCTACTTAAAGAGATAACCAATTCCCAAACTTAATAAAGTTGGAAAAAAAGGAAGACATTTGTAAAGAAGGGGTGTCCCAGGGCAGTTTTCCACAGTGCCTGTTTCTCTAGTGTGAGCTGGAAGGGGAGGGGATCCCGTCAGCCTCCGTCTCAGCCAGCAGTCAGCACTGAGCACTTTCCAGCCAGAAGCCCCTCTGCCCAGAGCAGTGTGCCTTCAGCTTGGCTGTCGGGCGCCCACGGTGACTGTGGCCCAGAGGCGTCTGGGGCATCCTTCCGAAAGCGCACCTACAGGGCACACTCTGGCGATCACCACACAGCCCTGGCCGCGTACGCAGACCTGTCCCCGCTCTTAGAAAAATACTGAACATAAGTGCCTCCAACTCAATTCTTCAAATGTGTATTCAGCCGACAATGAGAAAGGCATTGAGGAGAAAGGGGCACACAGCGGGTAAGAACCTCCCCTGCTCTCAGCGGACGTACTGATGGCGTGCCCACAGCACAGGAACCGGAGAACAGACAATCTGTGATGCGGATAAGACTCAGCGTCTGGAGAGCTTCTCTGTCCCCTTTCCCTGATAGATTTACTTCTCTTGAATAAGACTTACAATTTTAAAACATTGCTCCTAATTATAAAATTTAATATGTGTTCACTGTAGAAAATAAGGAAGGAAATACAGAAAAGACAAAGAGAAATCTTACCCAATTCCCATCCCCTCAAGGTGACCAATGTTAGTATTCTAGTATTTTCCCTTCCATGGTTTTCTTTCTGTTTTGTAACATAATTGTGATCACAGCACATATACAATTTGTAACCTGCTTCTGTTTCACTGATTACAGAAGTACTTTCTTGTATTAACAAAAAAATCCAATATTCATCATGATTTACTTAAATGACCCCCTACTGGTAGATTCTGACCAGTGTTTATTTTGTTCATCTGCAGAGTCTCCTAAAAAAGTTTCTAGTTGAAAATGTCCAACATTCAGGAAGAGAGAATGGAGATCCCGAGAGAGATCAGATCCCTAGCTTATAACAGAAATCACCTGCAAGAGTGATTGATGAGAAGCTACACAGCAACTCTTTACAGGAAAGCCCGGCAGGTGTGGATGCTGCTGGCAGCCCAGGCCTGGGAGGAGCTGAACGCCTGGCGGTCACAGGCCCCTGCAGCCACTGTGGCTGAAAGTGCAGAGCTGACCTGAGCTGGCCGCCCAGGGGTCAGCCTTTGCCTGGCACCCAGTACACCTGGGACCCGACAGGCCCAAACACTGGTTGGATCTGCTTGGGCCAAAATAACAAGAATAAATGCAATTGAGGCAGTCAGGGACCAAGGCCAAACCACACCTTTCAGAAGGAAAAGCAGGACAATGCTGGGAGGATGCTTTTACATGCAGAGAGGCTGGCTGCTCCCTGAGAGAGTGGGGAGGGGTACCAAGGAGTGACCTAGGGAAGCACACCTCAGCAGCCTCCAGGAGCAAATGCCCGGTGGCTGCAGGGTTCTCCCACTCCCAGAGTTAGAACACATCAGCTTACTCACTTCCCAAGTTAGCACCCCTGGGCTGACACAGTGGATTCCAGAATCCAATCCTCTGCTTGTTCCTATTTAAGGCACAGATTGTGCCCTCCTGGCTGTAGCCCAGCAGGGCGGGAGCCACTATACAGGGCCCGGCCGCCTCCAGGCCAGACTCTGCGGCCTCCCCCGGCCTCCTGGCTGCAAACATCGTGGCTCTGTGCTTGCCAACCTCGTGCTGCAGCATAAATCCTCAGCTTTTGTCTGTGTTTAATCACCACCCTGGGAAGTGCTATCGAAGTGCAATTGTTTCTGGCCAGGAGTGCACCTCCCAGGCCTGCAGCTGCTCACCCAAGACAGACCACATCACAAGGGGGTCCTGGTGCAGGGCCGGTCATCTGGGTTAGTAACTGGCCACCGGGGTAGGGAGTGCTGCAAGCTGGGGACCCCCGATCACACCCCGACCACCGAAGCCAGCTCTGACGCATGGGGTGGAAACTCAGGCTTCAGTTCCTGGTGACTGAGCGCACACCCTCCTAACTACTACCCAACCATTTCTCTAGCTAAAGCTATTTTTAAAGAATCTGGAGGGAAGGACAAAAGGAGAGCACACAGGCTGCTGGCCTGTCCCTGCCTGTTTGGGGCTTCCAGGGTCAGAGGGTGGCGGAAAGACCTGTTCCAGGGAGAGGGCAGGGAGGGAGCGGTGACAGACAGAGAGGGGGCCCCTCTGGGCAAAGGCAAGTATCGTGAAAGGTCATTCTTCTAGAAAGGCACAGACGTCAATCTAGGCCCTTAAGAGAAGCAGGGCACAGGAAAATGTGCAAAGAACTGACGCACTAAAACGGAGAAAAAGACATCAAATCATTCGTAAGTTTTACTGCACGACGTAACATTTTCTATATTAAAAGGTTTTTGGTGATTTCTGTTTAAAGTAGACCCCAAAGTAGACAGGAGGAAATTGCTTAAATGGCACACTCGCATGTTAAAATTCGACTTCCATCTCTGTGGAATCCCTGTGCAGCCTGGTCCCACAGGAAGCACTAGAGGGACAATCCCTGGGAGACGGTGGACCGTCTGCACTTACTCCAGGCTCGCACAGAGGAGACACGTAGGCATCTGGGGTGATTCCCCCCGGGGCCTGGCTGGCCAGCAGTCTGGACGACGCCCGGGGCCTCCGAGTCCCCAGAGGCTCAGGACCTTGGCATGCTAGCCGCAGGGGTGTTGTGATTCTGCAGGTGGGAGTCTGGTGTGCCCTGTCCTTGGTGAGGGGAGGAGACGGGGGCTACTTCATTAGACAGAACCGGATCCTGTGAGAGGAGCCCGGGTGCTTTTGTCTACAGTTACCAGGAGTTTGCTCATGGTGATAATCTTTGAGTTTCTGTTTCTGAAAGACAGGGCTGCCTCACGGCAGCAACCTCTTAACTCCCCTGGGGCCCAGGGAGCTGAGGGGATGAGGTTTGTAAACCTCAGAAGCACTGTTGGGGCACCTGGGGGCAAGGTGCAGTGAAATGTGTCAGGGATGAAAATAATGGACAGTCATGGAAAGGAGAGCTGGATGGCAAGAGGTGGATTAATAATAAATTAGACGTAAAGTGGGAGAGTCTTTGGAGTTCAGAACGTTCTCAGGGCAGGATGACTCTTTCTGCGTATCTGTCATCCTTAGGAGTCATTTTCTCAGTCAACTTTCTTTCTCATCTCCTGGTTATTCAGTTACTAGTAGGACCTCTTCCAGTTCTGTCAGAGGAAACACCAGTAACCAATGGAACCAGAGTCGTTCTGCCTCACAGGGTTTCTAAAACCTAAGGCCTACTTGGATTCCTCTGTCAAATTCAGTAAAAAATAATTATAACACATTTATGTGTTACATTTTACAGTAGACTCTAAAAATAAAAAAGACGCTCAATGTAATTAGTCATCAGGGAAATGCAAATCAATCCACCACGAGCTACTACTTTACACCTACTAGGAGATGACTATAACCAAAAAGCAGGACAATTACAAGGGCTGGCGGGGATGTGGAGAAACTGGAACCGTCACACACTGCTGACGGGACTGTAAAATGGTGCAGCCCATTTGGAAAACAGTCCGGCAGGTCCTCAAAATGTTAAACATACAACTACCACATGACCCAGAGATTCCATTCCTATAGGTACAGCCCCAAGAAATTTGAAAACATATGCGCCAACAAAACCCTGTACATATATGTTCACAGCAGCATTATTCATAAGAGCCAAAAACAGGAAACAACACAAGTGTCCACTTACTGATGAATGGTAGACAAAATGCGGTTCTACCCACACGATGGGATACTCTTTAGCCATAAAAAGGCATGAAGTACTGACACAACATAGATGGACTTTGAAAACATGACACTAGGTGAAAGAAGCCAGACACAAAAGGCCACATATCGTATGAGTCCATTTATCTTAAATGTCCAGACGAGGCCAACCCATAGAGACAGACAGTAGATTAGCAGTTGCCTAGGGTAAAAGGGGTTAATGGGGCGAAACTGCTAATTGGATGCAGGGTTATGTTTTTGCGGTGATGAAAACATTCTGGAATTAGATAGTGGTGATGGTTATAACCTTGTGACTATACTAAAAACCAATGAACTGTAGGCTTCTTAAAAAATAAAACTGAAAAACAGTACACTAAAACCTCTAATTTTCAAAAGCCTTATTCTTCTAGCCTCCTGTCTGCCCAGCCCACAATCCACCCTGCTAACTGCATGTGTGCATAGGAAGCTGCCTGGGATGCTGCTCACCCAATATTTTTTTTTTGAATTTTTTGCCACGCCGTGCAGCATGTGGAATCTTAGTTCCCCGAGCAGGGGCTGAACCTGCACCCCCTGCAATGGAAGCGTGGAGTCTTAACCACTGGACGGCCAGGGAAGTCCCGTTCACCCAGTATTAATGGTAGTTATTTCAAGGTGGTAGAACTGGAAAATCTTTATATTTTTCAGCATTACGTAAGTTGTTACAATGAACAAATACCATTTTTTTCCCACCAGAAAATCAGTGATTTTTTAAAAAAACAGAACAAGGTAGAAAAATTAAAAAGCAAATCCCCTAAGGCAATGGTGTATAAGGGAGATGCCCTCATGGGACACACAATCAGACTTTTAGTTTGGTTCTGTGATTGCCTTACAGAAGCCAGGATTCATCCCACCTCCTTTAAACACGCTAGAAGCCAACAGAATCCAAAAATGTCTCTATCTCTACCTGAACCCAGCTGTCAGCATCCCCCGGCAGTTCTAGTTTCTCCCCTCTGAACCTAACATATTATCTGCACTAGGTTTTCTTTGCTGGGGCAGGAGGAGTAGGAAGGGGAAGGTTTTTTTCCTCTTTGGTTTGAAATGCAACAATTCATTTGCTCTTATGTGTATATACAGTTTCTTTCTGCCCTCCGGCCATCTAATCATTCTGCTACTGCTGAGCGCTCTCATAAACATTTGTATTCCTCTGACATCCAGGCAACCAAAACCCTTTCCTAAATGTGGCGCAGTCCCTATACTTGACAGCCTCACTTGGTGGTGGGTAAACAGAACCTTTATTAGGTCCTATCCCCAGTTTCACAGCACAGAGCTGGGTGTATGCTCCATGGTGCCTTGTAATTAGCCAAAAGCAGCCGCTTTTCCAAAGCCTCACTATGTAACCTGCCACTACTGAGGACATGTATAAATATTAAACGCCAAAGGCACCATTAAAATAACATTAAGTTACTGGCTGAAGAACTGACAGCTGTGATATCTCAAGTCGAGATCAGGCGGCCGCCTTGGTGTTCTTTATCTTTCTGGGTGCTTAGTTGTAAGAGTTTTCTGAGTTCCAGGGGGCTTGCGCCCACCTGAAGCTGTCAGGTGGGGCTGGAGATGAGGCGGAAGGCCGCCTTTGATGACGATGCTATTTGTCTGGGTTTTCACACACTGGGCCTGTGTGTTAAATTTGATCTACTAAGTGGGAGGCAGTCTGTCTGGCCTCACCCTTCTTGCTGGAAGACTGACTTTCAGGGGCAACCACGTGACAAGACAAACGAGCCCCTGGTACTGGGTGGGAGGCTGCAGAGGACGGGAGAGGGAGGACAAGGGCCAGGGAGCAGTGTTGGCCACACAGGGCACGGGGGAAGCGCACAGGCCGAGGCCCCCAGGAGCTTCAGGGCCCACCTTTCACATAAACAAATGTGTGGGAAACATTCCGGGCAAAGCCAAACAACTACGCCGTCTGGTTAGCGAAGATGAGAAGCAAATTACCTGCGCCATACATAGTACTGGCTTTATTTCATTTGCTAAATCAAATGTTTCTACCTCTCAGTATAAAAATAGCCCTTAGAAGCATTAAATACTTCAAAGATGAAATGCACTTAGTGATGGCATTTGAGTTTCACATAAAACATGTACGGGGCTGGCAGGGTGGTCGGGCCCTTTGGGAGGTGGGGACATACCTGTTTAGCTGCGGATGAAGAGATGGCTTTCCTGTCCAGCAGGTCAAGCAGCTCAGCCAGGGCAGAGGGTGTGACAGGACTAGCAGCCCCAAAAAGGAGAGAAGAAACATGTACATTTCACTCTGTCGGTGTATGCGTTTATGGTTATTTAAAATCAAAGCACGTGATTTTGTAGGTTTGAATAATTCAATCCACACCCAGGAACAGAAGTAACAGGCCAGTTAGGCTCTATGTTATTTAGTTATCTTGTACTTTAGGACAGAACACATTTTTGTGACCAGTGTTGTTTTTCTTTATTTTACTACCCAACAATAACCGCAGTTTGGCAGAAGTTGTAGTGACAGACAACTGCTCAGTTTAATTAGTCAAAAAAAGGAGGTGGCTGCAAAATTCATGAACCACGACGAGAAGAGAAAAAAACCAAAACCCAGTAATTAAATATTTTCGACTGAAAGATCAGCCTAAAAAGTACTTCAAACAAAACAGCTAACAAGGTCAGTTTTCGAGTGTTTTTGTGCAAATATAAATTCTTTTTAATCGTAAGAACTTGTCTTTTAGGGACGCAGTGACTACCAGCCATGTCGTCAGCCATCCTCATGGGCATCCACAAACTGCTCTCTCCCGCAGGCTCTCAACAGCTTCTCACAGAAGGGCCTGGAATTCATTATGCCTACACTTCTAGGAAGGGATTTATTTGCCAAGATCCCATGATATAAAAGGACGAGAGGCAACCAAAGGCGTAAAGTGTCATTAATTGACATTCTGGGGTGAGGGGGGCGGTGAGTGCCTAGGATTAGTGGAAAAGACTGAATTACAGACTATTTCTTTTAAAATACACAGTTTTGCTACTTTTAAACACATGCAGCAACTAGGCTAATGAAACGCTGTCTGTCTGAGGTCATGAGGGGACCAGTTTTAAATAGACTGGAACGACTTATAAATAGCATGTTAGTGTGTCTGTGTAAATGAAAGCTTCTGGAACGTTTAACACTACTTGAAAACACCTTCTGTTTAAGTCTCAGTTCCCATTACTCACTATTAATTTCTTTGTTAAGCTCTTAGATAGTAAAAAGGAAACTACCGCTTAGCCCCTACTCCAATTTCCCGGAATTCCAGGCCAAGCGAGTGCAAGTGCACCAGGTCTGACTCAGGTGCAGTGAAACCTCACAGGGCTGTTCACGTGAGGCAGCTGACACACAGAGGCAGCCCACTGTCCTGCAAGTGTCTGCTTATCCCGAAGTATGGATAAAAGATCATTCCAAGAGGATATTAGGTTTGCAGAGTGTCTGGACCACCCTGATTAAATCTCAGCAGGACGAGGGGCAGAGGGCTAGGAAATCAAGACACCCTTTCTCTAACTTCCCACCCTATTGACAAGTAATAAAGAATTCACGTTGTTTTAAAAATTCGGGTTTCCTGGATGTTCTACGATCCTAGTAAACATAAAGGCCAATTAGAGTGTAGACTGTGTGTAGAACCTGTAATAAGCACTGAGGTTGAACTAGATTTCTCAAGCCTGCAAACAAAAGGGTCCCCACTCCCACATGAGCTGATGATAAAGGGATGTGAAGACAGAGAAGGACAGAAATAGAGTACAGCATGACTAAAAATACTTTGCCTTTCATCCAATGACCTTCATTCACTATGAAATACCTCCACTGACTTGGGATTTCTCAATCGCCCTTTTGTACCCACTGTGCTCGACACATAGTAGGTCAGCAGTATCTGTGTCACAGACTCCTTCCCCCCAGCTGGGACACTGTGTCTACTAATTCCAGCTGTGCCAGGGCTCACCTCCAGTAAGACGAAGACAAAGATCAGAACCTGTCACCCTGGCCTTGAAAGGCCCCCCTCATCAGGTTAAATAAATAAATCGGCCGATTTGGAACAGAACAGCAGCAGAAGCACAACTGGCTGCTGTCAGATCACGCTGGTTTCTGGGCCATGGGTGTGTCTCCACTAAAGAAGAGCCCGACGTGGAAGGCTAGTCTCCCATCCCCAGCCCGGCGCATCTGCAGACGAGAGGAAATGGCATCTCTCAAGCCTTCCAACTTCACCCAATCCCCTAGAGCTCTTATGGGATCACGACTCTATCTCCAGCCTGGATTCTGGAAGCAGACACCCTGACACCTCCACAGCCACCCCCGTTCCCGTGAAATGTGCCGCCTGTCGCAACCCCTGAGCTCATTTTAGGCCCAAGCTCATGGGACACAAAGGCTCGCGGAGAAAGACAGGGAGACACGGACACCTAGGCGGCTGCTCAGCAATCCTTCTGTTCATCCCGCTAACGTCCCAGCGCCCCTGCCTGGCACTCCCACCCAAGCTGCTGTTCTAGAGCGTCTCCTTCCCATGCCCCTTCTCAGCACGGACCCTCACCTCCCGCGTCATAAGGTCACCCACTGATGGAAGGCTCAGAATTTTCTGGGGTGCCCGCCTCCTCCTCTTCCATCAGACAGCCCCCTGGACCCATGCTCTTGCCTGCATCACCTGCCACTGCCACGCATCCTACTCGGACGCCAGGTTCCTCCCTCCTGCGGCTTTAACCCCACACCTTCACGAGCGCTCAGATCTGCCCTGTCTTGACAGTCCTCCAAGTGGTCTTGCAGTCACTTGCTTCTGCCTGACCTTATTATTTTTTACCAATGAAGAGCATCAGTGGCTACTGTCTGCCCTTGTTGTTTGGATCCCAACCCTATCCCTCTGCAGATGCTGTTCTTTTAAAATCACCTCCCCTCACTAATTACCAAACATAATAGCTTCCCACCCTGCTGCACCCCCTGAGAAAACCCCTTCTCCCTGGGCCTCCAGTCTCTTTCCCCTCCTTGACTGCCCTCCTCCACCTCTTCCCGCTGGCGAGGAGTGGCCCAGGCTCCTGTCTCCCCACACATGTTCTAAGCCAGGGGTCGGCAAAGTTCTGGAAAGCGCCAGAGAGCAAATATTTAAGGCTCCATGGGACACACCTGGTCTCGGTCATGTAGTCGTCTTTGTTTTGGTTTCTAAATATACGAGGCAATAATCATCCTTAGCTCACAGGCTGTATACAAACAGGCCTGCGGCTGTGACCTCTAACAGGCTCCCACCTCCTACATCCCATTCTTGGACGCTGCCCCGCATATCACGCTGCCGGACTAATCCTCCTGTGAGCCTCAGCCCCTTCTCAGCTCAAAGGCCTTCCCTGGTTTCCTAGTGCCTCAGGAGCTGCTGCCCGCAGCTGACGCGCAAGTTCAGGCCCTCGGCTGGAGTGAACAACTGGACAGCTGCACCTGCCTGATACTACCAGGAAATATTTGGTCAGGGAATCAGTAACTTCCACTTTCCTAACTAAATCAAACCTGGTATGAATAGCTATGAGTTATTAACCAAAAAAGCAATATGCTCAAAATAATGAAAAAGCCAAGTTCAACAAGCACTTTTCTGGCCAGACCCTTTAAACACCAGTCTTCTGAGAGGTCTTTAAAGATGAACGCTCACTTGCAAAATCACTTCCTGCCAACGTGATCTCTGGAGTGTCCCTTGCCTGCTGTCATCATGAGACTACTGCTAGCTTTGCAGCTACTGCCCTTCTAGGCTTTGGAAATGTTAGCCCAGCTGCCGAGGTTGCTCACTGGTTAATGTTTGCTCCAAGGTGAGGCTGGTATATGCAGCCCAGGCAGTGGTTGTCTGAACTGTGTAGACTGTGAGAGCTGCTACACAGAGCTTGCTTCCTGTTCAGTTCCTGTTCTACATAAACTCTAGCACAGAACTGTTGCTTAGCTTCCTCCTTACTTGACTTTGGAACAACCAAGCACACTTTTATTTAGAGTTTGGTGCCCTTGGAGTTCTTTTTTCTTTTTTTGATAAAGTTATTCATTTTACTTATTTATTTTTGGCTGTGTTGGGTCTTAGTTGCTGCGCACGGGCTTTCTCTAGTTGCGGCGAGCAGGGGCTACTCTTTGTTGTGGTGCACGGGCTTCTCATTGCAGTGGCTTCTCTTGTTGCGGAGCACAGGCTCTAGGCACACGGGCTTCAGTAGTTGTGGCTCGTGGGCTCTAGAGCGCAGGCTCAGTAGTTGTGACGCACGGGCTTAGTTGCTCTGCGGCATGTGGGATCTTCCCGGACCTGGGCTCGAACCCGTGTCCCTTGCATTGGCAGGCGGATTCTTAACCACTGCGCTACCAGGTGAAGCCCCCCCTTGGAGCTCTTAAGACTCTAGTGCTTACGAATTGTTTGGCTAAATACCAGAGGCTCCAAGTTCCCTTGACAGTCTAATTTATCAATCTCAGCTCCTGAAGCTCCTAAAATGGTTGTTAGCAAACCCCTCATGTCACAGATCAACATATAGAGAAACTGGCCTGGAAGTCAGGGGGCCGGCTTCCGGTTTGAGCAGTTGTGCACCTTACCTCTAGGGGCCTGGATTTCCTCCTCTGCTAAATGAAAGAGCTGAACCAGAGGTAGCTCAGGTCTCTGCTGAGACTGAAATTCAGTGACTCTAGCAACCAGTCAGCAACATGGAAAATGCTTTTTAAAGCTAAGAGTTAGATCTCCTCCCAAAGCTCCAACCACTCCTTCCCGGAGCCTTTCAGGTGAACGTGGTCTCGTCCCTCTCTGCTTGCACCGCACTGTGCCTAGTTCTAAACAAGAAGCACTCCATTCTGCCTTGAGGTAAAAGCATTAGTGCACAAGTCCAGTCCTCCCCAGGACACAGAGCTTCTTAAGGGCCAGGCCAGCGTCCTGCTTGGCTCTCCACGAGCTCCGCACAGAGGATGCTCTACAGCCAGTGCTGGATTCACGGCTCAACTCCCGCGACTTTCCACACCTTCCATGTTCCGGCTCGACCCCAATCATATGGTCAACTGTACTTTTCTGCCATTTTCCACCCTCTGCTCCTCCCAGCTATGCTCCCCCTACTCCCCAAACCTGCTGCTTCTTCGCCATCCCCACGCCCTGGCTCCTTACAGATGTCGCCTGGCCCCTCCTTCACCAAGACCTCTCCAGAGCCATTCAGGCTCTGGTACAGCTATACCTCCTCCATCAACTCTGCCTGAATGGGCCCGGGCTTTTCAGTGTGAAGACTGAAGTTTCTGAGTAGAGAGGTCAAACCGGAGAGGACAAGAAGGAAAGAAACAGGCAACAGATGCCATGGGAGTTTGGGGATCGGGGGGGGGGGAAGGGGGGGACATCGTTTTGGTACCTCACATACCATCATGGAATAGAGAAGGAAATGGACACTAAGGGCCCACGGGCGCCGTGTGTTTTCCTCTCAAAAACCCTTGGAGGCAGGCACTATCACTGTCATTTACAGTGACGGCACTGAGGGTGACTCATCCAAGGTCACGGCTGTAAGAATTCATGTGAGGAGGTGAAACAGAGCCACATGGCCACACTGGTACCTGTGCAAACACACTGCAAGCAAGAGGCCGAACATGAAGCCAGCATCGCACAGGGGTAACTTCTCCAAACAGACGACTCTTTGGACTCACGTATCAGTCAGCACACGCCTGTCTCCCCGGCTCTGCTTCCCCATATGGCCGTGGGCGCTGCTGCAGCAACGACGCTCCCCAAGAACAGCTCGGCCTCCCGCGGGGCGCCACCTGCCTGTGTGTCCCTGATGAACACCCACATTTAAACCTGCTGCCCGTTCTCTCCTTCCTCACACTCTCCTTTTCTCTGGCTCCTGTGACACCCATGGTCCTGGTTCTGTCCCTCCTTCCCTGTCCATGCTCCTTGGGTAGTCCAGGGAGTCTCAGGCCCGGTCACACGGTATCCTCCCCACAGCTCTCACCTGCTCCAACGGCTTCCAGTACCATCTACACATTGCTGAGTCCACGACCCGCTTATACTGGGCCGTGCCCTGCCTTCCCCGAGATGCCACGCTCGGGCTCCCCTCGAGCCACGTGCACACGCTGCTCTCCACGCCTGGAGCATGTGCTGGACTTGGCCTGCTGGGCCCCATTCACCCTTCACTCAGCAGGGAGCTCAGCTCTTCTCTCCCCCTTCTCAGGGCACCCAACTCGCTGCTTTGTAAGGACCACGGGGACCGCATCTGCCTCGTGGACCGGCTTTCCCCACGCTCAGCACAGAACTTAGCATAGGGCAGAGTCTCAATTAACAGGTGCTGAGCTTTGAACAGGTGAGAACTCTCGGATTTACACTCCCAGATGCCTCCCAGCAGATGTAGGCCCATGTATCTGACTGCCTATCAGTCACCCCACGAGGGGGACATCTGTCCCACAGGCAACTCAAACCCTGCATGTCCAAAAGGAACATGGCATCCTCCCCACCTGTCCCTCTTCCTTTACCTCCCACCAGGTTGAAAGGCTCCACTCCATCTCGCCCCAAGCCCGCGTGAGGCAGGTGGAGTCATGTGGAGTTGAGAACACTGTCCGCACCTTGGTCCACCGCACTCGGGCCCAGGCACAGGGCGTTTCACACGGGCACTCCTGTAAGAGGTACCCAACTGGGCTTCCCACCTCGGCTCCATCTTCCATCCCATCCCCCCAGAGGGGACCTGGAGTGAGCGTGTGCTCTCAGGCCTTTGACAGCTGCCGACAAAGGCGTGTGAAGCCTCCCGGGTGGCCTTGCCCATCCCTGCAGCTCCCCTGCTCCCTCCCAAGCACCCTGGAGCTTCTGGGCCTCCTGAGCCCACCACGCCTCTTGTCTCTGAGTGTCGCACAATTGCATCTACGGTCCAGAATGCTCGGAACCCTCCCTCCACTTGGCAACTCCTCAGGGCTTGGTCTCTGAGGGAAACTCACTCTCCCTCCTGAGGGAAAGCTTGGTGGACGCCCCAGCCTCGGTGCAGGTCCCCTTCCTGTGCATTCATGGTGGCCTGAACACACCTGCGGTGTAACGGGATCGTACTGAGCCGACTGTCTGCTTTCTTACAGCCTGGATGCCCTGCAGGTAGGACACTCCTCATTTACCCATCTGTAGGTCCCCAGCCCAGCACAGTACAAAGGACAGCGTGGACGGTCAGAGATCGGAATAAATGAGCTTTCAGATGTGAAGGGGATGGCGGACAGCTTTAGACTCTGACATTCACAGGGGATGTCTGTGTCTCGTCAGGAGATCCTGAGGGGGAAGAAGGAGGGCAGAACACCAGCCCTGCCCTGTGTCAACTGCTTCTGGACACAGAGTTCACCAGAAAGGAAAATGCGCCCCCAGACCCCACTCACCTCTCACTGACGGCAAGGTTCTGTTGCTTTAAAAAGCCCAGAAAAGTGTTGAGGACCCAACTAGTCACTTTTTTTGGCTCTGCCCTAGTTTCTTTTATCACATTTTGGAAGAACTCCAGTAGGCCAACTTCATTCTGTAAAGAAAAAGAAAATGATATAAAGCCTCCAAAAAATGAAAGATCAGTATTCTGAAACTGTCACCCTCTGCATCCCTGAGACATCTACTGGTACTTCCCCAAACAAGGATGTCACCAGAAAATTCTGATCCCTTTCAGTAAACAGCAAGTATTCTACTACTTCTACTACTGTCACCATGCATTTATACAGCAGTCTGTCAAAGGAAGGAACATACTGCAGACAGCCTGGACTTTGTGGACCAGAGGACGATGAAACCTGACATCCCCTAAACTCATTCGCCCTCTCAGTGTCAGCCATGGGTACCCTACCCTACAACGTTTATCCCTGAGCAGCATGTCTAGCCTGAGTTTACCGTCCTGTCTCTTTCCAGGCCTGTCTTCTCCTGTAAGTCCTAGCGATGGCTAGAAAAACAAGGTAGGAAAAGCAGCAGACCAAGAAGGAACAAACAGAATATTCTACCTCTGAAAAATCAAACGTGGATTGTAACTGTACTCATCTTCACATCATCCCCAGAGCGGACAGAAGTGGTTTTCACATGTTTTCAAAATGAGTAAGAACACAGGCACGTGACCCACTTAGACCACGTGATGGGTGGAGGGTAGTGCCAGGCCTCTGAGCCTAGCGAGGCCCAGCTGATCCTGGCTCTCATTGCGCTCTGTGAAAACAATCACCTGGGTTGGCTCATCAAGGAGACGTGCTTGAAGAAGCCCCTACTCTTCCTCCCCCTCCGGACTGCCAACTCTGTGAGTCAGGGGCCGCGCTGCCCGTTCTCTCTGGGACTAGAGCTATGTCAGTGCTGGGTCACGGCAGCTGCCTGGTTAGCATCGACGGGTGAATCAACGTCTCCCATCGCCTTGTGTTTTCTTAAAAAAAATCACATGTGAATGCTCACCCTTTATCATACCATGTTCACCTTTAAATATTGGAATTGCCACAATTATGCCTAAGAGTAATCCCCAAGGCACTCATTGAATTATACAGTGCATTGCCTGCTCAGACGGATTTGGCAAAACCAAGAAATGTGGCTAAGCCCACCCCTTGTTTTTCAATGAAGAAAATAAAAACATGTTCCACCCACATCTGAGAGGCTGAAGTTTCCAAATGCATTTTAAATAGTAGGTTTCCCCTACCTGCTGAAATTCAAATCAAACCACACTCTCCTTAAAATATTCCTTTTTAACTTTATACTGCAGGTAAGGCTCTCACCCTCGCCCCTTTCAGAGAAACTTCATTAACCAAAAGAACATTCTGGAAAAATACGATACTGGGAAGAAGCGAGACACACTAACAAAAGTGCTCTCAATGTTTCGTTATTGTAGATGCTGTAATAAACACACAGGCACACAGCTGCTAAAATAGAAATTCCGTAAAAAAACGAAAACAAAAACAAACTACGTGCCCTTTATAACAGTTGCATTCTCTGGTGACAAGCCTACTGAATCATCCCATAATCATCTCCTGAATCTCTTTTCAAGCTGATGGTATTATTCTGCTCATGCTAAACCTGGGCAAAGGCCACCTCAGCAGCCAAAGCTTGACTACAGATAAAGGCAAATTCAGGCAGCATGAAGAGAAAGTTCTGTTTAACTTATGGAAAAGTATTCAAATTTCCACAATGGCACACAAACCACTGGAGAGGGAGAAAACCGGCTACCGGCCCAAATCACATAAGTGGGATTCCCTTTGTTCTAACCCAGAGAGGCTGGCCTGCTGGTGAAAAGAGCTGTCAGGAGGACTCTGCTTTGCCGAGGAAAGGTTTTCTAAATCCACCTAGAAATACTGAACTCACAGGCCTGGCTGAGTTGCTGGGACGTGATGAATATCTATTCCTCTACCCTTGGGTGGTTTTTTTGTTGGATGGATAACATGGCAAGTCAGATTTCTGTTTGTCTTCTCGTGTCAGTGCTGTGAGGCAGCCTCTCTGAGCTGGAGCTGTGCTTCACTGGGGGATATGTGGGTTCAGTACACAATCTGCAGTGGATGGGAAAGTCTGCGATCGTGACAGGGCGAGTTGTAGGCAGCAGGGCTGCAGGAGGCCGAGCTGTCCCCACCCGGAGAATGACAGATGGATGCAAAGTCACACATGGGCTGCCCGCTCGGGCTCTTTACATCAGAAGCCCGCTTACCAAGAAAAAAACACAGCATTCTAGGTAAGGCCTTCTTCGTTTTTCTGTGAGATTGGCAAATGCTTGGCCCAGATCTCAGGAGTCCCTGTGAACATGGCCGCGCAGCCATCTGGTTTTCTCGGGAAAACAATGGACCAGTTAATTCCCTTACATGAAAACCATATTATGAGCAATGCAGGGGAATTCCCAGGCAGTCCAGTGGTTAGGACTCTGCACTTTCACTGACAAGGGCACGGGTTCAATCCCTAGTGGAGGAACTAAGATCCCACAAGCCGCGTGGTGCAGCCAAAAAAAAAAAAAAGAGCAACACAGAAAGGCCACTGCATTAGGGAACCCTTAATGTCCTTCTCAGAGGCAACAAGCCAGCACTAATCTATCCCACATCAGACAGAGCTGAACCTTCAGCTGCACAGGGCGTCAAGTCTCCCGGCCGACTATGTCTCAAACTGTTCCTTCAAGAGATAGCCCGGGGCTTCCCTGGTGGCGCAGTGGTTGGGAGTCCACCTGCCGATGCAGGGGACACGGGTTTGTGCCCCGGTCCGGGAAGATCCCACATGCCGCGGAGTGGCTGGGCCTGTGAGCCATGGCCGCTGAGCCTGCGCATCCGGAGCCTGTGCTCCGCAACGGGAGAGGCCACAACAGTGAGAGGCCTGCGTACCGCAAAAAAAAAAAGAGAGATAGCCCAAGTGGCATGGACAATTGGTCCTGGCTTTTGTGTAACACCAGACACTCTTTACAGCTCTGCGACTAACTGGGAAGCATCCTTTTCACGTTTTAATCAAATTTCCCAAAGCATCCCATGACACCCAAAGCCAAAGCCAGGCCAGCCTCTTGGATGGAGACACGAACCCTCCACTGCCAGTGGGTCTGTCCGCTGGTCACTACTGGGGTGAGGCAAGGCAGAGGGGTCACCTTCCCTTCCCTGCTGCTCTGGGAAGGAACCTTACCCACACTTGCATCGGGCCCTAAAGCCAGGTGCCCCGCAGCCGACTTTTCCAGCCTACCTTCAGAGATGACCAAATGCCAGAAGACTATCTTGCTGCCAGAGGAGGAAGGCTGATTTCTCAACTGCCATTCCTGTCCTAAGTCACACACCCTGGGAATCTGATGATAGGCAGGATGAGGCTGGACTATATTTAGAAGGCGAATGAAACCCGATAGAGACAGCTGCCCGGTGGCAGACTCGGAGAAGAAAAAGGCCACAGAGCACACATTATGGGACAGCTGGTTATGTGGCAGGGAGTGACCCGTCAGCTACGGGGACCCTGGCTTTATTGCCTGAATACCTGCTACACAGGGATCAGCGGGCAGCCCTGCGGGGGGGAAGGGTGGGGACGGCACGTGGCTACTGCTGCTGCTAATGATGTTAATAGTAGTTTCAACAGCAACAATAATGGGTGCTTTCTCTACATTAACTCATCCAGTGCCAACGACGACTCTGTGGGCGAGGTACTAGTGGAATTCTCTTTTACAGGTGGGGATGCTCTGAGCACCGACTTGCTTGAGGTCCCACGGTGAGAAAACAGTACAGCTGGGACTCTGCAGCCTGTGCTCTCACCCTCTGGGTTCCGCTGCCGCTGATAAAGGACAGTCATATCCCCGCCTTCCTGGGGACTGAAACTGAGCACCCGCCAGGGCTGGGCACAACACGAGGCAACTTGCCCATCCAAAGAATGCACTTCCCCACCACTTGCATTATTTTGAGAGCTGCCAGCTGTTGAAAGGTTCTTAACATATTAAAAATGTAGCAAAGGCCCTCAGCAATTAGCTTAGAAATTAGGAGGAGAAAATGGTGAGTTCAGGTGCTGCCATTGTCAAGTTACACCTGGACCACGTGGTGCTCTCCGCCGCGGCTGACACACACCAGTTCCCAGGTCGGGGGGGTAGGGAGAGGAACGGTGGCACCCCCCATACAGGGCTTCCGGGGGGACAGGAGGGTGGCTGGAACACCCCCGGAGCCTCTCTCCTGCGTCCCTCCACACCCCTCCCCAGAGAAGTCAGGGAGCGCGCCTGCATGGGTGCTGCCTGATTCTGCAGCATCCCTGACGCTGCAAAACAAACCCTGTTGTCACTCACATAGTTTCGGCGTCAAGCACATGGTATTTCATCGCACTCTGGCTCCTCCGATGCGGGTGACTCATGCACGAGGTTATACCTAACTGGGCAGGTCGTGCTGTGGGGGGGAGTGGCTGACAGCTCGGGGGACCCCGTACCCGCAACTGAGTGACAACAGCTCCGCCTGGGCTGCACTCACAGGAGCCAGGAGGAGTCGCCCTAAGAAGGGAGGTACCCACAGGGGCCGCGCCATGGGAAGAGGGCCCGGCATCTGCAGGTCGACGGGAGCTCTGTGCTTCCACATCACTCCTGTGAGTCTAATCCTTCTTACAAGGTGAGAGAAAAAAAGAACTCGGACCCAACAACTTTGTGAAACACGGCCCTGAAGATAACATCACTGCTAGTGTTGGGGTGGAAATGGAAATTAGGTGATAGGAGGCCCCTACGAGGGATGGCCACGGGAGGAACTGGGACTTGCAGCGGGGCGGGAGCGGGGGTCTATGCTGTGAACAGCCTCCCTCTGCTTTTCACGGAGACAAGGAGGGGCTGTGGAAATCCTTCAGTGAGAGAGAAGGGAAAAGAAAAAGACTCATCCAGAGGATTCATCAGTGGGGAAAACAAAAGGTAGTTAATTGGTGGTGTGAGGCTGGCACAGAAAACATTGCTCTCCACCGAGTGTGTGGAGGAAGCTGGAATCCTGAACCATCACTGCCACTTTCAAGCAGCTCTGAAACTGACTCAAAACACCAAGGGTATGCTCTTTAGCCTGACTCAAGGAATACATGGTTAGATGGGTCTACCGTCCTATTCTGGTCCCCACAATTTCCACCTCTGGGTCATGTTCCCAGAGAGCTTGGGAGCCCCTAAAATCTGAGCGAAACTCCGGTTCCATCAATTTCACTTGTGCTCCGTTCCCAGCAAAGCCGGGAAGCACACACCTCTGAGCTGGACTCCGGGAGCGTTCTCACTGACCCTTGGCTTAGACGCATGGAGATGAGTCTACATTCTCCATGATGCATTCACTCCAGGAGAGACGTTGAGAGAAACCAATTTGAGAGGAGGACTTTCCCTTGGACAATCAAAATCCAAATAATTCAGGTAATAAAAGTTGACAGCAGACAGGCATAATCAAAGACTGCGAGAATCGGAACAAAGAGGATGTTGTCAAGAAATCAATTCTGATGGTAATCACACTTCAGTGAGCCTAAAACCACTGCTGTCAAAATGGTCCCGACACGGACGAAACCTGTGTTACTCAGCTGAAGCTTTCTGTTAACTGTCCCCAAAAGGAAACCTGTCTACTGTATAGACAGGAAATGAGGCTTCGGGATGGGCTGGGGACAGAGTCCCTGAGAGTCCCCAAGGCTGGCGCTCAGGACTGCACCCCCCAGTGGGCAGGTGCCTGGGCCCAGAGGGGACTCACCTCAGAAAGCCCCTTGCCACTTGCACCTGAAGTGAATGAACTGTGGGTTTTGCAGGAGTCAAGTTAGAAGACGCACCTTTTGATTCCACTTGACCAGAATAAAAACATGGGTTATTTTTTCGGTGCACAGACTAACTGTGAAAGCACCCTTAAGCTGACGAGCACTGGGGGCAATTTTATAAAACGAACAGTAAAATCGATTTTGTAAAGTGCATGAAGCTGAAGTATGGTGAGCGGTGGTGTTGACCAAATGGATTTTCCTTCAGCTATGGTTACACGGTGAGTCCTCTGCTACTCAATAAGTCTGGGCAGTTAAAAGCAGTCCATAAGGTTCAGTTGCTTTTCTAACTATTAGCTTTAAAGTAGTGTTACCTATGGGATACACAGATATCTACCATGGGAAATTATTTTATAGGCAATTCATCCAGACAGAAAACCAGGCCATTTCAAGGTAACGAGAGACCCAGAGCAAAACTCTTGGAAAACAATCCATTCGACAGCCAACCATCATCATGATATCCTTTCTGTTTCTTTGTTCCTCGGAGACATCTTACTCTTTCCATGATGTCAGAAACAAAAGATTATGACTTTAAATGGGGAATAACCAGCTGGGCAAATGAATTTGTTCGAATAAGACCACATATCTTGAGGCTGCACACAAAGACGGACAGACACGTAGCAGCACAAGTCACTGACTCGGAGGGTAATCACATCTCCCTCCAGTCTCGCAGAAGCCATGCTGGATTTCCCCTAAAATTCTGCCCTGCGTGGCTCCTGATGTGCTAGCAGCTGTCTGGTGCTCTTGCACCCTGGCAGCATGTTCTTGGGAGTCTGGTCAGCTGTATGTAGATTTTTTAGATTCTGTGAAGACGCTGCTGTGCCTGTCACCTTTTGGGGAAGTGACTCGTTCCCCTCCTCTTTCCTCTGGGCAGGGAACAGCTTCAGGTACCTTCTCAGAGTCCTCCCAGCTCCTCAATGCCAGAGGTGAGATCTGGACTCAAGAGTGTCTGTCTCAGGACTTCCTAGCGGTCCAGTGGTTAGGACTTTGCCTTCCAATGCAGGGGGTGCAGGTTGAATCCCTGGTCAGGGAGCTAAGATCCCACGTGCCTCGGGGCCAAAAATCCAAAACGTAAAGCAGAGGCAATATTGTAACAAATTCAATAAAGACTTTAAAGGTGGTCCATATCAAAAAAAAAAAAATCTTGAAAAAAAAAGAAAGAGTGTCTGTCTCGACTTGTGTTGCCAAGGGGGGGGGAGTGGGGGAGGGACGGAATTGGAGTTTGGGACTAGCAGATGCCAACTATTACATACAGACTGGATGGATAACAAGGGCCTACTGTATAGCACAGGGAGCTATATTCAATGTCCTGGGATGAACCATAATGGAAAAGAATATAAAGAAGAATGTACATACGTGTATAACTGAGTCAGTTTGCTGTACAGCAGAAATTAACACAACATTGTAAATCAACTATGTGTCAGGAAAAAAAAAAAAAAGAGTGTCTGTCTCTTAGTGTGTTAACCCACTGGCCTGCGGGGCTCCTCAGGAGAATTAAACACAACACAGAAAAGATAAAGCTCTTAATCTGACAACAGCATAGGGCACTGTGGTGAGTACAGTGGGCTCTCAAGAAACACTGAGTTGAGGCTGCTATGTCATTCCTCCACTAAACCTCCCACGACAGATGACACTGAAATCTGTCCACTGAATTCATACACGGCCAGCCACCCTGTGAGCTCAGATGCATTCTTACCAAGTGCATGACACAAGGAACTGGGCAAAATCATCCCACAAAACCTACAAACCCCATGCACTATGTGGAGGCCCTTCTCAATGATTCTGTCAGAAGGGGCCAAGTACCTAAGGCAGAAAGTCTAAGAAACAAAATAAATAAAACTGCAGAGAAGAGCTTACATTTCTTTCCTCTGACTTAAATTTTCTACTTGGAAAATGAATAAAATCTCTGCTTTTCATTGGAGTTGACTGATTTTCACTAAATTCAGTAGACAGCACTTTTTATGTTTATTTATAGGCAGGCTGGTATCTTAAAAACCTAGAGGGGTGGGCAGAAGTTTTAAATAGACTGATTTCTATGGCTCCGTTTCATGGAGCATCAGTAGGGTTGGATAAAGCATTAATATCCACAAAAGTAAACGTTCTGTTTTCTCTGTTAGGTGAGTGAAAACAGCAATGAACTTGAAACATTATTTCCACTTGGCCTTGTGGCACATTGTATGTGCCAGCAGGCAGAAGCGCTTGCAAGTAAAGAGTCTGGGCCCTGCAGTCAGCTCCCTCACAGGCCTGATGAAGTCACTCAGTGTCTTACACTCAACCACTCAACCACAGAGGTGATGTTTCCTCACCGGGAAAATGGGGCGATGGATGGTACCGGCAGCAGGGGGTGCTGGGAGGATGGATTAGAAAGTGGTCTGCTGTGAACCGCACAACCTGCTGTTAGCCAACAGCCTCGACTCTGCGCTGCCTATCAAGCCAATGACAACAATTCGTTTGCGTTCCAAGTCCAGCAAAGCAAGGTTTAGGAGGAGATGTCCCCAAAGAAAACACCTGGGATTATCTACCAGAAAAACGTACCTGCATATAACCTTGACTGTTCTCATAATTAATCCTGGATACACTGACTCAGAGAAGAACTTGCTGTGCTTCCGCTACTAGAATCTCTCAGTTTTCAAAATCCTAATGCTGTGATCTCAGCTTCCATTATGTCCATTCCATGGTCCTTACAAATGAGGTCAGGAATCAAGGGAGTCTGACACAAGATAGGGAGGAAAGGTTAGCTCACTAGGCTGAAGTTTCAGGTGGGACATGATACTTTTCATGAGGCCAGAGGAAGAAACAGTCATACAGGTTACCTGTTGGGAGGGGATTATCAGACGGGTTTAAGAGATGAAACCAGAATGCAGATATTTAATGTCCTAAAGAAACCAGTTCAGAAAACGAGAGTCAGAGAGACCAAGTGACCTGAGGCCGGTCACGGCACGTGGTGAGCTTAAGGTGGAAACCCCAGGCTTCTCCCCCCGGAGCTCAAGGACACAGATACCACCCTGTGATTTGCTGGGCTGTCAAAAGGGTGGTTTATGTATCTGACCTTTGGAAACAGGGATGCTTTATCAGGAACACTGCTTCTCCCAGGACTTTCATGAGTATTCTGACAGTACCCTATTCATCCACTTACCTGTCCATCTGTTCACTGATGCCTACTGTGTGCCAGACTTTGTGGTGAATGCTAAGACAGACCTATATTAGAGTTTTGTAAATGCCAAGGAGAAATGATCAATAGGCAATTCAGCGCTCACCACACAGTAGGACGACAAGATAAATTAAAGACTAGAGTTGTACAACACAGGAAAGATAGCCAATATTTTACAGCAACTATAAATGGAGTACAACCTTGAAAAATTGTGAATCACTGTATTGTACACACCTGTAACTTATATAATATTGTGTATCAACTATACTTCAATTAAAAAAAATTAAAGACTAGAGTTAAGTTCTGAAGTTTTTTTTAATCATTTGTGGGTAAGGCCTGTGCGGGGTGGGTATGTGCTTAATGTTTAATTTAATAAGTGACCCAAAGGCAGGAGTGTGGACTCGGAGCTCTGCAGAGCAGACCTCCACCACGGCTACTGATTTAATGAATACTCCTGGGCACTCTTTAAATTGAAAGAGAGTTCATCAGATTTGTGCATCTGCCCTTCTCAGCAATCCGTTGTGTTTCTGAGGAAGGGAGAAAAAACGTGAACAGACCATTTTCGGGTATGTTACGAGTAACTCAGCTTCCAGTGATTATCAAGTCATCAAGGGCTCAGGATGCCTAATTTCAGGGAAAAAAAATTTGTCTGAATCATCCTCTTTCCATTCCTACTAAGTTCTCTTCTCAACTGTCTTGAAAATTTCAAGTACTAGCCATTGAAAGAAAAAGAAAAAACCGAAATGAGTCACCTACTACATTATCTGCAAGCTATAAAAATAAGCATATTTTTAGTATATCAAACAAAATAAGTCCCTATAAAACTGGCTCAAAAACCACCTCCTTATTGAGAGTTTTCCCCTCTGTTCCATCAAGGTAATCACTACCTCCTCTGGGCTCCCAGCCTACATCACACATCTATCTAGTGCAGTCTGCCCTGGGGACTGGTTAGTTGTAGTGTCATCTGTACATATTCCTGGAGAGCAAACAAACAAAAAGGAGAGTGTCTGTCCCTGTCTCAGTACCTGCTACACAGGAGATGCCAGTAAAAGTGCTGTACTGAAGAGATCAAAAATACGTTTCCCTAAACAGGGCCTTTAAACTATGAAAACAGAGACTCACTCACTTGCCACCCTCAGCAACCATCTATCCAAGACCTCCTAGGCTGTGGCACTTGAAGGTCACGGGAGCAGAGCCTGGGACACAGACACAAGTGCGAATGTGCCTCTGCCTCAGAGAACTTGCTGGTGGTGAGGGTACTATCCCTGGGGCTGAGAAGCCTCAGTCTGTGTCCTCCCATCCCTTATTTAATTTGGCAAATCCATTATGAAATGCAGGACTGGAATTTAGCATTTAGTATTGAGTCTGAAGTTTATTTCAAGTGGGCTGGAAAGTCAAGATGGTGGGGAAGATGTGTAAGACTAAAACTCAGGTTTGTTAAATCAACTGAGGAACAGGCCGTGACTTGCCAGAGGTTTCAGGTTAAGAGGTGCTCTGAACAAGCAGCTCACTAACTGATTCCTACAAAGAGTTGGCAGTCAGCACTGCTGATGTGCTTGCTAATCTGCGCCGAGTAATGGTGGAGCGGAGGGAGAGGATGAAACCGTCCTCGCCCTCAAGGCACTGAACGAAATACACTAACAAAGAATTAAAATACAGTGACATAATCACCTCAGAGGTGTGAATAAGATACAACAGCAGCCCATGGGAGGTGGCAACTCTGCCTAAAGCAAGAGAAAATAACCCATCATGTCTAATCCCTGGTGGTGAAAGAGGGTTCATGTGCATCTCGCACAGAACACCTATTAGCCGGAAAGCCTGTTAGGATTCGCGTGTTTTTCCAAGGTCGACCTAACAGAACTGAGTTTTGTATACTCTGGATACTTTTCAAATGAGCTGATCAATGGATGATAAAGAGAGACTCATTCATTCAACAAGCATTCGCTCGCCTACCTTGTACCAGAAATGGCCAAGTTTTGTTATTGAAGTATATACATATGTATACGAATATGAATATTCTAACATCCCTACACAGTTATTATCAGTCAATTACAATGCAAAGCCCAGAGTTTCCAGGGATTCTGCGCTCCACACGATGAGTGTGGCAGACACCTCATCCCCGAGAGATGCAGCAGAGAAACTTTCCTCATCCTCCCTGACAGACAAGCTGTGACGAAATGCCACTCTCACAGACGCTGTGTCACTTTAATGTTGCCGTGACAAAGGAAACTGCAAAGCCCAACAGCCCTGGAAAGGATGGAAAATCCCTGAGCACATCTCCATGGTGTCAGATTCTTAACAGCCCCTTCAGATGCATCCTCTAAGGACCAATACTTTTAGTCAGAGTTTTCAGCATTTCATGTGGAATAAATGTTTCTTCTACAACTGGTAAAACAACTGGCTGGCTTTCTGAGAACCCCACTTCCTGCCAGACTCTGTCATGTCCAATTGCCAGACATCTAGAAAGCCTATATATTGATTTCCTTTTGTCCTGCAGACGCAAGGGAGAACACTCATCCATAACATTTGGACTGTCTTCAAGAAGCCTCCACGGCCGCTGTGAGCAGCTCTTCGTGTCTACACACAAGGAATGACTGACACGAGATCCTGCCTCATCTTCTGGTTTTCGGAGGAGCATTTACCAAAAAGGCTGGTGAGGAAGGTTAGCACGCCTGGTTCTACGGTACAGCTGAAGGCATGGGCCACTGCACCTAGAGCCCCCTGAGGAGCATCCCACGCCCCTGCTGGGCTGATCGCAGCCTCTGATCAGTACCCACCAGCAAGGCAAAGCTGTGCTCTGGCAGCATCCCATACTGTTGCACGAGCTTCTCCCGGGTCACGCGGGGCAGCTCGGGAAGCTGCTCCCGGAGCTGGTCGATGTTGATCACCTGCTGCGGGTCTGTGCCAGGGGGCAGGGACCCCGAGTCGTAGAGCAGCAGCGGGGGCAGGTTGGGCTCCGGCATTAACCTGGCACACAGAGGAGATGGCATGACTGAGTATTCGGTTTAGCGGGAAGAAACAAACCTATCGTCAGTATGAAAGTGTGTGTCTGGATGCCATGTTACTTGCAAATATTTTCCAACATCCCATAATATCAAGTCTCCTAGTTTTCCAGGAACTAGTCCTTGTACAAGTGTAAGGTCAAAATGACCAAATCCACCACTCTCTATGCTTAAACGAGCATTAAGTGAAAAAGGCACAGCACCATGTTGATGCCACACTGTGGTTTGTAATTGTGGATAAAGTATATATTCATAAAGACATAGGCTGGAAAACATAGGACCAAATGAGAACAATTTACTTTTTAGGAAGAAAGACTATAAATTTTAAAATATTTTTAGCAGTATTTGTGTAACAAATGAAAAGTCAAAGAAAAAGAAAACTTTGTTTCTTGAGAAGTGCAAGAAATAAATGGATTTTGCCTAAATAAAATGTAGAAGCTAGGGGAGAAGGAGGAATGAATAAAGGGAGTATAAGGGATTTTTAGGGCAGTGAAACTATTCTGTATGACACTGTAATGGTGGCTACATGTCATTATACATCTGTCAAAACCCACAGAATGGACAACATAAAGCACAAACCCTTATGTAAACTATGGACTTTACTTAATAATAAGGTATCAATATTGGTTCATTAATTTTAACCAAGGTACCACACTACACACTAATGCAAGATGTTATCAGAGGAACCTGTGTGTGTGTGGGGGCAGGGGGCGGGGGGATACGACACATACCAAGGAGTATATGGGAACTCTGTAATCTCCACTGAGTTCTGCTGTAAACCTAAAACTGCTCTAAAAAAGTCAACTAATTTTTTAAAAAATGTGGAAGCCGCACCACTGCATATACTCTTGTGAAATAAAGATGTCCTTCCCTCTGTTCTATTCTAACGTTTTCTCTCTGCCCATATTTGTCAAAGGGCTTATGAAAAGCAGGGTAATGCAGAATGGTGGCTCCAAGGTAATAGCTCAGAAGGGCAAGCAACCCATCACCTCAATGCCAAATCTGTGCTATGAATTAGTCTGACTTCTGAAGGCAAGAGGAAACCAAAGGGAGGCTTCCTGAATCCCATCTGTTAACCTGAGAGACAGAGCTGAAGCCACTGGCTGTGCTAAAAGCCAACTCCACGCTCAGTGAGAAAGCAGCATAAACAGAGTAGGGGCGACAATGGAAAACAAAGAAGTTCTTAGGAAGAACAGACTGAACCTAGAGGGATCACTATAATTAGAACAATGGTGACTTTGACAGACACACAAGAGGAGTCCTTGAGGTGACATGCATTCTAAGGGTTTGTGAGCTTTGTCTTTCCTAAATCTCGATGCTACATCTGTTCCTCATTGACAGCAATGGCTACTCTTACCTCTTCCCGCACTTCGCAAAGGAAAGTGCCAACCCCCACCACTTTGTTGCTTACATCTTTAATTTTTGCAGTCTGCTAAACTGGGAAGAAACAAAAGTCTCAATTTATTGGAAGCTATTCTTATTATTTGCTTTATTTCTGGATCTCAAATGAGGCCTAACGTGTTAAACAGCATCACCTGAGGTTTGAAGGGAACTGCCATTAACATATACATCTCTTTTTTCTACCTTCTCACAGAACTTCAGTGTTACTGCATTAATTACCGAACATGAGAATAAGAACAGCCTAGGCCCCACCCCACAACTGCCATCCTCTTAGCTCAATTATGAAAACTCTGACACAGAGGTGAGTGAACAAGTGTTTTCCAGCTGTTGAATCCTGTCAAATAAGGTACTCCAAGGCTACCAAATCAAGAAAATACTCTTCCTCTCAGTGTACACGTAAAACAGGAAGCCTAGATTTTCCATTATGCGACAACAACAAGGAAAAGTGGTTCCTAAAAGCAATCTAGGATCATTATGTTGGTCTGTAAGTGGATCTGGAATATGACCCAAATACAGAATGGTGTTTTGACAAGAGGAGTAACCACCTGTAGTCTTGTTTTCCTTCTTTGTCTCTCATCGGCACGGTGCACCTGTGACAGTTAAATGAGAAAACATTTTAAAAATGCTGCATGCAGCGTCAGCTAGTGTAGATGCAGACAGGGGTTCCCCTACCAATAGGGAACCCAGGGGATTCAAGCTCCTCAGCCTTCCTTGGGAGACACTTTCATGAATACATTGCAGAAGTAATATTAAAGAAAAACAAATGTTTAGCATGATAATTAAAGAAAAAGAACAGAAAAGAAATTGCTTCAACGTTTCCAACATTTAACCAGCTCAAACTCTAGGCTCTTGAGCTTTTTTCCCCAGTCTTCTGTTAAGTGTATAAAATCCTCAAAATTCAGAGTCAGAAAGTTAGACTCAAAGACATCTAAACAGAAAAAGACACCGCTACAACCAGTTCTAAGCTTTCTTCCACTTCTAGCTTAAATTGGCAGAACTTAGGTCTGATAGAATTTAAGGAAGTAAAAATTCTTGGAACAAAGGAGGTAAGCTGGATGCCAGGGAAGTGCCAGGACTTAAGACTCAGCAAGTCTGATGGCAGTCAGGTGAAACCTCTTACCAGCCCTAGAGGGCATATCACAACCCTGTAGGGTACTGTATTTTCCTAATTTTACTAATGAGGAAACCAAAGTGCAGAGAAGCTAAGTACCTTCTCCAAGGTGACATGGCTGGTCTGTGGTGAGCCCAGACTGGAGCCCCACCTACCTGTATTCAAGATGCTGTCATGCAAACTCACCCCAGCTTGTAATCGAACGAGCGAGTTTCATTCAGGATTTTACCTCCATTCTCGAGTTCATTGATTTGCCTCTGAATTTCATAGTCTAAAAATAATAGTTTAGTATCATATTTTGATCCCTTTCATCCAGTTTAGCAATAATTAGACATCTTTTTCAATCTTTATGTCAAAAACTAATCAAGGGAGTTGTTTATAATTCTTCCCACAGATGCTATATTTTATTCTTGCTGCCGTCATAGAATAATCATGCTAGAAAGGGCCTTTTAGGAAACTCTGCTTCTTCACTTTTTGAGAAAACCCAGACTCAGAGAGATTGCGTAACCCAGTACAGGCTACAAAACATGGCAGAAGCAGGGCTAGGACCAATATCTAGGCAGAATGACCCCAGATCTAAGATCGCTGCTTATCAAGAGTTTTTATCCCAGGATCCATGGGTGGCCTTCAAGGGGTTCTAGTACCTCCTGAGATTATATGCAAACGTGCATGTGTGCACAGGCACATATTTTGGAGAGAGGGTCCAGAATAAAAACTCTGGACCCTCTCTCCAAAATATGGAGAGGGATCTATGACCCCAAATGATGAACAGCCACTGCTCTATGCCACACTCCCTCACCACCCAACAAGGCAGAAGTGGTAAGCAAAGCACAGCCACAGTTGCTAAGCTTCCTTATGAAAACAGCTTTAGCCTCCCCTCCCCCCTCAACTCCCTGCCCAACATGTACCACCTGCCCTTGCCCAAATCCAAACTCTTATCATAGCTGATAAAAAGCAGCAACACGAAGAGGATGGCTAAAAGGCGTGATGTAGGGAGAAACATGGGGTAGAAAAATTACAGGCTTGAAGAATTAAGCCCATAACAGTAAAGCTTCGGTTCTTCCAGCCTGAGTTAGACCACAGGTAGAATTCTGTCTCAGACTACTCCAAAGGGTCCTTCATAAGATAACAGGTTAGGGACAGCCAAAATCAGGCAGGGGTCTCCATCATAAGTCATCAGGGATGAATCTACCTAAAATCTTGTTTTTTAGGTTCCCATCACCACCTCTTAGAATAATGAGTTCCAGAACACTTATCACCTACAAGGTGAAGTAGAACTTTCTTTCTGTTCATTCCAAGCTTCCCCTTCACAAACCTGAGCTGGAGGGTTTTCCCTAACCCAAACCTATCATGGCCTCAGAAATGTGGACTGTGTCTCCTTTTACAGGCAGAAGAGTCCACCATCGTTAGTCTGTCTTCACGCGGGGACCTTCCCCAACACCTTCCTCTCCTGTAAGTCATCCCCTTGACCATTTTAATGCTTTTTTCCTGAAAACTTATAGACTCAAAGTGTTTTCACTGAGGCTAGTTGATCATTTCAGGTTCAGGATAATAAAATTTTATACAAGATTAGAAAATCTTTTTTGTGTTCCTTCTAATACCCAGGATGCTACTAAACCTTTTGGCTGTGACTCCACATTCATCCGTCCCGTTCTCTGTGTACCCTGAAGGGTGCACCTTAACCTCCACCTCCTCCCTCCTCTCTTCCTCTCTAGATACCTTTGGTTTTAAAGAATATTTTCATTCCTCTGAGATGTCTTCCCCTCACATTCACAGATATCAACTTCTATGGACCACCCTAGATGTTGACCTTGCTCAACTGTTCGATTTTAACTACTAGTATACATTTGTCCACACTGAAAGATCCACAATGTGAACAAACAAGACCAATACCTGATTACACAGGCCCAAGCAATCTATTAGTTAAAACGGTAAAAAGCAGAAAAACATACTGACCAATTAGGTCAAATCGTGGCCATCTATAATGAACAAATACGACTTTATACAGTTTGGTCTGGTCAGAAGGAATGTGGTACATGGAAAAACAGAGTTACAGGATTTTGCAGATCCTCCCATAGAGGTGAAGTCTATTTCCCCTCCCCTTGAACCTGCTTTGAATGGAATGTGCTGGAAGAGATGCTGTGCAAGTTCTAGAGCTAATGACTCAAGAGGCCTTGAGGCATCTGCCTTCATCCTCCTGGGGTGCCCCCTCCGCCAAATAAGAAGGGCTGGGCTAGGCAAGTGAATGAAGCAAGCCCACGTGGGTAGAGCAGCCCAGCAGACATCCAGCACCAAGGCTGCAACACGTGAGTGAGGTATCTTGGACCGTGTATCTCAGCGGAGCTGCCGGCTCCCCACAGCCACATGAATGAACCAAGGCAGGACAAGCAGAAAAACCACCCAAGCCACAAAACTCTGAAGTTGAGATGTTATTATGTAAGCCATTAAGTTGGGGGGGGATGCTTGTTACACAGCAACAGATAACTGATACAAAGAAGTATATGAGGAGTAACAGCTGACATTCACCTATAGCTTTGGCCAAAAACCTGGCACTATTGAGATTCTTTACTTCGGTTCGAATGCCCAAAGGCTCCCCAGGGTTATGCACAGATATGTTGGCGTCCACTCTCAACTGGCCCTCTGTAAGGAAAGAAAAAAGACAACACTTTAGAAATTCTCTGAGGCAATCGTGGCTTTTTCAAGGCAAGAGAGTACAAGCAACGTCTAACTCTAGCTGCTGTTTAGTTACAGCAGCCTAACCTCAGAGGAAGTAAGGTTGGTCCTGAAGTACTAACTTCTGCCCACTTGCGAAAATGATGGTCCTAAGGCATCTGAGGGGTGTGTGTGTATATATTTCTGTGCACTTGTGCACATGCAGAATGCAGGAGAAATTCTGGATATACTGGCTTGGGAAATCTAATTTCTTTCATGCCAAATAAGAAAAACAACACTGTTAAAAATGGAGATTTACCCTGCAGTTTTATTCCGAAGTGTTTTTCAAAGTGTCAGAGCTGGGTTGTGGGGGAAGGCTTCAGAAATGATCATGTGATAGCCCTACACTGCTCTCCAATGGAATGTGGATTTCCAACAGTGATTCCGGGAGATTTATAAGAGGGTCCTTGAGAATTTACAGCTCAAGGGCAAGAGCCAGAAACCTGGGCTTTTCCCCTCGTCCTTCCTCCAGGTACTGTAATGATCTCTTCCTTCCGTAAACAGGACTCGGAATCGTTCCTGACTGCTGTAAGGGTTTGCCGCAGCAGACAGACAGTGCTGTTATGAAGGGGACGGTCTGTGGGGGAGGGACTCAGAGGGGGCCATCCCCATCCTGGGAGGACCTTCTCTGACCCTGCAAGCCCCCCCCCCATTTTGGGAACAGTAATCCCTAAGGAAGCAGGTGGTTTATGGAGAGGGCCAAGAGGCTCTTGAGGAGGCTAGGGAGGCAAAATCTCAAGCCAAAGAGAGATAAAGATAAGAAATCATCACATTTTATACCCTGCAAGGTAAGGTCTCAATTCTCTGTTCTCCAATTCCACTTACAATATTTAAAACAGAACAAAAGGGGAAGACAAAATGCTGGATTTTTCTTAGGCAAGTCTTTGAACTAAAAAAGAATCTGCCAAGGAGGAATGTGTCGACGGGCTGAAGAAAGCAATTTCTTTCCCAAGGTTTCATAGCAAAAGCATATTAAAATAATAAAATAGCTCAAATATATTCTATGCCAAGAAAAAGAGACCCTTGCAACAGGTCTCTGTCATTCCCACTCTGCCGCTCCAATGGCCACCCACGTTGACAGGCAGGGAAAAGGTGCCTTTCAGCCCAGAAATTACTCTATGTCTCCAGAATGGACCTCTCACATTTCTACAAAATCCCATAGCCCCTTTAGGACAACATGTGCTTCCTTGAATCTCAAGAAGTCTCAACGACTCCTGATATCATCAGACTCTTGGTCTAGGAACCCTGCGGCATCCTTTGCTGCTCTGTTTTCTTGGCCCTTTGTAGTCTAACTGACTAGATCCTGTCAGTTCCTTCCCCCAAACATCCCTCAGAGCTGTCACTTCCTCTCCATTCCCGCGGCTGCCATCCTTGCCTGAGCACCCGCATCCCATCCTGACCTTCAACTCAGTGACCCCTCCTGCTCCAGCCCCGCCCCGCTCCAGCTCAGTTCCGGCCACATCCTGCTACAGGACGGTTGCATCACTCCCAGCACTTGTCCAAGTGCACAGCTGGCTCCCACCGGGTCATCCCACCTCCTCTGCTTGGTATGCAAGAGCCCTCGTCTGGTCTTGACTGATGCACCCCACATTTCCCGCTGCTCATTCCCTGAGAAAGCCTCCTCCCATCAGGGAAGCTTCTGTCTGCTCGCTGGTGCCCACAGGCCCTCGTCATCCCTGTTACTGTCCCTCCTTCAACCTCAGCTCATCCTTCAAGGTCCCACAGAAGTGGTACCACCTTCTCCTTCTGGAAACCCTCAGCAGTAGGCCGGCCTCCACTGGTGGCTCCTCGGAGTTATCAGAATACATGCAACCAGTAGAGCACACGATTGTAGTCTATTCTGAATTAGTCTTTTCTCTGAGACCAGATGGAAGGCCCTTGGGAATGGAGCCCAGATTTAAAACTCCCACCCCTCTTGCCTTCCCAAAGACATCACTCCTTCAGTTCTCTCCTCTCTCCCACAGCACTCCTTAACTCTCTTCCTCAGCATTCCCTCTATGCATGTGTTTCCATAATCAGCAGTATTTCTCACTAGAAACAAACCCCAGAGACCCACTCCCTTGAACCCAGTTCTCTCTTCATCATTCTGCTGTTATTGCTCTGCTTTCCTCTTCAGCAAATCCTCTCAAACAAGTACTGCTTGTTTGTTGGCGTCTCATCTCCGTGAGCTCACCTCCCATTTACTCCTACACCCATGTCAGCCTGGCTTCTGTCCCTACCTCTCTGCAAAACGCCTTGTCAAAGTCACCATCAACCCCTGGCTGCCAAATCCCACGGACGCAGGACACGCTGTGTCTTCCCCTCACTGGATACGCCGGCCCTCGGCGGCATGTGACCTACCAACCAACGCTTCCTCCCTGAAACATCTTCCTCCCTCGGCTGCTGTGACCTTACTCACCCTTAGCTGGCCCCTACCTCCTGGACACTTTTCATGTCCGTGTCATTTGTTCCCATCCAGACTCAGGACTGTCTTCTTTACCTGCACTCTCTCTGTAAATGTATATGGTCTTAAACACCATCCAAGATCTGATAACTCCCTGAATTTCTCTCTTCAGCCAAAACCCTACTCTGAACTCCATCCACACTGACCTCTGCGCCTACTTCATCTCCACGTGGAGGTGGCCCAGGCATTTCAATTTCCGAAACTAAAGGATCTGCCCCTGCAACACATGCACCTTTGTCCTCATCTTCCCCGTGTCAGCAAATGGCACCGCCACCTCGTTCCTCAAGCCTCCTTGACTTCTTCCGGCCTCTTTGCCTTCTACACTATCCTGTTAACAAAAATCCTGTTATTTCTAAAAACCACCTCGAATCCACCATCTTGCTCTCTCCATCCTCACCGACACCAGCCCTGTCCAGAAGAGCACCATCCTCCACCTGAACTACTGCCAAAGCTTCGGAACTGGGCTCAGCTTCTACTCATACCCTTCTGAAACCCACGTTCCATGGAGCAGCCGCGGTGGTTTTCCAAAACGGTAATCCGACTATGTTGTTCCTTGGCTTAAAAGCCCTTCCCTGACCTCCCACTGCCCTTGGAACGAAATCCAAACTTCTTATCATTGTTGGTGATCTAGCCCTCGCAGACCTTTTCAGTCTTACCTGAGGCCACACTGCCTTGCTCCTCGCGCCTTCCCTACCGTGGTCTTCTGCCACCTGTGTTACCTCCAAGCATATACTGTACGTTTTCCTCACCTCAGGGACTTTGCCTGGGCCCTTTCCTGGACGCTCATCCTCTAGCTCCCTGGGGCTGGGGCCTTGGGTTATTCTCCAGAGGCCCTCACCATCCAATGTATTCTTTATCACGGCACCCTCTTTATTTCCTTAAAGCACTTATCACTGTAACTACTTTGTTCTATTTGTTAATGTATTTGTCTCCCTCATGAATACAATATTTCCTCTAGGTAGCAGGAACAATGTCCTTTTCACTGCTCTGTTCAGAACCTAGAGCTGCCTCTGGCACATGGTAATTGTTCGATAAATTCATACCTTGGTATTTTCCTGAGCCACGAGTAAGCAGACTGGTCTCACAGTAGGTTCCCGACAAGTTCTAAAGTTCTGTCTGAATAGGACTAATCTACTGAATCCTGTGAAAGGCCCATTCAGCTCAAAGGAAAACTTCCCAAGTATGCTGAGCTCTGCCCAGCCAAACCTCGATACTTGGGAGAGAACTTTTTTTGAGCCCTGAGAACCCTGAATTGGACCTCTCCTGCTTTTAAAAATAAAACCACCTTTCACAATTTAGACTTTTAATTTGGAAAAGGAATAAAGCATGAGTTTCAGTCTCTCCCAGAGAAGACCACACTCCATAGATGTCTGAGGGGACTCATTTAGTGTCCTGCAGTGTTGAAAGGCAGTTCCCTTGCCTGGATTCCAATACAGTATCCAACACTCACAAAAGGCATTTACCCAGTGAAGACAAAATACCTTTTAAACAAATTAAGGTAAATTGCCTCAAGTCCACAAAAGCCTCACAGTCACATTTGCTTCAATGCATTCTGCAACACTGGGGGAGGGCCTTCACAGAACGTTATCAAGCTCAATTTCCACCCTCTAGAAGTAGAGAGATTTGTAACAGCAAAACAAAAAAACTGTGCTACTGAGCACAGTGATACGGTGCAGTCACATTTTTTTTTTTTTTAAAACACATTCACACACCAGAAATATAACATCAGGGCAGAAAACTATTTCTGTCAACAGCAGGGGCCTGATGATTTAGTGAGAAAGTCTATTAAGCTGTCTCATTCTGATCACTGAATACTCTCCAGAACTTAAACAACAGGGTGTGACAAAAAATAAGGTAAAATAAATAATGTGGCTCAATTTCATCCAACATATTTCACAAAGTTTATTCATCCACAATGAGTGGTGATTCTACTTACTACTGTCAATAGAAGCACCTGACCTTTCATGAGCACAGGCTATTTGTCAGGACCTGTGATACGTTTTATGCACATTACCACGTTCTTTCCCTACAGCAGAGCTTTAATGACACATCCACTTAGACGTCCTTTAGGCAATTCACACTTGACACGTCCAAGACGGTATTCCAGGTTTTCTTCCACAAGGCCAGTCCTCGCCTGCTCTTCCCACCCTGCTGCCTCAACTGTTTGATGACTTGGATGACTTCCTCTCCTCTTTGGTTTCTTCCTTTTTCCATATACAATTATTTAGGGACTCGTTTCACAGTGTGGAAAGGGAGGCTCACAGAAGTCAAATACCTCGCCCAGTTTCTATAGCTAGAGGCGGTAGGATAGGATTCCAACCCAGGTCTGGGCCTGCGGTGTCCTCAGCACTCATACTCTGCTAACCCAGCTCCCAAGGTTGTTTGTTTTTAATTAATTAATTTATTTTTGGCTGCGTTGGGTCTTCCTTGCTGCACACGTGCTATCTCTGGTTGCGGCGAGCAAGGGTACTCTTCGTTGCAGTGCGTGGGCTTCTCATTGTGGTGGCTTCTCTTGTCGCGGAGCACAGGCTCTAGGCACTCGGGCTTCCGTAGTTGTGACACGCTGGCTCCAGAGCGCAGGCTCAGTAGTTGTGGCACACGGGCTTCGTTGCTCCGCGGCATGTGGGAACTTCCCGGACCAGGGCTTGAACCTTTGTCCCCTGCATTGGCAGGCAGGTTCTTAACCACTGCGCCACCAGGGAAGCCCTCAAGGTTGTTATCTACAGCAGCGGAGACACTGTCATGGCTGGCACTAGGAAGCAGGGTGACAGTGCTTACAAAGGAAGGCGTCCAGAAGTCAGACACACCCGGGCTCGGGCACTTCCTGTGCACCTTGGCCAAATAACCCAACCTCTGGAAGCCTCAACTCCTCACCTGTACAGTAGGCACAGTAATACCCATCTCTCAGGAATGTCATAAAGTTTAAATGAGACAATAAATTAATTTTAAAAATGCTTAGTGAACTGATGAGCACATACTCGATGTTCAAACCGGCAGATATTACAACCTTGGAAACATTTAGCGTATCTATATACTTTGGTACACATTCAACTCAGCAGACTGCTTTGAGGATCTCAACAGTGGCAAACATCCTGAGAAGGAAGTGACTTCTGGAACCCAAGCTGAGCTAGTCTACGCTCATTAGCAAAACTATCAGGAACTCACTGAAGCACAGCCCGGAGCACTTTAAGTTTCATTCCAAAAGCACACTGGGGGTCCACTGGTGCTCTCCAGGGCAGCCTTCCGTTGGTTCCCAGGCTGCATTCTCCAATGGCGACACAGTGGCCTATGGTGGTGGGACAGAAGGATGGGAAAGGGGCCTGGGCTGATAAAGTGCTGAGAGCACCAAAAGCCGGACACCTGCAGACTCCAGGCAGACCTTCACTACCCAGAGCACTTCAGGACAACATCAGCCACTCTGCTGCTGTGCTGGGGGCAAAGCTGTCTGATTTGTATTTAAAAGCAACCAAAAGTGTCACAACAAATGAGATTTAATGAACCCTCTCAGCTGTCACTGCCTGATGAGTTCTCACTGTTATGGTTTATCTCTTGGCAAGGACCCGATGGGACTATTTCTCAGCTAACAGGTGGCCTGTTTATTATTCCATAGGTTTGGTAGGAATCACAGTTATTTTGAAGAAGAATGGAATAATAAAACTTTTTTAAAGCAACAGTGCATAAATGGATAACTACCCAATCTGCCCATATTTCGTTTCTATTCTGTGGGTAAAAAGACAGCATGAGCCAATTCTCCATTCTACAATGGAGAATTCTCTTGCTCTAACAGAGCACTCCACTCAAACTCATGTGGCTGGCTGTGTTTTTCCTGACTTTAGCTTAAAGAAGAGAGCAAATTGGCAAGTTCCATCTCTAGATTCAACTTGTACCAGGGCTTTGATGTTACAATTTGTTGCCCATTAGATGTCCTATGTGACAAATGTGGCATTACAAATTCTCAAGTCCCTCTGTAACATGTGAATAAACGTGTGACAAAATGGTCGGTAAATGGTATGATAAACCGACAGGGAGATGAATCATCCCCACCAATGGTACTCAGTGGCACCCTCTGTGACATGTTAAGTGGTTAATTTTTTGTGTCAACTTGACGGGGCCAAGGGATGCTCTGATATTTGGTTAAGTGTTATTTTGGGTTTGTCTGTAAGGGTGTTCCTGAATGAGATGAAGCTTCAAATTGATATACTGAGTAAAGCAGATTGCCTGCTCACCGTGGGTGAGCCTCCTTCAATCCGCTGAAAACCAGAATAGAACAAAAGGCAGAGTGGGGGTGAAGCCAAGCAGGACCCTGCGGGGCTCCTGGACATGGAAGCCTTTCTGTGTCCCTGTTTCTTGTTTGTAGAGAACAGATTCCAGCCTCCATGACCTTCCCTGAGTTCCAAAGGGCAGGTTCATACAGTTGCTAATCAGGGAAGGGAGGGGAGACAAGGGAGATGCAGTCAAGAAACAACAGTGCAGCCTTGGGGCAGGGTCCTGGTTCCCCCTCAAGGGATACACATAACACTATCTTTGAGCTCTTTACAGAACTAAAACCTCCAACAAATGGAAGATGTTAACTACCTGATGAAGCATTCTTCATTCCAGAGAGAAGGTCATGATGTGATAGCCTCAAGAACCACAGAAGCGCATCAGGAGACCAGATTAAAGGAATGCAGGCCCTGTACACACCCTGATCCTTATCAGCAACCCAGCCCTTGAACCACTGCTGTAAAACTCCTCACCAAATGCCCCTGGGTTGGGACACACAGTTTTGAGGGCATGAGTCCACTGTGTTCCCCTCCGCCTGGCAAAGGAGTAAAGCTATTCTTTTCTACTTCACCCCAAACTCTGTCTCTGAGATTCGATCTGGCCCCAGCGCACAGAGGTCGAGTTTTTGGCATCGGGGGAATTTGCTGTCTCTGCCTGACTGCCTTGGATCGGGGATACTGGTCTTGTCTTGGACTCTGGCTCAGACTGGAACTTACATCCTTGGCTCTCCTGATTCTCAGGCCTTCAGTCCTGGGCTGGAACTATACTATTGACTCTCCTGCTCCTTGATGACTACAGATCTCAGGGACGCCTCAGCCTCCACAGTCACATGAGCCAATTCCTTATAATAAATCTCTTTACATGTCACACGCACGTGCACACACACACATTCTATTTGTTCTTTCTCTGGAAAACCCTGACTAGTACACCACTGGACTGAGAGATGGATTAACCACTGGAGATGCAGAACCTGCACCCTTTTTCCACGCTGTCAGGGAGTGCTCTGCGAGTGGCAGACGTTTTTTAAAAGACCCTGGGAACAGAAAATAGGGGAAAACCACAGGAGAGACGGGCATTCAGGGATGTAAGAGTGGGCAAAGCAGCGCTAGGAAAGGCTCATGAAGAAACTGGGTTTGACCAAAACTTGTGATCTTTGTATCCAATTTGCAAACACTTACAATGTATAATTTCCTTGATCCCAAGTTTTCACATTGTTTCTTCTGTTTAATTCCCTATTATATTTCTATTGAATTTCAGACTTTATCTCAAAGTTAAAGTTTTGTGAAATCATAACCTTGGTTTGTAGTCGATACAATCTGGCTTCAGCTTTCCTGGATGGAAATTCTATAAAAGGCGGAAAGAGACCCAGAGGAAAAGCATCCAGTAGCAGTGAAGCGCTGCCCACACAGAACTCACAAACTAAGAGCTACTGTGCATAAACACAGGGTCTTCTGAGGACGATGAAGCTGTTCAAACACATTATTTTATTAATTCTCACAACGTCCTAATGCAAGAGGCCAGGAGGACACCTCCAGTCCCTGGACTCCTAATCTCATACTCTTGGGCTCAGCACCTCTGCAGGGCCGCTGTTTGTGTGTTTATTTTTGGTCAGGGGCTCAGAAAAAAATTCAAGGAAAATTCTAAAGAAAAAACCCCAAAACCCTGAGGTAGAAAAGGCTGAGAAAAGGATGCAAACAACCCCACTGTAGCTGCTGCAGAGAATAAGACTCCAGTGAGGAGAGAGCCCGGGAGTGGAAAGGGAGATGGGAAAGAGGCGGGCACTGCTTCTGTGGCTGCTACCTGCCATGTTCGCCTGGCTGGTCCCCAGGGCCTGAAGAATCAGCTGTAGCTCCCTGACGGCTGCAGCCGCCTCTTCTCCACAGGACATGTCAGGCTCCAGGACCACTTCCAGAAGGCCGACCCCTACCAAAGAGAGGCAGAGTCAGTCTGATTGGAGCTCTCCAGTCTGATCCGCAGATACATCAGGCTGAAACTTAGGAAAACCCTGCAGCACTGACAGGCCCTGAATCGTTTCACTTTCCCCTCACTCTTGGATTTTTAACTTTGGTTCTTTTCTTTTAATGTCTGCTTCAGATGTCAAGCTGCTGGGTCTGTGACTAGGCGGCGACGCTGTCTCGTTTTAGGGGTGGGTTAGTTGCAAGCGCATAGAAACCACAGTCCTAGCCCGGCTCTCTAAGCAGCTCTGCCAACACCAACAATGATATTCCGATCGCCATTAGTCAGGCCCCGGGGCCTGTCTCCTCAGTTGGTTTGGGCAAACTCTGGAGGGGAAGGGAAGTGGCAGGAAGGAAAATGGGGACTCTCCAAGCCTACCCGCTCTATTCAAATCAATGAGCGTCTGGGACCGCAGGCTGTCATGGAGGCTTTTGCCGCTGTCCTGTTCCAGCTGGATCTGCTTGACCCCCGCTGTCCTGGTGACCATCTGACTCCGCCTCTTCCCCACACAGACGCTGTACGCCAAGCTCCCATTCACGGCAATCGGCAGCCTCTGCTGGGTAATCTGGTAGCCGGCCTGCACGCAAATGTGGGCCAGAGTCACTCATCTGTAGGTCAAAGCTGAGAACTAGTTGATCATTCCTTTTAATGTCATAAAACTACAGACTTACTTAAAACCACAACAGAACAGAAAAGGAAAAAAGGAAAAGGAGACACAAATCAGTTTATGTGCTGCGGCCGTAATTTAGCCTGGCCTCTTCTGGCTTCTCTGGACGCCCCTTTCCCCATCCCTGAACCCACACCCCCGATAATGAAGCAGTGAACAACGTGGATCCTATCTTCCCTAGGGAGCACCATTCTGGGGAATAACAATAATCTCTCTGTCTGAAGCCTCTAAGAAAAGAACCTATTGTTTCCACTAAGCTCGTTAGCTCAGCCCTGCAACTGATTACTGGGCTCCTGACAGACCCTCTTACTGGAAGTGCTGGCTAAGCATCCTGCCATCTACTCTCAGCACAGCTAACACCAGTTGCTAGTGCGGTGAAGCTGGATTCATTCCTGCTTTTCGAGCTCACCAGTCATGTCAGCTGCCCTCCCTGACCCGACTTCCCTTGTTCCTCGAGCCAGAAAATGCTGTGATACTCACGCCCGGCTAATGCAAAGCACAGAGTACTAAAATACTGATGGATGTTGCCAGAGCTCCGTCACCACCTTCTAAGTGGGGAGGAAGAATTACTTTCAAATGCACATGTGCATGAACACACACTAAAGAGAAGGCAGGTCAGGACAGAGAACTGGGGAAGAACAGAGAATGACACTGACACAGTTAGTGTCCCCTGACACGGTTCTCGGTACTTCACACCATTTAATCCTCAAGACAACCCTAGGAAGGAGCTACAGGGCATGGAGGGGTGAAGGGCCTTGCCCAAAGCCACAGAGCTAGTAAGTATCAATGTCAGGATCTGAACTCAGATGATCTGACTCAGAGTCTGCGCCCCTAGCTACCCGGCCAGCATTGTTCAAACTTCAGCTGCGTTGGAATCATCCGGTAGAGTGGTCAAAACAAAGATCTTCTGGCTCCATCTGAAGCGTTGCTGACTGCACATCTGGGGTGGCGCCTGGGAACTTATATGTCTGACATGTTCCTAGGAGATGCTGATGCTAGTGGCCTAGAGAACACACTTTGAGAACCACTGCATTAGGTCAATTTGCTCTCTGTGCTGAGACAGGAAGTCTCAATCTGTGAAAATTAAACTCTGGGTAGGGCTGCCAAATAAAATACAGATGCTTGGTGAAATGGGAATAATTTGAATACGTTATTTAGATAAAAACGAATCTTCTTTTAGTATAAGTGTGTCTGTCTCATGTAATGTTTGGCAACATGACCTCCAGATTATCTGAGCTACCTGGGCAAGAAAATCCAGAAAGCCAGAGTTAATAAAACATCTCATTTTAGTCATATTGCTAAGTCTCCCACCTGAACCAAACTCGTTATCACTCTTAAAAGATGAAAAAAATGCAGTTTAATTCTCTCCACCCTACCAAGCAGTAGAATTTACTACAAGGCTGGCAGCCAGAGGAAAAAAGCAGCAGCAATTGGAGAATTCAGGTTCCAGCTGTATTTTTTATTTAATTCTACTCCTGCCCTCACCTGCTGAAAACAGCTCACCCCTGCCTTCAGTTCAGAGAGAATAACGTGAAGCAATATCATCACTACTGATTTCCTAAGCCTCAAGAAGGGCCACACTTACTATCAGAGGCTCAGAGCAAATCAAACATTATTTTGGGAAACACACTTGACATTACAGTTTTGGTTCAGTTCAGTATTATGAAAAATTGGCTCTAGTTCACACTGGCTTTCCTCTTAAAGAAAAAACCTTTCTAATTTTAAGGAAAAAGCAGGTTAATATTGGGTTTACTGCTCGGCCAATTACTGCCGTTCGTCCAGGCTTCCGGTTCACGATTCTGCTTGCTCTTGCCCACTTACTCAGTACTTGGGGACGACATGAATGTCTGCAGAGGAGCCGGTCCTGGGACCTCCAACTTAACAGAGGGACGCTCTCGCTCTGTCTCCGGAGCCACAGGATGCACTGACTGCTGCATCAGCCACGGAAGTAGCTTCTGTCCTAACGACAATTAGCACCAAACCCCACAGCCGGGCTGAGCCTGAGAGCACGGGCTGCTTCCCCTCCGCAGTCAGTTAGGAGCGAGCCGCCAGAAGCACGAGGCTCCGCCAGAGCCGGCGATCAGGACCCTGGCATCCAGTCTAGTAAACTGGCTTCATCAGGCCGGGCACTGGCTTCATCAGGCCGGGCAGGGCCTCCCGCTGGGATGGATGGAGCTCTGGCTGAAGAGGCGCTCAGCCCCCTCCCGCGGCTAAGCCCCAGCTCTGGGTGGGTGGACAGACGGATGGATGGACGGAGGGCAGAGCATACTCACAGGGAGGTCTGCGTAGAAGTAGTGCTTCCGGTCAAACAAGGACCTCCTGTTGATGTGGCAGTCCAGGGCCAGGCCGGTCATCACGGCTGCTTCCACACACCGCCTGTTGAGGACCTGGGGGGACAGAACACGCGGCTCCTCTCAGACCCACCTTCTGAACAAACGCTCCTCCGCCTGCAGACATCCTCCCCGAATCTGGCCATCTGGCCCTTCGATGGGCATCAGCTCTGGTTCTGTGTAGGCAGCTCGGCTTACAAGCCGACTCAGTGTATCTGGAGTCAGGGCTAGTTTATATAAAAAAGAAGATGCGTGCGGTGATGGGACCCACTGGGCACCTAGTAACTGCCACATCGGGGGTCCTTCCCCCCTACCCATACCTGACATAACATCAAAGTTAACAGGGAAGGTCCCAGAAAAGCTCAGCAGAGTGGTTACTACAGGAAATAAACTTACTGTCACTGCCTCTGCTAGAAGAACAAGGAGCCGCTCAGAACACACAGGAGGCACTGATTCCTGAGAGGAGGGTTTGAGAAGCAACTCTCCAAACAACCTCGGTGAGGTTGGGAGACACTGTGACACAGAAAGAATGAAGTCCTGGAAATGACGGGACTGCAGCCATCTCCTCAAGGGCTGGGAAGTGCCGCACTCCTGCCTCCTACTCTCGGTCCAGGCCTGGCTGATTCCCTAGAAGTGGAGGCTGAGCGTGCCCCGCCCCCTCACCTCCCCAAGCTGCTCGTCCCTCCAGGGCTCCTGGGGCTCCTGAGCTCCTTCTGGATCCCACCCTGTCCCGCTTTTAGGAGCAAAAGACCAAGAAAGGGCTGGCCAACTTTCTGGTCCCAAGGGACATAAACAGCTCTTAGCACTTTGGGGGGTGGGTAGGTGGCTGGAATGAGGTAGACAACTAGAGATGAGAAGGAAGAGCATTCAGCTCTGGAGTCAGGTCCAGACCCCACTGCCGCTGTGTAGATGTACAGCTGTGGGGCTGGAAGCCTCAGTTTCCTCACCTCTGACAGAGGGGTTCAATGTCTACCTTGCAGAGGGGACAAAGTCACAGCTGGCAAACCTCCTCCACAGCAGGAATTCAATACATGGTTCATTTTCCCCACACCGCTTCGGGGCACGTTTTGAGGACATTATGCTTGCTGATGAAACATATTTCTACTTTTTATTAGACTATTTATGGTGTTCTTTAGTGTATTTACTATGTTATTATCTATGTAGGACTTTCCAGTTATGCTTTTTCACATCCGCCGTTTTATTTCAGCCCCACAGCAACCCTATAAAGAGGGAATTTGTATTATTCCAATATGTCAGAAAAAGAAAAAACTAAGACCCAGAGAGACCAAGAGACTCACTGGAATCTCAGAGCAGAAAATGTTAAAGCCGGCTCGAGAGTCCGCAAGTGCCCTTGCCTAGAGGGTGACAAATAGAATAGAATCCCTGTGGTGCGGGGACCAGGCACCCAGACACAGGCAGGACTTGTTGATCAAACACGCAGATTTTAAAAACAAATCTGTACAAGAAAATGTAAGAGGTGTCTCTACTCACTGCAACATACAACCCCCAAAGAAAAAGCCAACAGCAAACCTCCCTCCTAATAACATCATCACGTGCCTGGTTTTGGAAACCGGGTTACAAAATGGAGCCATCTCACAGCTTCCATTTGGAGCTCTTCATTCTGGGCCAAATAATATCGTCAGCTCTGCAGTTATAATGGTTTTCACGGTAAGATGTGTGTGCGGCGTGAACAGGATGCTCTAATTATTGACGTTTTCACTTGCTAATGTTTGGCATTTTACTGAACAGTTGTTACTGCAATACAAACAGAGCTGTTGGAAGAGCCTGGCAAATCCAAGCCCAAAAATCTGACCCGGGTCACGGCACACGAGAACCTGAGGCTGGGGTCCCGGCCCCGAACCCCACTCCTCCGGGTCTGGGCCGCGGCATGGGTGTGCTTGGAAACTGCCCGACTGGCTGTCTGTCCAGTTCTTGCTTCATCACTCCCACTGTTTTCTAACCACTGCTTCCTCTCTCATCTCTGTCCAGTCTGCCCCTTTGGGGCCAACCTTCTTCCTTCCAGGCATGAAGAGAGCCCAGGTCTGTTTTGCTTGCTAATTTCTGAGTGTGCATTGCTAATAAACACCCCTCGCCTGGTGCTGTGCGGGAGTGAAGAGTCGTGGGTGATCACAGACTCTCACTGCCCCTGCATGCACATGAGTACACGAGCACTTGATAAACCATCAATTTCCAAAGAATAAGAATTCAGTAAAACACACAAACATTACAGCAATATTGAATATACTTTCATCTTTTATGGATGATTTAGGCGGCTTGGAGCACTTCAGGGTCAGAATTATAAGCATCAATCATCACCACACTACAGTTGCACAGAAGGGCTAGTAAACAGAGAGTGCCAGTTAAAAGAATGCCAAGAAAAAAGAATTTATTGCGATCCTAGTCAAGCTGCTTGTGACAGATGGAGGTCCAGGTCAGCATGTTCTGAGGAGAGGATGCAGAATTGGAAACTTCAACTGGGGCTGTCTTTATTCCAAAAAATGTCTTCAGTGTCTACACAATACTAGGCTTTAGGAATGCAGAGGGACATAGGACTCCGTTGCTGGCCTCAATGAATGTGCACTGAGGACAGGAACCTGCCGGCACATCCTACAGCCTTTGCAAGTTCATCTTCCACGTGAGGATGATCCTGCTAAAAATGCAAATCTTATGGCATTCTGTTGCCTAAAATCATTCAGCGGCCCCCATGTCCACATGATAAAGGCCAAGCTTTTACACGGTCTAGCTCCAGCCTCCATTTTCAATTTTATCTCCTATCACATATCCCCCCACCCAACCCCACCCCATGGTCCAGTTCTCCTGTAAACCATGCTGATTGCTGACTTGCCCTATTCCTACTCACAGTCTACTGAGATGTCACCAAGTCTGTGCAACGTTCCTTACGCTTCTTCCTATGTACCTCTCTGACCTTCTACATGCTTCCATTTGTGCTTGTATCACAGTGGATTAGATGTGTTTACATATATTTCCACTAAACTAAGTTTCATGAGAACGGGACTTGTCTGTTCAGCCTTGGACCCCTGGAGCCTCATACAGAACTGAAAGGCAGTGGTGCTCAATGTGTGTTGAACTCAAATGAGGAGGGAGGTGATGGGTATCCACGGAGGGTCTCAGAGAGGCAGTGATGCCTCACTCTCCTCCAAGGTGTTACCTGCCACCTGCTGGCCTTCAGACTTATTTCTGGAAGTGCCCTGAAGTGATGACCAATCACGTATGATATGATCAAAGAGGTAACTCAAAAACTCCAAAGACTAACTTGTCCTGAAGAAGCCTGTTACAGAATTTTCTTTGCAATTAACATAAAGTGACTACAAAGGAGCTCACGGCTAACCCCAGCAGCTTTCGTGTGGAAGGAAAGCAATGCTTCTTGGAACTCACAAAGCACAACTCTCTCAGGTGAGCCTTAGGACACCTCACTCTGAATTTGGGAACCATGAACAGCAAGTGCTGACTGCACTCAGCTTGTGTCAGGAGGTGTGCTCTGCACACCACACGCACGTGCCATTTAATCCCCTCAGTGGTCCTAGGGCAGATACTCTTACAATCCTCATCTTACACATAATGAAGGGAAACACAAGAGATTAAGTAACTCGGCCCAAGGCGGCACACACAGTAAGTGGCAGAGCCAGGATGTCAGACCCCCAGAACCCAGGCTCTGGGCTACACTCATCGTAAGCCTTCAAAGAATGCAGTGCATTAGTGTTAGCTCTCAAGACCCTAACTTCAGGCCAAAACTCTGCAGCAGCGTCTCAGACCAAACCCTTCTGTTTCCAGTATTTTCTTCCTGCCAGTTTCTACCTGCATAGTCTTGTTTTCAGATGTCAAGCTCTTAGAGGGTGAGCCTCGTGTTCTTTGACCTTTGTAGAACACTCTGTACACAGGCTCTGGCATGTGGGAGCTGGAGAGTGAGTGGACCTACAGTTTTTCTCAATCAGCAGGGGATGTTGTATCGCTCGACTTCTGAAACCTTTAGACAAAAGTACCTGTGAAACGATTTATTGAATAAGCGAAGAGCTAATTCCTTAATCGGAAGTTAAGAAAGGTATGAAAGGTGGAGGCAGGAGATGAGACAGCCAATAAATGTCATGACCAGCAGAGAGACTGGGCAGATCACGGTCAGAAAAAGGATACAGGGTGAGGGGGTAGTGAATGGTTTTTAAAAAGAATCATCACTTGTTCGGCTTGTTTGAAAAATAAGCAGTCCTGAAACCGTAACTTGTGTGGAACCTAAAATACATCCAGCGCATAAGGCAGCATAAACAGCCCAGAAACATCATGAGACCTCCAAGGACACGTTGTGACCACAATATGAGAAGCAGTCTTCGAGTTTTAAGACTTACTTAGCCTAACCAAAGAAACATTTCCTGATCTCTGAGCACAACAATCGTTTAATCATTTAATGACAACTCCCAACACATACAAGATAAATAATCAAGTAATTCATATTCTACTTTCTTAGTCTGTCTTGATTTTTTCCCCTCCTCCCAAATCCTCTAATTCAGGCCTCCATTCAAACAATCCCCCGTCCAATCAAGAATTCTGCACCTGCCACCTGGCCAGGTGTCTCTGCCTCCACCCTCAGCCCTATAATGTCTCCTCCACACCCATTCAAGAGTGATCTTTCTAAAGGATAAATCTGTTCATGTAATTCCCCTGCTTAAAATCCTTCTTCCCTCCTCCCCACCACCGAAAGGATAACCTCAAGTGCTTGGCGGAGTCTTCAGTGCTTTTTGTGACTCGGCCCATCATCACCTTGCTGGCTTCCTCTCCCTCCACTACCCCTAGCCCGACAGATGCTTATGCAGCTCGGCACGTGACATGCTTTCATACAAACTGCTGCTTCTGCTGGGAACGCCCTTCCTCCTCAACCACTTGAGCAAGATCTTAGTACCTGGCAAGACTCCCGGTTGACCCAGCAGTACCTCAGCGTAGGTATCCCTCCTTCTCAGCTCCTGTGCGCTCTGGAAAAGCACTGGCTCCCCAGCCAGGCTGAGCTCCCTGAGGGCAGTCAACTCATTTTATCTTCTTTGAGCCATTACCAAATGCAAACCAGCTGATTAAACATTAACTGAGGTAATGAATAATTTAGCATTCCCTTTATCAACATCCCAAGCTCCATAAGCTATGAAATAAAAGCAAAACTGTTCTATAAAACGTGTCAGGAAAAAGCAACCACTCTTAGCATGTAAAATAGAACAGATTTCATGCAGAGACCTTATTACACAGATGACAGACGAGCCAGGATGTCAAAAAGGCAACTTAGAAGATTCTCAGCAGCAGGAAGACACTCATACCCCAGGGATGGAGGGGCTGGGTGGGGAGAAGCAGAAGCAGTGGACATGACTTCTCCACTACCTGTGATGCTTCCTCTAAGAGGGAAGGAGAAATTCCCTGTTGCTTCTTTCCTCCCAGCTCCAGTCTTTCATCAGAGCCTCCCGCCCAACCAGTCGGAAGCCAGCTGATGGGGGCGGGTTGGGGGAACACTAGGACCGTCAGCCTGCGGGAGCACATGCCCACCCCCCCCTCCCCGATCCCCGCCCGCCCTCCTGCCCCCCTGCAGTGATACTCAAAAGAGCGGGCGAATGGTGAGGCGAGGAACTGAGGAACGCAGGCCACGACCACACAGCAAATCCCATCCATTTTTATACTCACTTCTATGACTCCTTCTTTTGTTAAATATCTAATTGATCAAACGATGCCACTCTCAAGTCTATCCAATCAACATACAAATGAAAATCTTGTGGACTCCTTTTTCACATACTGGTATCCAAGAATTATGAAATGTTACTAATTTATAAGGAGGATTTGTGATAACTCAACTTGGGTTGGACCGAACTCTAAGGTGACATTGACTATTAGGAAACGATTTGCTAAGTAAGTTCACGGAATGAAGAAGACTCCATAACTTATTCAGTCAATAAAACATTCCCTAGGATTTTAGCACATTTACGTGAAATTCTACAAATTACAAATAAATCAATTCACAGAAGTCAGTCTTGGGGACCTATGCCAGGAAATATTTTGTGATATACTTCAAAGGAGTAAAACTGCATAGACTTCAAAATAGTTTGTAGTTCACACCATTTCTCTCCCCTTCCTCCTTTACCCTCAACTGGTGACCCAACAGTAACATGATACCCAAAGTAAGTCCAGTGGGTACCAGTACCTCCTTAAAAAAATTGAGGCAACATGACAAGACTAGTGTAACTCACTGAAAACCCAGTTAGCAACTCCTCTGGATCATTCAAACAAAGACTCTAAGGTGATGTTTTACAAAAATCCCAAGTGGCAATTACTCTATGAAATTAATGCTATACATGACAAACCTGATGATTAAGATATAGCATGGTAAATGCTTTAATTTATGGAGAGAAAGTAATTAAGATTTATTAAGTAAAAATAAGGCACTAAAACGTGCTTTTATCTTACCGCTAACCATAAATTTGTCTCAAAGCACGAACTCCCTCTGATTCATATTCAAAGCGAAAGTTCCCACACAGATAAATTTTCATTATGGTAAAGAAAGTTGCTCCCCATCCCATCGCCTCCCCACACCACATTCCTTCTCATCCTTGAGCTCTTTTATCATCCCCGGATACAAATACAAACACTTTGAGCACTGATGACTAAGCTTGCTAAAACTGCTCAGTTAAGACAATTTTTTTAAAAGTGGACTTCTATCATCAAAAGTTACCAGGTTTCTGTAGATACTAAATATTTATCTAGATATGCCCACACAAATATATATGTTCTCTACATCTAAACACGGGCATTGCCTCGGGAAAAGGAGAACGTGAATGCAACAATTTTTCTTTTGTTTAAATCCCTCTTTCACAAAAGGGAAAAAAACATCAAATATCCATCACAGGAAACAATTCTTGTTCAAAGAGGAGGGGTGTGGTCTGGCAGTTTCAGGGGTCCCTCAGCTCCACGATCCTCTCTGTTCTCAGCCCTCTTGTACCAATTCCGCTCCCCAGGACGGGTCAGGATCAAGGGCAAGGATATTTCCTTGGTCCAAAGTGCCAGAAGGCCCACTCTCCTCACTTGGGATTCCATTCCCCTCCTGCCCCCGCCTCCCTGGCAAGGTCAGGTGGCCTAGGGCTGGTACCCACACTCCCTCCACAAGGAAGGGCTGGAGAGGGCAGCCTAGACCAGCTTGGCCTTTGACACTGGAGCAATCCCTCTTGCTTTTCCATGGACCATTGGGATACTAGGACCTGACATTCACCTCTGGGCTTGTAGGAGAAAGAAGGGAAAGATCCAGGCGTCCCTCTAGCCCGGGGAAAAAGAGCTCTCACGTGACACAGCCTGGTTTGTTCGGCCTTCACTTTGGGGTCGGAGGCCAAGCCAACTACTACAGTGTTCACTTGTGGAGCCTCAGACCTGGCCAGGGAGCCAGGTTAGAGAGGAAGGTTTGAGAATGGTTGGCAGCCAGTGAAAAGCAAGACTGGGAGTGCAGGTTGGCTGGTCTCCATTTCTTGTTCCCAGAGCACTCCGGGCAGTTACTAGCACGGCACTTATTCTGATCTTGAGAAGACAAACTGGGTCGAGACTGAGTCGGAAAGACCTGAGCCTGTCTTCTCTCTACTCATCAGCTGTGTGACCCTGCACAAATCACCTAACCTCTCTCAGCCTCAGTTTTCTTATCTGCGAGGGGAAAAACATAACTATTTTGCAGGATTGTTTGGTGAATTCCATAAAATTACTCAACATATGGTAGATATTTAGTACACACTAGTTTCAGAATGGAAGTGTTATTAAATGCAAAACGCCCAAATCAACTGAATCTTTCATATGCAAGCTTTTCTAAGAGGCAAGGGAATCTAATAAGAAAGGGTCTAAACAGTTCCACAGACCCATTAGTCTGGATTTACAATCCAAAGTACGGCACAACAGATGCTGAAATTATGTATTATGTCAAACATCATACTTCCCGCTTAAATGATAACCAACACTTTTGTGATAATTAGTTTGTTATCTGCAGAGGAATAGAGACCATATTTCTTAACGTCTCAGGAAGCTTATATGACTTCATTTTCTCTGTTTTATCGTGAAGCAAAATAAATCTGTGGCTGGAAAAAGCTCCCATTCTTAAGTGAGAGAAACTACCTTCTGACAAGCTGAACAGTTAGACACCAGATAACTGAGTCGATTTTTACTGCCGTCTCATTGTTGCCCACCACATATCTGTGACTTCCTGTCTTCTAAGATAGCAGCTACTTTTGAAATTCAAAGAGAGTCTGCGGAGAAGAGATGTAGGAAGGCATGAAGGAGACATGGGAATCACGTTTTAAAAAATCACTATCCTGCAGCAACATGGATAGACCTAAAGATTATCATACTAAGTGACCTAAGTCAGAAAGAGAAAGACAAAGACAAATGCCATATGATATCACTTATACGTGGAATCTAAAATACGACACAAATGAACCTATCTACAAAACAGAAACAGGCCCAGGGACATAGAGAACAGACTTGTGGTTGCCAAGGGGGGAGGGGGTGGGGGAGGGATGGAGTGGGAGTTTAGGGTTAGCAGATGCAAACTACTATATACAGAATGGATATAATAAACAAGGTCCTACTGTATAGCACAGAGGTCTATACTCGATATCCTATGATAAACCATAATGGAAAAGAATATTAAAAAAGAGTGTAGGGCTTCCCTGGTGGCGCAGTGGTTGAGTGTCCACCTGCCGATGCAGGGGACGCGGGTTCGTGCCCCGGTCCGGGAAGATCCCACATGCCGCGGAGCGGCTAGGCCCGTGAGCCATGGCAGCTAAGCCTGCGTGTCCGGAGCCTGTGCTCCGCAATAGGAGAGGCCACAACAGTGAGAGGCCCACGTACCGCAAAAAATAAAAAAAAAAGAAATGTATATATAACTGAATCACTTTGCTGTATGGCAGAAATTAACACAACATTGTAAATCAACTACACTTCAATTAAAAAAATAAAGAGTTTGTTCAGGGGAAAAAAATAACTGTCCCTTTTTTAAAAAAATTTATTTATTTTTGGCTGTGTTGGGTCTTCGTTGCTGCGCACGGGCTTTCTCTAGTTGCAGCGAGCGGGGGCTACTCTTCGTCATGGTACGCGGGCTTCTCATTGTGGTGGCTTCTCTTGTTGCAGAGCAAGGCTCTAGGCACACAGGCTTCAGTAGTTGTGGCTCATGGGCTCCGTAGTTGTGGCTCACAGGCTCTAGAGTGCTGGCTCAGTAGTTGTGGCGCACGGGCTTAGTTGCTCTGCGGCATGTGGGATCTTCCTGGACCAGGGCTCGAACCCGTGTCTCCTGCATTGGCAGGCGGATTCATAACCACTGCGCCACCAGGGAAGTCCCAATAACTGTCCTTTTTGAATAAAACTTTGGGATTGGGCCAGGATCTTTAATGGAGAAAGATTTCCCCCAACTTTAACTCTGAATATTTGTCTTTCTCTTGTTTATAGCTTTTAAGAAGAGTATATTACTATTAAAAAGGCTAAAGCATACAAATCCATTCATTTTAGATCACTGCCCCCACACTGAAACTGCCACATCTTTTCTAACCTACCCTAAAATTTACTCCCAAGACCTAGAGATTCAATGGAATGACAAACTTTTTCATATTAAGAGTAATCAGTGATAGTGATAAGAAACATTAATTTCATGAATGAAAAGCTCTAATGACCTAGAAAGAGATCTACTTTTATCTTTACATAAAAGGTTAGTACTTAGTTGAAAGCTCTGACTATTGCTGAGAAACAAAGCAACTGCTTGAACCAACTGAACTCTAAGAAATGCTAGCTAGGTATTCACTACTGGTATGGACAGGGAAGTTGGATAGGGAACAAGGCCTGTCAATATCGAAAGCAATTCCTAGAGACACTTGCCATTCTATTGAAAGTGCACTAGCTCTGTTCCTTAGTCCCAGGAATGCCCTGAGGAGTGAGCCTTTGGAAGAGTCTATCAGGACACAAGTTATCAGGAAGAAAAAACCATCCTGTATTTTATGCATCCAGTAGGTATACGGCATCTCGTTAGAGGCTTCACGGCAAGCCATAAAATCATGGAGGCTAAAAGGAAAAAAAAAGAAAAAAGCCAAACCTTTATAAGGCAGACCCCCTATTTCCTTAGTTATGTTTCCTTCAAGAGTAGGTAATTAAAGAACTGGCCTGGATTCTAAACAGATGTCAATGTCATGAAAGGAAAAAAAGGGAAAGCAGGAGGAAGAGAGTGGGGAGAGAGAGAAAGAAAGGGAAAGGACAAAGAAAAAGAAAAAATGAGACTAAAGAGTCATGACAACTAAATGTGGTGTGTGATCTCTGACTGGATCCTGGGTTGGGAAGAAGTAAATAAAGGATAATACTAAGATGACCACGAACCGTGTCTTGGATAACAGTAGTGTAAACAGGTTAAGCTTTTTTGAGTCTGATAATTATACAGCCATCAATAAGAGCATGTTTTTGTTCCTAGGAGACAGATGCTGAAATATTTGGGGGTGAAGGGCCATGATGTCTGCAACTTACTCTCAAATGGCTAATCCAAAGGGAAAAAAAAAATCTAGGTGCAGGATGGACGTTCAATGTACTATTCTTTCAACTTTTCTGTAAGTTTGAATTCTTTGGAAATAAAAAGTCTGGGGGAGGAAGAAAGGAGTAGATAATTCTCCTACCTAAGAGGATGGGGAGATGTTACAAGCCTTAAAGTCAGGAGGAGAGCCTAGAGGAGGCTGGAGTTATTTAAACTGATGCTAACTTGTAAACCATACATGTGTACTGGAAGCTCCCATTCAGCATTGCTGAAAATCAGTTGTAGAAAAGAAAATATTCTACTTACTATAATCTGTCTAAACTTTCCTATGCTGTCAACACATTAAGTTCCTTGTGTAGATAATGAAGTATATAGTACAACACTCGTAGGACTATTAAGTGTTTCATTTTACATGTGAAAAATCTGTTAACGGAGAATTCTGTACCATCTATATGTAAGTATAGACAACGTATATATAAACAAGAATATGAAGGGAAGACATGTTCTTTTACCTGGTAGGAAAATAATTTTCTCCAGTTATATCTTTTCTAGCTGAAAAATACTTTTAGCATCTCCCAAATTTGTATAGCTATCTTATTTTCTGTTAATGCTTCCATTCTGTTGTCTCACTATGTAAATACACAGGCAATTTCTCAATTTGTGCTTCTCTGAAATACATCTGTGATGAAGAACTTCATGTTAATTGTCATTCATGCTGTTGTAAGCTGTCCCATTTTAAGTGCTGAAACCTACTGGCCACTATAAAATAGAAGTACTATCTGTATTAATATTTTAATGGTGCAAAGTTAAGAATATGAGTACCATAATAATAACAAGTAACATTTACATGCCACTTGAGAGTTATGAAGTGCTTTCATATACAGTAACTTCTCTGCATAGAAGTAAAAACGGAAAAGAACAAGAAATACGTAAATAAGAGAGCTAGCTAGCTGTGATAAGTAAACAAAGGTTATGAGTGATGACAGGCATCTTAAATGTTTACAAACAGCTACAAAGGAAAAATTCCCTGTTGTGTTGTCAGAAATGAACAATTAGCAAATTCTGCAGAAGGGAATGAAGTCTGGTGCTTTATGCTAAGAATGGGAACCAGGCAAGTCTCGCTTCTATTTTTAACTGGGTTCCCGACCTCTTTGTGACCTTGCATAAGTCCAGAAGGCCCTCAATTTCTTCTCCTACCAACTGGGGTTGGAGCCCCAACCTTGCTCACTTGGGTGGCCTATGAGTTGGCAAGCATCACGGAAAATTCAAGATGCTGTTGACAATCACATATTACTGCCTGTCTGCATCTCCTAAGAAAGCTGCAGAGCATGACAAAGACTCTTGATTGACTATGCTTCCTGCTTTTATACTTGAGAAAAGAGATTCATGCATCAAAATTTGGAATAGAGTAATTTTAAGGCTCCTGGGAACACTAACGTTTTCTGATTCCCACTTATTCTCCCTGCCCCAGCACCCAGGCCTTATTATAAGGATGCAACCAGTGGTGGAAGGCTGGGAAACATGAAGGCTCGCTAGCAAGAACCCTCTGCCATGAGTAACAAAACTCTCTTTAGAGGAGTCCAGCCTGACTACACTAACTATGCCAGAATCACCATGCCTATGCTTGTCATATTTGTGATGCCAATGGCAAATGACTTAACTTGGCCAAGGTTTTTAAAAGAGCTAAGGAGAAAAATTCCCCAAGATGCTGCAGTGTAGAGAATAGCCAACTTCTTCCCCCAAACTAAATATGAAGCTGAAAATACATCTGGAAATGGTCAAGTAAGAAAGGTCTATCCCAATGGCCTCAGAAGACAGGTGTATATACCTGTGGTGTGGAGAAAGAATTCCACAGAACCTACCCCAAAAGAGTATCTCACACCTACTCCCAGATGAAAGGCAGACACAGTAAAACTGGCTCGGGCTAATGAAGGCAGAACTGGGCATCCTCCATTCTCCTGCCCCCATGTTTCCATGTGGCTGGATTCTGCTATTCCATATTCTTTTGTCCTCAAAGAGGAGTGACTTTTCTGACAAATGACTTTGGGAAAAGGAATCGACCACAAGTGGTTGGCTCCTTATGGCCCAGCATTTTTATTACAGGCTCTAGTAGAAATCACCAGAACACAGCCCGTCTCAGCTCTTTCTGATCAGTATGCCCACCGAGATGGTATATTCTGGTTTACTCTGGCCATGTGATAAGCCTTCTGCAAGTGAAAGGCCTATGGTTTGGGGGGAGCTGAGTTCAACTGAGGCAGAAAGTACTAGAAGCCATTTGGATATATCATGTTACATTTTTCAATCAAGCTGTTATCAGTAATGAAGCTGGTAGGTTCATCTCCATTTGTCTTAATTCTATGCTGATTTCTCAATTGGTTCTGACTCAAGAGGGGAAGGGAGTATTATTTTTATTGATGCCCTAAAACCGCACAATATCTTCCTGGAAACTCTTTTCTAGTACTCATTAAACCAATCCGGAAACCCCAACAGCATCACCAATGACTCCACAGAGCAGAAGAAACCTGAGAGAGCCAGCTGCCATGGCTGAGGATGCATGTCCTGTGGGCGCAGAGCTTTTACAGGTCTGCTGCAATTTTTTAAGCTCTGGAACTGTCCGTGGAAGAAAAATGAATGGTACCCAGCTGCATGATTTCAGGCTGCATTTTTATTACAGGCTTCTAGCGTAAATCACCAGAACAAAGCCAGTATGAGCTGCTTGAATGGCAGAGACAAAAACTATGTCACAGAACAGTGTTAGGTAATTTTTTAAACTACTATATATTTATATCAACAAAAGACCTCTAAGCTTTTGTACTCCTGGGCACCTTTGGTAGTGTGTTTTTAGTTTATTTTCTACACATTCCCACCTCGTTTTTTAGCATTACAGACTTGTGGGTGCAGTGGTGTACCAAATTCATTTTAAACACTTAGGAGTTCTAAGTAGAGCACTATCTTCTCTAACAAGGGCTTGGTGTTATTGTACTCAATGTCTCATCCAAGGGCATTTTCTGAGGGGAAAATAAACCTGCCTAGTGGGATGTGGAAATGGGAGAAAAGCCCTAAGCCCAATACTGAAGGTTTCTTGCTCAGGAATGAATCTCTAGGGAGATGAGTGTGCTGCCTGGAGACATTCCTTTCCCAGAAAGGAGCATGTGGCCGCGTCAGAGAGTCACCTGGGGAGAAGGCCAGACAAGGTCCCTCAGGTTCCCTGAGGCTGGGGTGGAGGGGAAAACAGCCCCTTGGCTTCCTCATGGGTTCCCTCCACCAAAATCCACTGTCCCTCTTAATTCTACTGTCTTACTTTTTGTTGTCCCTTGAGAGGAACAAGATGGCATCACCATTTCCAAACAAAGGTGAAGGGAACAATTAATTTAGGTTGAATTGCTTTTGGAAAGTGATAACCTTTAAAGGCAATGGGTGAGAGCGTGCATCCTTGCACAACCAGAGGGAATTTGGAAAGAGCTCAATCACTTGATCTGTGTCTGTGATAAGAGGACAGATAGGATGAGCTGGGAGGTGTACAGATCTCAGCCTCAGCTGCAATCAGAAGGGAAGGATATCTCGGTGGCAGAGGAAAGGAAGCCCGAGAGAAACACAAAGATGCCTTTCCTGTCCCATTCGGAGTCTAAGTCGCTCACCTTCACAGCCTGGGCTGCAGACCCAGCTACATGGTCACACCCTCTGTTCCCTCCTGTAAAGTTTCAATTGTAGTAAAGTCTCAGCCCAGACTTAGGTTAAAACAAAACAAAAAAGTCTGCCCTAAGAACTGATTGCCACAACCTGCTCTCAGGCGAACCTGGGGTTCTAATTTACTAACTCTGTGGTCAAGGAACCCCCAGGCTAAAAGATAAACGTGAAAAATGGCCTGGCTTAGACCTGGGGTATCTGGCAAAAGCCAAAGTAAAAGCTCTTTGGAGAGATTCGCTCTTTCCCCAGCCAGAAGATTCCCACTAATAAAGGCCTGTCAAACATGACTTCATAATCCAAAATACAACAAGAAGATCATCTACCATTTGCCAGAATCAGCAGACACACCAAAAAGCAGAACAAGACAGCCCAAGAACTTCAGGTAACAGAATTTCTGAACACAGGCTATAAAATATTTAGATTTAAAGTTACCAAAGAAACGAAGAACGGAATACATGAAAAAGGAACAAGATATTTTCAAAAAGACAGGAGAGATTTAAAAGAGAAAAACAGAATTTCTGTAAATAAAAGATACTCTCAGTGAAAAAACAAAACACAACTCAGTGGGTATGTTAAAGCGTAGAGCATATATAACAAAGACAGAATTAGTGAACTGGAAGAAGATGTAGAGAAAATTTCCCAGAATGAAACAATGATGAAAGATTCTAAAAGAATATTTCATTATGGCTACTATTTGCATGGTAAAATGTATAGCTGGGAGCTGCCCAGAGTCAGGGCTGCTCTCTTAGTGGGGGGTCTGGAGAAATCCAGTGTCCAGGGCACTGAACTGGTAGCTTATTAGGTCAGATCTCCTTTCACCCATTCTTCTTTGGAAGCAGCACTCTTTTCCACTTTTCTCTCACCCCCAGATTTAGATCTCTCACCTACTGGACACTAATAAATAGCACATATGATCAGCGTCAATGCTGAACAGTCAATGCCTGTGTGTGTGTATAGTATGTGGACATACATCTATTAACATTACCACATATACACCAGTTGATGGTATCCATGTTTTGTAATATACACATACCTGCAAAATAATAGCACCTACATAAATCAGACTTCCAATAGTTATGGTAGAAAAGAGATTGGAGGCTGAGCGTTAAACGGAGGTCAGAAACATGAGTTCTAATCTGACTAGGACATGAAGGAACTGAGTGACGGCGGGCAAGTCACAACAGCAGTTCTCTCATCTAAGTTAAAAGTACTAAATTGAATGACTTTCAGGATCTCCTCCTACTCTATCCTCACACTGTTTACAATGTCGAGAAGCTAACTACCCTCATACCATTCGTGTACTTTATTTTGTAGGACAGGTCTCTACTCAGAGCCTGTCCTTACTTACATTAAGAAATGCAATCATCTGGCTTTCTGGGCTGGAGCAGACCAGAAGTAATAATTGAGAAGTGAAAAATGAGCAAGAAGTGGTTCCTAGAATCAAATATACTGACAGGAGCTTAACGAAGGAGCTGAGGGGCAGATGACTGCAATAACAAAGACTGTAATATGAAACCTAAAAAGAATGGCTATCCTTAGCCATTTCCTGTAGGATCAGATAACTTTACACACCTCAGTAGACCCTGAAGGCACCATTATATTACAACAGCATATTGCTGACAACCTTGAGCAATCAAGAAAAGGCTAGCTTATGTTCAACACACCCTATTTAAAAGGAGAAAAGTAGAAAATACATTTTAGAAAGATTCCTATAAAGAAGTTAAAACATATCAAAAGGGTTTTAGATATCTGGAAAATTCTTTCATGTGGACTCATGTATGTGCTCATTAAGTATCTGCAATTATATAGAGAAATATTTATTATGGGTGTTATATATACATGTTCTGTGCAAGGTACTGTCAAGTGGCCCAAGTATGATCTATGAACTGCTTTTTAGAACCTTATAATCAAACACAGAAATCCCCATAAACAACATACATAAAGGATGGTCAGTCAACTGCGAAATATATATCGATACAATGTAGAAGCACTAGTATTAGATTTCACCGTGGGGAATACTGCATGTGGGAATGGCAGAAGGGTGGGGGAAGGGAGAATGGTCGTGAAGAGGGAGGCTTTCAAGAACCCACCGAACGCTGGAAAAAGATCCAAGGCAGGAAGGAGTTAAATGCTTCCCCGAAGGGAGGGGAGGTCATGCTGCCTACTGGACATGAAGGTCCATGATGGTCAAGCGTCAGCCGAGTCCACAGGGGAAATCCAGTTAATGACGTCAGAGGACAAGTCTGGACCATCAGAGAGTTTAAGAGCTGAAAGGGAGCCTCTCCACGTTTGTGTGCGTGGGCTCGCAGACACACCTCTTCTGCAGAACCAAGGGTCATGGGGCAGAACACTGCAACCCCTAGAACACCCCACTCTACAGAGAGATGAGGAAAAAGTGTAACAGTGGCTCAGACAACAGCAAGATTAGAGTCTGAGAATACAATGTAATTATAAGTTCTACAGGTTACATTAAAGCAAATCACTGAAATGGAAAAACATTTTAATAGAAAACTGTCCCATTTTGTCTTCTTAGTCAAATAACTAACCATCATTTAAGTGTGAATGGACAGAGAGGCAAATACAGATCTGATTATAAATGCATGCATTTAAACACTTTTCCCAAATGCTGTTTTCTTGAATTTCTATTTTGTTTAGAAGTCTTGAGTTTAAAAATGTTTATAATTACATTTAGAATTAAGGGTCAGAAGAGCGCTTCAGCCTAATGCTCTCTAGAACTATTAATTCTAAATCCATTAGGTCCTTCAAAACAAAAGTTATTACCAATATCTGCTATGTTCAGAGAGCTAGAATATTGCAGATTTACCCAGCATTAAATAAATCTGCTGTAAGAAATTTTAAAAATAAATTAATCTCAGGCTTCCCTGGTGGCGCAGTGGTTGGGAGTCCGCCTGCCGATGCAGGGGACATGGGTTCGTGCCCCAGTCCCGGAGGATCCCACATGCCGCGGAGCGGCTGGGCCCGTGAGCCATGGCTGCTGAGCCTGCGCGTCCGGAGCCTGTGCTCCGCAACAGGAGAGGCCACAGCAGTGAGAGGCCCGCGTACCGCAAAAAAAAAAAAAAAAAAAAAAAAAATTAATTAATTAATCTCAAAGTACTTTACATTAAGCATTCACATTATCTTTTCTTAAAGGGGCAGGATCCCTTTCAGAGCGATTTGCATACACATTCAAGAAGAAATCTCCAACATAAAGCATGGTAACTGCATTGTTTGTTAGTTCCCAGAGGGCAGGCATCACTTTAGATTTATTCACATCAGATTTTCCTCCCTCTTCATTCCCCTTCTGCTTGCTAACAGTAGTAACACTCTTGTGAATAAAAGAAAAGTTTTGTAAAATGGGTAAACAATATCTCAGTTCCACTTTTCATGCCATAGCTGCCAGGGCAAATCTAAAATATCTTTGACATGGAAAACTCCCAATGCTTTTTCAGACAGGCTGATCCTGAGAAAAGCGGAGAACATTCTTGCATACGCGTGGGGAAGAGAGCTTCTATCGCCCTTTCCCCAGTTCTAGGAGTAAGAGGCAGTCACAGTTACTAGGCAGTCCCGTGTTATGTACAGATAAACGCTTTCAAACAAGTAAAACAAGAGCAGAATTACTACTTTAATATTTTTTTTGAAATGAAATCGAGCAGTATTGTTTATTAACATGTTAGAGGTACCAGTTTGTCATTAATGGAATGTGGCACAGCCTGATCATCAGCAGCAGGTATCCCCTGGCCACAGACCGACGAGCCACCCATCAGCCGGCATCAGCAAAGCAACAACGTTCTCTTCGCTTTGCTTTCTCCTACACAGGGATCAACACCAGGAGGGAGCAAAGCACTAGAGAGAGAGAGAGAGAGAGACAGAGAGAGAGAGAGAGAGAGACAGAGAGACAGAGAGAGAGAGACAGAGAGAGAGAGAGAGAGAGAGTGTGAGTGTGTGTGAGTGTGTGTGTGTGTGTGTGTGGTCTGCACAGGCATAAATTTCAAACAGACTTGATGCCTTGCTGAAATCTTGCCATTACTGGAAACATCTGTAAATTATGAACAAATAGACTTGTATATCTCAAGACGTTTTATCAAACAAATATATTTCCTTTCCTATTTTTCTTCCCATTTCGCATCTCACATACAAAATATTACAAGTAGAGAGTTGGAATGACATTGATAAATAGGAAATAATTGACTCGAAGCAAATAACCTAAAATTCTGTCTATAATTCTACAGACAAATAATGATTTAATAAATTAAGGGAGATTCTGTATCAGAGTAAGGGGTCTTATTAGGTCAAAGCAATGAGCGAAGCTGAATGCCTGCTAATAAAAATAAAGAATGTTGTCCTTGGTTTAGCTGTAATCCTGCCTACCAGCAGGAAAATAGGCTGAGTAACCTTTTCAGTCTGAAGATTTATGATGGGATTCCACATAATTCTAAAACTAAAGGTAAAATAAGAAGATAAAGTGCCTGTAGTCCTAAGAAACATTCAGAAGAAGGGTCACTAATCAGAATGGAGAGGGGAGGTTGTAATCTCCGGTAAAGACAGCAGCCTGAGTGATACAGAGCTGGTGGTGCAGACATGCTGGGGTGGGGGGGACATGGGGGATAAGGACAAGTATTATGTCTTCACACACAGACATTCACATACACATATAAATGTATAAATACACACAGCCAAGCTCAAAAGAAAGGAAATCTCCTGGGGCCCACATCACCCAGGGGTATAACTGCAGGAGACAGAACAGCAAAGGGGTTAAGAGCATGAACTTGGAAGCCAGACCACAGGGTTTGAATCTAGCTTGTCCACTTACTTTCTAACTGGGATGATGACAGGCGCTGCCTCATAAAGTTTATGAGGTTAAAATAACCACACGCACATAAAGCACTCAGTAAATGTTAGTTGACTCTACTACCACCAGCATTGTTAACCACACTGAAGAGACACCAGTTGACAGCTCCTGATTTCTCAGGAACCTGATTCTATCTTGACCTGTGGCACAGAAGTCAAGGCTGGCATTCCACTGGGGGCAGGGAGCCGGGAGTCACAAAATCCTGGTCCAGCCAGAAAATCTTGTGCCAGTAACTGAGGAGCTGATGTGGAAGAAGCCACCCACCTAGAGTCCCTGGCCCTGCTCCTGGCGTGGGTGTGGGCTTGAAGGGCGGCACCATCCAAGCAGTGTGACAGCTGGGGGCCAATAAATGGACAGAGAAACTGTCTGTTCAGTAAAGCCCAACGGGCCCTCACACAGTCACCATGAATTCCTTCCAGAGGTGCCACCACAGTCCAGGGGCGAGTCTTTACGTGGAGATATCCCACTGAGTACTGAGCAGGATAAATAGAAACAAATCCATACCTGGACATATCCTGGCCAAAGTTATCAGAGAGGAAACGCAGATTTCCTACAAAGGATACAGACTTCTCGTCGGCAGTAACAGACGTCTGAGGACAACGGAATCATGTCTTCCAAGTGCTGAGGGGACAGAACTGTCAGCTTGGGATTCTATATTGTCATTCAAGAGCCAGGGAGAAACAGAAGGGACTACAGGCCAGAAAAGCTGAGAGAGTGGATCACCCAGACCCAGAACTCAAAACACACTAACAGAGGCAGGAAAGAGCACCCAGGAGGAGAAGAGTGAGATGCAAGAAACAGTGTTTGCTAGAGAAGGAAAAATCAGATGGGGGCCTCCTCAACCTTCCACAGCCCAACCCCAAAAGTTGCCTTTAGCTGTGGGTGGAGGGGCACCCCTTCCCTGAGGTTCCAGTGGGAGAGCTGTCTTTCTCCCTGTGCTCCAGGGACAGCTCCTGATTTCTCAGGAACCTGATTCTATCAATAATTTCCTCTCCCCTATATGTCACTCCTTTAAACCTAACTTTTGATTGTTTAAGGCACGTATTGTTAGAGGCACGTATTTAGAAATAATTTACAACAAAAAGCAGCAGTTCCCGCCACCCTCCGCCGCTAGTCCTGAACCACCTTCAGATCTTTGAGCTGTCATGTCTGGTATTTACCTTCCTATTTTTAAACAATATGCTGTGCCAGTGGACCTTTGGAAAATCCATCACTTTCTGGCCAAGGCTACTGGCCATTTGCCACATAACAATCCTTCCTTAATCTGGGGAAAAGACAGACTTGACAAACTGTCCCAAAGACCCAATGTTCTTGTTTTTGGAATATGGAGCCACCAGACTAGGCCCATGCCATTCCCAAGAGATAATGTATATCAGTTACAAGGTGAGATATTTTGCAATACTTTTATGTTTTATTCTGTCCCATAGAATTTACCCGTGCTTGTTACTTTATCACATTTCTATTCAAGAACAACGTAAGCCGCCCCTAAGTGCAAGCCCATGATGCCCTGAATGACATCAAAGTGGAAAAGTCAGGTTGGTAGGTAGGTAAGTCATTCCACCCATGGGGAAGCAGGGACTCCTGCCACATGCCTGAACTTGGCTATGAAGGATCTAGAATGTGGATGAGCCTTTCCTCCTAAGGGTAGGGTAAGGGTGGGAGTTACAGGTGGGGGAAGAGGTGGGATGCTGTCACTTTTCGAACTTTGGGAACAAAAAAGAGACAAATTTCACCAACAGATGGCTGAGAAACCAGCAGAGGTGATATCTGACTATTACTTAATATTATCTTTATATAAAAACTTTTTTAAAAGTTTTGTTGAAAAACCGTTTGCCTAATAATTTGTCTCTTGGGAGCTCTAAATCTTTCACTTATTATCTTATTTAAAAAAATAAAATGCTAAAAGAAATAATAACAGCCAATTAAAAAAACAAAACCAATCAATCAACTTAGGGCCTGAAAAGGAAAAAGAGGCTCCCCTTAATCTGTGGCCAAAAGTATTCCTAACGCATATTCCTACATTACTTTTTTCTTACTTTATCAATTTAGGACATGATTTCTGATTATGGTAGATAAGAATTTAGTTCTTTTACTTGCCAATATCCCAATTATATCACAGTTTTTTTTTTACATGAGTGGTTGGTGTTTCTATTATTATGTAAATATGTCTCTCCGCTGAGCTGTAAAGTACACACCGATTACATGTCCTTTCTTGAACGTTTTGTTTCTTCCTGAAGTCAACAGGTCTTTCATTTTATAATTTGCTTTATTTTCTTACTGCCTATTCCTCATTATTCTCAAAGACGCTGGTTTCTCAGACTCACAGACACAGAGAACAGACTTGTGGTTGCCAAGGAGGGGCGTGGTGGGGGAGGGATGGACTGGGAGTTTGGGGTTAGCAGAGGCAAACTAATATATATAGAATGGATAAACAAGGTCCTATGGGACAGCACAGGGAACTATATTCAATATCTTGCGACAAACCATAATGAAAAAGAATATGAAAAAGAATGCACATATATGTATAACTGAGTCACTTTGCTGTACAGTAGAAACTAACACAACATTGTAAATCAACTATACTTCAATAAGATAAATAAAGACTCCAGTTTCTATGTAAAATCTCTTATTTACACAAGCATTAGATACCTGCTCTTCCCTCCCCACCTCCCGTTTTTTCTCGAAACCTCTCCGTTCTGGAGCCATCTCCTCCTCTCCCACTGCTACACAGCCAGCAGTCTGAAGCCCCTCCATGACTTCAGCAGGTTCCCGTTTAATGGAAGGACAATTTTTTGAGAACCTGCCTGTCTGAAATACCATTATTCTACTGCTACACTTGATTTAGAGTGCTGGATACAGAATTCTAGGTTAGGATGATTTTTTTTTCCTACGATTTTTTGTTTGTTTTTTTTGTTTTGCGTTACGCGGGCCTCTCACTGTTGTGGCCTCTCCCGTTGCCGGACGCACAGGCTCAGCAGCCGTGGCTCACCGGCCCAGCCGCTCCGCGGCATGCGGGATCCTCCCGGACCGCGGCACGAACCCATGTCCCCTGCATCGGCAGGCGGACTCTCAACCACTGCGCTACCAGGGAAGCCCTTTCCTACGATTTTTAAAGGCACTATTCCATTATCTTCTAGCTTTAAGTGCTGCTTTGAGAAGTCTGATGCCTTTCTGATTCCCAGTCCTTTGCGTGTGACTTTCCTTCTCTGTAACTTCTAGTATCTTATCTTTATCCCTGGTGTTCCAATTCTACACTTCATGATGACAGCTCTGCATGGGAGGCTATTTTTATTCCTTGCACTGGGTCACTGGCAGGCCATTCTGACTTGAAGACACATGTCTTTCAGTTCTGGGAAATTAATCTGTGTCATTCGTTTGATAGTTTCCTCTTGTCTACTTCCTATCTTCTCTCTTCTGGAACTCCTATTAATCAGAGGTTGGACATCCTGGATTGATTCTCTAATTTTCTTATTTTTTCCCCGATTGTCTGATTGCGTGTGTGTTACACTTTCTGGAAGATTTTCTTGATTTTATCTTCTGACTCTTCTGGATTTTTTTTTCCATCCTAATTTAATTTCTAAGAGCTTTTGTTCTGATTGTTTATTTTTTATTTTTTTTAAAACGATTTATTTATCATTTATTTATTTATTTATTTCTGTCTGCGTCGGGTCAGGTCTTAAGTTGTGGCACATGGGATCTTTGTTTTCTTTTTTAATTTGTGAAACAAGTTTAGCAAAAATATATTGAGAATAAAAGCCATAAACTGGTAAAGAAAAGCCAACTGAAAAAATATACAAACTCTTCCCCCAAGTGATGAGACCCTCTGGGGAGGTCCCACACGAGCCTGTGCTTTAAAGGCCGATGTGGCAGAAGTGCTTGGTTCAAGTCCACGGAGAGAAAAACTACAGGGGAAATCTCACAACAACACTACACTATTCACTGTTCTGGGGCTGGCTTCTCTCCAGGATGGAAAAGAATTTTGAGGAAAACCTTCATATTAGTACAAAAAAAAATCATATAGCTGTTTCATAAGAGCAAAATAATCAAAGTCATGGTTCCCAAGGCATTCAGGGTCTGAGTCCTTGCCCAGGCCCCACCCTGGTCTCCTCTCCTGAGTGATGGCAACCAGAAAGTAGGCCGGGTAACGCCGTCAAGATTAAAAGAGGTAAGAGTGATCCTCAGAAAAAATACTACTCTATACATCTCAGGTGAGATAAAAACATTTCATATGCCAATTACTTTTCAATCATAACTTTAACCTAGAAAAATAGAGTGGGAGGGCACCCTGACGTTCTGAGATTCAAGTGTAGCTGTAATGATGTGTAGTCAGGCTCGTCTTTGTTGAGGCAAGTGGGATCTTTTGTTGCGGCGGGCAGGCTCTTCATTGTGGCGTGTGGGTTTTCTCTTCTCTAGTTGTGTGCAGGCTCCAGGGCACGTAGGTGCTGTAGTTTGTGGCATGTGGGCTCTAGTTGAGGCTCACGAGCTCAGTAGTTGAGGCATGCGCACTTAGTTGCCCCGCGGCATGTGGGATCTTAGTTCCCTGACCAGGGATCAAACCCGCGTCCCCTGCACTGCAAGGCAGTCTTTACCACTGGACCACCAGGGAAGTCCCTGATTGTTTATTTTTATTTTTATTTATTTATTTATTTTGCAGTACGCGGGCCTCTCACTGTTGTGGCCTCTCCTGTTGCGGAGCACAGGCTCCGGACGTGCAGTCTCAGTGGCCATGGCTCATGGGCCCAGCCGCTCCACGGCATGTGGGATCTTCCCGGACCGGGGCACGAACCCATGTCCCCTGCATCGGCAGGCGGACTCTCAACCACTGCGCCACCAGGGAAGCCCTGATTGTTTATTTTTAAATGGTGGTATCCTGTTCTTGTTTCAAGGATGCAGCTACCTTCTCTTATCTTTCTAAGGATATTTATGAAAGCTTTTAATGTTTAAAGAATTCTACCCTGTGCATTATCTGTTGCCTCTTATTTTTTTGTTTTCTTTTTATTTTGGGCTCTGTCCACTACATTGGAGAATTTCTTCAAATGTCTGGTGATATTTGGCTGTCAATTTACGTACATACACACACACACACACACATATATAAACACACACATACATACACACACACACATATATATTTTTTTAAAATTTACCTCTTGAAATGATCTCTTTTTTTTTTAAGAAATTTATTTACTTTTTATTTATTTATTTTTCGTTGCATTGGGCCTTCATTGCTGCACGCCGGCTTTCTCTAGTTGCAGCGAGCATGAGCTACTCTTCGTTGCGGTGTGTGGGCTTCTCATTGTGGTGGCTTCTCTTGTTGCGGAGCATGGGCTCTATGTGCATGGGCTTCAGTATCTGCGGCTCACGGGCTCTAGAACGCACGCTCAGCAGTTGTGGCACACAGGTTTAGTTGCTTATCAGGGATCAAACCCGTGTCCCCTGCATTGGCAGGTGGATTCTCAACCACTGCGCCACCAGGGAACTCCCAGTCTATTTATATTTTAAAGTAAGGTACTAAAATGCTGATTAAGCATTCTATGTAAATATCCAGGGCTTGCTGATTGGTGGCCTTCATTCTAGGACAATCAATGAGGTGGCCAGGTAGCTTTTTTAATTGAGATCCCCCTAAATGTCAAGTTCTGTCAGGTTCCTATGGGTTCCTGCTTGGGGGAGGTGGGAAAGAGAAGAGATGGCCATACCAGTTCACTTGAGCTCCTCAAACGGGGCAGGGAAAGGATCGGGCAGGCCCTGGGGTTCAGAATACAGGTGCTGTCTGACACCAGTACCTCCTGCTCTGCCTGGGGTCTCTAGGGGGAGTGTGTCACAAGCTGAATTTCTCCCCAAACTATAGATTCCTATGAAGGTAGGGCAGCTACCAAGGGGCAGGAGAGGACCTCGGGTCTAACTGCTCTGTATCCAGACTCCGAATTAATCCCTTTGTCTTCACCTCCCTCTGGCCCTCCACAATACCTGCTGATCTCACATCCGGACCCTTTCCGGGGTTGCATAGGGCACACCATCTCATTTCTGACTAGTGTCTCTTTCTGAAGGCTTTCTGTCCCTTTCCTCGGTTACAGTTAACTTCGTTCTGCCAAGTCAGGCCCTCCTCCATGTACCGTCTCATGCACGTTGGTCTACTCTCCCATTCTCTCATAGGTTTATAACTTTGAATTCTTTCACTGTCATTTCAGTGGGGTTTCTTTGGGGTAGGAGGAGAAGGACAGATTGACATGTATACGTTCAATTCGCCACATTAATCAAAAGCCTCTTTAACTGCCCCCTCATTGGCTCCTTCTCATCAGCATTAAAATTATTTTAAATCTTATTTTTATTTTATTATTATTATTTTTTTTGCGGTACGCAGGCCTCTCACTGTCGTGGCCTCTCCCGTTGCGGAGCACAGGCTCCAGACGCACAGGCTCAGCGGCCATGGCCCATGGGTCCAGCCGCTCTGCGGCATGTGGGATCCTCCCGGACCGGGGCATGAACCCGTGTCCCCTGCATCGGCAGGCGGACTCTCAACCACAGCACCACCAGGAAAGCCCTTAACATATTTTTAAGTGGACGATACCTTACTGTTGACTATAACTCATCAGCATTGAAACAATCTCAAGTTTCTCCAACATTAAGGAAAATTAGGCTTTTTTTTTTTTAAACCGACTCTCTTTATTTACTTATTTTTTGGCCACACCCTGCAGCATGCAGGAATCTTAGTTCCCTCACCAGGGATTGAACCCAGGCCTTTGGCAGTGAGAGAGCAGAGTCCTAATCACTGGACTGTCAGGGAATCCTCTACTGCATTCTCTTTTCCTTCCAAGCCAAACTCCTTGAAATAGTTGCCCACACTCTCTCATCTCTACCTCAACATCCCCAAGTTCTTCGACCTTCTGCCACCTCCCTTCTAACCCCATCGTGGAAACGCTTCCTGTAAATATCCCCCTTAACAGATCCAATGACCACTGCCTGGTCCTCACCTTACTTGAATCTCAGTAATACTGTGTACTCACCCCTCAAAATATGCCATCCCTTCGAGTCTCTGACCTGGTACTCTCCTTACATCTTCTTACCTCTCTGCAATGGGATGCACACTCCTTAGCAGGGCTTGTATGGTACAGACTATGCTTTCCACGCCGGTCTCACCTCTTGCCACACCATATTCCAGTTCTGTGCTACAATGCACAGAACTTCTTTCAGTTCCTAGAGCAAGCCATGCCCTGTTTTTCTTCTGGTCTTTGTGCATCCTATTCACTTTTATTTGGCCAAATTTTGCAAATTCCCTATATCTGTGTTGAACGCCCCTCCTAGAGCACACTGTATTTCCACTACCAGCATGTTCATTGAAAAGTACTGCAATTGCCCACTTAATTGTCCAAGCTCCATGAAGACAAGACCCACAGCGATCTTTACCTTCTTCAAACCTGTATCATTAGAACTTCTACGATGGCTAGTGCATGGGAGGCATCCAATAAATGTCAGTTAAGCGAATGAATAAAGACACAATCAAGAAAGGGGGAGAATCAAATACTTACAGAAAGACAGCAGAGCAAATGAATCTGGTCTACAGAAAAAGACTTGACACTATAACCTAAGTTCTTTTGGTTGCCTATTTCTATCTTCTTAACAGTGTATCTAACAAATGGTCACCATTTTTTGCATAAAAATAACCAAATGCGTAGTCAGAATATCAGAGCATCAATACACCATCTCCACAGGCTTAGAGAAGGCCAACTGTCTAAATGTTTCAGTATATTTAAAATCTCTATCTAGGTACATCACTGGGTTTTGAAGGGCTGTGGGAATGACAACGTTTTATTCTGGTAGTTACGGTATAATTTAGGTCACACACTAACATAGGTCTTTTAAAGACAGAAACATTTCTGAAAAAGAGGCAGATTAGCTCGGTTGCGAGAATAACCCATTAGGCTGCTCAAACAGAGGAAAAACAAAACCCAGCTCGAGCAAAACTGGATTTCTAGCTTTTGATTGTCATTTAGTGAATGTAAGCCAAGCTCTCAATGCGCCAATGTCCCAAACGACTTCACCGTCATGTTGATATGCCTATCACTGGGCAAGTATCTTCTTTGGGGGCATAACAAGATGTCTTCAAAGCATGTTGACATTTAGTTATTTTGAATTGTCTCTAATATTTGACCACAGTTAGCCACAAGTAAAGAGCCTATCTATAGAAAACATGTCTATCTGCAAATAGATGTTTTCAATGTGAACTATAATAAATACCTTGCTAGATACTATATTCCCAGCTGGAGAAACCTAGAAAGAACTCAGCAGTTGTGTCTAGTCTCTTGATAATGAACCAACCACCATGTGGAAAAAGAATGTTTTGAGCTCAGAAGGAAGAAAGAAGAGGTGTTGTGATGAATTGCTTTCCATTCACTTGTCTAAATAGATATTACTTTATTTCTACTATAGCTGAGTCTCTGCCCCAAAAAGAATTCATACATTTATAACTGGAAAATTGTCTCTTCTCAAATAAAAACAATCTCTCCATCAATAGATACTCTAGGGCAGAGGGAGGGAGGAGGGAAGGGACAGACACTCTTATACTTGTCTTCTCCCAGAAAGACCCAACAGCAAGTCAAAGGTGACCCTAGGCATGGTTTACAGGAATAGGAGTCCTCCATGACAAAAAGCACAAGTAAGGAAAAAGTTCCAAGACAGAGACACTGCCCTAGTATAACCGAAACGTTGGGTACAGCAGGTACTTTGGAGGCACTGCCCATGACCTTCCACGGCAGTGACTCTGGGAAAAGAAAACCTCTGCCTCTGCACACCCGCCAGTGTGCAGTTCAACCAGTTTTCACTTGTATTTAAATGTTAGAAAGTGTGGAACTCACCCAGGAAACCTCTCCCTGCCCGCATCACCACCACTTACACATTCCCTGCAAGGAGGGCAGGAAACCCCACACCCAGTTGATACTATGTGTCCCGGACAGACTATGAGCCATGTATTAGCCCAAATATTCACATTGTTCCTTCCATCCTTTCCTTCAAAACTTCATCCACCTATGTGAAAATATATGTGAAAAATCTTGCTGATGAGTTAGTACACTAGACCCAGTCACTGCCAGTTTCAGTGAGAATGAATAGATAAATGAGTACTTCACTCATACTGTGGTTGACTTTCTTCTCCATTACTGACCAGTTCTTAATTTTCTAAAACCACAATCATTATTGACCTTATACCGTAATATCACGTGACATATACTGCTTCCTTTGACGAGACTCCCCCGCCTCTCCCTCCTCCATGCATCTGCCTGACTCCCGCCTGCCTTCTCAGCTAGCTCAGAAGGTTGTTGCTCTTCCAACAACCCCTCCTTAGCCAACCCTATCTCTTCCCCAATTTCTCACAACAGTCTTTCTCTTACTGAGTTCAGTAAGTCCCTGAGTGGGGTTCCAAAACCATACTCCGCATATGACCTCCACAGGAGCAGTGACACAGTACTCTGTGCGTAAGACACATCTCCCCAGCTAGTCTCTGAACTCCTCAAAGGCACGGTTTGTCACTCATCTTTCTGTTTCAGTTCATAGCACAGACCGGACAGCCTGATACTGAGTAAACAATCTAAACTGTGTGTGAGATGAATACACGGATGACGTTTAGACTTAGAAACAGAACTACAGAGATGAGTCTTTGGAAAACATTTAGTCCAACCCACTTCATGCAAAGCTCCCTAAACAAGTATTTCCTAAGAGTTATGTTCGATAAAACATGAACATCGTGTAACGAAAACAGAATACAATAAAAACCTTACCGGCAAAGTTCCAGGCAGAGATGCATCAAAAAAAGATACCAAAGAATTGGGAGGTGCTGCAAAGTCAACTTGAGATCCAGAGAAGAGTTTGGAGTTGGAGGCAATCTGGGCATGAATCTCCAAACCTACCACAGCTGCCCATTCACGTTCACTAAATAGGAAGACAAAATGGTTAAGAAGTTCTTAGATCCGTCACCATGCATGAATTTCTAAGAGCTGAAACCACAAATGTTAATTTTCTATTTGTGTTTTTAACTTATTAAAATTTTATATCCTACTTTAAAAAAGGTGTCATACTGTATTGGTGACTAAATCAAAAGCAATACAACATGAACACCTACAAGGCCGGCAAAGCAAAATTCATTTACAACATGGCATAAGGAGAGTTCATTGTGCAAACAAGAAGGTAACAGAAAAGAACAATTTGGCATCTGAAAACAATTTAGAAATGGGTATCAGGTGGTGACTGCTTGGCTGACTAATGAAAAGCAGCATTTTCTAAATTAACTGTGCTTTGTCAATTAGTCGGTCAGCAAATGAAGAAAGCTGATCTTGTGAACGTTTTAAGAATTAACATAAACATCAGGATTTTACTAGAGAAATAATGGTAAATAGTTGCACATCTCATTATGAAAAAGGAAGGGAAATTCTCAGTCATGTTTGGAATTCATTTTCTAACAATGGTTTGCAAGTAAAGTAACCAGAGTGACAGATATAATAGATCACCACTAAATGACACCCTTCCTGGGAATTTTGTGCAAAGGGAAACATTAAACCATTGCAAGTGGCTTTTTTTTTTTTTTTCCTGGTTCCCCAGATCACTTTAAATTCCAAAGATCTAGTGTCAGGTTCCTTTGCTTGTTTTATACTTGACTGCTACCAAACCTAAGAAGCTGCAATAATGCAACCTAAATGCTACAATAATCTCTTATCTGGCCACTCCTACTCTATTGGGTCTGTATGAACATTCCATAGAGGTCTCTCCAGGTTCTTATAAGTGTGCTTATTCCATGGGTTATTATTAAACCCATGTATCCTGGGCAAACTAAAGATCACCTGGTGTTCACCTACTCTCTCCATAGTCTGCCTGTTCCTATCCTGCTCTTCCCCCAAGCAATTTTCTGTATTATCGAAATTTTTGTTTACATGTATTTGGTTTTGTTTCAGTCATTTCAACACATGAAGTTCTACATCTGTAGTACTGATGAATTCCTTCTTTTTAAAGTTGGGAAGCACAACCTGTAATTGAGAGGAATTAAACGAAGAACTTATCAGAAATTTGCATTCACTAAAACCTTATTCAATGTATTTTTGCAGTTTCATTACATGAGAGAAAAAAATACTTTACATTCACAGTGAGACAACCTAATTTATGAAAGGAACAGAAACAGTGTTTCTGGACATTTTCCCTCTGTTCCTCCAACAGAAAAGCAAAAATAATGGCAACCTGACTATCTCAAAAGAAAAACTGAATATTAGACACATGCCTTATGTTTCTGTACTTAAAAATAAACTATTTAGGTCTCATATAGTGAAATATAAACAGCTGTTCAGTGGATATTAAGCAAAATAAACAACACTTTCTACATAACCAGAGGGAAGATCTCTTGTCATTGACTGCATTCTCCTAGGTCTAGACACACATGTTCAAAATGAAACGCCTCCACAGATAGGTGGTGTTTTCTGACTAATAATTTACAACACTGCTGACTCGTAATAGCTCTAAATAAATGTAAGGTAAATAAGATTCGTCTTCTACTGTCACCGACCCCACTACTGGTGCTATTAGTTAAGGTAACTGAATCCACTCTTCTGTCTGTGCAGCTTTCGAGTCAGGAAAACACGTGCTATTTTACACTCGCAAACTACCCAAATATGCCTGTCTACCTGAAGACAGCGGTTTACGTGTGGGGACGGGGCTGATAGAGGGCCAGTTTCGTGCTTTCATTTAGGTTCCAGAGCTGCAACTTATAGCCCAGCACCTCCCGCCCACCAAAACGTCTAGATTGAAGGCTGGGCTGTAGTGGCCATTCTCTCTCCAGTCCCCCAATTCCACCTCACGCTTAAGCGGGGAGTAATGGTACGAAATAATATACCCTTTCCTCGGTTTCTGGGCCGTGATGAGGGGCTGCTGAGCCACTGAGCTCTGTCCCCTCTTCCCGCTGGACGTGGACCCAGTTGGAACCCCTCTTCCGTGGCGAGAAACGCCGCCAATCCCGGTGAAAACCCAACGCCTTCCAGGACAGCACCAGCGCAGGACGGGCGTCGCCATTGCCTCTCCAGAGTCCTGGTCAGGTGATACAGCATCCCTCTGCCGCAAGGCTCTCTGGGAAGCGTAGTTCTGGAAAGAGATAAACTGTTCTAGGCTCGGACCGGAAGACTACTGTTCCCAGGGGGCACTGCGACTCGAAGACTTCCGGAACCGGGAAGGGAGGGGAGAGGAGGGAATGAGAAATAGGGGAGAGGGTGGGAGGGCTTCTGTGTCGGAAGGTGTGACTCCTCCTAGCGGGGAGCTGGAGAGCTTTGTAGGCGTGAGCACGTGTGTGAGTTTGAGAGAGAGCAGGTGGTGCCAGAGATCCAAAGCGGAGAAACCTGGCCAGGATTTTATAGCCCAGTTAACCTTTCGAGCTGAAGTAAATGACCTTGACATCTCCGCGAAGGCTTCGTGAACCCCAAACCCACTCAGTAAATTTTTTGTTTCCTTTTCCACTTCACACACCAATTTGTGCATTAATGCAACAAATACCTATTTGCATGCCAACTATATACCAGACACAGTTCTTAGGCACTGGGGATTCAGCAATGAGCAAGGCAGTTATGGCCGTTCTGCTCATGGAGCTTACGTTAGTGGTAGACGAGACGTACCGAAAAGTTAACGAAAATGGGATGCTTTCACATAGATAATAAGGACTATATTTCAGCAGAGGTGCTTGGAGACAAACAGACCTAGATTGAAACTTCAGGAACATTTTAACTGATTCTTTTTGATCCTGGCCAGTATTTGAAACACTTTCCTTACCTACGAGGAATTGATAGCAGCTACCATCATCCCAGTGGACTTCTGTTTTCCTGCTTCAAAACTCATCCCCTCTTGAAACTCCCACTGATTTCTTGTATTTGAACACACAATTTAGAATAGCCATTCAACCATTCTCTATTAGATCACCCTATTTTACAACTCCGCATAGTGCTTATGACTATCTAATGTCTATATCCTGTCTCCACTAGCTCCTTGAGAATGGGGAATTGGTCTGCCTTATTCAACACAGTACTACCAGAATACAGAGTAGGCCCCTCAAAAATATTTGTTGAATGAAGTAGCGCAGTGTGAAGAATGCATTTGACAAGGGATGGAGTGGATGCCCTTTGGAGTACTAGTTGTGTAGGAAGGAGATGATGAAATAGTGTGGTGGTTGAGGCAGAGAGAAATCGACCTCTGTGAGATAGATTAAGGGAGATAGATTAAGGAGGTGAGATTGAAGGACTTAGTGATGGATTGGATATGATGGTGGAAGACTAGGTGGGGGTCAAGTAACTCCTGAATTTCTGGCTTGTACAACTGAATAGCCGATGAAGTTATTCACTGAGATAAGGAAACTAGAAAAGAAACTGGTTTGCAGGAAAATATGACTTTGGTTGCCTTGGAGACATACAAGAGGAGAAGTCAAATAAGCATCATTGATGCCTAACTGCGTATGGTATGGAGCAGGGGGAAAAGCTGCATACTTTATATATTTCACACTGATAGATTTGCAGTTATTGATCAATAACCTGTTGATCGGGACTACAGGGGAGAGGAGCATCCTGTATCTTGGAAGTGAGCATGGGCATTCTTTAACCAAAAGGACAAGGAGATCCTTGCTACCTTCCCACTGATAACCAGCCTACTTAGGAGGCAATTCACTCCCTAGCATGAAGGGTTTGAAGGTGTTTGGAAATCACTGTAAGAGAGAGCAGCACACCTCATGAAAATCCTTATTTATGGGCAAAATGTGCTATAATGGAAACTCATCTTTGTTTATGAGGTAGTATCATGTAGTAATAGCATATCCCACCCCACCACTAGAGGGAGAGAAAATCCTATGCATGGAAGTGTATTTGATTTCTTTAACAAATGGACACCTTCCAGCTCGACGCATATGACGTAGTCCTTTAAAAATCCTGCAGGACCTAATGTCTCCCTTCTCCCCCAAGATTATCTGTCATTTCCGGAAATGCCCGTTGGTCTCCTCGTGCTTGGTCTAGTGTCTAGGGGTGCATTGTTTTCCCTTCTGCCTAGTCAGGGGCTCCCACCAAACCCCCTACCACGGAACCGTTTCTCTTGCCTTCCTCCTGCATGCCAACTCTGATATCTATCAGAATTCTTACTGACAGCTCTCTAGCTGAGAGAGTTATTTTGGTTTCACCGAAAAGGTGGCTGTCATCTGGAAGACACAGAGATTTTCATTTTCAAGAAGCTCAGGAAGTGGCAGGACAGGGTTCCTAACAAAAACATTTTCTTAGGGAGAGTCTCTCAGCTCTTATTTTATTCACATAATTGACATAGGACAAATAAATTTAGAACAGGTTCCTAAAAAGATACGGAAGCCAGGACAGAATTTCGAGTTGTTACTTATAAACGGCAGTAGTTAGGAAGTATACCTAAAACAACATGCTTGGTTTTGTTTAGTATTCTTCAGAGAGTCTTTGAATATCAGAGTTGGAACAGACTGGCTTACCTCTGTATTTGACTCTAAATCCCCAGGTATCTGTATAAACATATTGATTTCTTAATACAAATAATTTTCCCCCCAAATCTAAGTGGTGTTTAATTGTAGTCACTTTCTTTCTCATCCTTTCACGGCTTTGAGATGGGCAAAATGATGTGTGGAAACACGGTATTCTAGGATTTATAACTTCTTCAGTATCACGAGTACAGTGTGAGGGAATGACACAAGTGGCTCTAAGTTTCCAGCTTTTAAAATGAAATAAACAGTTTTAATGGAAACATTAAAATTTCAAGTAAAACTAAAAGGAGATAGTTTCCACTCCTCATTTTAATAATGTATCCTGACAGTATATCTCAAAATCGATTTGTATACAATTTTGAATCTGAAAATTGTGTTAACTAACCTATTCTTTGATTAATGACTTTTGCTTTCTGGAAACAAAGGCAGCACTTTAACAACATCTAGCAGACTAATAAACATAATGTCCCTTGCAGTCTAACAGAGCTGGATGTAGAGGGCTATCTTAGTATTTTTTAACACAGTTGTGAGTTTAGTTCCTCTGTGCAACTGTTAGTTTCTATCTGTTCTATGGCTACAGCAGCTAGCCTGCTGCCTTGAATGTTACATCATGTGGGGAGGGAGGAAGGAAGGTCAGGATAAATTCTCTAAAAAAAAAGAAAAAAGTCCACTTCAGATGATGTACAGATGACAAAAACTGACAGCATCATTTTCAGGTAGGAAGAACATTGGCACTAGAGGAGAGCCTGTTTTTGAAAAAGCATTCTGAAAGCATAAAGTTCCTTTTTAGAAAAACCACCTTGTAGGACCCAGTTGAGTCTCATTAGGGGAAGAAAAAGGGCTTGGACCACATGCATACTGGGCAATCAGGAGAACAAGATTCATTTTCTTTTATTTTACAATTAAGTCTTTATTCTGGTAAAATACTGATGTGGAGGGAACAATTACTTTTTATGGAAGATTGCTCTGAGGCAAAGAAATCTATTAACTTTTTCTTCCTTCCAAAGCAGGGAAATAGAACACCCTGTCCAATGTCTTTGTAGAGATGAAGTGCTGTCTGGGGAAGATGGGGCCAGTGTATCGCTGCCGTGAGGCTTGCATGGTCCATGAACTGTCATCTCTCCACACCCTTTCTTCTTCTATATGGTTTCAAGGGATGGCTTGCTGTTTTCCCAGGCTTTTGCTTTTCTAGAAATCTGACTAATCCTGGAAGCAGTCAGGAATTATGTGTGGAAGCTCCACCTTTCCACATCCTCCTGACTCAGCTTCCTTGAAAGAAAATGCTCCTGAGTTGCAAGTATTGGCAGTAGAACATGTTCAACTCTGTGTGCCTGGAAGCTATGTGGTCAGATCTCTGCTATGCACTAAGAAGCTCTTTCTTTTGTGTTTTGGAATCGGGTATTTGGCCTTTAAAGTTACAGAGTTTGTACACACACACACAGCTAAGCGGTGTCTTTTTTCGGGATCTTGCACAGATAATGATCAGAGGCTTTTAGGTTTCAAAACATGATGTTTTTGGATGTCAGATGGTTCTCTTGATTTTAAGTCCAAAGATTATGAGGAGTACAATGGTACAGAACTATGCCACCAAGACGCATAAGCTTTGTTTTTTTTTTTTTTTTTTTGCGGTACACGGGCCTCTCACTGTTGTGGCCTCTCCCGTTGCGGAGCGCAGGCTCAGCAGCCATGGCTCACGGGCCCAGCCACTCCGCGGCATGTGGGATCTTCCCGGACCGGGGCACGAACCCGCGTCCCCTGCATCGGCAGGCGGACTCTCAACCACTGTGCCACCAGGGAAGCCCAAGACGCATAAGCTTTGATGACACTTTTCCCTCATTGGGTGAACCCCTACTTGATAATTGAAGGGAAGATATATCAGAGTCCACCAGGGTGCTACAGAAGAGAACAGATAGGATCATCTTGCACATCCTGCCAGGTAATCGGTGTCATTACCTGTGAGTATCTGAACTGGGATCTCTGTATCTAGGCTGCCCTTGAACCAAGAATGGATGGGCTGCACAAAGCAATAAAGGCTGAAATCTTGTTGGCGGCAGAGCCTTAAGGGCTCCCCACAGTTCAACGTATGGCTGTTGAGGGGAAATTTAGTACTCCACGAAGAGGTGCCAGATTGAATTAAAATCAAGCAGCTTAATTCAAATACATTAGCACCCAAATGATACAACTACTGAGATAAATGCAAAGAGAGAGACAGCAAAAAAATTCCCAGCGATTCATGAATACTAATTAGGAAGGGAAAGACCAGCACGGACATTATTCATGTCTCCTTGGAGTCCGACTCTAGATTCTATTCTTATCAAAGAATAAGATTTGATAGCTTGACTCGAAAATGATTTCAAGTTGATGTTGATTCTACACTTAGACCAGCTTTCCTGCTAAAAGGCATTTTCACCCCTTTCTCATGTAGTAGTAATGAAAAGAAATGATGTTAAGAATAGGACTGGTTACTGTGTTTTTCAAAAGACAAGGGAAAGTAAGATTATGTAAAATGCCACCCTAGCAAATAACAAGGGCCCATCTAGCCTAATATTCTCTCTGTGTTCATTCTCTAGAGCTGTTATCTTTATTTTGGCTGCCATAATATGTTGGTAACGTTTCTCTGGGAAACATTTTGCCGTGATTCGGAGCCCATGATTTTTAAAATTTTATATAGATTTATTAATTAAATTCATTACCTTCTACTTGCCACACTGAAACTCACACAATCTTATGAAATCTTCTCACAATTTATGAGGGTTGGTTTGACACTGCACAATCTCTCAGAGTTTAGTGTCCAGAGCAGATGTCAAAATGAAGAATCTTGAGTTTAGGAAAGAAAATAATTCGTCTTGCTTAGTTCTCTAGACCAGCAACCATTTTAGGTGCCCGGGACCTTTCTCTTGGGATCTATGGCAAGAGGACATTAGTGACCGTATAACAACCTCTCTTATAGCAATTCTGTTTACTGGAATAGTAGCTCACTTCCCCAAGGAAGACCAACAATATTTTGCTGTTGGCCTACATTGTTTATTATCTCTTTCTGGAAACTCCAACTAGACTTATCCTTACGCCCTTCTGTTCTCTTTGCCCAACGGAGATCTAAGGTGTTACTTATTTCTTTTCTTTTTTTTTTTTTTTGAGGCAAGGAATACGACTTTATTGGGAAAGCCGGCAGACCGAGAAGATGGCAGACTAGTGTCTCTGAAAAATCATCTTCTGTGTCACTTATTTCAAAGTGATAATATCCCTTTGCATCGGTTCTATTGTGTAATAGAGCACATGAACTGTGCTTCTCACTGTGTAAGTTAGTAGCTGTTGTCCATGGAGTTGAAAAGTCAAACTGAGTACGTATTTTTTGTTGGATTTCTATGGCATCATTGAATCAAATGTTGTGTTTGTGCTTTCTTCTTTCAAAAAATGCTGCCATTTATTTTCCATTGGCAAGAAACGAGATTGGAAGTAGTAATCTTCCCTCTGTCTGAAATGTAATGTGTCAAGACAGGCCAAATTATGGGAAATCGATTTGTTTCTCTTACAGGAGTCACATATCCGAGGTCCTGTCCTGTCTCTGGTGACTATGGCTAAAGTCTGCTCCTCTCCAAAGGACTTCTTAGGAGAAAATCCTCAAAGATTGTTCTTCTAGAGCAAAACCCAGACAAGACTTAGGCATTTACTCTTTGTTAATTAAGATAGTGGCAGAAATAATCACCTCGCTTTCTATACTTTTAAATCCCATACTCTTGAAAGAGCAGTTAACATTTACTTTCTGAGGCCTAAAATTTCCAAATACTACAACTTCTATATCATACTATCTATGCCTTTTGACATAAGAAAAAGGCTATAATATTTCCCAGGCATGTGGTTTCACCTAACTCTCCTCTATGTCAAGAACTCTTCTCTGTTATCCCTGATATAGAGTCAACTACAAGTTCAATTGGAAAAATATATTTAGGTCAAAAGTTTTCATTATTTCATAATGTTATTTTTTTCACAGAATTGCAGTTGAACATGCCTTTCTGCCAAGATGAACACTGCCTCAAAATTTTCCTTGCTTTTCTCTTGTATGTTTTTAAGGCAAGGGCTTCTGTTTCAAAGATTCATTTTGGTGTCAGACAGCTTCTTATATTACACCTAGGGAAACCAAAGAGATCTAAAAACAGGATCACCAAATATATATATTTAAAGGTAAACAATATTAGTTGCTGATTTCAGAATATTAGTGATCCCATTTTTCCTGCTGTAGAACAGGGCAGCCACACTCAATGGAGTCTTCAAGTTAACATTGCTGTGCACTTAAAGCACAGGTGTAAGAATTGTTTTAAAGACTTGTTAAGCAACATAAAACTTGTAGTAAGCCAAGTTATAACCGCTGTGTTATCTAGGGCCTATAATTAATTTTTAAAAATCAAAATGCTTTAAAAAGTAGCCTTGTGTACTGAATTCCAGCGTGGGACTGCTTTTTGTAGAGCCATTCCTGTAAAATGCAAATTTATTTATAGATTGTAAGTGACTCAAAGATGTTACAATATAAAAGGAAGCAACACTCTAGAGCTTTCATTCAGGGCTGTTTGGGGCTCTCTTAGAATGCTCAATTCACTCAGTGGATTGCTTTTAATTTTCAGAAGCAAAAGGAATTTCATAAATTAAAATTGTTGGCCAGATGGAATTTTCTGATTAATTTTTTAGTGTTTGCTGTTAAACAGAATAATGAAAGGAAGAGTTCTGAGAGTTAACCCCATTAACATTTCATAAAATTTATTGCTCTAGTTATGGCTTACCCTTCATTTTTATGGTTTCCACCCACCATCTTCCTGGACAACTTGCTTACCTTGAAAAACAGAGCATGGCCAAATTACCTCCGCCCTTCCTTCGTTCCTTTCTTTTCTTCTTCACTCAACTTCTTTCTCCTGTTTGTAGTCCATCTATGCATTGAGTCCTTACTAGGCTACAGGCACCATTCCAGGGCTTACTTTGTCCTATTCTTCATGGATCTTGGTAGAAAGAATTTTTTTTTCAGATTCTTTTCCATTATAGTTTATTATAAGATACTGAATATAGTTCCCTGTGCTATACAGTAGGTTCTTGTTGCCAAGAACTGGTAATTTGTTTTCTATGTCTGTGAGTCTGTTTCTATTTTGTAAATAAGTGTGTACTTGATTTTATTTGTGTCTTTTTTTAGGTTGCATATGTAAGTGATATCATATGGTATCTGTCTTTCTCTGTCTGACTTACTTCACTTAGCATGATAATCTCTAGGTCCATCCATGTTGTTGCCACTGGCATTATTTCATTCTTTTTTATGGCTGAGTAATATTCCATTGTGTGTGTGTGTGTGTGTGTGTGTGTGTGTGTGTGTGTGTGTACTCACACATATAGCACGTATGTATATATATATATATCACGTCTTCTTTATCCATTCATCTGTCGATGGACATTTAGGTTGCTTCCATGTCTTGGCTATTGTAAATAGTGCTGCTGTGAACATTGAGGTGCATGTATCTTTGGAAGAAAGAATATTTTTTTAACAGTTTGTAATAGTAAGGGACTGCTGCTAGTACAGTGTCACTCTTGTACAAGGGACTCTTACTTCCATCTGTAGTCATAGACTAGCTTACAGTTTTATAAAAACCAGTCTTTGTGATATTGAAAGCAAAGATGGACATTCTCCATATATTTTCTTTACTTACATTTTTTTCCAGCTTTATTGAGGTATAATTGACAAATAAACTGATAAGATATTTAAAGTGTACAACATGATGATTTGGTATACAGATACATTGTCAAGGGATTCTCACAATTGAGTTGATTAACACATGTATCACCTCACATATTTATCTTTTTTTGGAGGGGTGAGAACATTTAAGTTTTACACTCTTAGCAAATTTGAATTATATAATACAGTGTTATCAACTACAGTTTCCAGGCTATACATTAAATCCTCAAATTTTATTCATCTTACAGCTGAAAGTTTATACCCTTTTTCCAACTTCTATTTCCTCCACCCCACAGCCCCTGGTAACCACTACTCTACTCTCCGTTTCTATGAGTTCAACAATTTTTTTTTTTTTTTTTTTTTTTTAGATTTCACATATAAGTGATACCACGCAGTATTTGTCTTTCTCTGTCTGGCTTATTTCACTTAGCATAGTGCCCTTCAGTTTCATCCATATTGTCACAAATGACAGGATTTCCTTCTTTTTAAAGGCTGAATAATATTCCATCTATTATTATTCATATATTAAACATCTCTCTCTCCATATATATACAGTCAGGTTGCTTCTGTGCCTTCGCTACTGTGTGCTACAATAAACATAGTACAGATATCTTTTCAAGCAATTTGTTTTCCTTTGGATGTATACCCAGAAGTGGAATTACTGGATCATATGGTAGTTCTATTTTTTCCTTGAGGAGCCTCTGCTTTCCTACAGCAGTTGGATGTTCCCATTAGCACCCAAGATAAATATATTCATTTGGATATGTGTGTACTGCAGAAACAAATTTTCAAAAAGAGAATCTGTCTCACTAGACTGAGATTTTTGAGTACAAGGACCATATCTTTCATGTTTCATGTCCTTTTAGTTCTCAGAACTATGCTAGCTGGCCACGATCTACCCACTGATCCTGGAAATCATTTCCCCTTCCCCACCTACACCATCCATGTGACTATGTTCAGGACTGCCAAGCTGAGCTAGGACTCCACGCCATGGTTGGCTGCATAATTGATGGAGTCCAGTGCAAAATTAAAATGCAGAATCCATTGTTCAGACATTACTAAAAATTTCTAGGTGGCAACATCAGAGCCTTGAGCCAAGCATGAGATCCTTCTAAGCACAGGTCCCTATACCACTGTACAGGTTGCATGCCCACGAAGCCAGTCCTATTGTGTGCGCATGTACACACAGAGCATGGTTTCTTGGGTCCTGGAGCAAGGGAATATCTGATTCAAGTAAGACCAATCAGAGCCCTTTCCTGGTTTATGTTTTTGGACCAGAATTAAGAAAACAATTTGTCCCACTTGTGTAAAACCAAAGACCTATCAGCAGTCTAGTTTCCAGCCATGAAAAGAAAGCCATCAACATGCTGAACACACATCCCTCCACTCTGCCTCAGACGTGTGCGGGGGAACTTAGTTTGTACACGCCCAAACATCAGCTAAGGTCCTGATAGCCTGCTAGCGGTCCCTGCACCCCTGCGACGTACTATCCACTAGCCTTGAGCACTAGGAGGCTGGATCAGATGACCTCTTGAGCCATTTCAAGATCTGTAATTCTCTGGATCTATCATCAGATTCTATAAGACTGACTTCATGTATAACCATGATGAGTAGGAATACAGAAAAGTTCGTGATCACTCGTTTTTCTCAGCCAAGGTTCATAGAACAGTCATTTGCTTAGATCTTGATAGTGTAGTGACCACTGAGATTAAAAAAACAAACAAACAAACAAAACCAACCCATCCTTTTTAGGCTGGCCATCAGCCAAGGCAGTTTTTTAGCAAGGTGACTCTGAGTGCTTCCGTGGGGGCAAACCACGAAGCAAAGAAGACCTCATACCTCAGAGAACATCTGTCTCTCCACAGTTTCATTCTCTTTCTCCTGTTGCCAGTAGTACAACTCCAAAAAGTTTTCTCAGAGGGGATTCACAAAACCCTAGTAAATGAATAAAGATTGTCTCCTGGCAGACTTCTTAACTGGCTTTCTTCTGGGAGCCAGTTTTAAGGGGCAGCTTTTGGGGCAGGCATGGTCATTCTCCATGGACTGAGGTTGAGCTTTGGTATTTTCTGAGTTTTTTCTATCACCACATTAGCCTTATCAAGGAAAGAAACAAGGACCAGGATTAAATGAAGGTCATACATGAAGTTTAAATTGAATAAGTGGTTATTTCCCAAACACATACAGAAACTTAGGGGAAAGTTAGCTGGATTTATTGTGCTCTCTCAACTATTTTAAAATAAAAATGTATATAGATTGAAATCTGTTCCAGTGAGAAATAAGTAATTCCTTAAATATACCTGATATGTAGGGTCCTAGATTCATAATAGCTTGTTACAGAATAATATTTAAGCAAGTTTTCATTCCTAGGAAGACTTTTTTGTTTATGTCACCTCTCTGTAAGTTCATAGCTGAAGATGCCGGCTCCCATCATGGCGAAAACTCATGTTTTCACAGTGTGTACTAAGATCTACTAGAGCTCTTTTTTCCTAATCATGGCTGGGTTATTACTCAGAGCCCTGCTTCTGTGCACTGCCTCAGAGGTGAGAAATTGATATGTGGCATAATGATGACTTGGTCTTACATTAAGATTGTTGGTTCTTTCAATTGAATACAATTGAGATTTTTATCTCCTAAGTAACAACAGACTAAAGCTTAAGTGAGAGCCATAGGTCTTGAAGTGAACCCAAGCCGGCAAAGACCATCCCTAAGGGAAGGCTCCTCTACAAATGTCCAGAAGATTATGTCCATATGTCTTTCTGGAACTTTTGCCAGGATCGTCCGTCACAGGATCAAAATTACTTCTTCGTGGCCATTATGCGGTGTCACATCTTACAGAGCCAAAGGAATAAATTCCAGACAGGCAGAACACACATCCCTTCAGCCTCTCTGAGGCAGGCTATCAACTCCACAGCATTAATGCACAAATCAAAAGGACAGCCAAAGCCTTAAGAATTTTCCTACGAACCTCTTCCTCACTGTCTGCCTTCCTAACGCAGTGGAGTGAAAAACCTACAGCCAGACCTTTGCTCTCCACGCTGCCTTCTCCCATGCAGGGCTCCAGTAGAAAAATAGGATAAGAAATGTAACAGGAATAGAGGAAAGAGACTTTGTCAGGCAGAGAAGGAGAGAGAAGTCATATAGTGAAGAACTCTCTAGTAAAGGACCTACCACAAAAATTCTGACTGGTGCTGCCTGGCCTTTAACTGGCGAGAGAACCATTCTCCAAATGCCACGCCTCCACCTTCTCAAGTCTCTCTTTCCCTTCCTCCCTGTGGTCTGTCCTCCACAGCCGAATGTTTCTGAGTGTTTTCACTCTTAGAAACAGTATGATTCCTGTCAAACCACAGCTTAAACTTTTCAGAAAAGCTCTTGAGCTTTCATTTCTGTAACCAAGATCAGCGATCTGTCATGTACAGTGGCCTTTCCAACTGACTGCTAGGAATCTCCACCTGGATGCCCTGCCAGTACCTAGAAATCAACACGTCCACAATCTCAGCATCTTTCCACCTGAATGTAATGTTCCATCCCTGGACTTTTTTTTTTTTTTTTTCTGTTAATGAGAAACCACCTTCTCAGTTATTCTGGCTACAAGCATTGAAATTATAAGTGAATCTTGCCTCTCTTAACCGTCATGGGCATTGGGTGATCACCAGGTTTCCGGCATGGGTGACCCGGTAGAGATGATGCCTCCACAGTAACATGAGTGGATGTAGGGGGTGGATACCAAGTGCAGTTTTGGACATACTGAGTTTGAGGTGTCAGTGAGACATCTCAGTGAATGCATGCAGGGCTACTGAAAATACCAGTGTGAACACCAAGAAATCTAGACTAGAAATATAAATTGGGAGTCATAAGAAGATAAGTGGGGGTTAAGACCATGAGAGTGCTGGAGTTATCTGGGGTGGGGGGCATATAGTGTGATTTAAAAGTTTATAAAACATATATATATTCCTCACATTCTACTCTCCCCTTTCAGGGCAGTGTGATAACCAGATGTCACCCTGCATGTGCAAAAGAGTTTTTGCATTGTAGAAGAGGAACTCCAAAATTATGAATCTGGGAACCAATCACGAAGATTTTCTCATACATTTTCCTTTTGGACATTTTTATAGTATTTGATTTTACATTTAGTTCTATGATATATTTTGAGTTAGTTTTTGTGTAGTGTAAGGTATGGATCAAAGTTCTTTTTTTTTTCTTTTTCTCTCTTTTTTTTTTTTACATCTTTATTGGAGTATAATTGCTTTACAATGGTGTGTTAGTTTCTGCTTTATAACAAATAGAATCAGTTATACATATACATATGTTCCCATATCTCTTCCCTCCTGTGTCTCCCTTTTTCTCTTTTTTTAATGGATATTCATTGTTCTGGCACCATTTGTGGAAAAGACTATCATTTCTCTACTGAATTGCCTTTGTACCACTGTAAAAAAAATTAGTTGTTCATGTATATTTGGATCTATTTCTGGACTCTCTATTTTCTTCTATTGATTTATATGGTTATCTTTATACCTGTATGACACTGTGTTGATTATTATAGCTTTATAATAAATCTTGAAATTGGTTAGTGTTAGTTCTCCAACTTTGTTCCTTTTCAAAGTTCTTTTGACTATTCTAGTCCTTTGTATTTCCATATAAATTTTAGAATCCGTTTCTCAATCTCTACAAAAAAAGTTGCTGGGACTTTGAGATTGCACTGAATCTGTAGATTAAGTTGGGGAGAGCTGACATTTAACAATATTGAGTCTTGTGTAATTCATTTAGTTCTTCTTTAATTTCTCTCAGCAATGTTTCATAGTTTTCAGTGTATATGTCTGGCATAATTTTGTCAGATTTATCCTTAAGTATATTATATTTGGTGCTATTATAGATGGTACTGTTTTAAAATTTTAATTTCTTTTTTAAATGTAAATATTTCCACTGTTTAATTGAAGTGTAATTGACTTACAATACTATATTAGTTTCATGTGTCTAAAATAGTGATTCAATATTTTTGTATATTACAAAATGATCACCATAATAAGTCAAATTACCATCCGTCACCATACAAAATTATTACAATGTTATTGATTATATTCCCTATGCTGTACATTACATTCCTGTGACTTATGTATCTTGTAAATGGAAATTTGTACCTCTTAATCTCCCTCACCTATTTGCCTCATCCTCCTACTCCCCTCCACACTGGCAACAACAAGTTTGTTCTCTGTATCTAGGAGTCTGTTTCTGTTTTGTTGTTTGTTTTGTTTTTTAGATTCCACACATATAAATAAAATCACATGGTGCTTGTCTTTCTTTGCTTTACTTATTTCCTTATCCTTCTTTCTCAAGATTGCTTTGGCTATTCAGGGTTCTTTGCATTTTCATGCAAACTTTAGAATTGTTTGTTCTGGTTCTGTGAAAAATGCCTTTGGTATTTTGAAAGGGATTATATTAAATCTGTAGATTGCCTTGTGTTGTAGGGTCACTTTAACAATATTAATTCTTCCAATTCATGAGCATGGAATATCTTTCCACTTATTTGTATCACCTTCAGTTTCCTTCATCAATGTCTTATATTTTTCAGAGTACAAGCCTTTTACCTCTTTGGTTAGATTTGTTCCTAGGTATTTTATTCTTTGTGATACACTTGTAAATGAGATTGTTTTCTTAATTTCTCTTTTTGACTAGGTCATTATTAGTGTATGGAAATGCAACAGATTTCTGCATATTAATTTTGTATCCTGCAATTTTACTAGATTCATTTATTAGCTGTAACAGCTTTTTGGTGGCATCTTTAGGATTTCTATACATAGTACCATGTCAATTACAAACACTGACAGTTTTACTTCTTTCAAATTTGGTTGCCTTTTATTTCTTTTTCTTGTCTGATGGCTGTGGTTAGGGCTTGCAATACTATGTGTGAATAAAAGTGGCGAGAGTGGGCATCTTCATGTTGTTCCTAATCTTCGAGAAAATGCTTTCAGCTTTTCATCATTGAGTATGATGTTAGCTGAAGGTTTGTCATATATGGACTTTATTACATTGAGTTTTGTTTCCTCTATACCCGCTTTGTTGAGAGTTTTAAATTATAAATGGATGTGGAATTTTGTCCAAAGCTTTTTCTACATTTAATGATCATATGATTTTATTCTTCAATTGTTAACGTAGTATATCATGTTGATTGATTTGTAGATATTGAACCATCCTTGCACCTTTGGGATAAATCCCACTTGATCACAGTGTGTGATCCTTTTAGTGTATTGTTGAATTTGGTTTGCTAATATTTTTTTGAGAAGTTTTGCATCTATGGTCAGTGATACTGGCTTGTAATTTTCTTTTTTTTGTAATGTCTTTGTCTGGTTTTTATATCACTATGATGCTGGCCTTTTAGAATGAGTTTGGAAGCATTCCTTCCTCTGAAATTTTTTGGAATAGTTTGAGAAGCATAGGTGTTAACTCTTCTCTAAACGTTTAGTAGAATTTACCTGTGAGGCCATCTGGTCCTGGACTTTTTGTTTGTTGGGAGTTTTTAAAATTACTGATTCAAATTAAATGACTGATTATTGGTGTGTTCATATTTTCTATTTCTTCCTGGTTCAGACTTGGGAGATTGTATGTTTCTAGGAATTTGTCCATTTCTTCTAGGTTGCCCATTTTTGGGGCATATAATTGTTTGTAGTAATCTTTTATGATCTTTTGTATTTCTGTGGTGTTGGTTGTAACTTCTCCTTTTTAATTTCTGATTTTATTGATTTGGGCCCTCTCTCTTTTTTTTTCTTGATGAATCTGGCTAAAGGTTTATCAATTTTGTTTATCTTTTCAAAGTACAAGCTCTTAGTTTCATCTTTTCTATTTTTTTTACTCTCTATTCCATTTATTTGTGCTCTGATCTTTATGATTTCTTTCCTTTTATTACCTTTGGATTCTGTTTGTTCTTCTTTTTCTAGCTCCTTTAGGTTTGAGGTTAGGTTGTCTGAAAGTTTTCTTGTTTCCTGATGTAAACTTGTTTTGCTATAAACTTCCCTCTTAGAACTGCTTTAGCTGCATCCCATAGATTTTGGATCATTGTGTTTTCATTTCATTTGTCTCATGGTAGAATTCTTGGTTGACAATTGTTGGGTTTTTTTACCCCCTTTACTTTATAGGTATCATTCCAATGTCTTCTCACTTCCATTGTATCTGATAAGAAATCTGCTGTAATCTTTACTGCTCTTCTGTACCTAGCATGATTTTTCCCCCTCTGGCTGATTTTAAGATTTCCTTTTTATCACTGGATTTTAGCAATTTAATAAAATTTAATAAAATTTTTATTCTATTAAAGGATGCTATTTGTGATTTGTCTAGTTTCTTAGATCTGTGGATATATAGGTTTCTCCAGATATGGAAAATTTTCAGTCATTATTTCTTCAAATATTTCTTTCATCCATCTCTTCCTTCACCCCACCTCTTTTTCAGGAACTCCAATTTCATAGATATTAGGCTTCTTAAAGATATCCCACAGTTTACTGAGGGTCTTTTCAGTTTTTAAATTTCATTTTTCTCTGTGCATTTTTATTTAGATAGTTTATATTACTGTTATCTTCAAGTCAGAAATCTTTTTTTTTCTTTCTTTAATGTCTCATCTACCATAAATTCCATCCAGTGTATTTTTTATCTCAGACATGTCTTTAGCAATGAAGTCATTCATCACGTGGATATTCAGGGTCCTAAAGAACTTTTCCAAAGTGGGTACTTGGCAGTTCTTTTCTTTATGTATTTGCTGACCATCCATCCCTTTTTTCAATTTTAATTTTGACACAAGGTACACATACATAGTTTTATAAGCCAGATACATACTTAAAGCATATGGATTGCTTAGAATTAGATTCAGCTGCATTTAACAGAAACCTCCAAATGTTGGTGTCTTAAATATATAAGGCTTATTATTTATAGTACAAGCTGTTTAGTGCTAGATAGTCCAGGGCTAGTTTGGCAGTTCCTGATGTTATCAGGAACATAAGCTCCTTCTAGCTTTCTGCTTCTCTGTCCTTAGTCACAATAAGCTCCAGCCATTTTTATGTCTGCATTCCAGGAAGCAGAAAGGAAAAAAGGGAAAGATAAAAGTTATGTCATACCCAACAACATCTGCTTACATCTCAGTGGCCAGAATGAAGTCCATATTGCCACATCTAGTTGCAGAGGTACAGAGAAACCTGGTATTTTATCTTGGAATACTGCTCTCCTGAATAAAATTGGGATTCTATTACCAAGGAAAAAGAGAAGAATGGTAGACAACAACATTTCTGTCAGAATTGCTAAGAACTATATCCTCTCTGCCATCTTCTTTCTCATTCTGATTCTCATTTCTTAGAGGCAAATATTTTCAACTCTTTTTTCTGTTTCTCCTAATATTTACCTTCATTTTCAGACAAAAACAACAACATTGTGCTGCAAATTATTTTCTTGTTTTAAATAGTATCTATTTATTTTACTATTGAAAATGAAAAGTTTACCGCTCTTACACCCATATGCCTATACCACTCCCAGTTCCCTTCACCCATTCTTCCAATACAGTTATGTCATAATTTTATTCACTCAGTACTCAATGTTTATATTATTATGTTAATATGATTCAAAGCTGGGTTATGTAGTATATTGTAGTTACATATATTTTTAAATTTTTTAATGAATTATTTTTCCTTTGCTTAGTTTTGTATGTCCCTAATTTATTCCTAAGCTTTTAATTTAAGTGTAAATTGTATCTCAGGACAGCCAAATGTATATTTGTCTATCAATTTCATCTTTGTTTTAGAGGCATGTTCCTGGAACATTCTGTTTCCTCTTGTTCCAATCTGAGCTGGTTGCTCCCTGGTCCTGATACACAATTGTATTCCTGAATAATCCTATCATCATCCTGGGGATTCCATTCACTTTTTTAATATGTTGGACCTCTACTTCCTCATTCCCATCCGCTGTCTTCTTTCTTGCTTTATTTCCTTGTTTTGGTAAGGCACATTTTCTAGTAGCTTCTTGAGAAAGGACACATTGGCAGTAAATATTTTTGAGATACATATCTTACAGCATCTTTGTTCTAACCTCATACTTGATTGGTAATTTGGATGAGCTTAAAATTCAAATATAATTTTTAATAAATAATTTTCCTCAGAATTTTTTTCTTTTCCCCCTAGGCTTCTTGAAGCCATTGTTTTATTCTAGTTTTCAATACTACTGTTGAGAAGTGCTAGGCCATTTGCTTCTCAGTCTTTTTATGTCCCCTGTTTTTTTCTCTGGATGCTTTTTGGATCTTCTCTTTATTCCTAACGTTCTGAAATTTCATAACGTTATCTCTTTATGTGGGTCGTTTTTCATCTCTTGAGCTGGGCATTCCATTGACCATCTCAATCTGAAAATTTATGTCTTTCAGTTGTGGATAAAAATTTTGAATTATTTTTCTAGTAATCCCCCTCTGTTCTCTCTTCCCAGGGCTCCTACTCTTCAGATGTTGGGCCACCTAGATTGATCATCTTCTGTCTCAGTATGTTTGTTATTGTGGGTTTATGCTCTGTTTATGTATTTTCTGTCATTTTTATATAATTTCAAGAAGAAGAAATGGTAAATACAAGTGTCTAGTCCTCTGTATTTAACTAGAACCCTGTGATATCTTTTCAGATATTTTTATTGCAGGCAGGGGAGCTATTGCAGAAATCCATATGAGTCTCTCAGAGATGGGAGCGTATTTCCTTTTGTTGGTCTGATTCTCCCACCTATCGACCTTTGCTTTGGGATGTTTACACAAAGTAGAAACAAAGGCAAGTAAATGAAAGTAGAGCAGGACCAGGTGCAAGCCCCTTGGGCATGTTACTCTCTCTCTCTCTCTCTCTCTCTCTCTCTCTCTCTCTCTCGTAAGGTTTATTCATTCCAGAAATGGGGGACAATAATGCCTACCTTTTATGCTAGAGATGTTATGATGATCAAATGAGGGCATGTAAATGAACATTATTGGAAATATATATAGTGGTATATTAGTGTGAAAAATTAAGGCTCTCAGAAGGGAACACAGCACCTCCTAATGAACACTTAATTAAAATTTGTTGTTGCTATTTTGACCAGGGAAAACTAAATAAATCAGGAATAGAAAAAGCAAGACTCAGGTAAGGTAGTATTCAAGGTCAGTGGGAAGGAAGATCACAGAAGAAGCTCTGAGCAATGGATGGAGCATAGGCCTTTCAGACAGACAGACAGACAGGGTTCACACCCTGATTTCAGAACTTTTGGGGCCATCCATAGTATCTTTGTCTGAAAAATGAGGAAAAGAATGCCTACCTTGCAGTGTTGCTGTTTGAAACAGACTTACAGAGATAAAAGTAAATGTAAAGCCCCTGGCACTTAGCTGGCATTCAAAATATGGTAGCAATTTTCAGTGGTTAGGGGTTTGCTTGTTCTGGGGCCAGGTGTGTGTGCTCTGTCGCATCCTACCATTTATGAGTTGTGTGATTTGGGGCAAATTACTCAACCTCTCTGGGCCTGTTTGCCCATCTGTAAGATGGGATAGTAACAGTAGCCACCCTATAGGGTGGTTATGAATATTAAACAGGTTAGTCAATGGAAAGTGTCTAGAATGGTGCCCTGGCACATAATCACCACTCAATGAATATTAGCTACTCTATTGTTATTAGCTGCTAAACAACAAAGCAACTGTATCAACCCTGCATTGAGTCATCATTTGGAGCCATGTAATTTAATCTGAGTGCTAAAATAAATTTGCACATAATAAATAAATAGAGATGACTTGTCCTGGCACAAGGTGGCTCATTATCTAAAGGGCCTCCAGTTCTGTGTCCCTGGTCCCCTAGATCCTTAAGACAGGGGTGGATAGAGTGAGAACATTTGAAGACATTTTGATGTCAGGGCTCTGGGCCAAGTACTGATTCTGTCTTGAAAAGTAGAACACTGAAATTGGGAAACAACAAGGGGAAGAGGGCTGAATTATCTCCTAGTCAGTCTTCCTGACTTCACGGGCATCTGTGAATAGCTTCAGACATCATGGCCTTTCCATTTGATGCAAAAGTTGAGAACTTATAGAACTTACTGAACTTTGCCCTCCTGACTTTCAAATATTCCAAGACTAGTTGCTTACCTCAACCAGTGACTAGATTGGCTAAGCCACTCATCAGCCCCAGCTTTACCCCAGCTTGTCTTTGACTCTAAGCTGCCTCTGCCCTGGGACTGCCAGCTTCATGCTCTGACTTGGTTCTAAATTATAAGCATGGCAGCATTGCCCAAGTACTCAGTGAATATTGGTTGAATAAGTAATCACTGGTGGGTAATATAGTGAATATGTCCATGTTCATATATAGCACATATATGATACATGAAGGTAATATGTAGCTTATATTTTTAAGAGTAATATCTAGTGTTTGCTGCCTTCCCCAAGGCTCACGTACTTGCACTGTAGTGGTCCGGTGTTTGTGTCTCCTCTAAAAGACTGAACTTCTCCAAGGCAGGGAACTTCTTTTTCTCATCTATAATACCTGAGGAATGGATGAATGAATGAAACTATCCATTTAACAAATACTTGTTGAGCTCTGTGCAATGATCTGGAGATACAGCAGTGCCCAGGAGAGACGAGGTCTGTGATCTCATGGAGCTTACATTTTATAGGAGGAGACAACCCATAAATGAGTAAACGAACAAGGTAATTTCAGATAGTGAATGCGATGAACTCTTATAAATTCCATCAATGCACATTTCTTTGGCATGTTCTTATAAGGAAAATGTAGTGTGTAATTTGGCCCTGAGTGCCTTCTCTACAGATCTCTACAGAGAGAAGAAGTATAGGCTGCAAGGATTTATCTAAATTACCAAACTGTAATGATCTAGTCCTCCAAATTGAGACAAGCAGCAGCGTTGCTTAAGCGTTCAAGCTTGGCCTGCAATTTGCTAATCAGGGGTTGGAGGTGACATGCCATCAAACTACATAGGCTTTTAACTGATAGGTTTACAGAATGTTCAGCTGCAAAACTGTGCTCTTTAATTGGAAGTTTAAAGACACAAATCTCAGGTCATTTAAATAAAAATCTCAATATTCCTTCCACCTTCTCCCTCTTCTAAAAATTGAAGAAAAATGTCTCTATGAGAAATAATCTGATATAGGTCTGTAACTCCCAATGAAGAAAAATGGATTGTTATTGACAACTAAGTCCTTATCCATAGCACTTTTTTTTTTTTTTTTTGCGGTACGCGGGCCTCTCACTGTTGAGGCCTCTCCCGTTGCGGAGCACAGGCTCCGGACGCGTAGGCTCAGCGGCCATGGCTCACGGGCCCAGCCGCTCTGCGGCATGTGGGATCTTCCCGGACTAGGGCACGAACCCGTGTCCCCCGCATCGGCAGGCGGACTCTGAACCACTGCGCCACCAGGGAAGCCCTATCCATAGCACTTTTAACTTATAAGTGTATGTAAGAAAAAAGTCCTTCTTAAAAACACAATAAATATATTTTGGGAATACCACTCTACATGTCTAAATGATAAAAGCAAAACAAACTTAATTAGCTTAGACTGAATTTCACCCTTTGATACACACAGATAACTCCCGCTGAGATAATTCTACAAAAGCTAAGGTTGTATTTGGATCTCAGAATAATGTGTAATTTCAAGAGCAGAAGTTGATCTGTATCATGTATACATGTGTCCTGTGTCCATATGTAGTGTTCGTATGTATGCATAGTTTTTCTGGGTCTCTATCCACTGCCTCTGAAGAGAAAGTTTTTGAAAACTGAATAACTAGTTTACGAGGGCTATAAGAGAATGAGTACTTGCCTTCCTTCTTGTTAAATGATCTCTACTTCTGGCTTTCAGAAAAGCTTATGTTTTAGGGGTTTGTGTGTGTGTGCACACAAACACGTGCACGTGGAGAGACTTTCTGATCCTCTGTGTTTATTTGGTAGTCTCTAGGTGGAAAAAAAATAGAATAAATAGGAAATGGGGCCATGAAACAGAAATGTCACCAACCAGGGTACGATCCGCCAGCACTCCCCTGGCCAGTGTTGCGTGGTTTTCTTTCCAACCCCTGTCGTATGGACAGCTAGGCCAAGAAGGGGGCAGAGGACAACAAGAAGGGCTACTACTTTTCTTTCATAGCCATATTACTCATGTTTAGTGTAAAGCTTCAGAATCTTGGGAGACATTGTAGGGAGGGGTATGCCTTTAAGTTTGTATTAAGTCAACTTCTATAATATGATAAAAATAAATTGTCTGTTTCATTCTAAGCATCCATGAAAATCGTGAGATCAATTCTTCCAAAGAATTATTCCTTAGAAAAGAGCTATTATATAATTTCTACTCTTGCCCTTAATGTTTCACTTAGATTTATGTGAAGAATGTTATCAGAACACATGAACCCAAGCAGGGTACTTCCCAAGAAATTCAGTTGTTATTGACTCTGTTATAGACATACACATGCATTTATGAAGCTGAAGGGGGCACAGGCAGGCGAATAGACAGACAGAAGAATACATCATGCTCCATCTCATACAGTGCGATCATTTTTGACAGGCTCATTTCTAGTAGGTGCCCCGTCACTTGGCTTCACAGCTTAGCTATTCATCGTCAGACAGGGTGTCTGTGTTTCCCCCATATACTTCCAGTTTTCAGGATACTGCCAGACTGGCATCTTGTCTTGTGACTTGATAACAGATTCCACTAATAGCGCACCCAGTGGGACTAACATCCAGTCCCTCTCAGCTGGTGGGGGAATCTGGTAATTAGTGCCAGCCTGAGGAACTGCATGGGCCGGGGTACCTGCCAGGTCATGCAAAAGAGGGCGACTGTGAATTCACACCCTCTGTGTGTCCAGGGAATCGCAAAAGGGGAGCTTTGAAACTCAAAAGATGAGGGAGGATAATGGGTAAAGACTGTCCTGCTATCTGCCGTCCTCACTTTGTAAAATCTGGGGTGAAACAAAAATCACCATTGTTTCACTAGTTTGGGACCATGACTGGCTCTGTGCTCTATTTATTCCCTAGCACATTGCTAGTTCTTAATGATTATCATTATCATTATTAATGATGGTAATAATTGACAACATGGTAAATAACTTGAAAAGAGCTAGCTTCCTGGAGAAAAAAAAGTCACTGTAATAATGGCTCTTTTACACAGTAATAAATAGCACATTTGTGTCTCAGTATTTTAAATTATGTCTTTGTTGGCTGAGGCTGGAGGGCACAGGGTGCAATTTTGAAATCCAATAAATGAACAAGTGAATTAACATTAGGAAAAGAGTACATGTTAATCTAAATTACCCATTTGGATTTGGGGTCCTTAATTGCATCGGAATTTTCTGTTTGTTTCTTTCTTTCTGATATCACTTATTTCTGGACTTGCAGAGCTGGCCTTATCCATAAAAGGAGGAGAACGTTGCTTACTGTGTCCTGAAATTTTAGGTTGCGCCACAGAAAATAATGCTTTCTGAACCAAATACCCTTTCACAGAGGTAAAGCTTAAAATGCAAACATATCAGAAGGGTTGAGAAGGGCCTGGGAAGCTCCTGACTCATTCAGCCTTTTCTCCTTGACTTTGATCAGTCAACAGGAGGAGGGAGTAGTCAGACCTGGGTAATCCGTCTCTGAAAAACAGAAGGTTAATATGTTTTTTTCAGAAGACTTGCCAATGATCCTGCTTAATCGTCTGACTGAGAAAAATGTATGTGTTTCCTCCTACCTGTATTTTGAAACATTTCCTTGCAAGGTAATAATTTCAGTTAAGCTGGAATCGGGAAAAAATAACATTTCCTGCAATGTGAAACAATAGCTCAAGTTTTTTTGCCTCTACTCTTTCTATGATTTACAATGACATTTAATATGGGAATAAAAACTCAGAAATGATCTGTGGAGCTTGACGTCCATTTCTTTTAGAAATGGTTCGGCATGAATGTATTTGTGCAACCGATCTCATCTGTTTTAAAAGAATGGCAGAGTAGATTTTACCTAGAATACCCCTTAGAATTCCAAATACGCATTCTCTGGGGTATGCATTTATTCTCAGAATCTGGTAGAAAAAGATAGGAATTCATTTCAACTAAGAAATCCTTTCTTGAAATACCAGCTTGGTAGATAAAGTGGAAGTCATAATAATAAAGATGATAATATCTCATTGAGAAAGAGATTGAACATCATTTCATCCCATTTTTTCCACAGAACATCAGTGGCCGGCTGTCTGCATCTGCATATTATGAATTTCCATTGTTCCCTTGATGCCTCATTTCCTAGGGCTCCTCCACTTAAGGCACTAAAGCAACTCACACAGACTTAGAGAATCATTGTTCCATCTCCTGCTTTCAAGCTTTGTCATAAATTCCTCATTTCCTTTGTTCTACAGTTAGAAACGTCTTTGCCCTACATGCTGAGACTAACTTCCATCTTGGTTCACCATAGGCTTGGTTTCCTCTGGGAGCCACAAAACAGGTTCTGTGTATGGAGAAGTCTCTTTTTTAGGTTTCCTGTGTCTTTCTGGCTGAGCTGGCAACTTCATGCAGCTGCTGCTTGCAGTCACCTCTGTACCACGCCCATGAGACAGAGCGTTCCATTTTCTACAGAAAAAGATGCTCCTTTCACTGCGCTTCCCAGCCCTATGAGAATGAAGCATCCCTCGCATGGTACTTGTGCTGGTTTCCTCAAGCTGCTCTAAAACATTACCACAAACTGGCTGGTTTAGCACAACAGAAATGTATCCTTGTATAGCTCTGGAGGCTAGAAGTCCCAGATCAAAGTGTCAGCAGGGTTGGGTCCCACTGGAGGTTCTGAGTGAGAATTGTTTCCACGTCTCTCTCCCAGGTCCTGGGGGTTGCCTGCAATTCTTGTTGTCCTCGGCTTGTGGCATCCTGACTCCAGTCTCTGTTTACTCCTCCACGTGGTGTCCTCCCCTGTGTCTCTTAACCTCTTCATCTAAGGACACCAGTTGTGTTGGATTAAGGCCCCCCTTCTCTAGTGTGACCTCATCTTAACTTGTATAGGAGAGGAAAATAATCTTCCCTCTACCCTTCTGAGTTCTTAGCTGAGACCCCTATAAGAAAAGACAGATTCACAAGAGAAAACCAAACAGATGTTTATTAACATGTATACCTCATGTATAAATGGGAGACACTCAAGGGAAAATGAGTAACTCTCTGAGGTGGCTTAGAATTCGGGCTTAAATACCATCTTAATAGAGAAGGGGGCAGGGGGATGTTGGCCTCTTAGGGGAGAGGAAATGATTCTTGGGAAAGATGAAGGAGCCCTTGGAAGAATAGAAGGTGTGATGGTTTGGAACCAAGTCTGTCTGGCTGTGGCCCACCTCTAATGTCTTCTCCTGTGATGAGAGTCCATCTTCCCTGGTTCATGAAACCCCCGGGGAGGGATTTATGATAACGGAGCTCCTTTTGGAGGATCTGTCTTTAGGTAGTTAAGGGGAGTTCACAGAAATCCTCTCCCTGCACTTGCCATTTCTCAAGTGCTTACAGCTCAAAATCATCAAAATACTAAAGGGTCATGATTTGAGGTGGCCTGTCTTGAACTACTACAATCATTTTTGGGGTGGTCGATTTTGCTACCATTCACCTGATTACATCTGCAAAAAACCTTATCTCCTAACGAGGTCCCATTCTGAGGTACCAGTGATTGGGACTTTAACATATCTCTCTGGGGACACAGTTCAATTCATAGCAGTATTTTAATCTTTTTTTACACTGTCACCTCTTCCTACTGCATTGTGAACCCCTTGAGGACAGTTCTGTCTCGGCTGTACATATCCCAGAACATGGGACACCACAGTGCTTAATAAATGATGACTGATAGATGAGTAAGCAAATGTCTGTATTCACAGTTACAGGGTTGGGAGTTGGGGAAATGTTGGTACTTGATAGAAAAGGGCCCCTGACTCCTGCTTGGGTGTCTAGAATTCACTATCCTGCAGCATATTGGCTGGAGTGGGTACAAACACTATAGTTTCACTTTGTAAAACTAGTTTCACTCTTTCAATAAACCTGACAGAGATGGTACATGTTTCCACAGAAAGTCTGCACAGGCTAACCAAAATGTCAGGATTCTTTGTTCTCAACTCAATTCCTATTCGATGGGAACAAGAGTGGCTCAGAGCCTCATCTGCCCAATGACATTGCGGGGCCAATTTGCAGTGGCCAAGTTCGAAGTTGGGTGGTCTCTTCTAGAACCCTAACAGAAGGTGGGAGCAAGAGCCCGTACTTGCCCTTGGTGTTACCCTCACATCCTCATTTATCTACGGCAACTACCCTTGTCTGGTTCAAAGCTGGTCCACAGACTCTCTCTTCTCTCTTCTTCCTCTCCACTACCCCAGTCTTCCCCAGGCTTTTGTTGTTTGGTTTAGTTCTTTAACTTCCCCTTTGTTACATCCTCCCCCTACTGAGCAGCAAGCCTCGTCAGCTTTCCTGTCTTAAGAGGAAAGGGATAGCTTCTCTGGACACAAGAGAAGAGCCCTACCAATGGCCCTTCATAAAGTGGCTATTAGAGGACTTTGGAAAATCCTCTCAATACAAATGCCTGGCTAGTAAATCTATTGTTTTGCTGCCTAATCCTATTTTGCATGTTACAAGTGGATACCACCCTTATCCTTTTTGTTTGTTACTTCCCACAGCAAATTCTAATCTCCCCCATGGCAGATGGACACCTTGGGCCTGCTAGTACAAAAGCAAACAGGAAAAGCTAATTAAATAATTTTCAAAATATCACTTCTAATATACTAAGTAATTACTAGTTACTCAGTGACAAGTGCCAAAGAAGAAATCAACTGGGTGATGACATAGAGAGAGTAACTTGATGGGGAGAGCACAGAGGGCTTTCCAGCCCATCGAACAGCCTTGAAGGGGTGTAGGAGTTCAGAGTATGCTCCTTCCAAATACGCCACTCTGGCATAAGGATTATTTTGAGCTGAAGGCAATTAAAAAAAAAAAGTAGACAAGAAAACCTCTCTGCCCTCTGCCTTCCTACTAGGAAGGGTAAGGCAATTGTTAATCACAGGAGACAACTCTAGACTCTTACCAGCCCAGAGGTGGCAGCACCACAGGAATCCATAGAACAACGCTTATCTTCCATTAGTTTCCCCCATATATTTACCTCCCCAGAGTTTGCTACCCGTGAAAGCTTAAAGCTCTTTTCCTTTGTCTTGTCACTTTTCTACAAAATTTATCCGTCTTTTGTTAAGACGTTATATCAGCCCAAGTTCTAACCACCCCTTTGAGTTACTTATTGCTGACTACTCCTGTGTGTCTGTGCAATGCATGTGTGAATAAACTTCTGTTTGTTTTTCTCTTGTTTGGTTTTTTTTGTCAGTCTAATTTGCAGGGCTCTAGCCAAGGAACCTAAGATGGGTAAAGGAAAGGTTTTCTCCTCCCCTACAGGGGAAAACAACTTAGGGGAAGGGCCCCAAGAGACCATATTGTTCTCTTCCTTAAGACACGGACCACATCTCACCACTGCCTTGATCAGTCAACCACTTAATTTACTCTACAATTTCCCACAATTATTTTGGATCGACAAGCATGTTCCTAAGGATTTAGTCTTGGGCAAGGCTTGTGATGCTGTCAAATACACTATCTAGTGGATTTTTAATGTTTCAAGAGCCTGTCATTTTCACGAAGGAGCCCGGAGGAGGAGGAAGAACCAGAAGTTTTGTGATGCTGTAGTTGTGGTTCTCAATCTGAGATCACCTGGGGAGCTTTAAAAATATATATATACATGTCAGGTGTAAAGAGTTTAGTATCACTTAAGCTCTGGGTTCTGGGACAGTGTTGATCAGGCACTGAATTCTGGAAGAATTCCTTCTGGATTCCTGTAGTTAAGTTGGGTCTGTGACACTTCTGTTATGGGTGTTGGCATTGGCGTGTGTTTGGGTGACACCCTTCAGCCTCTGGTATGCATCTCTTCTCAACCCTTGGCATCACCTATTTGACTTTAGTGTGAGGCTGTGCTTCACCGTTAGACCGTGTCAAGACCTGCAATGTCATCCCACCCAGTGTCATGGACACCTGAGATCACATCACGCACAGTTCATGTCTTATTACAGCAGAAAGGCATGGGGCTGAGCGTGAGGGCTCAAATTAGGGGCACTTTTCTCTACGAGACACTAGAACTATCTAATGGAGATATCTGCTCTCTCTGTGGTATTTGGCAATGTAACACTTACATTTCCATTTTGCCCGTGAGTGACAGAAGTAAGAATAAGATTTATTAATCTTATTTCTTGGAATTCTACAGCCTGCCTTTATTCAGATTCCTCAACATTAATAGACCGGATTCACTTGAGTTCACTTGATTGGTGTGGCCTGTGAGAGTTTGAAGTCACAGCGATTGGGATTTAAGAGTCCTTATTAATGGGTAGATGAGAGAGAACCCAACAGAAGCCGAGGATAGGAAATACCTAGCAGGAGCTGCAGGTGCTAAAGGATGGGTGGATTTTCTGAAGCATTGGCTTGATCGTTCATTATATTCTTCTTTCGTTTATTGGTTAAAAAAAAAAAACTTATTGCACACCATTGAGGTGGATAGGTTTCTTTGGTTGCCTAGCTCACAACAGGTGCACCTCCAATGTTTGTGGAATGAGTAGGTAAGAAAATGGTTTGTGAAACAAACTTATCTCAAAGGGGATAGCGGTGTGGGGGGGAGAGATAAATTAGGAGTTTGGGATTAACAGATACACACTACTATATATAAAATATTCAGTAGGTAAACAACAAGAACCTACTGTGTAGCACAGGGAACTCTATTCAGTATCTTGTAGTAACCTATAATGGAAAAGAATCTGAAAAAGAATACATATATTATCTGAATCACTTTGCTATAGACCCGAAACTAACACAACATGTCAATCAACTATACTTCAATTTAAAAAAATGGTTTTTTTAAAAAAGAAAACAGTTTGTAGAAGGAGCTCCTCATATCATGGCCCTGACCTGCTCCTTGTGTCCTAGACTTCCTGACCAGTCTCTTCTGTAATGAATGTGGAGCAGATGCTCCGGCTCACTGATTTCTCCAGCTTCCTTTCCTCCTGGCTATTTGTTGGGATGGACATGATTTCTGTCTTACTCCTACATCCTCTCTACATAAGCCTTTTGCTTGTCAAGCAGGACATTCCCATTTATAAATCCATTTTTATAGCTCTTCATCTGCTAGGAAAAATTGAGGTTAACTTCAATGTTGTTCGTAGATGAATTATACTCTGCTTTTCTCTTCATATCTTAATTTTCTATATACTTTGCTTTTGCTTTTTGCCTAGTTTCTGTTCCTTCTCCATTTCTCCCCAGCTGCTATTTTCTTGTTCATACAGAAATCAGGATTAAAAATGAGAGCCAGTGAAAACTCTATTTTCGAGAAGAAAAGTGATAAGGATATCCATACATACTAAGGGCATTTTTTTCTTTTTATTAATTCTAAGTTATGCTCTGCATTTTGCTGGGGTGATGAAAGGAAACGACTGAAACCAACTCTGTTATTATTAGGGTCCTGGTCAGCCCCTTGGCCCTGGTCTCTTTCTTCTGAATGTTTTTTTGAGGACCTAGCACATAGCAGGTGCTTCATAAATGTTTATTTAATGACCAGCAAGGAAACAGAGAGGTTTTGTAAAACTCGAATTTGTTCAATAATAAGACTGAAATGGAAATGGGGGAAAAGATTGAATGGAAATGAGATTTCAGAATTCTCTGTACATCTTGTTTCTCATTTCTGCCTTTGCTCCATTAGCATTGATATTTGAAAACTGACTGCATTTAATTTCAGATTTATTAATTGATATGCAATTTATTTTTCCTGAAAAATCAGTGTTGTTGGACTACTTATCAAATTGATTTATTCAATTAATTTTAAAACTTTTGACTCATTTTTATCTTACAAGCTTGTTCTATCCTTTTGAATGGTTCAAATAAATTACCCCTGTAAAACTACTGGAAAGTTAAAAGTAAAGCTTAATGTAAGAAAAATCTCAATTCATGGAACCCAATTTTCCAGAGATGTAGGCTTTATGAAATGGAAATGACTGTTCCAATCTGCAGTGTAAAATCTTGCCTTCCACTCAAGGGGATGCCAGAGGTACCTGTGTTAGTGTCTCGGGCAGTTCCCTTCGATGAATTGTCCTTTAAACACCCTCCATTACATGCATTACTTGGGATTTCTGTTTTGCGAGCTTGTCCATTTCATGTCGTTTTCCTGTTCTCCTTGGTTGGTTTCTTTTCTCCTCATACCATCAGGTCTGAGATTTACTTCTCCACTCAAGTTTCCCAGTTCCTCCACCCTCCTCAGTTTACAAGAACCACTCAGGTTTTCTCTGGAGGTGTCTTTTCCTCCTAGAGTTCCCTTTTCTTCTTTTCTAGGTTAGGCACTTGTTGATGGATTTCCTTGGTGGTCAGCATTTGTTACTCAGGGAAAATGCCAACACCTGCAAGTTTCTTCTTAGGTGTCACAACATTTCCAGAGAACAATGGGCTGATTTCCATATTTATAGAATACTATTTTTAATGGTAGTGCCCTTGACCCTGACCTGTTCTATAAAAATGAAATTTTATTTTATGTTCTCTCATTTTTGTGCCGGGTCTTGAACCCAATATTTCTATACTTGAAAGCTGCTTTTTCTAGTTTTTTCCCCTCTGATTCAAACTGGCAGTTTTTACTTGGATCTTCGGTTAATTTTAGCATGAAAACGAGCATAACAAAGTGTAATCAATTGGCTAAGAGATTGCCACTAGTGCCTGTGGATTTTTAATTATACAATCAATGAGTTTACTTCAAGTTGTGTGTCCTAATGTAAAAGATAAACTCTCATTGCTTAGAAGCCTGGAATTCACCTATTGGATGGCGGTAGTTACTTAAAAATACATGAAATAGTAACTTATAATGATGAAAGGAATAGGGGGAAATCATCAGGGGTAGAGATGGAAAAACCATTGCAGGATTGTGATTGCCCTTAAATAATAAGACTATTACAGAACCCACATGCAGCTTCTTCTAGTAGCAATCAATGGGCTACGTCTTAGCCAGATTTTTTCTAAATGTTCCAGTGAAGTTTGAGCACCTCTCCCTTTTCCTCGCCTCCCACAGCCCAGGAAAGGGGAGTTTAATAACGATTTAATACAACAGATTTTCTTCATCCCCTGCTGATAGAGATGAGATTTCAGGTCTGTTTCATAGTCCACTGCCATTTCTAGCCCTCAAGAAACAATGATTGTGTCTTCATTTTCTCTATGTCCATCTCTCAAAACGTTAAAAATGTTGTATGCAATTGGAAATGGATGTCTACACTGACTGTGGTAAAAAGAAAATAAGCAAGCAACTCTCTGCCTGAGGTGTCAGCGTGAACATTGGTCCCAGGCACCTGAAGTGACATGGCAGCCCCCCGCTAGTCCTAACTGCTCCGCCTCCCAGATGGAAATCTTGACCCCAATTTGATGCAAGGTCAGCTCAGAGGACAAAAGACAAGTGAGTGTACTGCACACCGTTTTCTTATTCCAGAAGTGAAATGTTTTCAGGGAGGCCACAATGCCCCTCCTTAAACCACTACAGCTTTCCTGAGGTTCCTTAACGGGGGGTATACCATGGTCACAAGACAGTGCCACATACTGGGGGTGCCCCAATAGCTGTCAGCCAATGCTAGATCCCAATGAGTGACATTTTAGTGTTCCTTTTTTTTGGATTTAAATTGTGCTTCTTTCTCCTGCTTAGCACCACGGGCTTTTAATGGATTTTCAATATCAACTCAATAACCTAGTCTCTCCAGTGAGAATGTACAAATATATTTATCTGAAAGTTGCATTCTTATAGAGGACTAATCCCTTTGGATTTAGTTGTAAGAATGACTTATTTTGCAGAAAGCCAGAAGCACTCTTGGGGGAGAAAGAGGAGTAAGTAGGACACCCTGGGGGAACCCTTTACAGGCCAGAATGGCCCCCCACCCCAGGCATATTGGAGGTTCTGAGGTTAAGCAGACAAGAATGCAGTGCTTGCTGGAGGCCTAGTCAAGAGGGCCAGTGAACTTGAATGTTTTCGGTAAGATTCTCTGTTTGCAACACTGTATCTCTGGAGAGAGACACGTTTCACAGGGTTTCTTTTGATTGTCTTCTAGAGTGATTTATGACAAATCAGAGAGACACTTGTCTGAAATGGGGTTCCTGGCAGATTAATGATGATGGCAACAAAAATAGCGTACTCACATCTGGTGAGAATTAAAGGTTGCTGGAGTAAGGTTTGTTATACATTGTTAAAGAGGAGTTCACAAAATTTTCATTCAGACCCCTCCCCTTGAACAAAAACAAGCCCAACACACACACACACACACACACACACACACACACACACAAACGCATAGAATAAAAGATTGGGAGGAAATGCGTTGAAATACTCAAAGTGCTAATTGAAAATGGTAGCATCCTATTTTCCTTTTTATACCAATAATGTATATCCTAAAATTTCTACAAAGTACATACAGTAAAATTATTAAAAATTAAACATCATTTTGTCTTTTAACACTGCACTTGGTCTTGAGGGCACTGAAAAAGAAAAAAAAAAAAACTTTCCAGGACCCCCAGGCAATTAAATGAGATCAGAAGCACAGAGTCAAATGGGAAGCTAGAGCAGGTCAGTCAAATGCCTCGCCCCCTCCCCAAGGCCCCTGTGTGTAGAGCAGCCATGATAGCTAATGCGGCTCTGATAACAAACCAAAGACAGGGAGAGGCTTTTGTTTGAATTGTCAGCCTTAGCCTTGAGATAGAGCGCAGTGGTTTTAACAGCCAAATCACATCGTTGCGAGCAATTTCACAAAGATAGAAAAGGAGCATTATATTTTTTATCTCACAGATGTCCTGAATAAAGTACACTGGTTCCAGTTTCATCTTGATAGCACATCACAGATCACAGTGACAGCCTCGCTGGAAAGTCGCTGATACCAGCTTCAACTTGTTTTTTTCCACTGAGTGGAGAAGCTCTGCATTTTCATTAGCACAGACCCGTTACTGTTACTGACCATTTTACAATGTCTTCTTGGTTTTGGTGGATTTCTTAGCACAGGTACAAGACTGTCCCGGCCTCTGGAGTGTGCAGGTAGGATGGGTGGATGTTAGCAAGAAGCCCATCTAACTGAATACACCGTGGTATCACCTACCATCTGCCACAGCATATGCTGAAAAGACATGGTTTACAAACTAAGTGGACAGTAAAACTCTGATTTCCTAGGCCCACATGATCCCCAGTACAAAACCTTTGTATGTTCAAAGGCATCAGGAACCCACACAGTAGTGACTTTCTGTAGGTCTCCATCCCTGGGAGGGCTCATTTAATGAAAGGTCCAAGTAACCTGGAACATGGACCACAGCTGTTCAGAAAGGAATGCTCTACTCTCCCTTCTTCCCGGTAGGAGCAGGTCGAAGAACATCTAAGTTAAAGGCCCCATGGAAGGTCTCGTTGTCATTAATCTTAGGTTGATCCTGGACTTTATAGGGCCGCCTCCTGTTTGGTTTGGGCTTTACCTTGTTAACTAGGAGCCAACGAAAGAAATAGAAGGAAGTCAGAGACAGGGCCACCCCACTCCCGAGCAGGAAGCTGGGCATAAGCGGGCATCGGGCAGCAGACAAGAGCATGGGAGCAAGTGGGAGAGAGCGGTCTCCATGGAGTTCATGTTTATCAGGAGTGTGAGTCAGCGGCTCTTTGGATCTTGGTGCCTCCAGGGCGCCAGGGAGCCCTGGCAGAGATAGCGGGGGAGGAGAAAAACAGAGAAGAAGAGCAGAGAAAGAAAGGAGGAGGTAACCTCGTATCCCAGACTGGGAATCGTTGAGCCACAGATATGTTACCCCCGGGGCTCTTCTGCTGGTGGCTCCCAGCACAGGGATGGGTCAGCCTGACCCCCTCCAACATGTCATATTGAGATGGGACGCCTTGTGTTGACTCAGGAACTCAAATTCTAACGTGGTTCTTAAATCTTCCAAAGTAAGCCAAATTTCTGAACTAGCCTTCAAAATTTGCATTAATGCCAGTGAGTTTTTGATGGGTGAGTGATGATGTAAAGAACACTCCTCTGGACCTGGTTGGAAGAGGATCGTATATACTTAAAGTAGCCATATGAGCCTGTGGGAGCGGTCCAGTCCTGCTGTTCCCATCTTACCTTATGTATTTGCAAAATACATTCAGAATCTGACGGCGTTGTATCATCCACATGGCTACTTACTACCTTGGTCCCAGGGTGGTAGCCATCCTCTCCTGCCTACATTAATGCCATAGCTTTCTCAGTGGTCTCCCTGCTTCTACTTTTGCCCTCACCTCCCATCCCCCTACTTACAACAGCTATACTCGACAAAGTAGCCAGAGTGGTGCTTTGAAAACATTGGTCACATGTCACTACCTTGCTCCATGGTTCCCTTGCTGGGAGAGAAGCCCAGAGTCATTAAAAAATACGGCCCCCACTACTTCCCTGACCTCACCCACTGCTCTCCTCTTGGTCACTCTGCCCAGTCACACGCCAGGCAAGTTTTCACCCCAGGACCTCTGCACTTGCAGTTTTCTCTGCTTGGAAGGCTCTTCTAGATATTGGCATCCATCAAGTCTTTGCTTAAATATCTCTTTCCCAATGAAGCCTACTCCAATTCTATTTAGAAAGGAGTTTAGCAGTTATCACCTTCAAAATATATAATTTATTTTGTTTACTGTCTGTGCACCCCTCCCCCACCCCAACACACACACTAGAATAGAAGCTTCGTCAAGGCAGGCGTTTAAGGTCCATTCTGTTCATGAGCGTTTCCTCAGTACCTAGAATGGTGCTCCACACACAGTAGGTGCTCCAAAGTATTTGTGAATTGAATTTGCTAAATTTTTCTAGAAGTCTTGTGGGCAGTGCTCTTGTGTATGCTTTTATACATTTGAAAGGTCATGTCTGATTGGAACAAGAAAAACATTTGTAAAATCTTATACACACCATCTGGAGGCTGCTCAGCGACCTATATATGAAATGGGTCGTAAGTGACAGACAAATGCCCCGTGGATAGAAATCAACACCACAAGAACCTGTTAGGTCCCTGTGTTCCTTCCCAAGTGAGGTTGGAGCTCATTGGCTGGAGAAAGTGTATCCGTCTTATCTTTATCTACGTTGTCTCTGGTGTGTGGAAAATGCCATTTCCCCCCAGTGTTTCTTTCTAACAAGCCACTGTTGATTGCCCTGAATGGTTTTAAAACTAAATAAAATTAAAAAAATATGAGGCATATTTGATTCCAGATCTCTCCAAGTCCATCTGTATACTTGTTTATTTTGCGTGAGGTTTGTTTCATTAGAAACTGGGACATAAATGATGAAGGCTTATTGGATTGTGTTTGATCATGTAGCTGAACAATAACTGTGGAGACCTTTCAAGGATTTTATCCAATACTTTTGCTTATCTTGTTCACATCCATGAGTCTTATTGGCTAAAGAGCCGTAATTATTCTCTTGACTTTTCTTTGTGAATTGATATTGCTATTGAGAATAACATCCCTGAAGACAGAGTGAGGTAATATTCATTTTTTAAAAAAGCTTTAATATTATGTTTACTTTGCTGTGAAGTGTATTTCATATTTAGTCTAGAAGAGCTGTAGGGTGACAAAATATTATATCTTACATAATGATTGTAATTTAAACATGAAAACCACTAGGTTTTCTTTTCTTCTTTGCTTTGGTTTTGCTGGCTGTGTGATTTTGGGGGGTTCTATCTGTAAACATATATAAAATGAATAACAGTAAATGGATTACAGAGGTATAATTCCATTGAGGGTTTCTGGAAACAGCTTTTAGCCTCTAGAGCCAAGCTCTTACACTCTGTGTTGGATCAGAATTGCAAGACAGAATTATAGCTCTGTTCCTCAGGGTTTGCTTGTTGCTAATTTTATGGAGAATATAAAAGCTAATGTAAAGCATCTGTTCCATCCTTGACCCCTTTAGGAAACCTGTATCCATGGCAGCTGATACCAGGTAGGAGGAGGCGGATTCTCTGAATCCTCACAGGGCATTTCAAGAAAAAGGAATGCCTGTCTCTTGAATATGGCTTTGACGTTAAATCTGTGTGGTGGTAAGATTGGGATAAATTTCAGTCTATTCAGTTAACATATTTATGGAGTTCATACTACGTGGCAGGGTATGTTCTAGATGCCAACGTTACAGCAGTAAACAAATCGGGCAAGACACCCTCCTGCCCTCTTGGAGCTTACTTATACTACAGCTAAACAAGTAGAGTATAAAATATGTTATTTCCATGTGATGAGTCATTTCACACAAAACTGGTTAAGGAAAGATAGTTGAGGGGGGATAGGGCCTACAGGGCTGGGAGCTGGGTCGCTCTTTTAAATAGAATGAATAAGAAAGACCTCACTGATATGGTGGTATCTGAGCAGAGACCCAAAGGAGGCCTGCAAGCTGGGCCTGAGGCAGATCTCTGAGGGGAGGGCCTTCCAGGCAGAGAGGAGAGTCTGTGCAAAGGCCCTGAGGTGGAAGGCTTGGTAGAAGGAGCAGCAATGCTGATGTAACAAAAGGTGAGTGGGTGGGGAAGGGGTGACAGGGGATGAAGTCCCAGAAGATTCAGAGGACTGTATCCTACAAGGCTTTCTAGGGCATGGGAAGGCCTCAGGATCCTCTGAGTGGATTGGTAAGACACTGAGTTCTCATTGAGCAGAGAAATGATTATTCAAGAGGATTAATCTGGCTGCTTCATAGAAAATAGACACTCAGGAGGCAAGAGTTTAAATAAGAGACCAGTTAGGAAGCTACTATTGAAGAAACCCAGGCATGAGAGTAGAGTGGTTTGGCGGAAGGTGGCAGGTGGAGGTGGTAAGACGTAGTCTACTTTTGGTTACATGCTGAAGGAAGAGCCCACAGAATTGGCTGCCAGGTGGGGTGTGGTGTCACCCCTCAGGCCCACTAGCTTGGCGTTGCTGCGCAGGTGCACAGAGATCCTTGCGATTTCTGCCCCCTCCTGCCCCTGCTCTGGTGATGAGTTCTCAAAACTACACCATGGGTCATACTTGGGGTTTGCTTCTGCCTTTCCTGTTTTTGCCCTGGGCACATATATAGCATTTGCCAGGGCACAAGATTATTTTGATGCCCTTCTGTTTGCTGAAACTCAGCTTCTCACTGCCCATGTCCAGAGTTCCTGCTGGTGCCCGGCTGCTTTCCTAGATCTGGGAACAACAAGGGTCCTCATCTCCCCACACCACCATCTCATCATATCTATGATTCCTTCACCAGAGTCTCAGATTCTGAGATCAGATATCTCTTTCCTTCCAACTCCACTCCAAGCCTTAATTGCTCCATGTTAGACTGATGTTACGATTTTCATACCAGCACTTTTGTTTTCTTGCTTCCAGAAACTCAGCAACCAGCAGCAAAAATTATCCTTGTCCAGCTCCATTTTTATCATCCCAGAGTCCCTTTCAGATTCCTGTCTTGGCTTCCAATTCTTTCTACCCTGATCCCCTCAAACTAAATTTAAATTATTTAGCATTTTTTGGATAAACATTCTCACCACATCCTTTTTCATCATCAGCACGTATTTATATAATTATTGATTCACTCTGGCAAACCACTTTGAGAACTGTTAGCAAATCAAGCAAGTATAGGGTCTGAATTAAGAGGTTTTCCTTGTTTCTGTGATCTGGTCGCCCAGCACTGGAGATTTGACTATCATAAGCATCACTGTACTAGCGAATACCACTGGGAGGGGTAGCACCTTGTGAATCTTCCTTTTTTCTTCTTAGTGAACACTATTGAATTGGTGTGTTAGTCATTTATGTAATGCACCAAATATTTCTATACTTCTGATGCACGAAAGAGGACTGTACTTCCTGGATAATTTTGGTTAGATGGGGCAATGTGGTTAATTCTGGCCAACGACTTGAGAGTAGAAGTAATATTTATAATTTCTGAACCAGTGCATTTAATTGCCAGGAAAAGACTCTAGAGCCTTCTTTCCTTTGATGATGACTGCAACTTTTGAGATCATGGCCTGGGTCACTGAGAGACTCTGAGGAGCAGAGCCCTTTGGCAACCTGCGACGGATGGGCAACAGGAGTGAGAAACCCTTGTTTTGGCCATTGCAATTTTGGGATTGTTTATTACTGCAGCATCACCTAGCCTATCCTGCCTGATGTATTCAGGTCAACTCTCCACAATAGTTACTTGAGATCAGGACCTCTGTCAATGAGGGTTTGGATAGACGTGAAGGACAAAACTAAGTTAGATGCTGGTCATGGGGTTCCAAGAATGATGGCACTAAAAGGGAATGTGGTTGCATGTGGAGGAAGTAGAAGGACCCCAAAGGCAGAATGGAGCAATATCTAGGGTCTGTCGAAGGTTGGTGACAGGAGAAAGATGTAGTGATCTCTGCCTAACACATGGCCTAATGCTAGATGCCTTGCAGTCATCATCCCATTTGGTCAGGAAGGGACTTCCATTACATGTGATGATAAGAAGGCAAGGCCAGGGCTGACTGCCTCTGTCTCATCACCTCCAAAGAGAATGGCTACCCGTTCACTCTGGTCCATGGTGGTCATTCACATGAGTGATCGTGGACATCTGGGAAGAGGCAATGCGAGGTCAGGAGAACTCAACATGGCTTGATGCTCTGTAAGTGCCTCAGTGTGTCAAAGGAATGATTTCTAGCTTCCTGTAGGTACCATTAGCAAAATTGCAATGTCTGCTTCTAGGACCTCCCTTGCCAGGATCATTGTTTCCTGGTTTGAACTTTGGGGGGAGGAGGAGGGGGGTGTAGGTGCCCTCTGTCTCCCTCCCTTTTGTGTGGAGCCTGGAAAGAGAGGCTGCTGTTTAGAGAGTTGCTTTGGTTTTAATAGGCAGGAGGAGGCTTTTGAGAAGCTCTAGCTTTCTCCTTGTGTTAGGATTTTGTGACAGTGTGAAGTCAATCTTGGAGCAGTTACAGCTCTCCCGAGCTGTCAGTAACTCAGAGACTTCAACTCTGATTAAAACCCATGACTAAAAACTTTACCATAATCCAGTGACAGACATGAAGAAGAAGCCATAATAATACTAATAACAATGTTCCAGTTTAGAGGCTATTATATTTAGTGCCTTCCTTCTGCACAGAAGAATCTCCTCAGGGTTGCCGTTCATGGAACTGGGGCCTTGTTAATGGATGTGACGGGGCTTATACCTCTGGAGGAGGAAGACATAAGCCCTGTGGCCACCCGGAGTAATTTGCTTGCTACAAGTTCTGTGGGTGGCAGTGAGTAGAAGCCACAGATATGACCTCTGCTCTGAACCAGTGTGGTTAAAAGACCAGCAGGGAATGGGACTCTAGCTTTAGTCCAACAATCCAACAAGTCCAATGACTTGCCTGAACCCCACTGAACACTTCCCTAGAAGCCTCTCTCCTCAGGGTCCTTAAAAACACACTATGTTGTCCCTTTTGCTACCAGAGCCATCCTCTGTCTCCAGATCATCCAGGACATTACTTTGCTACCCACTGTACCCTGACTTTGGCTTCTGTATAATATTGCATACTCCGGTCTCATTTCCTTGGGGCCTTTCTAGGTGACTACAGCTACTAGATAAGCTCCTCCGAGCTAAGTTATTAATGCTGCTAATGGTTTAAGGTGTTAGCCCTTCCAACTCATCTATTTGCATCTTAACAGGGACCTTTCAGCTTGAAGCCAAAGGTGTTACTACTTAGAATTTAGGGCACACAACAAAAGGCTGGTGGGGAGTGCCATTTGGAAGCAGGAATCTGTCTGGGGGACACTTTATTCATACCAGGTAAGTAGTGCATTCCTTTGCCCAGGCGTGGAGGGGAGCAATCCAGCCTCCTATTTGCATTCCAGGATTCTGCATCTCTCGCTTCTTTAGAATCAGGTAAAATGCCACCCCTTCCAGCCACACTTCCTTTATTGAAGTCTATGCACTGCATTGCTTTTTGGCCTTCTCTCTCCGGACTTACTGTATACAGCTTCCTCACAATATATTTGACTATGTTAGAGGGACACAGAGAAACCTGTCATTTAAACAATATAGGTAGTCATGTGTCATAGTTCTGTGTAGCTGAAAAACAATAGTGACTCCACCATCAGACTGGCAAGTCCCTCAGAGAAAGGGAGCCGCTCTTTTAGAACAAAGATTTCAAGTCTAGGGACTATCTCTATTTACCAACTATAGAGATAATTAAAGACTAAACTTTGCCTGTACTTAGCATGAAAAGGACCCTGTGTGTGGTTTAGTCACATGCACTCAAGCACACACACACACACACACACACACACACACACACGCACACGCACACACACAGAACAATTCCTAGTGGTAAGTCATTTTATATTAAAAACAAAGGGCTCTGCTCACCTCCTCTCACGAGCACACCAAAATCAGAACTAACTACTGAACAACCGCTGATTAAAAAACAACATTGGAACCTACCAAAAAAAGATATTCTACGTCCAAAGACGTAAAGAAGAAACCACAGTGAGATGGTAGGAGGGGTGCACTTGCAATATAATCAAATCCCATACCACATGGGTGGGCAACCCACAAACTGGAGACTAATTATATCGCAGAAGTTCTCCCACAGGAGTGTGAGCTCTGAGCCCCATGTCAGGCTCCCTAGCTTAGGGGTCCAGCATCAGGAGGAGGAGCCCCAGAGCATTTGGTTTTGAAGGCCAGTGGGGCTTGATTGCAGGAGCTCCACAGGACTGGGGGAAACAGAGGCTCCACTCTTGGAGGACACACACAAGGTTCCGTGTGCACCAGGTCACAGGGCAAAAGCAGTGACTTCATAGGAGCCTGGGCCAGACCTACCTGCTGGTCTTGGAGGGTCTCCTGAGGAGGTGAGGGGCCATTGTAGCTATCCCTAGGGTCATAAAAGCTGGTGGCAGACATATCTGAGAGGGTTCATCTATGGGAAATCTTGCTGGAGGCAAACATCTTCCTTGGTTATTAGCACCAAGAACTGGCCCCATCCAACAGCCTGTAGGCTTCAGTGCTGGGATGCATCCGGCCAAAAATACAACAGGGTGGCAATACCCATCAGGGTGCCCATCAGGGACTGGGAACACCCAGTCTCAGCCATCAGCAGACAGGCTGCCTAAAGTCATCCTGAGTCCATAGCCACCTGTAGACATGCCCCTTGAGAGGCCCTGTCCACCAGAGGGCCAAGACCCAGCTCCACCTACCAGTGCACAGGCATCGGCCCCTCCCACCAGGAAGCCTGCACAAGCCTCTATACCAGCCTCACACACCAGGGTGCAGATACCAGAAGCAAGAAAACTATGATCCCACAGCCTGTGGAACTGAGTCTGCAAACACAGGTCAGAACCTGCCCTGGAACCAGCTGGTCCCTGGGCCTTGGGTGATGAGATGGGAGTGTGCTGCTGGGACACACAGGGCATCTCCTACAGAGTGCTACTTCTCCAAGATCAAGAAACATAGCTAACCTACTACATACAGAAAAATACAAACAGAAATTTAAACAAAATGAGGCAGAAAAGGAATATGTTCCATACAAAGGAACAAGACAAAACCTCAGAAGAACAAATAAGTGAAGTGGAGGTAGACAATCTACCCAAGAAAAACTTAAGAGTAATGATCGTAAAAATGATCCAAGACCTCCAGAAAAGAATGGATGCACAGAGTGAGAAATTACAAGAAGTTTTATACAAAGAGTTAGAAAATATAAAGGACAACCACACAGAGTTGAAGAATACAATAACTGAAATGAGGAATATACTAGAATGAATCAATAGCAGAATAAATGAGGTTAAAGAAAGGATCAGTGAGCTGGAGGACAGAATGGTGGACATCACTGCTGTGGAACAGAATAAAGAAAAAAGAATGAAAAGAAATGAGGACAGTTTAAGAGACCATCAGATGCACCAACATTCCCATTATAGGGGTCCCAAAAGGAGAAGAGAGAAAGAAACTGCCTGAGAAAATATCTGAAGAGATAATAGGTGAAAACTGCCCTAACATGGGAAAGGAAACAGTCACCCAAGTCCAAGAAGTACAGTCTCATACAGGATTAACCCAAGGAGGAACATGTCATGTAATCAAATTGACAAAAATTAAAGACAAAGAGAAAATATTAAAAGCAACAAGGGAAAAGCAACAAATAACATACAAGGGAATCCCCATAAGACTATAAGCTGATTCTCTTCAGCAGAAACTCTACAGTCAAGAAGGGAGTGGCACAATATATTTAAAGTGATGAAAGGGAATACAACCAGGAGCACCCTACCCAGCAAGGCTCTCATTTAGATTTGATGGAGAAATCAAAAGCTTTGCAGACAAGCAAAAACAAAAAGAGTTCAGCACCACCAAACCAGCTTTACAACAAATACTAAAGGAACTTCTCTAAGCAGAAAAGAAAAGGCCATGACTGGAAACAAGAAAATTACAAAATGGGAAAGCTTGCTGGTAAAGGCAAACATACAGTAAAGACATGAAACCATACACACACAAATATGATATTGAAATCAGTAATTGTGAGAGGAGGAGAGTACAAATGCAGGATATTTTAAATGCATTTGAAATTAAAAGATCAGGAACTTAAAACAATCTTGTTTATATATAGACTGCTATACCAAAACCTCATGGTAACCACACACCAAAAATCTATAGTAGATATACACACAAAAAAGAAAAAGGACTCAAAAGCAACACCAAAGATAATCATCAAGTCACAAGAGGACAAAAGAAGAAAGAAAAAAACCCCTACAAAACAAATCCAAAACAATTAACAAAATGGCAATAAGATGCATATTGATAGTTACATTAAATATAGACGGATTAAAAACTCCAACCAAAAGACACAGACTGGCTGAATAGATACAAAAACAAGACCCATATATATGCTGTCTATAAGAGACCCACTTCAGATCTACAGAAACACACAGATTGAAAATGAAGGGATAGAAAAAGGTATTCCATGCAAATGGAAATGAAAGGAAAGCTGGAGTAGCAATACTTATATCAGACAAAATAGACTTTAAAGACTGTTTCAAAAGAAAAAGAAGGACACTACATAATAATCAAGGGATCAATCCAAGAAGAAGATATGACAATTGTAAATGTATTTGCACTCAACACAGGAACATCTCAATATATAAGGCAAATGTTAACAGACATGAAAGGAGAAATTGACAGTAACACAATAATATTGCAGGAATTTAACACCCCATTTACATCAATGGACAGATCATCCAGATAGAAAATCAATAAGGAAACACAGGCCTTAAATGACACATTAGAGCAGATGGACTTAATTGATATTTATAGAGCATTCCATCCGAAAGAAGAATACACATTCTTTTCAAGTGCACATCAAACATTCTCCAGTATAGATAACATGCTGAGCCACAAAGCAGGCCTTGGTAAATTTAAGAAAACTGAAATCATATCAAGCATCTTTTCTGACCATAATGCTATGAGATTAGAAATCAACTACAAGAAAAAAACTGCAAAAAACACGCACATGTGGAGGCTAAACAATATACTACTAAACAACCAAAGGATCACTGAAGAAATCAAAGAGAAAATTAAAAAAATACCTAGAGACAAATGAAAATGAAAACACGACAATCCAAAACCTATTGGACACAGCAAAAGCAGTTCTGAGAGGGAAGTTTATAGTGATACAAGCTTACCTCTGGAAGCAAGACAAATCTCAAATAAACAACCTAATCTTACACCTAAAGCAACTAGAGAAAGAAGAACAAACAAAAACCAAAGTTAGTAGAAGGAAAGAAATAATAAAGATCAGAGCAGAAATAAATGAAATAGAGACTGAGAAAATAATAGAAAAGATCAATGAAACTAAAAGCCAGTTCTTTGAAAAGGTAAACAAAATTGATAAAACTTTAGCCAGACTCATCAAGAAGAAAAGGGAGAGGGCCCACATCAATAAAGTTAGGAATGAAAAAGGAGAAGTTACAACCAACACCACAGAAATACAAAGGACTATAAGAGACTACTACAAGCAACTATATGCCAGTAAAAGAAACAACCTAGAAGAAATGGACAAATTCTTAGAAAGGTACATTCTCCCAAGATTGAACCAGGAAGAAACAGAAAATATGAACAGACCAATTTCAAGTATTGAAATCAAATCTGTGATTTAGAAACTCCCAACAAACAGAAGTCCAGCACCAGATGGCTTCACCGGTAAATTCTACCAAACATTTAGAGAACAGTTAACACCTATCCTTTTGAAATTATTCCAAAAACTGCAGAGGAAGAAACACTTCTGAACTCATTCTATGAGGCCATCATCGCCCTGATACCAAAACCAGACAAAGATACCACAAAAAAAGAAAACTACAGGCCAATATCACTGATGAACATAGATGCAAAAATCCTCAATTAAAAACTAGCAAACCGAATCCAACAATACACTAAAAGGACGATAAAACCATGATCAAGTGGGATTTATCCCAGGAATGCAAGGATTTTTCAATATCAGCAAATCAGTGTGATACACCACATTAAAAAATTGAAGAATGAAAACCATATGATCATCTCAGTAAATGCAGAAAAAGCTTTTGATAAAATTCAACACCCATTTATGATAAAAACTCTTCATACAGTGGGCATAGAGGGAACATTCCTCAACATAATAAAGGCCATATATGACAAACCCACAACTAACATCACACTCGATGGTGAAAAGCTGAAAGCATTTCATCTAAGATAAGGAAAAAGGCAAGGATGCCCACTCTCACCACTTTTATTCAACATAGTTTTGGAAATCCTAGCCATAGCAATCAGAGAAGAAAAAGAAATAAAAGGAATCCAAATTGGAAAAGAAGAAGTAAAACTGTCACTGTTTGCAGATGACATGATACTATACATAGAAAATCCTAAAGACAACATCAGGAAACTACTAGAGCTCAATGAATTCATCAAAGTTGCAGGTTAAAAAATTAATACTCAGAAATCTGTTGTATTTCTATACACTAACAATGAAAAATCAGAACTTGAAGACGACACAAACAGATGGAAAGATATACCATCTTCTTGGATTGGAAGAATAAATATTGTCAAATGACTATACTACCCAAGGCAATCAACAGATTTAAGGCAACCCCTACTAAATTACCAATGGCATTTTTTGTTTTTTTACAGAACTAGAACAAAATTTTTTTTAATTTGTGTGGAAACACAAAAGACCCCAAATAGCCAAAACAATCTTGAGAAAGCAGAATGGAGCTGGAGAAATCATTCTCCTTCGATTCAGACTATACTACAAAGTTACAGTAATCAAAACTGTATAGTACTGGCACAAAATCAGACACATAGATCAATGGAACAGGAGTGAAAGCCCAGAAATAAGCCCACACACCTATGGTCAATTAATCTATGACAAAGGTGGCAAGAATATACAATAGAGATAAGACAGTCTCTTCAAGAAGTGTGCTGGGAAAACTGGAAAGCTACATGTAAAAGAGTGAGATTAGAATATTCTCTAACACCATATACAAAAATAAACTCAAAGTGGATTAAAGACCTAAATATAAAACCAGATACTATAAAACCCCTAGAGGAAAACATAGGCAGAACACCCTTTGACATAAATCGCAGCAATATATTTTTGGATTCATCTCCTAGAGTAATGGAAATAAAAACAAAAATAAACAAATGGGACCTAATTAAACTCAAGTTTTGCACAGCAAAGGAAACCATAAACAAAACTAAATGACAACTTATGGACTGGGAGAAAATATTTGCAAACAATGAGACTGACAAGGGACTAATTTCTAAAATATACAAACAGCTCATACAGCTAATATAAAAAAAAAACTAATCAAAAAATGGTCAGAAGATCTAATAAACATACATTTCTCCAGAGAAGACATATAGATGGCCAACAAGGCACATGAAAAGAGGCTCACTCAACATTGCTAATAATTAGAGAAATGCAAATGAAAACTACAATGAGATAACACCTCACACCAGTCAGAATGGCCATCATCAAAAAGTCTACAAATAGGGCTTCCCTGGTGGCACAGTGGTTGAGTGTCCGCCTGCTGATGCAGGGGACGCGGGTTCATGCCCTGGTCCGGGAGGATCCCACATGCTGCAGAGCAGCTGGGCCCGTGAGCCATGGCCGCTGAGCCTGTGCATCCGGAGCCTGTGCTCTGCAATGGGAGAGGCTGTGGCAGTGAGAGGCCCATGTACCGCAAAAAAAAAAAAAAAGTCTACAAATAATAAATGCTGGAGAGGGTGTGGAGAAAAAAGGAACCTTTGTACACTGTTGGTAGGAATGTAAATTGGTACAGCACTCTGGAGTACAATATTGAGGTTCCTTTAAAAACTAAAAACAGAGTTACCATATGATCCTGCAATCCCACTCTTGGGCATATATTCAGAGAAAACTATAATTTGAGAAGATACATGCACCCCAGTGTTCATTGCAGCACTATTTACAATAACCAAGACATGGAAGCAACCTAAGTGTCCATCGACAGTTGAATGGAACAAGAAGATGTGATATATATATATATATATATATATATATATATATACACATATGTATATATATACAATAGAACATTACTCAGCCATAAAAAAGAATGAAATACTGCCATTTGTAGCAACATGGATGGACCTAGAGATTATCACACTAAGTGAAGTAAGCCAGACAGAGAAAGACAAATATCGTATGATGAAAAAAAAAAAAGATGAAACTGAATTTATTTACAAAATAGATATAGACCCAGAGACATAGAAAATAAACTTATAGTTAGCAAAGGGGAAAAGGTGGGGGGGGGGAACGGATAAATTAGGAGTTTGGGATTAATAGATACACACTAGTATATATAAAGTAGTAAACAAACAAGGACCTACTGTATAGCAGAGGGAACTATACTCGATATTTTTTACTAACCTATAAGGGAAAAGAATCTGAAAAAAGAATATATATATATATATGTGTGTGTGTGTGTGTGTGTGTGTGTGTGTGTCTGTGTGTGTATAAAACAAATCACTGTGCTGTACACCCGAAATTAACACAACATTGTAAATCAGCTATACTTCAAAACAGAAATACACATTAACATAAAAAAACAACAAAGGGCTCTGTGATAAGTGGGAAGTGGTATGACATTTTTGCAGGTCAATTTGACAAATGATTATCTGATTTACAGATATAGAGAAGAAACTAGTGGTTACCAGTGGGGAGAGGGAAGTGGGGAGGGGCAAGATAGGAGTAGGGGATTAAGAGGTGCAAACTATTATGTATAAAATAAATAAGCTATGAGGATGTATTGTACAACACAGGGAATATAGTCAGTATTTTGTAGTAACTATTAATGGAATATCACCTTTAAAAATTGTGAATCACTAGGTTGTACACCTGTAACTTATGTAATATTGTCATCAATTATACTTCAATAAAAAATTTTAAAGTATCAAAAGTCTTAAAAATACACATATTCTTTGACTCAGCAATTTACACCTAGGGATTTTTCCTAAGATTTCAAAGGTATTCATAAAAAATTATGCATAAGGACATATGAGGATATTAAGCAGAGCACATTTATTAGCAAAATATTAGAAATAATTCACATAACAATGGAGCACTAATAAATGGCTACAGTATTTATGAACTAGGAAACTAAAAATTAGCCATTAAAATTCCTATCTTAGGAGAATAACGAATGGCATAGTAAAATGCTCACAATATATTTTTGCATAAAAAGAAAATAGGTTATAAGAGAGAATGAGTTTAATGTAAGTTTTGTAAAATATATGCAAAATAGGTATGGAAAAAAGACCAGAAGGACGTACACCAAGATGTTAATAGTTGTTATCCCTGAGTGCTTGTAGGAGTGATTTAAAATTTCTGCCTTATATTTTAAATTGTCAATGAGAGTTATTACTTTTATAATCAGGTGATTAAAGAAGATAAAACTAATTTTTCAAAAATTCAACACAGAAAACCTACCAAGGTATGGTATAACATGTAGGAAGTCTTGGCAAACTATGGTGAGCCTGGCAAAGATTGTTGGGACAGCAGAGGAGAGGAGTTCTGGTCTTGGATTCCAGCAAAACTGGGTTGGAATCCTGGTTCTGCCACTTAACTTGTGGCATATTATTTCATCTAAGCTTTAATTTTCCCTTCTGGATAATGGGAACAATAAAACCCACCTTCCAGACTTATCCTGAGGATTAATGAGGAGCATTCAAAAATAGTAGTTATTATTTTTCATTGCACAGTGTTCCAGGGTGGTCCTTCCCAATCACCTCTGCCTCATCTGTCTTAGTCTCCTGTGAGAGTTACAATGGCCATATTTGCCCTCTCATTTTTACTCACAAGCTATTGTCTTATTATACAGGTTTTATTATTATTTAGCTGTAGCAAGGCCAACAGATCAGGTGATGACTGCCGTTGAAAAAAATAGTTTGTTATATTCACATATCCCAAGAGGAGGGGGCATGCCATGTTATGGGAGCCATACGGGGAAGCACCAGGGTTAGTCAGGAGGCAGAGGGAGCAGGAGAAAACTTGGACAAGGGCCTTTATTGTGGTTTCTGAGTGAAGGAATAGGCAAGGCAGGGTGAGTAGGCTTAGAATTGGCTAGTCTGAATGATTTCAGTGGGCTCTGGGGCATAGGGGCTGCCCTAGTGGTCTAGTAACTGGCCCTGGGGTGATTAGGGCAGGTGAATAGTGGCCCAGAGTATGAGCACTTTATAAAGGAGGTGGTGGGGGTATGGGCTCTGGATTGGTTGGTTTCCGTATGAAAGGTATGGCGCCCTTTATTATCTCTAAGAATTGGTTATGCCAGGGAGGGGCAATCCTTTTGGGGTGAACATCAACAAGGCAGAATAAAAAGACATGGTTAATACAATAGGTTGGGCAAATTAGTAATTCTACCTTTTATCACCTCTGCAAGGAAGAGTGTCAGATCCTTGGCATATCACACAACCCTGGCCAACCTTTGTTTTATAGGATCATAATAGTATTTGTTTTTTGGCTGTCTATTCTTGTATAACAAATCACCCTCCAACTTAGTGGTCAAAGACAACAATCACTTTACTTGCTCATGATTTGCCCTTAGGACTGAGCTCAAGTGGGTGATTCTTTTGCTGGCCTCCTATGACTATAGTTAGCTAGCCAGGCAGCTCTGAGCTGGCTCAGCTGGGATGCTGGGATGGCTGCATCTCTCTCGTTTGCTTTCTCTCTCTCCCTCTACTTGAGGGCTCAGGGCCTCACCTTTTCCAGATGATCTCTCCAACAGAGAAGCCGGATGTCTTACAGAGCACCTCAGGGCTCCCAAGAATGCAGAAGTGGGAGTTGCCAGGCCTTCATAAGGCTTGGTCCTAAAACAGGAACAGCGCCTCTTCTGCCACATTCTCTTGGTTAAAGCAAGTCACAGGCCTAGCCCTGATTCAGTGGGAGGGGAATACACAGGGCGATAATTCCAGGACATGTATGTATCAGGAGGGGTGTTCTGTGGGTCCATCAATGTAATGAACTGTCACAAGAGGCGAGGCAGAGTATTCATTCTAGCAATCCTTTTAGAGACCCTGAGTCCGGGGGAGATAGAACCTTAGAGCCATCTAGTCCAAAGCAGTGAGGACACTGTGATCTTGATGATTACCATCCACAGAGGCTGTGTGAATGTTCTGGGCTTTCTCCTAAAGAAGTCGCAAGATAAGGAACCATACTTGTTTTGCAGAGAAAAGAAGCCTTGAAAAGATAGGGACCAATTTTCAATGAGCAGGCCTCAGAGAATGAGGTTTTGCTATATTTTTAGACAAAGTATACTAGGTCACGACTGATCAAAGAGTCGCTGGAAAGCCTTGATGGGAAGACCAGATGGTCATTTATTTGAATTCATATCAGCCAATGGAAAGCTGTTTCTTTTGCTTTATAGGCTTTTAATAGAAGAAAACGTTTGTGGAACTGAATAATTTCTCTCTAAAGAAAAGAAATCCTGGGAAGCAGTAAGATGAGTCTTGCTAAATGCCAAATTGCCTCCCAGGTTTTACTTTCTTCTAAAAAAAAAAAAAGTCACTGGACTACCATGATTGCTCTAAATCCCTAGATTGGAATTTAGACTCAAGGGGTAGTTTGCTTAGCTTAAGTTTCTGAGCACTTTCTCAGAAATGGGTCCACTTTCTTCAAGAAGAACCAGCTCAGACTCTCCCAACACAGCACCCCTAACGGCAGAGAAGAACTTACGACCCAAGTTCTTTGTATCAGTAGTTCTAGATGTACCTGCAAACACACTTCCTGAAATTCTCCTTTTAATCTTTAAAATTTATGCTAATTTTCCCTTCTGTTCCATTATATATTCCCAGTTGATTTAAAATGAAAGATAATGCTCTGGAATATTAATCACTTACCCCAAGGACGGCCAAGTGTATCTCTTCTCTGGTTTCCCTCCAATTACTGGACAATCATCGCTTTTGCTTTAGATTAGATTATTACTTGGAAAATATTAAATCCTCTCCTTGACTTCCATGGGAAGAGTATATGTTCCTACCTACATATTCTTCAATAAGTTCTGAATTCTAAGTTTATTCCTCCTTTCACACTCTCCCTCAGTTTAAGGGTAAACCTTAGAGTTCTCTATCCTTATCATTGCTTAATAATTCTTTGTATTCTATTTCTGTTTTGAATGTGTGGTTTCTGTCTACTGATTAGATCCAGATTCAGAAGCCTTCTCCTACCCCATCCTCACCTGTTTTACTTTTATTTGACTGATTACTCATTCTTAGCTTCTTTGATAACTTCTCCTGCCTCATTGTTCCTTAAACAGTTATATATCCCAGGCTTCTGTTTTCAGCCCTCTTCATTTTCCTCCTGGCTAATCTTACCCACTCCCATGAATTCTGCTATCAATTCTGTTATTCTGATGATTCCTAACTTTTATCTATAAAGAGCACAACCCCTTTTTTGAGGGCTGGGAATCTATTTTTATCAGCTGACTGGACATCTCCATGCAAATGTCCTGTGGCACCTTAAATTTAAGTGGATCCATCATGCTCTTCACAAAATCTGTTTCTCCTCCTGTCCTCCCAATCTTAACAGGACTATCCTCTCAGTCACCTAAGTTAGGAACTTTGAAGTTATATTTGACACCACCTCATTTCCCAAGACCAGTCACCAAAATCCTGTTGACTAGCTCTAAAACATACCAAAAATCCTCTGTTCTTCTCTAGTCCAGGACCATGGCATCTCTTGCTTGAGATTTTTCTTAGTTAGTTTGGGCTGCTATAACAAATACCAAAGATTGGGCAGCTGAAACAGCAGACATTTATCTCTCATAGTTTTACAGGTTAGAAAGTCCAAGATGAGGGTGCCAGCAGATCTGGTTCTTGGTGAGAGCCCCCTCCCTGGCTTACAGATGGCTGCCTTCTTGCTGTGCAGTGGAGAGAGAGAGCTCTGTGTCTCTTCCTCTACTTACAAGGGTACTAATTCAACCAGAGGGTCTCTACGCTCATTGTAAGCAGCTCTCTGCAGGAAATAGCCCTGAGCAGGAAACCCCCTTGTCTTGTCACTTTAGCAGAGCTATATTGTAACTAACCTGAAACCAGGCACCCACAGGCTCTACTCATCTCTGGCCCTAGCACACCTTGCAAATCTTTTGATCACACAATACCTTCTTGCCTAACCTGTTGGGTCTTTCCATAGATCAAATAAGTAGAAATGAAGAATGAGTAATTAACAGGTGACCAGATCTCTTCCCTAGCTTCCCCTTCAGTAATCTCGCAAACAAACTGTATAAACAAACTGCATGAACAAGATAGCATCTATCTAAAGAAAGATCACAAGAAGTTGACAAGCCTGCACATAGTGGGAGATGGTGACCACTCTGACCCCCTATGTTAATGATTAACCGAGATGAGCTCCCTTTTTTCCCTTTAAAAGATTTCATGGCTGAGCAGAAGCTTGGTAGTTGGTTTTCGGGGGGCATATGAGTTCACCTTCCCCCCAGACTGCCGGCAGGCATTCTGATTAAAAGCTACTTTCCTTTCTACCAGAACCTGCCTCTCAGGTATTGGGTTTTGAGTGGCAAGCAGCCAGACCTGAGTTTGGTAACATCATGACCTCATTGAAACCTAATTACCTCCCAAAGGCCCCACCCCCTAATATCACCATTTGGGGGGTAGAGTATCAACATATGAATTTGGATGGGACACAAACATTCAGTCCACAGCAGGCTTTTACACTGATGTCCTAACGGCTCCCCCTCACTCTCAGTCTCTTCTACACAGTTTTCAGATTCATCTTTCTAAAATGCAGAAATGGTACACCACTCCCACATGTAACACTTCTCAATATTCTTACCATTGAGCCATGGTGTTCGCAGCAGGTCAGAATCAGGTCCCAACTCTTCCATTGTAGCTTCATCTCCAACTACTCCTCTTTCTTCCCAACCTCTCTTCTTTGCTTCCTTTGCTAATACTCGTTCCTCTGTGCCCATCTGCTTGGCAAGGCAAATACTGCTTGTTCTTTCTGGCCCAGCTCAAATGTGATAGCTTTTGTGAAGTCTCCTCGCCAGGCAGAATTAATCATTCCCTCGTCTGTTATTTATAGGTCAGTGGTTCTTAATAATGCTGGTTTCATATTAAGATCACCTGGTTCTCCAAAGGAACTATATATAAAATAAGAAATTCACTCACATGATTATGAAGGCTGACAAGTCTCAAGATCTGCAGTCAGCAAGCTGGAGGCCCAGGAGAGCCAAGGTGTGTGGTTCTAGTCCAAAGGCCAGCAGACTCAAGACCTAGAAGGAGCCGATGCTTTAGTTCAAGTTTAAAGGCAGGGAAAAAACAATGTTCCAGCATGAAGACAACCAGGCTGGAGGAATTCTCTCTTATTCAGGAGAGGGTCAGCCTTTTAGTTTTATTCAGACCTTCAACCCTCACAGAAACACCAGAATAATGTTTGACTGAATATCCAGGCACCCTGTGGCCCAGTCATGTCGATACATACAATTGACCATCATACCTCGGGAACTATTAAAATATACTAATACTGCTGGTCCCATCCCAGGGGCTCTGGTTTCATTGGTCAGGGCTAGAACCTTGGCATCAATACATTTTAAACTTTCTCCTGCAGCCAGGGAGAAAAAGCTAAGTAAGTTACTCATAATAATAGTAGTTCCGCCTCTAATAGATGGTTGGATCTTTGAGGGCAGGGAACGGCCGTTGCCATTGTTACCTCCAAACCTGCCTCCATGGTAGCTAATACCAGATGCTGAATTGATGCTTAATGTTTAATTGGACCACACGGTAGCATAGCCATTACAGTTTGTATTATGTACCCTCCCCCCAAAAAAAAGATTTGGGATCTTCCAAATCCAAGTGATCTTGTGATATATATTGCGTCTCAAATGGAGTCATTTCAGAATGGATCATCTGAATTGCTCTTATTTCTAGATCCTCTAGAAATTAATAAGTGGGCACCTAGATTATCAATTTATCCTTTCTTCCCCAGAGCTTGATCAACTCAGGATCGAATGGATGAAATTCAGGGTAAGTCCGTGGGCTTGGGGGTCCCGTCAAGGTCACCGAGAGGCACGGCTGGCCCCGCCATCTGCCCCTCGCTCTTTGACGCCTTTTCAAATTAAACACCACACCCTGTGGTAAAATTGTTTCTGCTCTATAAATAGCCGACTTGGCTTGAGTTGCAGTGAAAATGCTACAGAGGAAGGGTCACAGAGAGAAGAAAAAGGAAAGGCCACAGGCTCAAGGGCAAATTTCCTGGTCAGATGATTCCAGTCTCTAAGGAATCCAAGAGCTCTCTGTGTAAAGGAGGTATCCCCGGTGGGCTCTCCCCGCACGGCCCTTGTGACTTCTTTTGCTAAGATCTCATCCACCCAAGCAAATATTCCCCCTTTTCCTCCCCCACTTTTTGCAAGCTGGACTTTATTTTGGGTCAGAAAATTGATACAAGGTTGCTTTAAGAAAAGTATGCAGGCCCCTTTCCACGGCCTCATGGTACGCTTCTAATTTCAATCACATCATTAAGGAATGGAAGTGGAAACTGCCACAGGCAATACATTGTTACCGATGCTTTCTGCAGACACACTGTTATAATATCATAATATAGTTTTATGACTGGCTGGCCTACAGTTTTACAGGGCGGCTCCATACCTCACATCTGCTCCCAAAGATGGGTGCTGAGAGCCTCCTCACTTCTCTCTCTTGTTCTCTGTACTATTTCCTCTGACGTTTCTGTCCCAGTCCTGACGAATGCTCCTTCCTTCTGCTGGCCAACTCCTCATGGCTGTCACCACACCACGGTCAGTCCTGCCTATATTTGACCTTTGCCCATTGCCTGCCACCCCCACTGCTCACATTCTCTCCACACACACACACACACACACACACACACACACACACACACACACGCTGCCTGCCTGCCTGCACAGTCCCCCTCCCCCTCACCGTTGGCCACAGGCTGTGCCGGCCTTTAAATCCAGGTCCTCTCTGTGCACCATGGTGTCAAGTCAGAGAGGGAGGCTGTGCCTAGGGATAAGGGTTCTTGGCGCTACTGAGAGGTTTACCGGGTTCCCGATCCTTCCATCTCTGGAAAAGCCGCACATCATAGTGGTGGGCCGCGGCATCCCTGGCGGCTCACTCTACCAGGCAGGTGCAGGACACAGAGAACCCGAGGGTGGAGATACTCCTGGACGCGTCTTTCTCAGGGGCTGATTTTTATCTCTGCTCCTTTCTATAGAAGATGAGGCTTCCAGTATCTGGGGTGACTTAGAGGTTAACTTCAATGTCTGCGTAACATACTGCTTGCGTATTTCTCCTCGGCCGTAGCTCCCTGGCGGTTAGAAAAGCAGGGTAGAAAGGCCAGCACATTAGGAGTGCACTGGATGGTTTGGCTCGCTCTCCCTGACCCTGACCCTGACCCTGACCTGGGCCATCCCCCCTGGGACTGTCAAGAGGGCTTCTGTTGCCTCTCTGAGTGAGGTCTGTGGTGGAGCCGCCTTGGCACCGCCCGGTAGCTTGTTACACATGCAGACTCTCAAGCCCCACCCCAGGACTACTGAGTCAGAATCTCATTTTAACAGGATCCTCAGGTGGTTCAGCCTGCAGAGCGGTGGTCCCAGGGCTGGGTTCCAGCTGATCAGTGTTACGCTCAGGTGTGTGCAGTCCTGGGGCAGGAGGGGCCCGCCTTGCACCCATGGAGCTGTGGAAGGCAAGCCCTCGAGAACGTTCACACGCTCAGTGCATTTACAGGTTACCCGTGTGTCCGTGCAGCAACCTCTTTACGGGGCTCGTCTAATTAATGTTAATTGCTCTTGACCGATTGTGTGGCTCGGGCCAGATTTACAGAAAATCACCATAATCTAAAACCCTGTAAAGGAGGCATGGCCTTTAGAGGCCTTGTAACTCACACCTGGAAACACCTTCTGGTCCTTGATGTGTAAATGCTGCTTACATTTGCGTAATCCTCAGAGGCGTCCCGTCACTTCATTTTTAGGGGACAGGTGTGTCCAGATGAGAGCGATGCTCCTCGTACGTTATCGGGATGGCGCTTGGTGAGAATTCGCTTTTTAAAGAGAGATGAGTTATGCAGTTTTACTACCCAATTCTGTGCTTTCATGGATTACATAAATTCCGTTGTTGCTGTTGCCCTCAGGCCAATGGATGTATAAAGTTGTTTCCACGTCGCTGTGACCCCTATCCCTCCTCCTCTTAGTGCCCAGCAGGTCTGGGAGAGGAAGGGCTTGAAATAAAAGTGACAGTGATGGTCCCTGGAGAGCAACCGGGGCACCATCAGAGGAAGCTTACAGGGCACATTCTGATGGCAGGTACCGCTGCAACCTCCCCTGGCAGGTCAGAAGGGACAGGGTGTTCCTGGGCTGGTGACTTGCCTGCCCGTGCAACACCGCGTCTGAGATCACAACCGTTTGAGAAAAAGAACACGTTAGTCTTTTCAACATTGACCTTTGGCCTCCTTGCCCCCTTTCTCACCATCCCCCTTGACCTTCTTTCTTAATGTCTCTATTCCCTTTCATTTGAAAGGGATGTAGGTGTGTTTTGGGCTTGTTCACACTGTGCTTCAATTAACTTCAAAAGTAATTTATTTCCCACAGTTATCACCCTCCTGAGAAGCAGTTGGGCCTCTGAAACTTTCACAACTCAAGCTCTGGAAAATCATTCCTCATGGTTTCTTTTCCTCAGTGAATCCTGTCTCACTTTCAACTTTGGAAACAATCTCTTGCATGGTTCTCAAATTTCTTTATCCCCATGCATTCCATCCCCTCCCCAAAGGCAGAGTAGCATAGCTTTTCTGAAGATAAGACCAAATCCTACCCATCTTCTCTGAGTCGGGCTTATTTGGGTTTATTTTTACACTTGCTGTTTCTTGCAATCTTACTAAAATCCTGTGATGTAAGTAGGGCAGGTAGCATAATGCCTACATCACAGATGAAGGAACCAAGGTCAAGGAGCCTTTCTCAGGAAGCAGAGCTGGGCTGGGGTGAGGACCTCTGGTTCCCTGTCCCCAGCCATCATGGACACCAAGGGCTGGCTCTCGCTTTCAGGCACCATGGTGACAGTAGCACTGGTACCCTCTGGCCAGCCTCGCCCTCAGTCTACCCAGGAAGGCCAAGGTCAAGAACCTCATTGAGCACAGCACCCCGTCTTGTGCTTGCTTTGCCATCCTGCCGTGAGCATGGGTCCCCATGTGTCAGAGAGTCCCCACAAATCTACCCACGCTCTTCCATGACCAGCCTGTGGCACAAAGGCTCTCCTCTCTCTGGTCTCGGAGGCTGTGCTGCTCCTCTCTCTGGTCTCGGAGGCTGTGTAGTGATTGGTTTGGGAGCCATGACCCATTTTTCTACACTGAGCAGGCATGTGCCATCTGTGGGCTCTCTCACCCAGATGATTCAAATTCTCTTACATCCAGTTCCACTGTCACTTGTCATTTGTGCTGTGTCCCAGCTTTGCATCATCTGCTAATCTGGAGATCTGAATTTCTGTCATTTCACTCCTTGCAATCTGTGGATGACTTGACGGAGATTCAGTGATTCCCAGAAAAGAGAGAGAGAAAATGCCTCCCTTCCTCCCTCGCTTATTAGTGAACATTTGCCTTGCCCCAAGCCCAGTGCTGGGTGCTGGGAGACACAAAGCCGGCCAAGCAGAGATGATTCCTGGCCTCCAGGAGCAAACATGCCAAAGGGCTCATCCGCTAGTGAAACAAAACAAAACAGGCAAGAAGGAGGTAGCACTGACGGTTAAATCCCTTCCATATCCCACTAGAATTAAGCTCCCGCACAGGGACAACAGGCAGTCTTGTTTGCTGATAGCTCCCTGGCACAGAAGAGTGCCTGGCATGTGTTGGCGCTCAGTATGTGGTGAATTGAGCTCCAGTCTGCATCATCAGCCCCAATTCTCCCTCTTCCCTTCTTCACATCCTTGCCGTGAGACTAGGCATCTCCTCTAAGGGAGGTGACTATCTCCCTGCTGCTTTGCTTTGACGGATGGCAGGCTGGGGAAGTAAGTGACGATGTGTGAGTTCCCGGCGGAGGCCTCTAAGAGCTGCTGCACATTTCCACTCTTTTTCGGGCTCTGTCACAGCCATGAGAAGAGTATATCCTCGTTAGCCGCCTGGTTTAAGGAAGGGGAGAGACAGCAGTGGAGATCCAGACCTGCAGACTTGCAGTGTGGAGCAGACTGCCCCAGCCTAGCCTTGCCTGTGTTAGCTCAGTCCACCCCCTACCCCACAGATGCATGAGTGAGTTTAGCCAAGATCAGCAGAGCTGCTGCAGCTGAGCCTGGCCCATCCACAGACAGGTAAACTGCGATATTCAGGTACAGAGATTTGGGATAGTTTGCTATGCAGCATTATTGTGAAAATAGCTAACAGATACCCTCTCAGTCTGCTACCTGATTTCTTTCAAGGGCTGGACCTCTAAGGTGTTATTTACCCTCTTGGTTGTTCCAAAACCAAGGGTTGGCAAACTTGTTCGTAAAGGCTCAGATAGTAACTATTCCCAGCTCTGAGTGTCCACATATGGTCTCTGTTGCATACTCTCCTCCCTCCTCCCTTCCTTCCTCCCTCCTCCCTCCCTTCATAGGCACCTTCCATAAGAGGGCCTCTAGCTGATGAAAGGAGCTCTGGGAATCACTGAATCTCTGTCAGTTCATCTACAGACTGCAATGAGTAGAACGACAGAAATTCGGATCTCCAGATTAGCAGATGATGCAAGGCTGGGACACAGAAAAAATGACAAATGACCGTGAAAATGAATTTAAGAGAATTCAAATTGGAATCATTTGGGCCAGGACCTTCATTGGTACTCTTGCTCTGGGCCCCTTTTAATTTGAAGGATATTAAGTACCAGCTTCAGATCCCTCTAGTCATTCCTTTCAGCATTTAAAATTTTGAAAATTTAATGTATTATTTAAAAAATAGCTTCATTTGAATACTAATCAGCCATAAAAAAATAAAGTTTTGCCATTTTCAGCAACACAGATAGACTCGGAGGGCATTATGCTAAGTGAAGTAAGTCAGACAGAGAAAGACAAATACTGTATGATATCACTTACACATGGAATCTAGAAAATAAACTAGTGAATATAACAAGAAAGAAGCAGACTCATAGATATAGAGAACAAACTAGTAGTTACCACTGTCGGGGGGAGGAGAGGCGATACAGGGATCTGGGAGTGAGAGGTACAAACTATTGGGGGTGAGACAGGCTCAAGGATGTGTTGTACAACACGGGGAATAGAGCCAATATTTTGTAATAACTGTAAGTGGAAAGTAACCTTGAAAAATTGTATAAAAAATTTAAAAATAAAAATAAAAAGTAGGTTCAGTTAAATGGTGCAAAAGCCAAAAGGTATATAGTGAAAATCGTCACCCTCTCACTCTTGTCCCTGGTCATCTAATTCCCCTCAATGGAGGCAACTACTGTTACGATTTTCTGGTGTATCCTTCATGAGGTCTTTGCATATAGAGGTATATATGTGTGTATAGTTTGCCTTTTTAAACAGAAATGAGAGCCTACTCCACATGTGTGCCTGGGAGAGCATTCAATATCATTGCACATAACAGCCACATCCTTCTTTTAAATGAATGTAGAGCATAAATTGAAAGAATTTGGACTTGAATTATGCAAGATATGGCAAAGACTGGGCATCAATAAAAGCAAAAACTTCTTAGGAATTTCATCCCTTGTTCACCTTAAGCAGGGGTCAGCAACTATGGCCCACTCGCTAAATATGGCCCACCATCTGTTTTTATATTGCCCATGATCTAAGAATGATGTTTACTTCCTGGAAAAAATCAAAAGAAGAATAATATTTCATGTCACATGAAAATTATATGAGATTCAAATTTCAGTTTTTATAAATAAAGTTTTATTGGGACATAACTATACTCAGCCATTTGTGTAGCGTCCGTGGTGGATTTTGCACTACAATAGCAGAGTTGAGAGGTTGTGACAGAGTCCATATGACCGTAGCTTAAAAGATTTACTATCTGGATATTTACAGAAAAAGTTTTCTGACCTCTGACCTCATTACAAATATAGTTCAACACTATGACCACTTAAAATTTGGTGATGGGTATATATAGTCAGCACATATTTTCCTTGTGAGAATTAAGGAATTTCCCAAAATGTTTCATCGGGAGAAACTCTGGAATCTTTTGACTGGGCTGAATCTACTGTAATTTTAAATCAAAAAGAAAACAGATTCTTTCATCTTATTTGAAATCCAAAAGCCAAGATGCAATAATTATCAAAAGTTATTTAAAATTTCAGTCAAAACCAGACTTACTAATGGATTGGAGTTGATAGCTTCCTAACCTTTCATGTAAGCGTGTTCTTAATTTAGAAATTAGCTGTACATTAGCAAATAAAATATGAAAGAGAGCTTGTACTAAAGGGAAATGACTTTTGATTCTTTTCATTCTCAGAGATGAATCAGACAGGGCAGCAAATGGCCTTTTTCAGGTCTGGAGTTGAAAATTTTTCAGAGACGGTAAATCCTTACTTATGTGTTATTTAGGGATGTATCATGGCTAACAGTGTTTTTGCTCTTAAGAGTTAAATATGAAAATATAATATATGTAAGAGATGGATTTTTCCCTCTTTTTTTGCAATAGCAGCATTAGTAATATATAAATTTCATTTATTTGCATTTAAGGGTTTCAAAGTGGTCTCTCAACTAATACCAGAAGCTTTTAGAAAGCCAAAAGAAAAGCAAAAATCACTTCAATCATGAGGAAAGTAATGTTTCAGATCCTGTATCTATTCTAACATCAGAGAAAAGTATCAAATTAAAAAGAAAAATGTAACCAACAAGAAATACAGCTAGAAAAGACATATTTCTGACCAGCCTCACTCATTTTTGACTAGTCTTTCAGAACTGGATATAGGAGTGGCAGTTGGAAGTTGGGAACAGTAAGGATTATAGATAAGAGAGGAAAAAGTGGTATATATTCTGGAAAGCTGTCCATCTGTGAACTTAAGAGCTGTCATCTATGAATTGTTTCATCGAGCCTGAAATAATCAATATTTGATGTTATGTGAAGTTAGGCACAATGTAGCACTATGTGGGCAATAGGCAATGTAAGTGTACTGGTTCTTCTAAAAGAAAGGAAATTGAGGAACAGAGAGGTTACTTTATCTAAATTAGCTCTCAAAGCTGAAACCATTACCAGACATTTCAAAACAGTTATCCAGTTAAAGTTAAGCAATTCAGGTTTCTTCCTCTATCATGACTTGACAGCCTCCTATGTTCAAAGCACTGAGCCAGGCATAATAGGACTCAAAGATGTGTAAAACAAGGCCCTTCAGGGTGGGTCAGGAGGCGCTGATGGGCACAGTGGGATGTGTAATTTTTTGAGGATTGAGTTCTCTTTTTAATCTTTGATCCAATTGAAATTTACTTTGGCGAATTGTATATTATTTTCTCCCGAGCAACTAATAGTCTCTGCACCATTTGTTGAATAATGGATTGTTCCTTTTTCCCACTGATTCAGGAAAATATTCATAGTCACCATTTCCTGAATGCCTCTTATGCGTCAGGAGCTTTGATATCTTTTGTAATGTACTTGTGCATCTTCTATGGCACTCAGAATCTGAAGTTCCTTCCTTTGTTTGGTAAATTCTCTGTCTTACGACTCTTGCTGGGAAAGAGTGCTTGCCTTGATTATAAAACCTGAAAATGCCAAGAGCTTATTTCCCATGTTCCTCTGCACTCAGGCGAGGAACATGTGATTTAGGCTCAATCAACCAACAGACCCATTCAGGCTTCACAACTGGATTTATTGATCCCGGGAAGGTGGAGTGACCAAGGGCCATTCTGCTGTGTTAGGTCAACAATTCCTGCTTTCCAAGAGCTCATGGAGCAGGGCTAGTTGTGGCAGCCAGGTGTTCAGTGGTAGGGCTGGAAGTCTCCGCATGCTCTTTGGTGCCATGAATTTCTGCTGTCCTGGCTCCCACCTAGTCTTCCTTGATCTTCCCTTTCCCCATGTCTGGTTCTCCAACCTTCTCAGAAATTCTGTAAGCCACATGATAGTCTTGAATAAATTCTTCTTCTGCCTCAGTTAGCCAGAGTTTATCTCTGTTACTTGGAACTGAAAACCTGGCTTGATACATGCAGGATATCATTTGATCCTCAGGTCCTCACACCTTTCAAGACACATATCATCACCCCCATTAGATTTAGGTAATTTATATTCAGTAAGAGTATTAACTTGCTTAAGAGCACACAGGTAGGAAGTGATACAACTGGAATTTAAATCCAGGTTACACCGCAAATGTTCTCTCTCTCTCTCTCTCTCTCTCTCTCTCTCTCTTTCTCTCTCTCTCTCTCTCTCTCTCTCTATATATATATATATATAGTTTTTTTGGTGCACGCTCCATTGGTCTAGCCATTTATTGCTATGCTGGTACTACACTCTTTTATTTATTGCAGCTTTATCCTAAGTTTTAAAATCTGGTATAGCAAGTTCTCCTTTATTCTTTTAAATCTTTTTTCTTACCCCTTCTTGAATGTTTCTTTTTCTAGATGAGCAACTGGACAATTTTGTAAAGTTTTTGCAAAATCATGGAGGGACAAATTAGCAGCTGTAATTTAAGATGCTTCATTCCTTGTGGAGAAAAAGGAACACATGTACACTGTTGGTAGGAAAGTAAATTGGTGCAGCCACTATGTAAAACAGTATGAAGTTTCCTTAAAAAACTAAACATAAAAATACCATATGATTCAACAGTCCTAACCCCGGGAATATATCCAGAAAAAATGAAAACCTTAATTTGAAAAGACACATGTATCCCGATGTTCGTAGCAACACTATTTACAATAGCCAAGATGTGGAAACAACCTAATTGTCCATCAACAGGCGATTGGCTTAAGAAAATGTGGTGTGTATATACAATGGAATATTATTCAACCATGAAAAGAATGGTATTCTGCCATTTGAATCAAGGTGGATGGACTAGAGAATATTATGCTTAGTGAAATAAGTCAGACAGAGAAGGATAAAAACTATATGATATCATTTACATGTGGAATTGAAAAAAATAATACAAATGAATCTACATGCAAAACAGAAACAGACTCACAGACACAGAAAACAATCTTATGGTTACCAAAGGAGGGGGAGGGGCAAATTAAGAGTATGGGATTAACAGATACAAACTACTATACATAAACTAGATAAGCAACAAAGATTTACTGTATGACATAGGGAATTTTCCCAATATTTTGTAATAATCTATAATGGAATATAATCTGCAAAATCACGATGCTGTACATCTGAAACTAGCACAATATTATAAATCAACTATACTTTAATTTTTTTTGCGTTACCCGGACCTCTCACTGTTGTGGCCTCTCCCGTTGCGGAGCACAGGCTCCGGACGCGCAGGCTCAGCGGCCGTGGCTCACGGCCATGGCTCACGCTCCGCGGCATGTGGCATCTTCCCGGACTGGGGCACGAATCCGTGTCCCCTGCATCGGCAGGCGGACTCTCAACCACTGCGCCACCAGGGAAACCCTACTTTAATTTTTTTAAAAGATGCTTTATCCTTAATATTATTTTCACTTCACAGGGTTATGTGAGGTATTCATAGCTCCTGCGTGTGCATGTGCGCACGTACCCACACACCCACCCACAAATATATACTAATGTGAAGATTTTTGGTTCCTATATAAAGATTTTTTGTTTGTTAGCTTCAGCATATTTTAAAACTCTCCAGACACAGAAACTGTCACAGCGTTGGCTTGAGAAGCTCTTTCACGTTCAGGCTGGCCCACAAACTTTAAAAAGATGCCTCTGACAAGAGAGTAGACTTGAGGAGGAAAATAGTTTGTCAAAGGCTTTATTTTTCTGTATTGCTTTGTTCCCGCAAAAAGCATCATGGTTCGCTATGAGGCTTCCATTCTTTTTTTCTCCAGGCATAATTTTGATGCTGCGGGAATTCTCGCCAAGTAACATTCAGCAAATAAGTCCTAGGAGAATATCTGATTTGTGTTTGCACATAATCTTCCTGGTGTGGATCCTAGGTAACAGAAAATCTAAATAATATCCATGGTCCTGGAAGAATTTCTTCAGTTATGGAGCTGTCAAAGCTCTGTTAAGAACCGATGGAACTGATAAGTCCCTGCCTGGTGCAATAAACCATGAGGGTAATTTCCACCTTTTTAAGTGGATGTGGATTTGATACATAAATATTCATCGCAAGTGAATGAAAAACCTGTACTTTTGATCCAGGAGCATACCAGGCTCTTCCTTCTCTCTTGCAGAAAAACATTCAAGTAAAAATATCCTCGTGAGAATTTCCCATAGGAAATTCCATGCATCTGCTCAGATTAAAAAGGCATCAAGTTATTTATTTCCCCTAATAGAGAGGAACTTCTCTGCACACCGAGTTCTGTCTTGGAAGGCTAGTGGCTTGATTCTGAGAATTGTGAGATGCTCTTCATGGGAGATTCTGGGTTGTGTACAGATGCTGACAACCACGTGTCAACGGTGCTGCAGGATCCAGCTGCTTCTGTTGCAGGCATAGACTTGGCGGTGCCAGGAAATGTCTGAGACTTTGCACTTTTATTCCGGATTCAGGGTTATTCTTTGGTACCACAATTCACAGAGGTATTTCTAGCCTGTCTTGGTTAGCGTTGTGGGTAACATCAGAAATGGAGCTCGGCTTCTAGCAAGGAGGAGAGCTAACTTCTGAAATTAAATTTGGATTAGCCACAGTACCCCCTATCTCTGAAAGCTGTGCTGAATAATAAGGTGAAACCGAACGCTGTGCCCAGGAAATTTATGCCACATTTGCAGTGACATTTCCAATAAAAAATTGAATTGATGAGCAGAGAGTTCATCATGTTGTAAGTGTATATGATCTCATGAACCACTCTCCACTGGAGTCATAATGAACTGGTGGTGGGCCCCAAACTACCCGGTGATGTTTCTGGCTTGCCTTTCGGTCAGCAGGAACTAGGCAAGCAGGCACAATGGCTTCTGAGGAGAGCCAGTTAAGAAACTGGATTTGCCTATACGAAGCACACGATTTTAGTCTGTCCTGATTTGGAACAGATATAGCTGGTTTTCTAGCTAGAGGCGTGGTGACGATGACTCAAAATGAATTTCTCATTTAGACATATTCTGAAAGGTCTATAAAGAAAATACTCCTAAGTGAACCAAAAGGGACAAAATGATATTCTAGTACTGCTGTTTTTTAAGCAGTGGCCTGTAAGCCTGGGCAATTAGGTATTAATGGTCCTTTCTCTACTGCAGTGAAAACAGAACTTGCTTTAGCTCCAGAGAAACCTGGTTTTAGCATTCATCTAAACAAATGAAAACTACGTTTGTGATCTCCTTTTTGAAATTCCAACACTGAGTATTTTTTAACCAGTATACATTCGATTCCTCCAGTGATCATGAGCTCTGCTATTAATACGTATACACAACACCTTAAAAATCAGCTCTCAGTGCAATCTGCTATTGTGTTTTGAGTGAACGACCCATGACTTCAGGTTTAAATGGTAGCTACAGAGAAAGCTCATCTGAGTTTTTTTTAAATGATGTTCTCTTTCCAGGTGAAGTGTTGAAATAATTCTTTCAGTTAATTTTTCTGGAATCCAGTGAAAACATATCACCCCATTTTCCTCCTCCCTCAAGGGAACAATTAACTATTGCTCAAGGACTAATGCAACAGTCTGAAGTTTTTATTGAGTAAGACCTATTCCCTCCCTGCAGATTTAGATTTAAATCTCAAATTTTAAAAATTGACGTTTAAATAATTCACCAAAGCTCAAAAGAAGTCCAAGTGACTACAAGTTGTTCACTTCATAAATAAATCACATTTGGTGGCTTCACAGTTTTGATGGAAGCCAAGTAGTGTTGTCAAATTAGGGTTCTCCTAGCATGGTGTCATTCTATGGGGTGGTCGGTCTCTCATGGGTGGAAAGAAATCATTTCATATCAAATGTGTGTTACAATTATGAGAACTGTCCTGGGTTTTGAAAAAGTATCCAAATGTTGACAGTTTACTAAGACAATGCAAACTGGTCAGCTCCAGAATATGTGATTTACAAAAAGAAAAGAAATGTACTCATTAATCCTAGATGCTGAAGACCCCAGAACAGTTATTGGGAGCTCTATTAAAACTAGGTATTTATGTAATCCCCCAGTTTGGCTCTTCTAAAACCTATAAAACCCCTTAGATCTGTTCTGTCCAATATAGTAGCCACTAGCCACATGCGGCTATTTAAACTAAAAATTATATACAATTAAAATTCAGGTCCTCAGTTGCCTTAGACCCATTTCAACCTCTCAATATACACCTGGGGCTGGTGGCTACCATATTGGGCAGTGCAGGTACTGAATATTTTCATCATTGCAGAAAGTTGTATTGGAAGAAGAAAAAAGAGAAATACTTATTGAGGAGTTCCAATGCAGTAGGCATTATATTTGCTCTAGATTCTTCTCATTTCACAGTGAAGAAGCTTAACCTCAGAGAGCTTAATTCACTAGCTCAAGTCACATAACTGATACAGAGTCATTAGGACTCTAACCACTTACCCTCGACTCCAAGCCCACAGCCATTTCCAATATATGGCCAAGTGCTGACTCATCCACTTATCTCTCTAACACATTCTTAGTGATAGAGAGACTGTAGGTTTTAATAATTATTACAGGACAACAGGTGAAAACTGATACTGAACAAACTGGTCCCTCCACTTACTAAGGACCTGTGCTAGCAACTGGGGCTGTCATGTTAGGAGGATGAATACACTTCCTGGCTTCATAGCACTTAGAGCCTAGTGGGGGAGTCAAACGTTCAATATATAATCAAAAACTAATTATCAGCCACAACTGTGGTAAGTATCAACGAGGAGAGCCATCTGCTTTGGGGGAGGCTTCCAACTCCCATTAAATAACAACCATAATAATAATTAGCAATGAAGCTTTAGTTTCCAATGCCTGTAAAGTTCAAATTAGTAAGATAAGTCTATGATACTGTGGGCCTCCTGATAGATGAGTCCACTGTAATATTTATGCCTGGTAAGCAGAGAGATCTATTTCATTCAAGGTCATCCCGGGTTAGCATGACCAACTTCAACTTCATCTCATTCTACTTGGGTAGAGGTACTTCCGAAATGAAGAGCTGAGATCGGCTAATTTGTCAACATTACGAAGCAGGAGCTTTAACATCATAACTCTTCTCCCTCATTGAATCTTCCCAGCAGCAGCAGCTGACATATGATCCTCGCAGATGAAGGGGCCACAGCATGACTATTTCTCGACCACACTGGCTGAGGGTCACATAGGGGAAAATGCTTCTTCTTAGCCATTTCTTTGTCATTTTTAACAGGTTTCAACTAAATACTCATACAAGGGGGTTGAGCGCCAATATGCTATACCATCAAATGTAAAAGGCTGGAAAAAAATCAAAGCCATAAACTGTTATCATTTTGAGTATTTTATTCCTTTAATGTTACTCTATTAGTTTCAATAAAAGGACAACAGAATGTCCATTATACCATAACTTGACACGCTTATTATGCCAATACAATTAGTTTTTGCAAAGCACTCATGTACTGGTTATAGTTTATAGAAAAATTGATTTCACAGAATCATAGAAATTAGAATTGGAAACATTCTATTAGGTCACTAGATACATCCCCTGAGACTAATGTAGAATTGATCCCTAGTTCACAGTGTATTATCTGATGCCTTTTTCTATCCAGTTTTGATAGGCTTATATATTTATTATAGGCTGGCAATATGTACCCCTAAAATTATACCAATTCATCTGAGAAATGAAACTCTAGAATAAGCATTTGCTGAGCACTAATTTTACTTTGGTGGATACATTTTTAATATACTAGTGTTTATAGCTTCTCATCTTGTAAGAGACAGGTAGTAGCACTGGATCGTGGGTTAGCATTACAATCAAATAGTGAATTTGCATATCTTAAGTTGCAGAAATTTCCCCAGACATCATTTCCCGTCAGATTCCTACAAAATGTGGTATAAATTTTTGATCCTCAAGAAGGACTTTTTTTTATGTACAGGAAATTGAGCCCTGTACCTCATGCAAGTGCCTGCAATTAAACACTTGGCTGGACTGACATTTTCTTCTTTTGGGGCAGTGTGTACAAAGCTGTGACTCTTGGAGAAACAAGGAAGTGGCAGATGAACTCTGAGCTGGGGAGCTGAGGGGCTGGGGAGGTCGCAGCAGGGGAAGGAGCTGGTGTTGGATAAACTCTCCGTGTTCTTCCTTCCTTCCTTCTTCTTAGCAGCGACTCAGGGAAGAAGGAGAGCAGGAGAGCGCTTCGCCAGCAAAATTTACATAAAATACAATCAGCCTATAAACTCCTGGGGTGGGCTTCCCTAGTGGCGCAGTGGTTGAGAATCTGCCTGCTAATGCAGGGGACAGGGGTTCGAGCCCTGGTCTGGGAGGATCCCACATGCCGCGGAGCAACTAGGCCCGTGAGCCACAACTACTGAGCCTGCGCGTCTGGAGCCTGTGCTCCGCAACAAGAGAGGCAGCCACAGTGAGAGGCCCGCACACCGCGATGAAGAGTGGCCCCCGCTTGCCGCAACTAGAGAAAGCCCTCGCACAGAAACGAAGACCCAACACGGCAAAAATAATAAATTAATAAATTAATAAACTCCTACCCCCAACATCTTCTAAAAAAACTCCTGGGTCTTCCAGGTCAGATGGGTGGGATTGCTCCTTTTTGCTTCAACACAAACAATTCAGGAATTCTCTTCCCCCTTTAAAACCAGCCTTGAAGTTCATCTGCACTGGAATTCATTGATTAAAGATGGAGAGAAGTGCACACTGTGATTTTTTTTTCCAGGTTTGCCCGGTTTCCCCTTTACCCCTTGCTCCTTCATTGAGATAACAAAGCAGTGTGTTGGGTGTGAGCTAGGTTGGTGGGGGCCAGGAGGGGGATCAGGGTTGTGTGTGGAAAAAGGCAGAGAGGAAGACACAGAAATGTAGCATTCAGCTAAATGATGCCTAACTCCCCTTGTTCTTCACATTCTCGTGTCCCTATTCAAAAGCCCGGATGACATTGTTTGTCCAGGATGCAGCTGATGGGTATTATGTCTGGAGAGCTCCCGAAAGTCTTATGCATCTTTTATACACCTGCACATTAAATGAGCAAGAATGCCCAGGTGCTAAGACATGATTTTCCGGTAAATTATGCAAACAAGTAATTTTGTTTGTCCAGAAAGTAGTGCTATCAGTGGTACAGTTTTCCTAAACACTCCATCGTTTAGGAGAATGCAAACTGAAAGGCAGTCAAACGGCAACGAGACCTACTTGCCCAGCACAGTGTATCTGCTTTGACAGGTGCCGGTCACAGAAAAGAAGTTTTGCCCACCGGGGATTCTCACACCCAAGGCAGAAGCCAGGAAAACTGTGTCAGGAGATTCAAAAGGCAGGGACCTTAGTCATGTTAACCCCTGAATGGCAGCAGTAAAGACGGCTTTATCCACGGGACCTGAGGCTGTGCCAAAGTGAAGATGGTGCAACAACTCTGAAGAGAGACAGGGAGCTGCCCTCTTGGGGTCAAACAGACTTTCCGTAGTGATGGGGCATCTACCCTTGCTACTCAAAGTGTGGTCCGGGGACCAGCAGAATCAGCATGACCTAGGAATCTGCTGTACCTGCAGAATCCTGGACCCCACCCCAGACCTACTGAGTCAGAATCTGTATTTTAACAAAACGCCAGATGACGTGTATGCATGTTAAAGTTTGAGGAGTACATGCCACCAGCTGCCTAGTGGTTTTCCACAGTAGCAGCCTGGACCGGCTAAGAAGGGACACAGTTTGTCCAGCCTGGTGGTAAGTTGATTTCACATTCATCTCAGCAAAGGGCAATAAATAGTCATTCCCTTCATGAGTACACACATTCCTTTCCCACAACCCCCCCCCCCCCCCCCCCCCCCCCCCCCCCCCCCGGTCTGTGGCTATTGTTTCCTTTAGTCCTTCTGAAGTGCATGTGATTCTGGTAAGGCTGTCACTGAGAAGGCTGGGCACCTGGCAGAGGCTGGCTGAGAGCAGCTCCTTCCTGGGGATTGCTAGAGAGAGAGAGAGAGGGCTTTTATGCTTCTGAGATTATAAGGTGCAAAGACAAGATCGGGACTGGCAGGGCTCTCTTGCTGCCGCAGGTAGAGGGAATCTGATTGAGAATGAAACCAGCAGAGTCAGGCAGAGCAGAAAGATGAAGGGGGAGAATTCATTTGAACACTCAGCCCAGTTGTACCAGAAGTCAGATAACCCCTTGGACTTCTGAGTTGCATGAGCCCATAAATTCACAATTTAGCTGAAAGCAGGTTTAGGTTGGTTTTCTGCCTTTTGTAACGAAGAGGAGGGTCCTGACCAATACATTCCTGAAACTGTATTATCAGTTTTTCCGAAATGGAAATTTTTGCATCTGGCTGTGGGAACAAATTCATTGTAAAGTTCACAGCCTCTAATGTGACAGCTGTGTAAGTTTGCATGAGTATATGTGTTAAGTATAATCTGGGTATAATTAAGCACAGAAGGTTTAAAACTTTTAGGCACCCATGTGCCGTAAATCCTGGTTATCTGTGTAATTGCAGCAGGCTGTATTTATTTTCTAGATTTAGAGGCAATGCCTACTGAAATTAATATTCAAATGTATGCCAACTAATATGCAAACCAGCACGGCTTTGGTGCTTTAGAAAACAAGAGGATAGGATTGCAGCCCTGGTGTTTCAATGGTGCTGCTGCTTTGATGAAAGAAGACAAAGAGACCTAGAATGCAGATGAGACATGTTCCCTTGGAATACCCAATGCAAATGGAAATTTACGGCTCTGTAAACTGTTTTAAAACAGAAAACAATCTCTCAATTTAATATAGCCGTTTAACCATTCATTAATTTACTAGATGCAGACACTGCAACTTTTCAGAAATGATGCCACCCATAAATACAATCTACAACCACAAAAGAAAATATGTACTTTTACTCCTGCCAAATGTCCCAAATTTAAATCTATAATTGTTTGTTCCAATTGAAACACTGAAGTCTGCCTCTCTTCTATGAAAAATTAATACCCACTATTGGACATATATTTCATGTATCTATTTCAATGTTATGTAGGGTGTGAGTATATGTATTTTAAAATTATCAGCTAGGATTAGGTTAAGTTAGGAATAACAGAAACTTGGAAAGTAGTAGCTTAAATAAAGTGGAAATTTCTTTCTTTCTTAGGCAGAAAACGTCTAGAGGTGTACAGTCCAGAGCTGGTATGGGACCTCCATAGTTTAGAACTAAAGATTTCTTCTAGCTTGCCAAAGCACAGTGCCTAGGATGTGACTCTAATCCTCTAGGTTCAAGATGGCTGCTGGGTCTCTAGCCATAACATCCAGTTTCCCCGCAGCAGGATGGAGGAAAAGGGAAAGAACTATTTGCTCCCTCTCTTTTCAGGAAACTTCTTGAAAGTCCCACAAAGTATACCTGCTTACTATGATATTACATATCATTGATCAGAACTTAGTCCTATGCCACACCTAACTATGAGGGAGGCTGGGAAATATGGTCTTTTATCTGGGAAACCATGTGTCCAGATAAAAATCATTTTTCTATTAATTTGAGAGAGAAGCAAAAAATAGGTACTTAGAAGGCAACTGTCAAACTCCACTCCAAATATTAAATACACATTTGTTTATTGATTTATTGTGTTTTTCCCACAAAAAAGCTGGCTCCATGAGGGAAAGAGCTTTATTTTGTTCATGATTGTATCCTTAATGCTAGTCTATATTTGTCTTTCCTGATTTTTTTCTATCAATTTAAGATCCTTGGTCAAGCCAGAATGCTGTCTTGAGAAGAATGCAGGGGCTGCATCCAGATTTGTGAGAGAGAGTGCTGTGATCATCTAATAATGTCTGTATTGCTGTGATCAACTAATAATGTCTGCAGTGGCCAGCCCTTATGTACCAGGCTTAAAGTATTCCCACCAACCCCTAGCTTTCAACTAAAGTCTTTTGAAATTTATAGTTACTGTGACTCTAATTTAAATCTATGTGCCAAAAGGCCTTATTTAAATTTGTTGTTTAAAATGATTTATTCTAAGTAGCAACATGAGTATTCTCTGCAACTTTTTTTTCCCCTTATATGGGGCTCTCTTGTGCAGTTGTAAATTTTGCAGGTTTCCAGAGAGCTGCTAAAGGAATTATATGCAAATTCTAAGTTACACTGAGTTGGCAAATTCTAACTAGAAAGTTGCTGGGAAAGGGGATATTTAAAGAATAAAATGGAAAACAGGTCAGGAGTTTTGTGCCGTCAGAGGTACAATTCTGTGACATGTTCATCTCCTGAGTCACTGAGAAGACAAAAGGGGCCTGGAGGAGTGATAAGGACTTTCCAAGTTCAACACAAATGCTAGAAAGAAAAGCTCAGGCTCCACGGGGAAAAGAAGACCCGAGTTAAATTAAACCACAATTAAAAATAGCTAAGACTATTGAGTAACGTACTGAATTGCATCTGAACAATTTTGTCTTTAAAAAGCTGTCAGTGCAGCAAACTTCTTTTCCTGCCCCACACAACACATTTTCTCATCAGCAGTGGTGACAAGACGGTGACTTGATGTGGCTGTGATTCTGAAGGAGGAAATTATGCAATGCTCCATAAAGATAGACCAGAATTTCAAGGCTGTAGCTTGAAAGGCTCCCTTGATGACTCATAAAGCTTCTCCTGGGGCACGTGTCCCTCTTTCTAGCTACTTGCCCACTTGTGAGTCAAGAATTACTGCCTTCTTGGCGTGACCTGCTTTGTTATTTAATGTTTTTTGTTTGTTTAGCTATTTCCATGGAGATTGGCCTATTTGTAAATAACATCTGAAAATTCCACGTCTTAGCTTGGGTTCCTTCCAAAGCAGAGTCTGAGAGTCCTCAGAGCAGGTATTTTATTAGGGAGGTGGTCCCAGGAAGCAGGAGTGTGAGCAAACAGGGAGAGTGAGATAGGGAAGAAGAAAAAGCCAACAGACAAGTGTGTTACTGAGGTTATGCTATGGGCAATAAGGGCTTGATTCTATCAGAACCTCCAGAAAAGTGTACCTATGTATCCCAGGATGGTCCCCCTGAAGGATGGAAGACTGTAGAACTTAGCACTTAGCACTTAGAAGACTGTAGCCAATAGTCTCCCATTCCTATTGGTTGCAGGTGGCCCCAGGGGTATTAACAAACTTCATCCTTCACCACTCCCAGGACACACTTGCATGGACTGAGTACCCCATGGCATCAGAGAACCTGCCCACCACGGCCCAGCAGAAAGGCCCATGGGACAGACCCTGACACAGCAAAGGGAGTCTGAAATTACTGGGTGCTGTCCACTACAGTGGTAGCTGAAGTCAGAGGTGGACTGAGGGGAATGACGTGAGGGTGGGTGGGGGCAGGGTGGTACCACAGGTGTCTGCTGTGGTCCCTGACTGTGATCTGAAACTCAGCAGTTTGAGATATAGCCTCCATGGTCAGAATCAATGCATTTGAGCATGCTTTTCAATTGAAGGTATGGTTTTAACATCCCAGTAGCCATCTTACACATATACAGATGTCATTCAAAATCCCAGATGCTCTTCTCTCTCTTCCTGTTACTGAATTTGCAAATTTCTCTTGTGTTAGCTACACTCTCTACTCAGGGGTAAGGTTGAAAAGGCAAGGTGGTGAAAATAGAACCTGTCAAATATATATATATATTTTTTTGCTGTATGCGGGCCTCTCACTGTTGTGGAGTCTCCTGTTGCGGAGCACAGGCTCCAGACGCGCAGGCGCAGCGGCCATGGCTCACGGGCCCAGCCGCTCGGCGGCCTGTGGGATCTTCCCGGACCGGGGCACAAACCCGTGTCCCCTGTATCGGCAGGCGGACTCTCAACCACTGCGCCACCAGGGAAGCCCTGTCAAGTATTCTTGTTAGAAGCTCTTCTAAAAGTCCTTATGAAAGAAGAGGCCGAATTTATTGGCTAAAATGAGATTTGGGGATTACATGTGGTTTTAATTTCTCCACGCTAGCCAACTTCTATAGTTAATGGGACATGACTCATAATCCTGACTAATCGGCACAAAACACAGGAAAGAAAGATGTATCAGCTGCTTATTACTGTTGAGGCTGCATGTCCTGGGTGCCATGGGCACGGTGGGCAAAGGGTACAGAGGCAGTGTGGCATGGTGACAACTGCAAAGGCTTTGTGAGTCTGAGTCTGCCCCTGGCTAGCCATGAAACCACACTGAGCCTCAGTTTTCTCAACTGTAAACGGAGAGCTATCATAGCTGCCTTGCAGGGCTATTGGAAGGATTAAGCATTACTGTATTATGCAAAGGATTTGGCATATCAAATCTGCATTTGTTACAAGTCAGTTAATAAACACATGAAAAATCTAGCTTCCATTTCATATCCCACTTTGACTTAGTTTCTGGGTAAAGCTTACATTTACTGAAATGAATGGCTTTGACTCATTTGGACTAAGTCTTTGAACATAAAATTAGAAAACCCCTCGGGTTCATGTTGAACTGAGGTGCCAACAGGGAAGCGTACTCCCCATTTTATCCATCCCAGGAAGGAGCAATCTCCTTGTGACCGGAACAGCAACATGCAGCAGGAAGTGGTCTCATAAACGTTCCCTACTCCTACGGCCACTGCTCATACTCTGGATGTGACGAGGTGAGACGCATGGAGCGGGATGGACCCTCGGTGGTCCCTCGTCATCCCCAGCTGTTTGGATCCATCATATCATAGAGGAGGATTTAGTTCAGTCTGCAGCCCAAGGTAGAGCTCTCCCAAGAGCAACACGGCAGGTTGAAATCTGGGGATTTATTGTACAAAGGCGTCACAAGAGATGCACCGGCATGCCTACATTTAAGGGAATTTGTTTCCAGATCCTCAACTTTCATAGATACTCTTTCTACAATTGAGTGGGAGTTCTGAAAACAAGACTGTTTCTCTATTCCATATTTCCTTTCATAGTCTCCCTTCTCCCACTTTAGAGAAGCATTTATTTCTCACCCAACCCAAGTCATACTAAGATACGTTGCCCGGGATGTAAAAACCTCTGTGGTATCAAACAAGGGGAGTGTTAGAAGTACAGAACATTTTTAAAGGATCTTGTTTTTCCATACTCTAGATGTTGCCAAAGAAACATTTTCTGTGGAGGGAGATCCCTGTGACTTGATAAGGCAAACTGAAGGCAGAGTCTTGTTTCATAGAGAGGCTGGGGGTATTACCTGTCTCTCTGTAGTGGATGGTGGTCAAAGCAAAATGTCTTAACATGTTTGTTTGGATTAACATACAAAGTTAGATATATTCTGACAGAAAGTTAAGCCTGATCTGGCTGACTGGTTAGACATCAAGAAACCAATTTTATACGGCAGACATTTTTCCGTTAATGAGTGAGATCAATGTATAGCTCCAAGTTTGTATTAAAATATATTTAAAGCCAGTGATAAGATTAAAGCATTTAACAAAAAATATTATATTGGAAAAGCCCTAATGAAACAAGCAATAATTGATTTTCCCAACCCTTTACGTGTGTATCAGGCTAAACAAGGTGCCCGTAAGCAAAAGAGTAAAATGTACAAATGCTAGTCATTTGATAAGTCTTGGTAGAGACACTTTGATATACTTCTCAGCATTTAAGAGAGAGGATGGTTGACTGGGTAACAAATCCTTTTGCGAGTTGGGTGGGTTTCAACTCTTTGCTTTCAATAAAATTGAAGGAAGACCTAATTGAGTTGCCATCTCTCAGACATTAAAAATAATTTGTGGTGATAGATCACTTTGTTACTTTTTGATGTAAGCATCAGAAAGAATTCAAAGAAATGAATAGTGCCTCTAAAACAGACCTATTTGCTTTCCATGCAAGCCTGTCTATGTATTTATGTGAGCAAGGTATCTCAGCAGTTCCACTTTAAAGCAAGAGTGAGTAGAAATAGAATTGTTGCTGAAGTCGTCTTATTCTAGCAAAAAGTAATGTTTATTCGTGGAGTATCAACTGATTGAAAACAGAAGCCTCATCTCTCCCACTGAAAGATGCATTTTCAATAAAATTTGAATTATATGTGTAAGAATTATTTATTAAGATTGATAATATATTGATACTTTATTGCCAAGAAGTTTATGTCAGTATGAAAGTCCATGGGTAATGTAGAATGAAAATAAGAGCTCAAAGAGAAAAAGTAATGATGTGAGATTTGCAACAGTAAATATGATAAATAGTTTAAACGTTAACTTAAAAATGTGTTGAGGGGCTACATTAGTTTTCAGACAGTTTATTAGAGGATAGGCACGTGAAAAAAAAACCCACCATTGCAATAGGGAGCTGCCTATAGTCCTCTGGAATAATGCATTCTTTGCTGGCATGGGGAAGGGGGAGAGAGGGTAGAGGTGCCAACTGCCTCTTGGGGATCCTGTCTAGTGACTAGTTTCATGGGATTTTGATTTGTAGTCTAGGCTCCCTTTGACTGTGCCTTGAAATTCTGGATTAACATTGGAACCAGCCTTACACCTTAACCTGAACTGGGCGTTCTCTGTCATTTCAGACCGTCTCTAGTTCAGATTATAGCTTCCTCTTTGAAGTTATCCTTGACGTGTATTTCTCTTGGCTGGTTCTCACCGCTACTTTAATCAAGCCTCTGAAGCAGTTATTTTGTTTGTTCATTCATTCATTCACTCATTCATTCATCCATTCATTTAGTAAATATGTAGGTGTCAGGCACTGTGTGAGGTGCTGCATATGCCATTACGAACAAAACAAGCATGGGCCCTAACCTCGTGGAATTGATATCTCAGTGGCGGTAGATGAACAACAAAAAAGGAAATAGTTATACAAATAGATGACTAAAGATCATAATAAATACTATGAATGAAAAGAACATGGTGTTAATGACAAGAAGAACTTAATTTTCATCCAAAAAAAAAAAACAGGGCAAGCTTTTTTTGAGGAGGTAACAGTTAAGCTGAAATCAGAAGTATGAGAAGCAACCTGCCATAATAAAAATGGTGAAATAGTGTTCCAGTTAGTGGGAAAAACACATGGAAAGGCCCAGAAGCAAGGAGCCTGGCCTATTAGGAGCATCACAAGGTCAGTCTAGCCGGAACACCTGTGCAGGAGGGGGAAAGTCAGTGTTGGTGGGAGAACAGCCAGTGACATAAAAGAAGGACAGAAAAAACAAGGGCCAAAGCGTGTTAGTGAGCTCAGATTTTATTCTAAGTACCATAGAAACCCAGCGAAAGTCTTCTAGCAAGTTTGATTTATTTTTAAGAGATAATTTTGTCTGCTGTTTGAAGACTGGATTGGAGTGGGGCAAGACAGAAAGAGGGAAACAATATAGGAAGTGTATCAGCTAGTAAGGGTTAGGTTATGTAGTAACAAATGACCCCTAAATATCTGTGGCTTATCTCAGCAGAACCCTTGCACTCAGGCTACATACCCAGTGCAGCTCAGCGGGGAGCTTCTTCATATCCACTCACTCCAGGACCTGAACAGGCCACCAGCTTGAACGCTGATGGTCACCACAGCAGGAAAGGGAGCATAGCAAACCATAGCTCTTAAAATCTCTGCCTAGATATGTCACCTGTCACTTCTACCTGTATTTTATTGCCCAAATCAACGTATATGGTCACTCATGAGTTCCACAGAGAGGGAAAGTAGCCCCTTGAAGGAGGGGCATTGCAGGAAAAGAAAATGAAATATTTGGTGACAGTAACACAGTGTCTTTCTGGAGGCTACCACTGTAGTCCAAAGAAGAGATGGTAGCTTTGATGGGGGTGATGCTGGCGAAGACAGAGGCAAATGGATAGATGTGAGCTTATTCTTGGAGTTCCTTTGTGGATGTGGTGATGGCTTGAATATGATGGTTTTTCGGTCGGTACCCTCATTAGAGACCCCCATGAGGCAAGCCGTGATATTCATCTCCAGATCTCCTGGGCCAAACAAGAAAAGGTTTACTGATTAAATGAGTGGGATTCCACAAATCAAAAATTTGCTTCCTGGCTGCACCATGGCTTAGAATTGCCCGCAAATGGGCTGAACCTGCTATGTAAAAAACGGGAGGAGGAGATTTAAACAATCATTTACCCATTAGAGAGAGCCTTACTCAGGTTTTCTGCGGGATTGTGAAGGAAATTGATTTAAGAAATCCTTCTTTGTGCCGCAGTGCTTCTCCTTTGGTGGGAAAGATCTGACTTAGAACGCAAATGTCCTGCCCAATCCTGCTCCATTCCCTCTTGGGTTTTAAATTTCTTCCATTTCTTGTCAGTTTCAGACCTCTTTACATACCAGGATAGAATGAAAGAGTGGGCATCTGCGGCAATGTCTTTGGAGAAAATAGCTTCTAGCTATAGCCAATAAATCCTGCACAGAGAGTCACTCCCTGAAACAAAGAGAACGGCTGGTAGAGGGGAAAAAACGTCCTGCAGAAAACAAACCATCAAAAACACCGCGGGGAAGTCGGCCCGCTATGCTCCAGACAGCCCACAGGAGGGCGCTGCCCGCCCCTTGCCCTGGGGTCCTTGTGGAGCTCCAGCGCGGGTGGGATGCTGGGTGAGAAAAATGACCGGCTGTTTCTCTATCAGCAGGATGATTGGGGGGTCCAGGATGCAGACACAGAGGGTTGGCATCTTGAGGATAAGGCAGATCGCCTCCGGTCCCGTCCGCGCCGAGCACGTCGTGGGCGTCGGAAGGGAGGAGGTGTGGGTTCACCTGACCGAGGCGCTGGGGTTCAGCGTGGGCCGCCCCTGCCTCCACCGAGGGGGATTTCAGTGTCTTTAGTCGACGCAAATCGCCAACACAGGAGTGCCTGCTACTGAGCAGAGTATATGTCCCCCTTCTCTAAATTACGCTGGCGGGACCAGATTCTTCTTTAGAACCTGCTTAGCAGAACCCCCTTTTGGGTTCATCTCTGGTTCTCGGCACATCCTTATCCACTTAGTTCAACATCAGGGGCGGTGGGTGAGCGTATGGAAAAGAGGGTATTTACAGACCTCACTGCCGCCCTGCGAGGAAGGAGCTAGGCTTGGAGTAACCACCGAGGAGGGAAAAGGTCTTGCCTCCGAGGGCGTTCTTGGAGCCGACTGTCTGGGAGGAGAGACAAGCGAGGTGTGGCCCGCGCCACGCGAGCCCTAAGCAGACCACTGCAATTCAGGGTCACACTCATGGTCACTGGTGGCTTCAGAGCCCGACTAGCCTTAGGCTTAACCCCCAGGTCTTCTAGCCTCGCTTTGCAAATGAACCAGTAACAATCATATGCGTCACAGATAAGGGGCTGTCTCTGTGGTTTGATTTCAGATATTTCCAACCTAAAAATAATTTCCCTTGGTCCATCTTTGGAGGCTGAAATGCCACCGTTTGTGGCTTGTTCCTTAGAGGTAAGCAGGGCCCTCCTCCCTAGGTCTCTTTTGAAAGGTGAATCTTCCTCAGAGGAAGAACTCCTCAAGCCATCCACAGCTTCTAGTACAAAGAAAGAGTTCTCCGTCAAGTGCCTCAGGCTTCTGGTGGGAACAAACGAGAACAAAAAGAGGATGGGGGTCTCTGAGTGGGGAGGGGGACTGAAACAAGGAAGAAAGAAGAGAAGGGAGGCGGAGGCTGTAGCTCTGGCGTGACAGTAGCAGGTAAAGCGTTACCCACGCCCTGCAGTGGGGCTTCTGACCGTGCGGACCTGGAGTGCTGCCCGGGCCTGGCCCCTGCGGAGCAGAAGGGAACTGGGGCCCCAGGAGAGAGCTCTAGAGCTCTGGATATGCACTGTGCCGATTTCTGAAACCGCTCTGACCTGCATGAGTAATTCTAGCACAGGTCCCAGTAACTGATTTTTAGCAGAAAGGGCTGGTGCTGGGAGTCAGTAATACCGTCCGTCTACCTGGGAAGACAGAGCGCAGGAAAGACTCAGCAGGGGAGGCAGCAGGAAGGGCTCCAAGCTTTGGGCCCCAGCCAGGGACTCCTCCGCTCAGCAGGCCCTCAAGCCCAAATACACAGCCAGGTCGCTGTTTGCCAGTGATCCTGAGGTTCAGAGAGCCGAGAGCCACGTGCCAACGGCCCTCCGCCCGCCTCATCCCCCATCTGCTCCTCTGCATGGGCAGCCCTCACTGGGAGGCCTCTTGGCCAGAAATCCGGGCCGATTCTCCTGCAGCTGTGGAGTGGATGCAGAGGGCGATAGTGTTAGCCCTGAATCACATTCTGGGGCAGCCGATGTTGTCCGCCCATTCTGGGCAGGGCACAGACACTGCCCAGGAGGCCGGAGTCCAGGCCACCCGCTGGCTCTCTGAGAGCCCCTGAGCTTGTTGCCAGCTGCGTGGCCAATTGGGTCTGATGGTTGGTGCTGCTTCCTGTTGAGGCGACCATAGTGCGAAGCTTTTTTGCACTCACATGGTAACTTTTTTTTTTTTTTTTTGCGGTACGCGGGCCTCTCACTGTTGTGGCCTCTCACGTTGTGGAGCACAGGCTCCGGACGCGCAGGCTCAGCGGCCATGGCTCACGGGCCCAGCCGCTCCGCGGCATGTGGGATCTTCCCGGACCGGGGCACGAACCCACGTTCCCTGCATCGGCAGGCGGACTCTCAACCACTGCGCCACCAGGGCAGCCCACATGGTAACTTTAAAGTCAGTATTCTGCTGGAGAAAAAACAGAAAACAAATAAAACTGCTTTCCAGAACAATCCCCTGCCTTCTGCGATCACTATTCCACCTTAATTATCTGTGATACATCAAAAAGGAGTGGGACTCGACGGACATGCTAATGAACAACTTCCTCCGTCACCATCAGACCTGGGTGGGGGGGCAGCATGTACTCTTACGCTGTGAAAGGTAGACAGCTACACAGTGCCGCGAGCCCATAATGCAAAATCCACAGCCTGCTCCGCCCCCCCCCCCCCCCCCCCCCGACAGTACCCGACGCACAGCAAGAGCTGAATTAATGAGTTCATCATCAGGGTCAGCTCGGAACGGGGCAGACTTCTCAACAGCCAGTTCCAGGAAAAGCAGGCGGGAGTTGTCCCCTTCCTGACCTCAGAAGAACATTTGATAAACTGTTGATTCCTTTGGTTATGTATGAGTTAAGACATGCATATAAATGAGCGTATATTTATGAGCTCATGGTTGGTACACATATTACATTTTATCGATATAAAACACGCATTTCATTCTAGAGGCAGCTAACCTGGGTTAGAAGTGAGGTTCTGGGATGCTGTTCGAACTTGCGTTCCTGAAGGCCTAGCGGTCCCATGAAAGGATGGTCCTTCCAACCACAGGCTGTAGCTCTGCTGAGTTCATCAAACCACCTCCTTTTATAGATGAGGAAACGGAGGCCGAGAGCAGCAGGCCCCCCGTGCTTTGTCACCCAGCGTGAGATGGCGGGGAGTACCAGTGTCCAGAATTCACGGCTTCTAGCCAGCTCTCTTTCTCTGCTGCGCTCCACAGGATCTGCATTTCTAAGAGCCTCCCAAGCCAGGCAAGGACTTTTCGTCACTCTCTTTAAAGCATGTTGTAATTAACAACCCACATTTCCTCTTCTCTATAATTCCACATGGGGATTATAAGCCATTCTATGTTATTCTGTAGCTGGATCATGCTGGCTTCTTATTACACTGAAATGCTTCCATTAAGTATATTGGACTCGTATAGTATTTATTTTAAACGGGCCTCTGGGAGATGAGGTAGTGCTTAGATTAGGGGCTTAGACGGTTTAAATGAGGACAAAGACCCTGGGTAAACCTGCAAAGCAGGCCAGCAAGCTTGGTGTGCAGGTAAGGGAACTTATTACAAGGTGTCAATAGATTCACGAGTACTGATTATAGACTAAATGAACCATATTTCTGACACATGTAGCTCCTACAGGTCCACAAACACCTATTTTAAACCTTTGGGGTCAAATGTGTCTTGAAAGTCAGATATTTCAGGTTTTAGAAGTCAGGTAATAGGATGTATCTACCATGCATTAATAACATCCCCAGAAAAGTCTGGGACAGCAGCCTATAATCAAGCACTTTAATTGTTCTGCAATTAAATATGGGACTGTTCACTGATGGGATAAAGAAAGACTATATAAATAGCCTTATGTCAGTTCAGGTCCAGTTTTGCCCCCAAGATTAGCTTGTCACAACTTACCAAATAAACCTCACAAAAAAAAAAAAACCAAACAAAAACCCCAAACCCTATCTTCAATGCTTTATGAAGTTCAGGGATAAGGGATTGTAGAACTATCATAATTTAAATATATAAATATACTGATCAGTAAGAGATAAATTTATTAAACAAGTTCCAATATTTAATGTACTTTGCTGCTGTTATATATTTTCTTAAGCAGTCGCTAGATACAAAGGCAACCATAAATAACATTCCAGAATTCATAACATTTTAATGGCTCTTGACTGTGCTTGGTGGAGCCCTAATCCCAGCTTAGCCCTGGAGCCCCGCCCTGTGGGACCACCTCCCTCCCCAGTACACAGGCACGTCTGAGGGGTGAGGGGACCAGCTAGGACCTAAGGCAAGACCTGATTAAGAAAGGTTCTATCCTTCAGGGTAGGTGTTCCAATCTTATTAATAAGTGGATCCCCTCCTTTTTTTACAATTTTTTTTTCTGATGTGGACAATTTTTAAAGTCTTTATTGAGTTTGTTACAATACTGCCTCTGTTTTATGTTTTGGTTTTTTGGCCCTGAGTCATGTGGGATCTTAACTCCCCAACCAAGGATGGAACCCACACCCCCTGCTTTGGAAGGCAAAGTCTTAACCACTGGACCACCAGAGAAGACCCTAGGTGGACCCCTTTTTAATTGTACAGGCTCTGGAACTAGATAGCTGGGTTAAAATTCTTGCTCTGCTATTTACCTCTTGTGAGACCTCAGGCAAGTCATTTTATCTCTTCTTAATTTGACATCCTCCTCATTTATAAATGGGAGTAATAATAGTCATAGGAATATGGTAGGGACTAAATAAGTTAATTCAATTAAAACTCTTAGAGGAGTACCAGGCACATGGTAATCTCTGAGGAGATGTTGGCTATTATTATTATTATCACTATCAGTTTACATGTCTGTGGTACACAGAATAATGCCACCCCCCAAAGATGTCCACACCCTAGTCCCCATAACCAGTTACAGAATATACTGCAACACACCCAGAATATGAGTTCGTAGATGTGACTATGTTTAGGACTTTTAGATGAGGAGTTATCTTGGATTATCCAAGTGTTCCCAATCGAATCCCATGAATTCTTAAAAGGAGAAAACTTTTCCTGGCTGTGGTAACAGAAAGAGATGTGATAAACAAAACAGAGGCAGAGAAAAGCTACACTGCTGACTTTGAAGATGAAGGAAGAGGCCACAGACAAAATGCAGTGTATCCATAGAATTAAAGATTATTGGGCCACACGTAGAATGACGTTCTGACACCTGCTACAATAAGGATGAACCTTGAAAACGTTATGTTAAGTGAAAGCTGCCAGATACAAAAGGCCACGTATTGCAAGAGTGCATGTGTGTGAAATGTCTAGAATAGGCAAATCCATGGGGACAGAAAACAGACTGCTGGTTGCAAGGGGCTGGCTTGAGGGAGGGGAGGGGGAATGACTGTTCAAAGGGTATCGGATATTTTCTTTTGAGAGAGACAGAGAGACAGACAGAGAGAGAGAGACTGAGTGCTATTTACTAGCACCAAACAAACAAGAAAAGTGCCACAAACATCAAGGAGTGAGAGCTACAAAAAGAAACAGAAGATGCTGTTGGAGCTGAGTGGGGTTTCTAACCCCGCATCACCTGTCCCTGTTCCCCCAAAGCCACAGAGAGGAGAGATGGCCAAATAATGAAATCCTGAGGATTCTCATTAATACGCTCCAGCTTCAAGAGAAACAGATTGAGGGGGGTGAGTAAGCAATTCCAGGAAAAGGTCTTCAGAGAAGAGGCCACAAGTCAAGAGGCTTGACCCTGGGCCTTTGACTGAGGCTGAAAGCACTCCCAGGTCGGTGTGTTGTGTTGCAGAAACCAGCTGAAACCCAGGCGAGTGTGCTACACCCTTGGTTGGATGGACCAGGCTTTGGGTGAAAGATAGTTCTCTGCATCTCAGAAAGGAGTGAAACTTTGGGTCCTAAGCAAGGACTCCACCCAGGCCCAGCTGAATTGTCCCTCTTCCTTATCCCCACACCTTTAAGCTACAGAAAATAACACCTAGTCCTCAAACTGCCATTTCGAGTGGAGAAGAGAAAAGGTTCTATATGAGGCAGGGAGGATGTCGAGGAAAATTCACCTACACTGTATTCTGTTGAAGCAATAGACAGAATTGCTCATATTAAGCATAAATAAGATGCAAAGTAATGGCATAGTCACTGTGCAAATAAAATAAGGGAAGAAAGTACATGTGAAACACAAAAGAACAATCCTGTCTGGAAGAACCCAAAACCAAAACAGCAAGCAGATTCCTTGCACGCACATTGCACTATACAATAACTTAATAAGAACATAGATGAAATAAAATAACATGACAGCAAAGTGATATGGAATGGGATATTGAAGAGCTAAAAGGGACAAAATAAAATTTCAAGTAACTATTAGAAACAGAAAGAGATAGTGCAAATAGCTAAAAATTCTATTAATGACAGAGGAAGACTTGAAATAATCACAGCAATTGCAAGAGGAAAAAATTAGAAAATAGTTAAGGAGCTTAAAGACAATTCAGTATAAAGATCTTTGACATTCTTGGTAAGAAATAAACAAGCGAAACAGAAAAAATATTGGAAAACATAGTACAGGAAAACCTTCCTTAAGTGAGGGAGGAGCTGAAGCAGCCATCTGAAAGATCACAGTGTATACTAGGCAAAATTTAGATAGAAGAAACAGCATTGAGTCATATAATGATAAATCTATTCAACTTCAAAGATAAAGTATTCTTCAGACATCCAGCAGAAAAAGCAAAAGGGAGGAAAATCCAGGGGGCTTCAGACGTTTCTCCATCACTTCCCCATGCCAGAGAACAGTAGGGCAACACCTACAGAGGAAAAGAACTGTGAGCTACAAAATTTTTATCCAGTCAAACCATCATCCATGTATAAAAGCAACAAGGAGAGCATTCTAAAACACGACAGAGCTCAGGGAATAAAGCCTCCATAAATCTTCTTGAAGCCTTCCAGACCAGACTGAGAGCCAGACTGTCTGGCTTTGAATCCTGGCTTGCCACTGACTGGTTGTGTAATTCAGGCAAGTTACTTTTTGTGCCTCAGTCTCCTCATCTGTAAGGTAGGGTTAACAATAGTCACCATTCCGTTGGGTTGTTTGTGTAGATTTAAAAAATTAATGTGTATACCGTGCTTGGAATAGTGCCTGGCCCATAGGAAAAGCCATATATACATATGTTCGCTGTAATCAATGTTATATATCATTGTGATGAAGAAATCTATCCCCCCAAGAGATGGACCGCTGGTGAGCATTGAATTAGTTTAAATACAGATCCAAGATAAAACAAAAACAGTAACAACCAAGGGAAGAATGGCTGCAGAACAGAACGTACATGCATAAATCTTGACTAAGCAAACAAAATAAAAACACCCAAAAAATCAAGAGGTGGGAGAGAGTCTAAGTATGCTGGTCACTTAAGCTTTTATAGCAAAATCTTTCAATCCATACAGTCTAAAATTGAAACAAGCAATTAGAAAACAGCCTCTTAATTGTATTCATGGTCTTTCTTCTTATCCTTAGAGCAATCTCTTATGAATGAGGAAAGATCTATGAATTTCACTATTTCTTTTATTTTCACTTTAGTTTCTTTTGCCTTCTATTCAATCCATGTAAAATTAAATTTTTTTATTTTTAAAGGAAATATAACATGATTCCATTGTTATGAGGTTATTTTTTTTCATCCATCCATTCCTCTGTCCAATTATAGTTTGTAGATAGAGATGTTTGAATTGAGGGTCATTACATATTAGCACTAGTTATTGTTGGGTAATAGAATTTGAGTAATGCATTGTTTTTTTGCTGTGTTTCTTGAATTTTTATAATATGCATGTATAAAGCCAATAAAGGTATTATTTTAAAACATATCAATCCTGGATTTCGGCACCAAAAAAAAAAAAAAATCAGTTAAACAACCAACTACATAAACAAGTCAGTCCTCTCAAACTCTGTAAGGAATGACTCATGCCTGTTCAAACACATTTTGTTCTTAAGAGAAGAGATTCTATGTATAATCAAAATCAACCTTTTCATTTTTCGTCAACTATTTTCCACGCTATTTCTTAAGCATTAGGGAACAGTTTTGTCAACACCCAACTCGAAATTAAAGCTTATATGTGATGAAAAAGAGTGGCTGTGGGGTGTGGAGTGATTCATAGGAACATGATTTCCTGTATCAGGGAATAATGATCTCCACCAAGTAGGCTGGGCTTTCCTATAATGTCGAGCGAAAAGGTAGGGCTTATGGGAGCCACAGGCAGATTTATTTCCCTGCCATTCAGACAACTGTGATAATGATACAATCCTTTGACTAAAGATAATGCTATTGACCTGCCATGGAACCTGCCATAGAGCCTGGAGTCCTGGGTTCAGTAGCTGGCTGATCCTCTGAGCTAACCAGGCAGTCTTCACTGTTCCTTCCCCTCCCTCCCACTTTGTCTTGACCTCTCTCTGCTTACACTTTATGGTGATTGTTGTTCTCTCTCCACAAGCCTGTGAGCTCCTTGAGGGCAGAAGCTGCCTTGTTCGCTGCTCCACTCTAACACCTGTGCCTGGCACAGAGCCTGTCTGAGGGTGGGTTCTTGGTGAGTATTTAGTGAATGGGATGAATATTGAATGAGTTATGCATCCTTCTTGCCCAGTCCCTTCTGTCATCAAGCATATACATGTGTGAAGACAAATGACTGGGATAAAGGAGTCTGTCTTCTCACAAGATCATGTGAGACTGAAAACTCTGAGCTTAATCAGCTCCATTACCAAGCTCATCACTGGATGTAGTCAGGGCTCCTTACTACCTCAACAAATTCATTTTTTCTTTCTTTTTTGGAGGCAACAAAGAAACCAAAGAAGGGTTGATTAAAGACAATCGGGGGACTTCCCTGGTGGCACAGTGGTTAAGAATCCGCCTCCCATTGCAGGTGACACGGGTTCGAGCTCTGGTCCGGGAAGATCCCACATGCCGTGGAGCAACTAATCCCGTGCGCCACAACTACTGAAGCCCATGCGCCACATCTACTGAAACCCGTGTGCCTAGAGCCTGTGCTCCACAACAAGAGAAGCCACCGCAATGAGAAGCCTGCGCACCACAACGAAGAGTAGCCCTGCTGGCCGCAACTAGAGAAAGCCTGCGTGCAGCAACGAAGACCAAATGCAGCCAAATAAAAATAAATTAATTAATTTAAAAAAAAGATCAATCAGTCTGGAATCACCCCTTAAGAGACTTTATAAATCAGCAGAATAATAACTGGCAAAGTATCATTACCTTGGTATCAAGGGTAACAACTTGGAATACTCTTCATGATGTCCCAATCCTAGAAGCCCTGGGTCTCCCTCATGACCTTATATCAACCATTAGGGAGAAAATTAAAGCTCAGTTGTTCACAGAATTACCTTGGCAAATAGCAACAGACATATCAGAAAAAGAAATATTTGGCTTTCTTCAATTCCATTAGATGTAGATTGGGCCCTTTCAAGGAATAGGGCCCTTAATTCCCAGGAGGTCAGATAGCAAAGACCATCTTGTGTTGAGTGTGGTGAATTAATCAGACAAGTGCAGTTAAACAGGGATCTGAGGAGAAAGCTGCATGTTCCATGTTCGTACGAAGCAAGAGATGCAGGGAATGGATCAGTGCCCAGGAGAGGCACAGACAGAAACTGGGCAGTACGCACAAGAGTGGTGGACCTCAGGGGCCTTCAGACAGTGTTTTCTTCCTAATATTTAGACACAGTGCAGACAGTATTTTTTGATGAATGGAAATAAAGAGAAAAAGAAGGGCAGAAAGAAAAGGAACTCCACAAAATACCAAAACTATTGTGTTTCCTGACTTGTATCCAAATTTAAGTCCTGAGATCTCTAGGCAGTCTGCCTTTGGTAAGGGACAATCAGGTGGTATTCTGTAACCTACTTCTAAGAAGTTTTAAATCAATCATTTAGAGATGGACTCACTTCCACTCAGTCTTCCATCTTGTTTTTCTTATTGATAAAAATTTGCTGATGTAGGGTAAGCCTCGCAAATTGCTGAGCAAAAGAAACTATTTTTGATATCGGAAAATTTCCAAACTTTTGAGAAAGCTTGACTGCGTAGGCAGACCTGAGGTGGGCTCCTGGTTATTCTGGCGCTTTCCTAGGCAGGAGCGAATCTTTTCTTGGGACTGTGAGGATGGTTACCACTCCTACAAGCAGCCAGGGGCTGGGAGAAAGGGCACCTCCTCTGTTATAAGACCATCCTCACCAACTAAAAGAACCACTGTCCTGTCCTCTTTGACTGCCTTTAAACATATCACCAATAAATTAAAAAACCCATTGCATATCGACTAGAAGTCCTCCCAAGTTCACATGTTAAACTCAGTGGAAAATCGGTTAAAATGCAGAGTCCTGGGCCCCACCTGCCCGAGATCTGGGGTGGGGCCCCGGACTCTGCAGTTTTACAAACTTGACAGATGTCAGCGCTGTGAGCTGCATGATCGGTGAAACTGAGGTGTAGATGCTTACACAAGTTCCCTCTGAGCCAGCAACGGATGGGGCGTTATTAAAACCCGTGAGAAAACTTGAAGAAACACAAAGAAATGGAAGCTCTTTTGAAAGGCTGGTGGTATTATGCTGTCTCAACGACATTCACAAGGACTCCAGATGCCATTTACTTGAGATGCTACTTTCTGTGGAGCTTGGTGCCAGACCTTCACGTGGTCCCGCTAATTTTCACAGTCATCAGCAGGAGATGATCCACGTTTTGCAGAAGAGGAAACAGAAACCTAGGGAAATTAGGAAAATTTCCCCAGGCCCTGCAGATCTTAAGGGTTAGAGCCGGAATGCAAGCCCAGGTCTGCACAACCTCAAAGTCCAAGCACGCTCCACCCTGCTGAACTGGCTGAGGGATCACCTGACTTTCGGTGAAAACAACGTCGGGCAGGATGCCCTCTTCCTTTTACCTGCATGCAGGGTCTCCCAGCATCTCTCAGGGTCAATGGCATTTACCTCAAATGTGTTTCTTCTTCTATTTCCCCCTGCAGTGGATGTCACAGGGAGACTTACCCCTCATTTTAGTTAGGCTGCTTAGAATCCCATAAGCTTATATCAGTGTCAGGAAAAAACAAAGCCCTGGAGGGTCCATCTAGAAAGAGATTTAGGGACTTCCCTGGCGGTCCAGTGGTTAGGACTCCCCGCTTCCAATGCAGGGGGCGTGGGTTAGATCCCTGGTGGAGGAACTAAGATCCTGCATGCTGCACAGGGTGGCCAAAAAAAAAAAAAGAAAAAGAGAGAGAGAGAGATTTAGCCTCCTTTACCAAGTCTCTTCTGCAACCACTACTTCTCTCAGGCTCCGAGCACTCATGGGTGACGGCGCTCCAGCCTTGGCAGAAGTGTCAGAGCCTCAGTCACCAAGGCTGCTGAGCTGTGACACAGCCAGATGTCACTGAAGGGCCCGTGCAGTAAACCAATGAGTGGTGTGATGGCAAGGAAGCCATCTGTTTATGTTCTAGGGGCCATAGGCAGTCATCTTTTTCTTTCCCAAAGGAAGAGACTTATGGAGGAGTTAGGGGAACAGCCACGTGAGTACTCAGGGACCAGTAACGGGCCCTTGCTCACTGACCCGGGCGTGGTGGGACCCAGGAGGCCCTCCCTGGTGGGAGGTGTGCCTGGTGGGAGCTGCTGTCAGGGAGGCCCTGGAGACACAGCCTGCACATCATCTTGAAAGCAGCGCTTGCAGAAAGAGAAATCTATAAATAGTCTTTTTACTTCCAAAGATGAAAGAGATTAAAGGCGGCCAATGAGAGACATTCTTTTTTCTTACATTCAGCCCATCTGTGCATTTGGTCTCTGAGGGGAACGATACCTGAATATTTATCAGATGAAACATTTGACCACTGCAAGCCCTCTACTCTCCTGCAAGTCGCTTTTCTCTGAATTGTCCATGCAGTGGCCAGGGTGTCTTCATTCAGGTCCATCTCTCCATTACACCCAGTTTTCAGCCACACATTTCACTGGGTTTTTTTGGGGGGGCAGCTTTTTGAAGAGTTAGCATCTCGCACAATTCAGCTCACCACCCGTACTTCTTCCTTGGTTCTGGTTCAGACACTCTGCTCACCAGAGAAAACGTGACTTCAGTTCTCGTAATGAATACTTTGTTTTTCTGTCCAGTTCTCCCTCCAGTGTGGGGCACTGTTCCCGTCTCTGTCCATACCATCAAGTTAGGACTGGCCATGTTCCTCTAGTAGGACTCACTCACCCCGCCCCTACTGTATAGTTCCTGAGGCTATGGTGGTCATAGTGCTGAGCTGACCCAGAGTCTCTTCCCTGGAAACTTGGAGAACTGTGTTTCCTCCCAGATGGTGGGAACAGTAACACGTGAACTTAGAGGGTTCTCTACAGCCATATTTTTCTGCTACGTGAACCAGAAAAGCAGAGGAAGCAGGTTACAGAGAGGAAGAGAAGAATGGAATGGAAACAAAGAGAAGAGGAGGAAACAGAGATGGGGAAAGAATCTGGGGCTGTTCAGTCCCTGGCTGAGTCATTCCCTGGCTCAGCCACATTCCTCAATTCAACTTAGCTAGACCCACTGGGTCCCAGTAACTTGCATTCAGAGGAGTTCTCTATATATGATTCATCTTCTTTTCCTTCAAGCACTGCAGTGTGAGAATTGTCATAGTCGATTAGGTTGTCCTTGTGGTTTTCCCAGTGTAGGTTCAGAGACAGCCACTGGCACGTTCCTAAAATATTTTACTTTGCCTTAGAATTCATACCATAACAACAGCAATGAATAATTATGAAGCATCTGTTTACAATGTTGACTTGATTTGCTGATAGTAAAGCTGAGGCTTAGTGAGCTGAAGCACGTTGCCTCAGGTGGGACAGCTAGCAGGTAAGTGACTGAACTAGGATTCTTGATCATCACAATCAACCAGTCCCCCTTGAGAACTGCTTAATTAGAGATTTGGAGTGGGGGATGTAGCAAGGTATGTTTTTGAAAGTTAAAAGTATAAAAGTTTTTGAAAATTAAAAGTGTAAAAGAAAAACACACGTATAGTTATCCAATAAATATTTACTATACACCTATATATCAGAATTAGATTTAGTTACAATTAAAAAATAACACTAATCGTGCAGCTTAAATGAGGTCAAGTTTTATTTTTCTCTCCAGAAATAGACAGCCTAGACTGGGTATCAAAGACACAGGCCTCTCCTAGAGTGTTCCCTCCAAGTAAGCTTACCTCATGGACACAATGGTGGCTGTTGCTGTGTAGGTTTCGTTCTTCTCTTGCATTTGGATGAAAAATCAGGCAGGTGTTCTGGTCACCCAGGTGATACAAGCTCCTCTAATCAATAATGTAAGAGTCCAGTCCCATGTAACAGATAATACTTAGAACCTGGTTCAATATTAAGTTTTCTTTTTCTCCCCTGATGGTGACCTGTTGCAGGTGGAAGCTGGCAGCAGGGAAAGAGGATATGTTTTCTCTTCACCTTGTGCTTCTCCCCCATCTCCCCTCCATCCTGTTAACTGTGATTTCTGCCCCCTGTGTAGAGGACAGGGAGAGAGAAGAGATAACATTGGTTAGTTTTTCCTTTTCTGGGGCTACTGTGAGCTCGGTGTTGCCCTCTCTGTGCCTGGGAAGTGTTGAAAGCTGACTCTTGGTTCTCATCTCTATTTTGTGCTTTTGTTTGATATCCCCATCAATGGAGACCTCCGTCTCCTCCGTAGATCACTAATAGAGACACTGCACTCGTCTCCAGTTCGTTGTTACTCCTGCACTTCCTGGCATTTGGCATTATCTCTAACTTACCTCTGCTGCTGTCTGTTCATCCCTCCAGACGGCCTTCTTGGATAAGACTCTGCTTGCTGAACCTCGGCTGCATGGAAAGCAGTCATGCTGACAAAGTCTGTGAGAGCAGAGATCACCCAACACAGCCTCCTCTCCTTCGCTTGTGTGCCTTGAAATTCTTGATCTTGACATTTCTTGGGTGCGAGTCAGACACAGTGGAATGTTTCCTATCCCTGCAGGGGACATAGATTATGCCTTCGGGGTGCTCCTACTGAAGGCTCTTCACTAATTTTAACACGAGGGGCTGACATCGCAATCCTACCTCCCAGGAGAGGATTGGAATCATAACACACCTAGAGCGTTCTCTGAAAGAATCTCACGACCTCTGCCCTCTCCTTTCCTGGCTTCTCCAATCTCTTCTCTCTTCTCAGGCTAGAGGTGGGTAGGCAGCTCAGGATTGAAACTGGTTTCAACCTCCCACTTCTTTTTGTTCTTTAATTGTTTTATTTTGAAATAATTATGGGTTCACAGGAAATTGCAAAGAAATGTACAGGGAGCTCCCATGCAACCTTCACCTTCAATGTTAACATCTTGCATAACTGTAAAGAGATATCAAACCCAAGAAACTGACATGGGTACAATCCACAGTGTTTATTCAGATTTCACCACCCAATTGTGTGTGTGTGTGTGTGTGTGTGTGTGTGTGTGTGCCACTCTGTGCAATTTTATCACACGTGTAGTTCCATGTAACCACCAGCACAATCACATACACAATGGTACCATCACCACAAGGTTCTTTCACGCTACCCCTTTATAGCACACCCCTTTCTTCTGTTACCCCTAAGCCAGAAACCACTAATCAATTTTCCACCTCTGCAGTTATGTTGTTTCATGGGATCATTCAGTACATATCTTTTTGAGGTTGTCAGCCATCTCCTTTTTTACAAGTCTTTAAAAAAACAATGGTCTTACTTTGGAACATTAACATATTGTTTTCGTGATTCAGCTAAAACGGTGGTAAGAAGAGTCCCATTTTGACATCCTGTTACAAATAGTTTTATTCAAGCTTGAACATATTTTCTACTTTGCATCTTTCTGATGATTCAGCATTTCATTCATTTAACAGATATTTATAGAGCGCCTGGCACGTTACTGTCTTTGATGCTCTTGTCCTGCGTTGGGTTTAATGTTCTCCGGAAAGCAAATAACCCCTAAGGTCTCCTCTTGGCTCTAGGGTTAGTTCCTAGGCTATTGTTCTACAAGTTTTTGATTTTAAGGTGTTTTAACTTAAACTTACCAGCACTGAAACTCCTGTACCACTTTCTGCTCAGCCTTAAAAAAATGTCGCTATCCCACTGACTTGCCATTTTACTCCTTCGAATGTTTTAGGATCATCGACAACTGTGAAAGTTTCACTGTGTACCTAGTTCTTCAAATCTCTTTATAAAATTAGTCACCAAGATCAGCCCCTCTTGATCTCTGAGAGCTCCTACTTTTTGCAAAGGAATGTCTCTTTTATTATTACCCAGTTTTCCTATGTTGGAATTAAATTCTTCATCCATTTCAAATAGTCCCTTAATCCCATGGTGACTCAACCGTTCTTTACTCGTTCTTGGTAAGGACACTTGTCAAAGGCAACTCCAAAGTCTGGAAAATGACTCTCTCCTCTTTTTCCATAGACCCTCAAAGAACTCATCATCAGACCCAGTTCCTCGTATAGATTCCATCCTTCCTTTGCCTCCATGGGCTGTGCTGATTTCAGCTTTCTGCAGTTCTGTACTTTATTTAACGATTCCACCAGCTTGGCAAGTAGGGAAGGGAGAAACAACCAGTGGATGGTTTCCCAGGGTCCCCTCTGGAGACTTGGAATAAGCCTGACATTGGCAACCTGACTGTTCTGTATCTAACACAGCAGCTTTTGCAACAACTGGTTTCACATCATGGTCGACAGTTAAGCAATCCTGCCCGTGAATTCATTGGAAATCCTTAGGTGAATCCCATCCTGTCTGGGTGATTTATTGATACGTGTTTTGGCAGTTAAGACTAGAACAATCTGTGCATTGACTACAATTTTGTTGAACGTCCTGACCTGTCTATTTCAAGGGTGCTCATTTCCCTGGTAGAGGGCAAGGCACAGCGCTAGTACAATTTCTCTTCTATTTCCTTTCTCCATTCCTTAGTGCGTTCCATCTACTGCCATCAGTTTCTTGGTTTTATTTTTGACATTCTTTGGGGTTTCTTGCAAGGTGTTCTTTAATGAAGGGGTCCCCAACCCCTGTTAGGAACCAGGCCGCACAGCAGGAGGTGAGCAGTGGGCGAGGGAGTGAAGCTTCATCCGCCGCTCCCCATCGCTCCCCATCGCTCGCATTGTCATGTGAACCATCCTCCGCCTTGCCCCCCTCCACCCCCTGTCAGTGGAAAAATTGTCTTTCACGAAACTGGTCCCTGGTGCCAAAAAGGTTGGGGACTGCTGCTCTAGTGAATCATAGAATTTCAGAACTAAAAGGAATGTTAAAATGTGACTTGGTCCAAACGCCCCAGCCTAAAGATGAAAAACTAAATTTTGCAAGAGCTTACGTGACTGGATCTGACCCATTTAGTGGCGTATCCTTCCTTTCTGGTTGTGTGTGCTTATTTTTTGCTATTTATACTCCTATGAAGTTTTGAATAACACAAGTTTCCTTTTTGGCCTTAAAGTGCTATCCTTTTGCTACGAAGAGAGGGTATCTTATCCATGCCGTTGGGTGCCCAGCTGACAGCCGCTATTTGGGATCCAGAGGTACCTCCATTCACCCTGTAGTATCTCAAGGTAGCAACCCCTCTGCCCAGCCCCGCCCAGTTCAGGAATCCCTCTGCCTGTTTCCTACAGTGTCTGCTTGACACCCTCTGACAACTTGTTGACTTCTCCACGGACGGAAATTCCTGGTTACAGTGTGTGTCTTTTATAAAACGTTCTGCTTTCCCAAAGGCTGCGTTCTCGGAGCATCTCATTTTGCTGTCGCTATCAGGAGATCTGAGACATGACACATGCAGGGTTTAAGTGGGATGGGATGAGATGGGAAGCCCGTTCCTTTCTTCCTGCAGGGTGTGAAGCCAGCCAGCTTCCTCTGACTCATCATCCTGCTGCCTTATTTTTACAGCTCAAGTGAGGCACAGATTGTCCGCCTCCCTTCCAGCCCTCGTTCTGAACACCGCACGCGCATTTAGTGCCATCAGGGAGTCTTCTCTCCACATCTGGTCCGAGTGGCCGTTCCCACTCCTGTGATGTTCCCAGTGGTCATCCCTGGGGCCAGAGGTCCCTGCTTTCTCTCTCTGCCTGTCCGTCCACGCTAGTGCTGGGAGTACCATGAGGGTGAAACCAAACGTGCTCGCCTTTCCTCAATGCTGTCAGCGTGGGGACCACAGCTCCGTGTAGGGGTCCCTGAGGCAGGGCCTAAGTGTTTCCTCTTCTCCTGTATTCTAGCTGTCAGGCACATGGCAAGGCCTCAGTGAGCCCACGGTCATCATCGGCTGTATTCAGGCAGGGTCTCTCTGTCTCCACCCTGGTCCCCAGGGTGGGTCTATTAGTTATGCAACAGCCAGAGAGGACTCCAAAAAGTGTACATCCGTCGTATCACTCCTCTGCCCAATGCCCTCCTCCCCCCACGCAGTGACTGCCCCATCCCACTCACTGTGGGGAGGAATGAATTACTGTCCCCGTGTTCCCATCCCTGTGGTGTGGTAATAGGACACCCATACCCTGCCACAGCCTGGCCAAGGTCATGGTGTCCTTCCGCCCTGTGACTTTGACTTGGTCACGGGCTGTGCTCTGGCCATGGGATGGTAGTGGACCTACTCTGTGCTGATGGGTTTTCTCTCCTGCACCTCTGCCATCGCCGGGACGAGGATGGACCCCAGGGGCTGGTGGGGCTGCAGCCTGGGCCCCAGAACGACACACATGGAGGAGGGCTGCCCCAGCCGACGGCCAGATGCACAGAGAAACAGGTGCTCACTGCTGGGCAACCTTGGCTGGGGAGGCTGCCTCGTGGTCCCCCGTGTCCTCTCCAGCGGCCTTTCTGGACTCTCAGCCCCATTCGCTGCATTCCGGCAGCTCCCTCCAGCCTCAGGGCCTTGCGCTTGCAGCGTCTTCCGCTTCTGAAGTATTTTCTTCAACTAGCTGATGGGGTCTCTGGTGGTGATGAGTGCGGTGAAGTATGGGGTGCGGTGGTGAGCCTGGCAGGTGCAGAAGGAGGCTGTTTTAGATGCGGTGGCCTGAGGGGGGACATTTGAGCAGAGAACTGAAGGAGGCAAGCGAACAAGGCGAACAGCATCTCTTACGCACTCTACTCTTCCTCCTACTTTGGGGACTTGGTTCAGCTCTTCTCTTCACCTGGGAAGTCCCTTTCCCTCCTTGTCCTTCCCACACCCTTGTCCTTCTGACCCAGGGCCACATCCTTTCCAGGCTCCGTAGCTTCGTCGGAGGTGGCTGACATCTGCTGTGGCAGATGGCCCTGTGCTCCAGTGGCAACTCAGCTGCTTTCCAGGTGTGTGTTGGGGAAGACCATCTTGAGTTTATAGCCACCTGGTATTATAAGATGTTAGACTGAGAAAAAATGACATTTAGGGAGAATTTAAAAGACGTGTTCAAACTGCCATTCTTCCAGCTTTTCTGAAAACGACTCCTGGATCCAGCCAGGTTGGCAGGATCTGGCGACATGGGTGTCATGGTAGCCTCTCGCCCGCCACTCGGCTACAGATGAACCGTCCTTTCTTGTGATGCCACCACCCAGGGCTGAAATTTCATAGAAGACACAGTGGCATCCAACGAGGTCTGGAACCTTCCTACTCACAGAGTGGTCTGAGGACCAACAGCACAGTGGCCTCGCCAACACAGGGGAGCTTGGTAGACATGCAGAGACTCAGGTCCACACCAACCTGTCTGAATCGGTTCCTCCAGTGACCTGGGTGCACCAAAAGTCTGAGCAGAACCAATCAATTCCTCATTGATGACATCACTCGGAATCCTTTTGCTTTGCAGGTAAATTCCTGTTTAGTTAGTCCCGATGCAATTTGCTCTTCTGAGCATTTTCTTGGCTTTGTTTCTCTGGCAGACATTGTAAATTGTGTCCAGTTTCTTTTCCCCTGGTGGCTGCTAAATCTTTTTTTTTTTTTTTTTTTTTTACATCTTTATTGGAGTATAATTGCTTTACTATGGTGTGTTAGTTTCTGCTTTATAACAAAGTGAATCAGCTATACATATACATATGTTCTCATATCTCTTCCCTCTTGCGTCTCCCTCCCTCCCACCCCTCCAGGCGGTCACAAAGCACCGAGCTGATCCCCCTGTTCTATGCGGCTGCTTCCCACTAGCTATCTACCTTACGTTTGGTAGTGTATATATGTCCATGCCTCTCTCTCGCTTTGTCACAGCTTACCCTTCCCCCTCCCCATATCCTCAAGTCCATTCTCTAGTAGGTCTGTGTCTTTATTCCTGTCTTACCCCTAGGTTCTTCATGACATTTTTTTTTCTTAAATTCCATATATATGTGTTAGCATACGGTATTTGTCTTTCTCTTTCTGACTTACTTCACTCTGTATGACAGACTCTAGATCTATCCACCTCATTACAAATAGCTCAATTTCGTTTCTTTTTATGGCTGAGTAATATTCCATTGTATATATGTGCCACATCTTCTTTATGCATTCATCCGATGATGGACACTTAGGTTGTTTCCATTTCCGGGCTATTGTAAATAGAGCTGCAATGAACATTTTGGTACATGACTCTTTTTGAATTATGGTTTTCTCAGGGTATATGCCCAGTAGTGGGATTGCTGGGTCGTGTGGTAGTTCTATTTGTAGTTTTTTAAGGAACCTCCATACTGTTCTCCATAGTGACTCTATCAATTTACATTCCCACCAACAGTGCAAGAGTGTTCCCTTTTCTCCACACCCTCTCCAGCATTTATTGTTTCTAGATTTTGTGATGATGGCCATTCTGACTGGTGTGAGATGATATCTCATTGTGGTTTTGATTTGCATTTCTCTAATGATTAATGATGTTGAGCATCCTTTCATGTGTTTGTTGGCAATCTGTATATCTTCTTTGGAGAAATGTTTATTTAGGTCTTCTGCCCATTTTTGGATTGGGTTGTTTGTTTTTTTGTTATTGAGCTGCATGAGCTGCTTATAAATTTTGGAGATTAATCCTTTGTCAGTTGCTTCATTTGCAAATATTTTCTCCCATTCTGATGGTTGTCTTTTGGTCTTGTTTATGACTACTAAATCTTTATCTTCTGCCCTGCCTAGTGTAGTGACTTGTACAGAGTGGAGGCATATTTGATGGCATAAATGAATTCATCCACTCCCTGTCTTACTAGAAATAAAAGACTTTCCAAGGCCTGCAGTGGGGTGGTACGCTTGTTTCAGTGGCCTCAGAGTGGGGGAGAAATTGAGAAGTGGCTTTTCTTATCACCAGACCTGAGGACATGGGCCCTCAGGCCGAGCAGGTGCTGACCGTGAAAGAAGAGAGATGCTTCCATTCTTGAGGACGAGGGGGAAGCCCACAGCTTTTTGGTGGTTGCCTTTCACACAGCCGGAAGCTCTGCACATTACATATGGACCCCTGTGAGCCCCGTCACATGCGCAGTTTGGTCTTTCATGTTGTCAGTTACATACTGATGATTTCAAGCCACGACATCATGCACGGGCCATGTGGACCTGACCGGCCTTGAAGGCAATGCTGTGGCCATGGCTCCCTTTCTCCTCCACGCTGCAGGGGGCCTCTGGACTGCTGTGCACTGGAACTTCTCTCACCATTTTCTGGGAAGGAGAATGTTCCCGGCCCAAATTCCCCTCCCAAGCCACAGCCTCCCTTGGAGTCCTCGCTTCTTTTCTGCAGGGTTGGGCGGGAGAGCAAAGGTAGCTGGGCTGGCTGAGGCCCTACGTAGCTCAGTAGTTCCTGAGGGCGGGAACAGGTCATTTCTCCCTCCCGTTTCCAGAAATCAGCACCTCTCCGAGCAGCTCGGAGTCTTGGGGCGGGTGGCCTCCTGCCCCAGCCTGTCTGGAGGAGGGTCAAGTGGCTAGGACAAAGGTATGACAGGCAGGCCTGTGCCAGCCTCCTCCTGCCCTGCATAGGCCGGTGCCTCTAAAGTGCCAGGAGCATCGCCTACCTGTCTACTGGGTTTCTTGGACCAGGAGGAGACAGAACTGCAGGAATCATAATGAGCACATATGTGTGTGTGTGTATACACACATGTATGCATATATATTTATTTGTTGTGTGTGTATATGCATATGTATACATATCCCCCCATGACCCCTGGAATTGAGCTCTGTTTTATATCTTGTGTATGTATTAAAATGCAGCTTTTCAGTTCTTTTTATATAAGAAAGTAGGGAAGTGACTGAGACGGGGGGCTGCTGTACTTTGAAAGCTTGTCCCATCTAAACGTGACCCTGGGGGTTAAACAGCAGATCCAGATAACTTAGCACCTTCCAGGCCTTGGCAGAAAATGGTAAATATGGGCAAACCCAGAGGTATCCTTCTTCACGCCCCATCAGGAATGCCGTCACACTCACCCAGCCTCACCTGCCTCTGGAAACCACTCCTCGCTGTCTTCCCACATGAGAAAGCAGGGAGTGAGGTTCTGGAATCTGTAGCCGACCCAAGCACACCTTTCAGTTTGGGCCACAGTTGGAATTTGCCCAAAACGAGATCCAGTTTTCCTTGTCAAGGGGTCGTTACCCTGGGATACTTTTTAGCTGCTCTTCCCACTTCATCCATTATAAGCTACTCCCAGATCTGCTTCTTCAGAGACAGCTGCAAATTTAGAGCATACAGATGTGCGCTCACGTCTTAGATTACTTTTGCCAATGCACATTACCTTCTGTTTATTTGAGTTAAGTTTCATCTGCCTTCAGGCTGCGCTATCCGCCAAAGTGTTCGAAAGCATCTGGAGTTTCTTGCAAATCTCCTTAGTTTTTATTAGCCAGAACAATTGAGAGCCAGCTGAAATCTCTGAGAAGAGATTCAATGACAATTATAGGACAATTGCTCATGTCCTCTCTGACCAGGTAGCAGAGGCAGGGCCGGCCAGGGTGCCAGGTAGGAATGTGCTCAGATCAGCTTGTGCCTCTCTTGATCTCACAGCCCTGGAGAGGCTCCAGGGAGCCCATCGCGGTGTTTGCTTCCGTAAGTGGGACATGTAGATGTCTGTGCTTCAGGCTGGCTTGGAAGCCCCCTTGCTGGGAGTGTGGGGGAGGTGTGTTACATAAGGCCCTTCTGTCTGAGTTGGTTATCAGAGAAGCGGGAGCAGAAGAGCTGGTAGGAAGTGAGCCAAGGAGGAGGAAGCATGTGCAGCCTGCTTAGATATGTAAAAATACCAGCAACGTTTAATCAAGAGAAGCTGGAGGGAGAACAGGCGTGCGGCTCCAAGGACTTACCCTAAGAGGCCAAGCCCTGAACTTGACTGAACCTGAAAGCTGGGATTGAGGGGCTGGGCCAGGATGGAGGCAGCAGCCCTCAAATCATGGGTAAAGAAAGCAACGAGCGGCCCAAACTGATGGGAGAGGGAAAACAGGGGCTGTTTGCAAAAACCAGATCTCCCTGAGCTCGGCAGGTGCCAGGCTCCTCTGTGTGGGCAGCGTCGGAGTGGATCCCAGAGTGTTTCAACAAGCTAAGCTCGTCAGCTCCAAGCTGTCCCACAGACAGTGGGTGGGAACCCCAAATCATCTCAAACGTTCAGCTTTAGACTGTTTCTCTTAAAAAACATTGAAAAAGCATCAGACCCAAAGGAGTCCTTTCTCTTTGGGCCATTTACCTGTGTAGAAATTGGGCCACTTGTGAGACACCAGTCTGGATGGGTCAGAAGAGGTGACTTGCAGACCCCCCTTCCCTCTTGGCACCATGCTTGGAAGAGTTTCCCTCCTCCGAACTCAAGGATATGTACCATTTTTTCTGTTCCATTTTTAGAAACAGAAGCCAGCAGCACATGACCCCCCCCCCCCCCGCCACCTCTGGACAACTCTATTCTCTTTGTTGGACCTTCTGTTTCCAAGCTGGGTTCGTCAGTTGCAGCCACCTGAGAAGCCCGTGTCTAGCAGTCGGACTTGAAGAAGCTCAGGAACCAACGGGAGACAGCGATCATCACCCCCTGCGCCGTCTTGCTCACAAATCACACCCCGCCCGCCCGTCGGCTGCACCTGGGTCTTGCTTCATTCCTTGTGACTGCGGGAAAGACCTACAGTTAAGAATGAGAAGCAAAAGCTATCAGTGTTTGGGGGATCAAACCCAGAGCTACAGACTGGGTCAACCTGGCTGGGGAAGAAGTGGGTCCAGGAGAGACCGTCTGGCAAAAGCCCACCTGCTTCGTGGGTTTCTTTCCTCTTCTTCCTTCTTCTCTTCCTCCGTCTTCTTCCTCCTCTTCTTTTTTTCTCTTTTTAAAAAATGCTGAGTGGTCGTATTAGTTTGCTAGAGCTGCTGTAGCAAAATACCATAGACTGGGGGCTTAAACAACAGGAATTCATCGTCTCACAGTTCTGGAGGCTAGAAGTCCAAGATCAAGGTGTCGACAGGGTTGGTTCCTTCTGAGGGCCACGAGGGAAGGATCTGTTCAAGGCCTTTCTCCTCAGCTTGTAGTTGCCCATCTTCTTCCTATTTCTTCACAGTCTTCCTTCTGTATGGGTTTATGTTCAAACTTCCTCTTGGTATAAGGACACCAGTGATATTGGCTTAGGGTCCATCCTAATGACCTCACTTCACCTTAATTACTTCTTTGAAGACCCTATCTCCAAATATGGTAATATTCTGAAGCACATCTAAATGTTTGGGGAGACACTGTTCAGCCCATAACAGTGGTCCGAGAGGGTTTTCTTTCCTAAGAAAGAAACCCATTTGGAGAACACCCATTTATAAGAGCTTACAATAGTTCCGAAGGACAAGTTCTCACTCTTCAGTCTCAGTAGTTAATTGTTGGCTCAGCTAGAGTCAGATTCCCTTTGCTTCAGTGAATGTGAGTAGAGGCAGAGGCTGACTCATGCCCCAAGGCTTTGCCAGGTTCTCGACCAAACCACCAGGGATGTCCCAGTGTAGGTTGACAATTCTTAGCATATGAGCTGCCCAGGGGCTTGACGTCTTGAGTGCCCACCTGACCAAACCTTGGTCTGTGTGGCCAAGTCATGTGGAAAGTGGCCCAGGTTTTCATGCACTGAGATCACCTAACAGGGGACTGTGTTTCAGGGCACCAGTCAAGGAGACAGGATCATTTCCAAATTTTGCACAAAGTCACTGATTGCTCTGTTATAGGCTCAATATAAGGGAGAGGATCTAGACTAACAACCTGGACACAACCCTAAGGCCTAGGTCAAGGGGAGGGGATGGTTCTGGAACCCCTCTGACTCAGCTGCCAGGCACCATGGCCTGGCCTTAGGAAGTGACAGTGAATGTCACCTGAAAGCAGGAATGCACAGAGCTGTGCCCTGGGAGTGCAGGCAGGTGTGCTGTGAGCCCTGCACCCCCAGCCCCAGCTGGACACAGAGAGAAGGGGCATCTGTGTGGGGTGCTCTGTTGGGGGTGTCCAGTGCTCCAGCGAGACTGTGTGCAACACCAGGCCCTCACCCAGCCATGGGACCCTTGGTCGACCCAGGCCCATGGTGGCAGAGTCCAGCCTTGAAGGAGTATCTCAGCTCCTGGTGGGTGAGAGCAGGGAAGTGGCAGGGGAAACTCCTTCATGAGGATGTGAAGGTGATCCTTTGGGATCCTTTTTTCCCCCCAATAAATTTTTTAATTGAAGTATAGTTGATATATAATGTTGCGTTAATTTCTGCTGTATGGCAAAGTGATTCATTTATACATGCATATATATTCTTTTATAAAAAATACTCTTTTCCATTATGGTTTATCATAGGATATTGAATATAGTTCTCAGCACTATATAGTAGGACCTTGTTGTTTATCCATCCTATATATAATAGCTTACAGCTGCTAACCCCAACCTCCCAACCCATCCCTCCCCCAACCCCGTCCCCCTTGGCAACCACCAGTCTGTTCTCTATGTCCATGATTCTGTTTCTGTTTCAAAGATAAGTTCATTTATGTCATATTTTAGATTCCACATATAAGTGATAGCATATGGTATTTGTCTTTCTCTTTCTGAATGACTTCACTTAGTATGATAATCTCTAGTTGCATCCATGTTGCTGCAAATGGCATTATTTCGTTCTTTTTTATGGCCAAGTAGTATTCCATTGTATATATGTACCACATCTTCTTTATCCACTCATCTATCAATGGACATTTAGGTTGTTTCCATGTCTTGGCTATTGTGAATAGTGCAGCTATGGACATAGGGTTGCATGTATCTTTTGAATTATAGTTTTGTCTGGATATATGCCCAGGAGTGGGATTGCTGTATCATATGGCAACTCAATTTTTAGTTTTCTGAGGAACCTCCATACTGTTTTCCATAGTGGCTGTACCAACTTACATTCCCACCAACAGTGTAGGAGAGTTCCCTTTTCTCCACATCTTCTCCAGCATTTGTTATTTGTAGACTTTTTAATGATGGCCATTCTGACTGGTGTGAGGTGATACCTCATTGTAGTTTTGATTTGCATTTCTCTAATGATTAGTGATGTTGAGGATCTTTTCTTGTGCCTATTGGCTATCTGTATTTCTTGATAGCTTGGGAAGATGCCATCCTGAACTTTTCCATGTATTATCACATACATATTTTACATACAGACATGGCTAAATGTGTAGGTACGTGTGTGTATTAATGGGATCCTTCTATAACACCTACATTATTCAGTGACTTGCTTTTTTACAATAGAGAATTTTCCATTTCAGTACATACAGATCTACCTTACTCTCTTTTTTTTTTTTTTTTTTTTTTTGTGGTACGCGGGCCTCTCGCTGTTGTGGCCTCTCCCGTTGCGGAGCACAGGCTCCGGACGTGCAGGCTCAGCAGCCATGGCTCACGGGCCCAGCCACTCCGCGGCATGTGGGATCTTCCCGGACCGGGGCACGAACCCGCGTCCCCTGCATTGGCAGGCGGACTCTCAACCACTGCGCCACCAGGGAAGCCCTACCTTACTCTTTTAATTGAGGCATACTATTTAATCATTCCCCTAATATGGACATTTAGATTATGGGAAAGTCATATCTAAGTAGTTCATGCTCCTTTCATGTTTTTATTGATCCCAATCATTAAAAATTCTCAAAAGGGCCAGATTTGGAGCTATGGCCTTCTGGCACTTTGAGGAATGCAGAAAACTACCCCTGACCCTTCTCTAGGCTCTATCCCAAATCACTGCTCCCCTGAAGCCTGGAAATCTTAAACTTCATGTCTTCATGCTTTGTTTTTCTGTTCTCTACCACCAAGATCATCTTCTAAAATGCAGAGAAACTGAGGGGAGAGTGGGGTGGAGATGCAACCTTCCAAAGAGTTTCTATGCCACCGAGACAAGAGGGCTTTCCAAAGTGTAGAGATGATTCACATATGAGGGGTTGCTGTGATTCTTGTACAGGACTTCACAGACCATATCACCTGGTCATGCCATTTCCATACCTAACCTTCATGTCCAGGGTCTTTTCTCCAGGAGACATGAAGAGGCTTGGAAGGATGGAGGAGGATGTAGTGTTTGTGTCAAAGAGGCACTCAGAATGCATGGGGAGGAAAGAGAGAAAAAGATGGAGATCTGAGACGCTGACAACTCATATTACCCGGCTCACAGTGTCGCCTGGGTCTGACCCTGCCATCAGCCAGCATCTCTGCCTGCTGACTGGGCTCGAAAGTTAAAACTGCGTTCCTGTGGATACTGGACAATGACTTCCCTGCCATGGGAGCGATTGCTTTTTGCTGTGTTTGCAAGATGTGAATTCATTCCTTTTTAATATCAGTAATACACAGTAAAGAGTTCAATATAATTTACAAAGAAATAGGATCAGACAAGCCTTGAAAATACAATGTGCATTTATGGCTCTAAGACGCCAGTGCGGGAGGAGAGTAGGCATTATGGCAGCAAGGAAACCCTCCCCCTCACTACCATCCTTCCCCATCAGGATCAGGGCACAGGAGTGACAGGACTGTCAGGGGCTTGCGGTTTTAGGGGTGCCTTTGGAGCTTTCGTTTTGGTGATGCAAGAAAATTGGAACCTACCTACCCAGTGAGGTGTCATATTAATTGAGTGTTGTTACTCATGTATGTAAATGAGGCTCCTACCCGCTCTCAGGAGAGAATCTATGTTAAAGTTGTTGTTCATGTAGAGAGCACGCTGAACCACCAGTACTACCTTTCTGGTCCTTTGAGAGCAGTGATGCTTGTTTGCTAGATGTGTGATCCTGGCCAGAGGTATCATCTACCTGGCCTGTGTGGAGGATGTGGCTCAGAGTCATGCTGGGCTTGTTTTGGGGGCAGGAACTGATAGGGAGAAAAGGCTGGGAGTGGATGGGACCTCTGTCCATGAAGCTGCCGCAGAATAAAAGCCTATGGTCTATGTCTCCACACGGAAGGAGGTACACCAGCCTGATTTGCTTTGACATCCTGATATATTGATCTAGTGAGTGAGTGGCTGGAAGTCTCCAAAGACTAAAATCCTGATGGTCAGGCATGCTGGAGGGAGGGATGTGCTCCCTAGGGGTGGTGAGGTTCCCAACAGTCTTCAGTGCGGTTAAGTCCATCTAATTTTTGAATGTCAAGTCTGTGGCTGGCATGGTGCTAGGCTCAGCAATAAATAAACCTTGGCCCTGCCCTTGGGGAATTTACAAGATGACGTCAACATAATCTGCTGAGGTTGCTCTGAGTGTGCGGAGGAGAGGTATTCAACCCAGGATGTGAACTGAGGGAAGACTTTCTGCAGAAGGTGAGCTGAAGTTTGGAGGATGAGTCAAACAGGGTTATATTTTTAAGATGGTGGGGAGGACTTTCTAGGTAGAGGGAAAAGCAAAGACATGTGGAAACAGCATGGCTTGTTCCATGTGACTAGAGTTGCAAGAAATGGGACCAGAGAGGGAGGTAGGAGCCAGATTGTGGAAGGGTGGGTGTGCCCTTCTAAGGAGCTAGGATGCCAGTCAGTAGGTGATAGGGACCCCTTCAGAGGTTTAAAACAAGGCTTAACGTGTGCTTTCATAGATCATGATGGGAGATGTCTGGAGAATGGAACAATTCTTGAAGCCAGGAGACCACGTAGGAATCTAGGACAACAAACCAAGGGAAACCCAGTGAGTTCTGAACATGCGTGGAATCTGATAGGGATGAGCTGGGGATGCAGGCTGGAGAGCCCGGGAAAAGGGATTAACAAGGGCCAGGCTAGCTGTCGGGGACTTGGCTAAAGGAGACAAGAATTCCAGCGATGGGCCCAGGAGAAGTCGGATCTTACAGACAGGTCCCTCCTGGCTGGGCCTGGGAAGAAAGCAGACAAGATGGGAGAGTCCAGCTCTGTAACCCTGTGATAGTTGGGGTTACCCTGGGTAGTCCTAACTCAGGGCAGTGTGACACATTCCAGAACTGACCTTCTGAGAGAGACAGGGTCAGGATGGGCCTTGGAGGGGGTGAGTGGAGGAAGACCGGCAGGGTGGAGGGCTTGGGTTACTGCTGCAGGATGGGGTTGGGAAAGACAGTAACTGGCACAGTCTGAACCCACCATGACTGGCTCACCAGTCACTCTGCAGGGATGTGCAACACGCAGGTCTTTGGTGCTAAGTAAATCAGAGCTTCAGTCTTTCCTGAGGCACTTCTAGGCAAATTGAGGAACTTACTTCACTCCTTAGAACGTCAGTGCATGTGCCCATCTGAAAGGTAGAGCTGATAGTACGTGCTTCACCTGGGTTTTGTAAGGAGTAGGTTAAATGAACACTGTACGCAAAGAGATCAGCTGGAGTAGATTCATTCACTCAGTGATTTTTCATCCACCGTGTCCCTGGTACGGCGCAAAAAGCTAGAGATCAACTGAGAACTTGACCAGCAAGGTCCTTATTCTTCTGGAGCCTCCGTATCAAATACTCAGCATCACTATCAGTAATGCTGTTTTCTTCTTTCTCTCCAAGTCACTGCGTATTTTGAAGTGGACGCCACTGTGTGCAAAGCAGTGCTCTGCTCAGTTTGCTTGGAAGAATCTCCAAGGCACTGGTTCCCACATCTGGTTCTCACCAGCAGCACCTGGGGAGCTTCGCCAGGGAGCAGATTCCAGGCCCCGTCACCTGCACACGGGATCAGAGCTTCCAGATTCTCCTCATTCATGGGAAGCTCCCGAGGTGATGTGATGATGACCTGGGCTTGGCAATCACTGCCTCAGTTCCTAGAGTGAAGAGGACGACGCTGGGCTTAAGACACACACATCACAGCAGGACAGAGACTGCACTGGGCCAATGTCAAGAACTGAAAAGAGCAATGAGAAGATCTGCTCACTGTGCTTTTGTGTGGACCTGTTTCCTAGAGGGGAATTTTATGGTTACTTAATTAAAACATTCCACTTTGATCAAAGGTGTTGCTTTGACTTCTCTGGCTTCTCGAGTATGAAATACGAGACTTGGGAGAGTCGAAAACTTGTTAAATGAAAATAGTTTACCAAGGGCCCTAAACAAGACAAGATAAACAGTAAACCTTGGAAATTAAGTGTCAACTTCCGGGGAGGAACTAATTGTTCGTCTTCTTGTGAACCTTAACCCACACTCAGTTTTCAGGCTATCCAATATGATGACGTTTGCCGTCAGCCACTTCTGACTACAAAGAAAAGAAGTGCAGATGGGATTCTGTTCATTCACACATGCTGGGGTCTGCGCAGTATTGTTGTCTCTTGGTTGGAGATTCAGACGCCTCAAGTCTTCATTCTGTGTAGAATGGACAGGACGAGGAGCTGCCCTGAGGTGGGGCTGAAATGTTTTGCATTTGCAACAGAACCGGAGGGCTGGGATAGCTCATGGAGGCACATACAGAACACAGAGTTCTCCTCCCAGAGAGAGGGATGGAAGGACAGAAACAGAGGAGTAGGGTACCAGCATCCTGCCCCAGAAGCGGACGGTGGAGACGGTGGGTTACAGCTGTGTCCCCATGGGCTCTGGGAGAGAGGAGCACAAAGACTTTAGGGTCCTGTCAGCTCCAGATCCATCCATCCCTTCAACCAGTGTTTAGTGAACACCTACTATGTGCAAGGCATTGTTCTGGGTTCTTGGGATACATTAGGTTTTAGCTCGATCTGTGGCTATAGTGGGGCAAGGAGCCCTGTGGCAGGAATCCAGGAAGTACAGAAATGCATCTAGGGTGATGCTCGGACCAAGGTGGCAGCAGTGGAGAGAGTGAGTTTGCAGATGAATTGTTGGGTCTGGCTCCAGCAGGATTTCCTGGTGGGCTGTATGCAGGGTGTGAGACGAAAAAAAAAAAACAACAAAAAAACCAAAACAGAGCTATATAATTAGAACGATTGAAAAAGAGAATTGTAAATAAAGCAATTACACTCACGTTCTAACATTGGGCCACACCGGGGAGTGCTAAGGCGGTTAGAGGGGGCATCACACCACGTGGGCAGCTCTGGGTAATTTGCTGGGTGCTGTGGTGCTGTGAGGAGACCCTGGGCTTCCATCACCACCCTTCCCCCTTGCTACAGCAGTTGGTTGAATCCACAGATGTGGAACTCTGGGATATTCAGGGCCAACAACACTGTTCTGTGATTTTGAGGAAGTGGTTTGATTTCCCAGAACCTCAGTTTCTTTCTTTCTTTTTTTTTAGTCTTATTGAAGTATACTTGAGTTACAACGTTATATTAATTTCTGCTGTATAGCAAAGTGATTCAGTTATACATATATATATATATATATATATATATATATATACATTCTTTTTCATATTCTTTTCCATTATGGTTTATCACAGGATACTGAATATAGTTCCCTGTGCTACACAGTAGGACATTATTGTTTATCCATTCTATATATAATAGTTTGCATCTGCTAATTCCAAGTCCTGATCCATCCCTCCCCTACCCCCATGGCAATCATGAGTCTGTTCTCTATGTCTGTGAGCCTGTGTCTGTTTCTTAGATAGGTTCCTTTGTGTTGTAGTTTAGATTGCACATATAAGTGATATATGGTATTTGTCTTTCTCTTTCTGACTTACTTCACTTAGTATGATAATCTCTAGGTCCATCTATGTTGCTGTAAATGGCATTATTTTTTATGGCTGAGTAATATTCCATTGTATATATGTACCACATCTTCTTTATTCATTCATCAGTCGACAGACGCTTAGGTTGCTTCCATGTCTTGGCTATTGTGAACAGTGCTGCTGTGAACATTGAGGTGCACGTATCTTTTTGAATTAGAGTTCTGTTTGAGTATATGCCCAGGAGCGGGATTGCTGGATCATAGGGCAACTCTATTTTTAGCAGAACCTCAGCTGTAATACGGGGTGATACTGTAATAATACATCTTCTGTAGTGTTTTTGAGGAATAAATGAGATAACACATGTAAAATGCTGAGCAGCCAGTTCTAGAAATGCTGAGGAGGAGCTCTTTCCAGTGCATGCTCAGTTGCAGAGATGTTGACCTTCAGGAGATGTCTCCCATCTCTTCCTGAAACCATGGGACAGGGTGTGGGTTCTGAGTACCCTGGCTGGAGGCTGAAAAGTACAAGCTATGATGTAATTCTAAGACATCTTCTACCTGGCAGCTGTGACCTTCTGTTGGTGGTCCATGGCCAGATAGGCCTAACAAATGATGTTTTAAAAAATGCAACATGGAGGTATATAACCATGGCAGAGCAGGAAATTGTTTCTGTGGGGGTAGCAGACAGGGTGGGTGTGGCCCTGCTCCCGGCCTAATGGTTTAAAAGACAGGGAGCCATGCATTGGGCTCCTGGACCTGGTAAGACCAATAACTCCGAGGAGTCAGGGAAGGACCAGAGTTCTGCCTCGTCACATGTATTCATGACTCTGGGGCAGCCTTTGCATTAGTTAATTGCTGATTTTGAACTAATAGAAGTGAAAGCAAATTGAAAAAATCTAGTCTGAGTTGCCATTCCCACCAGTCTTCAGATCTGACCTAGCTCATCCCACTCTCACTCATTTCTTATTCCCCTTCTGTATTAGTCAGCTTGGGCCACCATAACAAGATGCCACAGATGGGGTGGCTTAAACAATGGAAATTAATTTTCTCACAGTCTGGAGGCTGGAAGTCCAAGATCAAGGTGATGGCAGGGATGGTTTCCTCTGAGGCCTCTCTTCTTGCCTTGCAGGTGGCCACCTTCTTGTTGCCTCTTCCTGTGGTCATCCCTCTGTGCTTGCACCCCTGGTGTCTTTCCTCTTCTTACTATAAGGACACCAGTCATGTTGGATTAGGGCTCCATCCTAATGGCCTCATGTTAACCTAATCACTCTTTGAATATGGGTATGTGCTGAAGTACTAGGGGTTGGGACTTCAACATATGAATTTTGGGTGGACACAGTTCAGCTCATAACACTCCCTCTAGCTCTAGCTCATAGGATATTTCTTTTTTTAAATTTTCATTGGAGTATAGTTGCTTTACAATATTGTGTTCGGTTTTATTGTTTTTGTTTCTGTTTTCTTTTTTTTGCCATGGTCTGGACTAGGCTCTAGGCATCTTGAATATTCCCTGTTTCTGTCTCCATCATCCACTTCCCTGCTTATGCTTCAATCCTTCTCTAGAGAAGGCCTAACAGGGACTAAAGAGGTGTCTTGTCCGAAAACCTAGAACCTGGCTCATCAGCCCTTCTGAACATCCTGGTGCAGTGTCCTCCGTCCTGAGCCTAAAAGCATCTTGGAGGCAGTGTCCGCCCCCATAGGCCTGAGGCCCTCAGGCCAGGTGCTGACCATGGAACATTTCTACCTTCTCCCCTCCAGAGACTCTGACCCAAATTTGTCTGTCATGTGTCAATCATAAGTTTCAATATCCAAATTAAAATTTTATGTTCATTGGAATCCTTCTCACTTCCAGACATCGTACCAGCTGCTGCCCCACACATTAATTGTGGGGTTACTATTGTAACTGATTCAATTTTGATTTAGTTCAGGAAGGCTGATGGGATTTGGATCTGCACATTTTAAAAGTGCAAGCCATGATATAATTCTAAGACATCTTCCCTGGTTCTCATGAAATATCTATTAGGAAACAATAGACCAACATTTAACTATTTTTCTGGTTAATGTGGTTGATATATTTGCTGGATTCATTCACAATGCCATGGGCAGTTTATCTTTAGCTATGAGAGCTGGCTGTAGGGATTCAGGAGAAAATCCTGAAGACAGAAGTTTCAAATGGCCCTGAGGATCCTTAGGAAGAGCCCACCATGTAACATAAGAACGTTCGTGAACTTTGCCCCCGTGGCACCCGGTTAACAATGTAACTACAGCGGCAGCAGGTGGCCTCGTGCTCTAATGCTCCACCTTTATGATCCTCAGTGACTCTGTCCCTGCTTCCACATTCTCTGCAGCTCTTGTGCAAAACCGAACCTCCCTCTGTGGATTCTGAGTTCAAACTCCCGGAGAGAAGATCAGATGGGCTCAGCCTTGTTTGACACAATTTTCACACCCCCTAGGCCACAGGCCAGCCTTGAGGGCAGGGATCTGGTCCCCCCCAGCTGCACTGTGGTGAGATCTATGGTGTTCTGAGGAGTCTCTGCAGGGGGCAGAATGCCTGGTCCGTCTGGTGTCACTGACCAAAGTAACCTGGTGGCAGAGGACTGTGGGTAGAGTGCCCAAGAGGACCTCAGAAGGTCATTGGATCGTTTCTGCCATGGGCTTTTTCTGTGAAGTGCCCTTGTTTCTTCATCTCCAAATGGAAGAGTGGGGAGAAACATCTCACCTTGACTTAGGACCTAAGTAATGATTAGGTAAAAAGACAGAAAAGTGGCAGGTATTCTCTAATTGCAGAACAGCCCAGGTATTAGAAAACCAGCCAATAGACCTAATCAATTCAGCAGAAGACGCCATTAGCACTTAGCTACAAGGCTACCAGTGAGAAAACAAGCTGGTGGTTTTTATTGTATTATCTCTGAACTGCTGATGCACTTCCTGCTGGTAGGAGCCTGGGCTGGAGTTGTGCAGAATTACTTTGTCAAGCCTGGCTCTTTGGGGGATGGGAGGGAAAATGGAGCTGGGGGCATTCTCTGCTGTGAATAACTATAAAATCCACCTTGGACAGCTGTGCAAAGTTGCAAAAGAGATAAGGTGGTTGGAATGGGCTTCGGCTTTCTCAGAAAAAAATAAAGAGAAGGAGGATTCCATCCTAGGAGGCGAGTAGCAGGAACCTCTCTTAGGAAGGTAAGCGCTATTCCCAGTGGGCGCTACCCCAGGGACACAGCAGTCAGGCAGGAAGGAGAGAGTGGGCGCCGGACTGCACTGCTCAGTGTTTCTTCCTGCCGATGCCAGGGGAAAGGAAGGGGTCTGATGCTGAAATGCACTTGGGAACATGCCCCAAGCCTGACTGTCCCCATGGCCAAGGTCAAGGGTTGCGACGAGCCTGAGCCTGATTGCTTCAAGGAGACCAGAAGCATGGTGTGTGTGTGTTGGGAGGCGGGGGGGTGGGGGAGGTGGGGAGAGAGGTTCAAGTGCAGAATTCAGTCCCTAGGGGAAGAAATTGACCAGAACAATGGAGGGTATCAAGACCTTAGATATGCAGTCTCAGAAGAGCAGGGAGAGATTAAAAAATCAAGAACCTCCAAAGTGGTCCATCCCGGGACCTAAGAACATGTCCCTGTGGGAGGCTTAGAAGGACTCAGGTCAGGCCTGCACTAGGGGAGTCTGGCTCTGGCCGCAGTGAAGGGACCTGGGAGGGGCAGACGCAGCTGTCCTGGGACCTGGGGTGAGCATTCTCTTAGGTCCAGTCTCCACTTAAATTTTGGTGACTCAGGAAAAATAATGAGCAGTTCAGGGTTTGGTTTTCTTCCTTGGAGTTAAGGATAGAGAGCTCCTTCTGGGAGGAGACTGAGCGGGGCAGGGAGGGAGAGAGTATGACGAGAACGACTGGATGTTTGTAAGCAGCTTGGCCATCCTTGGACCAAAGGTACCCTGGATGTAGTCATTGGAGCAGGGCATCCGGAAACTCTAGAATGAATATGATTAGAACAGTTGGTTCTTTTGCTTGGCCCCAGGTTAAGAAACAGAGCCAAAGAGTGTGGCAAACAGTAAAGTTAAATGAAAGAAGCAGAGCCCTGGGAAATGTTTTCCTTTCTGTCCTTTGCCTCACTTTTCAAACATCTTTATGTTTATCAGTATGGGGGTCTCCGCGGACCTGGCGCATGTGGGGAAACAGGCTCCCCAGTTGCAAACCCAGAACGGCCCTGGGTGCTCTCCATCACTCGGGGTTTCCAGGAAGATCCTATTCAGAAGCTGGGCTCTTAACAGGCAAGGAACAGTGTTAATAAAAGTTCTTTTTACTTGAAAGGGAACAGAAAAAAAACCCATAAAGCTGAGCCCAGCTTTTTAAAAAAAAAGTTGATAAAACTGACAAAAAATAAAGTAGTTTATCGTGGTTCTAAAGGAAAGACGAGGGTTTTTCTTTTTCTTTTTGAAGGCAGAATTAATTAATCCACCACCACCACCAGCTTGAGCTCTGAATGGAATGTTAGCTCTGACTCTGGGGGGTGGCTGAGTCCTCTGGACCCTGGATAAGCTTTCATTAAAGCAACTGTGTTTAAAACAGTGAATTTAAATGCATCCACCAGACAGAATAGGGCACCAGAAGTGGAGAAGAAAGCAAAATGATGAGAGTGCCCTTGAGAAGCAACTCCTGAGAGAAGAACTGCAATTCCTTAAGTCTCCCTTGGAGACGAGATGATAAAAATATTAGAAAAACCAGAGTGGGGTCAATGACCCTGGTTCAGTCTCCTTCCTCGGCCTTTCTCAACCACTCACAGCTACATCTGCGGGGTGTCTGCACCCCAAGACTCAGGCTCATGATGAAGGAGGCTGTCACCTCTCACTTCAACCCGCGGGGCCCGGGGACCCGTTAGGACAGCTCCCCCTTTTACTGAAGCCAGAACCACACTCCCCTTGTGCAGGCCTGAGTCCCTCTGAGCTCCCCGCTCCACGCCACGCTCCAGAGGGACGTGGCCCCTGGGTCTTGGGATGGATCACTTTGGAGGCTCTTGATTTCTTCTCTGTTCCTACTCTTCTAGGACTGTGTAGCTAAGGTCTTGAGAGCTTCCATCCTTCTGCTCCATTTCATCTTCTAGGGACTGAATTCCATGCTTGACCCCCAGGGTAGAGTCCTATCAAATGTGACAGATTTTGTGGCATTAGAACCACAGGCTGCCTGAGCATTTGACCGACATCCGAATTCCTTGCTGCTGTGCCCAGGTCCTGTCTGCATGCCTGGGAGAGCTGAGTACTGTGTCATCTTGGACGCCTGCTCTGTAGTCCTCCCCATACTCTCAACTGTCCAGGCCTGGCTTCCTCTTGGGCCTTCTTGCCCTGAGTTGTCGAGAGTCTATAGCATGCTTCCCATCTGGTACATTCGACGTGCAACCTGGAGTAAGCCGTGCAACTCTGTGGAAAGTCTGGAAGGAAGAGAGCAAATATTTTGCAAACACAGTTAAGATAGGACAATGTGTACAGATATGTTTAGACCTCAGATTTAAGTAAGTTTAGGATTAGTTAAGTTCATTCACTGATTCGTTCATGTGTTCATTCATTCAATTAAAAAATTGAGAGCTTATTAAGTACCGGGCCTATTCTAGGTATTAGGGCTATAACAGTAAAGACAAAACTACATATCTGTATGAAAGTTATGATCTACCAGGGAAGGTAGATGATAAACAAGATCAAGTGAGGAAAACAATATACATGCCAGGGAGAGAATAAAGCAGAAAGGCAGACAGGCACTATGGGTGACTGTGGTGGTTTTAAACAGAGTGAGGGGAGGCCTCACTGAGAGGGTGACATTGGATAAAGACCTGAGGGATGTTTAGGGAGTGACCCAGGCCATGTGGGCACCTGGAAGAGAGTGTTCCAGGTGAGGGAACAGCCAATGCTGAGGCTCTGAGGTGGGAGTATGCCTAGCATGTGCTAGGAGGCCGATGGGCTGGAACAGAGAAAAAGAGAGGGAGGTTGAGGAGGGAGGTCTTTCAGAGCCCGTGAAATGAGTGTCTTGTCATCTCTGGCTGCTACAACAAAATACCATGGTGGGGGAGGGCCCTAAACCACTGACATTTATTTCTCACAGTTCTGGAGGCTGGAAGTCCAAGATGAGGGTGCCAGTAGGATCAGGTTCTAGTGAGGGCCCTCATCCTGGCTTGCAGACTCTGCTGCTTTCTTGCTGTGTCCTCACATGATGGGAAGAAGCTCTGGTCTCTTCTTAGAAGGGCACTAATCCCACCAGAGGGCTTATCTTCATGACCTCATCTAACCCTCCTTACCTCCCAAAGGCCCCACCTCCTAATACTATCATATTGGGGATTTGGGTTCTAACCTATGAATTTGGGGGAGCGGGAAGACATAATTCAGTCCATAACAGGGAGCTACTGTGGGGTTTTCAACACTAAGAAAATTGATTCCAAAGTATTTTACCCTCCATTAAATCAACAACTACCTGTCTCAATTTTTCCACATTCCATCCTGGACATTTTGCACAGGAGCTCTTCAGGGAGCTGGAATGAATTTTCCTTAAGGAAACCTGGGGCTTCACTGGGCGCTACTTTAGCAGTTCATGAAAATCTCTGTTTTCTCCATGCAGCAGAGAGAGGTGCTTTTCAGCTTATAATGTTCAACGACGTCAGCTTTAAAGTTTTTCTTTGGTCCTACTTCTGCGAATTAAAAAAAGTCAGCAGTGGGCCACATGAAAAGATGTGTGGGTACCCCTTTGACTATAGATTAGACCAAGAGGCTCCAGCTTCAGACAATGTTAATCTTAACCCAGGCTAGATTTATTAGGCTGCCTCGCATCTGAGATCGCAGATAAGCACGTTTTCCACTCTCGCCTTTGCTGTATTAAGCCTCACAGGGAAAATTTCTAAAGGTTCAGAAGAGAAATTCTCCAACTGTAAACCACATAAGCCTTTCTTTTCAGTCTTGTCTCTTTTTTCCCCACCTTTTTTAAAAAGTACAATAATGAAACCATCTTCAATGCCCTACTGATTCATCTGGAAGCCTGATCAGTGAACTGAATTATCTTCATTTTTTCAAAAGCAAGTGGAACTATTTGTCCAGAACCGGAAATTGTGCATTGTGATGACTCCGTATAATGCACAGAGAGGCTGTAACACACAACGGCCCAACCATGGCAGGAAGGTGAGCGGGTCTCTGCACTCTGTCAAAGAGTCAAATAGCACACGTCAAATAGTAATGGGGCTTCCCTGGTGGCGCAGTGGTTGAGAGTCCGCCTGCCGATGCAGGGGACACGGGTTCGTGCCCCGGTCCGGGAAGATCCCACATGCCGCGGAGCGGCTGGGCCCGTGAGCCATGGCCGCTGAGCCTGCGCGTCCGGAGCCTGTGCTCCGCAACGGGAGAGGCCACAGCAGTGAGAGGCCCGCGTACCGGAAAAAAAAAAAAAAAAGTAATGAGCAAAGCCCCACCATCCCAGCTCCAGGAGTCCTGTAGGATTCTGGACCAGCCACCTGTGCACACTTCTGAATGGGGCTTGTTAGATCTGAACTCGTTCCAGTTGATCTGTACGGCTGGTACCCCGGCCCAAGCCCGGGGTCAGCTGCAGCACCCCCCGGTCCCAAGGCTGTCTCTCCAGGGGCCAACGTTCAAGTGTTCAGCAAATATTTGCTGTGCGTTTATGTGACAGCATTGTCCTAGGCACTGGGGCTACAGTAGGGAATTAACAAACGAATATCCCTGCATGCATGGAGCTTACGTTCTAGTGGGGGCAACAGATAATACCTCACCCTGGCCTGGAGTTCTGGGGTTCCTGTGAATCAGAGAAGAGAGCAGGACCTCTACCCAGACCTGAGAGCTGAAGTGGACTGGGCCAGGCTTTGGGGGCCTGGGAGTGGTGATGGGTCAGCCAGGCCTGCCCCAGAACTCCTTGGTCTACAGATGCATTTGCCTCCACGGAGTCCTCTGGCCAGAAACACTTTTTAGAACCTTTGGTTAGAGGCCTCCAACCTGCAAACCTGAAGCCATTGTTCACTCATGGAATCTAGGGTAAAAGCAGCCTAAATTGCCATGATGATTGAAGAATGACAATCCGAGGTCAAGGGCTGATGAGAGGAAACTGGGGGAAGGCAGCAGCAGAAGAGGATGAAAAAAGGAGCCGGGAGATATGGGCTTTGAGAGGGAGGGTAACAAGACTCCGAGAATCTGTTTCCTTACCCCTCCCAGAGCTGCACCCCACACTTACACACACCTCTAAGGCCCCCTCAGAGCTCCTGTAGCCCTTACGCCTTAAACAAAGTTCAGAATGCACCAGAAAACAAACTCGGTGTTTTATTGTGACATGCATGATTTTATCTCCCCGGATAATGACTTAGTATCCCAAAGCTTTTAGAAGGCTAGAAGCAGTGAGGCTCAAAGCCCAACAACAGTTTCAAACCCATGAACAGCTTGATTTTAGCCACACAGCTAATGCTTCTGATGGAGGTAGCGTGCATGTACATCTATGTCTGATGCCTCTGTCATTATAAATACTTGTGAAAAAAATAATGGGGCTTGGAGGTTGGAATAGTATGTACAATTCTGCTCTCAATTCCAACACGTGGAGTTTTTTCACACCATCAAGCAGTGCTCTGACACCAGCTGGGTGCCCTACAGCTCAACTCAATTCTGACACTACCTACCTGGAGACGGTGTCCGATCCCACACGTAAAGGGCTCCTCCCACAAGCCTGCTCGCATCCCACTTATGATGCCAATCACAAGTCCTGGTTGTCTCCTGTGCTTCTGACCAACTTCTCTAAGTAGGAGGTTCCCACAACCCCCTCTTCGGGTTGGATTAATTTGCTAGAGTGGCTCACAGAATTCAGAGAAACATTTTACTTACTGGATTACCAGTTTATTATAAAAGACTATAGCTCAGGAAGAGCCCGATGGAGAGGTGCACGGGGCAAGGCGTGGGGAAAGGGCGTGCATGGAGCTTCCATGCCATCTGAACGGACCACTCTCCCCAAATCTCCACATTCACCATTCACTGACCTGGAAGATCTCCAAACCCCATCCTTTTGGATTTTTATGGAGGCTTCATTACATAGGAATGATTGACTAAATCACTGGCCATTGGCCAGCAATTCGACCTCCAGCCCCTCCCTCTCCCTGGAGGTCAGGGGGGCGGGACTGAAAGTTCCAGTGCTCCAATCACAAGCTTGTCTCCCCTGGCAACCACTCCCATCCTTAGGTGCTGTCCAAAAGTCACCTTATTAACATAAATTCCAGCGTGGTTGAAAGGGGTTTGCTTTGAATATCAAGACAGCTTTATTGCTCTTATCACCTAGGAAATTCCAAGGGTTTTGGGAGTTTTGTGCCCAAAACAGGATGAAGACCAAATGTATATTTCTTATTATAAATCACAATATCACAGTATGTGAACCTCAGAACTGCACCATTAGGGAGGGCGAGGGGACATCTGCTGTGGGGAGCAGAGGGGAAGCCCAGGGGTAGTGAGAAATCTAGGCAAAGGTGTGGGTATTTTGGGAGCCAAGGGGGATCTTGTCACTCCAGAATTTCATCTAAAACCTAAGACCGGAAGTAAAAGGCTCTAAATCAATGACAATCAAAGTTCAGGAAAGCACCAACGATTGTGGCTGCCCCTCAGGAGGACCTGAGTGGGATAGGAAAGTGCAGTATTTGGGAGAGGAGAGGAGGGATGTCCTCGGTGTTCCCACCTAATGACTGGGCTGGCCAAACCATCCCGCTTCACTGAATTGTTTGCAGCTTAGGGAGAGGCAAGAGAGAGATGGCCAGGTAGAGAGGGGAGCAAGGGCATCCTCTGTGGTTTCTGGTCTCTGGGAGTACTGAAGGTAGATCCGAAACACAACAGGAGGCTCTGGAGGTGGGGCTAGTAGAGGCGAGCTGGAGGGTTACAAATTTGCAAGATATTTGTGGATAGCAGAGGAATACTGCAAGGTCACAAGCTGGTGGTTCCCTGGAAAATGTTCTGATTCTTGCAAAGAACCACATGGCAGACTGGTGTTTGTCTATTATCATCTACTCTCACTTTTCTCCTTTCTAAGGGAACTGCAAAACATCTGGAGCGAGCAATATACCTGGCTAAAAACTACATTGCCTAGCTTCTCTTGCAGCTCACGTTGTTCAAATAAGACAGGTCTAGTCAGTGTGTGGAAGCCTACTGGGGTTTTCTGGGAAGGTTTTGCTTTCCTGTCATAGGCAAAGTCCTTTCTTCTCTTTACTCTTGTCCTATTTCTTATTTCTTGGAACTTGGATGAGACGGCTGGAGCTCCAACAGTTGTTTTGTGAGAATGAGGATAAGTCATACTCTCAAGATTGCAGAACAACAAGTCAGAAAGCGTGTAAGTCACAGACAACTTTGTGGAGCTACTATACCAGCCCCAGACTGTCTACTCTTAGACTTCTGATTACCCTTTTCTTACTTAAGCCACTATTACTTGGGTTTCCTAGCACCTGTAACAGCGTTTGATTCCAATGACACAGACACCCACTGCCTAACAAAGCTGCTACCATCTATCTACATAGAGCCCACAGGCAGTGAGCCAGATGCAGTTAGTGACTGACCCCAGAGAAGGGCTACAGCTCCTTCACGTCAGCAGCATAAAGTGAAACCCCTGCCTCCCATTCATTGTTCTTGCCTCAACACCCAATGGAAAGGGAAAGAGTATGAGTTTAGATTCCCAGGTCCCACCACCAGATGACTGCCCCTCGCTAAGCCTCTGGGAACTCAAATCTGGTCCGTGTGCCATGAGCTTTTCAATTATTCTTAAAAACTGAAAGTGACTGTTTTAAGCAGAAGTCATTGTCAAGTTTCAAAATCAACTTGAGATGTTGTTAAAAGAGCTACTGTCCAGTAAGAAAATGGAGTTTGACTTAGCAGAGTTGGAGACAGTTTGGAAAAATTAAGATGATTTCATTTTCGTACCCACATAGAGTTAAAACATCCCAACAAACTGTTTACCAAAAAAATCTGCTTAATTTCGATTGCCTTAAATCCATGCCACATCTCTACGTACTGATGTGGACAATTTTCTAAGGTAGAATGTATATTCAAGGGGGCGTGGGCACAAGGTACAAAATAGAGTATAAAGTCGACTACCTTTGGGTATTAAAAATAGGTAAACAAGAATTTATACTTGTATTTACATAAAGAGACCCTGGAAGCATACACAGGATTCTCTACAGGGTGGATGGGAATGAACAGGAGCAACGTTTCTCAGAATACACGTCTTTGTGCAGACTTGATTCTTGAATCATGTGAATGTATTAGAATTTTAAATTAGAAATGTTAGTGCCACAGAGTATTCAATATTCTTGTAGAAAAGACATGTAGAAGGTCATAAGATGACTAAAATAGGAGGCTTTAAAACTCTCCCCTCCATATACTTCAAATAATGAAATCAAAGTGTTTGCTACGTTTCTAGGCAAGTAGCTCTTCACCCCCAGCCTACATCCTGGATTGGTAAGATGGGGAGGTTTTGGTGAGCCGTGAGTTAGTGGCAACATCGGGAACCAAACAAGGAGTCTTAGTTTTTGTTTGAGGGAAATAAAAAAACTGGTTTGTGATGATAATTGGAAGAAGTAATAATCAATATATTACTAGATATAATTTATTATATTTTATATATTATATATAATATATATTATATTATAAATATAATATATAAAATATATATTATAAATATAATATTGACATGCAATCTATTATATATTCATATATATTCATATATAATAGATTATATAACATAATATTGACATGTAATGTCAATATTATATTGACTATATTATATAATATTGACATGTAATCTATTATATATGAATATAAGATTTAATAAGTATATTAATATATATTATACATATAATAATATATATAATATATTACTGCAAATAATTTTTTATTAACTTATTTAAAATTTTTTTTGTGATCAGACTTTCTGTACCTAAAAGATATTTTCTGCAGCTAAGGGAATTTTTCCTGAAGAAATATAGCACTAGTGAGAAATCTAACAATTTTGTTTATTTAAGGCAAAGGTTGGCAAACCATGGTCTGTGGGCCATAATGGGCCAGTTGCCTATTTTGTTATGGCTGGTGAGCTAAGAATGGCTTTTCCATTTTTGAATGACCACATTTTACATGGTTCTATAAATGCCTAGGCAATAGCCTTTTTGCCTCTTGGCCTGCAAAGACGAAGATATTTATTATCCAGCCCTTCAGGAAAACATTTGCCACCTCAGATTTAGGACCTTTTGAATCATTTTCCAAATTTTGCTCTAAAGTATGTGGTGACAACTGAGACCAACCTCGAACCAAACACATCCCAACAAAAACATAAAAGCCATTGAGTGATGGAGGAGGCAGGGCTAGTCAGGACATACAGTTTTTGCTGCGTGGGGCAGCATTAGGCAGGAAACACACACACACACACACACACACACACACACACACACACATTTCCCATGTTGGAAATGGGAAAATGGGAAAATATTGCTCTTGGCTGGGTTTTTCTATTGTACAAATTCCCCATTTGGTGTCCAAAGCCCTGAAGCCACAAGATATAGTTGGGTATCATTCCAACTGCCAGACACAGAAGGCCTAACATGCATAACTCAGTGTGTCATTGGCCCATGACTGTGGCCCTTAAATACAGAAATGTGACACATGTCGGCCATTGCAATGGGGTTCTGCGGCTTTAAAGAGGCTTCTGTATTGTGTGTGCATCTAAGTAAGTGGAACTCGACTCATCACATCTTTTTCAGCAATGAAATGGTAACAGCATGGACCCATCCATCATTGTGTCATCCTTATTAAAATGGCTTTCAGTGGTCAACTTGCCATAGTTAATTAGTCTTCTGATGTATGAATAGTCAGAAGCAAAGCGACTTTAAGAGCCAGGTTTTCAGAGACATTAAGCAGTGAACTCTGCAGGTATCTGATCTTTCCCGCCTTTTAATTAGAGCCCTTTCATCCAAGAGGGAGAGTGTCTGTGTGGTTAGAGGTACAGCTGGCCTGGTTCCGCCTTCTGTTCTCAGTTTTGGTGCTAACTCATAGCAACCACGAACGAGCCGGTCTCGGAGGCTCAAATATGTGAAATCCAGGAAGTTCTAGAGTAGAATGTGGTTAGCTGATGGCTGTTCAAATGCAGATATCATGAAGTTTTAGTGTGAAAGGGAGTGTATCAGATACTGCTAGGAGACCCCAAAATGAAGGGGTTTAAAAAAGAAAGGCAACCATTTGTTTAGCTCAAGATTCTGCAAATCACCAGCTTAGTCTGGGTTCCGTGGGGCCTCCTCAGGCATCCGGTCAGTGGTGTGGCTGTGCGTTGGTACGTGGTCTTGCTGATGTGGGCTGGGCTCCCTCACCTGTCTTAGGACTTGGCTGGGATGATGGGGCTACTCGACTCTGGTCCAGGTAGTTTCTTATCATCCAGCAGGCTAATTCAAACTGTTCAAACTGCAGAGACAGGAGTCTCTAAAGATGTAGTGGTTGTATGCAAGACCTCTTGAAGCCTGGGCTTGGAACTGGCAAAATATCGCTTTCATAACTTTCTAGTGGCCAAAGCACGTCACAAGGCCAACCCAGATCCCCGGGGTGAAATACCCTACTCTTGATGGAAGAAGTTTCAAAGTCACACTGCAAGGGCATGGATACAGGAAGGGGAAGAATTGTGGCCTTTTTTGCCATCTATCACTGGGAGCTAATACATTAAGGAACACATCCCAGCAGCCGTCTGCTGACAGAGCAGGTGAAAAGGGAAGAGGTCCGGATGCTAACCCAGTAATCGAGGGATGGAGATTACACCTCTCTGGTTGTCCCCAGGCCTCGCGTCCTCGGGGAAGTTGGACCTGCAGTGGATGGATGAGTGTGTGAGCAGTGCCTGTCTGGGATTTAAGTTAATTCAGAAAAGAAAAGAACGGGAGTATTTTCCCACATACGTTGGGAACCCAAGAGTGCATAAGGGCTCTGAGTGTGATAGCCTAATGGAGAGGAAAGCGTCTGCATCCAGGGAAGGACCCTCACCCTCAACCAAACAGCGGCGCCATTTGATGCTGCGAGCACAGCGTTACTCGGCAGACATAACCAACTAACAGCTTAACACCTTAATAACTGCGTGACTCTGAGCAAATCACTTCACGTCTTTAAGCCTCAGTTTTGTCATCTGTCAAATGAGGATAACAATATATGCCTCCAAGTGTAGCTGGGGCGATTAAAGGAGCCAACACATGTAAAACGTCTAAGGCAGGGACTTCCCTGGTGGTCCAGTGGTAAGACTTCGCCTTCCAGTGCAGGGGGTGTGGGTTTGACCCCTGGTTGGGGAGCTAGGATCCTACATGCCTTGGGGCCAAAAAACCAAAACATAAAAGAACAGAAGCCATATTGTAACGAATTCAATAAAGACTTTAAAAAAAATGGTCCACATAAAAAAATCTAAAAAAAAAAAAATGTCTAAGGCAATATTTGTCATAACGTTAGTGCTCACTGTTGACTATTCTCCTAAACTTTATGACTGCTGATCCTTCATCGATGATCTGCAGTCTCCTCTTGCAATCCTGGACACACCTCTGAGCTCTCCTCCTGGTATTTTAGACCATCAGTTTCACGTGAACGTCTCACTGTCGATTCAAACTCAACACGCATTGAAGCTAAACAAACCTGTCCCTTTAAATCCCTTGCCTTTCCTGACTTTTCATATCGGTTCATTCAAAGTCATCATTTAGCCACCTGGATTTGTCACTGTGGGGTTACCTTGGATTCCTTAATTTCCTTCAGGTCTCTTATCCAGTTATTGAACAGTGTGGAATGTCTCTCCCATCCCATGTTCCCGACTAACTGGAGAATCCGAGTTCCTCTCTTGATGCTTTGAGGACCGCGCTAGAGTTCTTGCCAGTTTCCCTGCCTCCAGGCTCTCCACGCTTTCATCCATCCCGCACATTCTTGCAAGATTCATCTTCCAAAAGACAATCCTTGGCTCCAAACCGCAAATGGTACCTCGTTACTTACAAGATAACATCCAACTGCTGAGTCAGGCATTCAAAGCCCCCCACAATCTGATCCCAGCTCCCCAAGACTCCAGGGAGATTCATCTTGCATTATAATTATTTACATACCCATCTTGTGATCCCTTTAAGAGTATAAGTCTCTCCAGCAAGGGTCAGGATGCCACTGTCCATGGACAAACTCTACGGGGCCCACACAGCCTAAAATATTTACCACGTGGCCCTTTACGGATAGCTGACCCCTGATCTACAGGGTGGAAGCCTGTCTTATACGACTTCATTTGCCCTTCAGAACCACGTACTTTTCAATAAACATGTATTGAATGAATGTTCCAAGTACCGACCCCTAAGCACCTGTGGCCTGTCTTGTTCCCATAAATTTTCTCCCGTAATGGAAGCCCTTCCCCTCTTTTGTCTACCTGAATAAACTTTTCTTATACTCTAAGGCCCATATCACGTTCTCTGGGATGTCTTTCTGATGGCTTCTGCTGAGTTCTGTGTTCCAGTAACGCTAACCTTTGTCATCTGACACAACCTTCCGATTCCAGTTGGTTAGTTTTTTGCATCCGAGAGGGTCATGATCCCAATGGACACCCATTCCCACCCGTGGCTGGCTAGCCTCTCCCCTTCAGACCTCAGCACTTTTTACCTGGCCTGGGAAGTTTTCTCTGAGTTAGGGGTCCCTTCCTGGTGCTCCCACAGCTCCCTGAACTTTCCCATTGTGGCACTTATCTTTGTTTACTGTAATCATTGATGTACTTCTCAGATTCTCCACATGTGCTGTGAGCCCATTTACATTTGAGTCAGTGTCTTACTCATGGATATATTCCCAGTACCTGGCCTGGGGCCTGGCTCGTGGAGATACCCAATTAATATTTTGGAATAAATGGTCGGTCAATCAATGGCCGTTGATTGACTTCATGGTTGATTAAAATATCTGGTCCTGTTCCTTGTGCACCCCTATTTGCATACTTCAGTTTTCTCTTCTCTATCTGTAGAGGCATTTCTCTTACTTACGTGTCTATGGGTAGTTTGTCTCTCTGGCTATTAGTAAGTAACTGTTAAACTTTATATGACTGACGTTATCAGGCTAAAATTGGGGTACCCTGAGACCTACCAAGCCTGGAGATGCCCAGGTCTTTGCTGAGAACGCTAAGTGCCTTTTTTTCAGCCCACAGTTGTCTTAGACAGTGGGCTACTAACCCCCCAGGGCTCTTCTTTATGAACTAAGCATTCTTAGGACAGCCTGATGCTGAATGAAAAGCTCCACGACCAAATGACACACACTCACAGCCACCTTTGCAGGTCCAGCCCGAGCCTGCTCAGAGCACCGCACTCACCTGGTAGAAAATAATACCGAATGTTTGGACTTGGACCCCCTTTGCCAAGTGTTGGGATATCACAACAAAGCACAAGGAAGGGACGCACGGTATCAGGAATGGAAGACGGCATGCTGGAAAGGGTTCAGGCACCACACATGAGAAGTAGGAGCCTCATTCAGCTTCCTTCCCACTCTCGAGTCCCGACTCCCTCCCGCCACCCAGCTCTGCTGCTTGGGCACCTCTCCCCCTCCCCACAGCTTCTCTTCTGACTGCATGATATTGCAATCCCAGTCCTCTTGGCCGTCCACGATCAGTTTCTTTTTTGGGGGGATGGAGGTGGGGTATACACTATTCTACTCATAATAGAGAAATCACCAACAATATATCCAAGAATCATTTAAAAATATCATTAACTTTTGAAGTCCACAATGATTTATAATGTACTAACGCGTACATTGCTTCATTAGATTCTCAAAACTGAGTAGCATAATTAATGTATTTTTCCCATCTACAAATGTGGAAATTCAAGTTTTTAAAGGCTTAGCTAGCTCTGATGAAAGAACTCAGCAATACCACAATATATATAACCAACAAAAATGTTGAAGGAAAGGATTAGATCGTGATCAGTTTCTTAAAGGCAGATAAATTAGAGACAGGTTGTAGATCGGTCAGCTTCATCAGCCCAGGTCTTCTTGCCATAAAGCTTGGTGCATAATAACCAAGTTTCCACACTCTGTACGTGAGCCCTCGCCTACAAAGTTAAAGTGGAAATGAGGTACAGAAGCTCATCTGATCAGACAGCGAACAGACATTTGGCATTTTAAAAATGCCTTTTAAATGTCTAGATAGATGGTATATTACCCTGTAGCCTTTTCAAAATCTGGGAGACATGCCACGAATGCCGTTGCCTAAAAAAGCCAGACCTAGAATCACCCCCCATGTGCCCGGCTGAGAAGGGCAGCAACCTGGGCGTCTCGGGAGCAAAATGTCCCCACTCCGCTCATGGGGTACCTGTTTCTGCAAGATGAGAAGAGCCAGCAGAATGCTTTGCTCATGATGTCTGTCTGATTGGGCGTGTGACACAGACAACGCAGTTTGGCCGCTAGAACAGTATTTAAGGTGGGACACTTACTCCGTTGAGGGCAGGCACCCTCCTTGCCTTAAATGAGTGGTCAGGATTGCAGGTTCAGTGGAAACAGGGATGTTCATATAGAACCCGATGGCCCAAAGACAGTCCCTAACTCCTTCACCCACTGCCACGTGCACCTGCATACCCCCAGGGGACCAAGCAGAGTAAGAGGTGGGTCTGGTATTAGTTGGAGTTTCCCCAGAGGGGAATGATCACGAGGCACGTGGTGATTGTGTTACGGACCAGGGTTCTTGGCCTCCTTAATCAATAGAAATTGACTAGAGGCCAGACAAGAAATTCAGGCGAGGGTTTATCGGGGTCCCTGCTGCAGCAGGGGGGCAGTGAGAGCAAGAACAGGCTCCCTTGCTGGCTCTCTGAGGGGGGCCGAGCTGGTTCCTTATATGGGGTGAGGGTAGGGGCGGGGTGAGGATAGGGGCGGGTCCAGGGGTCAGGCCAAAGGGCTGGCTTAGGTGTTTTGCCCACCCACTGGTGGTGTTGAGCGCCGCGGGGCATGCGCAGTACCCTGCTTTTGCTCCTGACACCCTGTTTTTGCTCCTGGCTCTTCAGAAGTGGCAGTTGAGGTTTTTGGTCTTTTTGTCTATAATTTGCCCCAACTGCGCATGCAGCACGCAGTTAGTTTTAGTTTCTTGGTATTTCGTAGCTGGAGGAGACGTTTAGCCAGGTGCAAGCATTGCAGCACGGCAGCAAAGGGTCCCGAGTACCAGCCTGTTTCAGTGGTACCAGAAGCAGTCTGAAAAGTTTGCTTTTGCTTTTCCCTCCCGAAGTTCACACCTGAGCCCCACTTGTTATCACTCTTTTTTTGTAAAAAGGCCAATCCAGAGCTCACAAGCCATGAACAAGAATCAGAGAACAAAGAGACTGTGCCCCAGTGACTTGAATAAAGATGGTCTGTATGTCAGCCTCAAGCCGGCCGACACCTGGGTCTCTTTAGCAGCAGTAAACCTGCCTCACCCTACCGGCTAGGCAAAGCGAGAGAACTGAGACGGCGCCTTGTTGCCCTTGGGCAGAGGGTAGAAGCCAGATGTGGTCCTTGTTCACATTTGGGGGAAAAGAGCAGAGGGAGGGGTGGACAGGTGCCTTGCTCTGCTGCTCGAGGCTGGCAAGGACCATTCATTAAACAAAATGAAGCAAAGCCCAAACAAAACAAACCCCCCACAGCAATAATAACAGAAGCAGCAGCAGCAAAGCAGAGTGTGAAGCGGGGAAGGATCAATTTCTGAGGAGCCCCTGGCAGGCTGAGCTGCTGCCCTGCCTGGAGAAACCTGGAAGGGGAGGCATGGGCACCTCAGTGATGCCAGGTGGGTTAGGACGGCTGCAGGGGGTCTGAGGATGCCACGAGTCCCAGGGAGGTAGCCCCGCTCCTAAAAGAGGATCTATGATCTATAGTCATCACTGGTGCATTCTTGGCTTCAGCAGCAACTCTGACTTCAAAAGAGGGCATCAGACTGAATCCCTGACACTGGGGAGAAGAGAATATGGGCATTGTGGAGAAACACCAGAGGGGATATATCTGAGTTCCCCACTGCCGTCCTCTTTAAGCCTCCGTCTCCTTGAGCAATAACGTTAGGAAAAGTTCCATCATTTGACTTTGAGAGCTTCTTGTCCTGCTTCTTTGGGAACAGTCTGGGCTTCCTCTGGCTATTTTTTCAGGTCTCCTATCAATACTTCTCAGGCAGTGCCTCCATGCTTCACAGAACACAGTTCCCAGACCCCAAGCTGCCCTGGGAATCCTGTCCTGAAGCTTCCCGGCTCATCCATCAGGAGGCTCAGCACCTGGTTGGCCACGCTGTAAAAGGAAGAGAAAGCAACCGCTTTTACTGCCCATAAATGTTCAGGTGCAAAGCAGTTCTACCCGGCCTGTGGTGTTGCCCAGGGATTCCCAAGGATGGTTGTGCAGCAAAGCGAGAGCAGACCAGGGAGGGAACTGAAAGTTGGGGCATGGGGTGGTGGGAGTGGGCAGGTGACCCCTTCCTTCCTCGCCTCTCCACCTCCCTGGAGGCTTTCAGGAGGGAGCCCTCTCTCCCTGCTTTTCTGATGAGTCAGTAGTGATTCTTAGCTGGCCCCCTTGGAGTAAAAAAGAAAGACGATGGTTCCTTACATCTGCATAGTGTTTCACAGTTTTTTTTTTTTTCCACATCTTTATTGGAGTATAATTGCTTTACAATGTTGTGTTAGTTTCTGCTGTATAACAAAGTGAATCAGCTATATGTATACATATATCCCCATATTCCCTCCCTCTTGAGCCTCCCTCCCACCCTCCTTATCTCACCCCTCTAGGTCGGCACAAAGCATCGAGTTGATCTCCCTGTAGAGCAGTTTTTATCTACTTACCAAAACGGAGGCGCTTAAAGGCATAGGATGGAAATGAGGGAGGAGGAATCTCAACACTTTGTTACTTCTGTTTTAATCACAGAATTTGTCTCGCCCCGTTGGCCGTTGATCTTTCCGTTAATGTATTTTGGATCTGATTCCACTACACCTTTTTGTCCATACATTTCTTCTGTGCTGTTAGCCTGGTGCAGCCAGTCTCCTGGTTCTCCACTCCCCACCCACCCCACCCCAACCCCGCCCAGTAATGCCACTACCAATTCCCATTCCACAACTGCAGATCGCACTTAATTTCACACCTAAATGTGATACACACCACCTCTATTTCCTCTCTCTTCTTCCTCCTCTTTCCCTTCTTCTCCCATCCCTTTCCTCCCCGCCCGTCTGCTAGATATTATTTGTTGTTATCAGCTTCCCAATCACATCTATATTCCTTTTTTTTTTTTTTTTTTTGCTTTACGCGGGCCTCTCACCGTTGTGGACTCTCCCGTTGCGGAGCACAGGCTCCGCGCAGGCTCAGCAGCCATGGCTCACGGGCCCAGCCGCTCCGCGGCATGTGGGATCTTCCCAGACCGGGGCACGAACCTGCGTCCCCTGTATCGGCAGGCGGACTCTCAACCACTGCGCCACCAGGGAAGCCCCAACACATCTATATTCTTGCTCGTATCTTGGTCCGGGGCTGGGGGGAGACTGGAAACCATACATCCAGCCTCCCTTGCTTCCAGGTGAGAAGCACTCCAGGGAGATCTGGAAGGCAGGAAAGGGGCTCCTCAATCTCTCGCAGAAGTACGGCAGATACATGGGCTGCAGCAGATGTGAGTTTTTGCAGTGGACTCCATGTCCTACTGTCAGTCACAGCTTCAGGTCCAGGGACAGCTATGAAGTCAGCTGCAGTTTCCTGCCCCGGGATTTGAGGACCACCGTGGTGATCTCTGGAGCATGGCTGTTGTAGGGTAGCATGAAAGCTGGGGGCATCTCCCCTAAGTTATCTCTCTTTTGCACAGCCAACAATTTTGCTCACACTTAATTCTCTTCCTGCTTGCAATACCCCTTCCTGCTTAAAATTAAACCTCTTTCTGCTTGAAAGTGGTTCTCAAAGAGTGGTCCTGGACCAGCAGCTTCACCATCATCTGAGAATACATTAGAAATGCAAATTCCTGGGTCCACCCCAGACCTATCGAATCAAAAACTCCGGCCATCTGTGTTTTAACGCGCCCTCCAAGCGATCCCAAGGCATCCTCAAGTGTGAGAACCACTCATCTATCGCATGTTTATTTTCCTGTCATAAACCATGATTGATATACACACACCTTCTCAATTATGTGTTGCTTTTTTTATAATATAAAAAATATAAAATACTGGATTTCTTGTAGAAAATTTGGAAAGATACAAAAAGTGTAAGGAAGAAAAACCCCCAAATTCCATTATTGAGAGTTAATTGTGTTAACTTTTCAGTTTCTCTCTTTCAGTCGTCTCTTGGTGTACGCATTTATGTGTGCACTTATATAACTGGTCTGTTTTGCATCTGTTTTTTATTCATACACCGTTATATAAGGAACATTTCTCTGTGCCATTAAATATGCTTGTTTAAAGCCTACTTAGTGTTCCGTGTTATGGAAGTACTATAATTAATTAGCTATTCTCCTACTGAAGAAAGTTTATGTTGTTTCTGAGCGTTGCTATTATAAATTAATGCTATACTGGACATTATAAAATCTTACCCCATTCCTGGCTGTCTCCTCGGCATGAAAAGATAAATTAGAATATGGATGAGAAAAGAGATTTAGGCAGGGCAGTGCTCGCCCCTCCCAGAGCAATGGCTCCTTGTATGTGGGGGTAATACAGAGATGTTATGGAACTTACCAGCTAGGTAGGGCGTCAAGGTGGAAAAGAAGAGAGAAATTTAAGACAGTTGCTTTTTCCTGTCCCTGAGCTTCAATGATGGTTGTGAGAACAGAAGCATTTTAGAAGGAAGTAGAAGAAAAATGAAGCAAAGTAAGTGATTATTCTTTCACTCTAGGAATCCACCCTAAAAGGTGAGGTGGGTTTGTGCTTGGCTGTCCATGAGGACACAGGACTTAGCCCAAACTTGTTTCCCACCCTGATCCATGACATGAGACTGGGGAGGCTGGGTGGGTCCGTTCACACACTGCTCTGGGGATTCCATCTCTGCCGGATGGGCTGAGGTCTTCCTTAGAAAGCCGGCCTGATGCCTGAGCATATTATAGGCATGTCAGTGATACTTGCTGACTGAATAAAGATGAATAGAGTATTTCTAAAAGCCCAGACATGTATAATATTATCTCAAATGTCACATGATTTAAGGATTCGCAGTAAAATCCCATGCTTACAAAGGGATCTGCTTCCCAGCATGCCTGGAACAAATTCTTGTCTCTTTTTTCTGCTGTAGGTTTGTCTACAAATATTTACTGGAGATCTACTACATTCCTGGTGTTGCTTTTGTGCAGGAAATAGAACAAAGCCCCTCCTGCCTTCAAGGAGCTTTCATTTTATTTTTTGAAGAGAGACAATAAATATTCAAATAAATCAAAAATGCTATGAGAGAGTTAAGAGTTTAGCCTTACAAGCTAGTGGGAAGTAGCCGCATAGCACAGGGAGATCAGCTCAGTGCTTTGTGACCACCTAGAGGGTGGGAAAGGGAGGGTGGGAGGGAGATATGGGGATATGTGGGAGAAGATATGGGGATATATGTACACGTATAGCTGATTCACTTTGTTATACAGCAGAAACTAACACACCATTGTAAAGCAATTATACTCCAATAAAGATGTGAAAAAAATAAAAAAGAGTTTAGCCTTACAGCATGATAACTATAGTTGGCACTGCTGTATGGTATTTTTTAAAATTTTTTATTGTAATACAGTTGATTTACAATGTTGTGTTAGTTTCAGGTGTACAGCAAAGTGATTCAGTTTATATGTATACACACACACATAAATATACATATATATATTCTCTTTTAGATTCTTTTGCTTTATAGGTTATTACAAGATACTGAATATCATTCCCTGGGAGTAGATCCTTTTTGGTTGTATGGTATATTTGAAAGCTATTAAGAGAGTAGATCCTAAAAGTTCTCATCACAAAGAAAAGCATTTTTTTTGTAACTATATAAGGAGATATATGTTAACTGAACTTACTGTGGTAGTCAATTTGCAATAAATGTAAGTCAATTATGCTGTACTTCTTAAACTTGTACAGAGCTGTATGTCAATTATATCTCAATCACACTGGAATAAAGAAGAGTTTAGCTTGATACATAGTGACCAGTATGGTGAGAGGTGTTATGTTCCTTTGTCATTTCAAAGCTCCAGCTCCAGCAATAGAGTCTCTGTGGGGTAGTTGTTGTGTCTTAAGTTCACTTTCAAACCAATGGGCCAGGAATCTCAGCATTGCTTTCAACGCAGACCCTACAGTGGGTGTTGTAGTTTGGATAGAGCCATAGGTTTTATACCCTCCAAGGCTTCATGTGTTAGTGCCCTGGATTTAGTGATGTGGGGATTCTAATACTTGGCATGACTTGGTTAGAAATGAAATGATATAGTCAACATGGTTCTGTAACATCTATGGAAAAACCCAAAAGAACTTTTTGACCAACCCCATATAAGTAATCAATACAGTCAAGAACAGTATGCTTTAGAACACTTGGCTGTGGTGGCAACTAGGTTTTTCTCCCATGCTGATTCTTGTCAATCCGTGGGGATGGTTTAAAACACTGTCTTGAGATTCCCATTTCCAAAGAAAGTAGAAGTAAGATGAAGCAAAGTGAGTGATTGCTCTTTGGATACCCTAGGAATCTAAGGGTAGTAGGTTTTGTGGCCAATCCATGCTGTGGAGTAGGAAGACACAGGACTTAGTCCAACTGCTTTTTCTGTCTGATCCAAGACATCAGCCATTGGGAAAGGGTGCAGTGATTGATTGGTGATGACTGTTACGAGCCCAGTAATAAGTATGGTGGTCCATATGTCTACTCTAGTCCCATCCATGATGGTGCTGAGTCCTATCCGGACCCCAATCCACATAAAATTTTCAGTAACTGCACAAGGCTTAGGAAATTAAGTATTATGCCAAAATGTTGAAAGTACAGTATGACCCTATAGTGGTTAGTAAAACCTTAATGGCTTATAGGGGTAGCATGGAATACTAAAAAGGCCATTGGACTCCTTGATGTCATAATCCCTAAAGTCTAGGTTTTGGGAAACACAATCTGCATGAACTTGAAAATGTCAACTTCTTATGCTAAGCATCAGTTTCTTTATATATAGATATATGTAAATTTTATGTAAATATTTATACATATTATAATTTTATAATAGTTATATATAATTTATGATAACAAATTATATTATCACATAAATATTTTATATAACTATATGTGTATTTCAGCATAATAATCCCTGTTCTTCCTACTTTACAGGGGTTTTATGAGGATCAGACACGCCTGGGAGAGCATGTTCCTAAGTGCTAGGCAAAAACAAGCTATCATCATTAGTGCTCTGGTTATGGTAGAAGCTGCTTCTTTCCTCCCCTAGCTTCCTCTCTCTTTCTCAAAGAGAGAGCCATTTATGCACCACAAAGAGCAGGTAAATTTCTAGGCTGCATACTTCTCTTAGTAAAATTATTTAAAGCCATGTGTAAATAGCACATACATTTATTATGACCTGGGTCCAAACTGGGAAGGGGTCTATATCCACACACATGTAATCTCCTCTCAGCATCAAACAGTGAAAAATACTGCAGCCTCATAAAAAACAAAGCCACCTTCTTCCTAACTCCTGACAGCTCAAAGTTCCTTAAAATAAATGGAAAAGTCCACTCTACACACCTATGCAGTGGAGTTTTTATCAGTCAGACAAATCTTGACTCTCTCAGGTAATGTCAGTCCGGAGAGTAATGCCCACATTTCTGGTCTTTCTAAGCCTGACTGCTTCCCAGATTTGCCCAGGTGGCTCTTTGGGCACAAGGGTGTGGAATGTCTATTCATTCCAAAGACACAAACACACACAAGTTAGCCCTGAGACCAAGTTAATCAAAAAGTTTTTAATGGAATACTTGAAGGGCCCGAGGTGAGCACTTGGAGCCATAACTAGGCGGCACAAGTCATTTTTAGCCTTGTTAGAGCGCACAGAGCATGCTGCAGCTGCGGATTATTTCTTGCATAATTAATCTGCACGTTGCCGTCTCGGCATTTATTCATTTGGGCGCTTGGAGTCCCATCTGTAAGGCCAGTTGTTAGAACGGGTGAGAGAAGACTTCCTTATTTATGAGAAGAGAGAGAAATTCGAGAGAGCCTTGTGGTCACAGTTCAGGTTGAAGCAAATCAAATACTCCTCTAGGCCTTTAGTTATCTGAAAGAGGCCAAATGGCTGTTGCAGGAGGGCCTGTTACTTTCATATTCATGAAGGAAAGGCGTTTTGTGTGTGTGTGTGTGTGTGTGCACGTGTGGCAACATCTAGTGGGATAGAGCTTCCAGGTCATGAAGATACCCTCTAAGTGTGAAGGGAGAGGTCAGGAAGCATTGATTCCTTTGGCCAATCGGGCAGTGCTGCACTGGTCCATACTGTGCCTTGTGGGAATTAGAAAAGGCACCCCTTGCTCAAGACATCTTACTTCCATCTGCTGGAAAATTGTCATAGTACGCTGAATATGTTAGAACAGGACTCTTTCCTGCCACCTGCCAGAAAACTGTCATCATAAAAATGCAAATCTGTGATGTTTTCAATGTAAAGGCCACCTCTTTAGATGTGCTGCTCTTATGTATCATGTGACCTAAACAATTGTATGTGAAGGCACCACCATCCATGCAACATTTAGCAAGCTACCAGGGAAAGCTGGGTAGCTAGGATGAATAGACGCTCATACAGAACCAGCTCATAGCATCCACAAAAACAATTTCCTCGTGGCTTAAATAGCTGGATTTAAAAACTAGCAATACAAATTTGATTAAATATTTGCATAGAAAGGGATTTTTAAACAGAAAAATAATTTTTAAAATTACTATGGTAAATAGATACATGACACCTAAAAGTTTAAAACCTCAGTAAGCATGTAAAAAAAACAAACAAACTGTAAGTCCAATTTAAAACACAACTGAGAAAAAAATACATCTTCCACATATAAGACAAAGGATTAATCATAAGCTGATACACTTTGATTAGGAAAAAAGCGGCAAGACCTCAAAACAGTAGAAAAAATTTTGTAAATTTTTTACAGAAGAGCCAATAAAGTAGCTAATAAAATGTTTAGCTTTATTAGAGATCAGTGAAGGAAAAATTAAAATGCTCCCTAAATACTCTTTTTCAATTATTAAATTAAAAAATATTTAAAACTGCTCAACTTTATGCTAACATAGCATTAGAGTATTAATGTGTACACCCTTCTGCAAGGCAATATGGCATCTCGTATTAAGAATCTTTCAACCAATAATGCCATCCCTAGAATTCCATAATCAGGAGATCCTCAGAAATATGGAAATATATCAGTAGGACAAAGGTTAAGTAAATTATGATAAATTTGTATAATTATGTATTTGTAACTCTCAAAAGTGATACTTAGGGAAAAATTCATATCATGGGGAAATGCCCCTAAAAATGTCAATTGAAAAAATAAGATGCTCAATTGTATGTTCTGGGGATTCTCAAAGTTGGGGTTGGTGGATGGGCCTCAAGGGGTCTGAAACTTGGTGTAAATGCATTTGTTTCTGAGGCAATGCTCTATGGTTTGCACCAGGTGCTCCAAGGCATCCATGATGTAAAGGAGACAAGAAGTTCCAGTAGAGTGAAATCAAGCCAAAGCCACCAGCTCCTGGCGTGAACACACCTCCCATCCCCTCACCCCTCTCCTGGTGAGCAAGGCTTGTTGTTCCAAGGACTGTACCAGTAGCTACAGACACAATGATAGGCAAGAGCTGATATGGTCTGTATTCTCAGGCACCTCAGTCTAGCTGAAAACACAGATGTTAAAATGATCATAAAATATATATACAATGGAATATTACTCAGCCATACAAGGAATGAAATAATGCCATTAGCAGCAACATGGATGGACCTAGAGATTATCATACTAAGTGAAGTAAGTCAGAAAGCGAAAGACAAATACCATATGATATCACTTATATGTGGATTCTAAAATATGACACAAATAAACCTATTTACAAAACAGAAACAGACTCATAGATGCAGAGAACAGAAGGGGTGGGGGAGGGATGGAGTGGGAGTTTGGGATTAGCAGATGTAAACTATTATATATAGAATGGATAAACAATAAAGTCCTACAGTATAGCACAGGGAACTCTACTCAATACTCTGTAATGACCTATATGGGAAAAGACTCTAAAAAAGAGTGGTTATATGTGTATGTAAAACTGAGTCACTTTCTTGTACACCAGACACTATCACAACATTGTAAATCAACTATACTCCAATTAAAAAAGGAAAAGAAAAACATAATCATACAAATCTATGCATGATGATACAATGGACAAGAGCTTTGAAGCAAAATTCCAGCGTGCTAGGGCACTTCGTAAACGACGTGACGAATGTGTGTCTCGTGTTTAAAATAGCACCCGGTAAAACAAAGAGTGTACAACTGATGTCTAACAGGATGGAGTTTAATCAGCAAGGCGACTCATGTGTTTATGGTCAGGAGAGTTTTTCTTTGATGGGGAATGCCATCTGAGAGTTTTTGACTTGGGGTGCTTCAGAATACATATCCAGAACTGCGGCCCTCTGCCTGCGAACCAGAGCCCTAGGGCTGAGCCATTACCCTGCATAATCTTCCCCAAGAGGCCAGCGGCAGCAGGGTAGGGGCCATTCTTCAGCCTCCCCTCTCAGGCCCAGAACGGAGCTCCCAAGGGTCACCAAACAGGGTAGAATTGTCCTCTGTGAAAAAGGTCAATCTCTTAAGAGAGAAAAGCTCTAGCACCAACACTTGGGAAACAAACTGAAACGGGGACGTTAAGTCTCTGTGAGGAGGGGCTCCTTTTCATTTGTTAGAATCTGAGCCTCCTGAGGGGAGAGAGGGAGAGACCCCCCCCTTCTGGGGTGGGTGGGAGGAGCAAGGAGCCTTATCTTTGAGGCGCTCCTCCTGAGTAATTCTGGCTAATCAGGCCCCACCCCCATCTGTGACCAACATAAAGCTTCCCGAGGCCCCCTGCAGAGACAGCAGAGAGAAGGTGGGATTGCATATAACCTGTAGAAAAGCAAAATGCATCCTTGGGGTAGAAAAACAGATACTGAAGGCAGATATCCATCCACAAGGGGTTTGTCAAATGGCACCTGGGGTCAGGTCAGGATTGTGGAGGCTGAGAGGCTGTCTTGGGGTCTGGGAGAGGAGGGCTTCACTGCTGGCTGTTGCTTCCTCTCTCATTTTTTCCTTCTTCTCCTGTTTGATCTACTAGTACTTCTGTGAGTCTGTTTCTCCTCCTACCCTGTTTTTCCACCCTAGTAGAGACACTCAAAAGAGGCTCTCAGCAGGTAAGAAGAAGAGAGAGGATAAGAGAAAACGTGAGGCGGGCAGGTAAGAAGGTTGTCCTGTTGTGGAGCCAGAGGTCAGACACTTGGGGGTCAGCAGCTCCGTAGAAGGGATCACGTCTTTGCCAGAGGTATAAAGACACAGAATAATTTTCAAAATCTTTTTTTTCCTCCAAAGCTTTTTGATTTTGTTGAAAACAAACAAACAAACAAACTCTCAGGGAAGAAAAATAATGTCACCTTCCCTAGTTTTGTGGTTTTGCTCATCCTTTGCAGGGGTTTCTGCTTCCTGTTCTCTACTTGTCTTCTTCTTTCTTGAAGTGTAGATAAGAAGGCAGGGCTGGGAACGCAGACATGGGCGTCAAGGCGGTAGCGAGTAGCATCAAGAAAGAACACGTGATATCCGATGCACTAAATCTCTGAAAAGAGCAAAACAAAACAAAAAACGAATCAAGGTGAAAATAATCGTTACTATTGATTCCGACTCCTGTATAATTAAGGAGCTTTCTAATCATCGTCTCACTGGGAGTCATTCTCTCAATGACTTTATCACTCCTGCAACGGAGAGGAAGTCAACAGATGCCTAAAGAGTGAAAGAAAAGGAGAGAACAAAAAGAGACGGGGGGGGGGGGGGGCTTCCCTGGTGGCGCAGTGGTTGAGAGTCTGCCTGCCGATGCAGGGGATGCGGGTTCGTGCCCCGGTCCGGGAAGATCCCACATGCCGCGGAGCGGCTGAGCCCGTGAGCCATGGCCGCTGAGCCTGCGCGTCCGGAGCCTGTGCTCCGCAACGGGAGAGGCCACAGCAGTGAGAGGCCTGCGTACCGCAAAAAAAAAAAAAAAAAAAAAGAAACACGGGGAAACAAGCTGTGTGGTACAGGAAGGTGAGTGCATGCGATCCATGCCACACCTCTCATTTTCGGCCTGTGACAAGTGTGTGAACCCATCACCACGTCCTAGGTGTAAGTTGAATTTTCTTCCCCACTCAACACTCCAGGCAGCTGTGACCAGTTGGCAGGAGTGGGCACTGAATTCAAAATTTATTTGCTGTCTGTAGTGCTGTAAGAAAATCAAATGGAATTGTTACAAGCGAAATGGTCACGAGATGGTGGGTGCACCAGAGGGTCTGTTTTGAAACATGCTGAGGGCTTGTCCTTAAAGACTCTGCTGTGATGAGGGTGATTTCTGTCACGGAAGTGGCAGAATCCACACTGTTGAGGAGTCAGGAGGGTGATGAAAGGAGGAGAAGTAGAAGCTGAGGGGACAGATCACCTGTCCCTAGAGTTTGGCACCAAAAGCCTCAAAAGTTGCCCTGACAGGGCACAGGGTCCAGTAATGGGGAGGATGGACATAATGGGAAGACGAGAGACCACAGGTGTGAAAAGGCCTAAGTGCGTGACAGATGTGAACAGAAGAAGGTAAAAGTAGAAAAATATTGAACTCTTATCTTTTCCTAACGAAAAGTAATAGGCAGATTAAAAATGGTCTCCAAATATCTTACAAGTCAGGTCGTTAGCATCCGCTGGACTGATTACCGATGTGGGATACATGTTCCAAAGGCTCGTCCCTTATTGTGTCAATTGTCACTTTCGTAGTTTTCAAAGTAACGGTCATATTTTATTTATTTATTTATTAAATTGAAGTATAGTTGATTTACAACGTTGAGTTAGTTTCAGGTGTACAAAAAAGTGATTCAGTTATACATAGATATATCTATTCTTTTCCAGATTCTTTTTCCTTATAGGCTATTACAAAATATTTTGTATAGTTCCCCGTGCTATACAGTATGTCCTTGTTGATTATTTTATATATAGTAGTGTGTATATGTTAATCCCAACCTCCTAATTTATCCCCCCTCTTCCCCTTTGGTACCATAAGTTTGTTTTCTATGTCTGTGGGTCTGTCTCTATTTTGTAACTAAGTTCATTTGTATCATTTTTTTTAGATTTCACCTATAAGCGATATGATATATTTGTCTTTGTCTGGATTAGTTCACTTAGTATGATAATCTCTAGGTCCATCTAGTCACTTTCATATTTGGAGAAGAGATCTGGTTGTGAGTCACTGGAAGGCGTGGGCTTGCTGAGTAACTCCTGTTCCATCACTTCTCCTCTCTACCTGACCGTGACTTCCCACAGACTCTTCCCCCCACCGCTCCCCCCAGCTCAGTTCCCGTGAAGATCCCCAAGTGGCACCCCTGCCTCCTCGCTGTGTACCCTCCCGCTGGTGAGTAACCAGTGACCTGCCACCCCGACCCCCCGGGCACTTCTTCATAAACACCATCCTACAAGCTATCTCTGCGAAATGCTCTCAAAACGTACAACTTCCGAGATCCCCTGAAGAAAAGCACACCACAGACCAGGGCTTCCTTTCTCTCCCAGCGCTGCCCACACCAGCGAGTGCATGTTTTTTCGGCCACATCCCTCTACCGCCGTGTGACGGACGCTTTGTAGCTGGGATGAGCCTCAGCATCTGCTGGCCATGGACAGGCGAGCGGAGAACCAGAGTTTTAAGGTCCAATCAGTGTGGATGACGTTTTCCTTGCAACATATATTCCAGGAGCTACGATGACATTTTTCCTGCCCAGGTTCCAGGTTGAATAACAAAAGCCACAATTTATTGAGTAACTGCTCTGTGCCCGGTACTTTGCATATGCTATTTCTATCCTTATAACAGTGTGGCAGGGTAGGTACGTGCGGTGGACCAGAGATGCTGCCCACCTGTAGGGGCACAGTCAGCAAACAGTCTCCACCTGTCGGCTCTTTTGGGGTCTCCCTCAGCTGCAAAGCTGCCTCCAAGGCGGTTATGCCCTTCCTGGGGCTGCCTGCGCCTAGGGTCTAGGGACTGAGGGAGTGAGCGTGTAATGCCGGCCACGTCAGCCCAATGTGGGCCATCCTTCAGATCCGTCCATTCCTGCTCCCCACTTTCCTTTCACAGGTGCTGATTCCCTAATAAACACCTTTCACCCCAAACCCCATCTCAGAATTTGCTTCTAAGCCTCAGTTTCCTATTCTGTTAAAAAACAACACCTCCTATTAGTTTTGTTTTGTTTTGTTTTGTTTTGTTTGAGGTATGTGGGCCTCTCACTGTTGTGGCCTCTCCCGTTTGCGGAGCACAGGCTCCGGATGCGCAGGCTCAGCGGCCATGGCTCACGGGCCCAGCTGCTCCGCGGCATGTGGGATCTTCCCGGACCGGGGCACGAACCCGTGTCCCCTGCATCGGCAGCCGGACTCTTAACCACTGTGCCACCAGGGAAGCCCTAAGGCGTATTTTAAAAACCAATCTCTGTCTTTCAATGAGTAAATTTAATATGTTTATATTTATTTTGAATATTTCTATATTTGGAAGTAAATGTTCTGTTTCTATTTTGTCAGTGGTCACCCTTGAACTTTCAGCCTATGTACTTAATTTAAGAAAGCTAACATTAAATCAGCATGCCTACTCTCCTTGGAACAATACAAGGACCTTAGGTTACTTTAACTCTGTGATTGTCATCTGTCCACCATATCATTATGTAATAATATGTTGAGTTGGTTTTGTTTTTAAACTCCCTAAAATTAATCATTTTTATTATGCATAATGTTTTGGTTTTTCTAGAGTTTCTGCACATGATGTTTATTTAGATTTACCCTTGCATTTACCATTTGGTCAACAATGTTTCATGTGTTCTACTCTTATCTTCTAAGTTCAATGTATTTCTAAATAAATAACTTTCTTCAGTAATTCTTTCAACAAGGGCCTGTGAAGGATAAACTCCCTTCATCTTTGTTTGCACAGTTTTGCCCTCACTCTGAGTAGTAGTTTCTCTGGGTATGATTCCTTGTTGACAATTATGTTTCCTGAATACTTTGATGTCAGTCCACTGTATTGGCCTCTACTTTTGCTGATGAGACATCAGTCTATTTATTGTTCCTTTTTAGATATCTGTCTTTTTGATCCTTTAAATTCTTAAAATTTCTGTATTATTTTTCATCTTTTTATTTTTGTGCTGTATTCTAAGTAACTGCCTCATATTTGTTTTCCAGTTTACTAATTCTTTCTTGAGCTGATTCTAATCTCCTGTTTTATTGGGTTCTTACATTCAGTGACTATATTTTTAATGTTATAGTATCTAATTCTTTTAGTATGTAGCTATTCTTTGTTTTACCTGATAATTTCAAACATTTATCTTATAATTTCTCTAATATTGTTCTATTTTTTTCAAATTGGGGTATGAATTTTTCTATCATCACATCTGCTTTTATATATTAGCTTGTATACACATCTCCAATGGTTTTTGTTTGTTTTTGTGGCAATCTGTGACAGTGTCCTTACAGACTGAATTTTTTTTTTTTTAACATGGACTAAGCTTTTTTTTAATCAGATGTTGGGGGTAGGAGTTTATTAATTAATTAATTTATTTTTGCTGTGTTGGGTCTTCGTTTCTGTGCGAGGGCTTTCTCTAGTTGTGGCAAGCGGGGGCCACTCTTCATTGCGGTGCGTGGCCTCTCACTATCGCGGCCTCTCTCGTTGCGGAGCACAGGCTCCAGACGCGCAGGCTCAGTAGTTGTGGCTCGCGGGCCTAGTCGCTCCGCAGCATGCGGGATCCTCCCAGACCAGGGCTCGAACCCGTGTCCCGTGCATCGGCAGGCGGACTCTCAACCACTGCGCCACCAGGGAAGCCCCAGACTGAATTTTTTACATGTGATTTTTTCCAAGTTTCACCAATCTGAGACTAATTTTTCATTAGTTTTTCAGCCTGGGATTACCACCCTATGAGTAAAATACATTTGGACAATACATCTTGTATGTAAGAGGCTTAGGAGGTTTTTGGAGGCTCCCCACTTCCCATGATGGGAAGAGACAAGTTTCATTGGTGCTTTTCTGGGCCAATGGGTTCTATTACTACCATTCAGGGAGGAGGATTCTGGTTTCATGCAAACATTTCAGTTCTAACCCTCCGCCCCGCTCACCTTATCTAGTCTCAGTGCTCTATATTTTGTCCCAACATGAGTGTAGAAGCCCCAGCTCTTAGCTGTCAAGTTATGTATCTGGATCTGATGTTCTCCTGAACTTCCATGGTATGATGTCAAGCAATCACACCTCTGGCTTTCAATCCTTGTTTTTTTTTTTTTTTTTAATGTTACCTGGGAGTTCCTTTGTCCTTTCCTCTTCCTTCCTTCTCTCCTTCACTATCGTCCTCTCTTCCTTTCCTTTTAATTTCTCAGCTATGTATTTAATTTATTTTAAAAATTTAATCTAACACTTGTATTTTTTGTAGTGAAAAGAAGCTGTATTAGTCTAGTTTACTGTTTGTCAGAAACTGAATACCCATACTCAATTTTGCTTGCTATTTTTTTAAAGTTAATATTAAAAGCAAAGATTTTTAAAATTTTATCACAAATTCTTTATAAACGTAACTTTAATTGCAATATATTTAATTTTATGAATATGTCATAATTTATTCAACTATTCCCTCAACACATATTTCTTCACATTTTAAAATTAACTATTAATAATGCTGGGTTTGACACTGAGCAAAAATATTTTTTCCTTTTTTTGAGCTATTTAAATGTATTTATTTATTACCCTGTTTCTTCCATAAAGAAGTTGGGTGGGTAAAAATCTACATACAATACAAAAACTTTAATTGAGTGAGGAGGAAGGGAAACCATTGACAGGAAGACAACAAACAAGTTACAGGGTTAGCACAGAACAATTAATTCTACCTTTTCCTTGAATTAAGCCATAAAACTAAGGTGCCTAGAGGAGTGAGGGGAGAGAGAATCATGGTTAAATATATGTTTCACATTGTTGTGAAACTAAAATCAAATGAGTTGTTCAGGAGGGGCACACATTTTCCCTAACATTATTGTGGGTGACAGGAAGAGACCCACAGCATAATGCTGGCATGCGATTCAGTAACTGGTTCTAAGAGGGAGCAAAACATGTTTCATATATACAACTTCCTGGAAGTCTGTTTTCATCCATCGATAACCTTTCATTTAGAATATCTACCACGGGGATCTTACTCTGGAGACTGAAAGTTCTGAACTTGTTTGCCAAATTGGTGTGTTGTATTTTAATGCACAGAGATTCGAAGCTGTTGCTGTTAGTCTTGTCTTTCTGAAAACACTGGTTTTCTGAAGGCAGCTCCTCTACCGTCAGCTCCAGGAGGGGCTCCTGATGGCCTTGCCTTAGCACCTGCTAGCTCCTCCCCCATCACGAGGAGGCGTGTAAGACCTGAGTTGGCTCGATCATAATGAGGAGCCTATTTATTCCTTCTGTCTTTCCAGATCTGAGCAGGAAGCACAAAGCTCCGGTTGCCACGGGAAGCCATCTGCCCCCAGGAGCCGACATTTAGGCTGATCCTGATGCTGAGATAACAGAAGGGAATACAGAGAGAGGATGGTTGTTGATGACGTCATCCACCGATGACCGCACATGCCTTGAATCTGCTCACCTCTAGATTTCAGCTATTCTCAGACGTTTCCTTCTAGTTTAAGGCAGTTTGACTTATGGTTTTGTTACTTACAACAGAAAGCGTCCTAACTGATGCAGAGATACATAAATGTCATCAAGGAATCTATGATCAAAATATTGTAAAAATCATTGAGCTATAGAAATGGGTGATACTCAGAAGAACCATATACTTCAGAATCATATACTAGGTTTTCTAAGCACTCGGCCCTATGCTTAGCACTCTCCGTGCACTCATTTATTTTACCTTCACAAGAACTCAGTGAGACTGGTGTCATCCTTATCATCCCCATTTTACAGAGATAGGAGCTGAATCGTGCGAATTAAGGAACTTGGCTGAGGTCGCTCAGTTGCTGTACCCAGCAGCCTGGCTCCAGGGCTGGACCACTCTACGGCACGGCCTCTCACTAACATGCATGCACCTCCTACGTAAATAACATTCTCCCAACCTCGGGTTTGTGTAAAGACTGAACAACAAAGAGCATGATATTAATCCTTGGCAAGAGTCTGGAAGACAGTTATTCTATGTTGCCAGGTGTCAGTGGGGCAAGGAGGACAGCATGATGGTGAAGGGAAGGGATTGGTATTCAGATAACCTGAGTTGAATCCTGGCTTTGCTGTTCACTAGCTTTGTGATCTAATCTGTAGGAGCCTCATTTTCCTCAGCAAGAAAATGGAGGAGGTCCTATGTAGCTTGCCAGGTTTTATAAGGATTAAGTAAGATAGTGTACAAAGGGTATCGTCTTCATATTGAAAGACCACAATTTAGAACGCATGGCCTCTGGCCTCTGTATGAGAGTGCGGCAGGGGAGCCACAGAGTCTGATTTGGAGAGTAGATTAAAAAGCAGGGGCTCTATTTATATGAGGTCCCTAGAACAGCCAAATTCATAGAGACAGAAAGTGGAATAGAGATGAGCAGGGGCAGGGGAAACGCAAAGAGGGAGTTACGGTTTAATAGGTACAGAGTTTCTGTTTGAGATGATGAAAAAGTTCTGGAAATTGAGAGTGATGATGGTCACACAATATTGTGAATGCACTTAATGCCACTGCACTGTGCACTTAAACATGGTGGAACTGGTAAATTCTACGTTATGTATATTTTACCACAATAAAAAAATGTGGGGAAAAAAAGCAGGAACTTGTGATGGTTACTGGTTAATGGACAATAGGGATGATGATAATGACGGTTTTGAACACCATGAGCAGAAAGTCTGGAGGGAAAATTTAAAACCTATAAAAATAGTGAGATACTATTTTTAGAGAACTTTTAATACATAGTATCTGCTTGATCATAATTGTTAGTTGCATAATAAAAAAGTCAAAGGAATGATGAGAGAGAAAGGCTATCAAAAGGTTATTTCTTCATTGCCTTGCTTTTCGGAAAAAGGATACATGGACCCCTGCGGTGGGCTTGTTCTGCGGTGGAAGGGTTGTGACCTGCACGTATTATCAGCAGACACAGAACTCACAGTGTCCTCTGTATAAACAGAGGTAAACTGTTCCTCAGGGGCCCCACTCACTTTCCCAGAGTCCTTGCTGTGCATGCGGTTAAGTTTCATCCTTAAAACCAAAAAGCCTCTTAATTAAAAAAAAAAAAAAATCACACGACCCCCTGTGACTAAAAGAAGAAAAAAAAAGCTCTAAACTTTTAAAAGAAAGTGCATCTTTATAATAACAATAAAATCCTCCCAATCGAGCCTTTAAGAGGCAGACGACATCCCTATCTTTGCCTGGGGCCCGTAACTATCCTTAGCTAATCTTCCTCTGACAGATAAAGAGATGCTGTATCCATTCTTATAGCTCAATTTTAAATTTTATTCAGAGAAGTGCGGAGAATGAGCCCTGGATGGGAATAAAAAATGAGTGTTTGAGACCAACAAGGGGAAGAGGAATATGGCATCACTGACTTGTAGAATACATGCTTCTAGAAAAAAAAAAAGTCAGCTCCACAGCCCTCTGATTTGTTCAGAGCTGGTTTAGACAAACCTCTGAGACTACAGTGTCACATCCAGGCCGGTCATGCACAGAATTCCACATCCACTACCATCAGCTTTACTTGAGGTATACCATCCTGAGGGTTATTCTGAGGGGGTAGAATTGGTGACCAGCTGGCCGCTTTGTAATGAGGAGAAAAAGAGAAGAGTTTTTCGCATGCTGTGGTAAGCACATATGTGAGAAATAGAAGAGAGTGTCTGTAAGCATTGTGAGTCCTCACCAGTGGTCCCCAAGGAATGCCATGACATCATCTGTGCAAGATACCTTTAAAAATAAGAAAGCTATCTGAAGGCTTAAGATGACTTCAGTTTACCTCTGTATTGGAGGTAGATGCTTCCAAAGGGTCTTTTGAGCCCTGAGGTGCTGTGTCTTCATGAAAATGAGATTTGTGTTCCATATGGACTTGTTAGAAAGGCACTTTGGGGTGCTGTCTGCCCCTTTCTCTGTGACCTTTCCGTGCGGATGGGTAGAAGCAGCCGTGTTTAAATGACTTGGTCCTGTTCTCCTGACTACAGTTGGTTGGACCCCTAACCCAATCGAGGCTGGTTAAATTCTCACTTCTAGGGGTTTAGGATTGAGACGAGTGTCTAGATAGGTTTAGTATATTTGCTAGAAGTAATATAAACCCTGAAGCCATGGAAACACCATCCTTCATTATATATACAGAAAAGCAGACAAAGTGGTCTATTTAGGGATAAAGAGCTAAAAGTATTATCTGATGCCTGTCATCTTCCTAGTCCTCAGTTCTAGTTTTTTTTCTTTTTTTCCCAAAGGACTACACTTAGGTTCTGTGAGCTAGTTTAGGTTTCTAACTAGCCAGAGTTGGTTTTGTTGCATGCAACTAAAATAATCTTAAGGATTTTCAACTCAAATGTGGGGCGTGATACATGTGTCTTTATAGAAGATTATTGGATTGACAATTGTGGTGTGGATCATCTCCAAGTCTGCTATTTCAGGGGTAGCTCCTACCAGAGGTGCCCATGGCAGAGATGCTTCAGTGTCCTTTTAGTGGGGTCCATCTCCTATTGTCTTCAGATCCCATCTAGATGGGAAAATCACCCAAGGACTCCAAACTAGGAGTTACCTTGTTTATTCTTTCCTCAATCTCCCCCCCGGCCCGCCCCAATCATCTACTCCATCTCCAGCTCTTGTTGGTTCTACTTCCAAAATCTATCCCATATCTACTCACTTCTCTCTGTGTGCAGATGGCCTCTTAGCTGGCCTCTGGTCTCATTGCATCCACTGTTCACCCCGCCCCAGTAATTTATCCATGTGGAAGCTAGATTGATCTCTTGGAAACACAAATCAAGTCACTTTCCTGCTTGAAATTTCCTGTATTAGGATGCAGGCTAAGCTGATGTAGCACAAGCCCAAAATACAACAGTTCAGACAAAGGAAGTAAGCTGATTCAGGGCAGGTGGGTTGTCAAACTGCATGTAATCATGCAATGACTGAGGTTCCTTCTCCCTTGTCGCTCACCATGCCATGGGATGTTGCCCTCATGTTCCAAAGTCAAAACTGGATCTACAGACACATCTGTGTCCTACTCATTGGGGTGGGAGGGAAAGAGAGAGAAGATCATTGTCTGATCATTTTAAGAGTGAGGCCCAGAAGTTGCATACATTACTTCTGTTCACATCTTATTGACAAGAATTTAATCATACAGCCATAAATTTATGCAAAATACAGCTGGAAAATGTACTTTCAAACTGGGTGGCCCTTGCTGGCTAAAAGTCAAGGATTCCAGGACTGAAAAGAAGGGGAGAATGGCTATAGGGGGCAACTAGTAGTCTTTTCTATAGCACCTCTAATGGTCTCCCATGCTTGCAGAATGAAATCCAAGTCTTTACCATGGCCTCGGAGGTGGTCTGGCACCATCTGCCTCTCCTGCCACTCCCCCTGTTCACTTGGCCGCATCAGGACCTCTTTCCTTCTGCTCCTGGAATGTGCCACTCATGTTCTGGCCCCAGGGTATTTGCACTTGCTATTCCTCTTGCCTACAAAGCTCTAGTCATATCTTCCCAGGTCTGTCTGCTTCTCATTCTTTGGGTCTCAGCTCAAATGTTACCTCCTTCTGGAAGGCTTCATCACTCACTCTTATCAGAGTTGTCTAGGCTCCCAGAGGCCTACCTTTCCCCAGTCACTTTCCACCATGATTTTGTTGACTATCATTGTTTGTGTCTCTGAGTTTATCTGATCTCTTTGTTTGCTTTCTTGTTTACTTATTTATGATTTATCTCCCCCGACACTTCCAGAGAACAGAGACTTTGCCTGTCCTCTTTACCACCCAGGCCAGTACAGAGGGTGGTTCCTGGCACATGGCACAGACTCAAATATCTGCTAAGTAAACCAGTGTTCACCCCTAGGATCTGGTACCAGCCTTCCTAAATAGAAACACTTCCCTTAAATTTTGGGGATAGTCTACAGTCCCTGTCCTCTGCCTCCTGATGGGGTCCCATTTGGTTAGAGACATGGTCCCCCTGTGATAGGGGGCCATGTCTTCCTACCCTGTGGCAGGTCAGTGTCATTTGTTCTACAATCTCATCTCTCACTGGGCCAATTCAATCTGTTTCCATTCCTGAAACAGGTCTAAAAGGCACTCTCTGGAGACTTGGAGAATGAATGAATTCCCAAAATAGGGAATAATTTGTTATAACTTATTAATCATGTGAAGAATGACTCTCAAACTGACTTCAATTAATGAATCTTCCAAATGACGCCCTCTACCAACCCCCACATAGCCCTCCACTGTCTCATCCCCTGTGCGCTTGGGGGGAAGGTGAAGGATGTAGTATTTATAGCAAGCAAGTACGAGCAGTAGACGTCCCAGAGAGTTACACAGGGTGAGAACCTGGCCCAATAATAATAATTCTAAGTGTTATTTATATGTCATTTCTCTGCCAAAGTCATCTAGGTAGCTCTCAAAAGGACCATGCAGGAAAAATTCCACTGTCAGCGAGTGCCGCAAGTCTTAATAAGTAAGGCTCAGGGGGTTTTAATTAAATAGAGCTCATTTTGTGGCCTTTCCCCAGTCAGAATAAAGTCTGTTCCAGAGAAGAAGGCTGCAGCCGTCACCCCTGGGCCAGCGTCATCCTCCTAGGACATTCCTTGAGGCTGTTTATCTGAGGAAGACAGGCTCCAATGTATCCTGAGATGTTTCTCTGCCCCAAATAGAATTTCAGCATCAAGAGCTAACTTTGCTAAAACACTGTCAGCTCCCGTGGAGGAGGATGGCAAAGGCCCTGAACACCGTGGGGAAAGCCATACAAGGTTTGTTACTTTTCAAACAGCGCTTAATGTAGTATTAAGCAAAGAAGATTTCTCTGGATCACAAATAAGTGTGGCTGTCAGTATAACTGTCACCATTGAGTGAACTGGAACATCAGAAAGAACATTTTAAAAACCTAGTAATCATTTTTACCCATTACTCTACAAATACATTTCTACTTACTGATTCCCATGGGAATAAAAGTGCTGTAAGGAAAAAAAAAACCAAACCCTCTTCTTTCAAGTCACACTGGAGAGAGAGCTTTGCCAGAACGCCCAGGAGAGGGATTCAGGTTTCCAGATCCATCTGAGGTTTGCAGACTGCTGTCTGCTGGGGCCTGGGTCTCATCCACAAGATATGGCAGGTACTTTTCAGCCGGTCCCTGATGGGTAGCCAGACCGTTGAGTCAGAAGAGGAAACTTATGTGTTACCTGCCAGTCCTGGTGGATCACACCACGGCTGTTTGCAGATTCTGCATGTTAAGCTGTTGGCCTTATGACCTGTAGAGTTCCAGGGAGGCCGTTTCCACTCAGAGAAAAGAGCTCTGATTGGCAATAGCAGCTAATGAATTCTTACTTGGAGACAAACATTGACTTCACCTTTGAGCCCCAAGGAGCCTTGGGAAAGCTCAAGCTACTCAGAGCTTTTTGAGGAATTTTACCTTAAAAGGGAGGATTTGGGCAAGATCTTGTCAGTGGGAGGAGCAGAGGCCGGCATCCTATAGGCAGAGGGTTTCACAGATGGTGGGCAGTTCACAGCCAACTGCCCCACAGGCAGGTCAACGCCTGAATTAGCTGCTAATCCTGTTTAGAGGAATTTCCAGTACTGAGGGTTCATGTGACCTTGTAGAGGCACTTGATGTCAGAGTTTAAGGTTGCGGTGGGGAGGGCTTGTGACCATCTCCCCTCCTTTTACAGAGGAGGAGGTCAAGGATCTGGGAGGCATCAAGGTCACCGAGCTCGTTAACAGCACAGCTCAAACATTTCCTGGACAGAAATTTCAAAGCCCAGCTTTGGTGATGTGACAGATAAATATAGCCTAACATTTTGTTGTGAAAATGCTCAGGAGCTCTGAAATCCAGGAGCAGATGCAGCTCCACAAGAAGCATGATAAGAATGCCCCCGCACACCTGCTGCGGAATGCAAGGGCGGGTGCATTCCTCAGCTCCCACGGGCAGCATCTGCCCCAGGACTGAAGCTCTCCCGGCTGCCACATCTTGGCATGGACTCCCGAGCATCAATGGGAGGGCTGATGACCCCACGAGGAATGACAAGCGATGCCAGTTGTAGATTGCAGGCTGATCAATGACAGGAGGACCACTATTCCAGTGCCACTGCAGCCAGACGCTGAGAAATAAAAAGAGGAAAATAAAGAGGCAGAGATGAGGATGTGAAGATCTGCCCCAGCCACAGTGATGGGGGCAAAGTCCAGAGAGGCTTGCTTAGAACTCTAGCTTTTGTCCCTTTGTAGGTTTACAGACTCTTATTTCTGAGGGTTTCTATTGTGCATTAGTATATTTCTGATTACTGCGTTAATTGAGCAAGCATTTCCTGGGGGTCCATCCTGTGCAAAGCTAGAGCAATGTACGAGACGAGTCCCAACCTGGAGGATCCCAGGGGCCAGTGGAGGAAGCCCAGACCACGAGACGATGCCGCGAGATAAGTGCCGTGGACGTAGGTTTGAGGGGCCGTGGAACGACAGTGGGGAGGGACCCCCAAGGGCCGACTGTCAGAAATGAGACTACTTTGAAGAGAAAATGACACACGTCCTGAGTCTTCTACTCCTTCGGGATAAAGAATAGATCACTTGTGTTCTAAGCCAGGGTTTTGTTGGCGAACGTTTTCCGTAAAGGTCCAGATAGTCAATATTTCGGGCTTTCAGGGCCATAAGACCTGTTTCAGCTACTCAGCTCTGCCCTGTAGTGTGAAAGCAGCTGTGGGCAATACATACATGATGGGCATGCCTGGGTTTCAGTAAAACTTTATTTATAAAAAGAGGCACCAGGTCAGGTTGACCACAGGTTGTAGTTTGCCAACTTTGTTCTAACCCATCAATAGGCCCAAACCCATTTCATGCTCACAACAAGGCTCTGTGGTAGGTACAGATGAGAAAATGTAGGTAACTTGCTCAGAATAATAGAGCCGGTAAGAGGCAGAAGCAGGATTTGAACTCAGGCCACCTGCCTTCATTGTCAAAGCCCTTCACCACTCCTGCTTCCCTCATCCTTAAGATGCTTGAGAACCACCATCCTATTCTTCCCCTTTCCTCCCTGCCTCTTTCCATCCCTTGTTCCTGGGTTCTTTGTCCTGAACATTTTTTTGAACATCCATAATACGCCTGGCACAGTGCCAGGCACTTTGGAGAGAACATCAAAAGAAGGTAACACATAGTCCCTGCATTCCATTGGTTTATACTTCATGTGAGGAGACAAGATATACACACTGTCATTCCACGGCCCCTCAAACCTACTTCCACGGCACTTATCTCACGGCATCGTCTCATTGGTCTGGGCTTCCTCCACTGGCCCTTTTCTTTAGTCTGATTTCTCAATTAGTTTGTAACTTGCTGGGCATGCATTCTTAATTGGGTCTATTGAATCTCCCAACAAATGATGCCAAGACAGCACATGAGAAGCACCCTCTGCCCTGGTCCCCTTTTCAAAAGGACCAAGATTTCTGATGCTGTAGAGTTCCGAGTACAAAGAAGAGAGGTGCTGGGACCCACAGGGGAGTAGACACCTTCACCAAGGAGACGGGCAGGTCTTCAGGGATGAATATCTTGATAGGCTAAGCTTTTCACACACGTTGTTGTTGCTTGGAATCAGGACCTTGGGGCTCCCATACTTTGAAAGATTCTCCCCAGGACTTCTTGTCTGGGAAAAGGGGGAGTCTGTTCCCGAAGCCTTGTGTCACACTCAAAGAATAGTTTCATATGTCCAGGGTATTCATTGAATCATAGAAACTTAGAATTACAAGGAACTGTAGAGATAATCAATTGAGTCCAATTCTACAGCAGCAAATGCCAAACACAGGCTGCCTCGGAATCGCCTGGGAAGTTGAAAAAAATACAGATGTCAGTTGCCACTGTGGAGATTCTGATTCAGTAGTTCTGGGACAGGAGTGAGAGTGGAGAGGGGAACATTTTAACAAGCTTCCTAAGCAATTAGGCAGCAAGGTTTGATTAGCCAACATTCATTTCAACACTGCCAGTGACTGGAGCTCACCACCTCCCAAGACAGCCGTTCCTTCCTGCATTTGAAAATGGTGCCCAGTAAGTTTCACTGCGTGGATCTGACCATGGTCCCTTTCAAATGTTGGGGGCACGGAGCAACCTGCAAGGCAAGAGCATCAAGCTGTATCCCCACTGTTAGAGACACACTCGCCTTGCTCCCCCAATGATGTCTCCCTCGGTTCTTGACCTTACATCAGAGCATCCGGTCATGTCTGCACTTTTCCATTTGAATTTAGCTCTGGCAACTCCAGTCTCGCATTGGAATTGATCACTGACTTCCAGGTGCCTGACTCAATGCTAGCTACTGGTACTTTGATATGGCTTAATTTATTCTTCCTTTTCTCTCCTCTCTTATCCTCTCCTCTCCACCTTCATTGAGGTGCTTAAGTGATGTACAATAAACTGCCCATAAGAAAAGTGTGTGTGTGTATATATATATATATATATATATTTTTTTTTTTTTTTTTTTTTTTTTTTTTTTTTTGCGGTACGCGGGCCTCTCATTGTTGTGGCCTCTCCCGTTGCGGAGCACAGGCTCCGGACGCGCAGGCTCAGCGGCCATGGCTCACGGGCCCAGCCGCTCCGCGGCATGTGGGATCTTCCCGGACCGGGGCACAAACCCGTGTCCCCTGCATCGGCAGGTGGACTCTCAACCACTGCACCACCAGGGAAGCCCCAAAAAGTGTATATTTTGATGGGTTTTGACATACACTCACAACCATGAAACCATCACCACAGTAAAAACAATGAACATATCCATCAGTCCCCCAAGCTTTCCTGTGCCCCTTAGTCATCCCTCCCTCCCACCCCCTGTCTCAGGTGACCTCTGAGCTGCTTTTTGCATGAGTGTTTTTGGACCAGGAGCTCTCACTTGTTCTTGTCCCAGGCCTCATCTCCCTGAGACTGATTCCACCGACCAGTGCTGGAGGGTTCTAGCCTCAGACTTCCTCCAAATCCTCCAATCCCTAGCTTAGCCCCTCAGCTGCGGACTGGCAAGCCCCCCTTCTATCCTCTAGATGATTCTGGATGCATTTAACTCATCTTACACATGATAAGTCTTCAGTTACACATGGTAAGTCTTCACTATTGGTAGCTAATATAAAGATACCAATAATAATGACCCTTATGGAATAGCTATTCTGTACCAGGAATTGAATTATATAATAATATATAATAATGATAATTAGTTTTTCTCTATGTCACCCTCGCTCTAGCCATATAAGGAAGGTTCTTATTTCTCCACGTTGTCCATGAGGAGATATCATGGCTGACTTAATCAAATGTCTTGCTGAAATCTAGACACACTATTCTGTAGACTCTTCTGCTATAACAATTTGAAATCTTCGCCATAACAAATTTGTTTCTTCTGAAATGCACTATTTCTCTCATTAGAAACTTTACTGCTGCGGTGCACTGTACTCACAATACAATAAAGGGCTCTCCAGATTCAGAGCCACTTACAATAGGCTATTATTCTGCATTGATCTTGTTTCCAGTAGATGAGTACTTTTAGATACTTCGTAGGCAGTCTGGATTTCAAATAAATACTGCTTGACGGATGTAAAAGCCTTTTGATATGGCAGATTTCCAAACTGATCATAGAGATACCACTGTTTGCCTTGGCAGAGGTTGTGAAAGGCAGGATAACACCTCCTAATCCCACAAAGACCAAGTGTGCAGTGAATTTTCCTATTGAGACTTTATTTATATCAGCCTGGAATCTCTAAGCCATTTGATATGGTTTTAGCATTTTCTTCTCAGGAAAGGTGATTTTCTGGGTAAAATGTAACTGGAATATTACAGAACCACTAGGATTAAAAAAAAAAAAGCAAAGATGTCATCTAAAGTCACAGCACACCTTACTGCCAAATGTGAAACAACACAAATTAGATCTACATGAAACATGTGGAAAATACCAACAATGACAACAGCAAAACTTATTTCTTTCAAGATGCATGAAGCTAGTTTATTCAGTTTCATAGACATAAGCCATGAGTGTATCTAGTGTCACTTTACTGTAGGGCCCCCCACACCTGTCTACCCACTAAGATGTGGAATGACCAGCCAGTCACTGAGCTCCAAGTCTTTCCCAGCAGGCCAGGATCTGCATAGCATTGTCTCTGGTCTCTATGTTTAGAGAGCTGCTTCCTCTCAGTTCTTTAGATCGAACTCCTTTTCATACTCATTCATTCATTCAACAAATATTTATTGAGCACCTACAATATTTTATATTCTTGTGATGCAACAGTAAACAAAATAGAAAAAAATCATAGTGATTATATTCTAGTAAGGAGAAAGATAGTAAACAAAATAAATCAGTAAATATATATGGTATAGTATATGGTGATAGGTGCTGAGATGAAAAATAAAGAAGTGAAAAGGATAGGAAGGCACGTGTAAGTATGTGTGTGTGTGTGTGATGTGTGTTGGCTGCAGGCTTACAATTTTAGAAAGTGAGTTTCAGAGAACACAGTGCTTCAAACTAAAGCTTTTACTTTTAATTAATTAGTTAATTAATTGATTTATAGTTGGTTTATGATATTATATTAGTTTCAGGTGTACAACAGAGTGACTCAATATTTTTATAGATCATACTCTACTTAAAGTGCTTATAAAATACTGGCTATATGCCCTGTGCTACACAATATATCCTTGTAGCTTATTTATTTTATACATAGTAGTTTGGACCTGTTAACCCTCCAGCCCTATTTGCCCCTCGGTCTTCCTCTTCCCTCTCCACGCTGGTAACAATGAAATGTCCATTGACAGACAGATACATGGATAAAGAAGATGTGAGATTATATATATATATATATATATATATATAATGGAATACTACTCTGCCATAAAAAGGAATAAAATTTTGCCATTTGCAGCAACATGGATGGACCTAGAGATTATCATGCTGAGTGAAATAAGTCAGACAGAGAAAGACAAATACATTATGTTATCACTTATATGTGGAATCTAAAAAATAAAATGAATGAATATTACAAAACCAGAAACAGACTCACAGATATAGCGGACAAACTAGTGCTTTTGCTTTACTGGCAAGAAAATTCCAGGGAAGCAAGCATGAGAGACAGGAGTAATGAGGCAGGAAGGGCAGGAGAATCAGTGCAAGAATCCATGCAGGTTCCACGGTAGCCACTGCTTGGTATCAAGTGCAACAGATCCTGGCATCTCCCCGGACTGACTTCTGAGAGGCCCCCTAAGAATTCTGTCTGAAGGGAGAAGAATTGGACCACCGGTGGGTGCTGTGTGGAGGATGTCTGATACAGACAGAGTGGCCAGGGATGGATGGCCCATCGAGAAGGTGACATTTAAGTGAAGGCCTGAAGCTATGTGATTATGTGGGAGGAGAGCATTTCAGGCAGGGAGAGTGAATGCAAAGGTGGCCAGGTAGGGGCATGTCTGGCATGCTCAAGGGCGTCGGAGGGGGTGGTGGAGGCCAGCTGAGCGGTATGAGGGGAAAGGACATGGAAGGAGAGGAGGTTGGGGAGTTCCTGCTGGTCAGCTCACACAGGGCTATAGGTCTTAGGAGGGTTTGGGGTTTTCCTCCCAGTATGATGGAAAGCACTGGGTGTGCGTGTGAGGGTGTGGAGGTGCTGCCTGCAGTGCTCTGACATGCTCTGCCTAACATTTCAGAAGGCGCAGACTCTAAGACTGCTATGTGCAGGGTAGACTCCAGAAGCCATGGTACAAAGCAGGGCAACTGGCCAAGGGGCCATGGTCGTGCAAGGGGATGGTGACTTGGACCGAGATGTAGCAGGGCAGGTGCTGAGAGGTGGTTGGATTCTGCATATGCTTTGAAGGCACCACAGCAAAGGTACCTCCTGATGGATTGGACATGTAGGACAGGAGAGAAAGAGGGGAGTCAAAGACGCTTTCAGGGTTCCTGTTCCGGGCAACGAGCAGAATCGACTTGCCGTTTACTGACGTGAGGACATCTGTGAAGAGAACTAGGTTCAGGGCGGAATAGTAGGAACTCAGCTTTGGATGTCTAACATTTGAGATGGTGAGTAAGTTAGTAGGTGGAGAGATCTGGACTAGAGAGGTAAGCGTGGGAATCACCAGCAGGTCCCGGTGAGATCGCCCCGAGGGTGAGTGGAGATAGGAAAGCAGAGAGGCCTGAGGCCTGAGCCTGGAGGTGTTTAGAGGCTGCGAGGATGAGGGGAAACCAGCAAAGAAGATTGAGAAGAAGTGGCCAGGCAGATAGAGGGAGAGCCAGGGCGTGCAGGAACCTTGGTGCCACGTAAGACGAGGCTTCAAATGCGTGTTAATTGCAGAATAAGAGCAACCTGGTAGAAGGCTGCCCCCGCCCCCCATTTGTGGGCCCCTCTGAAAAGTCAGGCTGCCCTGAGGTTCTCGTCATTTCCTCATCTGTAAAACAGTGACAATAACATCTTTCTTTAACGATTGTTGTTAGAAGATTCCACAAAAAGCCTCATAAACTGAGTTGTATTACGCACTCAGAGGGCTTCGTATCACGCGTTACGCTAATGATGTCATTGCTCAATCTGGCCCTTCTCTCTCTCTTTTTCCTCCATCTTTTTTCTCTTTCACTTTCACGTTCTCTTTCCTTCTTTCTGCCTCTGTCTTTCTCTTTCTTTTTGTCCCTCTCTTGCATCCTTCCTTCCTTTATTCTGTTTTTCTTTTTCTGGAGGACAGAGTTATGCTTTAGAGCGTATTACCTCTAGCATGTATAATAAGAGGTCAAATGAAGGTTTTTACTTTCTTCTGAGTTTTCAGTTTTGGCCAGGACCCCAAAAGCCTGAGAACAGTAGATGTCAGATCACCCATAGAAGAAATGCAAAGAGATGGTGAAGTAGATTTCGATTCTCAGTTCATAGCCCACCTTGGGGTATATAAAAAAATATTCTTGAAAGAGGCAAAAACCAGAGGGAGAGAATTTCTTTGGAGAGAGTTATCAATGCTGGCAGTTGCCATCACATGAAGCCAAGGGAGCCAAGGGTACCTTTCAGAGAGCTGGACATGTGTCCTCGGACTTGTGGGGACAAATGGGTCTGCTTCCTCACACACGTCAGGGGATCTAAAGGCTGGAAGACTGTCCGAGGAGCTGGCTGGCAGCAGGGTGGCTAGACAGGACTGCTTGGTGAGGACTTGTGTTGTCCTGAGTGCAAGTTTGACTGGAGAAATCCCACTGGGATCATCTTGGAAGGGACCCTGGCCGAGAGGACCATAGACACGGTGAGGCAGCCCCGGCGGGGGTGTTTTGTGTGAGGTAGGGACTGCCTGATGCTGGGCCAGGTGTTAAGGGGCAACATGAGGCTTCGCCCAAGTCCCGGGGAATGGAGTCTTCAGAGCTGGGTTGCCCAGGTTCAGATCCACACTCACCATTTTCTAACTATGGGCAAGTGAGGTACCATCTTTGTGCTTTAATTTCCCCACTCTGCTATCTATTCCCGGGGAGCCCCAAGACTAGATTACATTTGTGCTGGTCTGTCAGACTTTCTCCTCTAGTCCTTTCTGCCCTGATTCCAAGCCTGAGGGTCTTGGACTAGATGCGGTGAGTTGGAGGCGAAGTTAAGGAGAAAGAAGGCCTCCTCCCTTCCAACTAAGAGGCTCAAGGCTCTTCCTCTCTCCCCACCCCCAATAAAATCCCACCCTAAAGCAGGCCCAAGTGGTGGAAAAGGGAGGAACTTTAAACAAACACAAGAAAAATAGACAACAAGAAGATGGGTAAGAGATTGCATTGGTCTGGCCTGTTCGGATCTGGGAAAAGCTATGAGGTCTGCCTGGGGTGTCACTCAGGGTGGGGAGGGCCAAGGCTACAGAGGGCTCTAAGGGGGCACATATAGGAAGGAACCAAGGTACTTTCTTCTGGTAGCCAGTCTTGTCCCATAAACTCATTCAATACAAGTTAGGTATTGTTTTGAAACTGGGTTTTCAGCCAATACTTCCAATCCCCTCCACCCTCTCACCCCAGGGGTTGGGTAAGCAGTGGTATTATTTCTGGAGGGTGGTCACTTCCCTTCCGTGACATCCAAATATTGCCTGAACTATTGGAGTTTTTGATTTCTCTAGGAGAATCCTAGACAGGTTCTGAGATGACCAAAGGCGGGGCATTTGGCCTCAAGGCAAATCATGCATGAAGAAGGCTTTAAAATCCTTTTGAGTGGTTTTGATTTCTGACAAAACCCTTTGCTGACTTATTCCCCAAGATTTAGGAATCTCTCTGGGTTTTTCTACGTGTCTTGGTAATTCCTTATTCTTGAGTAACTTTCTAATTTCCTTTCTTTTATTTTGTTGCTATCAGATTTTTTTTTTTTTTTTTTTGTGGTACGCGGGCCTCTCACTGTTGTGGCCTCTTCCGTTGTGGAGCACAGGCTCCGGACGCGCAGGCTCAGCGGCCATGGCTCACGGGCCCAGCCGCTCCGCGGCATGTGGGATCTTCCCGGACCGGGGCACGAACCCATGTCCCCTGCATCGGCAGGCGGACTCTCAACCACTGCGCCACCAGGGAAGCCCTGCTATCAGATTTTTTGAGAGATCCTCCTGTGCCTACGAACTTCTAGCTCACATTTCAAATTGTCCCTGAATCACATGTCCTCCTGGCCTGACTGTTCCGGTATCTTTCATCGTGGCAAATAACAGCTACCAGCTGTGATGAAGGTCTGGAGCCAGTGCTTGAGGACGGATGCAGAGATGGTCTTCCTGCAGGACAGATGGTGCCTCTGGCGTTCCTCAGACCCACCATCCAAGCCCATGTGGCCTTGGATGTGCGCCTGAGGTCAAGGGTCAAACCAGCGTGTCAGTGGGCCCCAGGCCAGCCTAGCAGATGGGTGAGGGCGGGGAAGGCCAGGAGGACCACCTGGGGCCTAAAGAGAGTCTGTGCACAGGAAGAGAGGGTGACATTTCACTAGCTCCCCAAAGAGGCGCTGGTACTTAGACACAAAAATTATGGCTTACCACGGCAGGCAGGCGTTTAAAGAGAGATTTCTACACATCCCCAGTCAAATGCCCTCAGGCGTGGGATCGGTGAGAGAACTCTGAATCTCAACCTTTATCTGAATTGACCAAAACAGCTCCTTTGGAGCAGAAAACTGGGACTTTCCATAGACTGATCATGGGGGTGGTGGGTAGACAGTTCCCGGGCCTGCAGAGAAAATGGGTTTTCAGGACTTTCCCTCCTCCTCTTTTATGACATTTTGCCCCTCTCCCTTTCTTCCACAAAGTGTTTGTGCCATAAATACCCTGTCTGCTGTACAGCTGACATTCTGGAGTCACCTTTGCCTGGGGCAGTTGGCTGGCTCTGGGTCCTGCCAGCCAAGTGTCACGAATGCCTTGCAGGGGGCAGAGCTGGAACAATAAAGAACATCATGTGCTGCTCTGCAGGTCTACATTATTTTTACTCAGCAGACAGCATGCTTACCTGGCCAGGGAGGTTGGAAATACCAGGCTTCCAGTGTGTGCATTCCAGACACACTGAAATTTCTAGGGAAAGCTGGAAGCAGCCTAGCTGGGCAGTGAAGCTCGGGGTTTTGTAGATGGAGAGAGAAGGGACGTGGCCCCCGTGCAGACCAGGGAGCCCTCCTGATGGCAAAGGGGATGCACTGTGGTTGACGTGTGCTTGTTCTCATTCCAGGGGACAGAAAAGGCAAGATTTGCTACTCAGCTCTCCCTTATGCTGTGGATCTGAGTTTGAAAGACCTGATCCCTTCACCCAGAGAAGGTGTCTTACAATGGTGTACAACATTTGTAGGATAATTAAAGGACCATCTAATAGAGCAGTTGGGAAGTAGATGGGTCCCAGCATCACAGGTGGACCTAAGATGAGCGCCACCTTCATACAAGTATGTGTGTATCGAAAGGGACTTATGCCACATTCCATACTGCACTTGGGTTCCTTACCTCTATCCAGAACTTACTTAACAAACCTTACTGTTTGCTCCACATTCTTCTCAGCACCTCTCTATTGTCAATGTGTTCCGTTCTCATAGCAACCCTATGACATAGGTACTCTCATCATTTGTGTTTTACGGATGAGGGAATAAGTAACTCCTGCAAGGTCGCAGCTAGCGTGATTCAGACTGGGACTCGAACCCTACTCGAGAGTTCATCCTCTCAATGATTAAGCTTTGTTTTATACCCCGTAACTGTAGCTAATTAGCAACACACGTATCTCCACCAGATGGGGAGCTGCCTACAGGACAAGGATCATGTCTGGTTTACCTTTGTTTCCTCCCAGCAAGTAACACAGTATCTAGTTGGCAGTCAGTGAATGGATTTTTAACCACAACCCTTGGCACCAATGGGCCATGCCATTATCTCCTCCGTGGCACAAACTGTAGAATAAACAGCTTTCATCTGTGTATTGCACCCCGGCTGCCATTCAGACTGTTTGCCGCACTTCTCCTGGAGCTCTGTGCCCTTGACCCTTCCCGAATGTTTATTATTACAGGAAGCAGCTCGGGATGAACAGCCAGCTGCCAACTAGGTGTGACCAGCCTCTCGGGTCTGTTTGTTCCGGACAGATATAGCCACCCACGGCACAAAGCAGCACTTCTGATAGCGCCTCCTCCCTCAAGATTTCTCTCTTCTGCCCCGGGAAGTTGCCTAGCAACCTCCCTTCTTCCTTGTCTCCCTGCTTCCTGTGGAGTACCATTCCTGTTTTCCTTACCCCATCACCAAGCCCCCAAACTCTCTTCCATGCTGTTAACCCCTTGCATCTCTCTGCCTCATTATCCCAGTCATCAAACTTCACATGGACTCCATTTTCAGAACAAACTCAGCCTGACCCAGAAAGCATTCCTCCTTTTCTCCTCTTTCACATCTCTGTAGAAGTCTTTACAACATCCTCTTGCTATTAACCTCAAGATCAAACTACCAAAGAAAGAGGAAAAAAAAAAAAAACCCAAATCAAAACAAAAAAACTACGGACTGGAATTTCCTAAGAGGTTTATTCAAACTTCAAATAACTTGTTTCTCCCTTGAAAAACATCAGATCATACCCTACACTTATCATGTATGATACCATCACGTGTGTCATTTGATGGGATATAAAGATGGGATAGGATGTAACATAACATATGAAAGTAACTTGAGACATTTTCACCTATCCGGGCACCGTGAGATGCTTTTCCTCTGTTGTCCCACTTCAGAACCTAGAAGAAAGGGAAACCCCCAGCTCTCTCTTGAAGGCCATTGGCAATAATGGCCTAGTGGTTGCTGGTGCATTTGCCACCATTTTGCTTGCTGTTGGCTAAAGGCACAGCCATGGGAGACAGGCAACAGACGGTACATCTCTATCCTTACCTCCTCCACAGAGAAAGGCAGGTCCCTTGGAAAATAGTGAGAGAGTCACCCTGAGAGTGATGTTGGGCCCGGACATTTACTTGGCCCCAGCCCTGAGTTTTTACAAACATGTGTCCCTTAGCTCCTGACTCTAGACTGTGTTTCATCTACTAGACAGAGAAAGGCGGTGCACCACCCCAGTCCTGCTGTCAGGAGGAGGAAACCTGCAGAAGGTGAGCTGGTTGAGGCCCAGGGCTTTATTTCACCGAGAACACAAACTAGTGACCTTCTATGGTACACGTAGCCAGCGCACTCCATGCCCGCCCCCACGCCCACCCCCAGGATCCCGCGCCAAAGTGACAAGCTGCCGATAGGAAAACAGGACTCAAAAGAACAAAGATACTCTGGCGGTCTCCAACATTGTCTACTGTTTAGCACCGTCCTCAAACACAGATTTCCAACTCTGTGCGGCTCACAGGGACCCCTGCAATCTGATCAGAGCAGCTTGGGAGAGGGGCTTGGGCAAGTTCAAGGAAAGCACAGTTGGGTGTGCCTTTGCCTTTGTTTGTCAAGAGGAGGGGCTTTCCAACTCTTTCAGGATCGTCATGTATGGGTGTTGAGGTCACACACCACACAGCGTGCACAGCCACGTGTGGCAGCTCTGGACCTCGTAAAGGCCATTGCTACTCAGGTGTGGGGAGCGTCCTCTGCTTTCATCCTCCCCTTTCTTCCTATCCCTCATTTCCATTTTACCTGAACATACAGCCATTTGTATACTATACTTATTATCACACTGGACTTTAAATTCAATTTTTAAAATGCCAACCTATAGCTCTTCTTTTTACTGAGGCCTGGTTTCCCTGGACCGGAGAGGTAAAGGGGGATGGAAGCAGGAGTGGGATCAGATCTGAGCCCAGCCTCACCTTTCCCTGGCTGAATCCAGACTCCTGAGTTCCCCTTCTTCCCTGAGCGCCCCGCACTGGGTCTAAATGTAGGTCTGACAGCAGAAGTGTAGGAGTGGGCAGGTGGGAGAAGCTGGCTGCCAGGTCCAGAGAAATCTGCACAATTTAGTAATATAAAAGTCTTTATTGAAACTCCCTGTTTTTGTGGTAGTTGCCCCAGAATAGTGACTTCTTCTTTGTCTCTTAGGTTCAGCAGACTGGGTTCTGCTAAAATTACTGCCACCATCCAGGGCCGCAGAGCTGGAGGACACAGATGTGTGGGTGGAGCGAGGGTGCACACAGATTGATGTCACAGAATTAATTCTGCTCCTCAGTTTCTCATTCCTGCAGAATCTCTTTCAAGGTGTGAAGTGCTAAGCTTTGGTGGGAGCTTTGCTAAATAGAGCGGGACTGGGGGAGAAATGCCTTGTCACCCTGCGGAAAGGTAGGTATTATGTTAAGAAGTTACATATTTACTGTTACGTTAATAATAGTCACTGCTGTTTATTGAGGGCTTGCTCAATGCCAGGCACTTCGATAAATAAAGGCTTTACATCAATTTTCTCATCAGGTTCTTTCAACAACCCTGTGAAGTAGGTACCTTTCCCATTTCACAGAGGAGAAAACTGAGGATCACAGAGACTAAGTAACGTCTGCTGGCTGGTGATCGTCTGGATGTCAGAGCCCACATGCCTCCTTCCAAATGACCTACAGTTAACTTTAATGATTCATTCTGCTCGGAAGTAATTTCTTTCCTCCAGCAGAAAAATCCAAATCCAAAAAAAGAAAAATCGAGAAACACTGTTAATTACTAATACAGGCAGCAGTGTGGGAATTATGCCTCCCTGGACCCTTCTAGCCCTCAGGTGACTGTCGGTTTTTAACACCACCCCTCCCCTCTCTGCTCAGGCCCCTCCTACTGCACTGCCTTGGGCACAAATATCTATTTGACTCATTGGAAGGGTGTTCCAATGAACCTGTTTTCCCTCCATTTTTCTTTCCAGTTTGCAGAAAAAAAGGGGAATAATGTGGTCACAAGATCAAGAGCAAACATTGAAGGATGGCTTGTCTACATTGGTTACTGCCTCTGCTGCTCCCAACTCTGCCAGTGGGGCCAGCATATGCTTCCTTCCACATTTGCGTGAGGTTTATAATCTCAGAACCACTGCATTTCTGGGGAAAGTAAGGTCACATTTGCTACTCCTGCAAACTGAGCTCACAGACCGAGGAATGAAAGCCAAGAGAAATAATAAGCCATCCTCTCTTTCTTGAGTCATCCATAAGCAGGTTTTGATCAAATTAGGGAGACATAAAACTCACCAAACTCCCACAAAAAAACAAGAGTCCTCTGGGCACCAAGACTCAGCAGTACAGACTAATCATATTAAAACTTGAATCAGACTCTCTATGATCATTTGCTGTTCCTCCCCAGGGCAGCCCCACACAGTTGTGTAGGTTGAACACTGAACAACCTAGGGAGCATCATCATGAACATCATAGACATAGAATACTTCTGTATTTATTGCAACACATTTCTGGCAGAATGCAGCAAAATATCTTGATGAAGGGAAGCCTTTTTCTAATTCATACAAAGGTGCCATATGGGCTAGCGGTGATTCCTGGTAAAAAAAAAAGGCAGATGGCTCAGTGGCAGAGAAACCCTGAAGAGGGGACAGCAGTAGACAGGAAGTCTGTGTGGATAGGTGAAGAGCACCTGCGCTTGAAGCCTGCTTTGCCACTTACCAACATCGACTCTGCATAAGTTCCTTAACTTCTGAGTCTCAGTTCTTATCTATATTATGGACGTAATGATGGTCTTACCAATACTGCAGATTCATTGTTCAGATTAAGACTATATATATATTAAACTATAATGGAAAAGAATCAAAAAAAAGAATATAGATATATACATATGTATAACCAAATCACTTTGCAGTGCACCTGAAACTAACACAATATTATAAATCAACTATACTTCAATATAAAAGAATATATATGTGTGACAGAAAAGCATCAGGAAATGAAAAAGAATATAAAAATAATCTGTAATTCCTCCACCACAGACAGACACACACACACTCACACACACATATACAGAGTATAACATGTATGTATGCATGTGTGTGTGCGTGTATGCCAGGCTATCATCTATCTATCTACCTACCTATCTATCAGTTACCTGGCCTGTGTTTGGCCCTTGAGAAATTATAGCTGTTCTCATTATAAACAAGAAGAGTCCAAGTTGAAACCAAGATTCTTGGTTGACAACATGACTCAGCAATTCTGCTCATGTCTCCCCTCTAGCCCCCAAATAGGAAAATGACTTTCAGATGGTTAAGAAATTTAACGTAACATCAATGTTATCTACGATCAATACCCAGATCATTAAAGACCAACACAAAAGGTTTTAGAGCATTCATGTGAAATGATGCTGGGTTGCAAGAAGAAAATGAATAGAAGATGGTAGATTCTGAACTGGCACAAATACTCACTTATTCATTCTTTGACCACTTGCTTGCTCTCTGGCTGAGCACTGGACTGGAAGCCATGGAAGGAAGCTCAGACTGGAGAGAGAGTCTCCTGCTGGATTTGAAGAGGTAAGGTGCCATGCTGTGAGAGGAAGGCCTCTAGGAGCTGAGACTGACCCCTGATTACTAGCTAGCAAGAAAAGAGGAACCTCAGTCCTACAACTGTAAGGAATCGAATTCTTCTAGCAACTATGTGATCTTGGAAGAGAACCCCAAGCTTCACATGAGATCGTAGACTCCACCAGCACCTTGTTTCAGAGCAGAGGACCCAGCCAACTTGTTCCTGACACATAGACTCTTTGATATAGTAAATCTGTGTTGTTGTAAGCTGCTAATTTTGCAGTAATTTGTTACACAGCCATAGAAAACTAACAGAGGGTGCTTGGTTAAGTCACTTAATTTTCCTGAACCTTCAATTTTTTTTTTTGATTAATCTCTAAACTAGGTGTTCCTTTTAGATTTATAGTAAGAATCACATGAGATAACGTATCTAAAAGTGTTTATAAAGTACCAAGTTGCCAACACTGGTAAGAAGGGTTTGTTAATAACAGTCAGGAATGCCATAAATTAACATTGAAGGGAAAAACAAGGAACGAAGCATTTGTTTTAAAAAAGTGTATCTAATTAGTATTTATTTTTAGAAATCATTCTGGTCTTCGCTGCTATTTAATGATCTATTTTTTCCTCCTTAGCAATCAAAGTTAGTGAGGCCTCTTGGCATGAGATTCAGTGTGATTCTGGGGCTGCAAACCAGAATGTCTCCAAGATGGATTGCACTATTCTTATTTAAGAAATAGCTGCAAGAAGGTTCTGAACATATTCTGCCCTCCAGCCAACTCGAATTCCAAACCTTGCTGAAGTTGCCCTCACAGTGAAAATAAGAACTGGCCTAAAGACTTAAGGACAAGACAAAATCAACAGAAACTATCAGTGTCATTGGCACATATTATTTGAATGACCTTTTAATCACCAAGGCTATGTCTATTCTATGTCTATTTGACTGGCCTTGGGAATCCCCAGGGGTCTGCCTATCCCACTTTGAGAAACTACTGCCCTGCAGAATCCAATACCACAAGATACAGGGAATCAAGTAGAAATTATCTGGAGCCTTTTTGATTGGTAGATATCACAGAGGCAGCCCCAGAGAGCAAACGCTTTCTTGGAATAGAGGAGACCTTTCAGGGGGTCTGTAGACATCAAAATAATAAGACTAATGTGTTTGCCTTTGTTTTTTCTGGACAGTTACCATGATGCTGCAAAGACAATTGTGGGTAAAACTGCTAATTCCTTAGCACCAGTCAAGGTGGTGGTACCCAACTGCCAGGAACTCACAGTAAAATAAACAAACATTAAAAACCACTATAAAACCAAGGCCATTTCCATTTAAGAATGTTCTTGATGAAGCAATAAAAATTATGACTTTTATTCATTCCCAACTGTTGAGTATTTGCCAGTTAATAGGCTGTGTGACAAAGTGGGACATATGCATAAGCCCTTGGTCGCATATCAAATTATGATGATTTTCTCAAGGAAAAAACACTTGTGTGATTATTTAAGTTGTACGTTAACTAGCCACTCCCCTCCTCTTCCCCACAACCCCCCGCCCATGGATTATCATTTTTTATTTGAAAGAAGAACAGACTAACTATGGCTATTCAGACCTGGGTATTAGGCAAACAATTTTTTTTCCAAAATGAACTACGTGAGCCTGTCACTTCAAGGTAAACAACTGACAATATTTGTTGCCAGAGACAACTTTTGGGTTTTCCAGCAAAAATTAGAAAAGTTAGAATTTTGGAAAACCTATTGACAACTTCCCAATTCTTAAAGACTTTTCTGATAAACTCATGGTGATAACAATGGCTAATTTTTAAATATTGTGTAATGAAATGTGTCCATGTGTAGAAGATCAGCATAATGTAGTGAACCAATATTTTCCAATGACCAGTGTTATCATACAATGTTCTAAAATCATGCACGGATAAAAGAGTCATTCAAAGTGGATTCAAAGTAGACTAATGGGTTTACTATAACAGAGCAGGAAAAGTTCATGGATATGTTTTCGTATTCCACATTGCAGCTAACTTTTAAGATACTACCTCTTGTTGAGTTTTGGTGTAGTATCAAAGAAGAATATCCATAATTATATGACAAGGTTATTAAAATATTTCTTCCTTTTCCAACTACATATCTCTCTGAGGATTGATTTTCTTTATATACATCAACCAAAAAAATATCACAACAGATATGAGAATCCAGCTATCTTTCATTAATCTGGACATTGAAGAGATTTGTAAAAATGTGATATAATGCCACTCTTCTTACTGTCTTTTTGTTTTGGAAAATGAAATTATTTTTCATTAAAATATGTTATTTAGGGCTTCCCTGGTGGCACAGTGGTTGAGAGTCCACCTGCCGAGGCAGGGGACACGGGTTCGTGCTCCGGTCCGGGAAGATCCCACATGCCGTGGAGCGGCTGGGCCCGTGAGCCATGGCCGCTGGGCCTGCGCGTCCGGAGCCTGTGCTCCGCAACGGGAGATGCCATAACGGTGAGAGGCCCGCGTACCGCAAAAAAAAAAAAAAAAAAAAATGTTATTTATGTTAGTCTATAGTGGGTTTGTTATTGTTATTTTTTAGTGGATTGATAGATAAATACTGTTTAAATCTGTTTTAATTCCTAACATGGCAGACACTGATAGATACAATCCACATACACAAAACCTCTTTGGGATCTATGGTAGGCTGAACTGCGGCCCCTAAACTTATCCACATCCTCAGAAGTTTACTAGACTCATCATGGTGATCATTTCATAATGTATTTAAATGTCAACTCCCTATGTTGTACAACTGAAACTAACATAATAATGTACATCAAGTATACTTCAATTAAGAAAATACAATTTAAAAAGTTGTTCACATCCTAATCCCCAGAACCTGTAAATGTTACTTTATACGGCAAAGAGAACTTTACAAATGTGATAAAAATCAAGAATCTTGAGATGGAGATTAACCTGGATTAGCTGGATGTGGCTGATGTAATCACATAGGTCCTTATAGAGGAGAGATGCTCAGAGGGGGCAGTAGGAGATGATGACAGACACAGAGATTAGCCATGTGAGGAAGGGCTCGTGAGTCCAGGAATGTAAGTGGCTTCAAGAAGCTACAAGAAACAAGGAAACAGATTCTCTCCTCATAGCCTCCAGAAGGAATCAGCATTGTTGACATCTTAACTTTAACCCAGTAGACTGATTTTGGATTTCTGACTTTCAAAACTGTAAGGTAATAAAATTTCACTGTTTTATACTACTAAATTTGTGACAATTTGTTTCAGCAGAAATAAGAAAACTAATACAGAGTCCTCAGTAATTTTTAAGAGTTGTAAGGGGCCATGAGATCAAAAGTTTGAGAACCACTACTCTATAGCAACTCAATGGAATAAGATCCTGGGCAAGGTGGAATGACCCAAACACTTCCCCAGGGTCCAGAGGGGTCATCGTGAGAGTCTAATCCCAGATAAACTTGGGCTCCTTCAGGACCTGGAACATAAGAATGTGCTCCATAATTATATACAAATAAAGGAATTAGTAAATCTGTGGGCCCTCTGCTCTTTGTTACTTAAACATAATATGATTTACAGAGCTCCTACTCAATGACAAACACTGTGAGGTCAATCAACACTATCATCGCTATTTCATACAACTATGTTGCAAGGTAGGTCGAGAAGGCCCCAGGGGCTTACCTGAGTAACACAGCTAGTAGGTAGCAGAGCCAGGTGTTGAGTCTGTATCAGTCTGACCTCAAACACATGTCCTTTCCTCTGTGGATTTGGATGAACTTACCCAATGTCAAATAGGCAGTAACCTACAGGTGGTTACTAATTTTTTCCGGCCACAAAGTAAGGATGAATCTAGTCATAAAGACACGCCCGGGCGGGGATGGGTAGACACAAAGGGTGAGTGGGGAGCCCCTACTATGATCATCAGTGACTCTTATTTCACTGGACATCAGGTCTTCTGCGTCGGCAAAAACTCTTAGGATCAGTTGAGTCCAAAAAGCGACTTGTTTTCATGTGGATGAGTTTCTTTCCCTCAGATTTTAAATGGAAGGAAGCGATCAGTTCATAGTAAGGAAACAATGGCTCAGTTGCTTGTATCTCCGTGACAGGCATTATCTAATGCAATTTACCAGAAATTGTTACCCTCAGCGCTTGTCTTCTGGCCGTGGCGCAGCATTGAGAATAGAGCGTTACCATGGTGCCTCTGATCTTTAGCAATTTTTCCTTCTGTTCTGTACCATTGGTAAATATTTTCTTGCTTTGTCCTTAACCTAAAATAAAACAGCAGAGGACTGACCAGTTCTGAAGTGACCTTTGGTAGTTTCTGCACCATTGGATAGCTGATAAGTTCATTAAACTTCCTGTTAATTAACTTTAATAATTAGCTTTGATATGGTCCTACCCAATGATTATTACCTTGGCTACGGACTGTTAACTCAGCCTGTCAATCAGAATGTGTACCCCACACTGCCGAGAGGCAACTTGACCCTTCTGGGCAAGAAATAGAGAACTTGGCCAGATGCTTTGTCTTGGGGAGAGCAGAGCTCCAGAAATGGAAGAACGATCTGTGTCCAACCTCTTAACGTCCAAACTTCTGGCCTTCTTAAAGTATCTCTGTTTTTAATGAGGCATTGACAGACTGAGTCATCTTGTCTTAATTTAAATCTAATTCTAAAAGACAGATCGGGTTTTAAAAAAATGTTGACAGATTTCGGAGATTTTTTTTTTTCTTTTAAAGGAACCACTCCTCTCTTAGAAAGCCGGACTCACAAGCAGCCATCAGTGGTAAATCAGCATCTGTGTTAGAATCACCTTTCAAATAAAATATCTGCAACCCCACACTTGCTTGGCTTGCTCACGCCTAGAGACTACGACCGCCCTGTAAGGGCAATGGCAGAACCAGCCCATGAGTAATGAATGTGGGCTTGAAAGCAGCACGGAGCTCTCTCTGGCCACAACACCTTGCTAATAACTTTTAGAGCTGCTTGATGTCACATGCGGTGGAGATGATAGTTGTCAGCTAATTTGGTTTTTAATACCCTGAACATCCTGACTGCTCGGAGGTTTTTCTGTAGCCAAATTGTCTCGCCGGTTAAATTTGTAATGTATTTAGGAAGCTTCATTTTACGTGTTTAGAAAGACGGCCTTGAAGACTGCTGGGTGCTTTGGGGGGAGAGCCATGGGCCTCCTGGAGCCAGGGGCTAACCCCAAGGCTGGGTGCAAGTGGTGAGGAGGTCTTGTGCCAGCGATGGGGTCAGGGAGCCAGACCCCCTCCCTCGGAGGAATTGCTGCGTTTCTGTTCAGGGCTTCAGAAGGAAAAAAAAAAAAAAAAATCCCAAATGCTGATATTTTTAGTTCCCACTCACTCCTTGGCTATGAATAGGAATATGATTGAAATTTCCACCAGTCTTCAAAGCAGACTTACCTTTAAAGCAAATGCCAAGGCTTTGAAAACTCACTCTAGATGGAATAATGTTCACATAAACAGAGATGGCCTTAAAAAGAGAACCAAAGAAAACAAAAGCCCTAGAGCTTTCAGCAGAGTTGGATTAAGGTCCTGTAGTGCCCTTACCCCGTGACCTTACACGGGGACCATAGCAGTGGCTCCCAGCCTGAAAGGGAACACACGTGTCGGGGCAGAGGGGGCCAGTCTAGAGCCTCTCAGGCCCCAGGGCCTCAGCTCCGTTCGGGGTAATTGGAGCACTTGTAAAACCAGCGTGGTCCTCCAGGAGCTGACCTCCAGGCAGGGGCTGGGGTGGATTCAAGTAGTTTCTTGTCATCTTTCAGCACCAGGGACTGGAGAAGGCAGGGGGAGAGAAGGGCAGAGGAAGGGGGAAAAGGGAGGGGGAAAAACTCAGATAATAAAGAAGAAAAACCAAAACATGACTGTGGAGCAAAGTCTTGCCAATGGAGCCCTGAGTAGGGAGAGCAGCTCACAGCCCTTTCGGCTTTGATACACCCATCATTTCCAGGACTGCTGAGCGCCAATGGTGGGCGGCCAGGTCAGGAAGTGCCTTGTACACTTGCATTACTTCAGCCCTTCTGAGGAAGTCACCCAGGAGCTCATCTCCGCTGCCTGGGAAGCCAGCTAGAAACTTCTGGCCAAGGCCATTTAAAAAAACATTGCGGGGTAGCGGGGGGATCATAAATATTCAGTCGCACCAACACTGGATACATTACTTTTCTTTTTCGGGTCACAGACAGGAGACATTACCATATTACATGTATTAATTTAAGAATATGGAACATATGAAAAAGTTACAAACATCATCTAGAAGAAGCCATCCTAAGAATGTAATAAATGGTCTAGCGTTTCTCATACTCTTAACATATCTTCAGTTTCTTTGTTCTTTTGTCCTTCCAGACCCACCCACTGAAATCCCAAGCATGGATCAGATCTTCTGTCAACATGACTTGTTCCTTTATCCGGTCTGTGGAAACTGTCAACATCCTGCAGCATGGGGGCCCTTGTAATATATAATTTACAGCCTCTCACATCAGCTGGGCCGTCGTTGGCGCTCTGCATTCTCTTCCCTAAGCCTTGGTCTCCATCTGCTCTCAGGATCCTCCCTAATTGGCAGCCCTCACCAGGCTTCTCACTTCCCGACCTCCTCCTCTGTCCTCTGGTTTACCTGCTGCCCAGGCAGCCAGGTGAGAACACAGGCAAGCATCGTCAGTCTTACTGCCTTTGTCTCTTCATCCACGTCTAGTCTGCGAGGCCCTCTCTGAAATGGCTCTCCCAGCGGCTCCCTTCTCTCTGTCCCCACAGAGGTGGCATGAAATCAGGTCCCTGTCACCTTTGGCTACAGGACCACAGAAGCCATGGCCTCCGAACTGTTATCCCTTCCTTCTGTCTGGTCACCGTCTGGTCCCCTCTAGGGCCTTCCCTCACAGCCCGTGTTCACCTTTTCAATGAGTCCCTGCTGTAGCTTCCTCACAGTGCCTCACCTCAGCTGCCCTAAGGCTTCTCTTACTTGGTGATTTTTTTTGTTTTTTAAAAAAAATATTTTATTTATTTATTTATTTGACTGCACCAGGTCTTTACTTGTGGCGTGTGGGATCTTTGTCGCAGCATGCGGGACCTTTAGTTGCAGCATGTGAACTCTTAGTTGTGGCATGCGGGATCTAGTTCCCTGACTAGGGATCGAACCCGGGCCCCCTGCATTGGGAGCTTGGAGTCTTAGCCACTGGACCACCAAGGAAGTCCCTTACTTGTTGTTTGGTGCCTGCCGGGGTCCCTGCATGGATATGCTTCCCATGGGACCTGGAAATGTGAAGGGTTTATTGCAGCTCTTGACCAGTGGGGGGTGAGAGCCCCAAAATGAGTGCTGCCCCTTACCTGGTGGCCACGACCTCAAGATCCTTGTATTGATTTCCCTGCCTTCCTGTTTCTCCCTTTCATGCCCCATCCCTATTCCTGGGATCCCTTCCCAGGATCTGCACCCATAAGGGAAGTGTCCTCTGCTGGGTCAGAAGGTGGGCGTGGTGGGGGGAGGGTGAGCCTGGGGAAGGGTCAACGTGCAGTGAAATGGGATTGAACGGACAAACGGAATGTCCTTAGGCACCTGGATTTCTGAATACAGAAAAAAACCTCTAACCACATGCTTTAATCCATGGTATACTCCCTGGCTTGTCCATATTTTAGGCTAGTTAATTCCCACATGACAAGAATGTTACACACCTCACGGAGCTGGTTATTTAGCTGGTGTGTATTGGGTATTTTATGGCAATTTTGCAAGAGCAAAGATGACTTTAAGAAGAAGAACAACCTAGCTACCCTGTGGATCGACCTCAGCGCTAGCTGTTCACTCTCAAAGATAAACAGAGTACGATGAATTCGAAAGCATCCCTACCTTCCTGGTGCCTCTTTCTCTCTGAGGGGGCAATCTTTAGACGAATGAGAAGCTAAGTATGCCTGCAACATGAATCCAGAAAAGCAGGGGGATACACTGGGCAGCCCGCATCCGGCCGAGTGGAGTTACTAGATTTCTCCTGGCAACGTGGATCACATTTCAAGCTGTGATTAACCCCTCCCCCTCCCTCTCACCAGCACCCCTCATCACCTCCCTAGGAGAACTCAGCTCTTATCTCCAACCTTGCTTTCTGAGTCACCACTCATTTTTCTCACCTGGGTCTAACTAGAAGGCTTGACAAAAGATGAGAGTAATTTATAGGTACGTTAGACCTTATCACCTTGGCTTTGGTCTTCCATTCTGGTCTCAAGTGAGGCTGACTTTTCAGATTGGCTGGAGACATAATTCCCTTTCTTTCCTTTTGCAATGTCTAGCCTTCTCTCTTTATTCCCTCTCCATTTGGGGACGTGTGCTCTCTCCCACGTACACCAGTGTTTGGAACTGCGTGGAGCCACGCCTTTGCAGGATGCTTGCCCTCAGCACATACATTGAGGAAAAGCATTTTCTTTTTCAACCTTTTTTTCCTGCCCTGGTTTGCATTTAGGTAAAGGCATGTTAGATACCAAGCTGTGCCTTGGTGTATGTATGTACCTTTTAAAAAATGAAAGTAGCTTTAGAGTCTGAGCAGTGTTTTAAAAATATGTCCCCAATTTTCTGATACTCCTCCCGTCAATACATGGTGCTTACTTCCCCTCCCTGGAGCATGGTTGGTCTGTACTAACTAGTGACTCACTTCTAATGAATAGAAAGCGGTGGAAGTGATGCTGCCTGATCCCCGAGACTAGGACATAAAAGGCCTGAGGATTAGCCTTGTTCTCTCTCTTGAATCACTGGCTGACACTAGGTTTGGTGGGGCGGGTAGGGCAGCCTCCCTAGAAACCGACTCTGCAGGCTTCAGATGACTGCAGTCCTGGGCAACATCTTGGTCGAAATCTCACGACAGACTCTAGTCTAGAACCACCCAGCTAGGCTGCTCCTACGTTCCTGACTCACAGTAACCGTGTGAGATAATAAATGTTGGTTGTTTTAAGCTGCTAAGCTCTTTTAACTGTAGCAGTAGATAAATAATACATTTTGCATTCAAGTTATTTCCTGTAGAGGCTAGAGGTGCTATGCTAAGACAATGACTCTTCGTCAAGTCAGAGTGGCCAAGGCTGTTAAAACAATGACCGAAGACAGGGGTTATTTAGGAATTCTTAGTTTGAGAAACTTGGTCCTGGGACAGATAATAGAACTTGCTTTTTGAAAATTTATACTCTCTTTTCCCAAAGAATGTACAGCAATTCACAACAAAAATACGTGCACAGAAGCCGTAAGTACAAATAGGAAATAGAAAATCAGGACCAAACCAAGGGCATGGTAATTACAAGCATAAGGACAAACATAGTTGCAACAGTTGAATCTTAACCATGATCTGAGCTTCCTGGTAGTCACGGTAAAAGGGGAAACAGTAAGTTCTGTAGCCTTTATTATTAGAAAGGAAACAAAGCTTTTCCTAGAATCAAATTTTAAAACAAAGTTCCCTTGTGGACTTTAATGTGAATGCTGATCTAGGTAGAGGATAAGGCTTTCAGTACTTCAGAGATGTTGTGTTAGCAAAATTCATTTAGGTGTTACTTGTGTTCATTAGTAAAAGAGGGAGGAAAGTGCCAGAGCTAAGAGCAATGGTGAATAGAAAATAAAAGGAAGTTCTTTGACCTAAGTGCTACCGGGCCTTTTGAAAGTGGCATGTAAATGTCTGTGAAAATATTTTTGATCTGAGCTGAAGCCCTTGCTTTTCTCTCTCTTTCTCTGTGGGTATATATATAGCACGAAAGCACTTCTTGGGCAGCAATTTAAAATAGCCCAGTTTATCTCTCTGCTTATATTCCGGGTCTTGGTTTTGGTCTATAAATTCTTTCTGCTATCTTGGACTTTGCCCGAGAATGTGAAGCCTTCAGCACATCCCATCACATTCCACCAATTCCTGGCCTCCTGTTATCTTCACCAGCCCCCCTGGACTTTGTTCAAAGTCCTGCAGGGAGGCCGCACAGGCAGTGGAATGCGTAGCCTGTGGGAGCTAGCTGCGGGGACAGTCCAGGGGCCTAATTGGCTGTGCATGGCAAGCTTTCCAAGAGCGCTGCTGGGTTGATGCCCTGCTTCTGAGAGTGAGCTGGCTGCGAGCAGTGTGGGGCTCCTGCCCAGATGGGCCAGGCCACAGTGATGAGGAAGACCACCAGTGCCGGTGGAGCTGCAGGATCGGGGCTAGCGTGAGGCACCTGCGGTGTCAATGGAAGGAGGATCTCTCTCAGGGTCGGGGGAGGGCACCTCTCCTGCCTCCCCCTGGTCCTGTGTAGCTGTATCTGTGATGGTTGAAAATATGAGCTGCACTGTGTGAAGATGCCAAGCACGTTGCCTGGCTTGTAGATTTCAAGTTATGTTAGTTTTTCCTCTGCCTGGAATTCTAGTTCTTCTCCTCTTCGCTTAGTTAACTCCGTCCTGTACATCTTATAAGTGCAAGCCTTTTCTGCCCTCCCTTCCTAGGTCAACTGCCCCTGTCGTCTCTTTCCATTGCGCTGTACAGCTCTCCCTTTTAATTCTTACCCTATAGATTCTTTTAATTTTATTAGTATGTTTATCCGATTAAAATAAATTTTACATTTTGTATCTGATGACTTCCCTGAGACTATCTGGTCACCTTTATATTCCCAGAACAGTGCCCGGGCATCAATATCATTGGTTGAGTGAATCAGTGAATCAGCAAATGAAAAAGTAGAGTTCCATGAGCTGTGCCTGGTGTCTGCCAGGGCAACACAGTTGCTGTGTGATGAGGATGAATACCTCTATCTACTAGGATGTGCCCAGCCCTGAGAACATCACATTCCCAGAGGACCAGAGCAGTTGCCTCCTCGAGTTGTCCCCCAGCGATGGCAGGGCCAGACTGGTGGGCTCATTAACGAAGCACAGGGTCTCCAGATCTTTCTTCAATACTCACTATGTACCTGTATTCATTTGCCAGGGCTGCCATAACAAAGTACCACGTACTGGGAGGCTTAAACAATACAATTGTGTTTTCTCAGGGTTCCGAAGGCCAGCAGTCTGAGATTAAGGTGTTGGCAGAGTTGATTTCTTCGAGGCCTCTCTCTGCGGCTTATAGACGGCCACCCTGTCCCTGCGTCTTCACAGGGTCTTTCCTCTGTAACTGCCTGTGTCCAAATGTCCTCTTCTTCTTTTGTAAATTAATTAATTTTAGTTTTGGCTGCGTTGGGTCTTCGTTGCTGCACGTAGGCTTTCTCTAGTTATGGTGAGCAGGGGCTACTCTTCGTTGAGGTGTGTGGGCTTCTCATTGTGGTGGCTTCTCTTGTTGTGGAGCACGGCCTCTAGGCGCGCGGGTTTCAGTGGTTGTGGCACGTGGGCTCCAGAGCACAGGCTCAGTAGCTGTGGCGCACGGGCTTAGTTGCTCCGTGGTATGTGGAATCTTCCCAGACCAGGGCTCGAACCCACGTCCCCTGCATTGGCAGGCGGATTCTTAACCACTGCGCCACCAGGGAAGCCCCAAATGTTCTCTTCTTGTAGGACGCAAGTCATGTTAGATTAAAGCCCATCCTAACAACCTCATTTAACTTAATTACCTCTTTAAAGACGCTTTTTCCAAATACGGTCACATTCTGAGGTCCCGGGGTTAGGTCTTCATTGTTCAAAAACATACGAATTTTTTTTTTTTTTTTTTAGCGGTACGCGGACCTCTCACTGTTGTGGCCTCTCCCGTTGCGGAGCACAGGCTCTGGACATGCAGGCTCAGCGGCCATGGCTCATGGGCCCAGCTACTCCGCGGCAAAAAACATACAAATTTTGAGGGGACCCAATTCAGCCCATAACAGCATCTCTAAAGCTGACCCCATGTGAGTTATTTAACCTCCCTGTGCCTTTATTTCCTCCTCTGTAGCTATTAAAAGTACCACCTGATGGCGTGGTGTGAGGGTTACACGAGGTAACACCCATGACCACTTGGAACAATGGCCTACAATGAGCACCCAGTCCATGTTAGCTGTTATTATGACTCCCTATTCCTCGGAAAATGGTTATGGGCAATGTGAGTATAAGAATTGGTCTCCAGCACTATTTACAAAGCCAATACATGGAAGCAACCTAAATGTCAATCAACTGATGAATGGATAAAGAAGATGTGGTACGGGCAATGTGAGTATAAGAATTGGTCTCCAGCACTATTTACAAAGCCAATACATGGAAGCAACCTAAATGTCAATCAACTGATGAATGGATAAAGAAGATGTGGTACATATATATAATGGAATATTACTCAGCCATAAAAAATGAAATAATGCCATTTGCAGCAACATGGATGGACCTAGAGATTATCAGACTAAGTGAAGTGAGTTGAAGAAAGACAAATATCATATGATATCACTTATATGTGGAATCTAAAAAAATGATACAAATGAACTAATTTACAAAACAGAAATAGACTCACTAACATAGAAAACAAACTTATGGTTACCAAAGGGAAAATGGTGGGGGGTAGGGATAAATTAGGAGTTTGGGATTAGCAGATACACACTGCTATATATAAAATAGATAAATAACAAAGACCTACTGTATAGCACAGGGAACTATATTCAATATCTTGTAATAACCTATCATGGAAAAGAATATATACATATATCTGAATCACTTTGCTGTACCTCTGAAACTAACACAACTTTGTAAATCAACCATACTTCAAAAAATGTTTTTAAAAAGAATTGGTCTCTCTGCCCTCAAGATGCTTACAGGCCCCTTTGACTGCAGATAAAACTAATCCGTAAAAACAACATGAGGCATTTTCCTTAGCAGGTGCTTGCTGGGCCACTGCTGGGGACAGGAAAGTTAAGGGGAGGAAGGAACCATGGCACCCAAACTTGGGTCTTGGGCTGGGCCCCTCCAGCCCCTCAGAGCTGCAGGGCTCCCAGCAGCATGCGGGCTCCGTGGCTCCCCCAGCAGGTGCTGGCGGAGCAGAGCTCAGTCCTCCTCCGGCAGGGCACTCAGCATTCTCAGTCCTTGTTGTCACTGCATGGCTCTCTGCAGAGGGATGGACAGCCCTCGCCCCCAGCGTCAGAGACACTCTGTGGGCCAGCTCCAGCTCCGCACTCCCTGTGTCTCTAGAGTACCACATATCATACGCACGTGTCTGTTTTCTCTATTAGAATGTAAGCTCCACGAGGGCAGCTTTGTTCATGGCTCTAGAGCCACCTCCTCATTAGGCACTTACTAGGCACTCACTACAGATTTATTCCATCAGTGAATGAACGAATGAATGAACTATGGCACTGTGAGCTCCTGGCGCCCAGGAACAGACTGAAGGTCAAGGACGTGAGTCTTCCTGCCCCTTTTACAGGCTTCTGCTCATTGTAACAGCCAGATGTGAAGGGACCCCCCCCCCCCCACAGTGCATTTTCAGTCTGGTTCCATCAGTTAGGAAGTTAGTGGACCTCCCCCCAGGATGACGGCAATAGGTGGTCCATGACAGCTGCAAGGGTAGTAGTTGTAATAACTAACATTTATGCTATTTAGACTGTTTATAATTATAATCAACCCATCTAAACAAAAACCCTATAAGGTAGGTATTATTATTATTCCCGGAACTCAAGCATGAAGAGGTTAGATAACCACTCCCCAAACTACAGAGCTAGGAAGCAGCAGATGGAGAAATTGAATTCAGATCTGACTGCCGAGTCCTTGCTTTCACTGTGAGCTGGCTTCTCTTCTTGTTTTGTGGATATTTTAAGCTGTGTCAGGGATTGCTCACCAGATGGCTTTTTAATCCCTCTCCTGTTGCTTCATTATTAATCTCTACATTGTTTAGTGGAGAGAGAACTGGTACAGAAAGAAGACATCTGCATGGGAGAGGTTTCTGGAAGAGCTGCTGACATTTCACATGGGCCTTGGAGGTGGGCTAGGTCTGGGTAGAGGAGGGACACACAGAAACACACTACAGCTGGGGGGACAACACTGGGTTCCATCGGTCCTGCCACTGCCATCATGGGGCTCTGACCCACCCCATGTTACTAGCAACACAAAGCTGTGCACCAGCGTCAGTCAAATATTTAGCTGGTGGTTGCTTCCCGCTTTGGTCTGCTCGGAAAAGGATAAAGGACTCCTTGCAACCTTCCATTTTCTGAAAATTCACCCTGCACTGGATCTGGGGGACTCTTTCTGGAAAATGATGGATGCTCCAGGCAGAGTTCTGCACGTAGCAAAGTCCCACATCCTGGAAGCTTTCCCCGGGCAGGCTCACTCCCTTAGAATGCGTCACGCTCAGCTGGCCCGCGCGGCTGCCACGTGCCCTTTGACTAGGCTGTACGGAGGAGGACCAGAGAGTTTGATGTGGCTCCTGCGGCAGCTGAGTCTGGGAAACTCTCTGGTCCTTGCATCTGCACAGGATGGAGGGGAAGGTGACCTCGCATGAGGAAAGTAGATGGAGGCTGGAAATCTGCAAAGCTCATTTATTCCGCCAAGTAGAGAGCATTCTGAACTTGCTCCACCCTTCCTATTTTCCATCTGTCTCATTATTCATCCCAGTAATATTTGGGCACTTTGAAAAGAGTGATATTTTAACATGAAGCTATTCCAAGGAGAAGGGAAAACATCCTCATTTGGCATAAACCAGCCATGCAAATTAGCCTAAATAAAAATGAGACTAAAGGCAACTTCGAACACTATTGTATTTTCCCAGGCTGCTGCCAGTCGCTGCGCTCAGCTGGAGCATCTCTCCAACATGGTGACAGTATTGAGAAGTGGGGGCTCATGTTCTGGAGAGGTTGAACCCACTCAAAAAGAACAGACATCAAAGAGCCTGCACTCGGGTTGTGTTGGAACCAAACCCTTGAAGGCTACACCAGGCGCCATGATGGGTTTTCCTAGAAAGAAATTCCCATGTTTGGCTCTTCACAGACCAGCCCAACAAGGACTCTGGTATTTGCTCTGTCTGTTTTGTTCCTGGGAGACTATTTAAGTTGTGTGTGTGTGTGTGTGTGTGTGTGTGTGTGTGTGTGTGTGTGTGTATTAAGGGCCAACGCTATGCAAGCTGACATTAAAAAACAAAAAGCACAGGAAGTCTTCAGAGCAGGGTTAACAAATCATTATGCTCCTGCCGCGCTGGCAATAAAGCAGTTTCTTTCCTTTCTCTCCATCTGCATCTTTCTTTTCTCATCTTCTCTTCTCCCACTCTGTCTCCTTCTTGCCTTCTCTCCTTCCTCCTCTTCCAGGTGTGCCTTATGTTTGCTCTGGGTTGGGGGTCATCCTCGCTTGAAACAATATGCAAATCCAGAAAGAAGGGCAGATGCCATGGCCACCCAAGACAATGGATGATCATTATTCTTATTAATTTCGTCAAGTCATGGTTGAAATGGCCTCCTTGGATACATTCTCAAAATCCTTCCGTAAGCCTGTTGTATTTGTGAACCATTCTGAAAGGAGAATCTCAGGCGGCTATATTTATTCCAAGGTTCTATTTCAATCAGACATTAAGACAACTGGGGCAACACCCTTATCAGACTTGTCGCTAAGGAGTCAGACATGTCACTACATTCATTTCACATCTCTAATTTCAAAGGTCGTAAGGATGGCGATGGTTGGATATACCACTGCAGCTTTGCTTTGTTGGGGGGAATTTGCAATGTTACATGAAATCAACAATGCTGACTTTTGAAATTCCTTTTTTGAAATCTATTTTTTTTTAACTGTTGAGACCATGATCCTGAACTCTGTTTTGTTCTAAGAAATATTTCTCTGAGGAAACATGCCAACAGGGATAAGTGCTGAGGTGTCCAGTCTGTAACATTAGTTTTCCAGTTAAGTAGGGGAGGAGACTAACACGATTTCTGAAGTGTCTTATGGACCTCCTTCCTCTAGATATTTTTATTTACAAGCTAAGCTTCTAATCTCTTATTTCTTTACCTGAGTGTTTTAAAGTTTCCCTCAATATTGATATTCCTCACATTCTTCTCAAATGGCCTCATTTTCTCCTTATCTTTCCACTTACTTCAAATTCTCAATCTTTCTAACAGGTGAGATTCCAACCTCAGCCCTGTGGCTGAGTTGTATCAAAATCTTCCATATTTTGCATGCTCTTTGATCTCCTAATTCCACTCGGAGTTATTTCTTTATATTGGCTGTGCAAATATTTAGGCATAAAGGTGGCTATCGTAGCATCAGTAATGAGAGGAAAATTGGAAACGAAGACATTTGTTGCATAAATTACAAACATTGATGGAGTGGAATATTATGCAGTCATTTCAAATGATGTAAAAGATTAATGACATGTAAAAATATCCCTAATGTATTATTTGGCAGAGATAAAAAGAGCGTTCTAAATAGTATTGCCCCATTTTATTAAAAACATGGCCAATGTTTTTTCCTCAAAGACTGTTAGTGTAGACATTAAATGTAAACGGTGGTTGTCTCTGAACGATAGGACTAGAGGTGATTTTTCTCTTAAAAAATTTGTTTTGCTTGTATATTTCGTGTTTTAAATTTTTTGGCTTATCTCTATCTCCATATATATTTCTCTTTGTATATATATAGCATCATTTAAATTTTATTTTTAAAATAAACTATATCCTCTTATTCAAGTATAATTTGCCACTTTAAGAGGTGAAGACTAAACTAAGGAGAGCATTAGAGGGCTGTAGAGAGTTCAGAGGTAAGCCACAAAGATGGTTTGGGGTGATGGGGCAGGAGAAATGGGGTTGGGAAGAAGGGGAGAGAAGGATGAGAGGGACCAGCTGAAAGTTACCACCAACTGTGGTGCTAACTTCTCCCAAGAAGGCCAAGGAGAGATTCAGTCAATCTTTGGGTCTATGAAGGCTCTCTCACAAAGCAGTGACCCAGAAAAGAGGTGACTTCAAAGTTTGGTGCAAGGAATGGGGAAAGGGTTTCCTTTTCGGGAACACTGGAATAGGGTAATGGAAGAGGATACTGTGAGTCCTATAAGGTCGGAGTTTGCTTGTGTCTGGTGTGGTTTGCTCCTTTGGAAACAAAACAAAACCAGTGTAAAGAGGCAGATTTCTGACGGGACAAGAGTCTGGATCACAGGAAATTACCAGAGACATTGCCAGGAAATTACTCTGGGGATAAATAGAATTATCCAGGGAAAATCCACATAAGTGACTTACAATCCTCTTTCTTGGTTGCATAAATTAGTGTTCTCTGACCAGTCTGTACCTGGGACAGACCCTGGATCAGACTTTCCCAGAACACCAAAGGTGGACAGATCAAGGGCTCCATTATTTTCAAGACAAGAAGAGGTTTGGAGGCGTCTGTTGAAGAGAAAACTGAAAATATTAGCAGGGAACTTGGATTATACACAAAGTTTAAGAGACAGTTGCAATTATTACAACTAAAGAAATATTTGAACAAAGAAATAAAATAACACTACCTAAAATAACACGACATATCAGCCTTACTTGGCTGATATGAAAGAGTAAACAATCTTTTGAAGGGCAATAAAAAAAGAAAGTCTGGAAACTTAATTTAATAAAGAGAGTTAAATCATTTGGGAAATTGGGAAAACACCAGAAGAGAAGTTAAAATATGTGAATGGCAGAAAAAAAAATTTTTTTTAATGAAGAAGTAAAATCTCTACTCTCTGGAACCTCTGGAACAAACCATCCCTAAGTCAATCCGAGAGTTTACACTTAAGGAAAAATGTAGGACACTCAGCCCTAGCAGAGAATTCTCGGCAGGATAAACCTCCGGTCTGATCTGGTACGGCAACTCCCACGTGTTTATTTATTTGTGTTTAAAAACTTTGAGTGTCTTGAAAGTCACTCGATAGCCCCATTGCCCACACCTGTAGTTTAGAATGACAGCCTCAGTGCTGCTAGATTCTCAATCATCAAAGACATATTCCTTCATGCTTAGTAGAATCCTTTTAGAGTGGTGGGAACCGCCAAAGTTATGAGGTAGGAAGGATTTTCAGTCATGGGGGTAGGAGATCAAAGAGGTTTTCTGGGACTGCTTTTCTTTTTGGATTATGCTTCCTTTGACAAGAAAATTAGATAAACCAGAACATACTTCTCTCATTAACTTATTCATGTAGTCAATCATTTGACGAACAGTTACTGAACATGTATTAGGTGCCAGGAACAGTGCTAGCTGTGAAGCGTAAAGAACAAAGAATAAAACCCTCAGGAAGCCCACAGTCTAACCAAAGATTCTTGTGCTTTTATGAAATGTATCACCAATGTTATTATAAATATGCTAAAGGGTCAAATGGAGCTGATTTCATCAATTTCTCCTAATGAATATTTTAATTTGTTTTGCAATGTCTTTGAGGTGATTCTCTTAATATGAATTAATTTTCCAATGAGGATGTGTTTCTATTGATATTTGCACCCTCCCGGGCTGCTGTCTACCTTCTCCATCCTACTCTGCCCTGGAGGCTGGCCTGTGTGCCCTCTGGCTTTCTGTTGGGTTCAGCCAGTGAGCAGTGTGGTAGGAGATGAATGGGTGAGGGGATAGTGCCGTTGGGGTGTTTATTTTCCCAGCTCCCCCGCTGCTGCGTCTGTCTACAAAGATCAGTGGAGAAGCTTCTCCAGACACTGCCCTTCATGCCTGAGGGCGGATTGGCTCCCTACTATTGATTGCACTATTCTTGTTGGTTTCCTAAATCTAGCCCACATCTTTGTAAACAGTTCCCTTATAAAACTCTCTTTGAATTACCTATCTTCAGGGTGCCATCTGTTTCATGCGTTCCTGATACAGAGGCGGAAAGGACTTCATTAAAGGAAAAAACAAGACATCTATTCTAGATTATTACTGGGACCAGTATTAATGGAATGCTTCGAGGAAGCCTTAATTCAAATCATCCTTGTTTGTAATTGTTCCTTTTCTGATATGTAAATCACTAGCCCTTTATGAGATGCTAGTAGATCATAGATTTTAAAGCCTTGTTTCGTTCACCACGTAGGAAACCATAAACATGCTAACTCCATGGCATCGCCTATCTCTCAGCCTTCGTGTATTTGTAACCTCTCGCCCCACAGCTAGGAACAGTGGTCTCCCATCTTCAGGTTCTATCTGATGTGAGTTCCCACCACAGATCCTGACCTCAAGCATCAGGACTTGACATCAGGCTTGCTGCCTTCCAGTCTGGCTGTGACCTTGTGCCCCCCTCTCTACTCCTGTACCTCTCTGTTCATTCTCTCTGGGACTTGAAATCCTACTTTAACCAATACCCCACCCAGGTATCCTGTAGCCCATAGGTTGGCTGTCCCCAGTTGGGGTACAGTGACTGGGATCTGGTGCTAACCAAAAGTGTGACTGCATCTCCAGAAAAGGTCTGATCTCTACTTCCAGATCCTGCCTTCATTACGGACCACACCCATGCTGTGCTTACAGACATAGGATGCTTCTGTAAATGCCAACTAACTCGTTTATTAATTGGCTACTCTGTGCTAGGCACTGTTCTAGATCCTGGTGAGACTGGTTTCCTACTGCATTTAGAAAGTAGGAATAAATGACTGAATTCTCCTTTTGGTAACAAAAGGAGGAGAGATAACTTAGATACTTAAGCCTTAGCTGTAATCCATCATGTTGGTTTCTTCTCTTTTCCTTTGAATACACATCTACCACATCCTTTCTTGTTTTTCTTTTTAAAGATAGTTTGCTTTCCTTTAACAGATAAGTAACGCAATTATATTTTCAATGATTGTATCCAAGGATCTGATTCTCCTATAACTCTAGAATTTGGATTTCCTTTCAAAGACCATAGGTCTAAAATATCAAAAAGCTACTTTTCAAACTCTCACAATGTAGACTGTGAGATAAATTCAGTATTTTGCCCACTTCTATATAATAAGGCTATTTCTGTCTTGCCAGCAACTACACAAACTGGCCTTGATTTGCTGAGGTTGATCTAACCAATTCTTTTGAACAAAAGAGCTCATACAATAGCTTTATTAACAGGTTGCATACATTTAACAGATTTTAAAGTTTTATTTAATTACACGGTTCAAGAAAGGTTTTATGTACAGTTTCAGTGATATATTTTTTGTTTCTTAATAGCATAACTGATAATTTGGCTTTTATAACCACTTATTTTATTGTTGAAGGTCAAGACAAGTGTTGAGGAAAGAGGGTCTTCGGCAAATGGTTCACAAGTGTGGGTAGGGCAGCAAGGCCAGATCTTCAGTCTGTAGAGTCCACAGGCTATTAAAACCATTGACAAGGTTTTACCGCATCCCCTAGGATGGAAAGAATGGCTTTGTAAATGGGAACCGGCCTGAGCATGAACACATCAAAGGTATCTACTCTGAAGCTAGGAGAGACAGAAACAGAAAACACGTGTTCCATTACTTTAATCGCTAAACGCCACTCAGTTTAAGCTAACAGGATATAATGGTGCATTTGACAGATGCCTTCCCATCAGGATTAGATAGGAGCCCTGAAAGTCTAATGTGGAGCCCTTCTTCCCTTCTGCTGAGGATGGTCACTCCAAATCTCTTCTCTCTATTCCTCTTCTTTGATTATGAAATTCAGAGCCATTCCTACTGTAGCCCACCACTCTCCCCGGGTGAACCTTGCTTTACACCCAACACCTGTGTGTAAATAACACGGTAATAATTCAAGTCACGCTCTCAACGCACCACAGGGATTTCACCATTGAAAGGAACACTGAAATACATGCTTTGTAAGGCAGAATACCTGTTTTGTAATGTAAACAATATAACTGTAGACAAAGCTTCCAATTTACCTAAGTTTAGATTTTTACACATTGGTTTTCATTAAAGCATAACATGTCTGTAAATGAAAATATTTTAAGCCTCAGCCCTTAAAAACCATCATAATGGTTTTTAAAAACCTAATTATAATAAAACCTATTAGTTTGAATAATTAAATTAAAAAATGCTTTCTGCATGCATTGAAATCTCTGATTTTAATAGGAAAAATCACAACTGAATGCGTTGTTTTTAGGCCTCTATTTCAATCGTGTTTGAAAATGGCACACAGTATAATGACTTGCATGATGCTGAAAGTACACTGCAGAGTGTGTGTGGCGGGGTGGGGGGCGGCGTGAGGAAAAGCAGCCTACACTGAGGACAAAGAGGCAGATAGAAAGGATCTGTGTATCCGAACCTTGGAGAACGTGGTCAACACATACAAACTTATTTCAATCTTTACAACTATAACGGGTTTTGTCATCCCCAGTTCTACAAAGAAACTGAAGCTTGGGAGTGTTACGTAACTTGTCTAATATCACACAGGTTCTAAGCAGAGGTCGGAATTCAAACTCCCATCTCTGCCTCTCTAGTAAGTGCCCTTAACCCCTCTGCCTACTCCTCGGCTGAAACTTCAGTTGTCGGGAATTTTTGACCGACACAGATGAAATTTCATACGATTTAACTAAGACCTCTCTACCACACAGAAATCAAAGTAGGAACAGGTAAAGATGGTCCAAGGTGACTTGAGTCCGTCTTGTAGGATGGAAAGAGCCCAGATCGCTGCTGTTTCTTACCCGCAGTCCTGCTCGCTTCATGCCTTCCCCCTACTTTTGGACGCCTTTGCACATCCCCTTTTCATTCAAGAATCTTTATAGAGCACCATCTGTGCACCAGGTCCTGGGCAAAGTGCTGGAGACACCAACCTGAGAACAACTTTGTCCTTGACCTTGAGAAGTCTGCAGTCTTACACTTAAAGGAAAAAATCAAGAGTCTATAAATCGTCTGAGCTGAAATCGTTTCAGGGGTGGATCCAGCTGCCTTTGTGCACCTGGGAAGGGCCACGCTGACCTAGCACGGCCCCTACAGAGGGTGAGCGAGGAGGGCCACCCTGCGTCTACTTTAGGACCTTCTGATTTGCAGTATCTTCATCTGGCAGTGAAAGAAAGTAGCAAGTGACAGGTGGAGGAAAGAAATCAAAAGTTTAGAATCCAAGATGGGATGCTGCCCCTTCTGCGTCTCATGCGTCACTATTAAAGCCCCATCATTTCACGGCTCAAGTGAGGCCACATCTCACCGCCGTTTATTTCCTTGGAGGCTGTAGCCCCATGGTCTGGTTTCTATTCCATATACTGTATTTAACTTTAGCAAAATCCCAGCAAACAAAAACATTTGGAAAAATCTGGCCGTTAATGAGATTTAGCTTATGTATATCCATAGACTCATGTTTTCACTATGGAGAATTTACTAAAATGAACTGATAGTTCATGTAGCTTTAAAACAAGCAGACTAGTTAACTAGCTAACTAACCACCTAACTCAGTTGTTTCTTCTGAAATATTGCCTCACGGAGCAGTGAATGGCATATTCCTACCCAGCGCACATGATTTCACACACACCTCATAGCCTTCAAGTGTTCTCCTTCAGAACATGGTCTTTTCAGATGTTTTATGTCAGACAATGAATTTAGTCAGTTATTACATTTAGTTCAGAGCAGAAAACAAACTCACCTTAAACATTCTGAGGGAATTTTTTGTTTAATGGAGACAAATCCTTCACTTATGGCTGGCCCTTAGTACTCATAAAACAAACCCTCATTTATCCTGAACATTGGAGTGGGATGTCACAGAGTTGGTAATTATTAATGACAACTAATGTCTGGTAGTTATTGATGACATTTGTGAGAGCAGGATAAAATAGTAATTATAATAATGTGAGGTGTCATGAACAAACAGTAATTGCAATAATTATTGCTATTATAATAATGAGTGAGAAAAGGATTTTAGGTTATTAAATCAATAAGGATAACAGAAGCCTGTATGTGTACATATAGATTATTGCAGAAGGTTACCAGATAAAATGAATAGTCACTCTTTTTTTTTAATTGAAGTATAATTAATTTACAATGTTGTATTAGTTTCAAGTGAACAGTGAAGTGATTATATCTATATCTATATATATTCTTTTTCAGATTCTTTTCCATTATAGGTTATTAAAAGATATTGCGTATAGTTCCCTGGTTCTTGTTTTTTACCTGTTTTATATATAGTAATGTGTATCTGTTAATCCCATACTCCTAATTTATTCCTCTCCCCACCCCTTTTCCCTTTGGTAATCATAAGTTTGTTTTCTATATCTGTGAGTCTATTTCTGTTTTGTAACTTAGTTCATTTATATCATTTATTTAGATTCCACATATAAGTGATATCATGATATTTGTCTTTGTCTGACTTACTTCACTTAATATGATAGTCTCTAGGTCCACCCATGTTGCTGCAAATGGCATTATTTCTTTCTTTTTTATGGCTGAGTAATATTGCATCACATATATATATGTATATGTATGCACACACACATATACATACATACAAACATACCACATCTTATCCATTCATCTGTTGATGGCCATTTAGCTTGCTTCCATGTCTTGGTTATTGTACATTGGGGTGCATGTATCTTTTTGAATTAGAGTGTTCTCTGGATATATGCCGAGGAGTGAGATTGCAGGATCATATGGTAACTCTATGTTTAGTTTTTAAAGGAACCTCCATACCGTTCTCCATAGCGGCTGCACCAATTTACATTCCCACCAACACTGTAGCAGGGTTCCCTTTTCTCCACACCCTCTCTAACATTTATTATTTGTAGACTTTTTCATGATGGCCATTCTGACCATTGTGAGGTGATACCTCATTGTACTTTCGATTTGCATTTCTCTAATAATTAGCGATATTGAGTATATTTTCCTGTGCCTGTTGGCCATCTGTATGTCAAGAATAGTTACTCTTGATTAAAGACTTACTATATACCAGGCACTGTGCCCAAGGAATAACATACATTATCTCCTTTAATTCACAGCAGCTCTGTAAGTAGATATTCTTGGTAGAATGATTATCCTTGTTATGTTAATGAGAAAATGGAGGTTTATAGAAAAATGGTACAAATGAACTGGTTTGCAGGGCAGAAGTTGAGACACAGATGTAGAGAACAAATGTATGGACAGCAAAGGGGGAAAACCGTGGTGGGGTGGGGATGATGGTGTGCTGAATTGGGCGATTGGGATTGACATGTATACACTGATGTGTATAAAATTGATGACTAATAAGAACTTGCAGTATAAAAAAACAAACAAAAAACAACTAATACTAAACTTTCTTTGGGTTATTTGTATGGAAATATGTTAATATAAATGTTTCAGACATTACATGAAATTTCTAAAAATCTTATATGTTCTGGTATAATGTTATAAGTCATAATTCTAGCTATTATTTTAAACTGTATATCTCAGAAATAACTAAATTTCCTTGTCAATTGCATTATTATGAACTTTCATAAAATCTTTAACCATGGTCATTTTTAAGTCTTTTGTCATTTACAGACAGTTCTGGGTGTATTCTGATGCTTTTGCAAAAATGTTCCTATAAAAGGGTTTCATCTTCAAGGAATTCATAGAAAAGACTCTGACAAGTACAGGTTTCTGGTAACTGACTATACTGTTGAACCGAATGAATAAGCATTTTCAGAACTCTAATGGAAAACTGATGAATTTATCAAAGTGCTAACAAAAGATCAAGATAAAAAAATTAATTACATGGGACTGAGTGAACTGATGAGGACGATTATAATTTTTGTGACTTTCTGTTTGAATAAAAAAAAAAATCCCACAAGGCCTCAGAGGCAAAAAATATACAAATCAATTTTCACTGCAAAGTAAAGGAGCTGTTACAGTGGAGGATTACTGGAAAACAAAATAGAAAAGAAAAGAAAATGGAGGTTTAGAGCAGTTATGCAATTTGACAGTGGTAACTTAATAGGTGGTAAATGGCAAAAAGAGAATTTAAATTTGGTCTAGCTGACACCAAAGTATTACACTTAATACACTTAACATATTAACTTAGTACACTTGACCAGTATCCTACGGATACTGAAAATCAATGGGTGTATTCTGTTATTCAGGACAGCACTGACACCAGCTGAACTGCCAAGAACCCCAAGTACTGCCAAGTCATCCTAGACCCAAGGGTCCCAACTGGCATTGGTACCTACACACAGACCAGTGTGGTGATGACCCCGTAGAGACTGCCCTGCAGAACTGCCCAATGGAGAAAAGAGTATTTCTGCAAAGAGGAGGGACTTGGGTTACTGGGTTGAGGATAAAGCCTCATAAAAATGTGCTTGGCGTGTTTTGATCAGTTTGATCTAAGCCATTTTTTGAGTCTTTCCGTATGAATAAATAGCAAGTTCACTGCCCTCCAGTGACCATGACTTGTGTGCTCAGAAAAACCCATGTGTTTGCACACATCTGTGTTGCCTTAGGAATGTGGGTGGGGCTGTGATTTCATCATGACTGTATCTATTAAAAAGCAAACTTTGGAATTCTTTGGTGATTTGTGCGAAAAGTGGCTCTCCTAGCTTCTATTTTTGAAAGATATCAGTTATTTTTTTTCTTATTTGACAAAAAGGATACAGGACTGTTGATAAATATTTTATCTAACCTGGAGTGACCTACGTATCAACAAAAGTTGTCAGTTTTGCAGTGAATTATAACAAAATTATAAACTTGACCCTCAGCCTATGGTGAGCATGATTTAGTCCTTGATGATTCCAAAAGCACAGGAGCTTGTGGTACTTGGAATCATCACTAAAAGCATCAATTGTCACTGTGTGGGGAAAATATGGCCATTTGAGCATTGTACATGGGCATTTGGATAAATAGGTACTTACTACTGACCTTGAAAAATGATACGTGGGATCTGAGAAGAGCTCAAAATGGTTGAAAATCTACCATAGTGCAAATGAAACATCAACCTTTTTACTAAGAGCACGATAGTGCACCTGTTCCCCTCATGAAAGCATTACATTCTACAGCAAATGGGCCTGAACAAGAATGACACATACTTCAGGGCTTCAGAGTCTGGCCTGTTATTAGTTGTGCAGACGATTCTGGTCTGCCGAAGTTACACAGTTGCAGGGTGGAGTTGGAGTTCTTTTCCTTAGAGTTGATTTCCAAACCAAGGCAAGGAGGATAATCACAATGGCTTTTGGCTGGCTCCGTGGTGAGCCATAAGGAAAGGGGGTTCTGGGACTCTCACGTACTCCTTTGCAGAGTGAATTAACTCAGGGAGCCAAATGCGAGAAGGCACCTCCCTCCCCTGAGTAAAGAGGAGCACAGCTCTCTGAAGGCACAGTGCAGGTTCTGAGCAGTCGTGCACAGCTAACGGTAACTTCCTGAACCGCAGGCCAACGTGTTCTGGTTGCAAATCTACAGCTTACACAAAAAATTAAATTGAAAGACACAGAATGATCAACATTATGAAATTTGCAATTTTCCCACCTTTTTGCACCCTGGGTTAAATTTTGTATGTTAATATTTAATGAGTGTTATTTCAGTCAGGTTTGGGTACATGTTTAAATAAAACAGTGCTTGAGTAGAACCACGTGAGATGGCGGCATTCAGGAATGTGGAAATGATTCATACTGTGGACTTTCTGTTTTGTGGGGAGAGTGTGTTGCTGCTTATGATGGTAAGACCTCCTTGCAGATGTGTAGTGTTTTCTGGCAAAAATCCTTTTGTCATTTGCTCTTCACTGTAACCTCTGAGGCAGGCTGGGCAGGAATTGTGTTTATGGTAAGAGTGATGTGATAAAAATAATGGGAACAGAGAGTTTCATAAAATCAGCAAAGCTCAATTATAACCAGGATGCCCCAGTACACAGGATAGAAATATACTGCAATGCTCAATCGATAAAATGATAGACCACATATGGATAAAGTTCCCATTTACAATTCTCCCACCTACAATGACTTTATAGATTTTACTGTTCCTTCTCTTATTCATCTCCAGTAGGAACATTTTCATCAAAAATGGGTACTTGGTGGTTAAGAGTTCTCCTGACACTGCTTCTTACTCACCAGATAGAGTCATAATCCTTAGTATGTAACTTCAAAATCCTTTACACAATAGCCAATTGCTTCCCCAAAGAGGATTGTGACTTCAGATTGTGAATAAGCTGCTGAAGGAAATTAACTCTCAAGAAATGAAAGTCCTGTTTCTGTGCACATAGTGGCAGGAAAAGAAAAAATTTAGAGGCTATCACACAAATGCCAAAGCATCCTTTATCCTGCCTATAGAATGTCAGGACCAGACAGGTCGCTCACAAGGTTACTCTGCCCTCTTATTCAACGCTCAGAGCTGAAAGAGAATGGGGGGCACTCATTTTCTGGAATCATCATGCCCTTTTCAGCAAATTCGCCTGAGAGGCAATGGTTCTTTAAGACCTCCTTAATTTCCTCTGATACCCAAACCATTCAATTTACCTTTCCCCTCTAGATGTTTATACACTAGCTGAATCCTAAAAGATTTTCTGCTTTCTGCACTTGGAAAAGGGGGGGAAATGAAACCAGCACAAATCATTTAGTTTGAAAAAAGAAAACACAGACCCATGCCCTGAAGAGTGGTGTGTGTGTGCACATGATCTACATGTTTGCCCTCAAGGGCAGATTAGCAAAGATTATGAAAGCAGATCCACAAGAGGATAAAAACACCACATCTCCATACAAATTCAGGTATTCCACAGATACCCCGAATAGCCAAAGCAATCTTGAGAACGAAAAACGGAGCTGGAGGAATCAGGCTCCCTGACTTCAGACTATATTACAAGGCTACAGTAATCAAGACAGTATGGTACTGGCACAAAAACAGAAATATAGATCAATGGAACAGGATAGAAAGCCCAGAGATAAACCCATGCACATATGGTCACCTTATCTTTGATAAAGGAGGCAGGAATGTACAGTGGAGAAAGGACAGCCTCTTCAATAAGTGGTGCTGGGAAAACTGGACAGGTACATGTAAAAGTATGAGATTAGAACACTTCCTAACACCATACACAAAAATAAGCTCAAAATGGATTAAAGACCTAAATGTAAGGTCAGAAACTATCAAACTCTTAGAGGAAAACATAGGCAGAACACTCCATGACATAAATCACAGCAAGATCCTTTGTGACCCACTTCCTAGAGAAATGGAAATAAAAACAAAAATAAACAAATGGGACCTAATGAAACTTCAAAGCTTTTGCCCATCAAAGGAAACCATAAACAAGACCAAAAGACAACCATCAGAATGGGAGAAAATATTTGCAAATGAAGCAACTGACAAAGGATTAATCTCCAAAATTTACAAGCAGCTCATGCAGCTCAATAACAAAAAAACAAACAACCCAATCCAAAAATGGGCAGAAGACCTAAATAGACATTTCTCCAAAGAAGATATACAGAGTGCCAACAAACACATGAAAGAATGCTCAACATCATTAATCATTAGAGAAATGCAAATCAAAACTACAATGAGATATCATCTCACACCGGTCAGAATGGCCATCATCAAAAAATCTAGAAACAATAAATGCTGGAAAGGGTGTGGAGAAAAGGGAACACTCTTTCACTGCTGGTGGGAATGTGAATTGGTACAGCCACTATGGAGAACAGAACTCCCATATGACCCAGCAATCCCACTACTGGGCATATACCCTGAGAAAACCATAATTCAAAAAGAGTCATGTACCAAAATGTTCATTGCAGCTCTATTTACAATAGCCAGGAGATGGAAACAACCTAAGTGTCCATTAACGGATGAATGCATAAAGAAGATGTGGCACATATATACAATGGAATATTACTCAGCCATAAAAAGAAACAAAATTGAGTTATTTGTAGTGAGGTGGATGGACCTATAGTCTGTCATACAGAGTGAAGTAAGTCAGAAAGAGAAAGACAAATACCGTATGCTAACACATATATATGGAATCTAAGAAAAAAAAAGTCATGAAGAACCTAGGGGTAAGACATGAATAAAGACACAGACCTACTAGAGAATGGACTTGAGGATATGGGGAGGGGGAAGGGTAAGCTGTGACAAAGTGAGAGAGTGTCATGGACATATATACACTACCAAACGTAAAATAGATAGCTAGTATGAAGCAGCCGCATAGCACAGGGAGATCAGCTCGGTGCTTTTGGACCACCTAGAGGGGTGGGATAGGGAGGGTGGGAGGGAAGGAGACGCAAGAGGGAAGAGATATGGGGATATATGTATATGTATAACTGATGCACTTTGTTATAAAGCAGAAACTAACATACCATTGTAAAACAATTATACTCCAATAAAGATGTAAAACAAACAAACAAACAAACAAACAAAAAACACGCCGTATCAAGTCAGGCAAATCCTGCAACCCGCGCTGCCCTCTGTTTTCCTGGGGCAACAGTCAACAGTGTGTGGACGGCTGTGAGGAGTGAAAGAGCTTGGGGACCAGGGTCGCAGTTCTGAGTCCCGGCAACACTAATGGCTGAACTTGAGCTGATCGCTTCAACTCTCCGACTCCATGTGTCCTCGTTTGGACGACTCCCTTCTACTTAACAGGTTGTTTTGAGAACCAAAGCAAACAATGGTTGTGAATGTATTTTGTAAGGAGTTTGGTTAACATCCTTGCACAAAATGAGGGACTCAGATATATGGAGGAGGGAAGATGAGAAGGGGTGCTCCCAGCATGCCCCACCTGGATTAGTCTAGTCCCTCCAGGTGTTCTCACAACACCTCGTGCCTGTCCTCAGAGGCACTTACTAATATTGTAATTTAAATAATTATTTCTGCAATCCTTTATTTGATATCTGCCTTCTCTGCTAGATTGTAAAATCTTTGAGGGCAGGGACCACATATGTCTCACTTGCTATTAGAACCTATTGTGTAGCTCAGTGCTGGCACATAGTAGGTGTTTGGTAAATATTTCTCAAATGAACAGTGGAACACAGCCAGTAGGAGGTTTTAAAACCAGGTCTCTATTGTTTCAAAACTACATTCTTTTTCTACTCTGCCTTCCAGCATACAAAAGCCTTGTTTATTTATATTTAATGTTTGGACGAACTTTTGGAAATTGAATCTAAAAGTCAGTTTCCTGCTGTATTTATATTTATAGTTATGCCATACCTTGTGCCCATAATGAACGTGCTATAGAAAGTAGCGCTTTTGTTCTTTATCTTCAAATCACCTCTTTCAAGTTTCAGGATGTGCCTGGTCACACGGTTTTGTAAGTTTCCGTGAGCTGGACTCTCTCCTCTGTTCCCTTCATGATATAAACACTTTGATCACATCTCGTTCAGCCTTTGTGCTTCCAGCTGAAGAATTCCAATCATTTTAGCTTCTCTTCTTACAAAAGCTACATTTCCCTGATCATTTCAGTTCTTTTCCTCTGGACATTTCCCAGCTCTGTCTAGCTTTCCCAAGGAGAAATCCAACTTTAGCTGGGCTCTAGGTAATCAATCCCTTAGCTGATCCCTCACTGATTCTCTAGTTAACACAGGAGCGTGGCAATTGTTTCAGACCCTGCAGTCTCCCCTGCAGTCTCCCCTACAATCCCAAGCCTGCTTTCACCCAGAGAGCTCGGAGGTTGACCTTACACCCTCTCTTGCCAAGAAGATTGGATCATCTTAAGGAGACCCTCAGCTCTGACCCCTGTCCTCTCAGCCTTTCTTGCCCTTCCAAGGGAAGAATTGTTCTCCTTTCAAAACCCCATTCTTTCCTAAATCATACAGATGCTGCTCCCAGACTTATCCTTTCCCTCTCTTATCTCTTCCTCTCCTTAGTCAGAATAATTGACATTAGCCGTTGTATCAGACAACAACCTAAATTTCGGCGGCTCAACACAGCGTGGATGGACGTCTTATTCCACAAAGCCCGGTAAGCGCTGACTGCCCTTAGCAGTCAATGCTATCTGGGACCTGTGGCCTCCAGGGACACCAAGTGGGGGTAAAGTGTGATGGAGAAGGCTCATCAGCTCTTACGACTTTTTGGACTATTAGCATTAGCTAATCAAATGAAGTCATCATGTTAGCAAAATATATTAAAATACTGTCTTTTTCATCTTTATCTTCTGTTTTTAAAATTTATTTATTTATTGAAGTATAGTTGATTTACAATATTGTGTTAATTTCTGCTATACAGCAAAGTGATTCAGTTACACACACACACACACACACACACACACACATATATATACACACACAACCATTCTTTTTTATATTCTTTTCCATTATGGTTTATCACAGAATACTGAATATACTTCCCTGTGCTATACAGTAGGACCTTGTCGTTTACCCATCCTATATATAATAGTTTGCATCTGCTAATCCCAAACTCCTAATCCATCCCTCCTCTACCCCGACTCCCCCTTGGCAACCACAAGTCTGTTCTCTGTGTCTGTGAGTCTGTTTCTGTTTCATAAATAAGTTCATTTGTGTCATATTTTAGATTCCACATATAAGTGATATCATATGGTATTTGTCTTTCTCTTTCTGACTTATTTTGCCCTGTATGACAGTCTCTAGGTCCATCCGTGTCTCTACAAATGACCCACTTTTGTTCCTTTTTGTGGCTGAGTAATATTCCATTGTATATATGTACCACATCTTCTTTATCCATTCATCTGTCGATGGACATTTAAGTTGTTTCCACGTCTTGGCTATTTAAATAGTGCTGCTATAAACATTGGGGTGCATGTATCTTTTTAATTTCAATTTTTGTCTATAGTTTGTAAAGTATCTAATATGTAGTATAGTATTATATGTTACATAATTTAATAAATGACAATAAATAATGGCAAAAATTTGGGGGCTGGCGAGGGTGTATGATGAAAAATATTTGAAGACCATTGGTCTAGAGAGTGCCGCTAGAACCAGCCTAGTTGCAGTTCCATGGCCCAGCATTTTGGTATCAATATCCTAAAGCCACTCTGAACCCAGTAAGTTCAAGATGGAATACACATTTTCCCACTAAGAGAACTTACTTTTGATGGCCCATTTTCCCTCACTGATACTTCCAGTTTCCAAGTTCAAGGCTTTTAAGAGAGTTCTAACTTTACCTTTTTCAAGACTATTCCCCCCAGTACCCACTTATTCTACAGGCTTCTTCCTCTTTCATTTCTCTCCATCCTTTCCATTTCCCCCGGCACCATCTTCCACCAGCTCCTCATCTCATCTCTCCTCACTTATTATAATAATTTCCTATCAGCTCTCCCTCCCTCCAAGCTCCCCCACACCCCCCGGGAATTCTTCACACACTCTGTTACCACACTTACCTTGCCAGGAGGCTAGTGTCCTTCTTCCCCTCCCCGATACCTAACTCAAAATGCACAATAGTGAGTCTCTCGTATCCTTGAATTTGAAGATTCTTGCAAGTCTTGAGGAAGAATTGCAAGAACTTCTATAATCTGAGCCCACCCTTTCATTGATTTATTTAGTCAAAAAAAAATATTGACAAGCATCTCCTTTAGTCCAAGCACTATATGGGTCATTAGACATATGTTAGTGAATAATAGAATGGCAATGATTTATTAAGTGCCTACTATGTGACACATACAGTACTGATGATCAAGATAACACTGTCCCTTCTCACAAGGGCTCATGCTTGCTATCAGATCTTATATTTGACTTTTCTCCCATTTAAATCTTTCAGCCAAATTTTAAGATATTTTACAGACATGCTGGATTCATTTCTAGTTCTAAACAGGCTCTACCACTCCCTCCCCTGCCCCCCACCACTGATCTGCCATATTTGTCCATCCTTTAAAGTAATGCTCATCCCCGGTGGCCTTTGTGGAGTTCCCCAGGACTGCTAACTCTTGCTTATTTCTTCCCTTTAAAGTGCTATACCAAATATGAACCATGCCATGTGCCATCCCATTCTACCCATTCTATTTCTTGAGTTATATGCACATGTAGGGTCTTCCCACCTAGTCTGAAAAACTCTGACCTTATGCTTTTGTTGCTGTAGTTGTTTGTTGCACCACAGTGCAGCTGCTGTTGTAGATGCTCCTTAAATATTATTCAGTTACACCAAGGTTGATACAGTGGTCTTGTTAGGGCAGAGGATTACGGGAGTCTTTTTTTTCCAATATATTTTTCATATTCTCTATAGTGTGGCTATATTATTTTCATAATGAAAAAAATTGCAAATAAAAACAAATAAAATACTTCTTCAATTTAATTTAATTGAAATCCAGAAATAATTGCTCTCATTAGGTAGCTAGACCTTGGCAAGTACTAGGGCTAATTTAGATCCGATTGGAAAAATTCAAAAGTTGTTATTAGCATATACTAGTTCCTCCAAATATAAATTGTTCTTTCTCGATGACAGACCAGATTTTCTCAGGCACAGTTAATTTTGTCCTAGTTCTGGATTTCCTAGAACACCCTCAGGGGTCAGGCCAGGAGTGGCTGTCAGAAATGCCTAGTATCAGGACTTGCTTATAGCCTGTTAAGTCTATAAAAACATACATTCATATAGGTTTTTAGGAGTTGCCAGATGAATCTTGAAGGATTTTTGCTTTCAGTGTCTCCTATAATAGTAGCTTGGGAAAATGAAAGAAACCCAAATTAGCAGCAATAGCTGGGCTAGGTGCAATGCTGGTTTCTCCCACTGCCATCAAAACAGAGGGGCATGATTTGCATAGGATGATGGATATCCTTGGTTTAACTGGCTAATATTTTAAAGTAACAGAAGTAGAGGTGGTGAGATAGGTGCACCTCCTATAAAATTAACAACCAGCCTGAAGTCTGCAGCTGAGCCAAGCAGGTTGGGGTGATGCTGTGAAATGAATAGGGTCCCTGCAGAGCAGATACACACTTTTCCTCAACCACCAGTCCCCTCCACTTCTTGCCTCTCCCAGTGACTAATTGAGCAGTGAGTTTTATTGCTTGGGTCATTTATGTCATGTCTTTTTATCTGTCTCCCACTTAATTCTCCCTGGTCCGTGAAGGGCAGTTTTGATATCTAGCCCTGTCGAAATTTGCTGGACTGGTTCAACGGACCATGTACGTGGAGTATGAAACTGCTGGTGCCTCTCCCCACCTTGGTTCTGCTGAAAAGCAAAACATGTTTTCACCTCACTTTTCCAATAAAGAAAGCCCAGAACATTCAGCTGTTTTGGGATGTAGATAATAAATGGTGGAGACAGAGAAGCTTAGGGGATAGAAGAGCAGGCTGTGTTTGCGCTCAGACATTCTTTAAGATCACATCGTTGGGGCGGGGGTGTGAGGGGTTAGGAATTGAAAACTTCTGGATTGTACAAACTAAGCACTCCAAATGCTTTATTTCTCTGAAAAGGTATGACGATCACATTTGGGAGGGAAGCTGTCCCAGGTGATAAATGTTCCTTCTTTTCTAGCTCCCACCTCTTCTTACTGCCAAGGAAGGGGAAATGTTAGCCACGCTATACTGTGCAGCCCTGTAAACACCTTTCTGCAGTTAGTTCCAATTGCAGAATAAACGATGGTGAGAACAAGATAATATGGGGAAATCGGATGTCCAAGGACTGCAGATCTTAGCATCTCCCCCAGCGCCACCTGAGCAAAAGGGCTTCCAGGGAGTGGAGAGGCCTCTGAGTGTGAATCTGATTCAGGATAAGCAAGGCAAGTTGCCAATGGCCTTCCCTTTCCCAACAGGGTTACATAAGCACCTTTCCACTTTTTCAGAAATTGGAAACTCTATTGATTTAGTGCTCACCATGCCTCTGTGTGATTTATGACCCAGAAGGTGCCTGATGGGATTCAGGCAGATTTGTGAAGTTCCAGGCCAAAAACACAATGAAGAAATGTAGAAGGTACTTTCCTCACTTACAGATAAGCCTCTGAAAATCTCATCTCTGTCTCTAAATCCCCCTCTGCTTTGCTTAAGGCCACCTTTCAATAAATTGCGGGAGAAATTAAACTTCAATTTTGACCACTTTCTCTGCAAATTTTTATCTCTTTGGAACTGAAATACCATGACAGCTGCCTTATTCTGTTTTCTGATGGTCTTTTCAACTCTTTCCAGCCTTCTGGTTGAGATATTTAAGTTTTTGATGTACTATTGCTTATTTCAACCAACATTTATTGGACATCTCTTTCATGCCAGCACCATGATATATTTATGAAACTAATAAAAATGAATGCATTAAAACTTATAGCCCTTCCTTCAAAGAGCTGTCAATATAATAGGTGTGTAGCAGAAATTGATAGCTGTTCGATAGACTTCATGCAACCCTTCCATAATGTAGAATGTCATTGGGAGGTAGCTGCACATCCAAGGACCACAAATCCTAACTTCCTTGTACCTAGGTGGACTCACGTGACTATTTCTAGTTCTAAGTGTGAGCAGAAGTGTTGGTTGTCTTCCAGCCCTGGCCCACACACACATGCATATATATATATATATATATATATATATACTTCTCCATGCTCTTTTCCTCTACTGTCTGGGTAGAATGAAGAGGAGTCCCAGGGAAGCCTTAGAAACCATGTATTGAAAATGGCAAAGTTTCCATCAGCCTGGGTCCCTGAATGACTGTGTGGAGGAAGGATACCTGCTGACTTATTTGCCTGCCCTGTACAGTTATATCATCAACTAGAAATTGATTTCTATGTTATTTGAGCCAATATACATTTTCTAGATCTATTAATTATAGCAATTAACCTACCCTATCTAATACAAGGGAAGAAATAAATGTATCCAAATAACAGTAATTCAATATCATGAAGAGAAGAGTGGGGAAAAGCATGAAAGTAGCTAAGGTTCAAAAATGAAACAATTTTGCAATGAAAGCCCTGGGCCAGGAGCAGCATGTTCATATTAAAGGGGCATAGCAGGCAAGCACATCAAAATGTGGCAAAGGAATTCTCATAAGTTCATAATTATGTTTCCCAGTGTGTTAATAGGTATTACAAGACAAATAATTTGGAATAACTGAATTAAACAAAGCTTTACAGATTTCTTCCTCATAGAAGTTTCCAGAAACCTTAATATTCCACTATGTCCTGGATCAAAACTTCTTAAAACCTTCCAATGACTGCCTGTTCTAATCATAAGAGCCAAAGTCCATGATCCACCTCTGCCTTTTCTGTGACCTTACCTCCTGCCAGGACCAGGAGAGTTCAGACACTGCATGACTTGTTCATCGCTGTATCCCCAGCACTTCAGAGATAAATTGTGAAAGCATTTTCCAAACTTACTTGATCAAGGAATTCTAATTTGAAGAGCATCTTGGAAACTAGTAGTCCATGGGACATATTTTAGAAAATGTTGGATAGAGAAAGCCCTAAACCTTTCCCTGTGACTTCATAGGATTCAGATAATACATTCAAATAGAGGGAAGAACTGTAGTTCACCTTTTCAGGCACTGGGGATAAAGAAGTATCCTTTGCTGCCCCGTGGAAGACTTTGGAAACAACCTGACAAACAGTTTCATAAGGTGCATGGAAAGTAGAGGGCCAGAGTCTCTGTGCCTTCATTGTTTCTCTCCTCAACTGCCAAGATACTGATGAGGAGAATTTTTGCTGAGTCAAAGAATTCCCATTGAGCTTAGTGGCCAAGTGTCAACAGCACTTAGCTGATTTAATCTCTAGGAATTCATCAAACAGCTGACGTGCTGTTTGATTTTGAACCAACGTAGTTATTATCAGTGGCTTTGCTATGGTGAAGTAGGGTAGGTTCAGCTTTGGCAAACCCCTACTTTCCTTTTCCACTTTACACAGTTTCCTCCCACACTCCAAAGTGGATAGTAACCTTCCCAGTGTGTTATTCTGAAGGGAGTTTGGCATCTTCTGAGAAGTCAAGTAAGTTTCGCCATCATCATTATCATCCGTTGAGTATCTGCGGCTTACTTGCTCTGAGGCTCTGCAGGCTATATGTCTCTGCATAGCAACCCCTCGTGAGGCTGGCATCTTAAGGTCAAAGTAATGAGGGAACAGAGCAGTTAATCATGTGCAACTCCCATCTGTTAATAAACAGTGTAAATGGGACAGAATTCATCATTTGCTTTTGGAGACACAAAGGTTAAGTGCTTTGTCCCACCCTACAAATCAAGACACTGTCAGAACTCAGAATGGAATAGGGAGAATTGACACAGCTCTTTTCAACCCACCAACACCTTCCCTCTCCACCAGAGTGGTAGGTGGTTAAAATACCTCCATGGTGGAAGTTAGCAAATGGCAGTTACAGGAAAACTTAAAGCACCCAGAGCAACTGATGAATGTTTGAGGTAAAACTATGAGAGAGAGTCCAAGTAGAAATGTTCAGTCGACAGATCCAATCTTCACCACGTGAAAAGGCAAGTTCGATTTGCTAAATTTCATCCCGTCCAGACTATAAAACAAATGAGTGCCATTTAAAGAAAGGGTTTCGAAATTCTCCAATAGTATAGACTCATTTACTCCTCATTTCCAGGTTTGTTAAATAAGGCAGAATGCCACCTCATCACATCTGAAAGTAGGTTGGGCAAGATCTAGAGAAAATATTTCCTAGACATTATTCTTTATATGACTTTTTCTTAAAGTGCCAAGAAGCAGAGGGAAATATAAAAAAACAGAGTGTATTAGTTAACTATCAGCCCCCCTTCCCTAACCCTAGTTTCTGTCTTGCAAGTTTCATACCATGTGGTTTAGGGACTTTCCTAAGAGATATAGTCTGGGTTCATGGGCCTCCGATGTAGGAACCTCAGGTCTCTGAGGTTAGAAAGATACTGACCTACACCCCCCAAAAGACTTTGTATTTCAAGCTTCTAACTCACGACCAATGTCTCATCTGATTCCTTTTACCTGTTAAGGCCCCTGTTTTCCTAGATTACTACATTATTTTTCCAAGTCAAAGCAAATGCTAAAGGCATGGATCCAAGAAGCCGAAGTCAAGGACAAGTCTTCATCCTCAGACAGATACCTTAGCTTCCAACTTGTCATGGGCACAGAGTGCGCCATCTTGGGATCCCATTATTTCAGAGACGGTAGAGTGAGCAAGGGTGGGTGAGTGAGAAGAAAGGAAACTTCCTCCAAAGCCTGCTTGTTATCTTTCAGATTAAGCCCAAATCCCCCAGGATAGCTGACAAGATATACCATGATCTGGCCTTGGTCAACATTTCCAGTCTCATCTTTCATCACTCTCTCGTATAACCTGTATAGCTCCAGCTTTGATAATGGGCTTACAGTTGCCAGAATGTTCCATGCTCTTTCTTTCCCCTCTGACTTTTACATATGCTGTTTGTAGTTGCTGGGAATTCCTCAAGGAATGTACAAATGTCCTTTCCTCTGGGAAGCATGTGCCAGGCAGAGTTAAGGCCTTCCACCTTCATGCAGCCATGGTGCCTTGAGATATACTTCTTTACAGCATAGCCTATTTTATGGAATTCTGTGTCCTCTTGTTTCTTCTCCACTAAATTGGGAGCTCCTGGAGGGGGCTGGGCTTGGCACAATACAGCTGCTCAACAAATGTTCACTAAATGGAGGATTTGATGATTAGAAATACAACCATAGTGCATTCCCTGAGAATAGTGGGCTGGAAGTCTTTATCTTCCCTGCATAGTTTTACCCATGGGTCTTAGATGTTGCTGTCGTAGATCCTTCAACTGTGAGTCTGAGAGTCTGCTAATGACTCTTTGGAACGAAATGACATAGTCTTATAAATTTAATGGAGAAAAAACTGTTAAAAATGCCTATGGAACAGTGTTTCAGATATTTGCACACAGAACATCCTATTAGCAAAGTTGTGCACCAAATTCGTGAGATGCCATTTTGTTTCTGTCCATCAACAAGAGGTCCTAGGTGAGGAATTCACCAAGAAAAGAATGGTAAGGTAAGTTGATGCTACTACATACTTTTTTTTAAGCTGCGAGTATAGAAGAAAGAATGTTCCTAGATGTGTTATCTCATGATTTATTATCCTCTGTCCTAAGAAGCAAATTAAAGTCTAGCAGATGGTTCTCTGAAGCCCTGTAATGCAGTTTGTCTGTAGCTATAGTTACATGTTTTAAGAGTCAGAAACATCTTAGTGAATTGTTATTGAATTATAGAGCTCCTCCAAGACATGGAAAGGCTCCTCCACCCCGAAGTGTTGGGCAAAGAGGATGTGGGACTCTGAGGCAACCAACACCGCCAGCTCATTTCCTGACAAGTATTTTCCCAGCCACCCAAGGCTGTCTTGCCCAGGCAGCTCTTGTCTCAAGGAACAAACCACATAAGTAGTCTCGGTCCCAACTGATGGATGAGGCTCAAGGTGGAGTGACGAATCCCCCTAGAACGTCCATTGTATGGTGAGACAGGTTTTTGTTGGTTTTATTCAGAGAGCTGTCCCAGGCCCTGGAACAGTGTTGGCACACAGTAGGCATATAGTAAGTGTTTGCTGAGTGAATGAGGGAATAAAAGATTCTAACAGTCCGACCTCTTGGGGTGCCTCTGTGTGACCATTTTGCTCCCGTGAGTTCCCCAAGCACTGAGGAATCTTAGCAGAGGGACAGTTTCATTGATCCTGGGCCTGAATTCTAAAGGATGTGGGTCTGCTCTTCTCTCCCCATCCAGGGCTAAACTTTTCTTGCCTAGATTCCCAGTCAAGTTGCATTCACCTGATGGACATCCATATACCCTTTTCAGCTCCCGGAGAAAGTAGTTTGCTTCTCCACGGCCGGAGATGGTGCTGTTTGCTTTACCTACTCACTGGACTTCGATATTGCACAATCTATGTCTCCACTGTGCAGTGTAACGGCAGGTCCTGGTCTTTCCTGAAAGCCCTGCCTCCCTGTAAGTAAAGAGCCATCCCTCTCCAGTAAGTCCTGAGCTCTAATAAGTTCTGAGACAAAATAAGAGCCCCCTTATGCCCTGGCACTGAAGCAGATGAGGTCATCTGAGAGACTTATGGGTGCATCTATATTGGACAATATACCTTTACATCCGTTGGTATATTTTTTCTGATTCAGACCTCCTGGCTTGAAGCATAAAATCCCAATCCCCAGAAGATTCAACTTCCCCTTTCAGTGGTGCTTTTCAGACAAGACCTTTGGGAGATTACCAAAGGTCATTTTCCTCAAAACGAAAGACATCTCTTATCATGATGCCTTTGCTGACAAATAATTAAGATGAATTACTAGCATCTACTTGTCCCAGCTGCCTCATTGGTGTCCGTTTGGAGTTAGCATGGAAAGCTCATAGTCTCACAGACCATGCCTCAGTTCTTTAAAAGCAATTTATAACCTAACTCACCATCCTAACTACCTGAGAAGATTTTAATCCTAAACCTGTCACCACCCATTATTTTCACCGGCTTCTGACGGTCCTACATTAAAACAGTTTATAAGTAAGAGTTAACAAGGCCTAGAGAGAGTGATTTATGTTTCAGTGTGTGAAAGAGTCAACATTCTTTCCCTGACCAAAGATAGCCCAGAGCTCTCTGTGGACGGAGAGAAGAAAATTATCTCACAAAGATGAATGGCTTGTGCCTTTGGACAGGTGGCTGATGTGTGGTGATGGGCCTGAGGCCCAGGCATCAGGCATAGCTTGTGAATGTAGGAAACAAAGTGCAGCACTGTCCTCTCCCCGACCCTCATCCTTTCTGGCATCACCACCCTCCTGAGTCCACATCGCTTCTCAGGTATTTGGCAGTATGGAGGAAGCATAAGCTTTTGTCTTTATAAAATGTTGATGAAAGTATCCTTGATTCATTGAGGCCAGTGGTGAGGCGTTACAAAGCCGTCCTGCTTGCTGCTGACAAATATGGATGGCTGAGGCAGAAGAGGTAGAAGGGGTATTTGTTAAGTAGACACCTCTCCCTCCCCCCAACACCCCACACTTCAGGAAAGGTAAAACAACCGCTGCTTTCTTCAACCCTGACCTCCTTCCCCAATGAGCTGATAACACGTTTTCTGAGAAGCTGTCCTTTCTGTAAGAGGATGACCACTCCCACCCCAGATGCATGAGTTTTCCAGGGTTGCCATAATGAAATACCACAGACTGGGTGGCTAACACAGCAGAGATGAATTTTCTCACAGTTCTAGAGGCTGGAAGTGTGATATCAAGGTGTCTGCAGGCTTGGTTTCTTCCGAGGCCTCTCCCCTTGGCTTGCAGACTCTGTGTTCACACCTTCTTACTGTGTGTTCACACCGTCTTCCTTCTGTGCATGCACATCCCTGGTGTCTCTCTGAGGGTCCAAATTTCCTCTTCTTATAAGGACACCAGTCAGATCGGGTTACAGCCCACACTAGCATCCTCATTTTAACTTAATCACTTCTTTAAAGGCCCTTTCTCCGAAGAAAGCCACACTCTGGGGTATGGGGGTTAGGGTTTCAACATGTGAATTTTGTGGGGGACCACAGTTCAGACCATAACACAAGTCAATTGCAAAAGCCCTCCAGCTGCAAATACCTTCAGAGGAGGTGCACGGAGGTTTTCTGAACTCGATGGGGCTGAGATCATCCCATTCTGAGGAATAAAGGACAACCCACCTCACCAAAGGAAATAGAAATACCATCTTAAGGAAGCTGTCAAAGAACCTCCAAACAGCTTAGCAAAACAAACTTCTCCCCAAGATGTTAATTGTTTCCTTCCTTCGATGCATCATTGATCAAATCTCTCTCTTTTTTTCTCTTTTTAAACAAGGGGGGTTGTCCTTTCTGATTTTCTTCAAGTATATCATTAGGGCGATATCCTCTCTTTGCCACAACTGCATTCCATTTTCGGTACCCAAGTTCTAAATGTGAACAGAAACTAATTTAGTGTTCCATCTGAGGCTGGTATGGTAGGTATTTCTCCATCCCTTATTTCAAGTTATAAGAAGCGGGTGTGATTGGAACTGCTCCAAAGATAAGCAGGCCATAATATTTTCACAGTCACCATGATCACAGACTAAGACAAGAGGCACACGTGCTATTTTTACTCCCTGTTTTTTTACTCCCGGCGTAAAATACAAGGAGAACCAGTGAAAACCAAACCGCCGCAGTCCCTGCAGCAGAATACAACACGTCCAACCTCTTTCTTTTTTTTCACGCAGGCTGCGATGTTCCTCCCAGTTGGCAGAGATCCTACTGAGGTGATTTGGTGCTAAGGAGATGCCTCTTAATTGTGTTTGCAGCCCAGAGCAGAAAGCATGCCCATTCGAGGTACTTGTTGTATCATTTTTAAATCAAGGCCATCTTTTTCTCAGTGGTAACGTGAAATGTTTTTAAAGGCCAGACTTAGCATAAAATCTATTGGTTGCCATGGATACCACTTACCACACAGGACTGCGCTCTGTGTTCAGCTGTGTGATTTTCTCTATTCAAACGTTCAGCATTGTCAAAAAACAAATTACTTTTTCTGTTGTTTATCTCAAAGTTCATTATGGGGAAGGCAATAAATAAGAAGATATTCATGTATGGAGAGGGGAAATGTGAGGAATCACTTGGGCACTATGCTTTCAAATTCAGTGTTTTACAATAATTATAGCCAAATTGGCTATTGTTAGGAAATAAAATGCATTTTGATCTTTTGTGTGTGTGTGAATATAAAGTAAAGCAGGTACTTGGAAGTCTGCTCCCGACAAAATTACATGGTAATAAGGCTTTTCACACCTACACAGCACTTAGTAACGAAGCTCTGAAAGAGGGAGATTTAGCTCTGATAGGCTTCAAACTTGGTAACTCAGGCTCCTGGCTTTCCTCTTTATGAGAGAAAACGTGGGTTCAGGACCTCGTGCTCACTGAATTATTCATGCCATCTTTCCACCACGTATCTTGAGGGTTGAAACCTGTTAGGCTGCTATTATTAAGCGCACTGGTTCACCCCACTCCCAACCCGCCCAGACATCCTCACCGCCCGCCTGGCCCCAGCTTCCTGCTAATTAGCTTGAATGTTTGCAGTTGGCAACTCCTTCCAAGCCCCACCTCTTCTTTCATGTCCCACCTCCTCTCCTCAAGGAAAAGTGGGGGAAAGACTTGACAGAAGTAGCAAGAGGGAGTTTCTCACATTACTGGAGGGTATTCAAAGATAATTTGATGTCAGCAAGTTCCCATTGGCTGAAGCCTGTGGTATTTTGCTATAACTGCCAATTAATCAAGGAATGTCCCGAACGTTGACTTGTTACTTGTTTAACATGCTCTCCTGTCACCTCTCCAGCACTTTTTAGACTCTTTGATTCGGGCTATTTGCATGACAGTGAGGTAAAGGGGAAACCCTAATGAAGGCATCTGTTTTTTTTTTAACATCTTTATTGGAGTATAATTGCTTTACAATGTTGTGTTAGTTTCTGCTTTATAACAAAGTGAATCAGCTATACATATACATATATCCCCATACCTCCTCCCACATATCCCTATATCTCCCTCCCACCCTCCCTATCCCACCCCTCTAGGTAGTCACAAACCACCTAGCTGATCTCCCTGTGCTATGTGGCTGCTTCCCACTAGCTATCTATTTTACATATGGTAGTGTATATATATCCATGCCACTCTCTCATTTCGTCCCAGCTTAAACTTCCCCCTCCCAGAGTCCTCAAGTCCATTCTCTACATCTGTGTCTTTATTCCTGTCCTGCCCCTAGATTCTTCAGAACCATTTTTTTTTTAGATTCCATTTATATGTGTTAGCATATGGTATTTGTTTTTCTCCTTCTGACTTACTTCACTCTGTATGACAGACTCTAGGTCTATCCACCTCACTACAAATAACTCAATTTTGTTTCCTTTTATGGCTGAGTAATATTCCACTGTATATATGTGCCACATCTTCTTTATCCATTCTTCTGTTGATGGACACTTAGGTTGCTTCCATGTCCTGGCTATTGTAAATAGAGCTGCAATGAACATTGTGGTACATGACTCTTTTTGAATTATGGTTTTCTCAGGGTATAAGGGTGTCTGTTTTTGAATGTGCTCCTTTGTATTGGATGCCTGTGATAATAGCCTGAGGGGAGGTGGAATTCTCCTTTGGGTTCACTGGAAAGCAGCACACTGATACCTGCTAATAGGCAAATTCTAACTTGTCACCAACCTTCCGCCTGTAGCTGGTGGAGATGTCGAGGCTGCAATGCAATAGTCAAATCGCTGCCCGGGCAAATCTCACTTGCAAGATGCACTGCAATTAGTTTTCATATTGCAAACATAGACACAAGGCAAAATGAAAGTGAGAATGCCCAAGGAAAGTACCAGTGGTATTGATACAGTGAGCCCCCTACATACGAACCTCCAAGTTGCAAACTTTGAAAGATGCGAATGTGCGTTCACATTTCCAATCACGTAAGTTAGTTCACGTGTCTGGAGTACGTTGTCATGCGCGTGCATCCTCTACAAGTGGTTGTGCTTTTGTGTACTTTACTGTACAGTACTGTGTAGAGTACAGTAGTACAGTATTTTTATTTCAAGCCCAGGATGTCCGGAAGCAAGCGTAAAAGCAGCGGTGATGTAGATGGTACCGCTAAGAAGCTCCAGGAATTGGAGGCCCAGAGAAAGGACGAAGAGAGACAAGAGGAAGAAGAAGTAACTGAAGAACCAAAGAGATTCACAACGCAGGAAATGGCAAGAGGATTTTCTTTATTTGAGGAGGCACTGTTAGTTTTTGAGGCACAGGACTCAAATGTAGCACGGTACGTGAGGGTTGCAGCAGCCGTTCAGAATGCAGTCCAGTGCTACTGTGTCATCTATGACTAGAAAAAAGGGCTATGATGGCTAGAAAAAAAGTTACTACCCAGACATCACTGGATCATTTTTTCAAAAGGGTGGATAGAATTGAATCCAGCAAGGAACCAGAACCTGTGCCAACAACGTCAGATGTGAGTGAAATTGCAGCTTGGCCTCTGTCTCCTATTGCTGACGATCCTTCAGCTCTACCATCTCCCACCTCCTCTCCCTCCTCCAGCCAGTAACTCTTCTTGCCTGTTCACTTGATGCCAGCCCCTGTATGCCAGCTGCTGTACTGCATTACTGTACTTTTCAAGGTACTGTACTGCAAGATGAAAAATGTTTTCTTTATTTTGGGGGTTTGTTATGTATTATTTGTGTGAAAAGTATTATAAACCTATTATAGTGTAGTACTGCATAGCTGATTGTGTTAGCTGGGTTCCTAGGATAACTTTGCTGGACTTACGAACAAATTGGACTTATGAATGTGCTCTCAGAACAGAACTTGTTCATGTGTAGGGTACTTACCATAATCTCATTGTGCACTTGCCCTTGTGAGAAACTTGCTGAGTCCCAACTGGAGTTTCAGGCTCCCACCCAAGAAATAGAAGAGAGTCCTGAAAGCCAAGAGCTTTTCTTGCAGGGAATCGGAAGAGGCGGCTCAGTGAGGGCAGGGTTGTGATCTGTTTTGCTCATTGATGTATCCTAGTGCCTAGAACACTGTCTGGCACACAGTAGATGCACAAGAAATCTTTGCTATTGAGTTAAGCCATAGGTGGTTCCAAAAGGTAGTTGTATCAGTTGCATCTACCTTGCAAATAATGAGCACCATCTCTGGTTAGCTTAAGCAGAGACAGTACTTACAGTGATGCCAGATGGAAAGGTGGAAAATGACAGGAATTAGGGCAGTTCCAGGAGTCTAGGTGGCAGAAATTGTTACCGATCCAAACTTGGGTCTGCTCTCACACACAGGGTAAAGCCAATCTACTGACACTGGGTTGCAGTGAAGGAAAGTGCAGCATTTATTGTAAAGGCGCCAATACCGGGAGAACGAGTGGCTGGTACTCTAAAACCCTGAACTCCCTGAAGGATTTCAGCAAAGCATTTTTAAAGGCCAGGTGAGGGGGGGCGGGTCCCAGTGTCTGTGATCAGCTCGTGCACAATTCTCTAATTGGTTAACGGTGAGTTAACAGGGCAGTTAACGTCATCAATCTTTAGGTGCCAGTAGGTCTGGGGGCTCATGATCATCAAGTAGTTAAATTCTTCCATTTGGTGATTGTTTTAGCATCTGTAAAACAACTCAGGAAGTGTGCATCCGATACTATCTAGGTACTTCAGAGAGGGGCTAACAGCAGAGGTTATAGGGAAGGGGTCTGTCCTGGGAAGGCCCCATAGGGTCCTTCTTGGTTACAAAATCCATGGAGGATCTCTGCCACTGGGATGGATCGGCTCCAACCATTTTCACGTTTCTTGTTATTCTGCTTAAGATGAAAATTTCTATGGAAAGTGCTTGAGGGAGAGTGTCCTTTACCTAGCTTGGATTATGTGTTCACATTTTGGTTAGCGTAACAGCTGGAACACATGGCCTGGCTGGAAACGACAAGTCCCAGCCTTCCTTGCAGCCAAGTGTAGCCAAGTTCGTTCCAACGGAATAGGACTCCACGTGATACGTAGCCACTCACAGGGCCACACTCCCCTAGGCTCCCTTTCCTTCCTGCTGGGTGGACATGGCAAAGACCTGGGCAGCCTTGGAAACCACGCTGAGGGTAGCAGATCTGCCCCGCTGGCCTAGGTCCCTGGATGACGGTGGAGCAGAGACTATCTACTGGCTCTGGATTGTTATATGAGAGAGAACTAACCTTCTACCTTGTTTGAGACGTTACATTTTGGAGTCTTTTTATTATGGCTATGAAAGCTTGCACTTTATTACCAGGGGTGCAAAAGGAAACAGCACCCACTTCCAAGTTATCTGTAGGGTCAGTTTCATCAGAAGGTGGAGAAATGAACACTTGGAAGCAAACACATGCCCATTACAATTGTTGCTATTATTGGCAGTATGATCATCGTGCACAAGCTACATTCAGGACAAGTATTCACAGCTCCTGCTTACAGACTAGACAGTCTGGTTAGAAATTCCTAACCAGGAAGTGCCTCTTTCTTTGCCCCTCAAACCCATGACTTGCCCCAGGTGAGCAGCTCTCCCCCACTTACTGAAATGCCAATCATAGAATTCCTTGTTTAAGGAACTGATGAATTAAATCACATCCCACTGTAAGAGAAAAAGAATTGAAGTTTTGTGCCTGCCATCTTATGTCTGTGGCTACCGCCACTTGAGATACAAACTAATCTCTAACATTGATTAGCACAGGCCCAGCCTCAACAAGCACCATTTTGTACTAACAACCCCTAATGAGAAGCCGTCACCAGTGAAGTAAACAAGTCGTTAGTCTGGAGAGAGAATGGTCAGCAGAGGCTGGGCTCCTAATTTGTATTTTTATTTTGTGATTTACTTTCAATCAATCAGCAAGTACATATTGATTGCTTACCATGTGCCCATCACTGCTTTCCTTTTGAGTAGAAAAATATATTGTTTTCAACATGAGTATTGATGTTAGTGTTTAATAAAGAAAAGTTATTGGATTTTTTTTCCTAGTTAAAATACACACACAGACACAGACACACACATATATTTTAACTCTTAGCATTGCTAAGGGTAACTTTGCAATTTTATGCTGGAGGTCAAAAGGAAAATGGGATTTATTTAAAGTAATTCCACTCTAGAATAATCTTTCTCTGAAGTGTGCTTATTTCATTGGTGAAGCCTTAATTCTTTTCCTCTTTCTTCCATTTGCTGGTAGCCCATTCCTGGGTCAATCTCTCTGCCCACACTCAGGCATTACACAGATTTGAAGCCTTTCCTCATTAACTGGGCAGGTTGTTTCACCAGCTCAGAGTTCTCTTCCAAAGAGAGAGCTGGACTCACCAACCACTCTGTTCACTTCCATTCAGTCTGCAAATCTTTGGATATGGTCTTTCACACTTTGCCCAAGAACCTAATTCTGATTAGCCCAGCTCTGATCATCAGTGTCTGACTACAGGATCTTCTAGACTGCTCACCCAAGTCTAACCCTTAGATTCTATGTAGATGTAGATGGCTACCTTCAATGTAGATGGCTACATTGGCTTGCTGGCCCCCATGGGAGCTAGCTTGCTCTCCTTCCCCCAAAGAAAAAGAGAAATCACTCTAATGCCCCAGCATCCCAGTGGAGAAGTACAATTCTGATCAGAGGCAGAGAGCTGGCCCTTTGGTGTAGGGAAAAACTTTGAAGGAGTTTTTCTTATGTAGAGATGTGTGAAGCCCCATCTAGGGAGGAGGTCTAGACAAAAAGAAATTGTGGGGTTTTTTTGTGTACTATAAAAGAATGGGACTACAGAGGGAGGAGAGTCTGGAGCTAGGAGAGTCGGGATAGAAAGTCTAAATCAGAAATGTCTGCAGTGATGGAACTCTTTCATCTCTCTGCTGTCCAGCATGGTGGCCATGAGCCACAAGTAGCTATTGAACGCTTTTAATTTTGTTTAATTTTAATTCATTTACATTTAAAGAGTCACACAGGTGGCTGGTGATCACCCTACTGGATGGCATAGGTCTAGATGGAGAAGTCTCAGCAAATTCAAGTGGAAGTCCTAGAAAACAACAGCCAGTGAACATTTGCCTTTGGTGAAGATGGTTGAAGACCTTTGGTTTTCTGTCCCGTGTTGTGACAGTCTGCTGTGCAGGGTTGCAAGGGAAGGAGGAGGGTGGTGGGTTATGGGATAACAGAAGAGGAAGACAGAAGGTTGGTGCAGCAGATGGGAGGGTGAGCAGGGAGACTCAGGCGGACATGTCTCCCCCCATCTGGCACCACGTTTTGCCTCATTTCTCCAGGCCCCTCATGCTGGCGAGGCGCCTGTGACCCATTACTGCCCTTGGCCGGCCTGGGACCAGGTGGGGCTGGGAAGGGAGCCAACACTCTCAGCAGCCCACAGCTGTGACCCCAGCAGCAGGGACTGGATGGGGAGAGCAGAGGTACAGTTTGATCTGTTTTTCACCCACAGCCCTAGGACACTTGATGCCGGCAAGCCTTGTGCTATCTAAGCATGAGAGAGAGCCGAAGAATGCAAGATTGTGTAGGAATGCTAGATTCACTCTGCTGTCTATTCCTCTCCTTTAGCACATGTCTTGGGTGGACACCAGAGGTGAGGTTCTGTGGGTTCCCTTTCCACCCTCACCAGTGTAGGGGAACAAAATTTGCTACCCCAATATGTCTCTCTGGCATGCAGATTATTTTGGGCTGAAGACAATCAAGGCCCAAAAGACTGGAAGAAACTTGACCTTCCCCCAACTGCCTAAAGAACGTAGATAGAGAACTTGTCCTAGGAAAGGAGCTATCACCATAGATCACTATAGGATGAACTATAGTAAAGTCTGTTTGTTTAAACTCCTCTCCGAGTCCCTGTCTCTTGCAGGGACCAGCAAACACTTATTTACCAAACATTTGCTTTTCCATCTGCCTGTCAATTGCCTTCCTTCCCTTTGAAGCCCCCAACCACTATCCCAACATCCTCTTTTGTCTTAAGCTGAAGATGGTATTTAAGGTGAGGGTTTTGGTCGTTTTGGTGAGTTACTCAGTTTTCCTGGGTCTCTCCCATGTATTCGTGTGATTTTCCTGTTAATCTGTCTCATGTCAGTTTAATTCTTAGATCAGCAAGAAGAACCTAGAAGGATAGAGGAAAATTTCTTCCTCCTTGATACTAGTCATCATCAAAGCTCATCCTAATGTGAACTCTCACATTCATAAACTCCAACTGGTTCCAACGACACAGTGCATCAAAGAGGTGGCACTTGGAGGTGGGGAGGGGCTGTAGAAAAAAAGATTTACCTGCCAAGTACAGATGGAACAAAATATTTAACTTTTCACAACTTTTTTTGTGGCAGAAGTGTTACCCTAGGCTGGGAGTAATAGTAAAAGCAGCTCTTTTGCCCCTTTCTTGTTTGCCCATCTCTGTTCCTCTCTGACCTTAAAAGAACCTAATTATAGGAATGAGATCACTAGGTAATTTAACCTAACTCCTGACTTATGCTCTCCTGAATGCACACAATGCCTTGTCGAACCTGTTGATTCTTTTCTTAGATTAAAAAGAGTAAATGAAGAATTAATTAGTTAAAGAATGCTAGCCTTTGTGGACAAACAGAAACTAACACAACATTGTAAAGCTATTATACTCCAATAAAGATATTAAAAGAAAAAGAATGACTAGCTCTCTACCCCCAAGAGCCCCCTTAGCAATCCTGCAGGTAGACCATGAAAGGACAAGTAAACATCTGAAGAAGAATCATGAGGAGGCAGCCAGCCTGCACTCAATGGAAAATGATGCAGAGCTTGACCTCTTGCCTTGATGATTCACTGAGATTCTTTCCCTTTTTCCCCTTTAAAAACTGTCTATGGCTGAGCAGAATCTTCAGAGTTGATCTCAGGACTTGAGTCTCCCTTCTCCCCAGATTTCTGGCTTTTCTGATTAAAGCAACTTTCCTTTCTACCAACACTTGCCTCTCAAGTATTGGCTTCTGAGCTGTGAGCAGCCAAACCTGAGTCCAGTAACAACAGATGCAGCTGGACCCTGATGAATCCAGTTAAAGAAATAAGCTTAGCATTTAGAGTTACGGTGGTGACTAAAACGGGAATGAAAATTTGCTCTGGGGGTGGGATGGAAAGATGGAGGAAAGAGAATTTTCCTTTTCATTTTATACCTTTTTGCAAGGTTGGAACCTGAACAATTTTTTCACGAAGGGTCTGTCCATGTTTATAATCATGTTGACATGAAGAGAGGCAACAGGCCAAAAAAGCGTTCATTCCTGAAGGCTCTTCGGGTAAGAACAGGTAATCAGAAGCCTAAGATGGTGTTTCTTGTTGAATAATGAAGGTAACGTGCCAGTGTTTTAATGAAACTGTGGATTCTGTGTGAGGAGGGGCTGAGTAACAGAGAGCACATTCTGCACCAAGAATGTTGGGGTCTCATTTAGGGACATTCTGTGGACAAGATTCCACAGAGCCACCAACAGGGTATCAGAAGAGGTATGAGAACAGGACCTGAAGTCTTGACAGAAATGTCCTCTGAACCTTAGTATCCAAAAGGGTGTGACTTTGATGAAGCCAATTCAAATAGAGGATGGGGAGAGTTAGTAGTGGGCCCAGTAAGGACTCTGAACATTTGATCTACAGGTTAATGTAGTGAAGCCTGGCAGGCTCAAGTAATGAGACTGGGCTTACATCCTGTCAATGAAATTTGTAGGACAAAAATGCCACACGGCAGACCACAGCTGAGCTTGGGTGGATGGGGAGAGTAGGACCTGCTCGACACCCACAGGGCAGAAGCAGCCCCCCAGAGTAGTGGGAGCTGGAGTTACCCCAGCAGGAGTTGGGAAGTCTTCCCTTCAGATATTGCCACGCTTTGCCATCATCCCAGAAGGTCCTCTCCTCATGTGTTTCATTTCTCCTCCTCCTCTTCCTTCCTTCTCACATCCTGAATACTTACCGAGAGGAAATGAGCAGCAGTACTTACCCACAGGATGAACCTGCAGCTACCGTGGTTGCCTGATAAATCTGGAGGCAAATCAGCGTGAACGTCCACTGATAAGGGACCAGAGGCCTGGAAGTAGCTCAGAGCAATGCAAGCCACCTGGGTGCTCCCTGAACAGCTGGACCATCAAGACACATCCCCCATTGGCAGGAGGCCAAGGTCTACCTCCAAGACAAGGGCCTCTGCTCGTCCTCCTGTCCTTGGGGAAATATCTTCTCTCGCCTTCAGTTCACAAGGTACTGGTCCCAAAATGCTTACACAGCTCACTTCCTCCTGGAGCCCACAGCCAACAAACAGAGGGCTCAGCTCTCCCCAACTGCCCTCTCCCAAACACTCCATTGACTTAATTATCTTAATTGAAAAAGCAGGCAGCTTTCTCAGCCAATACATAATGGAACCACAAGGCTAAAGGACCTGAGGTCCACTCAGAGTTGTTCAAGGCTTGCTGCCTCAGAATGACTCTCACAGTTGGCGTGGAGCGGGGAGCTCCCAGTCCTTTGGGGAGGACTCCTTAACATAGTCAGTGTCAATTCGTTCCTTCTGCTTTTCGTGAAAAACCCACCCCACAGCTCTGCCTGAGTCAATAGGATTCTGGAGTGCCTATGATTTCTTGCTCAAGCAAAAGAATAGCTTTTTGCATAATTCTGAGAGCAAGCAACATGACTCTCTACCACACCCTGGAAAATTCTGAGATACACAATGCGTAAAATGAACAGAGGTCCCAGCACGCAAGCCGTGATAAGGAGGTGTGTGGCATTCCACAGCCAGTCTCCTGCCTGTGAAGCCACATAAAAGCCCAGTTAGTGCTGTGTAACAGCTGTATTTTTCTCGTCTACAAATTCCAGTTGTCGGAAAGTAGCATGCAACGAGGAAACACCGTGTCTGACGATAATGGAAATTGTTTGAGATTTCTGAGAAATTGGTGAACGGGAGGAGATGGCAGAGGCCGCTTTGGGAGTTTATATCTTGGCTTGAGAGTTTGGACGTGGGTGTGTTGCTCTTAACTTAGCAGCCCCAAAGAGGGGTGAGAGGAAAGTTGGTATGTACGTGGGGTAGGGGGATGATGGGGGAGGCACGTGGAATTTGAGGCTCTGTGGAGGCCAGAACTGCAACGTGAGGAGAGAGGAAGAGGATAGAAGTCATGCCCAACCAAGTATCAGGATGCCCCACGGCAGTTTCTCCCCACCTCTGGCCAATTGCTACTACATCCCGAGCACTTCTGTTCAGAGGGCCTTAGAAGGGCCAGAACAGATACATAAGTAAGAAGATTCTGTCTCTGGATCAAGGTGTCCCCCACAAGGAGCCTCTTAACTGTTCTCTCACCTGCAGCTCTAGGGCCTTCTAGATCTCAGGTTTGTGGTGATGGGAGACACAGGGCAGGGGGTCTCACAACCACCTTAATTATGAGGTGGGCATGGGTGGGAATCATTATGCCCAGCTGTACAGATGAAGAAGTTGGGACTTAAAAGGTTGAAGTGCCCCATCTGTGCAGCTAACACAGCATCAGCAGAAGCAGAAGCAAATCCTTTCGAAGTCGAGCTTGTTGCCCTTTATTACCTGTACTGCCTCTTCTGTGGGTGTGCTGGTTTCTGACCACCAAGCAACCCTTTCAGCCCCTACCTTGCTTTGTCTTTCAATGTGTCCATCTGGCTCCTAACAGCCTGCTCACCTCAGCGCCTGTATCCACATGTGCTTTTGTTTCTGCTTACAGGACTGGCTTCGGAGAACTTGCTGGTGATTGCTGGTTTCCTAGTCTGCCAGACTCCTGAGAATCTATCTGCCTGTTTTCTGACCCCAACTTCAGCCTGCTCTATGTCTAACAGCCTCAGAGTTTTTTCTCTGTCTCTGTGCTTCACTGGTCAAGTTTGCTAGAGGATGGCCTATGAGGCTGGGCTGTATTTGTTGGGAGCTGGGACAGACAGCAGGTCATTAGCCAGTGACGGCTCCATTGAGATGCTGGACCAGATGAGAGAGGCAAAGTCAGAGCCAGGAAGTGGACCCAAAGTGCATCAGGTGCCAGCCCTCGGGGGAGAGGCACAAGACCCTGTGTAAAGTTCAGGAGTGTGGAAGCCGAGGAGAGATGCCAGGCAAAGGCAGATAAAATGGAGGCAGTTCTGGAGTTCACTCTATGAGCACTGATCATCTATCCATAGGGTGTTCCTTGAAAACATGGCCAAACATGTTTTACTAGCATTTCAACCATATTAACTTGGGTAAGATACGGTGGGACCAGATGCAGATCAAGAGAGAGAAGCTGGAAAGAGTTTTACAGACTGTTATACTCAGAGTTCCCTGGGAAGAACACAGTGCACCATCCAGGACCACTGGGGGAAGCACCAGGGTGGGTCACAGCAGAGAGAGAAAGTGAAACTGTGGGCCAGAGCCGTTATTATGGTTTCCACGGGAAGGGACACGTGAGGCATGAAAAGCAGATTTAGAATTGGCTTGTTCGAATAATTCCACCAGGCTCTGGGGCATAGGGGCTATCCTTAGTTTTCTGGTACCTGGCCTGGGGTGACTAGGGCAGGTGAATAGTGGTCTGGAGCGCGAGAGCGCCATAAAGGAGGTGGTTGTGGGTATGAAATTAATTGGCTTGCTCAAACTTGCAAGACTTTTCTGGGGAATAAATTCCCATAAGTGAAATTTCTGGATCAAAAATTATATGCATTTTAAATTTAATTAGGTGCTGTAGAATTTCTCTCTGAATGTATTACACCAGTTTATATTCCCACAACAGTTTATGACTAGACATTGGACATGATTGATCTTCATTTCTCTAATCTATTTGGTGAGAAACATATCTCTGCTTAAGTTTGTATGTATCTGATCACTAGGGAGGTTTGTGGGTCTTCTTAAATATTCCTGTTTGAATACCCTCATCTATAAATAAACTCTACAGATCTTTTCCCAATGTTTAAACATGTTTTTGTATTTTAAGAATATTAACTTTTTATTATGTAGATTAAAAATATTTTTATGAGTTTATCATTTGCTTTTAATTTTGTTTATAGTGTTTTTTTTTGTATAAAAACTTTTCTGTTTTACATCATAAAATCTGTCCATATTTTCTTTTATGAGCTCAGGGCTTCCTGTTTTGCTTAGGAAGCCTTTCCCACTGGGGGTAGACTTTTAAGGGAACTAAGCTGGGCTGGGCAATATTCCTAGCACTGATATTATCTGATGTGGGGTTATTTTCTGCTTTCCCAGAAATCCCCTTGTTGCTAGGGGCTGGGTAAGGATGCCAAACACACAAGTCAATGATCAAGTGGTTCTTAACTTTCCAAGTGCCATTAATACCTCTTTGAGATTCTGATAAAAGCTATGGACCCCACACATGATTTTGACAATGATTTCAGAGGTTTTATAGACTGTCTAAAGTCTATCTTGGAGCCCTGTTTATTTCTTCTCATATTAAGAGCCCTCCCCTACTGCATTTGCAAATATCTGATCTAGGGAATTCCCTGGCAGTCCAGTGGTTAGGACTCGGCGCTGTCACTGCTGGGGCCTCAGTTCAATCCCTGATCGGGGAACTAAGATCCCGTAGGCCGTGCGGCACAGCCAAAATAAATAAATAAGCATACAATTTTAAAAATAAATAAATACATACATACATACATAAATAAATATCTGATCTAGGAAAACATTTCAAATGATTTCTGCCATCAGATGTATAGTCCTGATTGTCTCCCTCTCTGAAATTTTACCTGGGAAGCTCCTTATGCAACCCCCCTTTGTCCACCCTGGATCTTCATGACATCCTCATGGCCCCAAAAGGGTGAGTGTCACCCCAGCTCAGGACCAGTGTCCCAGCACCTTCCCAGGAGAGCATCCTCCTCACTGCACCCACCTGTTCCCTTGGATCACTCTGACTTCACACCTGAATTTAGACCCATGGAAGTGACATCAGGGACTTCTACACCCTACATATTCTTAGATGGCCATGGGGAGGAAGGGGGATGTGCAGGGAGGAATGGCAAGGACTGCAAGAGACTCCTCAAGAAGATTCAAATCCTCCTGTCCTCAGGAAGACCATAATGAAGGACAATCAATTTAGCAGCAGGATCTTACAAGGGATCTGCAGGGAGACGCAAGGAACTTGGAGGTTCAAGGCCTCTTCTGGGAAAACTAATAAACTGTCATTGAGGGAAAAGTTTCAAGGACCTCTCCAGAGTGCTGGGCCTCTCCAAGTGCCAGGGAGGAAAGGAGATCCATTACGGGGACCTCAAGTCCTTGCACATCCAGGAACTTCAAAATAGATGCAAACATCCTCTGCAGTTGTCTCTCCCTCTGATAGAAAACTTCCTGGGCAAACCTAATCAGTACATTAACAGGAGCACGAAGGAGCTGCTCTCAGCTTGAGAGATGTCAGCGTTAAGTGGTTCTGATTGCTCTCCACAGGACTTTGGTGGCAAGAGGGTCAGCTCAGAGCATAAAGACCAGCTCTTGAATTTTAGGGAAATCATTTTCCCTAAAATACCTGCCTGCAATGGGAATTCACATCCCATTGGAAACTGGCCCCAGCCCTCTACTGATCTGTTTCTCCTAGACTTCCCTTCTCTACCTCGGCTTTCCTTTGGGTATCTATATGCAATGAATAAAATGCTTGGTTGGCTGTTTGCGCCTCCAAACCTAACTACTCTTGATCATAATCCTCCCAGAGAAATAATTAGCCAAGATTCAACTCTTAGAGAAACGTGCAGAATAAATCACCCAACCCAAAGAAATGCAGGTCAATCCAAATTCAGCCATAGGCTTTATTTCTCCCAATGGGTTTCCATTTCTCATAAAGCATCTCAAGTGAAGAGAAGGAAGATTACTACCCACGAAGGAGATCTGGACGAAGTGGAGAAGGGCTGCTTGGGTTCCAGTCATCAACAGGCGGTGGCTGGTGAGAGGGCATTTTTCTAATCCAGATCACCGTCCAGGTGACGTGTTGTACCAGAGAAAAGCCTGAGCTGAGCCTAATTCCTGCCCTCCGGGAACTTTCACTTTGAGAAGTCTCTACTGACAGAAACACATGAGCAAAACACTGGCTAAGTGCCATTCAATGCACTTGGAGATGAAGCTTTGCTCATGCCCCAGTCTGCCATGAAGCAACTGGTACACAAGTCAGCCCTGTTGGGGATGTGGTCTGGAAAGACTTTCCTATTTTCCTGGGCACTAAATCTTGACCATAAGAGTCTGAATGTAATCAGTCATTTGAATCTACATATTCATAATCAATACCTAAGGTGGTTTTTTTTTTTTTTTTAATCTTGAGATTTTACCCAAAGACAATCACTGGACCCGCATTCTAGAATGAGAACATTCTAGAAATACAAGTTTTACTCCAGTGTTTATTTGTATACAGCTCTGTATACAATACCTTGGAGATCTGATAGCAATTTCCATTTTCTCTTCCTCAGGGAACACATTTAGACCTGTAGTCAGTAGGTCAAAGAGAATCATCTGTTCCTGTCTGAACTTGAGTCCTCTTTGAGGAGATTTTGTCAGTTTCCCTTTCGTAACTCCTATGATACTATTACCCTGTAGAGACCTAAGGTAGAGTATTTTTTTCTTGTTTCATTTTCAAGAAATTTTCATCTCAGTTTACATTCTCTATCAATTAATTTCCTCAAAGGTCAGTCTCTCTAAAATGCCTACAAAATGCTGTTTGCCTGCAGCTTATACGTCTCCCTTTCACCCTGCCCCCTTCTCTCTCTCCATCTCTGTGTCTCTCTTTCCCTTGCTCTGTGCCTGTATTCTCTTTTCCTTCTCTGCTGCAATCAGTATCCTCCACTCTGTGAAGAAGGAAGGGGAATTTTACATTTCTTTTGGTGGAAAAAGTCACTTTCTACCTAAGGTATAAAATCAGAATTAATTTTCAGCTTCTTTTCCTCTTGGGGCAGAAATATGAACACCTGGTGATTCCTGTGTAGCACAATTCAACATGCTCTCCTCCAAACACACAATTGCATAAAACTACTGTCCTTTAAGAAGAGTTCTTCCTTAACATTTTATACCTTGTTGTATAAGCCAAGGGGTAAGGCTGGCTAGGGTGGACAGTATTTTTAGTAGTACAGATTCCTGAGCCCACCCTGGACCTTTGGAGTTAGAATCTTTGGGGTAAAAGCCCTGAGAGTCCTTATGTCTAGCTAAACCTTTGGGTGACTTGCTTGGCACAGGTGTAGAAACCGGGGTAGCTTCGAACAGCAAAGAGTAAGTGTATAGAGGATGTTGCAGAATCATGCAAAATTAAGAGAAGCGGAGAAAGCCTCCTTTCTTGAAAATGGGGGACGATTCATAGAAGAGTAGGCATTTCAAGACCAGCCTGAATGAAGACAGCTCCTGGAGGAGTGGGCATTCTAGGCAGAAATGGAGGAAGGGAGAGAGGGCTTCAGAAGTGTGCTGGGAAAAAAGGGGAATTCAGTCTTTTCCTGGGAGTAATAATGAGGCCAGACTGAATGGCTCTGGGATTTGCAATGCTTCACTCTCCTGGGGTCTTCAGTCTTTGATAAAGAAGTGTTTTCATCCCCAAAGCTGTGAAACTGGGCAGAAGGCTGTGTTGATAGTGATGAAATTCCCATGCCAACACCTCCCCCACCACCGAGGGAAGCCCCTGCACCTCTAGCCGGAGCATCCCATCACCTGGGTCTGCAAGCCCACCCAACCCTTGCTGCAATCACCTGGGAGCTTTTCCAAATACCAGTGCCTGACCCCTTCCCCCGTAGTCTAATATAATTGGTCTGGAGTAAGAGTTTGTAAGAGTTCCCAGGGGATTCTAATGTGCAGCCAGAGCTGAGAACCGCTGAGCTGGCCAGTTGGAAGCCACCGGTTGGGAAATTCTTGTTTGACCCGGTGCCTCAGTTTCCTCATCTGTCCTGAAGGACATGCCAAGGTGCTGCTGGCCTTCAGAGTTGCTCTGCCTCTGCCGTCACTTCTCTTGTCACAAGCATCTGGTTCTCTCCACCACTCTCTGTTTCTCCCACGGGTGTCTTCCTCTCACTTTACCCCTTCCTATCTTATCTGTTCTGCTATGTTTCCTCTGGGCCTCTGATCTCTGCTAAGTGACAAAGAGTGCTAATTGCTTAATCAGATGAACTAATTGCTGTTAACACTACCTGGCTAAAGTGCTCTCCAAGCCAGTTAGAATTCATTCTCCTGGGGAGCCGTCCCTACAAAGGGAATTTCCAGGCAAGGCCAGCAGTAAACGAAGGGGCCTCTTGGTACCTCCATTCCTACCCTAGAGGGGCCATATCTGTGCATAGAGGAAAGAACAAGCTGTGTAAAACTGGGCCATGACTGGGGCTCTCTGTGATTCAAGGAATAGTAACACTTATCTTCTCAAATCACTGTAAGGGCCCATTACAAGGTGTGGCGTGTTGTAGATGTTCGATAAATATTAGCTTCCTTTTCCTTCCTGTCAGAGGCCAGATCCAATTGCATCTTTTCTGAGCCACTTCTCACTTTTAACACATGGAGATTAAAACTGCAGCTAAACTATGGCTCTTTCATCCTGCACTTGTGCAGTTTGTTTTTTAGATCTAAATATTGATTTTTATATTTCTTCCTGTCAAATTTTCTCTTGTTATTTCCTGCCCAGTAACTTAGTCTTTCCAGAGCTTCTGGATCCTGATTCATGGCAGCTAAACTTCCTGATCTGTGTCATCAGCAGAGGTGGACAGAGGGCTCTCAAAGTCTTCACCGAATCATGGATAACATTACCGAACATAATGGGACAAACGATAAAGCCCTTTTACACCCCAAGCTCCTAGCTTGGTGCTGACAAACTGACCTGATCTCTTCAGTTTTAATGTTAATTTCAAACCAACCAAACTGTATGTTCATTCAGTTTACATGCCCACATTTCTCCACTGTTGCATTTGTGGCAGAAACTAGTTTCTTGCCCCAATATCCATGCTTTTCTTCCTCCTTAGCAACAGAACCCTGTATATGGTTGCATTGATCCCAGCCCCTGTTGCAGCTAGATATGGCCATGGGCCTCTGTTCTGGCCCAGGAGTTTAAGTAGAATTGTTTTGTGGGACCTCAGGCAAATCTTCTTAAAAGTAATTGACTCAGCTGGAAGGAGCTAGCCCTTCTTCCTGGTGCTTGAGTGTGGATGTAATGGCTGAATCTCCAGCAGCCATCTTGGGTTGTGAGGTGACCTTGAGGATGAAAGATAGAGGGAGCGTGGTCTCTGCTGAACTTGGAACCACCATAGCAGCCCGTGACTGCCTAAAGATTTTCTAATAGGAGGGAGAAATAAGTTTTTGTTTAAACTTTTGAATCTAATCCTAAGGATTTGTTAAAATCCAAATACTCTATGCCTTTCTCAGGAAGAAGAAAGAAAGAAGGAAAGAAAGAAAGAAAGAAAGAAAGAAAGAAAGAAAGAAAGAAAGAAAGAAAGAAAGAAAGAAAGAAAGAAAGAAAGAAAGAAAAGAAAAGAAAGAAAGAAAGAAAGAAAGAAAAGAAAAGAAAGAAAGAAAAGAAAAGAAAGAAAGAAAGAAAGAAAGAAAGGGAAAGAAAGAAAAAGGGAAAGGGATTCTAAGTGTTCTGATGAGAACCTGGGATATCTTCCATATCTGGAAGAGTTGTATAGATCCACATCCTTTCTAATCTTTGGAAAATAGCTTGAGAGGTCATTATAAAAAGGAGAAAAAACAAAAAGGGAAATATGTCAGCATGCATTTGAGCAGAGCTCCTAATGTTAAGAGCTAGAAAAGCCTTTCTTTAGAGACCTGGGCCATTTCTAACAGTTTCCTTTGAAATCACTAATTATGCTCTAAAAGAGAAGGCATCATGGAGCCAGAACCAGCAGCCAATTACCCACAAGAAATCGCTCACTGTGTGGGCTGCCTTCTCTCTCTGTTCACATAATTTCAAAATGTAATTTCTAGAATCATGCTAAATACTTGTAAACAGAGACTGGTTTAATTGCAAGGAGGAACAGTTTCAGGGGATAAAAATGAGAGTTGTTTCTCATTTTGTTGATAACGGAGCAGTCCTCTTTGGGTACAACTTGCAGCTCCCATCTGTCTCCCCACCCAAGTCAGGGCCCTCTGTAACTCCCGTGAGAGGTGCTGACTCCAGCAGAAGGTAGAGGTTACTGTGGAGCAGCAGGAAAGAACAGAGCAGGTGGAGTCGGAAGATACGAGTTCAGATCCCTCCTCTGGCACTTACTAGGTTGTTATCCTTAGCAAGCAAATTAGCCTTCTTGAGTCTCAGTTTCCTCATCCCCAAAATGGCTCTGCCACCTGGGCTTAGAAGCATTAAGTAGCTGACATGTGTGTGTAAAGTGCTCTATCAGAACAGAGGTTCCATGAGAGTGGTGACTCAGTTTTATTCCCCGCTGCTTTCCCCAGTGTTCTGAACAGCTCCTGGAAGATCGTAGGGGTGTGTATCATTTAGTATTGCCACAAAATTGTGTCATAACAAAACTTATACAGTGGCAGTGGCTTACCACCCTCAACATTGGCTCTTCACAGTTCTGCGGGGTCTAGCTGGTCTGGGCTGGGCCTGGCTGATCTCCACTGGGCTGGCTTACGCCTCTGCACTCACCTGGGGCAACTCTGCTCCATGGTTTCTCATGCACGTCTGGAGACTAAGGGCCAGTCCTTCTCATGGTGATGGCAGAAGCACAAGAGGAAGCAAGACAGCACGCCTGCGCCTCGTCTGCCGATGTCCCATTGGTCAACGGAGAGAGACGCAAGGCGTAAGCCCAGGGATGGGAATTTCACTCTGCCCACAGAACAGGAAGGAACTGCAGAGTTACATGGCAAAGGGCATGGGTGAAGGGAGGGGTGAAGAATTGGGCCATTAATGTAATCTACCATAGATGCAATGAACTATTTACTGCTGGCATGAATATATATGGTTTTTGAATGAATGAAGACATATGTCAGATAGTTGAGGTTCTTAAAGCAAGCCCTCACCTTGCCCATCAAGGCTTTCCTTCTCCCATGTTCGCAACCCTTTTATTTTTTTTTTAACTTTTTATTCTGTATTGGAGTATAGCCGATTAACAATGTTGTAATAGTTTCAGGTGAACAGCAGAGGGACTCAGCCATACATATACACATATCCATTCTCCCCCAAACTTCCCTCCCATCCAGGCTGCCATATAACATTGAGCAGAGTTCCCTGTGCTATACGGTAGGTCCTTGTTTGTTATCCATCTTAAATATAGCTGTGTGTACATGTCAGTTCCAAACTCCCTAAATATCCCTTCCCCCCACTCTTTCCCCCAGTAACCATAAGTTCATTCTCTAAGTCTGTGAGTCTGTTTCGGTTTTGTAAATAAGTTCATTTGTATCATTTCTTTTTAGATTCTGCGTATAAGGGATATCATACAATATTTCTCTTTCTCTGTCTGACTTACTCTACTCATTATGACAATCTCTAGGTCCATCCATGTTGCTACAAATGGCATTATTTCATTCTTTTTTTCATAGCTGAGTAATATTCTATTGTATATATGTACCACATCTTCTTTATCTATTCCTCTGTCGATGGACATTTAGGTTGTTTCTGTATCTTGGCTATCGTAATCCTTTAACTAATGGTGGAAAAAACAGCTACATGACCTGACAAAACCATGCAGGAAAAGAAATTCACTACAACTCTTCCCTCTTGGAATTCCCTTCTTCCTCTCTAGCCTTTCCTGTTCACCCCGCCCAGCACCTAGCCCAAGTGTTTCCAGCCCACCCTTAACTAATTGTTGCTAAGATTGCAATTCACTTTGAGGCGTTACTGAGAGACGTTGAGCCAATGTAAGAGGTAGAGGGACAACCAAGGTGGGGAGGTACATTTCTGTCTCTTTCCACCACAGGCGGTTGTTAGATAGCTTCTTGAGTTGAAACAAAGAAGATATATCATTTAAAATCATAATAATTATTTTAAAGAACCAAAAAACTGAAGCCATTCATGGTGGTTCCCTGGAGGAGTTAGATAAGGGGTAAGGTAGATGAAGAAGACAATCCCTTTGTATTTTATACCTTCCTGAGCTGTTGGGGAGAAAAAATGTTTAACCATATGCGTGTCATTTTTATAATATATTTTTTGAAAGGATTAAAGAAGAAGTCTGTGAAACTCCCTTTTTGTTTTTGTGCTTTCAAGCCACAGAGGGATGAGGCAAGGGCTGTAGGAAGAAAATCCTGCCCTTGGATGCAGGCTTGTCTCCCCTCTTTACAAGCTTTCCATTTTAAAAAAGAAAAAGAGAGCCGTTCACCCTACCCTGTAATCATACATGGAAGAGAGCATGAACAAAATTAACATTCTCGTCTGTTCATCTAGAATGAAATGTCACCAAGTGAGTAGGAAAGTGATGATTTCCAAGGCTGAATGAGCAAACTAGTTAGGCAGATGGGGAAGCCTTGTTGTACTACTGATTTGGGGGCTATTTCCCTTGTCTTTCCACTTCTTCCTTCAGGCTTCCTGTGGGCCTGGGTTTGCATAAAGAGTGTGTTTGGGAGAACATATCCTGGGAAGGCACCGGCTTCTTTTTAGAATTTGCAATTTGGTTTTTAAATGTTGCAGTACAGCAGAAAGGCACAGTAGAAAAAGGCATAGGAGGTGAGATAGATTTTTTTGGAAAATGCTGTTCACGGCTCTCATGTGGGTAAGGCTTGGATGGCTCTGTTCTCGAGGTTTATTTCTGCTGCAGAGTTTGAGACAGTGGGCAACAACCTGCTCAGAGTTTTATATACTTTGCATAATGGCTGGGTAGGGTCCTTCAGCTACTGAGTTCAGCTCTGACATCACAGCTGATCTGAAAGCTGCTGGCTTTCTCCTGGGGGGAGACCGGGCCCAGCCTCCTCTGAAATGATGAGAGGGGAACAGACTCTGGGAGTCTGAGTTCCTTACAAAAAGCTGGTGTGCGTGTGCGCATACTTTTGAGTGTGTGGTGGGGTAGAGGCACTTGGGAGGAGAAAATCCTGGAGCAAAATGACTTTTCCAAAGTAGAATATCATGTGCCTTGTGCTCCCGTCGTTCAGGCCAGAGAGAACAGAACAAACGATAAAAAGGAAAGTTCTAGCCCCCCGATAAACTAAGACAAATGACAGGAGGCCTCAAAGTCTCTTAGACCTTGAGGTCAAACAGAATGGGCCTGGAGTGCCAGGTGACCATGACACTCACAGCTTGGCCAAAACCTTCTGGAACAAGGAGCCACAAGCCATCCAGGGCTGGGGATGGTTGCCAGCCGGCCAGGAGTTGCTGTCCCAGGCTCAGGGACTGGGAAGGAGAAAAGGGTTTGCTTCAGTCCAGGTCACAGTCCCTGGGTCCTTCCCACCCTCCTCCCTCGGTTCCCTTTGCAGAGATTTTCAGTCTATTGCAGCATCTCCCCATTAAAGTACATAGTGCTTTCTCGAGAGCACATCTTCGATATTTCTGCAATTGTGCCATAGCTAGCTAATGTGTAATGCTGTAGTTTAATAGTCTATTAAAACTCAGCACTGTGCATTCAAATCTCTACTGTATCACTACAGACCTACTGAACAAAGGTGAGGTCCCCAGAAAGCACTATTCACTTGCTGAGAGTTGCTGCAACAGAACCGAGGAAGTCTCTTGGGGCAGAAAAATTTAAAGGGGAAATGGGGTGGAGAAGGGATCAATAAACACCTCCCCTCCACCCCTGCCCCCCGAAGATCCGCCTCTTTGCCTGCCTGGAAGGAACAAAATCTGCCGGTACTCTGGATCGCGTCTGGAAATTCTTGGAGTTTACTACCAAATCCCTTCAGATCAAATCTCATTACTCAGATCTTTATTTGGAAGCACTTCAGTTTCCTTTCTCTCCTTCTCAGAGAGAAACAGGGTTCAGGAAAGCCGCCCCCAGTCCGGAAAATGCACCAGCGGCTCCTGCCTCCAGAACAATTGCCAGGGCGGAGGAATTCTTCAAACAGCTGTAAAACCTCCTCCAAACAACATCTTTCCCTTCCTCAGAAACCACAACACATCCCCACATCAAAGCCTCCCTTCTGCTGCCAAGAGGAGGAATCGATAGTTTCACAGAAAGGAAGCAACGTGGATGCTGGGTGTGTGGTGTAAGCACCTGTACTGCAAATAACCCAAATATCACCTAAGAAACAAGGGAGAATCACACACCCAGTGCTGCAGCTTCTGAGGAGCCCCACAGAGGCGTGCCCACAAGTGAGCAGTCAGAAGACCAGCAGCGGCTTTGCTGCAGAGTTGGGAAAGCGAGGGAAGATGGAGAGATGAGAATGTGGATTGAGGGTGGGATGGTCAGAGCCAAAGGCCTGGGGAGAGAAATACAGGGGAGAGATGTGGCGAAACCACACAACTGAGATGGGACTCGAACCCCCTGGCTGAGACTCAAACCTGGCCAAAACCCAGATTGGGACTTGAACCCAGTGTCTTTTAATTGAGGTCGCACACCTGGTCTCAGGACCTAATGAAGCTCAGGTTCTTGAGGTCTCATCGTAGAAAGAATTCAGTGAGGGACAAAGTGATAAGTAAGAAATGGATTTATTTAGAGCAATACACATTCCATAGACAGAACGGGTGCATCTCTAAAGGCAAGAATGGCCCTGAGAGAAGCACACTCCACAGAGAGAGTGTGGGCCATCTCAGAAGGCAATAGGCCTTGAAATACGGGGTGGTTAGTTTTTATGGGTCGGGTAATGTCAAAGGCTAACGAGTGAGAGGATTATTCCAACTATTTCGGAGAAGGGGTGGAGATTTCCAGGAGTTGGCCCACTTTTGGGCCTTTTATGGTCGGCCTCGGAACTGCCATGGCACCCATGGGTGTGTCATTTAGCATATGCTAATGTATTATAATGAGCATATAATGAGTCTCAAGGTCTACTGGAAGTCAAATCTTCCACCATCTTGGACCTAGTTGGTTCTATCCAGTTTATGTCGTATCCTCAAGGGCTATGTCATTCTTTCAGAGGTTGTGCCCTGCCCCCTTCCCTCCTGTTTCAGTGGGAGAGACACACAGCTTTGCCAACCTCCATGCTGCCACCAGCCACTGATGGCTCGAGCCGGTAACCTTGGGATCTTCATCTGTATGAGAAGGAAAGCAGAATATGTCACCCCAAAATATGTCTCTTTGACATAAAAATTATTTTGAGCTGCAGGCAATTCCAAAAAGCAGTAAATGAAGAAAAAGCATCCCCTTTTCTGCTTAAAGGCAGGAAATAAATTCTCCTCTTGGAGACAGACTCTTATCAGTCCAGGGAAGTCACCAGAGGAGCTGCAGACAGACCTTGATAAACTAACCCTTATCTTCCTAGTTAAGTAAGATAAGGACTTCCTAGCCTTAGCTGGACCACCCCCAGCCCAAACCCCTTTGTCTTGTCAATTGTTCACAAATGTACTGTTTCTTGGTCTAAAAGGTATAAAAGCTTCCTGCTCTGGTCACTTTTTCGGGAGTTCATTTTCTTGTGAAGGCTCTCATGTACATGTACAAATCCAATACAATGTGTATGTTTTTCTCCTATTAGTTTGGTCTATCAGTTTCATTTTCAGACCCAGACTTGGATCCTAAGAGTCAAGAAACATTTTCCTCACTATAAAGGATGCTCTCAGAGTTTCCCTCCAGCTCTTTGAGTCCATGGTCTCCAGGTAAGCCTACACAGTGGATGAGAGAGAGAGAGAGAGAGAGAGAGAGAGAGAGAGAGGGAGAGAGAGGGAGAGAGAGGGAGAGAGTAGGGGTGTCCATCTTTGATCTGTCATGGCACCTGTGGGTGTGTCATTTAGTGTGTTCAAGGTCTAGTGGAAGTCAGTTGTCTGCCATCTTGGACCTAGTTGGTTCTAACCAGTTTATGTCGTGTCCTCAGGCTATGTCATTCTTTTAAAGGTTGTGCCCTGCCCCCTTCCCTCCTGTTTCAAAATTGCATTTTCCAAGCAATTTCAATTTGTTAATTTAAACCAGGAGTATTTACTCCCTGGGTGCCAAACACTTGACCCACCTTTGATGGGCGATGATCCAGAAAGCACCCGTGGTTCCACCTCCTCCTGAGTCCAGATGGAGACTTCAGTGGCCCCAGAGCTTTTCTGCCCGTGGAAGAAACATATGAGGATGTTGCTAAGATTGTCATTTTCAGTGGCTTTCTCTTCTAATCTTTCCCCCAAAGTGCCAGTTGGGGCAAGGAGTGCACATTGGTGATTTTTATCAACTGTCCAGTTGTTCTCAGATCTGCTCACATAATTGACACAGTTTTGTGTGCTGATTCCACTGCTGGCTTCCTGTTACCCTACCAACAACTCATCTCCCAGTGTCCTCACCTGCTTACCTTTAATTTAATCTAAATTTATATCTCACTGTAGTGGTACCTTTTGAATTACTTGAAATCCTATTGAGGGTAAGGAGGATTCAAACACATGAATAAATAAATGGAGAATCCTTTGACTTCTTTCTCCCCTGATTGCATGTGCAGGTGTGTATACGGGTGGGGGGCTTGGAAAGATAGCAAAAGCAGGGTTGCCTTGGTGACTTGGGGTAGAAATGAGGTGAACTTTGTATACCTGGAGTTGAAGTGAAATGAGATGGACAACAGTGAAAGAATAAATGTACCATCTTCCGTGTATATGACAATGTGTTTGTAGGAGGAGAAATAAAAAAGCAGAAGGACAAAGTGATTTCCAAAGGGAAGGGTGAGGTTTTCCTTTGGTTTTCAATTCAGTACAAAAGCACCAAGGCTCTGCTCAGGAAGACCCTGTGTCAGGGAGGGTCTAAGCTTCACTGAGTCTTTCAGGGGGTCAACGGCTTCCCATGCATCTCACTGAGTCCTTACAATGACCCTTCCTGACAGGAATTGTTCCCATGTTATAGATGGAGAAACTGAGGTGGAAACGAATTAAGTAATAGGCCCCAGAATGCGCGCCAGCAGGGGCAAAAATTAGTATTTCGGTTTGGGTCCTCTGATCATCTCTTTACATTACATCATGGGGCCACTTAGCCCATTAAAAACTATACAATCATGAATAAGCCAGTGTCTTCTCCCTCAAGCCATGTAAAATTTGGGAGGTGAAGGAAGAAAGTCCAGGAAGGCCTATTGCATAAAGAAGGGACAAAACAAGTGTCTTTGGGAAGATGGCACACCTCTGATGTTTCTAGGGAAGAGGGAGGTTGGGAAGCAGGCCCTGTTCACTGTTCCAGGGCCCACTACAGTCTTAAGTCTAGAAATGACCCAGATCCTCAAAGAGGGTTTCCCTGTGTCCCAGGTAGAGCCCAGATAATTGTTTCTGTTTGTCTTTGTGTGAAGAGCTCCCAAACTGAAGAAGTGAGAGCTACACCCACAAAAACAGGGAAAGGGCTTTTGGGGAGGAACTGCCAAAGGCTTATCTCTGCCCCCAGCTGTGAGGCTGATTGATGCTATTAAAATTCCCAGGGAGTCTGGGCTATCAGCGCTCCCTGTTTTGGAGTGGGGGATGTGGAGAGAGAGAGAGGGAGAGAGAGAGAGAGAGAGAGAGAAGCAGGCTGGGAAATGCTTATAGATTCCCTTCTTGAACTAGTCCAGGTGGGAGGGGTGATAACCCAGGAATGAAAATGCATGATACAGAGGATTTCATGGCTGGTGCCCACGATAGAGCGGGGTAGGTGCTGTCCAAAGACCAAGGCCTGAAAAGCTCTTACTTGGTAACATAGATGCAAGAATTGTGAACCACATCTCTAAATTAGACTAATCGGATTAAATGTAAAAGTCTCACCCCTCGGGCTCCTCTTTAGGTTGCCAAGCCAGAATTGGAGCCAAATTGAGGAATAAAAGATCTGAGCTCAAGTCTATCAGCTGTGTGACCTTGGGAGCTCCTCTTAACAACCTCTTTCATCTAGATTGCTCATCATCAACTTCAGTCTTGCTATTAAAACAAGAGGTAGTGAGGTGAAGGCACTTTGCACTCTGAGGAGCGCGCTGTGAATAATGTATATTTATCACAACCCAGGTTCAGTCTTGAGAGGCCCAAGCCATGGGCCGTTTTCTGTAGATACGCTGCGATCTTGCCAGCCGCTGTGGCTCCCTTGGAACTGACTTCACGGGGGTCCGTCCAACACATGGTCCAGGAGTTCTCAGATGCCCTCGGCAGCTTTCACAGGACTCTGCCAGGGAAAAGCCAATGAACTTACTCCCAAGAGAACAACAGAGGGACCCCCAAAACTCTGTCCCCTAAATGAACGCTTTGTCGGCAAGTCCCATGCAGGGATGAGGCCTGGAAGAGAAATTGATGCGTGTGCTGTTTTTTCCTCTGTCTGGGCAAATGGAATGGACCAGGGAACATCTTTGAAGGGGACCCTGGTTTCCTCTCTGCCAAGGAAGGGCCTGGTCCTGCCCTTGCTCCAGGAGATAGGGGGGCCTCTTTTGACATCTTCCATTCTGTTCACAAAGGATGCACAGTGGTCTATCCTTAGGACTAGCTGGACAGACAGTGCCACATCACGTGCCACGTCTAGATCTCCTTGGGCATTTTTTGGCTGGCAGGTTGGGGTGTAGACCAGCATTTTTCATGATGAATCTCTGCCTGGTCTTATAGGCACTGTTTTCTGGGAGCAAGCGCCTATGTGCCTCTCTGGGTGCTTCATTCCCCACAACGGAGATTCTGGCCCCCCGGTTCCCTCCTCAGCCTTCCTCACTGCTCTCTGCTCCAGATTCCTGATGCAAACACACAGGCGTAACCAGCCTGACCCCTTCAGTCCTTTGGGTACCGAACGAAACTTGGGTCCTCTTGTCTGCATGCAGTAAAGCCAACCCACTAACACCAGGTTGTGGTGACGGAAAGTGCAGCGTTTATTGCAGGGCGCCCAACAAGGAGTCCAGGGCAGCTAGTGCTCAAAATGCCAGAACTCCCATAGGGGTTTCAGGAAAGCATTTTTAAAGGCCAGGTGAAGGAGGGGGTTCACAAGGTCTGTGATCAGCTCGTGTCCAGTTCTCTGTGGTTGATGATGAGGTGTCAGGGCCGTGTTGCAGGGGTTAACATTCAATCCTTAGGCTCCAGTGGGCCTGGGGGCTACATGGGGGTTTTCACATCTGTAAAACAACTCAGGAAGTGTTATCTGGGTACTTCAGAGAGGAGCTACAGCAGAGGGTATAGGAAAGGGGTCTGTCCCAGGAAGGTCCCGTAGGGTCCTGATCGGTTACAGTTTCCTTCTGGGAACCCTCAGGATGCCCCTTAGACCTTGGTTATTCCCCACCCCCACCCCCCCTTGGAGGTTTTCCTTCCTCTTCTGCTGAAACCTGTCCCAGGGAAAGAAAAGGTGGTGTACCTTGAACCTATTGTACTGGCAGGTAAACTGTGTTCCTTCTCTTACGTCCTTAGCTGAAGGGGCTCCCTCCCCTCCTCTCCCCCCTTCCCTTCCTCCCCCCTTCTTCCCCCTTTCTTCTCCTCCTTCTCTCTCTCTCTCTCTCTCTGCCCCACCTATTCCACTTTGGAGTTGAAGGAAACACCACTGTACAAGGTGTGGGATTTGGTTTCTGAGGCAAGGGTGTGAGTGATATAACCAGGACATCAGGGGATGGGGGGCAAGGGTGACTCCCTCTGGGGTGGAACTTGACAGATGGGAAGTGAAGGATGGGAGGGAGCCCTGTGGACAAATCCCTCCACTCTCTCCCTCTTATGCACCCTTCTGAGGCCCGAGGTGTGTTTGCCCTTGCAGTCTCTCCAGAGAGGCCCAGGGTCAGGAGGACCCTGTCTGCACCCGGCCAGCCCTGGCCAGGGTGGAAGCACATCCTGGGGACTCTCGTCTCACCTTGACCTACCCCACCTCCCTTTGATCTTCACCACCCCGCGTGCACCTCTCATTCTATACCTCAATCTCTGCTTTTCTAGAGATGAGGACCAAGACACACCTTTTATTTTGCTTGAGCTAAGGTGCTCGTTTACTTCTCCTCAGAGGGATTCGAGACACCTCAAATTGCGGCCTCTGTATTTGTTGTTCCTTAAAGAAGGGACGTGGGGAGGATGAGAGCTCTAAGGCGAGGACCCTCCCTTGCTCCTAAAAGCCCACTGCAGACCCTCTTTTATGCTGAGGGGAAATCGGCTATTCTTCTGTGTACAAAGTTCCAAGCTTTTTAGAAACCGGCAGGTCTGGAGCACAGAAACCTTGGTGGGGTGGGAATCAGGGAGAACAGTGTGGCTTTTCCAGGCTGGGAGGAGCTTAGAGAAGGCTCTTTTCTGTTCACTGACTAAAAACTTGCTCAGAAAGAAGAAATCAGAGCAGGCACAGTTCAGCCTCTGTGAGGATTTCTGTTCTCTCACTTTCTTAAGACAATATAATCAAAGAAAAGATTTAGAAAGAAATGAACTGCAGAGTGCATAAGGAGGCTGGAGATGGGTTTTTTATCTGCATTTCTTCTCTAGAGAAGTTTACTTTTAATTCCTTTTGAGAGATGGGCTGAGGGACAGAGCTCACAGAGGTAGACAGCGGAGGCAGGTGGTCCTTCCCCCGTCCTGCTCTCAGGAATTCCCAGGAAGCAGCTGAGAGGCAGGCTCAGCTCTGGGCTAGTATCTGGTAAAGATGAACATCTCGAAGTACAAATTGCAGAAACTGGCTTCTGCCTCTGCTCTTCTGCCGGGAGATGAAGACCACGCAGAGGAAGAACACTGAATGTATGACGGATGCTGTTTCTGTTTCACTGTCTCTAGGCGTTGTGTTTCGTGGATGCAGGTGAGACCAGACTGAATGGGTAGGGCGTTGGCTTTGTTCAGCCACATAGGCGAGGGAAGGCAATTTCAGCCACTAAAAGGCAAGGATGTCACACGGCCTCTATGCCCCTCCACGCTGTTGCAGACCTAAACCTCAGCGTCCCCCAAACTGAGCCCATCACCTTCCCTCTCCTGGTGGTCCTTCTCTCAGCCCACGGCACTGTCACCCACCCCATCTCAACCGAGCGCCAGGAGCTTGGGTCCTCCCTGACTTCCCTCTGCTTTACCCCCATGTCTCATCACCAAATCACATCGATTTTATTTTATACGGTTTTAAAATCTCTGGAATTATCCACCCTCCCGTCCCCACTATTCCATCCTAGTCCAGCCCCTGTCACCCCTCACCTGGACGATCACAACGGCATCCTTCTTGCTATATTCATACCCATTCCTGGTCCTACAGCAAAATTAACAAAATATAAATCATATTATTATCAAAATAAATACAAATACAAATCATATTATTATCCCTCCTGCTGTAAAGCCCTCAAATGTCTCCCCATTGCCCTTTAAGTTCCCTTTAAGCACCTGTAAGTTCGTGTTCCAGTCCCAAGGTCCTTAACCAAAGTTTCCCCGGCCTTCCTTTCTCAGTCTGTTCCTTGCCCCCTACTAACCTACCCATCCCACCCACCACTCCCGTGTCCTTTCAGCTTTTCACATGCTCCACACTTGCTTTGGAGCCTTTGAATATGTTGTTCCCTCGCCCCAGAAGCCCTTCCTCGCACTATTTCCTTTCATAGCTCTCCTCAAGCTTAGTGTTATTTATTTTTCTAATTTTATACTCAGCTCCATGGGAGAAAGCACTATATCTGTTTTCTTCCCACTGTCCTTAGCACCCAACACAGTGCCTGACACATAGTAGATGCTCAAAAACTTTTATATATGTATTTATTATATATATATACACACATATATATAATATTATATATATGCATAAAATTGAGGAGATTTTAGTAAAACTGCTTTAGAACTGTAAAGTCTGTATAAGACTGGTGAGTTTTATTTCCACTTTCTAGCTCAGAACAAGCAGGATAGAATATTCTATTATCATTTGGTCTTGAGTGGAAATTATTTATGTGTCTGTGTTACGGCTTCCAGGCATTTGCATCTTAAGCTTTTTATTTCTACTTGCAGAATGAAGGGATTTGTGCTTCCTTAAAGAAATTTCTGGCAATAGCCAGCAGGTGGGTTCATTAAGGAAGAAACAGAACATTCTTATGCTATTTTTATTTCTTTTTTATAGTTTGGAAACTGAAAAAGAAAGAGACAAGCAGCTGAGGCTGAAGAAAGAAAGTGGGGTGGAAGGCTCCCCCACTCAGGCTTTAGAATTCTCTTCCCACCCCCTTTACCAGGATGAACCCCAGGCCTGGGCTGCGGAAAGGCAGCCCAGGGAGTAGGCAGCGCCAGGGCTACCCTGACACCCTGACTTCAAAGCCTCTTTGAACAGCCACTTAGCTGGTACCTCAGTGTCTTCATTTGTAAAGCAGAGATCAAATCCCTGATCTCAGCATTACTGTGAGGATTAAAGGAGATAATGTTTCAGAAAACACATGGTTAAGTTGCAAATGTAAATTACAGGGCATATGATGATACCGCTAAATGAAATATCTCAAATACAAAAGTAAGGTCTGACGTTTCTTTACCGTGAGCTGTTCCCACCTATGCAGCCCCATGTACATAATCACGAGTGTCAGCAGTTTCAAGAACAGTGATGAGTATTTGCATCTCTCCCTCTTCCAGCGGTCAGTGAACTCAGAGATGGGCCCATCATCTTACGCCCCAAGTAACCAGCAATGCCAGACACCCACTACATGCTGAATGAATGAATATATGGCGGGGAGCAAGGAGGAGGAAGGTCTGAAGGAAAAGGTGAGTGAGGAAGGCGTGGGCTGGATCCCTGGAGAGGTTATATTTTCTTAGAAGTCCAGGAGAGCAACTAAAGGCATTGAATTAACTGGGGGGGGGGGGGGGTCCTCCTAATTCCCTTGGCTCAAACCCCAGCTCCTAGCTCTCCTGGCCTGGGGCCAGCTGCAGGGATGGGATGGGGCGGGAACTCTTTGTCTAGGCTTAATTCAGCTGCGGTGGCCTCTCCCTGGGGGACCCTGCTGAGCTGCCAGAGCAGTGGTTTAAGAAGAATACCCAGATTTCCAGATTTGGGAGCCTTGCAAGAGATGCACACCCTAGTCTCACCCTCAAACAAAGCAGACAGGGCCAAATACAAAGAAACGTTTCTTCCCAGTCCCCAGAAACCGGCTAAACATCCGTCCGTCCGTTAAATAGCTGCGAAGCCCCTGCTGCGTGTTGTGCTGGGTGCTGCGATGACGTAAAATGAATCGCACCCTGGTCTCAAGCAGGGGGAACATAACTTCTTTTCCACGGGGAAAACCCAGTGGGGAGGGAGCAACAGCCCAGGTCCTGGAGGGGCAGGAACACAGCCCATGCACCCGGCAAGCCTGGCACCGCCATCTCTCTCTCCACTGCGCTTGCGTCACCCTTGGCGGCCTCCCTGGAACCCTCCACCTTGCTGGGAAATTTGCAAATCACCAAACAGGATGTTGGCCAAACTTTGGGAATTACTCAAAAGCTTTCCGCACCAAATTGTTTCTGGAGCTGACAAATAAGGAATGATTATTCCTTTAGGATCAAAAATATATTTTTTTTTAAAGAGAAATGGTTTTCTATTGTGGACGGAAAGTAGGTCTCCCCTCAGAGTGCAGCCCGTTTGTCGGTGCTCCTTGATGATCAAGGGAGGTGGCAGATGCTGGGCTAGAGGTTTCCAGGGTCAGGGGAGAATGGTCTGAGGACCTGTCTTCTCCACCGGCTGCCTCTCTTGCGTGGTGCGGTTTGAGGTGGAGAGACAATGGCCGTGAACTGGATGGCTCAGTGTCCTTCAGCTGCTAGAAGACCACTTCAGGGCAGCTGGAGCAGCCCCAGTAGAAGAAAATCGTACTTACTCGACAGGTCCTGTGCTCCGTGTTGAATCTCTCCTGCCCTTTTTCACACACAAAGCAAGAGGCCCTTTGTCATTTGAAGAGGTGGCCCACAGCGCCAGTGTTGACTGAGCCTTCTCTGTCGGAGTCACTTTCTCAATCCGGTTAACAAGCAGGGGCTGCCGAGGGCCCCCGGCCAGCCGCAAGCGGGCCCGGATGGCACCCGAGTGGGGTGTTGCCATAATTCTGGCCGAGTCCTTCAAGCTCCGCTTGTGGACGTGGTACAGCCAACTAGCTTTCAGCGGGCAGCCCCCTCTATCCCCAAAGCTGGCCGGTGAGGCAGCTTGACCGCGAGACCTTTCTTTCCCAGGTCCTGAGCAAACGGCCAGAGGAAGCTGCCTTGTTTGATGCGTGCGGAGTCTCCGAACAAAGGGGCCTGTGTGAGCTGCCGCCACAGCAACTGTGGGTCCAGAGCCCGGGCAGTGCTCGGCGTCGGGCTGGAGGGCTCGCAGCGTGGCCAGGGGCGTGAGTTGGAATACAGATTGTCCCCAAGTCTTGGGGGCCTTGCCTGTCAAGTGGCGGGGCCTGGCTCCACTGCCCGATATCCGCTGTCAACAGCTTGCAGGCCTGTTTGCAGCACGGCCAACTTCCTGTTTGGTGATTTGACAAGAGTCCCAAGCTCTCTTGGCACATCAGAACTCGGGGCTCCGCGCAGCCAGCGTGGGATGGCTGCATCTGCATGGCTGAGATGTTCCCTGCGTTGGATCAGCAGCTGGCTGAGCTCGGGAGATGCAGCCGGAAGGTCCGTGAGAGGCCTCTGCTTCCTGGCCTCCATCCTCAGACCCTCTCTGTACCCAGGGGCTCCATTACTCACAGAAAGACACAGTGAGCTGTTCCAAGATGCTGTCTTGGAAAAGGGCTGAAATACTTTGCCAGGCTCTGATAAAGATAAGAAAAACGATAGATTTTAGAAAATAGATTCCTCTATTTTCTCCACAATCACACCCCCCTAATAATAACGAGTGACATTGTTGTGAGACCCACTGTATAGAGCACTGAGTTAGCTGAGATGCATCTTATGCACTTTTCCCCTCTAATCCAGCTCCAGTGCTTTGGTCTAAGCAATCTGCAAGAGGAACATGGACTCAGTGCAAAGGTCGCTGTTCACTTGTATCCCACTCAGTAAAATCATAAGCAGGCTAAGTGCATCCCTTCCTCGATTCCATCTGCGTAGACTTCTGGCTCTTTTACGTCCTTATTCTGCTGACGCCTACATCTTCTCCCCATTCATCAGGCTCCTCCTGCCTCCTTTGCCTTCACCCTCCTTCCCGGTCCAGATCCCTCAGCGTCCCTCAGCTCTCACCAAGCAAAATCCTAACCTGGGTGCACAGAAGCCCTCACAGCCTTTGCCTTTGTTCTAGCTCTGAGACTGAGCACCCCTGGGGAAATGGACATTCCTAGAGAGGCTGGGCCACCCCAAGTTCACCTCCGCTGCGTCCTCAGTGCAGCCCATGTCACCTTTAGCTGTCCTTGGAGAGCGCCCTCCTCTGTGCCCCAGGTGACCACTCCGAGCTCCTAACTCTCTCACCAAGGCTCCTGCCCAATCTTTAGTCTCTTATACTCAGCAGATAAACTTGATTCCAACTTCAAGGTCATCAGGCTCATTCTCCTACAACTTCCCACCCCCCTTCTACAAACACCTCCACATGCACACTCATCCTCACCTTCATTCTCAGAGGCGGGGCCCTCTTTCTGTACCTTTATTCTCCCTCTTGATGACTACTGACAGCCTCTGATAGTTATCCCCTCTGTTTCATTTGTATCAAATCTCTTCCATCTCCCTTGAAGCCTCTAAACGCACAGGCAGACAGACCTCATTTTATTGTGCTTCGCTTTGCAGATAATTGCGTCTTTACAAACTGAAGGTCTGTGACAACCCTCCATCCAGCAAGTCTACGGGCGCCATTTTTCCAACAGCATTGGCTCACTTCCTCTCTCTGTGTCACGTGTTGGCAATTCTTGAAATATTTCAAACATTTTCATTCTCAGTACTCGAGTCTCGTGGCCCATGTCTTCCTCTAGTTACTTCTCAGCTTCCCTCTCCCCTTCTCCTCCAAACAACGTGCTGTCTACACATTCTTTCATTCCCAGCTCTTTGTACTCTGCTTCTGTCCCCACCCCACTACCAAAACTGATGTCACCAAGGTGACCAACGACTTCCTCGATAGATAACAAATTGAATGGACTAGCTGCGTTCCTTTCCTTACTAGAATTTTCTGAGGCATTTGAGGATATGGATTATCCTTCTCTGAAGCTTCCTGATCCCTTACGTCCATTCTCCACCCTCCCTCTGAGGGGCTCCTCTCCCGCTGCCTGTCCCAGGCACGTGGCTGTTCTCTGGGATTCCGGGATTCTGCTCTGACTCACCGCTATCTTGCTCTCCACACACACTCCCTGGCGAAGCGCATCCTCTCTCGGAGGATATGCAGATAACTCCCAAGTCCCTCTCTCTAACCCAGATCTTTACCCCTAGCTTCTCCCATAGGCACCACTAATCCAGCATTTCTAGAACAGCAACTGGGGACACTTTTCCTGTTAAGCCACCTCTTGCCCACCTTGCTGAAGGCACCGTGGCCCCCCTGCAGGGGTAGGGATGCTATTACTCCACTCCTTCCCCCTCTCCACATGCATGTGCTCCCATCGCCACCAAGTCCTCCCAAGTGTCTCTCAGACTCACCCTTCTCTCCCCTCTATCTCTCCCACCACTTCTCTCCCGACCCAGTACAGCAGCTTCCTGGATGTTTGCTAACAGCCCTTACCAGCACCCACCTAGCTGCCGAAGTGAGCCCTTTGAAAGGCAAAATTGGACTTGTCAAGTCCCTGCTTTAAACCCTCCCATCGTTTCTCTCGTCTGGACTCTCTGCAGGTTGTGCAAGGCCCTCTGTGGTCAAAGCTGCTGGCCCTTCCCTGCACCTTGAGCTTCTGATCTCCTGCGGCTCCAAGTCTCCAGGGCTGTCTCTCGCTTTCCCCTCCTGTCCCGTCTTCCTCCTCCACTGCCCCCTCATCTCTTCACTTGGCTGACGCTTACTCATCCTTTAAGACCAGATACGTTGCCCTCTCTTCACTCATCCTCCACGACCACCTTGTATGTGTTCCCATGATACCCTGAGTCTGTCCCTAGTGCCATGGCTTGAATTCTGTCCCCCAGATTGACAATTGAAGTCCTATCCTCCAGTACCTTGGAATGGGATCTTATTTAGATCATTACAGTTGTAATTAGTTAAGGTAAAGTCATACTAATCCAACATAACTAGTGTCTTATAAAAAGGGGAAATCTGGACACACACACACACACACACACACACACACACACACACACGGAGGATGCTATATGAACATGAAGGCAGGGATTGGGATGACCCTTCTACAAGCCAAGGAAAGACACAGATGGCCGGTAAACCACCAGAAGCGAAGGGAAAGGCCTAGAGTAGATTCTCTCTCATAGCCTCAGAAGGAATCAGCCCTTCCAATCCCTGGATCTCACACCAGAACTAGCCTCCAGAACTTTGAGACTACAAATTTCTGTTGTCTAAGGTACCCAGTTTGGGGTACTTTGCTATGCAGCCCTAGGAAACTAATACACCCATCATTGCGCTATTGTACTGTGCTGTTATTCCCTGCCTATGTCCCCCACTCCCCACTGTATCCTTGTATCCCCAGAGCCAAAACCAGTATCTTACAACATAAAAAAGTTCAAGTATTTGGTGAATGAACTAATGAAAGCTCAACCTTCTAAAAAAGTCAGACAAGCTACAGACTAAGAAGCTTCACTCATCTGCTGCATCATAGCTCCCTAAGGTTCTTTTTTCCCATGGCTTATTGTGGAATCTGTCCACGTCCTCCTGTTCCTTTGGGTGGGTGTGCTGCTGGTTCTCGTTGGCCTCTGGAGGAACGTTCTGCCCTTTTCTGCCCATTGCATCCTGTGGCTACAGGCCCCGCTGTGCAGCCCCTTCTAGGCTCTAGCTCTTGCTAGGTTCTGGCCACCCTGCTCTGTTCTCTGGTTCCTTTGGGCACAGGGATGGCTAGGACATCCCACTGCTGCTAGTCCCAGGACTTCATTCCTTGGTGTCCTCTTCATTCTGCCCACTCCTCTGGAAATAGTTTCTCCATTCTACTCTGGCGAGCCATCTGTTTCCTGCTGGGACCCTGAGGAATACAGTCAGTAGGCAGGTGGGTAGGGATTGACATGATAAACATGGTACAAAAATAATTGCATGGTTTTTTTTTTAAATAATCTTTTAAATCCCACTGCTTAATTTCCTCCCAGTTCTGTTTTCAAAGCAACACATACCCAGCAGTTTTATGTAAAGCCTGCTATTCGACCTTATCTATGCATTCGACTAAATATAAAAAGTGTTTAGTTTAATCTGACACTTTATTGAATACCTGCAATTTGCAGGCACAGTGATGGACATTGGGGATCCAAAGAGGAACAGATCCTGTTTCTGCTTGAGAAGACCCAGAGTTTAGGGAGAGAGACAGACACCAAGGAGGGCACGGTGCCTGGCCTTGGGCTCGGTCCCACATCTTCGCTAACACTGAAATGTGGATTATCCCCTCCCAGTTTAGACATCCTAGAGCAACACTGGTCCTTCAACTTTAGTTGTTTTTCATAGAATCAGCTTCAGATTTTTTTCATCAGTTAAATGCCTCTGACAGCCAAATACACATAAGATCGTTATTTAACATGTTTTAGGGTCCAACTTCCATCTCATATTTTCTCTTTTCCTAACGTTATAGGTCCCTTGTGTTGGCAATGACTTTACATGATCACCTCGACCAGCAATTGCCAATACGGGATGACCGGGAGAGCGGCTCTGTAAAAACAGGTTCCTGAGCCGTAAAGCCATCTGCTGGATTAAAACCTTTGGAGAGGCCAAGGGGACGGGGGAAAGGGAGACCTAGAGATCAGGATTTTGTCTTTTCGAAACGCTTGTAAGGATTCTCATGTTCAGTCTGTTTGGGCACCATTGTTCTGGAATAACTCTTATTTACAGCAACTAAAATTTGGACCAAATTTTTTCCAAATGTAGCTCTTCGGCCATCTGAGTGTGTTGCATTGGCATTAGGATAGACATGTAGATCAATGGGATATAATTGAGAGTCCAGAAATAAACCTTTATATTTATGGGCAATTGATTTTCTTCAAGGGCATCAAGACCATTCGATGCGGGGAAAAAAATAGACCTTTCAGCAAATGGTTCTGGGAAAACTGGATATCCACATGCATAAGAATTAGGTTGGATCCTTACCTCATGTCATACACAAAAGTTAATTCCAAATGGATCAATGACCTAAATGTAAGAGCTAAAACTATAAAACCCATAGAAGAAAAGGGGCATAAATTTTCATGACCTTAGATTAGGCAGTAGTTTCTTCGATATGACACAACGATCAAGAAGTTTTTATTTATTTCTTTTCTTTCTTTTTTTTTCTTTTTTTTTAACAACTTAATTGGGGTATAATTGCTTTACAATGGTGTGTTAGTTTCTGCTTTATAACAAAGTGAATCAGTTATACATATACATATGTTCCCATATCTCTTCCCTCTTTAAAAACAGATACATTCAATTTCATCAAAATTAAAAATTCTTGTGCATAAAAAGACCATCAAAAGAATGAACAGATAACTCACAGAATGGAAGAAGATATTTGCAAATCATATATCTGATAAGGAATTAATATCCAGACTATATCAAGAACTACTACAACTCAACAACAACAACAAATATATCCAAACAGTACCTAGTCAGCACTAGTGACATAATCTGCCCGATAGACCCCTGCCATCCCCCAAGGGAAGGTGACCTTGCCTGAAGCAATTCATTCTTTGCTGGAATAATTTCCTTGCCCCACATCCTTCTGCCTACAAAATCTTCCATTTGTACAGCTCTTAAGCACTTCTGTCTGCTAAGATGAAATACTGCCCAATTCATGAACCATTAAGTAAAGCCAATTAGATCTTTAGATTAAAAAAAAAAAAACAAATAGCCCAATTAAAAAAATAGGCAAAGCACTGGAATAGACTTTTCTCCAAAGAAGATCTACAAATGGTCAATAAACACATGAAAAGATGCTCGACATCCCTAATCATTAGGGAAATGGAAATCAGAACCACAAAAAGCTATCACTTCACACCCACTAGGATAGCTGTCATAAAAAAAGAAGGAGGATATGGAGAAATTGGAACCCTCAAACGTTGCTGGTGGAAATGTAAAGTGATTCAGCCACTGCGGAAAACAAATTTGGCAGTTCCTCATGATCTAGAAATTCCACGTTCTTAGGCATATACCCATAAGAATTGGAAACATACGTCCATACAAAAACCTGTACACAAATGTTCATATCAGCATTATTCATAATAGCCAAAAAGTAGAAACAATCCAAATGACCATCAACTGACAAGTGGATAAATGAACTGTGGCATAAGTTCACACAATGAAATATTATTCAGCCATAAAAAGGAAGGAAGCACGGATACATGTTACAAAAAGGATGAACCTTATGCTAAGTGAAAGAAGCCAGTCACAAAAGACTACATATTGTATGATTCTATTAATAGGAAATATTTGGAATAGGCACAGTCATAGAGACCAGAAAGTAGTTTAGTGATTGACAAGGGCTGGGCACATGGAGAGTGACTGCTGATGAAGATAGATTTCTTTGGGGGTGATAAAAATGTCCTGGAATTAGACAGTGGTGATGATTGTACAATTTTGTGAAAGTACTAAAAAAAATTAAACAAAACAAACAAACAAAAAGCCCCTCACTGAATTGTACAGCTTAACAGGGTGGATTTTACAATATGTGAATTATTTCTCAGTTTTTAAAAATTAATGTCTAAAAACTACCTGGGTATTTGGGGCCTGGGAACCTGCATTTGAAACAAGTCCTCAAAATGATTCTTAAGTCCACTGAGATTTGAAAACCACAGCATCTCATTTGTAATCACTTTATCCCCTGAAAATTTGAAGAATTTAAAATCAGCTGTAAAAAAAAAAAAAAAAAGACAACCAAGGCATCGAAGGTGATTGTTCACTGAACAAATATTTAGCTGCAGCCTGCTACGTAGCATGTAGCATGCTGGGCCCAATGAGCTAGTCACAAACCCTGCCTTATAGTAGTTTAGAGTTTGGGCGTGGAAACAAATAGTTACGGTACGAAGACAATCGTGACGTCTGCTTTAACGGAGGTTTTATGGAGTACCGCAAGGTCAGTAGGAGACCCAGGGTTGGCCTGGGGCTCAAGATCTGTGCACCTAGAAAGGTGGAAGAGAGTATGAAAGAGGGATGGGGGGCCTTCCAGGTGGAGGAACAGCATGTGCAAAGGCACAGAGGTTTGGGAGAGCTTGGCATATTAAAGCATCCGTAACAGGTTGGAACCAAATGGCCAAGGGAGAGGAGACGGGGAGGAAGCAGAGAGTTAGTTTATTATGCAGTGAGGGCCACTGGGGAATTTGGAAAACTAGGATACCAGCCTTGGGTTGAGAAGATCCGTTCTGATGGCAGGATGGGAGACTGGGACAGAGGGAACAGAGGAGCTGAGAGGCTGGTAGGAAGAAGGCTTTGAAATGCTGAAGGTCCAAATTAGGGCAGTAGGAGGGCAAGGAGGAGAGAGGTTGAGTCTGTACTTATTCAGGAAGAGGTACATATAGTCCCCGGGATTGACAGAATGCACTGTAGGACTTTTAGCAGCCTCCTTGGCCTCTACGTACTAGATGTTAATAGCACCTCCCCAGTTGTGAAAAACACAAATATCTCCAGAAATTGCCTGTGACCTTTCAGGTAAGGTGCTTTTGAGTGCCTCGATGAGAGGCAGCTGGGACTCCATCGAGCTTAGTGATCTGGTCATAGGACCATTTCTGTGCTTGTTTGCTTATCAACACCTGTGGGGAGACAGAACCTGGTCTGAGGTGTGCTGTGATTGTGAGGTAGTTGCAGAGCAGACCTGTAGCCCCACCTCCCTCTAACAACTGGGAGTCCCCGTGGGCTACCAAATAGACGGTGATTGTGAACAGCTAGCCTGACCTAGGTCGGTTGGCACCAGAGTTGTTTTTTGTTGTTTTCTGGCTGGACAAAGGCTGCATTCCGTGCTGTAAATTAATTAAACAAGGAGGCCATTAGACTGAGGTGGCTTTCATGCCTTGGTGGCAAACTGACACCCAAGCCTGAAGTGCCTCAAGGTTGAGAAATCAAAACTTAAGGACAACCCATCACAAACAGCCAACCAGGCTTTCCCAAATAAGGCAACTACTTATGCTACAGCTGGTTAAGTCACTTCCTCGCTTTGCTTCCTCCTCTTCTTTATAAAAGTCTTCCCCAACCCACCCAGCTTCTGTCAATGGAGGTTTGGTGCTACTTGAATGGAATCAATTTTTGCTCCAATAAACCTTTGAAAATTTTAATGTGCCTCAGTTTATCTTTTAACACTTGAGATAGAGAATCTCTGAGAGAGCGCTCATGCCAAGAACAAGAGGGAAGATACAGCAGAGACAGCTCCAAGATCAGGAACTTTAGAATGCCCAGAATGGATTTCTTCTGGAAATCTCACCCCAGACTCACGGGTGTGTGATGACGATCACAGCAGGGCCCAAGTGTAGCTCTGCCCAGCTTTGAGGCCAAGCAGACCCTCCTCAACAGAGAGCTCACCTTGACAGCCATGGCACCAGCTAACAGTCATAGGATGTCCGAGTGGGAGAGGATCCCTGAATCTTGCCTGTTATCACTCATAACAGTCCTGTGCCCACATCAGTTCTAGGTCTGGAACCCATCCACACCTCTCTGCTCTGCCAGCACCACCCCGGTCCAAGCCACCATCATCTCCCACCTGGAGGGTGCTATGGCTTCCTGACGAGAGTTCTAGTTTCTTTCTTTTCCCTCTAGGCCCTATTCTCTACAGTCTCCAGAATGATGAGTTTTTAATAAGTGAATCTATCTTGTCATCTCCTGATGAAATCCCTTCAGTGGCCTCCCAGTGCATTTAGAATAATCTGAGGGCCTTGGACTCTGATGGCCCCTCCTCCAGCAGTGACTTCCTCCAGGTCTTTCCATGGCTGCTTCCTTCTCCATTGGGTTCAGCTCAGATGAGACCCTCACAGAGGCCTCCTTTGCCTCGCCTGCCATCCACCCCCTCCCTGTCAGCACATGACCCCCCTACTGCTGTGCTCCCCAATCTCACTGTAGGGAATTATCTTGTTTGTTGGTTGGTTGATTGTTTACTCCTCCCTCTAAAATGCAAGATCCATCAGAGCAAAGGATTGCCCAGACCTAGCACATGGTCTGGTGTGTCCCAGGTGCTCAATGGATATTTCATGAAGCAATGAATGACCTTTGGGGTGGTGCCAAAGTAAATCCATTTAACGTGTTGTGTGCGCAATGATGGCCAAGACCAGATCTCTCAACATCCTTGCCTTCACTATAAATTCAGAGCTGTCTTTACCGACTACCGTGATGGCCTACTTGCAGGTCTCTAATCATTTTGGATCTGCCCCCCGCCATCGCTCCCTAATATCCCCCGACCCCACCCTGCAAAACAGTGGAGATGTCCTTGTTGAAATGTAGACTGTTGCTCCTGTTCCTGTGGCCCTCCTCTTCTTCCCCTCCCTCCCTCCCTCTCTCCCGTTCTTTCTCTCTCTGGCTCCTTCCTGAAAAATTACCTGTTAATTGAATAGCTTAACATCGAATCCTTCTTCCTGTTAACTTACAGAAGCCCCATGATTCAGTTCTAAAGGCTCCAATTGGCTGCATTTTAGCTTTTGGCCTGTTTTGTAAAATGATTAATGATCTGTAAACAAACACTTAACAGAGAATGGTTGAAGCACCCACTATTTAGAGGCTCCCTGTGGTAAATCCTTTTTGTAAATGAAAGAACCATCTGGTTTATCTTCTGTGGAAATATGGATTTTCCTATTTTGGATGCTGTGTTGGTTACACCTGCATCATTGATGTGAATCCAACAGTCCTGCTGCCACCTCTGACTTCTTTCACCTGATCACTCCATCCAGTCACTCAACACACCTTTATTGAGCACCTACTATGTGCCATAGAGATGAATAAGGCAGCTCCTGTCTTCAGCGATGTCCCATCTGGCACGGGAAATGGATAAGAGAAGGATCAAATAGAGTCTGAAAGGAGAAGAGCCCCTCACTAAGCCCCAGGTGATCAGGGAGTACTTTCACGATGGGCCTTGTGCTGTTTGGGGGAAGATGAGTGGCAGGTGGCCAAGCAGATGGAAGGCGAGGCACCCAGAAGGGCAAAGGACCTCAATGTTCAAAGGCAAGGAGGTGTGAGAGCGAATTTTCAGAATGACTCCAGCCGAGTGTGGATGTGGAGCGCTAAAGGGCTAAAGCTGGAGGAATAAGCAGAACCATGAAACCACACAGAGGACTTGGGATTTTATTCTTAAGGTGATGGGGGACCATTGACAGGCATTACAGGGGACATGTGAAAGGCCATGGACAAACTGCACTGTTAAAAGATGACTTGACTAGCTATTGTCGGGAGTGGACCAAAAGAGGGGTAGGAGTGGTGTCAGGGAGACCTGTCAAAAGACATTGTCTTAGTCCATTCAGGCCGCTGTAACAGAATGCCATAAATGGGTTGGTTTATAAATAACAAACGTTTATTCCTCACAGTTCTAGAAGCTGGGATGTCCAAGGATCAAGGTGCCAGCAGATCTGGTGTCTGATGAAAACCCACTTCCTCACTGACAACCATAACCTCACATGCAGGAAGGGACAAGCTAGCTTTCCAGAGTCTCTTTTATAAGGGCACTAATTCCATTCATGAGGGCGCCACCCTCATGACCTAGTCACCTCCTAAGGGCCCGCCTCCAAATACCATCACACTGCAGGGTTAGGATTTCAACATATGCATTTGGGGAGGACACAAACATTCAGCTCATAGCAGACATCAAAGTTATCCAAGTGAAAAGTAAGAAGCTTTTGAGACAGAGATTTTTATCCTTGGACATGGTGGTGCCTGGGGTAGGGTGTCCTCACTGGGCTTTGGAGAATCTAGAAACTCTTTTGTGAAAAATATGGTGTTTGTGTGCATATTTTCCTGAGAAGAGGACCCATAACTTTCATCAAATTTACAAAAGGATACATGACATTGAACCAAGGCCATGCAGTGAGGATGGAGAAATCAAACTCCATGGAAGAGAGAGTTAGATTCACTGGGAGGCATGACAGATGGGATCCTCATCTGAGGCCAAAGGCCAGGCTTCTGGCTTGGGCCATGTTTGGAAAACTTGTGTATCTTTTACCTAGAATCCTGGCAAAAGCACAATTTTGGGACAGAGGGTAGGAGAGGGGGAGGAGGTATATTATTTATCCATTCATCAATTATTTATTGAGTTCTTACTCTGTCTCAAGTACCTTTCTAGGTACTTGAGCATTCAGCTAAATAAAGAAACTCGTATTCTAGAGAGGGTAAACAGACACATTCACGTAAGGTGGTGGTCATCAGTGGGATACAGAGTGAAGGGCTTGCTACTTTGGCAGGCTGGTCAGAGACGCCCCCATGAGCTGTTGATATTTCAGTAGAAACCTGAGTGAGGGAAGGGAAAGACGTCTGTGGCTATCGGATCTGGGGCAATAGCATTTCGGGCAGCGGGAATAACCAGGACAAAAGCCGTGTGGTAAATACATCCTTGGCGTATTGGAGGAACAGCAAGGAAACTATCTTGGGATGAGCGGAGAGAATCATTAGAAAAGACCAGGTGATAAGATAGAGCAGGGAGCTAGAAGTTGGATCATTTAGACCTCAGCCCTGGAGGACTACAGTAATAATTATGGATTTTTTCTTCTAGGTGAAATGGGAAACCATTGGCAAGCGAATGGTAGAGAGAAGGACCCAACTTCAGCTTGGGACATGTTGAGTTTGGAAGGTTGTGTGAGACAACCAGGTGGAGGGGTGCAGCCTGCGTTGGACATGAACCCATAAGGCCTGATGTTAGGATGTATTTGTGAGAATCACCATCACATAGATGGTAGTGGAGATCATGGGTGTGGATGGGTTTGCCCTGGAAGGTTGCAGAGTGTGATGAGAAGGGGAGGAACCTGAGGACACCAGCAGTTAAGGAGTTGAGAGAAGGAATTTATAAAGAAGCTTGAAAAGGAGGAACAAGAGAGGAAAGAGGAAAAAGAAGAACTAGGGAAGAGGGAGTCATCAAAGTAACAGGGGAAAGATTTTGAAGGTCAAAAGTCTCAGATGTTGCAGAGAGTAATACAAGGTTCAAAGAGTATGCTTTGCATTTCTCAGACTGTTAAGATAGTACAGAGGGATTCAAAGTGGAAAGTGGGCTAAGGAATAACTGAGCAGTGAAGTAAGTCAGCATAGACATTATCCCAAATTTATAAGCCTGGTCCAGATACTTTAATGTCTACGCTTTCTGGGCCATGCCCATTGGCACACTGGCCAGGCTGCAGGCTTAGTTAAAATCAGGAGGACAGAAGCAAAATATCTCATGACAGGTGGTGGACTGGTGGACAGATCAGGAGGCTGTGGACATGGGCTTTGTGTAGATTGGGAAGAAAGCAAAACCAGGAAGATTCTGATAAAGGAGAGCCAATGGAAGAGTAAGGGTCCAAAGTTCCTAATAAGCTTGAAGTGTAGGTAGAGTGGCTATAACCGGATAGGGGGTGGGAAGAGCGAGAGGCTGAGGTTCAAAGAGATATTGGAATTACATATTTGAAAGGTGAAATAGAGAAAAGCCAAGGGTGTAGTTTTAGGAGAATATGGGTAAAGTGGAGCAGAGGTGAAGTTCACTGGCTTCAAAAAGAGAAAAAAATAATTCTATTAATGTAAGCTAGTGATTGGGGAAGCTAGCAGATTACAGTCATGACAAGGTACGGAAGATGGTTTGCCTAAACAATTTAGTGGGTCCCAAGCAGCATTTATTTATTTTTAATGGAATAAAACAAATATTATCAGAAAGTATCACTCTTTTTTTTTTTCTTTTTCTTTTCTTGGCTGCACTGCTTGGCTTGTGGGATGTTTATTTCCTTGACCAGGGATCAAAACCAGGCCCTCGGCAGCGAAAGTGCCGAGTCCTAACCACTGGACCACCAGGGAATTCCCAGAAAGAATCACTCTTAATTAAAAAAAAGAAATGTTTCGAGAAAATTATTTAAAGTGTGTGTGTGTGTGTGTGCGTGCACTCGCCGTACTGGGTGAAAATGTAAAATGTATTCCTTATTGTGTGCTGTGATTTAAAAAGATGAGGCTGAGATGATATGCACTCCAAAGCAAGGTTTTCGCAGGAAGGTGGAAGGGTCTGGAAGATGAGAGGGAAAACTTCAGCCTGAGCTTCTTTTGGCCTGAGCCACATGGACCCCAGAAAGGTCCAGTGGCAGACCCACAAGAGTAAGAGGTACCTGGCTTAGACCTGCCAATAAATGAAACCATTCCACTGGGGTCCAGAAATGCTAAGACCTGAGCTCGCCCAGAACAAGGTATGATCATTACAAATTGTACGATCTGGAGATGTAGGTTCGAGTCACAATAACCAGGAATTATAATACAGAAATAATCAATCAAACACCCTCGTTTTGAGAAAGAAGCATGGCCTGGCTTAAGTTTAGCTGACGCAGCTCTGTGGATGCTGCCTTGGTTTCTCAGAAGCTTCATCCTCAGGGTCTTGTGTAAGCAGAGAAGGTGAATGTTGACTTTTCCCTCTCAGTATAAGTTTCATTTGGCTTTTCCCTTTCAGAGTCCGTATTATCTTTTCTTCCCTTTTCTTATTCTGTCTATTTTGTTACTGTGCTGTGTGAATTTTGCCTGTGGTACTATGAGCCTGGGGTCTAAACACTTGGATTTAGCTGCAAAAATGAAGACATGGAAGAAACAGGTCTTAGGCTTCTCAAACAGGTCTTAGTGTCCCTGGAGTTTGCACCATGCCCTGTGTGGCAGAGATTGACTGCTGCTCTGAAAACTCATCCCCATTTCCTCCTGAGCAAACAGAGACTATTTTCTCAGTCTCCCTTGCAATTAGGTATGGCCACGTGACTAAATTTTAGCCAATGGAGCATGGAGGCAGAGGTAGGTGTGGCTTTCAGGCCCCGGCCCTAGAAACAGGCCGCATTCAATCCTGTCCCACTTCCCCCATCTGCAGGCTGGACGTCAATGCCGGGGCAGAACTGGGAGCTTCCTGTTGAAGACCGCAGAGACTCAGCCAGCCTGGACTCTGCACTGCATGAAGCAGAGACTCCTTCTGCATCCCTCCCTTCCCCAGTTTGTAGGACTTTATTCCAAGGAGAAAGAAATATTGTCTTTTGAAGTTTATCTGTTACAGTAGCCTGCATTACCTTAACTGCTACACCTGTGCCTACTTAGGTGCTCAACCCTGGGTTCCAGCTGGATCTCCATATTCATTTATAGTTTGCCTTTGGAGCCCAAACAGATTGGTGATTTCATTTTCTCTCTCCACAGAGGCTTAGCTTAGTGTTTGAAAAGAAACCTTCTTAGTGGCTTTCATTTTGTGTTTTTATTTCCTCACCGCCATTAAAAAGGCAAGCAGTGGGCTTCCCTGGTGGCGCAGTGGTTGAGAGTCCGCCTGCTGATGCAGGGGACATGGGTTCGTGCCCCGGTCCGGGAAGATCCCACATGCCGCGGAGAGGCTGGGCCCGTGAGCCATGGCCACTGAGCCTGCGCGTCCGGAGCCTGTGCTCTGCAACGGGAGAGGCCACAACAGTGAGAGGCCCACGTACCACAAAAAAAAAAAAAAAAAAAAAAAAAAAAGGCAAGCAGTGGAGGACTCCCTGCTTTCCCAACCCCCCTGAAGTCCAGAGCAGTGGTATCTACCCAGCAGGTACTCCGTAATGTTGCTCAGCTGATTTTGCTTCTTAAAGTTAGTTTTCCTCACTTTTGGAAGTCCTCAACTTAATTTACAATGAAGACAAGCCAAGTGTTAGTGGAAATTCCCAGTGCTTGTAAATAACAATGACAGTTACCACATACTGGGCAGTGCAAGATACCAGGCACGGTGCTACACATTTTACGCACATGAGCACTAATCTAATAACCATGCAAGGTAACTATGAGTACATCATTTTTGTGATTTTGAAACAGCACCTGAGAAAAGCTACAGGACTCACCGAGGTCACACAGCTAGCGATTGGCTGGAGCCACGCTTCTGAATCCCATCTGACCAGCTCCAAAGCCCAATCCTGATGCATCTGCTTCCCAAATGTGGGCTTTTAGTCTGCTCGCCGTACGTCTGCTCATTCTTTTCTCCCACTTTTCTCTGATACCGAGTTTCCTGGCTCTGCTCATTGACTGGTCAACACAGTGTACCCTGAATTGAGCCACGGGCGCTTAATTTTAACAGAGGAAACAGAACTCAGGCCGTGCAGGGAGCTTCAGGCCTGCCTTGATGGGTATTAGGATATATAAATATTTGCATAATTCCTCCGGGAAACATGAATATGAGCTGCTCACTCTTACAGAGCCACAGCAAAAGGCATCACCTATTGGGCTCCTTTGAATCATCTGGTTCAAAGCTAAAAACATGCTGGTGACGTTAAAATTCTTGAGGTCACGTATCACATTTTGGAAAAGAACCTGGCGCCTCCATCCTCACGTCAAAACCTTGCACAGGCTGAAACTTGACATATGTTTGTTAAATGAGTTTACATTTGAACACGTTTCTCTTAAAAACAGGAGCCTGTGCTCAGTTGAGGCAAGGCGACCGGGATGCTAATGCATCAGGAACGCATGGCTATGCAGAAGCAGAAAGGAGGTTGGTTGCGGGTATGAGGGGGTCATTTTAAGGCTTACTGGATTGTTACAAATTGTCCTGGCCGTGCTTCAGGACTACAGATATCTGGCACTGAAGTCTAGTACCACTCTGACCTCAGAAACTTTCTAAACTCTCTGGGAAGAGAAACCTGGCCATGGACGTGAGCTGATGCTATGAGTCCTTTCCAAGTCTAAGAGTTAAGAGGACTGGCTCTGAAGCCATGCTGTCCAGGTCACAATTCTGACCACCAGGCAGCTATGCGACCTGGGGCATCGGGCTTGCCTTCCTGAGCCTCATTCCCCCCACCATTGAAAGAAGGTAGATGTTACGACCTCGCCACCGGATTATCTCCGGGGCTAAATTGCCCCCGTAAAGCATTTAGCGTAGTGCTCGGCACACAGACAGCACGCAGTGAATGTGGGCTATGGAACTGGGCTTTCATCCTGTCCTGTCACTGAAGTCTTAATGCATCTAGTAAAAGGAGGAGTCGGCACTGGGGGCTGGGATTAACCCAGACACGGAAGAGCCTTGCCCTTGGGGAGCTGAGAGTTTATATTCAGGATTTCACCATTAAGACCCAAGATCTCGAGCAGGAGACTTTACCTCTCTGTGCCTGAGCTTCTGCGTGTGGAAGGACAGAGTGGATGGGAGGGAACCTTCCAATGCAATGTGTCCCTGAGCCTGGACGTTGGCTGGAACTCAATTACGGACAGAAGGAAAGTATGATTAGTCACTCCCCTGGCAAACATGGGAAAGTGATCATCTCCTTTTATTAATAGACCAGGCTACGCAATCCATAAAAATAGGGTGGCTTCAAAATTGAAGTTCTTTGAATTTGGGCTTTTGTTGCATCCGATGGGATGTGAAAAGAGAATTGTGTTATGTGTGGACTTTATATAATGATCTCCTATCTCATGCGGCGAACAATTACTTATTAGTTTTCATTGCCAAGGAAAGGAAAATATATTTCTATTCATTTTAGCCTTTTTGTTATTGATTTTGAGAGTACAGTACTAGTTCTTAAAGAAAAAAGATTGTATTCATTCTTTCATTACAAAAGACCTAGAGCGCATTACATAACATTAAAATGGGAAAAAAGCAGAAATAAAATAAGCTTATCACACTCCTCAGCCACTGTTAGCGGTGAAGCGTTCAGCTTCCACTTTTCTCCTGCATATTTGACATCAAGGATTGCATTCTTCACTCAGTGAAGGAGCAATTACCATTTTACTACATAGAGTTCATAATAATTTTTAATTGTAAAATAATATCCCAGGAGGCATACCCTGGTTTATTTCGCCATTCCCCTATTCTTGTCAGAAGGTAGCAGAGAGGGAACAAGGGATTTGGGGCCACATTTCTTAGCAGTGTGACCTTGATCAAACCACTTAATCTCTTCAGCCTTCACTGGCCTCAGCTACGAAAATCCGGGCTGTCCTAGTGCCCCTCTCACCAGGCCATTGTGAAGACTAAATGAGATCGTGTTTGCAGAAGGCTCACCGCTCTCTGGAATATAGTAGGGTTCACTGATGTCAGTGGTGACTGCAACTTTGTGACCTACATTCCAATCTGATGAACGATCTGATTCTCACAAACATCCCACCAGAAAATGCACATAAAATATCAGGCCACATCACTCCCTCTCTCCGGGCCTGGTTCCTCATTTGCACAGTGAGGTGGTCAGACTATAAAGTGTGACCTCGAAGGCCCCTTCCACCATGGGCCTAGGTCATTACTAAAAGCAGCTGCAACCATTTCGGGGAAATTACCTATGGAAACATTCGGCCTTGCTGACAAAGAGAGAGGCTGGTGAAGGCCTGAGAGCTTGTGTACATCATTTTCTCTTTTCTCTCAGATAAACATTTGACATTTGGTTCCACGGCCTTCCTTTGAAAGGCCTCTCCTGGTTCAGTTTGTGTGCCCTTCACATCTCCATTTTTCAAATGGGTTCAGCAGCCAGTGTGCTCACCCAAGGTTTTCTTTATCCATTTCACATTTCTAATGTCACTTTGCTGCTGTGACCATTTTCCTATGTGGTCATTTAAGGAAGATAAATTGGACTGCAGATCTCAGGAGAGCAGGCATTCCTCTCAATCAGTCCCCATGGGACAAAGATTTTTTTTTTCCCCACTCTTAACACCACCTGCTTTTGCTCTCCCTAAAACCTCCCAAGAAGAGATTTTAATTTAAAAAAAAAAGAAAATTTTGATCCCAGAGTAGTTGGATAGGCCCCCTCCCTGGTATGTGGACTGTTACTCCTAACACTCAGGCTTCTCAGATTCCCAAAACCAAGAGTAAAAAAAAAAAAGGAATCTTGTATTAGGATCAGAGGTGCCACTGTAAGGAAATAGATGTTGTCATTAGCATAGAACTGCTGCCTGCCCCCTCTGACATCTTGTTCTCGGGGAATTTCAGTGGAGCCAGACACCCCACCGCTCACCTATAGTGCCTGGTTGGGGAGGGGGGAACGTCCACACTATGGCATTTGGAAGGAAGCACAGGATGGAAAGAGGCCTGGCACACATGGGCACCCACTGGGAGGTGGAACAGCATGAGGTCAAGTATGTAGGCTCTGAATCCTTGCACTGTCCTTACTGTGTGACCTTAGGTAGGTTACTTAACCTCTCTGTGCCTCATTTCCAAAATGAGATGAATATTCAGAAGAACCTCTCATGAGGTATGAGAGAACTAAATGAGTTAATGCATGTAAAAACCGCAGAATGTGCCAGGCACGTGTTTAATAAGTTAGCACCTCATACCACGGGGGGACCACAGTTCATTAGTTCATTCGTGCTAAATGAACGAATCTGATCATCACTTTAAGGGACAGTCAGTAGTAGTGGAAGGAGAGTGGACAGGGTTTTACAAACAGACCTAAGTTTGAATCCCACCTCCAATTTGTGCCCTCTCGCACCCTGAGCGTCCTCACCTGTTCAATGGGAATGCTTCATCTGTCTTGGGAGGCTGGCCGTGAGGACTAAACGAGAGAAGGTATGTTAAGTGCTTAACACAGTGCCTGGCGTGTAATCGGCCTCGGAGAACGTGAGCTCCTGCTGCAACCCAGCCCGAGGGGCAGACTCTTCCACCAGACTCTCCCGATTTCACCTCTTTGGGAGGCGAGCACTGCCTCCGATGCTCCTGGCGTTTGCTTTCTTGCTGCCAGCCGGGCCTTGGCAGTTCTTGGGGCTTGGGTCATCAAAGCCGTTTCGAGTCTCTCTTTTCCTCAAGCGCCTTCCTCCGGGGGGAGGGATGCCTACCACCAGTGGGAGCAGACTACGTGTTCAGGGTCGTACCGCCGCTTTCTAGCGCCTGAGCCGCTTTATTCCTTTACAAACCGACCAGCAAGAGCCCTTCCGCGCAGGCGCACGCGCCGACTTCCTGCCTCTCCGCTGCCGTCGGGCATCTCTCCGCTGCAGTCGGGCATCTGGTCGCATCTCTCAGCCACCGCGACGTGGAATGAGACACGAAACGGTCCTCGTGAAGCCAGCGGGGTCCTGTTCTCCGTTCTCCTCCTGCCCACCTCTGTGGAGGGTAGGGACCATGGAAGAACCATTCCTTCCTGGGACTGTGCCTTCCAGTAATTTCTCCTCCTCCTGCTGTTTTGCTGCGTTCTCTCTTCTCCGAGCTTGGCCATCTCCCCAGGCTGGAATGAGCCCCAGCATACCCCATCCCACGCCCACCTCCCTGGGTGAGGCTTCAGGGCCCAGCTAGAGTCCCATCCTCCTCCCGAAGACTTCTAGACTTTTCCAGGTTCCAGAGAGCTCTCTCTCGGAACTTCCAAAAGATTTATCCTTCATATGGCTCCATAAGACCTTGGAAGGTGGATGTTGTGTGAATTTTCCTTTGTGTGGTGCTTCTCCGTTCTTCTGGTTTGCAAGCTCCTTGAGAACAGACAGAGAACCTTTTATATGAGACGGGGCTCTGTCGGTACTGTTCTTCCAGTTGAGGTGCTATGAATAGCTCCTATTTGTTGAGTGAGGCCAAGGGTATGTGTTTGTGTATGTATGTATGTATGTATCTTCCTCTCTCTCAATCTCTCTGTCTTTGCTATCTTAGTTGGTCATCACAACATCCCCATGAAGTGGCTATTGCTATGTTTATTTTGCAGTTGAATAAATTGAAGTTCAGAGAGGAAGAAAAAAAAAAGAACCTGACCAAGGCAAGACAGCTAGAATGGAAGGGGGCCCAGGACCATAATTCAAGCACATTTCCCAGGTCTATGCACCAAACACATGGTCTCTAAACTTTCTGTATTGGGTATCCCTTTCAGGAAATATGTGTATCTTTGTTTGCCATTTATAAGTTATATGTACCTACCATAGTGTCAAAACATTATGTACATCATAAAACATATATCACAAAAATATAAATAAACACATAATATAAATCTAAGTATAGACTGTGATCTCTAAGTACCATTTCCCACTAAAAGAAACCGGCTCCTTGGAGAAGTTTGGGGCGAGCTTGGAAAATCTTATACCAGAAAGCAGGGAAGCGATCAATTATCATTGGGGTCACATCAAAAAAATCAAGAGCCAACTTGAACAGATTCCATTGGCCAAAAATGGGACGCTTGGAGCCACTGCAGTGGATTAAACTACATTATGTTTATTCAAATTCACGTTTACAATGATACTAAAAAAATACCCTGGTGATCACTTTTGGAGAATACTAGGTGATCAATTTATTATTTTGAAAACTGGTTAAAAAAAAAAAAAAGAAGCATTATCCTACCTTTCCTATAAGAAATGTGCCTCAGGTCGGCAAATAACTAATGTGAAGATTCTCTTTACAGAAGTACTCCAGCTAATAAATGAAGACAGATAGATAGAATTAGAACACCACACTTTGTAACCACTAGTGAATTAAAGAATTTGGCAATGAGCATGGAAGACTGCTGGTATCACAAAAAAAGAGACAACCAAATACTATATTCTCCCGATAGACTTCCATAACGCTATCTACAAACGGTTGTTGCCAAAATATTTAATTTGAACCTGATGAAGACTTGATTTTTCATTTACAGGAAACACAAGGGATGGGGGCACATGATAAGTGATACTATGGGACCATAATCAGCAAAATCCAGACTGTAGAAGATTAGTCAGGAAAAACAATCCAAGTTATTTAACCAAAAAAATTGCAAAACTAGAGAATAAGAGATTAAGAGGGGGATCAATAGATGAAAAGGGATGGAGTTAACGGACATATTTATCCATCACAATGTATGGAGTTTGTTTGAATCCCAATTCAAACTATAAAAAAATATAGGACAACTGAGGAAATGTGAACTCTGGATATGCCGTTACATTGAGGAATTATTGTTGATGCTTTTGGAGTACAATGATGGCACTGTGGTTATGTTTTTAAAGAGGGAGGACTTGTTCTTTATAGGCTTGTTTTTCAGATCCTTATGTTGGAATATTTATAGCCGTAATGATAAGTGTACAGCCGAACACCGAGCACTGGTTATCAATTCCCGGTCACCAGGCCCAGGGGAGGACTGCAAACACTTCTGCCCACTGCACCTTGGTATCTGCGTTGCCAGGAAAAATACTGGATAGAGCAGCACTTTCCTTGCACAGAGAAGAAACAGTAATATCAGCTTCAATAGTGGGTATATAGACCTCACGGTCATCGGGTCTCTCCCAGAAGCCAATGCAGGGCAACTGGCCTACATGCACCCCTCTCGGGGTGGAAGGACACCACCCCCTCTCCCATGGAGTCTGAAATACTGAAGTCTGGGGGCATCCCTGGGGGGCCATTAATGTATGCGCTCAAGCAGAACAAAGGAAGATTCATTGAGCCTCATACAGAGAAAACTATTCTCACATAAGGCGATAATAAGCCCAGTGGGCTCTTTAGCTCTTGCTAAGGCAGTGCTCCAGTGGGTCAAAAGTCTGCAGGCACAAGACGGCCTTTGCAAAATACAGTGTCTGGGATTTGCTTTAAATAATATTGGAGGAGGAGCAGGCGGGGCAAGTAAGAGGGTGAACAGAGGAGAGAAGACTAGCCATGAATCGATAATTTTTGAAGTTGGACAATGGTTTACACGGGTACATGGGAAGTTCATGATCTTATTCTGCTTTTATATATATTTGAACTTTTAATGCAAAAAATGGCTTTGTAGTCATAACATAAAAATAAATATAAAAGTCAATATTTTCTTTCTTTACTTCCAGTGAGTGGATTGTCTGCAGATAGCATCCTCTGGGCGTGACACACATTTTGGAGACCACTGCTGTAGTCCACTGTGCAGCGTTACCTCTCAACTCGGGACCCACAGCAAGCATGACTATCAGAAGTGTCTCTTTGCCCCCGGGAACCAAGGACTGCACCTCATCTAAAGGCCTTCAGAGACAGAGACATGACAGCCCCCATTGCCAAATCAGCAGTACTTACAGCCCCGTCATCAGGAATTCGTTCACTCTGCGGGACCTGGGTCCCCTTCATAAAAATGGAAGGAATCTGCTTTTCAGGATCCCTTCAGAAGGAAAGACTGGCATTGTTTAAAGAAAAGAAAAATCCAGTGTTTAAGAAAAAGGAAAAAGACAAAGTTCTCCTTTAAGAAATAACAACCCTGCCAGCTTAGTCCAGGTGTGAAATAATGCCATTGGCAATGAGATCGGGGTGTTCTATCTCCATCTCAATAAACTTTCTCTCCCCTGGGTGGTATTTTATAGTTACTGCTTCTATGCCCCATTGGCACAGGCATAATTTATTGTTTGTTTACATGTTTCATTTACTCTGCTAAGGTGGGAGCCCAGTGACGCATTATTACTGTGCATGCCTCTGTGTGTGAGTGTGTGTGCTCACGCGTGCTTGCACACACATTGACAGACTACTCAGAGACACCTGACAGGTTGTGAGTCTTGTACTTTTCACAGCTCCAGTGGCCTCCCCAGGACGACAGGCACCTCCATGGGCTCTTGGCGTAGATCAAATGTGTCCTGTGTCCCCACACTCCCTTCTCCTCTGAGAAGGAGCAGGACAGTCCCACGGTGATGCTGGTTCCCTGTGATTCTGTTCACCTTCTACATTCCCTCCTTTGACTTGCCTTCCTGTATGAAGATGAAATTCCTCCCATTTCTGGGTGGAACGTCGGTTCACACAGCACTTTTCTCAACAGAGTCGTGTGAAGGAAAGAAAGCAGATGTTATTATCTGCCCTTTTTCTCCATTGGAGACCCAGCAAGGTCAAGATGTATGCAAGTTCAAACAGCAAGGGAGGAATCCAGCCCCGGCCAGCTCCGATGGGAGAGCAATGACCACTCGCCCACTCACCAGCTCTCTGACCTGGGGTGAGTCACTAAATGCTCAGGTTCTTCACTGTTAAAAGATGCAGATGAGGGACTTCCCTCGTGGCCCAGTGGTTAAGAATCCGCAAGGGAGGGCTTCCCTTGTGGCACAGTGGTTGAGAGTCCGCCTGCCGATGCAGGGGACACGGGTTCGTGCCCCAGTCCGGGAAGATCCCACATGCCGTGGAGCGGCTGGGCCCGTGAGCCATGGCCGCTGAGCCTGCGCGTCCGGAGCCTGTGCTCCGCAACGGGAGAGGCCACAACAGTTAGAGGCCCGCGTACCGTAAAAAAAAAAAAGAATCCGCAGGGGACACAGGTTTGATCCCAGGTCCGGGAAGATCCCATATGTCGTGGAGCAACTAATCTCGTGCACCACAACTACTGAGCCTGCGCTCTAGAGCCTGCTACCCACAACTACTGAGCCCGAGTGCTGCAACTACTGAAGCCCGTGTGCCTAGAGCCTGTGCTCTGCAACGAAGAGTAGCCCCCGCTCGCTGCAACTAGAGAAAGCCTGCATGCAGCAACGAAGACCCAACGCAGCCATAAATAAATAAATAAATAAATAAATAAATAAATAAAGATGGAGATGATGGTACTTACCGCACAGGGCCGTTTCTGAAATGATACATTATTTAAAATGCTCAACACAATGACTGGCATGTCATAAATGTGCAATAAATGTCACCAACGCTAGTGGTCTTTTTAAAGTATCGAGTTCTAGGACTTTGTAATAACAGCAACAATAATAGGGAACTCCTAGGTAATAATAACAAGAATAATAACAAAATAAATGACTTACTACATACCAGACACTGTTTGAAGCCCTTTTTGTGAATTAACTCATTTATTCATCACAACAGACCTAGGTAGTAGGCATTATTATTCCTCCTGTATTATGGATAAGGGGCACAGAGGTTTTTAGGTTGAAGTAACCTGATAATTTCCTTGCCTTTAAAAATAGAATTAGGCCACACTTGAAGTATTTCCTCTTTCTGGCATCTTTTCTATATAATTCCAGATGCATGGACCTATGACTGCCATGGGGGTCTCCAAACCCCCCACCAGACTTTGCTCCGAGGTCACCATTTCTGTAGCATCCGCTCCCCAACTTCCCCCTCTGTTGGTGATATTACCAGTCTTATGTGCCAGGGGTTCCTTTGGTGAGGAAACTGAGGCTCAAAGAGGGTAGCAACCTGCCCAGCCCTACACGGTGAGGTCCGAGGGTCCAGTCGGTGTCCTTACCCTTCCCTCCGTGTCCCTGGATGCTGTAAGTGCTCGAAGGGCCGAGCTGCCTGCTGCCCCGGGGGCCTCAGGAGGCCTGGACCATGGCACCAGCCGCTGCCTGCCTCCGGGCCGGAGGAACAAAGACACTCAGTAGGGGGCACCCGAGAGCTCAGATGGCCGGCGGTTCCCCTCCCTCCGGGCCCTGCCAGCCGGGAAGCGCTTGGAATTTAATCCTCCGCATTCCATTCTGGGTTCCTGTGACATAATAAAGCCCAAGGAGGGATCTCGAGTGACTGGTCAGCAGAACCCCCAGCGGGGTTTTCTATAGATAGCCAGGGCGTGTCTCGGGCTCGGTCCTCTCTGCGGGAGGAAAGTTCTTTCCTGCCAGGCTGGGCAGCGCCCTGTGCGGCAGGTGGGCGACGTGAGGGACCAGCCAGGCTCCGGGCTCGGGGGACTTGGTCGGACAGCAGGGGAGGGGGCGCCAGGGATCCCGGGCCAGGAGAGGGAATTCCAACTATGGAGTTTTGGAGAAAACTATTTAGTTATTTGCCCTCACTGACCTCACCCCACGATGGGGCTGAGGCTACGACGAGGCGTCCCAAATACTGAGCCTCCAGCAGCCTGTGACGCTGGCTCTGCAAAGATTCTGTGGCCTGAACCAGGCTGTCGTTGGCGAGAGAGGCGTGTTTGGAATGTCGGTGCAGCCGCTCCTGTGATTGGAGGTTTGGGGTTTCAGAGTTCCTTAATTTGCATGGCCAGGCGGCATGCTTATTACAGCCCACAATAGAGGGCTGGAATTTGAAACTCTGTTTAGCTTGCTTCCAGATTCCAAACAAACAGCATTCCTATTAATAATGTCACATAAAGACCGGCATGATGGCATGATGGTATAGAATCCTATCATGACATATCTATATCTATATCTATATCTATATCTATATCTATATCTATATCTATATCTATATATCTCCTGTCTACCGGTGGAGAGGAGTTCTCAGGAGCCATGCATATATTTTACATAAAATAAGAGCTAAGATGCGGAGGGCTTTAATGATATAATTTCATCATGCGATTCTGGGCTCTTTGGTTTATGTTGCCATCAAGAACGCTGAGACAGAATTAATTCATGTAACTGGGACAAGCCCAAGTGCTGTTTCCATTCCCCTTATAAGTGGTCACCTATTTTAATTGCCCAAACATTTGGTGGGTAGGAAGGTGGAGGAAAGCCTGTCTGACGTATTCATTAGCTGCAGAATAAATTACTTAGGGGCAATATACTGTTGTTGTTAAAAAATATGAACAGTCAGGTCAAAGAGCCTCAGTTTGAATCCTGACTTGGCCTGAAAGCTCTGAAAACTTGAGTGAGTGAGTTATTGATGATCCCCGAGCCTCCATTTACTCATCTGTGATACGTGGTTGCTGAGACCTGCCTCTCAGGGTTGTTGAGAGGATTAAAGGCTGTCAGAACTGATGGGATGGATGAATACAATACCTCTGAAAGGCCTTCGGTCCAGTGCCTGGAGCACAGTAGCTGTTGATACGTGGCTGCTGTATTATTAGCTGCATAGCAAAAGCAAAACATCCCTGAAATGATTCCCTGACACCATGGAGGTCCAGAAATCTTAGCCACTTCCAGCCAGGAGCTTCCCTTTTTAGCCCCTGAATTCCCCAAATGCCCCACATTTGTGAATTGTATTATTCCCAGCCAGAGAGAGCAGGGTGGCAGCCCCCGCCCTGTCTGGAATCCCAGAGCACCTCTGAGATTCTGACCTAGCACAGCTGCCTGTTGCAAATAATTTAGGAAACATGAAACAGAACATATTGCAGTTCCACAGAAAGGTCTGAAGGGTGAACTTTATGTGGCCGTCATGGATCCGCTTCCTCCTGGACCGAAAGCACAGCTCTGTCTGGAAGAATATTGCCCTTCTGCCCCACCAGGAGAGGAACAGGAGCCTCAGTTGCAAAAGATGGGGTCCATGCAGGTACCATTTCCCCCTAAAGTCTGTTATCATGCTGCTTTGTCCCTGGGATCTAGAAGGACTTCTCAGTAGATGTAACCAGAGTGCCTGCCTGTAAGTAGACCTTAGCTTTGTAATTCAAAATCATGGCTTCACATCTTGCCTGCATTATAGCTTTGTGACCTTGGCACAGAACTTCATGTTTCTGAACCTGTCTTAAAACCTGCAAGGTGAAGAGAATGGAAAGCCCTTCGCTGGACAATTGCGTAGATTCAATAACTTATTGCATGGAAAGTGCCCCATACGGCTTCTGGCATATGGTAGACCCCCCGTGAACCTCGTTTCTCTTTCAAACAGCCATGAAGTCCGAAGCAGAGAGGCAATGGCCACCCAGTTCCCTCCTATTATTTTCCAAGAGGAAAAAGGAAGAAGACCATAGAGCCAAGGGAAAATGCCACTTCGGAGAGAAATGTGTGGCGATGCGATGTCGCCTGCCAGGCCCTCGAGTGGTGGGGAAGTGAGGGTGGCAGAAGGGCATTGCCTGCAGCCCGTACATGACCCAGCTGCAGGGCCATTGCCATCACTGGCAGCCTAGTTACTGACACACTTCCCTTGCCGAGGCCTTCTCTGAGCACGCCAGCCTAAATGATCTGAGAAAAGATACTGCTGTTAACTGTCAAGAGTGAAAGGATATTCTATCTCAACAAAAATTTTTTCTTTTTTGCTTGAAATCTGGTCACCCTTTCCTAGCTGTGATCTCTAGAACTGGGAGTCCCAGTTCATCGGAATAGAGTTTAAAAGTGTTTAAATACTCCCACCCATTTTCCTGGTCAAGCAATGGCAGCAGATAATCATTAAATGGGGGATGGAGGGGGATGACATGGCCTGCAGGCTGCTGGCAGGGGCCCCTGTAGGACGCATGTTGAGAATTGTCTCCGTAACTGGACAGACCCCTCCTTTTTAAAAGCCAATAATTTGCGTTGGATGTATGCACTCTCAAGCTTTTTCTACTTATTCTATGTGACTTTTTCTTATGTACCTCTGCTCTCCCTGAAAATATTTTCTCCTCACTCATGTGAGTGAACTGGTCACAGTCATTCTTAGGAACTGCGAATGGAGTTGAATTTATTTGCAGGTCAACTCTGCAGATGCCAAGTCCCTGCCACAGATCTTTGGAGAGAAAAAACCCTAGCTACAAAAAACTAAATAAATGTAGACTTACTTGTTTTCACCTCTAAAGCAGGTACCATGCCTGTTAAGTTTCATGTATTTCCCCACGGGCACCTAGAATAGTTCTTTCTAGTCGTTGACATTCCATAAATGGTACAGTCTGTTTACATTCCAGATTCCAAACAAGCAGCATTCCTATCAATAGGAAGAGTCTCAGAGGCAAATGGAGTGGGGAGGGCTGCAAAGAATGGATCCGCCTCTTTAGTGACTCACTGTTTGTGATTTGACACCATTATACATCCCAGAAGGCCAAGTATAGAGTTTACATGAAATCATTCCAAGGAAGTGTCAATATAAAAGATGCTACATAAAATAGCTACTGGACACTCTTTCAGATTGTAATCACCGAAGAGCCCGAATCTTTACTTGGTCTGCTTTGTATCGTGCACAGCACCATGTTACATAGAAATAAATGTATAATTTTATAAAAAATAAATGCTGTTAGAAATTGACAAGAATGCTGGAAAGATCACTGGGCTGAGATTGCCTCCATATTTGTGACGAACCAGCATGTCTCTTTGGTAAATCTCTTGGCTCTGCTGGACCTCAGTTATATTTGTAAAATGACCAGATCATTGCTTCCCAAACTTTTTTTTTTTTTTTTTTTTTTTTTTTTTTTTGCAGTACGTGGGCCTCTCACTGTTTTGACCTCTCCGGACGCGCAGGCTCAGCGGCCATGGCTCACGGGCCCAGCCGCTCCGCGGCATGTGGGATCTTCCCGGACCGGGGCACGAACCCGTGTCCCCTGCATCGGCAGGCAGACTCTCAACCACTGCACCACCAGGGAAGCCCTTCCCAAACTTTTTAACCATCAAAAAAAAAAAAAAAAAAAAGTTCTTGGACACCCTCCCGCTATCCCACCACTTCATTCATTTGCTTAACAAATATTTACTGAGCACTTATTATGCACCAGTCACTCTACTAGGAGTGGGAATACAATTTGTGAGAAAAACAAACACATTCCTTGCCCTCATGAAGCTTATAGTCTAGTGGGAGAGACAGACACAAAATAAATGTCCAGGCAAATAAAAATGCAATTCAAAATTGTGTTAAGTGCTCTGAAGGAAAACGCAGAGATTATGAATCTAACATGGAAACCTAATTAGGGGTTGGGAGGTCATAGAAAAGACCTGAGGTTGTATTTTTAATGTCATTTGAGAAACCACATAATGATAAAAAGTTACTACTAACTGAATAAGGCTTTAAAATTGTTTGTATTTTATTAAGCACAACAGCATGTACATATACATGTGGGGAAAAGGTAGGTTGCATGTCTAAGGCAGCTAGAATCCATTGAGTGCTTTGTATATTAATGTACACATGGACCCCGGGCATCCTGCAAATTCTACAGCCTCCCAGGGGACTGGCGACCACTTTATACCAGAATATCCCTCATCTTGCAATGCCTCTAATAGCAATTTGCAGGGGGCCTCAGGAAAGATCATAAAGAAAAGTAGCTGGTTTTCTGATCAGGATTCACATGAACACTCAGTGAAGCCCGGGTCAGCTGCCTGCTCCCCAGAGGCCAACATACCCATCAGCTGATGACCACAGATGGGTCTCCTGACCAGAAGTGGAGGTCACCTGGCAAAGTTTATTTACCTCCAGGCAGATCTGATCTAGATCATATTCCACATTCAAAAACTAAAAGTGCTTTTGACATTCAGTCCTTGGCTCACCGAGTGGAGGCAGCAAGGGCCTCTTCAACACCCCCACTAAACCCCAAACTTGTCTGTGTTTTATTTCCCGGACCTCAACTGGGTGATTATATGTTACATCCTGGAAACAAACATGTGTTTCTTCCATATGGGTCTCTTAGCTATGTAGATGGCTACACATACTTGATGCATGTTTCCAGATGGGTCAACCTTCCCACTGGAAGTAGAAAATTCCTATACTCTAATCCTCCTGGTATAATCAGGACGCAACAAGTTCAGATAAGAAGCTGGGTCCAGGATGGGAACGATCCCCTTGAACAGGCAAAACCACCTAAGGATGGATGAGGAATTCACATTCTGCTTGCCGACTGCCTGTCCTCTCCAGGAGGATGGAAAGAGGAGTTTGAAGCCTGTGCAAGATCCAGGACTGAAGCTGGGGCAGTTCCATGCCTTACCTGGAGCGGATGTGCAGAAAAGGAAGGTCCTTGCAGTGTTGGTGACACCTCACTTTGATCCTAATCCCTGGACGGCAGAGATGGCCCCTTTGTCACATGGCCCCAGGGGTGGCCAGCCCAGTGGGCATACAGTCACTGTTTGTTGAAAGAGTGAAGGGTCTGGAAAGGTGTTGGGGTGAGGTCACTGAGGCAGGCAAGTGGACAGAAATCAGCCTCAAATGTACCAGAAGCGACTCTGAAGGCAAAAAATAGAGGAGCGTGCACCAGAGAAGTCGAGCGCACACCCAGCTGAGCACTCCTGTTGCCAAAGGACTGTTGCCCTTGTAGAAGGTCTGACCTCACCTTCCCTTTCAGTAGGAAGTGCCTCACATTCGTTTGAAATACAATCGCGTTTAGAATTTACTTTTTAGAGACAGCACCTGAGGACATTCCAAATACGTAAAGTGCACATTTATCTGTTACCTGGGCCATTTATGTTTTTATTTAGATCCCATCAAAGTCTAAAACAGGATTAGAAGTGACAAAGTGCTCACAGAGAGCTGGTGAGTACAGGCAAATGCACCCCGGGAAACCATGCTCTACGACTCATATCTTCACTCAGATCTGCTCCATCCTTACCATGACCCTTGAGTCAGGCTCTGCACTTGGTTCAAATCCCACGAGCTGGTATGAGTTGGGATAAATCACTTAACCTCTCTGAGCTTCTCTGCTTTCTCTCACTTTACTGTGACGATTTCATTTATTTTTGTAATCAATTTTTGTCTTTTTGTGACATGGCAGTGAAACAGGTTCCAGGACATAAATTCAAATTTTCTCAGGGTGATTCACGTGCATGATTAAAATATCAAATAGTCCAAAATGTTTTGGAAAGTAAAGAAACAGTGCCCTGGTCCACCTCTCCCCAGCCTCATTCTGCTTCCCATAGGTGACAGCCCTGAACGCGTTTCTGTTTTTAGTTCTGTCTGTGGTTTCTCCTTTCATCTCCAAATTGTATGTTTACACTGCTCTGCCTTGATCAGTAACCTTAGTAGATATTATGTATACACTTCCTTCTAGGGTAGATAAAGTTTTAATTCTTGTCCCCGACTCCCTCCCACGTTTTGAAAGTTTTAGCTATTTTCATTTCTCTGTTACTGCTCGAACTGCAGACGAACCCCTAATTCTTGTTCCATCAACGGTCAATGATACCTCTGACTACTCATTCAGGAAGATGAAGATAAAAGCAGAAAGTCTTTCTTCCACCTCTCTACCCACTTCTGCTTCCCAAATTCTATCTATTCTGCAACCACAATTAAGTTTCCCCTTGCCTTGTTTATAGGCTGATTCTAAACATTGAAAACCAGAAAAGAGTGCTTTCATTATGACTATGTAAATATTGTTATGGAGCTAAGCAGAGTGCCATGATTACATTTCTTCCTCGTGGTTCCGATGTCATGACCCCGGTTCCACTCAAAGCAAAATGTTTCAAACATCAAGAACAAATAGTCTTCTTTCTCATACTCATCCAGTTGTTCAAAATATGGCCCCATGTTAGTTCAGTTCCAATACGGACTATGACTTCTTTGTACATTTTGTTTTGTTTTTCCTGGAGTTTCTGATTGTCTTTTTTCTGGTTGGTAGAAGAAACATATACCTGCTTTATGATATTCCACTTTTATTCACTCTACTCATTTCTTATCATCTGTTCCATTCTTCTTGAAAATGTTTTTTTTTTCTTAGAGTCCATTGATACTCTCTTTTAATGTGGTCTAAGGCTTGCAAGGTCAGCTGACACCTGGCATCCAGGAATTTCCTGGGTAAATTATATTATTTCTTATATTAAAAACTTTCCCTTTTCTGGGATTTTGCCGTAGTTTTGCTGAAGTTGACACACTCAAGTAACTTCCTCAGAAAAGATATATAGAAGCAAACTTTATTTATTCTGTAATATCTGAAACTGACTTTATTAGGTGCTCACACTTAAATGTTTGTTTGGCTTGATATGAAATTCTAGTTTGAAAATAGTTTGTTCTCAGAACTTCAAAAAACTTTACTGCATGTTGGCATCTGTGGTTTTGAATTTGAAATCTAATGCCAGTTGGATTCTCTTTCCTCACAGGGGACTTATTTTTTCTCTTTGGAAACTCTTAGAATTTTCTGATTCCCAGTGTTCTGACATTTCACAGAGAGTGTGTCTAAGCAGAAGAATTGTTTCTTTTTTCTCGCTGGGCATTTGGTAGCCCTTTTGTTTTGAAAACTCTGAGCCGTTTCTTTGATTATTTACTCTGTTATTTTCCCTTTGTGTTTTCCTTGTTGTCTGTTTTGAACAGCTAAAAGGCAGGTGCTGGACTCTTGTAATTGATCTTCTGTATCTTTTTTCTTCATATTTTCCATCTTATTTTCTTCTTCCTCTACGTTCTAGAAGATTTTCTCAACTTTCTATTCTATCATTTCTATTAAACATTTAATTTGGCAATCACTTTCTCTAATGTCTGAGAATTCCTTCGTGGTTTCTGATTGTTCCTTTTCCTTAGCATTCTGTTCTCATTTATACATGCAATATCTGTCCAAATCTTCCTGGAGCAGGGTGACTATCCTAGTTTGGGCTGCTATAACAAAGATGCCATAGACAGGGGGCTTAAACAACAAACACATATCTCGCAGTTCTGGAGGCTGGGATGTCCAAGATCAAGGTGCTGATAGATGCAGCATCTGGTGAGAGCTCAACCCTCATGACTTAATCACCTTCCAGAGGTCCCACCTCCTAGTACCATCACCTTAGGGGTTAGGATTTCAACATACAAATTGTGAGGGGACACATTCAGTCCATAACAACGATTGTATATCTTCATGGTATATCAGGGATAGTCTTGGTTTATACCTGTTGTCCTGGCATAATTATTAACATCTCCCCATATTGCTTTCAAAATTATCCCAGGTTGGATGATAAATTACACAGTCTCTTTACTGTGAAGTTATTGAGAATTATTTTTAAACTCCTCTCCTGTTCTTGAATTATTTCTGTTTCTTCAGGGTGACATTTTTAGGTTGTTATTTTTTAATCTTGATGTCCATTGATATTTAAGAATGAGGAGTTAGGGATTGGGGGCTCTGGGTCCACAGAGCTTGCTGAATGGGGGACTTCAGTGTGGATAGATAGGGAATTGACTTCTGTTCTGAAGACTTATGCAAGAAAGAATAGAAGAACTGTATTCTGGGGTACCAATAACCATAACAACTGTCCAAGTTCTTCTCAGACCATTTGTTTAATTTCTTTCTTTTTTTTTTTTTTTTTGCGGTACGTGGGCCTCTCACTGTTGTGGCCTCTCCCGTTGCGGAGCACAGGCTCCGGACGCGCAGGCTCAGCGGCCATGGCTCACGGGCCCAGCTGCTCCGCGGCATGCGGGATCTTGCCGGACCGGGGCACGAACCCGTGTCCCCTGCATCGGCAGGCGGACTCTCAACCACTGAGCCACGAGGAAAGCCCTTGTTTAATTTCTTTAGGAATACATGAATTTGCGGGGGTGATGGTGATAATTTCTTGGCTGTCATGCATTCTGGGAGAGCCAGAGTGGGGAGCAATCATTTCATATACAGACCTTTGACCTTTAATCAGTGCCTCTTTTTTCAGTTCTAGTTCTCAGTCCTCCCTTCTGCCTTACCTGGGAAATCAGGTTCTACTGGGCAAATGGACTCCATCCTCCACTGCAAACCCCATCAAAGTTTCTCACATGCATGTTTTGGCTGCCAGAAATTTGCTAAAGTCACTCATCCACGGACAGCGCCCCCTCTCCATGCTCTTGCTGTTATGAGTCTATGCTGTTTTTCCTTTACTATTTGTGTGAGAGGTGTCAGGAGGGAGGAAATGTGCTCAATCCATCATCTTTACTAGGAAGGGAGTTGTACCTTCTCTTTTTTTAATCCTTTATAGTGAGGATAATGATATCTTCCTATTATTTTTCTGGCAGAGATTTTAGGTTGAACCTCAATATCCATTCTCCTTCCTTTGTAATAGAGCCCCCATTTTTAGCTGGTACCAGGGAAAATCCTAGCTTCCCTTGCAAATCCATGTGACTAAGTTCTGGTGAAATAGGCCTTGTAGCAGCTTCCTGGAACTGTCTCTAAGAGACAGGAAGCACGTGCCTTGGGCACTAACTTGGGTCGTGAGTTGAGGCTACATAAAGAGCCTAGGTCTCTGACACTATGGAGCCCAATACCAGCCCTGGACCAAACATCAAGACATTTATGGAACAGAGAAAATTTGTTTTGTTTAAGGCATTGCTATTTTCAGTTTTCCTTCACTACAGCCAAACCAAAACCTAACTCATGCAACCTGACAAATGATCTGGGAGGTACCAAAAAGATGAAAAATGTGAAAGTGATTTGTAAACTGTAGAGAGCTATAGAAATGTCAGATATTATTATTACGTCTTACACTGGGCTAGATTTTAAGCTCTTCTTCTGGACTGGTTACTTTTCAAAGGAAGCCCCCTTATTTATTTTTATCATCAACAGCAGGCATAGAGAATTCGATATAGTTGTTTATTAAAATTATTTCCATAGTAGTAGTTCTTTAAAATAATTTCAAAACCATCAAAAGACAAAAGAAAAAGTGTTAAAATACTTTCAGCTTATTAATTTCCCTATATAATAAAGAGCCTCTGAAAATAGAGAAAAAAGACCAAAGAGACCAAGAACTTAATAGGAAAAATGAGCTTAGGACATGACACTGAAGACAAAATGCAAATTGTCCCCAAATATATTAAAAGGCACTGAACCTCACTAACGACAAGGTAAATACAAATGAAAAACCATGTGAGAATGTGATTTCTCACCAATCAAATTAGCAGAAATCCAAAGAAGTTTGAGCCCATCCTCTGCTGGTGAGGCTCTGGGGAAGCGGAAACGCTCAGGCATCGTTGGCAGGGATACAGCCGAGGATGCAGCCACACTGGGCTGTGATGGACAATTGGGCTGCAGCTGCCAAAGCATAGCAACATTTATTCATTCCCTCAGCCATTCTGCTCCTGGGGCTCTAGTCTACATACCTGACATACGTACAAGGTTATTTATTACAGCAGTGGAATAGCAAAAGACTGAAAACAATCCAAATATTCATTGAAGGGGAGATTTTAAATACATTAGGATGTGTAGTACAATGGAATAATATACAGCAATAAAAGAAAAAGCGAAGAAGCTCTCCAACAGCCAATATGCGAAGCGTTGCAGGATGCTTTCTAAAGTGAGAAAAGCAAACCAAGAACATAAAATAAAACTGGTCACAGACCCCATCCTAACTACAAAGGTGCTGGGAAAACTGCACATGGGCTATTAGGTGAGCCATCTGTGTCCCACAGGAGTGGCCACTGTGTCTGCCTTCATCTTGTCCCAGTAAAAAAGGGTCAGGTTATTTAAACGTGTAGAAACCCTACTCAAAGGGGGCTGAAAAGGATCCCTCCTTTCTCTTCTAAGTGCTCACACATTATTTTCTTAACATCCATTTTTTTAAAACTTGACTTAGCTTTTATTTATAGTTGTGTCAGGACACGTTCTGGTTCTTTTAAAATAACAAAGTGGTAGAAATTTCTGGACACTGAAAGATTTAGGCCAGTGAAGAGTTTTTCTACTGTCCTTTTTAAACAATATTTCGGTGTCACCTCCACAGTTTGGGGACTCTACTGTTGAGATTTGTTCTCTTTTTTATTTTCAGAAGTCTGAGTAGTTCTGGCTGGATTCCCCATGTTTTGAGGGAGCAGACACAGAGGGGAAGCTGTGTGAACAACTTTTATTACAACTCCTCAGTGGACAGAAATGAGGGTGTGTGGTAAAAAGTCAGTCCCATGTTCTTTACACAAAATTTAAAACTCGTGACATGATTTTGGACACAGAGTAACTCTTGGGAGTCCCTGAAAGTCAGAAAATGCACACACACACACACACACACACACACACACATACATCCCTCAAGGCGCCCACACACAGCAAGTGCTCAGTCAATGAACGTCCACGAATGAGGGGCTCCCATGCTCCCCAGGGGGCAGGAGTCCCCTGCAGCCCCTGGTCGGGAGCCTGGTCTCCCATAGGCTCTCCTTCCCAAGGCCTCGGTGGCCAGGCTGGTTCCCTGATCTCGTCTCACCAATACAGATTCTTACTATCTCTTCTCCACGTGGTTTTTCCAGGCCAAGTCATTGGGACCCAACTCTCCTCCAAATTTGACAGTCAGTCTTGAATGGCTTCATGACATCGCTTTCCTTGCTCTGTTGTTGATCTGCCACCCTTACTATTGCTCATTTGATCCAGATACTTTTCGTAAGCATGAGACTGTTTCACTGATTTGAAAATATATGTATTCAGCTATTTTACTATATATGCCAGGTACTATCCTAAGCACTCTACAAATAGAAACTCATGTAATTCTCATGACAAGCCTATGATATGTTTGACAATATGTAACAGAAGCACTGTTTCCCTTGCTGAGGCACAGAGATGTTAAGTAACTCACCCAAGGTCACACAGCTAATGAGTGGCAGGGCTAGAATTTGAATGAAAGCAATTACTCCCTAACCTCTGACAAAATGCCTGCTGCAAAGTGTTTTGATATGTGATGGCATTTTTAGCGATTTTTTCACTTGGATACTTCTAGCCAGATAGTGACTTCAAGTCTTTAGGCTGAACTACTCACCCAGGAATAAGTTCCAAATAACCAGAAGACATGATGGCAACTGAGCTTCCACTGTTACTTGCTTATGAGTTTAACAGAGGCGAACCACCTGCAAAATGTGTGCTGTATAAATTCCAACTATACTAACCTTCATGTCTAGGTTGCAAGATTCACAACCATTACAATTCCCTATCGTCCTCCCAAACCTTAGCTCCGCACGCCACACTCCATATGTTTTCCATGTGGGCGGTTTGCTGAATGGAGTGACAGGGAGCTCACGCTGGAATACTGTGGTTCTCAATGGGGCTGGTACTGTCCCCTCAGGGGCATTTGGAAATTTGGGAGGGCAGTTTTCTTGGCGGCCACAGTGATTGGGTGGCTAGCGGCATCGAGTGGACCACTGCCCAGGGCTGCTCTCACGACAAAGAGCTGTCTGCATCCCACACAACTCTGTCTGTCCTACTGGACAGTTATGTAGGTGAAAAATCTGTTTTCAGTCATCTGAGCCTAGAAGCCTAAAGCACAGTGTTTTAAAAATTTTGTTTATGGTTTAACGTACAGTTGGCTTCCCAAGAATGCAACCACTGTGTAAATCAAGGGAAGACCATTCTGTTTTGTTTGGAACTTTATCAAAGGACTATGTGTCACTGACAGTGATTCCACTCATCGTTTGGGAGTCGTCCAGGTAACATACCCTCAGTCTACATTGGTAGCTGGTGTGTTCTTGGGAATTTCTCATGGGTGCAAGCATCCAGGCACTTCCTCACTACTAGCAGTGTGGTCATTTGCGTGTTGAGATACATGTCCTTTCATTGTGCGTTACCTTCCTTGTATATTATATGTTACATTATATAGATATATGTGTCCTATTTTCTGGATTTGGGGAGAATGCTGATGAATCTACAGCTCTGGCTGGTTTCCAACCATTCATCATCATCATGATCAAATGATTTTTCTGAGCGCCTAGATATTACCATTACCAAGATATTGATTTATTTGAAATTATGTATGCATATAGGTTATATAATGTATGCATTTCACTTCAGGAAGGTAAAAAACATAATAAATAGTTGCTTTAAAAAGGGTCATCGTGGGCTTCCCTGGTGGCGCAGTGGTTGGGAGTCCGCCTGCCGATGCAGGGGACGCGGGTTCGTGCCCCGGTCAGGGAAGATCCCACATGCCGCGGAGCGGCTGGGCCCGTGAGCCATGGCCGCTGAGCCTGCGCATCCGGAGCCTGTGCTCTGCAACGGGAGAGGCCACAGCAGTGAGAGGCCCGCGTACCGCAAAAAAAAAAAAAGAAAAAAGAAAAAGGGCCATCGTGTCTGATGGGTCAGAGAATCGCCTCTCAAGCACCCACATAGAAGGAGGCGTTGAGCACACAGCGTGGTAGGGAATGAGCAAAACGAGCAGGGACAATGTCTGCCCCAATCACAGCCCGGCTTAATCACCACACTGCACGTAATGATCAGGTTGCTGCCACGCTCTGCGAGCAGCTGTGGGAAATCAGTCTGGCTGAGGGCATGCTCTCCTCTGAGTCGCTGGAGTCAACTTCAGCTTTGATTTACAAGAGCTGGCAACTGCACTAAGTATACGACAGATCAACAGAAGTCTTTCCATTTGCAAAGCACCTGGGAAAACCTCCTAATAGGCCTACTACACTATTGGCACTTAATGAATATGTAACAGAAGTACACTGTGATTGAGGTAGGAGATGCTGGCCTATTTTTTCTAGGTTTCGGGGGAAGGCTGATGAAATTCTACTCTTCTGGCTTGATTTTCTAACCACAGTGATGTTCCTGGTCAAACATATCATCATCATCATCATCATCATCACCAACATCATCAGGGCTCTTGCTGAATGTCTACTTACTATTCATAGCAGTGGCGCACAGACTGCTCATCTTGATAGCACTGAGTATGATCACTACAATTTTTATTATCCAACTCACTTTTTCAACATTCAGCAGATGTCTATCAACACCTACTCTGGGCTAGACTGTGCCAAGTACGACCAAGAAGATGTAGTTTGTACTATCTTGGAGTTCACAGATTCAGGAAGGAATGGATATTAATAAATAATTATGCAATTATGTATGCATTTACAGCTGATTTAATTATAAAAAAGGAGGAAAAGGTATTACTTGAATTCCCCATAGGTACCTGAACTTGTCATTTTACCCCCAAGCTTGCTTCTTCCCAAAAGTCCTGATCTGAGTTATCTGGATTTCTCTCCAACCGATTCCCCAAGTCAGAAAACTGAGTCATCTTAGCCATTGATTCTTTTTCACCTCCCACTCTTGACACCCAATTAATCACCACGTACTGCTAATTTTACCTCCCAAATGTTTTTCCAATGTGTCCCTTCCTCTCTGTGCCCACACCTCTCTTCATCATCAGCCTGGACACTTGTAACAGCTCTGTGACACGTCTCTCTTGGACGTTTAGTCTTGTCTGGGTATCAATCAGGATTCAGGTACAAAGAACAGCATCTACTCCATCCAGTCTGGACAGATGGAGGGCACTAAATGGTTTACAGAATTGTGGGAAAAGTTGAAGAAACAGGTTGAGCTTTTGAAAATGGCTTTGGAGTCTCATCGCAGAACGTGGATACCGAGAGAACTACTGTCTCTTTCACGATCAGGAAGCTGCTTGCCAAATAGAGAAGCTCGTGCTTTGGCTGCCAGCTGCAGAAGCATGACTCTGCTGCCATAATCGGGATGCCAGCATGATCAGGAAGTCATGGAAATTGGCAAACAGCCATAATGAGAAGCAACTGTGATTGTGAAACCCCTGCAGAAAACCCTGCCAGCTCCACGCACAGCACAACCAGCAGAGACTCGGCCCTTGCCTGGTTTCCCCTTTCCAGATCTTGGACAGATACTTCTAACTGATAACACCTAAATTGTATCCAGAATCCTCGCTGCAGTGGAGTCTCAGGTGTGTAGTTCGTAGCTTTCCAGCCACTGCAGAGCTGCAGTATGGGAAGCCTCTCCAGGAGAAGGATGGGACACTTGTGCCAAGCCACCACAGCCACTGCACTCCTCTTAAAGTCACCAGTGATGAATCTACACAGAAATCTGACCACGTGGCCCCACTGCTGAAACTCAATGGTTCTCTGTTGCCCCCAAAATAAAGTCCAAGTGTCTTGGTCTGTCTCCTCATCTCCCGTCGTATCATAACAGCTTTTCACACTTGACTCTCTGATAGCACCAGTGGCATTCCCTGTGCTCTGTTGGGATCCCCTGTCTTTGCCCTTGTTGTCCCCTCTGTCTGGAGTACACGCACCACCTCACCTGGCTAACTTTTACTCGTCCTTCCAGACTCAGCTCAGGGGTACCAGGAAAGCCTTTCTCGAACTTTAGGGGCTCTGTGCTCCCCTTGCAGCTTCCTGGGCAGTCCTAGATCTTGAAACTATCTGCTCATGTTTCTGCCGATGCCATTAGATATGTGTTCCCTTGGAGCAGTAACCGAGTCTTATTCGTTTTTGTACTTTGAGTGTCTAGTGCTGTGCCTGGCTCCAAGTACATGCTAAATAAAAATGTGTTAGCCTGAAAGGAATGGTACTGAAGTAAGCATGTCTTCATTGGGCATCCCCAGGAATCAGACTCTGAGACTGAGTTTGCACGCAGGAAGTTTCTTGGGAATGCACTGGGCATCAGTCTCTGCAGTAAGGGGTGTGTGTGTGTGTGTGTGTGTGTGTGTGTGTGTGTTTGAAAGAAGCAAAATTGGGCAGAGGGAGATGCTGGACCGTGATATTAGACCTCAGCCAACCCCACAGTGGGCTCAAGAGCTAGAAGCCCCTTTAGAGTTGTCCCACTATGAAGCAAGATGGCTGGGCCATCATATCCCCACGTCAACTAGTCATTAAGGGTGGGGAGAGGGTGTCACTATGAGCTCAGTGTTCCCTTCCTCTGAGGGCAGCTCCTAGAAGGTGACTACATGACTACATCAACCAGAGTTTGATCACAGAAGATGAAGCACTAGAATGGAAATGTGGGTAGAAGGATGGAGGCAATGGATGGATAGATACATAGATAACATTTATAGCTGATGTAATTAGGAAGAAGGAGCTAGATAAGGTATTTATTTATTAAAGGCATTTGACTTTATACTATGGTGGAGACTTTGACATAGTTCATGTGAGACCGTTGTTTCTGTTTGATGCTGGAGCCTGAAGTTTGAAAGACGGGCAGTAAAGAAAGAAGATGGAAGTGAAGTGGGGAAAGGAGGACAAACTGGGACCCGAGAGGTTGAGCTGGAACCGAAGAGGGTGGACTGGAGCTCACGACAGCCTCTCCATCCAAGCTGCCATCTTAGCTAATGGGTGGGGAGAGAAAATGGCGCCCTTCATCATGGAGCTAAAAGGCATGAACTCCCACAGCATCTGGGGAAATGAGTATTTCAGGACTGAGAGTGGGGACCTGGGCAGACAGCCACAGCAGCCACTCCAAAGTGCTGTACAAAGAACACCATCCAGGGTGGTTCATTCCCTCTAGGGCCTCACTATCTAAGGATGACAAAATCTGGGCTGGGAAAACAGGTGAATCACAGTCAAATGCAAGTCAAATGATTAAATAAAAATTAAACTGGTTAACAGATATCTGACATGCATTCATAGACTATGAAATTTGAGGTGGGAGGAAAGAAAATAAGGGACACCCAAGGGCCAGAGGGAATTTTCAAGGAGTTCACAAGGTTGAAGGTAATAGTGAGAGGGAGGTCTGAGCTGTAAGATAAGAGCAAGGAAACAAATTACAAAAAATGTATGATGTGCTGTTGTTTTGATAGGGAATATGGAAAGTGGGGTTTGGAGGATGAAAGTTTGGGAAACACTAATTTGAAAATAGCATGTTCTGCCAGTTAGTCGTACATTTCTAGGGGAACTCTGAGAAATCTATTCACTCTTCTTCCAGTCCTTCCGACTCCTTGGCCATTGTCTTAGTCAAAGATGGCACAGGGTTTCTCCTTCTCACTCCTTGCCCACGGCAGACATTACTAATCAATCCTGGCATTCTTTCCTGATGTACCCAGATAAGATTTCAGAGTCCTTCTTAGCATAGCTTTCCAGATAGCCATACCAAATGACTGGATGGAACTTAATAGTTATCCCTGTCCATAATCAATTCTAGTCATTTATTCCTAATGTACCATTTCCCCTAAAAATGTCTGTGTCTTACACCATCTTCACCTGCTATAACAGAGCTAGAAACCCAGGATTCTAGTCTCCGTTCTGTATCCCTGGCTTTAATATTAGGAGGCAGAGTGAAAGGATGGAGACTTTCAATCTTGTTACTCCAGCTGCTTCATCATAACACAGTCCTTCTCAGGGACCTGGATTTAGGACCCAAGATAAGGACTAGCGAGAACAAAGGCAAGTGTGAGGGGGATAAGCCCACCTGCCATTTTTGAAATAGAAATTGTTCTTGAGAAGCACACATTGGAAAGAAATTAGGGGAAAGGAAACTTAAAATAGAAATGTATGCAAAAATAACAGGGAAACTTCTGCTTTCATTAACAACAGCTTTGAGGAAGATATATTTAGAGGTGTACCTTGCTTTCAGCAATGGATAGATATGAATTGAATACTTAACTTCAACCCGCTGACCTAGATGATCATTTCAGAAACCTTGATCTCTGGTTTATTACCTTAATATTTTAACAGTGCATTAACAGTTCATTCCTCTGGTCTTACTCCCCAATTAATTTTCTGTAAGCAAGCATTTAAATGTTAAGAAATCTCTTTGTAAGGCAAATGATTCCTTTGTAGTGTAAATAACCCCCTCAGATTATCTAATGTTGATATTACCTGCTGCTCTAATAGAAACTCATTGTTTTCAAAGTACTGCTATGTTTAAAAGTATTTGATCATCCAAATGACTCTGTCGGGTAAGTGCAAGGCCACTGCGGCTCTCACGCTATGAAGAAGAAACAGGAAGTGTGTTGTATAAGTGCTTTGTTTAACTGAGTTCACATAGCTAGTTAGTGACAGCTAAGACTTGCTTCCATGTCATCTGACTTATGGCCAAAACTGACTGTGTTTCCATTGGAATGTACTATGTCAAGTTACGTGTCTGCTCCTTTATTTTTTGAGGTGACATCAGCTGTATCAGGTTCTCTGAATTCATGGATATTCCAAAATGATCTGCCTGCGGAGGGATTAAACTATGGTCTTATCCAACGCTTCTCAATCTTTGGTGTTCCTCAGATTTATCTGAGATGCTTCTTAAAAAGGCAGGTGGTGGGTCTCACCTCAGACCTCTCAAATCTGAATCTCTGGGGTGATGGGAAATACATCTGCATTTTAAGAGCATTTTCAGTTAATCCTAAAAAGCTTCAGGATTTGAGAACTGCTGGTCAAAACTTGTCTGTCTTCAGGTGAGCACGGGTGACCAACTCAGAAAGTTAGTGTGTAGCCATCAGCCATAGATTATACTAAATACACCATTACATTTGGAACACACAGACTGACGTGGGACTTTGTCCGTAGGAATATCATGATCGCTAATTCCAGAAGGATTTCTATTACAGCATGTTTGCACCACAAAACCACGAAATTGCTTTTCTCTGTACCCTTAGACACACGACAAGGGAAAAGGATATGGTCCCCTGGGACTTTTTTGAGACCTTCCAGTAGTAGGTCCTATTAGCATTGAAGAGAAGGTCTCAGGGATCAACTTTTGAGGAACCCAGAAGGTTAATGTGGCACGAGCAATGCCATGGGCTCACCCAGCCCACTTCTCATCTTCCTGGCAGCATCACTAGGCTAACTCATAGTCTCCTTGTATGTAGGTGGGGCTGTGAACCAGTTTCCACATTGGAACAGGAGACAAGGTGTGAGGTGTGATGGAGGTGGTTAGGACAGGGCTGCCTCCTTCATGCCAGCACTCTTCCCTCATCTGTTGAGTGCAGAGGATGGAGTGGAGAACTCCCAGCCTTGAGGGGAATGCCAGAGACACAAGGGGTGGAAGGAGCCTGGCTCCCTAAATGACTAAGGGGAGCGCAGCCCACCACCTTCCCCTCAGCCCAGACACTGACTATTGGGCTGCGATGTTACTGAGGTTAGAGAAAGATAAAGTTGGGGGGTTAGGCCACCACTGAGCTTCGAGGTTGTTTGTCAGTAACGGGTAGCCTGCCCTGGCCAACACGACAGTCCCCCAGGGTGTCACCCTGCGTCCTCTTCTCAGCTCTCTGTGTGGCTCCCTGGAGGCAATCTCGTGACCAAAAGGATGCATTTTTACTGTCTCAGGCCCACTCTCTTCCCCATCGCTTTTCATCACTGGGACATCAGTTCTTTCCTCTTCCCTCTCTGCTCCCGGAGCCTACACTAGTTTTGCAGTCTGCAGTTGAATATTGCCTGGAAAATATTGACCACAATTAACCATCAAGGCAAGGCCAATTCATTTTCCACCTCTCTGCCAAAATTTAAATTCAATATAAATGGAAGAGGAAGAAAGCGGGGACAGATCCCTTCAACATTAATTTCCAGGATGTGGTTCTCCAAGAGGCCTAAAGGTAGAAGGCAGATAAAAGCCTCCCTGTTGAAACTGACCTATTCGGGTGACAGTCTCCCAGGGCTGCCCTCCCATTCTCAAGTCCCATCTTCAGCCCCCAGCAGCCTGAAAGGAAGTCTCTAGAGGCTAAATATCTATCACCAGCTGGGGGTGGAAACTGTACTTGGGAAGGTTGTTCTTGTGCTAACCCCAAACGTTGTCTTCTCTGGAGCTCTTGCATGTGCTGGCATCAGAAGTAAGGTGGGAGGGAATGTGCTTGGTGGGCAGAGAGGGCAGGGAGAGATGCCTCAGGCTCCGTCACTTATGAGCTGTGTGGCCTCAAGTGAGTTAATTAACCTTTCTGGGCCTTAGTTCCTGCCTCTATAAAATAGGGATTGTGTTAGCAACTGCCTCGCAGGTCTGTTGTGAGGACTGAATGAAACCATGCCCACAAAAGGCTCAGTGCCGGGCACCCAGCAAGCGCCAATAAATGTTAGCTGTGGTGGCAACTTTGCTTGTGGTTGCTGCAACATCTAAGTTTCTTCTGCTTCTGTTTTTGGTGACTGTCCAGTCTGCTCTACAGGAAGACTTTATCCCCAACAGCACCAAAACTACAACTTTCTAGAATTTTGGAGATAGAAGGGACCTTTGGGAAGCCCCTCATTGTACAGGTGAGGGATCCACGGGAGGTGAAGGAGCGGCCAAGTGATGTGATGGTGTTGGCTGTGTTCTTCCTGCCACCTCACGCTTCCATAGGGCGTTTCCTACGACCCTCGGGTTCTGAAACTGGACTTCCTGGGTTTGCGTCCTGCTTCTGCCTACTGCTAACAGCGCAGTCACAGGAAAGATCCTGAACCTCATCATGGCCCAGCGGGTCTTCATCTGCAAAGCGGAGAGAAAGGCTTATACCTCCGACGGCTTTCAAGAGGATTGGCTGGAACCATCTCTGGCTCCTAGAAAGGCCTCCGGAAGTGTAAACTGTGCTTAGCCATCCAAGCCCACGGAACACAAGCTGAGCTGCCATCATCTCTAGAGCCCAGAGGACTTCAGGACGCTCCGGACCACAGCTCTGCTGACGTGTCATGCTCCATGGCCACGGCTGACCCGTCACCCTAATAGTCTTTAGCGGTTCTAGCAAGTTTTCCCTAGCAGCTCTGCTGAGTGGCACAGACAGATCCTGCCTGCCAGCTTTACAAAATCAATCTAAAATGACTCTACAAGGGTGACCGGCCAGGATAAGGAGTCATTTCTAAGGGACAAGAAAACGGTGACCCAGAGAAAGTGAACCCCATGTCTCCTTTGTGTGCTGGGTCAGTGACAAAAGGCAGTCAGGGATGAGGTGTCCATGGCTCTGCTCAGGGCCCAGGAGCTGTTCGTCTGAACCCCCCACTGCCACCACACACACACACACACACACACACACACACACACACACACTCCTCTGCCCTCACACTTCTGACCCCGGACACCTAGGTCGAGCTTGGGCCCAGAGTTCCAAGCTGGAATACCCAGGACCACACCCTGCTTTGACTTGTCACAGACAGAATGTGCTACAGTCAGGAAACTGCAAGGGAGTCCCTAGAACTCCCCAACAGCAGAAAATCCTCCCTTACCCAAGGAACAGGTATCAGTGGGGTGAGTGGAGGAGAGGGAGAAATCCTTCCACAAACACTCCTAAACGCTATTTGATAATGAAAGGCCGAAACACAGTCGGGGTGAGACCCATCATTTAGATTCGCAGGAGCTGGATTTGATCCTGGTCAAGGCTGATTGGGTGGGTGGCCTCTGCCTACTGGACGCAATCATAACAGCGGTCACACGTGGCCCCGAGCTGGAATTCTCTAAAGAGGAAACCACGGACCTCATTTCTCATTGCCCTTGCCGAGGACCTATTTCCCAGCCTCCTCCTCTCCCAGGAGCTAGCTGCCGATCGTTTCCACTCCCATCACTGGTGTGACCCCTTCAGAAAAAGCCGGCAGGCCTGCAGAATTTCAAGCAGTTCTGCTGTTCCAGGTCTCTCTCTCTCTCTCTCTCTCAGCTCCAACTTTTGAAATGGGTTGGCCACCTCTTCCAGTGGCTAAATGAGAAAAGTCCTTCCTGAACCCGGAGCCCCTGCCCAGTCTGCACTGAGCCAACCCAGTTCCCACACAGTGGGGCTCCCAGACAGCATCTAGCAGAGAGATTTGTGGCCCGTGGGGTCAGGGCAGAATCATCAAAGACGTTGATGATAACAGCCCGGGAGCACATCTCAGGGCCCCTGCATGCTGCTACCAGACCGTTGGAGTGAATAAACAGAAACAGAAAACTTGCCGTTTCCAACCTCATCGTATGCAAATTTCAGCTCCCCACCCTGAAGTCGCAGTCTCCTGCTCTCCCCCCTCTGGAAGCTGTGCTTGTCCTAGGCTGAGATCGGGGGGGCGGATTTTCTAGGCTCAAGGAAATCCCTTGAACATATACACCATGTCCCAGACCTGACCCTGGTGACCCCCCAGTTCCTCCCCTTCCCCAGGATTATGATTCTGGTTAGAAAGGATGTGAAGCCACGTGGCCAGTGTATCAAAGTAATCCCCAGGTTTCGATGGCAAATAAAAAGCAGTCTCCGAGGAGGCCTTGAAACAGCAGGCTCAGGATGGGATCCACAGCACAAGCTCCTGCCCGGGCATCTCTCCACAGCGCACTGTGGGTGATTTGTAAAAGAGAAGGGGAAAGAAAGCCCAGGACAACTCCAGAATTGTCTTGGTTTTGTTAGCAAAGATGAGATAAGCAAAACATTCTCTCTATAAAAATTCAAGTAAGTTTTTTTTTCCGGGCTAATTTGTTTAGCCTTGTTTATCACGGAGGCTGAGACATCAAATCTCAGTGGGCGGTGCTTCCCCCAGCCAACGCTGTTGCACAAGGAAGAAGCAAGCCTCCCGACCAAGGTCACCCGTCAGTCCCCTGGTGCCGCCAGAACTGCATCTCCTTGAGAGCTGGGTGGGAGCAGCTGAGCGGGCTGGGCCGCAAGTCATACCTTCCGGGTTCCCGGGAACTCCCCTCTCACTGTGGCCGCGAGCTTCCCTCCCCCAGCTCCGGCTCTCTGCTCTCTGACACCCACCTTTCTTCCCAGTCTGGCTGCATAGGAGGAGACTTCTTCCATCACCCGATCCCCTTTGAATTAAAGATTCTTGCAATCAAAAAGCTGGAGTCTCTGTCCATAGGCTATTCTGAGAATACTGTAGCATAGAACCTTTGCCCCGGGCAGCCAAATGTTAAAGACATTTGTTAATTACGTCTCAGAACACTGTCATCATTATTTCCTCTCCCAGCCAAGAGACTGAAGAATAAGGTGCATTCAGTCAAGGCCAAAGGAAAAGATAGTGGGGGATGAAATTCCTCCAATCCTAGTATTCAGCACCTTAGGTCTTCTCGGAAAAGGCTGGACTCCAGATTTAGGTGCCTGAGAGTGGGGCTGCCGCGGGCTGGAGTGGACTGAATTCAGAAGACCTGCAAACAAACCGGGCTCTGCCCCCTTCTCAGCTGTAGGGCTTTGGGTAAGTATCCCTGCTTCTCTGAGCCTCCGTTTCTGCACCTGGAAAATGCAGCTCTTAACACCTGCTGCATAGGGTTTCTGGAAGAACTGAGTATAGGGGTATATATATATATATATATATATATATATATATATATATGAAAGTTCAGAATGATAAAAATGTTTGCACCCATGAGTCACATGGGCCCCAGGGAAGCAGGTGACTTCTGAAGCTTCCTCCTGACTCCCTGGGCACAGCTAAGAAGTCAGCTGAAATCCAGAACAGGCCAGAGCTAAAGGTCTCAGCTTTAGAAGGGGATATGACAAACTTTCGTTCCCTTCCAGAAACTCTTTTTAATGCATCTTAAAAAAATAATAATAACTTTCTAAGATGGATGAATGTAAGTTTCTAAATTTGTTCCTCAACGTGCAGGTTTTCAAAGCCTAATTTTGGAAGCTGACTTCCCTCCCTGGAGACAGCTGGGCATGCCGGAGCACCTCCTTTTGCTGCTGCGGCGCGCCTCCGTGGAGCTGCTCGGTACCATCCCCGGCTTGCACAGCGTGCTCACGGTCATGAGCAGGTGACACAGCAGGCTTTCACGGCGTGCTAAATGAGAAATGTGCAATTTAGGCAAAGCATTCACGAGTTTGCATGAAGGATGGGAATGGTGAAGGTGCTGCCGTGGACAAGAAATTGATGGCCCCGTTGCTATTTACCTAGAAGAAATTCGTTCTCCAAAAATCAGCCTCAGTGAAAAGGACGGGAGAGCACCTGTTTGGAGGAAGAAAGCGAATTCTCTCAAATTTCCCCCTGTTATTTGCACTCTTCAGGTGCATCCTTTCTGGTAGGTTGCCTCATGGGTCTTTGCCAGATATGCTTAGTAAATCTGACCCAAACTCCGATGACCCAAACCCAACTCCAAACTCCAATAAAGTAGCAGAAGCATTAACAATGGAGGTCAAGGGACACCCAGCAGAGAGCCAGATCGCTTGTGAGAATCTGAGATCTGTGAATATACAAACCTACCTTAAGCAGAAGGCTTAGTGGGGAGAGGCAGCCTGTGACTCTTGGCAGGGCTTATGCCATTTGCTATACAGGGCATTTATCCCAGCCACACTTGGCAGAGAAGGAAGGGGAGTCGCTGAGGGTGGAGGGAGGCCCAGGCCAGCAACCTCCTGCTTCTCACAGCCCCTGTCCTAGGACACAGGAGGACCCAGAGGGGTCTGCGGGGTCCCACTTGCTTGGAGACTGAACTGCTGAGTTCAAGCGCGTCTAGGACACGGCAGGGCTTAAGCGCTGCTGGTTGAGACCTGTTAGTCCATCCTCAGGGAAGCAATGAAGCAGACAGGCTTTGCTGCGATTACCAAGCTTGAAAGGCTGTACCTCTCCTCTCTGTGTCAATAGTAAAAGAATGTTCAGCCACCAGTCCTGGCCTCATGCTTTCACTGGGCTCTAGATCCCTCTGCACTGGCTTTCTGATGATGACTGTTTTTACATCTGCCCCTCACATGCCAGCAATAAGTACCCCTTGCAAGCAGACCCTTATGGAAAAAGTGACCCCAATAAATGTCCCGCTGGCATTCAGTCATCACACCCCCTGGGTGTCCCTTCTCAACAGGTGTTGGCTTTTGGCGGTGGTGGTTGGAGGGTGATGGAGGTGGGGCATGAGTGAGGTTGTTCATAGGCCCCTTTGGGAGTCTGCTGAGGCCAACTGCAGAAAAATGAACACATGTGCTAAAATTTGTATATAATTTCAGGGCGTTCACACATTCCTTGGACTTCAGATTAAGAACTTCTACTACCGCTGTTTTCAGATTTAGGGAGGTGCGTAGACCTCTGTCACCCGTCCTTGGACCGGGAGGACATCTCTACAGCGTTTTCATAAAGCTGGTGGTTATCCACACACACAACCCCATCACGTGGTCAAGCTGAATGATCTCTTTGATGCTGGTGCTCTGCTATTTAGGGAAACACGCTTTTATAGGGAACAGTAGCCTCTATAAATGAATGGAGCCAGACCATGGACGGGGTGTGTGTGTGTGTATATATGTGTGTGCGTGTGTGTGGGAAGGCATCAAGATTAAAAGGAAATCACCCCCTCACCCATTAGAAAACAATGAAATCGGATGGAAATGGGTTTTTCTTTTGATTTAGGCATTAAAAATTAAAATGTAAACTAGATTTTTCCAAACTACTTCTTAAAAGCTCTCCAAATGGCTTCACACCACTAGTTACATCATCCCCATCCATGCGTGCTACAGAATACCTGCTGTAGGGCAGTGCCTTTCCCTGGAAGCTCAGTTCGCAAATGAGCTATAGAGAAACGTTCATGCAATACCTAAAGGGACTGCAATTTCTGGCCTACAGAAAAGGACTGCCTAGTGATTTCTCACCTGCCCCTACACTGTTTCTTAGAGAAATAGGGATTCAGCAACTCTAGTTAGTTGGCTTTAGATTCAAAACTCATTGAGGGAAGGGGACTCCAGGGCTGATGACACCTTTCTAGGGCAGCTAGGTTTGAACTGGGTGCTCAGAGAAAAAGAGAAAGCTGAGAAAGAATAAACAGATCTGTAGTGAAAGGCAGAGGCAAAGTGCCAGGCGGACAGAGAGGAAGAGAGAACAGCCTCAGTGCCTGCGGCCGGCTGGGAGATTCTCTGCAAAGGCCTCCCCATCAGGGGGCGTCTGTTTGCCTTCCCCTTGAATTTCAGCTGCCTTCTGTTTACTATCTTTTTCTTTTTGCGGGTGGGGGGGGGGGGGTTGCAGTGTGTGCAGCACGTGGAACTTCCCTGACTAGGGATTGAACCTGTGCCCCCTGCATCGGAAGCATGGAGTCTTAACCACTGGGCCCCAGGGAAGTCCCCAGCTGGCTTCTGACTTGCTTTGCAAGTCTGACTAGCATGCTTTGAGAGTGATGCTGTGTGATGTCTGGGACAGGCCTTCAGAGGCCCTGCAGCTTCTGTTTCCATCCTTTTGGAAGCCAACCACCATGTTAGGACGCACAGACTAGGTTACAGAATGAGAAAAGACCACGAACTAGAGAGAGTGTGTGTGAAGGGGAACAGAGGGGCCCCAGCCCTCAGCCACACGAAGCCCCAGACGTGTGTGTGTGTGTGTGTGTGTGTGTGTGTGTGTGTGTGTGTGTGTGGCTATCTTGGATTCCCCAACCCCAGTCCAGCCACCCCAGTTGATATCAAGAGAAGGAAGAGCTGACCCATGATTGAGCCATTCCAGCTGAAGCCCCAGACATTGCAGAACAGAGACAAGTCACCCATCCTAAGCCCTGACCCACAGAGTCATGAAAAAATAAAGTGGCAATTGTTTTAAGTCATGAGGTTTGGAGGTAGTTTGTTATACATCAGGAGATGACTGCTACCCAGTATCCCTTCCTCTATCTTCTTTACCAGCAGATATCAGACTGTACTCCAGGTAGCAATGTGTCTACTAAAAAAATAGCTTCCTCATCTTTTTTTCAGCTGAACTTTCTCTCATCTTTCTTTCAAGTGACCATGTGACTACCTTCCGGCCAAGGAGAAATCATAGATGGAGGCTCTAGGAGAGCACTCCAAAGGGTTAGCTGTGTCCAACATCCCTCTTCACTTTAAACCCTTTGCCCCTTTCCCTCCCTCTTCTTCCAGACTGGGACACAGACACCATGCTTCGATGGGCAGCAGCCACCTTGCAACCATGAGGACAGAAGTCCCACCTCTGGATTCCTAATGACATGAGTGACGGCCTATACTTCTGAAACTATTTCATGAGAAAAATAAGCCTTTTAATTGTTTAAGACAATATTACTGGTTATTTTGGCTTTTGTCATTGTTCAGCTGGTTTGTTGCTATTTGTTCTGGTTACTTACATCAAACACATTTGCAACTTACAGCTCACAGGCCTTCATGAGACCCGGCTGCATTACTGCCCTTGCATTCTGTGAGATACGTCTGTATCCTAACATTAAAAAAAATTTTTCCCTTCCTCCAGCTGGAGTAGGTTTCTGTTGCCGGAAATGAAGCAATCCCTTTCCAAGACAAGAATGCCTGAGTTGATGGTACCAAGGAAGAGTTTTGCAAAGATAGCATTCTCTTAGGCTGAAGGCAAGGCCAGAGACCATCTTTCAGTAGCGGGAGTGGTTAGGGTTATGTCCTACTGATGTCATGAGCCACTGGAAACGTTGCCAGGGGTCTTTGAACAACCTCCTTCCTGGGAAATCACTTGAGCGGGGCAGGCAGCTGCCTTAGGGGCTGGGTTTGTTAGGTATGGCCCTCCCTGTAGGCAGGGGGCATTAAAGAGCTCACCTCGGATAAGTGGGATGTGGTACCTTTGTGGAATCAAACAGGTAGGTCAAGCAAAGAGTTAAAGGCATACATACCCTGGCTTCCTGTCTGCACTCTGTGGAGGCTTCAAAGGAGAAATCACCACTGATTTCTGAGCACTGGATACGGTCCTACTCTTTTGTACTCTGTGACCTCAGGAGAGACCTTCAGTGCTCTGCTCAATGGCCTAGAATAGAATCAGTCCATTGACATTGATTTGTTCTGGTTTCCTGGAAGTATCTTCTCCATAAAATCCTCCAAAGTCAGGTTTCCTCTTTCCTGCCTTATTGAAGCAGTGGTCTCAGATTTTTAGATCTCACTGCTCTTGTCACCCGCAGGGAGGGTGATCCAGGGTCAGACCATGTCAGCTGTTGCTGCAGAAAATGCAGAGACTCTGAGGGTTCTGGGTCTGTCTCCAAGTGGTCTCTGAGACACACCTATTCAGGCCTCCTGCTGTGCCTAGGGGCAGCCTTTCCAAAATCCAGGGCCAGCGCTTATCCTGAGAAGCTGGTGCACCCCAAGTTGCTGCTACGCCCATGACAAGAGGACACTGTTCTCTGTTTTCCTCCTTCAAGATCTTTCAAAAAAAAAATAGGCATCCAGGAAAGACGAGCATTCATTCCCATTTTTTTACACAACCACGAACTTCTTACCAATAGAACTATCGATATTTAAATGTCATCTCAATGGTAGCGGACATTTTTAACTTCTTATTTATTTGGGGCGGGGAGACGAGAAATAGTGGATAGTTCTTTTTAAAATGCCTATGTGAAAGCATTTTCTGAAAAATGTTGGTTGGTTCCTATCCAGCATTTGACCCCGAAGAGAAAATTGCCTTCTGATAGAAAACTAGAAATTCATTTCTGAGAACTAAATTGTAGACATGCCTGGGAGGATGCTCAGCATGTATTTTTAAGTTAAAAAATGTGGGTTACAAAACCACATTGAATGATATTAATTTTGTTTAATAGGGAAAAGAAAGTAAGAAATAAGGGAAGGAAGAAGGGAGGGAAGGAGAGAGAAGGAGGCAGGGAGGAAGGTAAAGAAATCATTGTAAAGATATATTTATGTATTTCCAGAAATGACTGGAAATTTCAAATATTAAAAATCATGCTAGTATATATTAAGTAGAACTATTTGTGATTTTTAATTTCTTAGTTTATTTTTCATATTTTCTATCATGAACAAGTATTCATTTAATGTTATTAAAATGTTATTTTAGTTGACATCAGCTAATCTCATACAATTTCTCAAAATCTTATATTGTTGATTTCTTAGAATATTAACATAAACGTGGGTTGCTGGCTTGTTTTCTAACTATAGCTAGTTATGCTTTTGATAACGAATGGAACAGATGAACTAAAAAGCACCTCAAGATTTCAAAAATATTATCTTAGAATCTCATCTTCCATCCTCCAAGACTATCTGTAAGTTCCCAGTTGAATCTACCATGCTTCTACTGCTAGTCATGGCCCTTCTTTCACTCAACAAGTATTTTTTGAGCATCTATTATATGTGGTGAACTAGAGAGAAACTGGCTAGACTGTCTGGGATCTAGTCAGCGTGGATAATAAGTTCCATCCTGAAAAACAGCTTTCACTGCTGCCCAAAGGTTGCTGGAAAGCATGGGGAAAAATGCTCTAAGACCATGTATGAGCTCAGGGGAAAGAGTGCCATGACCTATGAGGAGGACCCACCATGGCTGTTGGAAGGGAAGATGGGGACAGGTGTGCTGGAGACTGACCATTCCTGGTTGATGTTCGTGATCAGGGAAAGAAAGAAAAGCAGGGGAGGAGCAAAAGGAGAAGAGCAAAACATCTGATTAGCCTGTGTAAGAAATAATCCACCTTTGCCCAAGAGAGAGTCAGTCTTTGCCCTGTCCCCACTCCCACCCCTAATGCTGCTGGCTTTCCAGTTTGCTTTTCCCATACACTGCAGGTCTACAGGAAGTTGAGAGCCACGCCTGCTATAGTGTTTGCCCTTCCCGCCCCTTCCTCCCATGTCCGCATCCAAAGGGCGTATCTTCAGAGGCAATGATCAATCATACCAGGACCTGGACCCACTGTGTCACTGCTAGCATCCTACCTGTAACTGGGAAAGTAAAGACGTCCACTGGAATCTTGTTTCTATTCCATTCAGGAAAGCAAAGATCAAGGTTAGGTACTCCATTTTGACAAAAATAAAATCAATTTGAAAATGCTGAAGATATGCTGTTTGCTAGTTCCCACCTCGACAGCCACAACCATTTACAAATCTTTCTAATGTTTTGTCAGGTTCCGGATCCAATACCTTGCAGTCATGCAGAGATGCACATAATGGTTATTTATGTGCTTGGCGAATTTATTTCTCCCATTCTGCTAATGGTCATTTGTTTCCACGGGAGGGTGATACATACACTATTGGTTTTTATAAGGTGTTGCACTGACATTTTTGTGCTGCAGGAGTGATGGGGGCTTAGGAGGAAGACCAAGTTCAGAGTACCCAGCTTAGGAACAGATCTGAACTGAGGAGCCTGAACTTTCCCCTCATTCCTTTATCCATGCCTTGTCCTTACACTGGTGTGGTTTTTTTTGTTGGCAAACTCTAAGCATTGTGTTTTTGTGTGTGTTTGTGCTTCCCAGAGTGGGGTCCCAGAAGTGCAACATTTAGGGAGGAACTCCCCTTACCTCTGTGCTGGGCTCATCTTAGCCCTCAAACACTTAAGAGTCTGAGGTGATGGAAAACTAGCAAAGGATAACCCATAAACAAATTAACTCAGTGACTTCAAGAATTCCTTAGGAAAAGTGCAAAAGCCAAGGGGTTCAGAATTCAGGCAGGCAAAACCTCTCTCCAGTTTGGGACACACCAGCAGGATGGATTCTACCCCAGCCAGTGTCTTTAAAAGCTGGGGTGTCCGAGGAAAAGGGACGTTTTTCTTTCCCAGAGAAAATAAATAGTGGAGGTTAGGGTTGGATGGGTTGTGTGAAATCCCCAGAAGTCTCAGGGCATTAAATAGCACAGTAGATTAAATGACACCAATTACCATTATATTACCGTGAGAGAATGATTAAAGTGTAAACCATCAGAACAAATTTGCATGATCTACACGACTCAGTCAGCAAGACAACCACACCAGGAGCAGCTTTGGAAGCTAATGGAGGTGCCCCGTGCATGCCAAGTAGCAAGACGTCCAGGTTACGATGCAGGCTCTCCAGGAACACTGGTGCCCTCCAGCCCCCCGACACAGTATATATCAGCCCTAAAAATTAACGCTATGGTATCCTAATATGGAGTGCAGACACTCCATATAATAGTTTTAATTAAAAAGTTGACGCTTATTATTGCAAAGCATTTCCCCTCTAATGACAACTCATCACAAGGATAGAAAACCCACAACAGAGAAATAGCATTATCAATAAGCATTTATTATGTCTCCACAGCATGCAACGTCCTAAAGAAGATTAGACAAAGTGGGGCATTCTACACCCAACTAAATTAAAACCTAAATAAAGGAATATTAATAAAAATGATGGGCGAGGCTTGTTGTGTGGGTACCTGGAGCAAAGTCCAGTGGCTTTCCATCCGGTGACTGGGGGATGCACCAGAACGTGCATCTTCAGTTAATAATGACCGTGAATGAGAGGACATTCCCTCTGAGTTTATTTTCTTCCCATCCCAGTCCTGCAGGAATAGAATTAGAAACGCAAGAGCATATAGAATTTTCTCCATGTAGGCAGTTATTTCTAGGATGGACTCTGTCGGCCAGCCTGTCCTGATGACATTTCATATAGAAACTGTAAATGTCCCTGCCTCAGTGGAGAGTCGTGATATTACCCAGGTGAACAGAAATGCTGTGGCATTATTGTGCTCTTTCCAACTTACTTTAATTTCCTCCATCCAACACGGCTCACTCTGCCCAGTTCTTCTGACCTACTTTGACCAAATGACATAACATCCATATTTGAAGTGGCTTTTTCCCCCTGACCAGGCAAATCCTTTCAGAGAAGATGCTAGTCTGCAATGCAGTCTTTCTTTCTTTTTTTCATGCCATAGCCTGCCATCTGTCTTGTAAACTAAGGATGATTTGGTCTAGGTGGAGATACACTTTGGGACATTTTTCCCATTCTGCCTGAATTTTCCCTCCCCTGTTCTGGTGTTCCTCAGATGTCTCAGATAGTTCCTCACAAGGCAAATTGTTTGGTGTAGAGGACAGGGATTTTGAAGGCTAGTGGCTATAGGTATAAGTCATGTAGGTCATGTTCTGCTGCTTACCAGCTGTGTGGCCCTGGGCAAGTGACTTCACCTCTCTGAACCTAGTAAAATAAGCACAATAATTCCACCCTCGTAGAACGGTTATGAGGATCACATGAGATAATACATGTCAAGTTTTGGACATGTAATTGATGATCAATGCCAGTTACCAATGTCTTGCTTCTATGATAACCTCATGCTCACTTTGCTTCACTGCAATCAGTTATTGAGGTTGTCTTTGTTTATGTTTTTGTTTTAATGTGTCTTTAAGAATTCAACAGTTTGAAGTATAAAGAATAAGTGTGCAAAATGTGAACTTATCACTTTTTTTCTCCATTTCAAAATATTGGTATATTCTGTTTAACTATATATTAGAAAAGCTGAGTTTTGAAGTAGGCTGAAAATTAAGTGACTACAACAATTTTTTAAAACAGAAAGTAATTTGCATATTGAGATTAGGCTGAAAAAAATGGAATTGTCCAACATTACGAAGAAAAGAATGTTTTTGGAGCTGTATTAGAATGATTTTAAAGTGTTAGTCAAACTTTAGTGTGTGTGGGAATCACGCCAATATTCCCAGTGGGGGCTGAAGAGCAACCTGCATTTTGGACAAGCCCATCACGTGATTCTCATGCAGGAGAACCACGCGAACTCAGAAGCCCATGATTAGAAGAGGAGGCCAACAACATAACCCAGCTGCCAAAAGCATTTCTTGCCTCCTTCGTCTCATTTACCTCCTTCTTCCTCCTCATCTTCCTCTCCTTTCTCTCTGTCTCTGTGGCTTTACCATGAGGCTGGAAGAAATGGATTTGGAACTGTTTCCCTCATGTAAACAGTCGAGGTGGGAGTAGAGCGCTGGGGAGAAGTATCAATATTACCGAGCAGCATTTGCTGAATGAGAAAGCCTGTGACAATCAAAGGATTCCTTTTCTGGAAAAAGTTAAAACCTGCAGCAGCAGAAAAGCTACAAAAGTTAACTATTTGGTGAAACTCCTAAAAATTCTAGAATCCCAGTCAAGTGTGGAGGGTGAGCATCTAAGAGAAAGAAAAGATAAGTAAACCCTAGTTCAACCTAAGACCACAGAAAATGAGATGGGATGAAGCAGTATTTAGAAGAGTTAAAGATTAGTGAAGAGGTGCCTGAATCAACATAAGCATTCCTATATCCCCAAAATGGTGGTTTTCACACTTTTAAAAGCTATGTGTATCTGTCAGGATAGGCTGGGTTATGCTGCAGTGACAAATCAACCCTTAAATTTCAGTGGCTTAAAACAACACATTTTTATTTCTCACAGTTCTCAAGGATGGGGAGTTCAAGATGGAGGTGCTGGCAGACTCAGCACCTGATGATAGCCTTCTTCCTTGTTCATAGATGGTTATCTTCTTGCTGTGTCCTCACATAGCCTAGAGCAGAGGGAAGCAAGATTTCTCTTGTCTCTTCTTATAAGAGCATCAATCCCATCATGAGGGTTCCATCCTCATGATCTAATTATCTCCCATAATCCCCGTCTCCAAATATCATCACATTGAGGATTAGGGATTCAACATATGAATTTTGGGAGGACACAAGCATGCAGTCTGTAACACCACAGCAAAAGGAAAAAGCAGGGGCAAGGGTGGCCTTGCATTGGGGGCCAGAATCAGTCCCATGGTTCTACCAACCATCAAAAATTTAGGAAGTACAACTCTCCCACATGCCTGGAAGTGGGGAGGACCAGGATATTTGGTGGACAGCACTAACGACACCATACTATGGAAACTTTTTATTCAAATAAAATATTATGCACGAGCCCACAATATGGGACATACAACTAGAGCTGCTCTGATTAAAGCTGGGTGGGGGGCTGTGAGGTGGGCTTTTAACTTTCCCAGTCCCCTCCTCAGTGGCCCCTGACATGTGTCTGAGGACCTGGGGACAGTTTGACAACCACTACTCTAAAACATGCAGGGTACTGTACATCTTATTTAAATACAGTTCTCTATTTATTGATGATTAATAGTCTTAATAAATGATCATATTTTAATGGAAAAAGTATAATTAAATGGAAAAGTACTCTCTGTGGTAAGCCTCGCTGTTTGAACAGAGAGGTTATAAACAAAGCATCCTTTTTTTCGTATCATAAATACAGACAAAATGCTTATGAAAAAATTAAACATCTCTAAAAATAGCCTCTGGACTTTAGGCCCAGTCCAATCAAACAAAGCCTACACAGAAGTGGATCTCAAAAAATGTGTCCATTCGGCAACATGGACGAACCTCGAGAAAACAACGCTAAGTGAAATAAGGCAGACATAAAAAGGCTAATACTGGATGATTCCACTCTTTGAGGCATCTAGGATAGTCAAATTCATAGAAACTGAAAGTAGAATGGTGGTTTCTGGGGTTAGGGGGAGGGGAGAATGGAAAGTTGTTGTTCAGTGTGTACAAAGTTTCAGTTTCATAAGATGAAAAAGTTCTGGAGATCTGTTGCACAGCAGTGTGTATATACTCGACACTACTGAACTGTACACTTAAAAATGGTTAAGATGGCCAATTTTATATAATGGATATTTTATCACAATTTTAAAAAATTTAAAAAAATGTGTACCAGTAGTTCCAAACTCATGCTTTAAAAAAGAAAAGGTTTTTTTTCGTACCTGACCATCAGCAAATATTTAAAACACTTTCCTTTCTGTTCTACATCTCTTGTCAAAATTAAATTTAAAACGTAACGTCTTGACCATAACCATGAGAAATCTGCTAAAAGCCCAGCCTTTATTTGTCAGAATCTTCACCTTCCATTCTAAGTCAAAATAACAGGTCAAACTTGTCATCCCCAGCTCTGTCAGGCAGAGAGATAGCTTATCCTCTGCACGCTGACCCAGGGTCCGTGCAGAATCTGTACTTTTTGAGCTTTTCTGGCCCAGATGGGAGTAGATGCTGCTATTCCTAGAAGTTATGCCTGACGATCGTACGGCATCTTAGGAATTTGCTGATCTTGATTTTGTGGGGGCTGGCACACTCTGGAAGTCCTCTGCCTGGAGACATAAGTGGGCTGTGGAGCAGGTGCATCATGACGGTTAGAGGGACCCTTCAGGGGGTACAGACAGAACGTCAGTCATTGTCATGAGGGGAGCACATGAGGGACCAGCTGTGTGACCTCAGGCAGGTTGCTTCACCTTCAGTTTCCCCACCTGTAAAACAGGAATTAGCTTTGATCTGAGGATATATGAGAATTCATCCACTCATTCAAAAAATACATGTTGAGTACCTTATCATGTGCCAGGCACTGTGCTAGGCATTGAGAATAGGCTGGTAAACAAGACAGACAAAAATCCTTATTTTCATAATGACACCACATGTTTTCATGGAGCTCAGATTCTTTGTTGGGGGAAACTGACAATAAGCAAATAAATAAGTAAAGTATATGGCCTGCTAATGATGGCAAGTGTGATGGAGATAAAGTGTGTGTGTGTGTGTGTGTGTGTGTGTGTGTGTGTGTGTGTGTGTGTGTATGTGTGTGAGAGATTGATTTTAAATAGAGTGGCTGAGCAGCCCTCACTGGGAAAGTGATACTTGAATAAAGAAAGACTTGAAGGAGGTGAGGGAATAAGCCATATGGATACCTGGCAGAGGGAACAACCAGTGCAAAAGCCCTGAGGCCAGTGTGGCTGGATCAGATCAAGGAAGGCTGAGGGACAGGAAATACCATCGAGCACTGACACGGGGCGCAAGGGCAGATCACTTAGGGTATTATAGGCCATTGTAGAGTCTTTGACCTTGACTCTGAGTCAGAAGAGTGAGGAGTGAGGAGTAGTGTCATCTAACTCATATTTTAAAGGATTTTTCCAGGCTGCTTGGTTGAGAGTAGGCTCCAGGGGGCAAGGACAGAAGAAAGGAGGCCTGTTAGAAAGCTTTTCGAAGGTCCAGAGATGATGGTGGCTTGGAGCAAGGTGGTAGCTGTGGAGGCTGTGAGATTAAATTTAGATAACACCTGTAAAGCACACACCACTGTTTCTGGTACGTGGTAAGAGCTCAGTGGAGGAGGATGGTGGTTATTATTAACAAAGAACATGGGGGAAAGTGTGAAATTAGGGGCAAAAAAGACACAATGTTCCTTTTGCCAGACGTTATCTGGATAAGGAGAAGCAGAGCCAGAAACCTGGGATAATGACAGCAGGGCATCAAGGGTAATCACAGCGGCACTATTTTTGGACCAGAAAAAAGGTTGTTCTAAGCTTCAAAGGCACCATGCGGGCACTTCAGGGAGGGATCAGTCCCCATGCCAGAGCCTCCAGAGAAGCAGAGAATTAAGAAAAGTCAAGGTCAGCTGGATTCAGGGACACAGAGAGACAATGGTGAGAGCGTTTTGTTTGTATATTTATATATACCGAGATATATAAAGTTGAAACCTCCCCTGGAAGTTAGAAACTACATAAGCACCTGATACTCTATTTGGACACTTTAATTTCTCTAAATCAATATTTAAAAAGAGCAGGGGCTTCCCTGGTGGCGCAGTGGTTGAGAGTCCGCCTGCCGATGCAGGGGACACGGGTTCGTGTCCTGGTACGGGAAGATCCCACATGCCGCGGAGCGGCTGGGCCCGTGAGCCATGGCCGCTGAGCCTGCGCGTCCAGAGCCTGTGCTCCGCAATGGGAGAGGCCACAACAGTGAGAGGCCCGCATACTGCAAAAAAAATAAAATGAAATAAATAAGAGCAAAGGTAGAGCAATTTTAGCCTTTCAGAAACCTATGATATTTCTGTTTGGGGTAGATACTGGGGATTCTTGCCATGGGCTATGCTAGAAAGAACTCCATTTAGAAAGTAAACTGTTTGAGGGCAACATTTCCTTTGAGGTATTTGAGATGGTCTCTGGGTGAGTGGGTGGGTCACACCCCTGAACACACACATATATTCGGAGTAAAGGACAGTTGCCGATTGTTCCCAGGGCTCTGTAACTGCATGAGAGGCCCCTGTGCAAAGCGTGCAGGCGCCCAAACAGGTAGACCCAGGGGTGGGTCACAAAGAGCCCCGGTCACAAAGCCCCTCCTCTGGAAAGAACACTTACTTTCGAATTGTCAGACAGAGCCGACATGCAATGATGCCACTATTCTGTGTCAATCCCCACGTAGGTAGAAAATGGCTCTTAAAGCATTGTTGAACGGTTCTCTCTGTGATGAGAAAACCTTCTACCTCTGGGCTACCCAAGGTGGGTCCTACTAGCTACATGTGGCCATTGAGCATTTGAACTGTGGCTGGGGAAACAGAGGAATGGGATTTTTTATTTTATTTCCTTTTCATTAACAAAAATGTAAATTTAAAGTTACACAGCTCTGGAAGCTTTCCTAACTTTCATCCCAAATCTCCTCCTCTCAACTCAGTAAAGAACGGAAGTGTCTCTGGATTTGGGTCTTAGTTTTAGCAGTTTCAGGAGCACGGGACAAGAGTGCCACGTGGTCCCTTGAGGATTGCAATAGCCCTGCAGAATCAGAGCAGCTACCAGCAGCCATGGCACCAGGACAGGCCCTGATGTCTCTGGGAACCTGTTTCTTCCCTCTCTTCTTCGCAAGTTGGGAGAATCAAACTACTCTCAAAATTGAAGTTTCTTTTTTCAAAGTGATTATACTGTTTGTTTTTTTTGTTTTTTTTGCGGTACGCGGGCCTCTCACTGTTGTGGCCTCTCCCGTTGTGGAGCACAGGCTCCGGACGCGCAGGCCCAGCGGCCATGGCTCACGGGCCCAGCCGCTCCGCGGCATGTGGAATCTTCCCGGACCGGGGCACGAGTCCGTGTCCCTTGCATCGGCAGGCGGACTCTCAACCACTGCACCACCAGGGAAGCCCACTGTTTTGTTTTGTTTTTAACTTTTTCAAGGCCTCTAGGCTTCTAAACAAATGGTAAACCAGTTAATGAAAAAGACATGTAGAATACTGGATATTCTTCATTGGGTTTCTAAATTCATCCCATCCTATGGCAAGAAGAACAACAAGTAGCCTTTCTTGGCCACCTTCCCTGTATTTACAGTGTGAAACCTCAAGGCCAACCAGAAGCCTAAGTGGCAGAAGCACAAACAGTGCCAAGCGCTGAAAATAGCAACCACAACAGCCCATCGAAGGATCCAAAGTGGAGTGTTGTGCTGTTGTTTACATAACTTACCTTCGTAAATGAAAATCACAGGAACACACTTTTTAACCTCTAAGGGAAAAGAATCTGAAGAAGAATATATACATCTATGTATAACTGAATCACTGTGCCGTACACATGAAACTAACACAACATTGTAAATCAACTACATTTCAATTAAAAAAAAAGAAAGAAAAGAAATCACAGGAATGGAGAGTTTTAACTTTCTATCAGTTATATTAGCTTTAAAGGGGAAGGTAAATAATAACTATAAGAATCTATGTTAGGGCTTCCCTGGTGGAGCAGTGGTTGAGAGTCCACCTGCCGATGCAGGGGACACGGGTTCGTGCCCCGGTCCGGGAAGATCCCACATGCTGCAGAGCAGCTGGGTCCGTGAGCCATGGCCACTGAGCCTGCGTGTCCGGAGCCTGTGCTCCGCAACGGGAGAGGCCACAACGGTGAGAGGCCCGTGTAGCGCAAAAAAAAAAAAAAAAAAAAGAATCTATGTTAAAGTGTAAAATTGCTGGTATTACTGAAAAGTGGCTGATACTAGTCAGAGTAAATACAAAACTGGGCTTTATAAAAAAGGCTGGACATTGAAGCAGGAAATATACATATATACATATATCAAGAAATATCCAGGACAGAGAGAAAGATGCCTTCATTGACATATCAGTTCTTATTTGATCTTTTCAACAACCCTATGCGGTACCTCTTATTATTCCAAGAGAGGTTAAATAACAAGCCCAATGTTACATGGATGATAGGAAAGAGCTGGAGTTCTAACCTGGCGGCACCCACCCCTGAGTCCTGGCGCTCTGTGCCCAACAGCAGAAGATGGCTTGAAATAACACTGAGAAGTTTTTGTGTTTTTTTTTTTAAGTGAAGAAATTTATCCTACTTACTTCCCCAAAACTTGAGGCAGCTTAAAGATTAAAACACAGCGCAAGAGAAGGCGTTTAAGGATAACACTCTTGCTGAAGAAAGCAAAAGAAATAGATGGTTTCAGACACCTGAGCTGAGCAGATTCTAAGTGCTTGAGTATTGAATTTGGTTCTAACTTTTCTGACAGCTAAGCCCAAAAGAGAAGCATATTGGGTTGCATACATTTTTGTTTTCTTGACAGCATACATATGCATCTATGGAGACAAAATGTTTTCTTGGAATTAAACTTAGGTAGGAATTCGTCATGTAGGTCCTCGGATAAAGGACATGGAATAACATGGAGAAACTTACTCTCGTCGTTTGTAAACCGAAGGGGTTGCAATTAAAGTCACCTTCCAGTGCAGTGAGTGTATGAAACAGTGCTAACGAAAGTTCCACAGAAGAGTTAAGAACACTGCTCAACAGAGCCCTGCTTTTACTGACCCTCAATGAAGACGATAAGACTAAAGCAGAGTTTAGTGAAGGAGTTTCTATAAGGAGCAGAGGGAACATGATCTGGGACTTTGCGGGGTCCCGCGACACAGGGAGAGACTCAGAAAGTCAATGATGAAGGGTCACCAAGGCCATCAGCCCTCCTAGTGATTACATGTGGTGGCTAATGGGAATATTACGAGGAGAATGCAGATCCCTCTTTGGGCAGTAGGTACCTCCATACAGGTCCCAAACAAGATATGCACATGTATATTAACTATTTAGAGCCATTCATTTTAAATAGTTGAACAAGCTTGTATTTCAAAGCTGGGTGCTCTGGAGAACAAAACGGATAGGAAGTATGATTTCGGTCTTCAGGAAGCTTATAATCGAACACAGGGTGTCTCAACCTTGGCATCTTGGGCTGGATAATTCTGTGTTGTGGAGGACTGCCCAGGGCATTGTAGGATGTCTGTCAGCATCCCTGGCCTCTACCCCCTAGATGCCCCATAGTGTGACAACCAGGAATGTCTCCAGACTTTGCTGAATACGCCTGGGATAGAGATGGGGGATCACCCCCTGGTTGAGAACCACGGATCTATTATGTAAGAGAGGGGGGAGGAAATCATCCATGAAGCAGAAAATCATTCTAGTGCAATGAATATAAATTGTTACAATGATCCAAATGCAAGAAATCTCTCTCCCAGTGAGGAAAGAGAGGTTGAAGGAAACTGAGGAGGCGTTTAAGCTGAACTCTGATGGATTCGATCAGATGCTTCAGGGTGGTGAAGAGGGAGGGCATCACCGGAAGAGAGAACAGCCTAAGAAAAGCCACGGAGAAGAGATCGTGGTTTGGAGAATCATTTCCGTTGAGCAGATATTATATACATATGAGGGGGAGATCAAGATCAGGCTTGAGGGCAGAGGGGAGAGGCTTTGAAATGTCAGCGACAGACTTGGGGCCTGATTCACTGGTCCAGGGGGAGGTTTGAACTTTCTGGGTAGAGAGGAGGATTGTCTGTCCTGCCCGAAGAAAATCACAGGTGGCTGTGTGAAGGCTGGGTCAGAGGGAGAGAGATGAAAAATGTGGAGACAGAGAGGACGCAGTGGTGAAGGTGAGAGGGCACGAGGGTGCAGAAGCGACAGCACGCAGGCAATGCAACTGGCAGGCAAAAGCAGAGACGGGGATCCCAGGATGTCAGCGGGTGTGAGCTTTCCATCAGACGCACAAGCACCCCCTCAAAGGACCTGATCATGACCCCACAACTGCCACCCTTAGAATATGGGCTACCCCACGCGATCCCCTGAGCCAAGAGAGTTGAACGGCCCCTGGACACACGGGGATGGTCTGCGTTTGAGATGAGCCGCCAAGAGGGCAGGTTCCAGCGGCGTCCAGAGCTCGTGTCCATGGGCCTGCCCTGGTCCCTGCACGGTCCTTGTCCTCCTTCACCAGATCGGCCCAGCCCCCTTTTCTTCCCAGGGGCGCTAAAGCTCAGCTGTGCCAAGGACGGTTTGGCAGTGAGGAAACAAAGAAGCCCCTTCCCTCCAGCAAGAGCTTCGGCACAGATGTTTTACAGTCTCTCTGTGTCTTTCCAGGCTCCACCACTGCGCTGGGAATGAATAAATATTGAATGAGCCCACAAAACCTAAGGCCTTTGATTAAATGCCCTACTGCTCTGAGGGTTGGTGTGTGCGTGTGTGTGTGTGCGCGTGTGTGTGTGCGCACGCGCGCGCATGTAGGGCTGGGGCCACCACTGCAAGGCAACCAGTGGCCACCACTGTCGGGACAGGGGTGCCTTTTCTGGGGTGCAGCCCACAGCAGCAGGTGTGAGGGCTGGGCAGGCACTTACGAGGTGGCTGTGACTGTGTCCTTTAGAAATGGTTATTTTGTATTGGATGGGAATGCCTTTAGTCGTGACAACAGAATACGCGACTACTAGTAGTGGCTTAAGCAACAAAAACAGTTTTTAAAAATAGTCATTCCCATACAAGAAGCATGGAGACAGTCGTCCGGGACGGTGGAGTGCCATGAAGAATCCGGCTCTTTCTGATTCTTGGCTTTGTTGCCCTTAGCTATTGGCTTTTCGTTCTCAATAGTGTCATCTGGTCCTGAGATGGAGCTCCAAGCTGGAGAACCAAGTCGGGTAGTAACCTCCTCACTGAAGGGAAGCCCCCATGGATTTCCCTTTCTGCCTCATTTCTGTCCGTCTTTCTGTCTCATTGGCAGGAACCCAGTCTCATGCCCAATCACCAGCAAAGGGGAGGGAGACAACCATGGCTGGCTTAGACAAATTGTGATTCGACCTTGGGCTTGGGAAGAGAGTCTACTTTGCCCAAGACCAAGAGACCTCTGCCTGACCCAAATCCCAGGACTCATCAACAGGAAAGAAGCGGAGAGTTGGCTGCAGGGTGGCACTGAATAGGGTGTACCAGCTGCCCTCAGAAGGAACGTGGCCAGGAAGGGAAAGTTGCAGACTGTCGTCACTTTTTCAGCAGCAACTGAGTCCTCCTTGGAGAATGATCACTTGGACACAGTCTTCCTTCTCTATCAAGAAGGATGAGCCAGGTCTTCTTAGGGGGCTCGGTGGTCAGAGGTTACCAACTGCCCCCTTCCACACAGATCTGCAGCCACAGAGACGTTATCGGCGTGTAGAGCAGAGGCTTGGAATCAGTTGGGTCAACATCTGAACCCCAGCTCTGCTACTGTCTCAGCTGGGTGACCCCGTTGCATAAGGCAGGGTCAGGTCAGGAGACAGGAACCACACCAGTTATTTTCCTTTTTGTATCTTTTAAAAAATTATTTATTTATTTTTGGCTGTGTTGGTTCTTCATTGCTGTGTGCAGGCTTTCTCTAGTGGCAGCAAACGGGGGCTACTCTTCATTGCAGTGTGTGGGCCTCTCATTGCGGTGGCTTCTCTTGTTGCAGAGCACCGGCTCCAGGTGTGTGGGCTTCAGTAGTTGTGGCTCGTGGGCTCAGTAGTTGTGGCTGCAGTCTCTAGAGCGCAGGCTCGGTAGTTGTAGCACATGGGCTTAGTTGCTCCACAACATGTGGGATCTTCCCGGACCAGGGCTTGAACCGGTGTCCCTTGCATCGGCAGGCGGATTCTTAACCACTGCACCACCAGGGAAGTTGCCACACGAGTTATTTTGACTGAGAGGGTATTAAATAAAGAACTGTTAACTAGAAAATTGAACGAGTTAAAAAAAGAACACTAATATATCGTGAAGGTAGCAACTTTAGGAAGTGGCTACCCCCCTGGATTCGGGAACTAAGAGTTGGAATTAGGAGCATCTAGAAGCTTGGGGGAGGGGCCCTGCAGAACTGGGGTTCAGATCGGGAAGAACGGGTTGCTGCCTGGCTAGTGCTGGAGTATTGGAAGGAGTGCACTGCAGCTGCTTCTGCAGATGTTGGAAAAACCTCGAACTGAACTCAGCTGCTGCTATAAGGACAAATAGCAACCACTGGACAGAAGCAGCAAGGAAACCCTCAGAAAGCACTTAGGGTGCAAGCAAGTCCCTTCTCTGCTCCAGCTCCCAGCTTCCAGCTCCCTCTAGTGCCCCCTATTGATAGAAGCTACCAGCAGCAGTTGGCAAAGGGAAAATAAACATGGCTTCCCAATGGTGGACTCCACCATCACAAAGCATGGTCCGCGGTGTGACTGAACTAAGAGGCAGCAACTTAATAACAGACAATAATGGCAAGTACTTCACAAGTCATAAATTAAGTTTGCAAAATTGAATGGCCTCGGCTGTAAAATGGAGACAATATTGCCCATCCAAGATCATTAGCTACAAGTTCCTTGAAGAGGGCACATTTGTCTCCTTGCTTACCACTATTTTTCTAGCTCCTAGAACAGTGCCTGACCCATTGTGAGCATCTGAGAATAATGGTAGTAATTGTCATTGCTGTATTATTGCTAACAAACATGGATTCTAAAGCCTAGATTTTATTTTATTTTATTTTTAAAAAATCTTTATTGGAGTATAATTGCTTTACAATGGTGTGTTAGTTTCTGCTTTATAACAAAGTGAATCAGTTATACATATATCCCCATTTCTGTTTCCTCTTGCATCTCCCTCCCTCCCACCTCCTTATCCCACCCCTCTAGGTGGTCACAAAGCACCGAGCTGATCTCCCTGTGCTATGCGGCTGCTTCCCACTAGCTATCTATTTTACATTTGGTAGTGTATATATGTCCATGCCACTCTCTCACTTTGTCACAGCTTACCCTTCCCCCTCCCCATATCCTCAAGTCCATTCTCTAGTAGGTCTGTGTCTTTATTCCTGTCTTGACCCTAGGTTCTTCATGACTTTTTTTTTCTTAGATTCCATATATATGTGTTAGCATACGGTATTTGCATTCCTCTTTCTGACTTACTTCACTCTGTATGACAGTCTCTAGGTCCATCCACCTCACTACAAATAACTCAATTTCATTTCTTTTTATGGCTGAGTAATATTCCTTTGTATATATGTGCCACATTTTCTTTATCCATTCATCTGTCGATGGACACTTAGGTTGCTTCCATGTCCTGGCTATTGTAAATAGAGCTGCAATGAACATTGTGGTTCATGACTCTTTTGGAATTATGGTTTTCTCAGGGTATATGCCCAGTAGTGGAATTGCTGGGTCGTATGGTAGTTCTATTTTTAGTTTTTTAAGGAACCTCCATACTGTTCTCCATAGTGGATGCATCAATCAATTTACATTCCCAATAACAGTGCAAGAGGGTTCCCTTTTCTCCACACCCTCTCCAGCATTTATTGTTTGTATATATTTTGATGATGGCCATTCTGACCAGTGTGAGGTGATATACCTCATTGTAGTTTTGATTTGCATTTCTCTAATGATTAATGATGTTGAGCATTGTTTCATGTGTTTGTTGGCAGTCTATATATCTTCTTTGGGGAATTGTCTATTTAGGTCTTCTGCCCATTTTTGGATTTCGTTGTTTTTTTTTTTGTTATTGAGCTGCATGAGCTTCTTATAAATTTTGGAGATTAATCCTTTGTCACTTGCTTCATTTGCAAATATTTTCTCCCATTCTGAGTGTTGTCTTTTGGTCTTGTTTATGGTTTCCTTTGATGTGCAAAAGCTGTTAAGTTTCATTAGGTCCCATTTGTTTATTTTTGTTTTTATTTCCATTTCTCTAGGAGGTGGGTCAAAAAGGATCTTGCTGCAATTTATGTCATGGAGTGTTCTGCCTATGTTTTCCTCTAAGAATTTAATAGTGTCTGGCCTTACATTTAGGTCTTTAATCCATTTAGAGTTTATTCTTGTGTATGGTGTTAGGGAGTGTTCTAATTTCATTCTTTTACATATAGCTGTCCAGTTTTCCCAGCACTACTTATTGAAGAGGCTGTTTTTTCTTCACTGTATATTCTTGCCTCCTTTATCAAAGGTAAGGTGACCATATGTGTGTGGGTTTATCTCTGGGCTTTCTATCCTGTTCCATTGATCTATATTTCTGTTTTTGTGCCAGTACCATACTGTCCTGATTACTGTAGCTTTGTAGTATAGTCTGAAGTCAGGGAGCCTGATTCCTCCAGCTCCATTTTTCGTTCTCAAGATTGCTTTGGCTATTCGGGGTCTTTTGTGTTTCCATACAAATTGTGAAATTTTTTGCTCTAGTTCAGTGAAAAATGCCAGTGATAGTTTGATACGGATTGCATTGAATCTGTAGGTTGCTTTGGGTAGTATAGTCATTTTCACAGTGTTGATTCTTCCAATTGAAGAACATGGTATATCTCTCCATCTATTTGTATCATCTTTAATTTCTTTCATCAGTGTCTTATAATTTTGTGCATACAGGTCTTTTGTCTCCTTAGGTAGGTTTATTCCTAGATATTTTATTTTTTTTGTTACAATTGTAAATGGGAGTGTTTTCTTAATTTTGCTTTCAGATTTTTCATCATTAGCGTATAGGAATGCAAGAGATTTCTGTGCATTAATTTTGTATCCTGCTACTTTATGAAATTCATTGATTAGCTCTACTAGTTTTCTGATAGCATCTTTAGAATTCTCTATGTATAGTGTCATGTCATCTGCAAACAGTGACAGCTTTACTTCTTCTTTTCCAATTTGGATTTCCTTTATTTCTTTTTCTTGTCTGATTGCTGTGGCTAAAACTTCCAAAACTATGTTGAATAATAGTGGTGAGAGTGGGCAACCTTGTCCTGTTCTTAATCTTAGTGGAAATGGTTTCAGTTTTTCACCATTGAGGACGATGTTGGCTATGGGTTTGTCATATATGGCCATTATTATGTGTAGGAAACTTCCCTCTATGCCTACTTTCTGGAGGGTTTTTATCATAAATGGGTGGCGAATTTTGTCGAAAGTTTTCTCTGCATCTATTGAGATGATCAAATGATTTTTCTCCTTCAGTTTCTTAATTTGGTGTATCACATTGATTTGCGCATATTAAAGAATTCTTGCATTCCTGGGATAAACCCCATTTGATCATGGTGTATGATCCTTTTAATGTGCTGTGGGATTCCCTTTGCTAGTTTTTTATTGAGGATTTTTGCATCTATGTTCATCAATGATATTAGCCTGTAGTTTTCTTTCTTTGTCACATCTTTGTCTGGTTTTGGTATCAGGGTGATGGTGGCCTCATAGAATGAGTTTGGGAGTGTTCCTCCCTCTGCTATATTTTGGAAGAATTTGAGAAGGATAGGTGTTAGCTCTTCTCTAAATGTTTGATAGAATTCACCTGTGAAGCCATCTGGTCCTGGGCTTTTGTTTGTTGGAAGAGTTTTAATCACAGTTTCACTTTCAGTGCTGTGATTGGTCTGTTCATATTTTCTGTTTCTTCCTGGTTCAGTCTCGGAAGGTTGTGCATTTCTAAGAATTTGTTCATTTCTTGCAGGTTGTCAATTTTATTGGCATAGGGTTGCTTGTAGTAATCTCTCATGATGTTTTGTATTTCTACAGTGTCAGTTGTTACTTCTCCTTTTTCATTTCTAATTCTATTGATTTGAGTCTTCTCCCTTTTTTTCTTGATGAGTCTGGCTAATGGTTTATCAATTTTGTTTATCTTCTCAAAGAACCAACTTTTAGTTTTGTTGATCTTTGCTATCATTTCCTTCATTTCTTTTTTATTTATTTCTGATTTGATCTTTATGATTTCTTTCCTTCTGCTAACTTTGGGGTTGTTTTGTTCTTCTTTCTCTAATTGCTTTAGGTGTAAGGTTAGGTTGTTTATTCAAGATGTTTCCTGTTTCTTAAGGTAGGATTGTATTGCTATAAACTTCCCTCTTAGAACTGCTTTTGCTGCATCCCATAGGTTTTGGGTTGTCATGTTTTTATTGTCATTTGTTTCTAGGTATGTTTTGATTTCCTCTTTGCTTTCTTCAGTGATCTCTTGGTTATTAAGTAGTGTATTGTTTATCCTCAACATGTTTGTATTTTTTACAGATTTTTTCCTGTAATTGATATGTAGTCTCATAGTGTTGTGGTCGGAAAAGATACTTGATATGATTTCAATTTTCTTAAATTTACCAGGGCTTGATTTGTGACCCAGGATATGATCTATCCTGGAGAATGTTCCATAAGCACTTGAGAAGAAAGTGTATTCTGTTGTTTTTAGCTGGAATGTCCTATAAATAACAATTAAGTCCATCTTGTTTAATGTATCATTTAAAGCTTGTGTTTGCTTATTTATTTTCATTTTGGATGATATGTCCATTGGTGAAAGTGGGGTGTTAAAGTCTCCTACTATGTTTGTGTTACTGTTGATTTCCCCTTTTATGGCTGTTAGTATTTGCCTTATGTATTGAGGTGCTCCTATGTTGGGTGCATAAATATTTACAATTGTTATATCTTCTTTTGGATTGATCCCTTGATCATTATGTAGTGTCCTTCTTTTTCTCTTGTACTAGTCTTTGTTTTAAAGTCTATTTTGTCTGATATGAGAATTGCTACCCCAGCTTTCTTTTGATTTCCATTTGCATGGTATATCTTTTTCCATCCCCTCACTTTCAGTCTGTATGTGTCCCTAGGTCTGAAGTGGGTCTCTTGTAGGCAGCATATATATGAGTCTTGTTTTTGTATCCATTCAGCCAGTCTATGTCTTTTGGTGGGAGCATTAAACCATTTACATTTAAGGTAATTATCGATGTGTATGTTCCTATGATCATTTTCTTAATTGTTTTGGGTTTGTTATTGTAGGTCTTTTCCTTCTCTTTTGTTTCCTGCCTAGAGAAGTTCCTTTAGCATTTGTTGTAAAGCTGGTTTGGTGGTGCTGAATTCTCTTAGCTTTTGCTTGTCTGTAAAGGTTTAAATTTCTCTGTCAAATCTGAATGAGATCCTTGCTGTGTAGAGTAATCTTGGTTGTAGGTTTTCCCCCTTAATCACTTTAAATATGTCCTGCCACTCCCTTCTGGCTTGGAGAGTTTCTGCTGAAACATCAGCTGTCAACCTTACGGGGATGTCCTTGTATATTATTTGTTGTATTTCCCTTGCTATTTCTAATATTTTTTCTTTATATTTAATTTTTTATAGTTTGAGTAATATGTGTCTTGGGGTGTTTCTCCGTGGATTTATCTTGTATGGGACTCTCTGTGCTTCCTGGACTTGATTAACTATTTCCTTTCCCATATTAGGAAAATTTTCAACTATAATCTCTTCAAATATTTTCTCAGTTCCTTTCTTTTTCTGTTCTTCTGGGACCCTTATAATTCGAATGTTGGTGCATTTAATGTTGTCCCAGAGGTCTCTGAGACTGACCTCAATTCTTTTCATTTTTTTTTTCTTTATTCTGCTCTGCAGTAGTTATTTCCCCTATTTTATCTTCCAGGTCACTTATCCATTCTTCTGCCTCAGTTATTCTGCTATTGATCCCTTCTAGACTATTTTTAATTTCATTTATTGTGTTGTCCATCACTGTTTGTATGCTCTTTAGTTCTTCTAGGTCCTTTTTAAACATTTCTTGTATTTCTCCATTCTATTTCCAAGATTTTGGATCATCTTTACTATCATTATTCTGAATTCTTTTTCATGTAGACTGCCTATTTCCTCTTCATTTGTTAGGTCTGGTGGGTTTTTACCTTTCTCCTTCATCTGCTGTGTGTTTCTCTGTCTTCTCATTTTGCTTAACTTCCTGTGTTTTGGGTCTCCTTTTTGCAGGCTGCAGGTTCGTATTTCCCATTGTTTTTGGTGTCTGCCCCCAGTGACTAAGCTTGGTTCAGTGGGTTGTGTAGCCTTCCTGTTTGAGGGGACTAGTGCCTGTGTTCTGGTGGGTGAGGCTGGATCTTGTCTTTCTGGTGGGCAGGTCCACGTCTGGTGGTGTGTTTTGGGGTTTCTGTTGGCTTGTTATGATTTTAAGCAGCTTCTCTGCTAATGGGTGGGGTTGTGTTCCTGTCTTGCTAGTTGTTTGGCATAGGGTGTCCAGCACTGTAGCTTGCTAGTCGTTGAGTGGAGCTGGGTCTTGGTGTTGAGATAGAGATCTCTGGAACATTTTCACCATTTGATATTATGTGGAGCTGGGAGGTCTATTGTAGGCCAATGTCCTGAACTTGGCTCTCCCACCTCAGAGGCACAGCCCTGATGCCTGGCTGAAGCACCAAGAGCCTGTCATCCACACGGCTCAGAATACAATGGAGAAAAAAGAGAAAGAAGAAGATAAAATAAAATAAAATAAAGTTATTAAAATAAAAAATAATTTTTAAAAAATGTTTTTAAGTAATAAAAAAAAAACAAAGAAAGAAAGAAGAGAGCAACCAAACCAAAATATAAATCCACCAATGATAACAAGAGCTAAAAACTATACTAAAAAAAAAAAACGGACAGACAGAACCCTAGGACAAATGGTAAAAGCAAAGCTATACAGATAAAATCACACACAGAAGCATATACATACGCACTCACAAAAAAAGAAAAAGGGGAAAAATATATATATATCATTACTCCTAAAGTCCACCTCCTCAGTTTGGGATGATTCGTTGTCTATTCAGGTGTTTCACAGATGCAGGGTACATCAAGTTGATTGTGGAGATTTAATCTGCTGCTCCTGAAAAAGCCTAGATTTTAAAACATTATTTTTAATTTAAAAAAAAGAATGGATTTGTTCAAGATTACTAAGTCACCAAAGTAAGTAAGTGTCAGGGCCAAGAATGGAGCCTGGGGCCTGTCCTGTACCCTGATGAGGAACATTATGTGCCAGTAATGGTTTTATTCTTTAGAATAGTGATGGGAATGTTGTAAAAGGACTTAGCAATGAGCCGGCCCAGGCCTGTGGGTTGTGTCCAGACTGTCTCAGAGGCTGCTGCACATTTGCTGGGTTGACTAGGGGCAACTTTCCCTTTTGTTTTGTGAAAGGACTTCAGGGGAGGAAAAATGGTTGGATAATCCTGGGACCTCTTCCTAGGGACTGTGCAGTGGAATTTGTTCTCGCTTATTTGGAGGAGGTGAAAGCCAAGTTGCAGCCACTCTAACAGGTAGTTCTGGCTGAGTCCACCTGGGAGGGCCTCTTCTCTGGAGCAGGTGAGAGCAGGACCTGGTTAACCCTCTTTGGGGCTCTGGAGGGGACCTCACCCAGCAGGAGTCTGCCAGCACACCTGGCCACATTCCCCTACTGGTTTCTGGGGGAAGCTTTCCCAGCTATATCTAATCCCAACTCAGCATGTTTCTGTCCAGGCAAGGAGTCAGGACATCTAAAGCTTGTTCCCCTGTCTCTGTCAAAAAAACACATTAGACTGGAGAAAATCAGTCAGACATGGGAGTCATTGTGGAAGGGACTAGGAGAGAACAAATAGGCAATGAAGGTGTGCATGAATCCATCTCTGTCACCTTTTTTGCCCTAGAAATGGCCTTTACATCCTTGAGGTGATGGCACTTTGAACATTCCATGGAATTCCAATACTGGAAAGAGGGAAAGAGACCTTAAAGATTCAAGAGAAAATGAGTTGTCACCAAAGAGTCCTGATGTCACCCAGGGTTGGTTTTTTTTTTTTCTCCAGTTCTGACACCTTTTTAATAGAAATCACTGTTTTTAGGAAACAAATAGCACTTTTGTAATTTTTTTTTACAATGTTTCTTACCTTGATCTTAATTTAAGTAACACTAGGAAGACCTCAATCTCTTTTATTCTCCTTTTTAGTTAAAAAAAAAAGTTGTTGTTGTCTTTTTTCCCCCAGATACAAAGATTTTTGCCCTTGCATAAAAAAACAGTGCCCCGAACGATGACACAAGGACTCACACAGACTCATTGGACCTCACTGACACTATGATTCCTATTCTACCATGTAAGGTCTTGACTACCCTTAATTGGACTGTCAGCCTGAAAAACAGCTTCTCTATTCCTTATTTTAGTTTTTGTCACCAAAAAAGTAAAATAAACAACAAAATAAAACTTTTTTTTAAAGAAGAAAGGGTCTTTTTTAAAGAAGAAAGTCCTGATGTCACCCAGGGTGACATCAGGGTCCATGGCTTCCTGGGCATTCTATGGGAAGAAGGGACTAGCCCCAGGGGAGGTCCCAGTAGTGTTCCTTCCAGGTACTGTTGCAAAAGGGGAACCCCTGACTGTGGGTTCCAGAGTCTCAGGTCACCCCCCAGCCCCAAATCTCACTGGGGTACTCTACCCCCCAGGGTCTTCTCTATATCCCTAGGCTTTGTCTCTGGCATCAGGGAGATGGGCCGCCTCTCTTTTCTTTCCCATTCTCCCAACTTTTTTTCCCAGAGCAGAGCGTGGGCTCAAGTGTCTGCAAGGTCAAGGCTTGACCTGAGGGGTCACAGTGAAGGGCTTCTTAGTGGAGGAGCTGTGCCGTGAATCTCGATTTTCTGGTTCCCAAATCAGATAAGCGTATCCATATGCCGGCATCTCTCTTTGGGTGTGAAATGGGCACCTCAAATATAAAATGTCCAAATAGAATTCCTGATGTCCTGCCCTACTCTACAATGGCTCCTCCTCTCCTGTTCAGGCCCCAAACCTAAAATCGTTCTCAGGTTCTCTTTTCTCAAACTCCTGCTTCCACCAACAGAAGCTATCTAGAAGCCCATCACTTCCAAGCTGGGGCACCCACACCTGAAAGCTTACTCCCGGCCACCATCTCCTTTTAGCTGGATTACTGCATTGGCCTTGTCATAGATATTCCTACTCCCACTGCTATTTCTGTATGTTTATTCTCTATGCAGGGAAATAATATGTTTAAAAATGTGGCTGGATGGTGATTTGCCCCTGTTCACAGTGCTCCAGTATTTCCTGCCACACTTCCAGTAAAATTCAAACTCCTTACTGAGGTCCACCATCAGTTTCCTGGCACCTCGCTGACTGAACCCCTCTCCCCCTCACTCTCTTGGCTCCAGACACACTGGACTTATTGTTGCTCCTCAAACGTGCCAAGCTCGCTCTCTGCTTTGCATTCCCTGTGGCCCCTGCTTAGAACCACGGGTGCCCTTGACTTTGGATGGCTCACTTCCTCCCAGCAATCAAGTCCTTGTCCAAGTGACCCCTCAGGGAGGCTTCCCTCACCCGCTGCTTTGCTCACACCCAAATAGAGATGCTGGCATATGGATGTGCTTATCAGGAGCGCGGAGACCTTTGTGAGATTTTTATTTGAAAATAAATTTAGTATTACTAAGATAACACACACCCACGCACAAACCCACTGTATCATACTGACCTGTCTACAGTTGGACTTTTACGTGTTGTGGAAATTCAGCCAGAGATTCTATAGGAAAATAGTAAACGTGCTCTCAGACCACTGACTCTAAGTTGGAAAGAGTGGCTGATGGATAAACAAGGTCCTACTGTATAGAACAGGGAAGTATCATCAATATCCTGTGATAAACCATAATGGAAAAGAATATGAAGATGAATATTTATGTATAACCAAATCTCTTTGCTATAGAGCAGAAATTAACACAACATTATAAATCAACTATACTCCAATAAAATTTTTTAAAAAAGAGAAAGGGCTGGCCAGCTATTTCCAAGAAGTATTTCCATAGGGCAAGTCCGGGCTTTTTTTAAATTGAAGTATAGTTGATTTATAATATTATACTTATTTCAAGTGTACGACATAGTGATTCAATATTTTTATAGATTATACTCTATTTAAAGTTTTATAAAGTTTTGGCTATATCCCTCATGTTGTACAATATACCCTTGTAACTTATTTTATACATAATATTTTGTACCTCTTAATTCCCTACCCCTATATTGCCCCTCCCCCTTTCTCTCTCCCCACTGGTAACCACTAGTTTGTTCTCTATATCTGTGAGTCTGTTTTGTCATATTCATTCATTTGTTCATTTGTTAGATTTCACATGTAATAACGTACAGTATTTGTCTTTCTCTCTCTGACTTATTTCATTTAGATAACGCCCTGCAAGTCCATCCATTTTGTTGCAAAGGACAAAATTTCATTTTTTATGGCTGAGTAACATCCCATTGTATATATACACCACACCTTTATCAGTTCATTTGTTGATGGACAGTTAGGTTGCTCTTATATCTTGGCTATTGTAAATAATGCTGCTATGAATATTGGGGTGTATGTATCTTTTCAAATTAGCATTTTGGTTTCTTTGGGATATATACCCAAGAGTGGAATTGCTGGTTCATATTGCTTGTGCTATTTTTGGTGTTTTGAGAAACCTCCATATTGTTTTCCACAATGGCCACACCAATTTACATTCCCACCCACAGCGTCCTAGGGTTTTCTTTTCCCCACATCCTCGCCGACATTTGTTATTTGTGTTCTTTTTGGTAATAGCCGTTCTGACAGGTGTGAGGTGATAGCTCATTGTGGTTTTGATTTGCGTTTCCCTGATGGTTGGTGACGTTGAGCATCTTTTCATGTGCCTGTTGGCCGTGTGTATGTCCTCTTTGGTATAATGTCTATTCAGGTCCTCTGCCCATTGTTAAATGGGGTCATTTGTTTGTTTGTTTAATTGAGGCAGCTGACTTTGCTAACAAGCCAAGAGTGGATTTCTCTCACGGGGTGGAATCACGTGATCAATGTGATCAGGCTCCCAAGAGGCTGATAAAACAGAAAGCCTATTAGTTTACCTTGAGAAACACATTAATCTTACAGTCATGTAATCAGTCATACCCATTCTTTCCCTATAGGTAGAAGCATATGGGAAAACACATTCAAATCAAGTGATTTGCTCGGTGAGCTGGAATCAGAGAAGGAGAATGAATTGAACGATTCGAACATGTAAGCTACTAAAATAATGCTGAGCCGATCAGTAAATAGCTTTTGCCCTGAGCCTCTTGTATGCTTTTACTCATTGCTCTTCCCACACCAGGGACTCCACAGATGTCCCGGCCACTAGAGGATAAATCATGGGCATAGCGGGGACCCTAGGTCCCTGTTCCAGCTGTTGCTGAAGCCCTTAGTGTTTGGTTGGTGCCTGTACCATATGGGTTATTAATGACAGGACCATCATCTCTGCTTAGGGGTCCAGTCCTGAGGGCCTGAAGCCCCTACCCATCTCCACCACAGAGCCTTCTAACGTGTGGGTACCCAGCCCCTTGTACCCCAGCCTTGCCTTGGCCAAATCTGGAATAAATCCTGATGCACTCACATTCTCAGTCTCCTTTTCCTGTGTGCCCGTGATGCTCTGTCATGTCCTGACAGGCCAAGCTGTCCCTGGGGATGTTCCTGCTGTCAATCTGAAATCCATCCTGTCCATTTAAGGAGACTTTGAATATCTCTCCTTTGATCTGGTGCTGGCTGGCTTTGTAATTCTTCTCTCAGAGGGAAATTACATTCCCCATTTCCAGCTTCTTGGGGGATGCCTCACTGTCAAGCCCCATAGACTACTTACCCCAAGGAGTTTAATTTTCATAGAATCCAACAGAGCTAGAGCTGAAAGAGACCTTAATAATCATTGAGGTCAACCCTCTTGTTTTGTAGACAAGGTTGCTGAGGACCAAAGAAAGAATGGCGGGTTGAATGATTGTTTATAATGAATATATTATTTACTACCAGTACAAATCACAAAGACGTTAATAAACTGAGCCATACCAGAGAGCCGCTCACCTGCTTTTATTATAGCCGTATAAGCCTAGTGACTTTCCTGAACAAACAGAGGCCAGCGCCTCCACTGGGGGAGACGCTGGGGAGCAGTCAAAGGCCAGTGCAGCTCCACAGGCAATAAAGAGCCAGGAGTGGAAGTACCAACACCCACCTGACAAAGACAGGGGAAGAACTCAAGAAAGAAGTGGTGGGGAGCTTTAGTAAATGTTTCATGAAGACACAGTGTACAGATCATCCGATGTAACCCCTTTCTTCCAAGCAAGGAAATAAGTGATGTGATAGAAATTTGTATTGGTTTGGTCTCCTAGCATCCATTCCCTCTCTTTTTTTTTTTTTTTTTTTTTTGCGGTACGTGGGCCTCTCACTGTTGTGGCCTCTCTCGTTGCGGAGCACAGGCTCCGGACGCGCAGGCTCAGCGGCCATGGCTCACGGGCCCAGCCGCTCCACGGCGTGTGGGATCTTCCTGGACCGGGGCACGAACCCGTGTCCCCTGCATCGGCAGGCAGACTCTCAACCACTGCGCCACCATGGAGGCCCCATTCCCTCTCTTGACAGCTGCTGCTCTTGAGGACTCACTCCCTCTAACTTGGCACGTGAACCCTGGTCCCCGACTCCCATGACTGAGGCCAAAGCTCTGGATCCCTCTTCCTCCTGCCCTAGGACAGCGGCAAACCCTGCAAGGGAGTTGTCCTCCTCCTGAGAAACTCAGCCCACCTGGTCCACCTCGCCCTGATTGGAGCGTTCCCAGCACAGCACAGTTCCTGGGTACCTGCTCCCCATCACCCAAGGTGTCAAGGTGACTGCCTGGATCTCCAGCCTTCCCATCTTGTTGGTGTCAACTGGAAAAAAAAAGGCACTACCTAAAAGTTGAGAATTATGTTTTATTCGACGGACTTGCTGAGGTCTTAAGCCTGGGAGGCAGCCTCTCAGAGAGCTCTGAGGGACTGTTACGAAGCGGTGAGGGGGGAGCCGGGATGTACAGGAGATTTTGCAACACAGACCAGGCAGTCGCGTCCTCAAAAGATCACTGTTAATTAAAGAAAACCAGACATCTCAAGTTAATGAATTTAGCGCTTTTCTATATATGGGAAGATGCAAGAGTCTAGGCTCATTGATCATTCCTTTGATATCACCTTAACTACCTAGCACCAGTCTTACTTTTCTTCATCCTGAATCCCCTCAGGGTACACAGTGGTTGATGCTTGGCGCCGCAACATCCTTTGTTTACTGATACGGACCTTTTTCGTCCACATTGGTGTGCTCTCAACAGCATCTTGTCCAATCCCCGTGTTGCTCAAGTGAGCCTGCATTGCTTCTGTGGCTGACAACCTAAAACCTCCAACCAAAGTCACTTACCCAGAGGCAGAGTCAAACCCAAGTCCCTCCTGAATCTTAGACAGGGCACTGTTATGGGCTGAACTGTGTCCTTCCAAATCCATATGCTGACGTCCTAATTCCCAGTATCTCAGAATGCGACTGTATTTGGAGACAAGGTCTTTACAGAGGTAATGAAAGTTAAATGAGGTCACGTGGGTGGGCCCTAATCCAATAGGACTGGTGTGTTTATAAGAGGAGGTTTGGATGAAGAATGTCACCTACCCTGTCAATAAACAAAGATGTTGCAGCCATCAGGCCCGCAGCCACTGCAGCCACCAGAACCGTGTACCTGAAGGGATTCAGGATGTTTCCTCCAACACTGGCCCTAGATAGCTAAGGTGCATATCAGAGGAATGATTTCAGTGAGCCCAGATTCTTGCACCTTCCCATACATAGACAGGTGCTAAATTCATTAACTTAAGATGACTTTTTTTCCTTAATTAACAGTAATCTTTAGATGTTCCGACTACCTGGTTTGTGTTGCAAAAACTCCTATATATTCCGGCCCCTCAGAGCTATCCGAGATGAAGCCTCCCTGGCTCAAGTCCTCAGTAAGTCTGCCGAATAAAACATAATTCTCAGCTTTTAGCTTGTGCATTTTTTTTCAGTCAACAGAGGCGATTAGGACACAGTCATGAACAAGAAGGAAGACCATGTGAGTACATACTGAGAAGGCAGCTATCCACAAACCAAGGAGAGAGGCCAGGAGAACCCAACCCTGTCAACACCCTGATCTTAAATCAAACCTCTGTTGTTTAAGTCACCAGGGCCACGGTGCTTTGAAGGGGCAGCCCTAGCAGACTAAGAAAGGACTTCCCGCCACCGTGAGGCCACTCTTTTTGGCCATGATGCCAGATTCATCACACCGGATGGTCCTGAAGAAGCTCAGATTAGCAGGCTGTTCTTAGAACTAAATTTCTTGGACCGGCTTCCAAAAAGCATTCTCCCTGGTGATACAGAAACTGAGAGCCACCAAAAAAAGAACAAAAGCAAAAACAAAAAACCACCCTGGCCTCAAAGTGGGTCTTTCTGTACCTTCATTTCCTTAGTAATGGACAGTGCCCAGGCAAGCAGGAGAGATGGCTCCTGGGAGAGGACTGTACCATTTCCTAATAAATAATTGAGAATTTAAGGCCCAAGCTGACAAGGAATTTTATCTTGTTCTCCCAGCATCTGCATGGAGGAGGGGATGCAAGCAGAGACTCGATTCTGATACTGGATCGGAAGGGGAGGGGGACGGTCTGCAGGAAAGACCCCCTTTCTCCCCCCCACCCTCCCCTGCTTGAACACCACTCTAAGCAAAGCATCACCAGTGTCTCTGCTGCAGGCAGATACTTGCAGAAGGCTCTCAGGGAAGAGAGTCCTGCCGTTCCCTCTGGAGGGTCAGAGGGCAGTGCTTAGGGGATGGAGGCCAAAGAGCTGAATATTAACAGCGGCTATCATCACCCACTCCTCAAGTAATGGAAGAGCCCGTCGAGGGTCAGGCTGGGGCCGCCTCCCCCAGCAAAACCATCTCCCGGAACACAGAGTGGGCAGTGACAAGCAGTTTGTCTTCCATTACCCTTAAATCATTATCCACCCAAAGCCGGCAGAGGAGCCAAACCACTGACTCCAGATGAGAAGGCTGCCTTATCTTCCTGGCAAATGCAAATATGCATGACTGGAGGCGTTGTGTTATGAGCTGAATTGGTCCCCCCACCCCCCCACCCCCGCCGTCCTCAAGAAAGACAGGTTGGAGCCCTAACTCTTGGTACGTCGGAACGTGACCTTATTTGGAAATCAGGTCTTTACAGAGGTAATCAAGGTAAAATGAGGTCCTTAGCGTAGACCCTAATCCAATATGACTTGTGTCTTTAAGGGAGGGGGACATTTGGACACAGAGACACACATAGGGAGATCGCCACGTGGAGAGAAGGCAGAGATGGGAGTGAGGCTTCCACAGATAAGGAACATCGAAGATTCCCAGCAAACACCAGAAGCTGGGTGGCGGCCTGGAACACATTCTCCCTCCCAGGCCATCGAAGGAACCAAACCAGCCAACATCTTGATCTCAGACTTCCAGCCTCCACAACTGGGAGACAGGACATTTCTTTTAAGCCACCCAGTTTGTGGTACTTGCTACAGCAGCTCTAGGAAACTAATATCCACAGGAAAACCCCAGCCCACTGAGGGGAGAAACAGTGGTCCCTTCTCATCGTAGAATAATCATTCACACTAATGGTTGCAGGAGAGAGAGGCCGAGTCATTCCTTCCATTTCGGGTTTGCCTGGTCACGTGACCTCAACCTAGTGGAGGTCCCAAATCAAAGTTATTCTTCAAAGTGGCATTTCCTCTTTTGAAGAGGGCCTTCCAGCCCCAGGCCACAGGAGCAGCCCTGCTGGCTGAATAGGGATTATAGGTGGTGGCAGGAAGTAAGGAGTCTGCTTCCCAAGGTGGTCATGGCCTTCCTGGAAGGGTTGCCCGATTCAGCAAATAAACATATGAGATACCCAGTCAAATATGAATCTCAGATGAATGAAGAATAATTTTTTTATTTTAAGTACATTCCAAATATTTGGGATGAAATACCTCTGTATTTTTACTGGCAGCCCTACCCTGGTCCCCCTGGTTCATCCTCCGTGTCTCTTCTCCTCTCATCCCTAGTGGAGGAGGGTGGTCCTTCGACACATCAGTGCATCAAGGTGAAGAAGGTGAGATGAAGTGTCAGCAAGAAGCAAGTTGGTGTGTCTCCTGGGTGCTCCCCAGCAGAGGCATGTCCTCTGCCTCCGACTGGAGGAGGGGAGGTGAAGGCTCCACCACCGTGAGAATCCGCCAGCAAGGCCAGCAAGAACAACCTTCACTAGATGGGGCTCCAGCCTAGGGGGGGAGCGGAGGGCCAGGAAAGAAAAAAGAGAGCAAAGCCAGAAGGAAAGGGGCTTCTGGGCACCTATCCAATGACTGTGGGATCACAAGGTCACCTTATTAGCCAACTTTTGAACTGTGCTCTGGACTTACAAGTTTGCATGATTATGTATTATTTTTAAGTGTGTGAACTTTCTGGTGAGCTCTGCATCTGTGCATTTGGGGATGCCCAAAGTTGCCTGGGCTTTGTTTGTTCCTGAGCATGAGGTTGGGCAGCCTCCCAGTAGACTCTGCACCCTGTGCTCTGCCTGGCACGTGTGCTGATGGTCAGTGAACATCCATCAGGCAACGGAGGAACGATGGTCACTGCAAGAGAGAATTCAGCCACTCCCTCCCTAGAAATAAAGAGCCGGGGTTCAACCCCGAGGGTCTCCCTTATCCCAGGCACTTTGGAATCGTCAGTCTGCTGAGTGCCAAGAGCCTGGCTTACAGAGGTTGCAGATGTCCTAGTAGGGATGTGAGCCGCCGGTGTGAGCAAAGCTCGGCGTGGGAAGCGAGACTTGTTCATGGTTAATTAAGGTTTTCGTGGACATCAGTATTAGCGTAGCTGGAGGAGAGTCTGATTTGCAAGCCCAAATGTCCAAGGCTTTTCTCATAGGCCAGAGAAAGCAAACCGGTGGGCCTCTGGTGGGCAGCCAAACCCCAAGAGGTTTGAAATCCAAACACACTGCCTAGGTGATCATTTCTCTTGTAATTTTTTAGAAGTTGAACTTGGAGCAATTGATCTGGTGCCCGCTGCCCATGACAGAGAATGTCATCCTGCTTCAGAGACAGTACGCATGCGGAGGGCAACGATTAGGAAGGAAAGGAGGAAGGAGGGAAGAAAGGAAACAAGGAAAAGAGAATTGAATGGAGATTTAATCTGGCCAATATCCAAATCTGGCTTTTTCCACGAGGTGCCCTGATTGGGTAAGGAATTCAGTGCAAGCCTTTGCAAACTGGCCAGTTTCTTTTCAGAGGACAGAAACTGGCTTAGTTGCCCATTAAAACATAGGGAAGGGGCTTGGCTGCGGAAGGGGATGGGACAGTTAGAGCTGGTAAAATGCGAATAGCTTCCCTTCTGAGGCTCACAGAGCTCTTTGAACCCATCGTTCCCCTGTTCAAATCCCAGTGCCACAGAAACAGGTTCAATTACTAAATCCACATTGATTGGGTGGACGGAGTCCAAAAACATTTATAGAGCACCTGTTAGGTGTGAGCAGGCACCCTGCTGGGCCCCAGGGACACAGAGACAAGTGCTGTAGGGACCCTCGTCTCAAGGCCCTCCCAGCACAGAGGGTTGCACATTTCATAAGACAGCATGTTCAGCTGTGCACAGGGACTGCTATACGGGCACGTGAAGGGCACCTGACACAGCCTGGGGACAGGTGGGCGAGGCTATGACACAGTCCACAGAATCCACGTCCCTTCACCTCTTTGGCACTTACGGCAAAGATGTCAGCGCCGTAAGCACCCTGCCATTTCCAGCTTAATCTGCCGTATCCCTCTGTTCTGGTTATGCCAGTGGTAAGGAGCCGATAGTGACTAATTGACCTCAGGCTTCTCTTCACGTGGTGTGTGTTATTACACCACAAAGCCCCTGTGCACTGTACGTGCTTGACCGTGTTAACAAAACATACAGTGTGAGGTCCCTGACCTCTCTTCACTTCCCGTTTTCTTGATCCACTGTCATTGGTGAGTGAGGTGGGATCGTTCTTCCTTTTTATTTCCATAAAAACCTGTAACATGTCTCATGAAATTTCATTCATTCATTCATCCAGTAGTCAATAAATATCCATCTGAAGCACCCATGTTGCTAACGCTGTCTGGTGCCGAGGATACGATGATGGGAAAGGTAGGTGTGGACCTGCTTCCTGGGGTTTATAGTGGCTCTCAGACTCAGCTGTGCACGCAGCTACCTAAGTAAGGAACCTGTTCAAAAATGCTCACTGTCTTAGTTAAAACTGCCGAGACATGGAAACAACCTAAGTGTCCATTGACAGATGGATGGATAAAGAAGATGTGGTGCATATATACAATGGAATATGACTCAGCCATGAAAGAACAAAATGTTGCTATTTGTAGCAACATGGATGGACTCGGAGGGCATTATGATAAGGGAAATAAGTCAGACAGAGAGAGATAAATACTGTACGATATCACTTTTATGTGGAATCTAAAAAAATACAACAAACTAGTGAATATGACAAAAAAGAAGCAGACTCACAGATATAAAGGACAAACTAGTGGCTAGCACTGTGGGGGAGAGTGGGAGGTACAAAGTTTTGGATGTAAGATAGGCTCAAGGATGTATTGTACAGCTCGGGGAACGTAGCCAATATTTTGTAATAACTGTAAATAGAAAGTAACCTTTAAAAGTTGTATAAAAATAAAAAATTTAAAACAAACAAACAGATTAAAAAATGCACGTGCTCATCCTGATCTTGAGGGAAATTTGACAAAAATATCCCAAACAAGGGATAGACCAGTGCACAGTGTGAGGGTGATGAGCCCTGCCGTCTAGCAAGGGTTGCATGAAGCTTCGGCGGTTGATTCCGGGGAGCCCGGGTCTGCAGGAATGTGGCGATGGAGAGGAGCCACCCACTTCAGAGGCGTCCCAGCAGGAAGGTCCGGGAAGGGAAAGGAGCGTGAGAAACGCAGCCACCTATGTGAAAACTCCTTAGTACTTTTGCCTGATTATTATTCCATTTTGTCTAATTGCGTTTTAAAATGCACAGTGTGGAAAAAAAATGCCAAGTCTTTTAATAAATTAAAAGCAGGTCTGCTTTTTAACGTGCGGCAGGTTTTTAAAAAGTCCTGCTGAGGGCACGCTGCTCAGACAGACATGGTCTTTGCAGATGAAGGTAATTAGTGAACACCTTCACCTCTGGAGGTGGGAGGGAGAGTACGGGTGCTTGCTTGCTCTAGTAACCTCTTCCTGATCAGGAGGCAACTGCGCCTTACAAAGGATGCCTGACGATTCAGACACTATTTTCTCTGGCAGGTAATCAGGAGGCAGAGTGTGTTCAGGAGCTAAAAGCTGGTGGGACCTCGGGATGCAGCTTTTCTTGGCTCTGAGACTGAGAGATTGTGTCTGATGTTTCCTCCGACGGGTCATGATCAGGGACACTTGGGGGCCCAGCGAAGCGGGATTCGGGGCAGAAGAGCTAGGTAGCTGTCCCAGTTACCAATCTACGAAGGGATCACTGGGATCCATCAGAAGATTGATCACTGGGATCACTGGGATCAATCAGAAACACGGAGCCAATTAGCTCAGGCTTCCATGCATGACTCCTGATACAATTGGCAAAATTCAGACTTCAGTCAAATTACACCTCCTCCGGAGTGAAACCTAAAATACATTCCTATATATATTTATGTATATGTATAGCTGAATCACTTTACTGTACACCTGAAACTAACACATTGTACATCATCTATATTTCAAATTTTTAATTTCAAAAATTAAAATTAAAAAAAAATTCCTGAAGGGCACAGAAAGGTTTGGTGGCCTTAGAGCCTGGAATCTGGAGCCAAACTGCCCGGGTTCAAATCCAGATTCTGCTACTTACCCGTGTGAGACCCGAGGCAAGTTCTCTGTGTTCCTGTTTCCTCATCTATAAAATGAGGATTGCAATAGTGCCAGTTTTGAGGATTAAGTGGGCACACAAGAAGCACTTAGAACCCAGCCTGGCACGTAGCAGTCACTATATCAGGATTAGCTCTTTCTTATTTTTGTAACTAGCTCAGGAAAGTTGCCTGGTGTTCTTTGAGTCTGCACCTCTATCTGAGACCAGCCAGCTGAACGTTTCCTCAAGGCAGAGGCTCCATTAGCTGAAGCTCTGAAAGTCAGTCCTGCATAAGGGCTATTTATTATGTATAAGCAATTAATTTTACTCTCTTAAAAATGTAATCCCCATAGTATGTTTCTAAAGAAGCCATCTGATTTAGAAACTACAAAAGCAATATGAACAAAATCAAACATTACTGAAAAGTTTTGCACGTATGAAATCCCCACTCTACCACCACCACATCCATGGGGTTACGGTTACCATCCGTAACCCCAGCAAAGATTTATGTTAACCAGGACCACAGCTCAGCATTAGACAAAGTGGGATCGAGAACAGTCAAGGCCTAGTTACAATTCACCCTGAGATGTTTATATTTCCTTTTAAATTACGTTATCATACATTTAGTTAAAATCTATTGTCTGCAGTGTACTTGTGGGTGACTGACCTGTCATTATACTGTTATCGAGCAGTTAATTCTTCTACTTTATTTCAGTTTTAAAACATAGGTTAATTTAAATGTTTTTCACTTTAACGGGGATACATGACTATTTTCAAGAATGTGCAAAATACAGAATTGCGTAAGACCAGAAAAATCACCTACAGTCTCACACCCCAGAGGCGAAGACAGTTAATCATTGGTATATTTCCTTCCGGTATGTTTTCCTTTTCTGAACATATTTATTTACGTACACAGTTGGAATTTTGCTGCTTTCTGGCCTGACTCAGCCCCTATCCTCATATAAATAGCAAGCATCTGTTTTTCTGCACTGCATCCGTGCAGGTCCTCCAGGAAACAGGTCTCCCTCCAACCTCCTGGTTAACTGGTGAAGGGACCTAGACCGAGCACCCAGAAGAGGTCCTCCTGCTAAGCTTGCAGGATGGGGAGGGGGATGGGGGCGGCAGTCATGGACCTGGAGGGGAGAGGGTGGGAGAGGGAGGGGAGGTGCTGCCCGACACAGTCGATGCCTTAAGTAGAGAAGCAGCCCAGGAACCAAAACCTCCCTCTGGACAAACCCAGAGGGAGGTCAAGGGCAGGCAGCCTGGATGCTGCAGAATGATCGGGAAGGCAAAGGGAGAGAATCCATGATTCATATCATCATATATGCTTTAAGTACACTTTTTAAGAAAAGACTGCCTAGTATTCCTTTATAGGAAAGTACCATAAATTATTTAACACAGTCCCTGTGGATTCTTTCTGATTTTCTTTACCATTATAACTAGCACTGCAGTAAACATTCTTATACATAGCTGCATCTCTGATTATTTTCTCAAGATAAACCCCCAGGGGTGGAATTACTGAGTCAGGGGAATCTATATGTTTAAGGCTTTTTTTATATATTGCCAAATAGCCCTCCCAAAGACCACTGCACCAATTTAAATTCCCACATACAATGCAATGGGGGAGAACCTGCTAATTAGTCTAGGATGTGGTGTCTAAAAGCACCACCTTCGCCTGGAGACCTGGTGTTAGCTGCCTGGGTAGGAGGAGATACCAGGAGGAAGAAGCAGCCCCACCTGGCCTGCCCTGGAGACCATGTTTGTGAAAGGTCACACCTCCTGAGCTGGGAAAACTGACCTGTTGTCAGAAAAGGAGAAGGCTTCAGAGTCAGTTCACTTGAGGGTCAGCTGGGTTTCTGAGAGAGGGAAGGGAGGTGATGGTCATTGACTTGGAGTTTTGTTTCATTCGACCTCGTTTACCTCTGGCCAAATGTGTAGTAAACAATATGGAAGGTCATATAAGACTCTGTGAGGGGTTATCTCCTTGGGGAAAGTTCCACCCAGCCAACAGAAGGTCAAGTCTGGAGCTGGGTGCAAATGAGAAGCCAGTATATTTAGGACATGAGGGTGAGAGAAGGAAAAGGAGGGTGAACCAGAGCTGGGGCTGTGAACCCATGAAGCTCTTCTCCCATAATTACTGCCCCCATATGAGTCCCTAACTCTAAGGGCACACAGAGCAGGGATGGTGGTCCCTCACTGAGGAAGCCCGGGGCCGGATTCTATTCTGCTTCCTCCAAAGGAATAAACGAGTGCCTGAGGGGCCAGAGACCACCCTCCCCTTCACGCATCAAGGAAAGTGGATGGAGGGACCTCCCTGGCGGGCCAGTGGTTAAGACTTCGCCTTCCAGTGCAGGGGGTGAGGGTTCGATCCCTGGTCGGGGAGCTAAGATCTCACATGCCTCGCAGCCAAAAAACCGAAACATAAAACAAAAGCAACATTGTAACAAATTCAATAAAGACTAAAAAGTAGTCCACATCCAAAGGAAAAAAAATCTTTATAAAAAAAAAAGGAAAGGGTATCGAAGTTCAAGGATCCCACCAGATAAACAGCAGGATCGTAGTATTGTAAGTGAGGCTACCTGCGTTTGTTCCTTGGCAGATAAATAACATGAATATTTGATGGGTGATTTATAAATTAAATACAAAGAAACAATAGGCCAAGTCCAAGTGGGCATAGACATATAGGTCTATGGTTTATTATTGATTGGGAAGAGCAGTAATATGAATAATGGCCAACTTTTAGAGCATCCTCTGCCCGTGGTGCTAGGAAATTTACAGACAGTAAGTAATTTCATCCTCTTGACACCCGGAGATGACTAAGGTAACCTATCCTGTCCCCACCAGGTCCCTCGTCCTGGAGCTGCTCCTGACTGTTCCTTCGGATCTGAGCCCTGCCCCCCACAGGAGGCACGTGGGAAGGGCTGCAGTGAAAAACAGGGCCCTGCCCTGACTGCCAGTCGGACGCTCGCTCGTTCTCTCATTCAACTAGCAAATATTTGTGAGCCCAAACATGTTCTAGAAACAGTGGGGACAGCAATAAACGAAACAGACAGAATCCCTGCTCTCAGGAAGCTGTGTCAGTGGGAGGGTTAGAGAGATGACATATTACCTTTTGGCCTTAGGCGTTCTGTACTTGGGGTTCCCTTGACTGCCAGGCTTTTTCCTGGGTATCTGACTCAGCAGCTCTCTTGCTGCATTCAGACCTCTGGTCAGCACTGCTGGTCTTCTGAGCAGTCTTCGTTGCCCACCCTGCCTGAAATAGAGCCCATTCAGCTTTCTACCCCTTTGTTGTACTTTTCTCACCATCTGATATATATACATATGTGCATTTATGTATAAACATTTGTTTGTTTATTCTCTGTCGCTCCCACCAAAAGGATGACGTTCTGAGTTCCTTGCAGGAGGGTGACTTTTACACAGTGTTTGCCTCTCGGGTCCAGTGAAGCCCATTTCCCAGGTCCTGAGTATCTCTTAACCATACCACATTGGGTCAAGGTTCTTGGTTGCAAGCAACAGAAACTCTGTCCGACTAACTTGGGTGAAAGACCAATTCACTGCGAGATAGAAAGGCTAGAGGGCCAGGCCAGGCCTGAGAAATATACAGAAAGCAAATGAGCCCAGGAAACTGGAACCAGAGCTGAGAAGCTCTTCTACGGGAAGAAGTGGTTAGGACACTGCATTAAGTATCACTACACTGGATACTTGATGCTGCCGCCTCTAGGCTTTCCGTAACTGCCAATAATTTATAAACGGCACCCGTTTCTTCCTGCCTCTCTTGCAAGATTCAGAGTCCCCTGTGACTGACTGAGCCTGAGTCACCGCCCCACCCTTGCATCCGTCACCCCAGCTGCAGCTTTCATAGTGGGAGGTGGTGCATTGAGACCCTCTAAGATAACACACGTGGGAGAATTCCTCCAGATTGACAGAGGCACGGGCTGCTGGAAGGCCTGCACTTTCCATAAATAGCTACAACACTACTATGTATGAAGTAGCTGGCTGGTGAGGGCCTTCTGTATAGCACAGAAGTAAAAGAAAAACAGAAGGTACAATCTGTTTGCAGGACATATATTAAGCTAACCTTAAAAATGCATTCCAATATACATTAGGTGCAGACAAATGCTGTTTGATTCCACTTATACGAGGTACCTAGAATAGTCTAGGTACCTAGTCTAATTCATAGAATCAGGAAGTACACTGGTAGATGCCAGGTGCCCGGGGTGGGGGGGTAGGGGGGGAGGGGGAATGGGGAGTTAGTGTTTAATGGGGCCAGAGTTTCAGTTTAGGAAGGTGAAAATTCGGAAGACGGATGATGGTGAGAGTTGCACAACAAGGTGAATGTATTCAGTGCCACTGAACTGTACAGTTAAATATGGTTAAAATAGTATGTTTTCTGTTATGTAACTTTTACCACAATAAAATTTTTTTTTAAACATTAAAAAAAAAAATAGCTACAACATGTATCAGTGGAAGTGGCCTCCCCCAGAACGGTGGTGGACTCGCTGACCTCCCCTGGTAACAAGTGACTTATCCACAGGCCTCCAATCCGGACTCTGGACGTTTCTCCTTCCAGGAGCTGGTCAAAGCCAGGGCGTCTGTTTTTAAAACACACACAGGTGGCTCTGGCGGCATCTTGGCGGCTCGACCTGGGGGGTCAGGGAGGGCAGTCCTGGGAGGTGGGGCTGGGCTGAGCTGCTCTGGGGAGACTTTCCCACCGCGGGCGGTCGAGTTCCTGCTGTCCCCGAACCAAGATAATCGGGCCTCCTAGGGCACTGTCGCATCCGCTGTGGGACTTCTTTCCGTTTGACAGCCTCTCCTGAGGAAAGATCAATTAACTTCATCTGTCTTCGAAAGGACAGAATTTTTTCTTCTGAGGAACATAAAAGGGACCGTGGAAATTGACACGTCCCTTTGTTTATTATTCATGCGCCTCTATCAGGGTCCCGGAAGAACAGTGCTTCCTGGTCACCCCCAGGCTGGTCCCTAAAACCAGGCTCAAGAACAGTCTAGAAACCACCAAGCCAGTGCTTGCCCTCTGGGGTAAGCTGCGCTGGGCCGTGCTGAAGGAGGGCCTGGTTTGGGACTAACAATTGCCTCTCGATGTACAAACTAGCGACTCCTCAGCCTCCCCAACGAGGACACACGCTGGGATTGCTGGCTTCAGAGGGAAATCGCATTACAAACACCCACGAGAGATCTCAGGTTTGGGGTCCCCATAGGCTCCAGAGTCCATCTCCTGCTTCCCAGACAGGAGGCCCTTTCCCCATCCCCAAACAGGGGGCCTCCGTCCTAGTTTTGAAAGCTCTCCAGAAAATACACTTGTGCCACACTTCCTCACCATCCACTCGCCTTTACCGGCCCCATTAGTCCTCAACCGGTTCAGCCTTTGTCAGGAAATCTCTTGGTTTCTGGAAACCTTCCTCTCTTCTTAATGTGCCCATCTCCTCAGGGATCTGAGCTTCTGAGCTTAGCTGCCCACTTCCTGCTGTCCCTTTACTATCCCCCTTGCTCTGGGGCCTCACCTGACTCCTCCACATGGATGGTCCTTACATCCACTCTCTCTTGTCAACACCCCCCGATGCCATTCCCCCAAGGGATGTCTCGTCCCGGGCGCCTCTCCTGGACGTCCAAATATTCCAGGCTGAACTGGTCACTTGCTGCTCCAGATCTGTTCCTCCCTTCACATCCCCCTCTCTCAATGGCATCACCACCCTTCCGGTACCTACTCTCCAATCTTAACATTATCTCTCACCTACCTATTGGCCTCACCTCCCAAATCCAACCAGTTGCCAGATTCTCTCTTTGCAATGTCTCTCTCCAGTCCCATCAAGTGTTTACTTTCTACTCTTTTCCAAACCATTGCCAGAATCCTCACTGATCCAGCTCTATCCTCTCCCCCGCCCACACCCCTCTGCCCACAATCGACATAGTGTGCTTCTTCAAGGGTACTGATCAAGAAGGCAGAATCTTGTCACTCCCCTGCTCTAGAACCTTCAATGGCTCCCATTGCTGTTGCTGTATTTCTACCCAACTCCTAAGCCTGACTTTCCACACTTCATAATTCAAGTCTCTCCAGATCCATTTCTCATCACTTCCCCTTTAGCATACATTTTTGCAATTTAACTCAAATTCCCATTCATCTCTGAATACCTTGTGCCCTCTTATCTCTGGGCTTCTGCTCAAGCTGAACCTTTCTCATGTAATGCCTATTTTCTTCCTATTTGCATTCATCAAAATCCTACCTTCCCTTCAAGGCTCATCTCAAATGCTACTTCTTCCCAGAAGCCTTCCTGAGTTTCCCCAGCCAGGAGTGCTTTCCCTTCCCTGTGCTCCCTGGGTTCCCTGGGTTCCTCTCACCACACTCATCACACACGACCTCACATCACAACATTTTGAGTATGTGCCTCATTGCTTCCACTACCCTTTGGGCAGGGATTGTATCCTTCCAGAAGTGTAATTTGCTCACAGTTGATGTTTGTTGAATTAAGTCATCAGGCTAGATAACCATACATTTGTTTACTTTTCACGGTTTGAAAACACATATCCAAAGGAGAGTCTACTTATCAAAGGCAGGAATATGGAAATACATTCTGCTCACATCCATGAATGCAAATCAAAAAAGTAGAACAAAACCCAGTACTTGAGTGACTAGGGCCATTGCTGGATAGACTTTAATTAATCTTATGGAAAATATTCAAGGGACTTAACAAGCCTGGGAAAGGAGGAGGGGGCAGGTGAGACAGAGCCAGAGCTGTTGCTGTCCAGAAACACTTTCTTCCTGTAACCGTATCCCCCGGGGCCGGGCCAGGAGCTCTGCTTAATCTCCCTCTCTGTGGTCACTCAGGATATGATTACTGGCATCAGATGCAAGCACATGTTTCTGTTCCATTAATCTGAGAGAGTCTAAGAGGCTGGAAGGGGAGCCACAAGGGCATTGCTGTGTTGGTTAGTTACCACCTCAAAGAGGAGCATGAGAGAGGGGGAGAGGAAGGATCTAGCAGATGGGCTGGGAGGGAGGCCTGACGGAAGCAAAGGGAGATGAGAAAACCATGCAGAGAACAAGTTCCTGTAGTGCAGAGTCCGATCCCTTTCAGCTGTTACACCGTGGGGCCTGAAAGAGGGATGTACACACGTACACACACATGGACACATACACATGCGCACACAGTCACCCCCAAAGCAACCGATAGACGCAGAGCTTCTGCACCTCGAGGTCTGGCAGTCGGCCTGACACCCCCTGGTGAGCATCACCGCTCGGCGTGTACAGTAACCCATGCGACATAAGTCTGTCTCACACACGGTAACCGCCTCAGTGGGTCCTGCAGCACAGTAATGAAGACGTGAACAGCTGAAACGCAATGTCAGATGGCAGTGGTGACATCTGAAAGCCATTCTTTGCGGCTCAGCATATTTTGTTCCAGGTACCAGAGCTGCACAAAGGCTCACCGCCTTGTCTCCTTGTGTCTGCCATGCAGCATCTCTGCTCGGCTTGGCGGGGGGCCAGGTGATGTTTGCCTTGCCAGCAGGTTTCTGCTGTAGAAAGCTCGGGAAGCCTTTCCTCTGTCATCTGTTGGGGAAGTGGAGGAACATAGGAGCTTTAAGCACACACCTTATTTCTGCAGGGCGGGCTCTTAAAGGACCCCTTTTCCCCTCTGTCCTACCAAGCTGTCTTGGCCAGACATTGTGAAGCGTGGCCAGAAATTGCAGGTCCCACTTTCAGTTCTAGCTAGTTACCTAGCAGTTATATGGAATCAGTGCATGAGGAAAAGTTTATAAATGCAAAGGAAGAGGGGCTTCCCGGAGCAAGCAAGGTTATGCTTAACCCCAAGGAAGTGGGGCCATTCAGCGCTGTGGGCAGACTGGCCTTCCCACTGTCTTCATCCTACCTGCTGGGCCTCCGCGCAGCAGCCTGTGTGCATCTGTTGCCTGCTGCTCCGACTGCCTCCCTGCCAGGCTCCATGGCGTGGGCGGAGAGGATAAAGTGACTGTTAACAGCAGAGTCTTAACTCCTGACCTGGCCCCTGAGAACACAGGCTGCAAAACGGTTTACGCTGATCAAAACACCCCTCTGGTGGCTTTGGGATGCTTTCACGTGCACTGAGAGTTTGCCTCCAGGAGCTAGGAGGAGACAGCTTGAACTTCACTTTGGGTTTGGAGACTGGTGGTGGTGTGGCACCCACAACGGCAGGTCACGAGTGCAGCAGAAGGCTGCCCCGAATCCCCCAGATCGGAGTGCCACAGGAGCGGGTGTGGGGGCATCTCAGCTCCCACTGGGCACCGGTCAGAAGGCAACTTGAAAGCATTAGCGAGGGGAGCAGTGCTGGGCCCAGAAACCTGCCCACCCCCAAGAAGCCCATCCAGTGTCTGCTCTGCAAGGAGGTTCTCTGACCCTGAGCCCTTTGGATCCCACATTTTCCCACCCAGAAAACAACACCCAATCTTCATTGGCGGTAGACATCAGGTCACTTGGGGAACTAGTTTGGTTAACCATTTTACTTTATTTTATTTATTTTATTTATTTATTTATTTTGGCTGCATTGGGTCTTTGTTGCTGCGCCCGGGCTTTCTCTAGTTGCGGCGATCGGGGGCTACTCTTCGTTGTGGTTCGCAGGCCTCTCATTGTGGTGGCTTCTCTTGCTGCAGAGCACGGGCTCTAGGTGCGTGGGCTTCAGTAGTTGTGGCACGTGGGCTCAGTAGTCATGGCTCACGGGCTCTAGAGCGCAGGCTCAGTAGTTGTGGCACATGGGCTTAGTTGCTCCGCGGCTTGTGGGATCTTCCTGGACCAGGACTCGAACCCGTGTCCCCTGAAATGGCGGGCAGATTCTTAACCACTGCACCACCAGGGAAGCCCTGGTTAACCATTTTAGATTTCTTTCAGATTGACAATGTATTGGATGTAATTTACATACATTGAAATTCAATCTTTTTAGTGTACAGCTCTATCTGTTTTGACAAAAGCATATGGCCATGTAACTACCACAATCAAGATATTACACATTTCCATCATCCCCAAAATTTCCCTCAGGCCCCTTTGAGGTCAACCCTGATGGCTCAGCCCCAGGCCCTGGCAACCACCAATCTGGTGTGTCTCCATAGTTTTGCTTTTTCCAGAATGTCATAGAGCTGGACTCATACAGCCTTTTGGATCTGACTTCTTTCACTTAGCGTGATTCACTTTGAATAGACACAAGCTGCACACATCCGTAGCTTGTTCCTTTGTGTTGCTGAAAAGTATTCAAATGCGTTGATGTGCCACAGTTTATTTATCCATTAAATAAATGTTGAAGGACATTTGGGTTGTTTCCAATTTTTTGGTGATTACTAATAAAGTTGCTATAAACATTCAAATGTTGGTTTTTGTGTGACCATGAGTTTTCATTTTTCTCTGATCAAGACCTAAGAGTGAGATTGCTGAGTCCTCTAGTAAGTGTATGCTTACCTTTGTAAGAAACCACCACACTGTTTTGCAAAATGGCTCAATCATTTCACTCCTACCAGCCCTGTAGAGAATTCCAGGTTTTCCACACACACACACCAGCACTTATTATCATTGGGTTTTCTTTTCTTTCAGCCATTCTAATAGATATGTAGTTGTAGCTCATTGTGGTTTTAATTTACATTTCCATAATGACCAATCTTTTCACGTGCTTATTGGCCATCCATATAGCTTCTTTTGTGACAGGTCTATTAAAACTTTTGCCCATATTTTATGAAGTTATTTGTGTTCTTATCATTCAGTTGTGAGAATTCTATATTCTTTTATTGATTGAGATACAATTAACAAATAACTTTATATTGGTTTCACATGCACAACATAATGATTCAATATATGTAAATATATAAATGATTACAATAAGTCTAGTTGACATTCATATTCTAACATCTATATATTCTACGTATAAGCCATTCATCAGATATGTGTTTTGCAAATATTTCTCCCAGTCTGTTTTTTTTTTCTTTAATTTTTGTAACACTCTCTTCCTTGATAAATTTCAATTTATCAGTTGGATGGTTTTTGGATTTTGTATCTAAGAAGTCATTGTTTAACTCAAGGTAACAAAGATTTTTCTCCAATGTTTTCCTCTAGAAGTTTAATAGAAGTATGGGTTGAAGTTATTATTACCATTATAGTTATTATTATTATTGTTATATAGGTGTCTTGATTCTTCCAGCATTAGTCACTGAAAGTCATCCTTTCTCCATCGGATTGCCTTTGTAATTTTGTTGAAAATCAACTTAAGATATATGTGTGGTTCTATTTTCACTCTCTATTCTGTTCAGTTGATCTATGTATTTATCCTTTCACCAATAAAAGAATATCTTGAGTATTGTATAATAGCTTTATAATAAGCCTTGAAATAGGTAGCAAAGCTTCTCAAACCTTTTTTTTTAATTGCCTTGGCTATTCTAGTTTTCATATACATTTTTTAAAAAATTATTTATTTTATTTTTGGCTGTGTTGGGTCTTCATTGTTGCACACAGGCTTTCTCTAGTTGTGTTGAGTGGGGGCTACTGTTCGTTGCGGTGCACGGGCTTCTCATTGCAGTGGCTTCTCTTGTTGCGGAGCAGGGGTTCTAGACACATGGGCTTCAGTAGTTGTGGTGCGTAGGCTTGGTAGTTGTGGCTCACAGGCTCTAGAGCGCAGGCTCAGTAGCTGTGGCACACAGGCTTAGTTGCTCTGTGGCATGTGGGATTTTCCTGGACCAGGACTCAAACCCGTGTCTCCTGCATTACGAGGCAGATTCTTAACCACTGTGCCACCACAGAAGCCATTTCATTTACATTTCGGAAGCAGCTTGTTGATTTCTGCTAAAAATCTTGCTCGGATTTTACTTGGGATTGCACTGAATCTATAGATCAGGTTGGGGAAAATTATTGTGTTAACAATGTTGAAACTTCCAACCCATAAGCATAGTATATCTCTTCACTTATTTTGGTCTTATTTGATTTCTTTCATCAAAGTTTTATAGTTTTTAGAATATAGATCTTGCACATATTTGTTAGATGTTAATCTATGTCATTTTTAAGGTGTTATTGTAAATGGCACTCTATTTTAAATGGTGTATATTTAATTTCAATTTACAAATATTCATTTCTAGTGTATAGAAATACAATCACTTTTGGTATATTGATGTTGTAGCCTTCATCCTTTACTTACTAATTCTAGTAGCTGTTTGGTAGATTCTTTGGAATTTTCTATATGGACTATTATGGTACTTACAAGTGGAGACAGTTTTATTTCTTCTTTTCTAACCTGTATGCCATTTTTGTTTGTTTGTTCATTTGTTTGTTTTCTTGTCTTATTGTACTGTCTAGGACTTCTAGGACAATTTTGAATATAAGTGGTGAGAATGGATATCCTTACCTTGTTCCCAAATTATTGGGAAATTATTCAGTCACTTATCGAGTGTGATGTTAGCTGTATGCTTTTTGTAGATGCCATTTATCAGACTGAGGAGGCTATTCTTAGTTTTCTGAGAATAGATAGATAAATGATAGATAGATAGATAGATAGATAGATAGATAGATAGATAGATCATGAACAGACTTTGAATTTCATCAGATGTTTTTCTGTATCTGTTGAAGTAGTCATGTTTTTCTTCTTTAATCTGTTTATGTGGTAAATTACACTGAACAGTTTTTAAAGTGTTGAATGTATCTGCATTCCTGGAATAAACCCCACTTGATCATAATGTATTATCCTTTTTATGTATTGCTGGGTTCAATTTTTCTAATATTCAGTTGAAAAATTTACATTTATATTCATGAGGGATATTGGTTTGTAGTTTTCTTTGCATGCAATATCTTTATCTGGTTTTGGTATCAGAGTAATGCTAGCCTCATAAATGAGCTCAGAAACGATTGCTTCTCTCCTATTTTCTGAAAAAGCTTGTGTAATATTTGTACTATTTTTTGCCAAAATCATCTGGTGGGATTTTGCAGTAAAGCCATCTTAGGCTTGATTTTTCTTTATAGAAAGGCTTTTAACTATAAATTTCTTTAACAAGATATACGATGATTCAGGTTATCTATGGCTTCTTAAGTATACCTTTTAAGAAATTTGCTCTTTCATCCAAGTTGTTGAATTTATGGACATAAAGTTTTTCATAGTATTCCCTTACTAGCCTTCTAATGTCTGTATGATTTGTAGTGATGTTCCCTATTTCATTCCTTATGTTGGTATTTGAGATTTTTTTTCTTAATCGATCTGGGCAGAAGCTTATCAGCCTTATTGATCTTAAGGAACCAACTTTTTGTCTCATTGCCTGTCTATATTGTTTTTCTGTTTGCAATGCTATTGATTTCTGCTCATATTTTTATTATTTCTTTCTCTGCTTATTTTAGGTTTAGTTTGTTCTTCTTTTTATAGTTTCTTAAAGTGAAAGTTTAGATTGATTTGATTGATTTTTAGACCTTCTTTTCTAATTAGATATTTATAGCTATGTATTCCTTTTAAGCACTGTTTCAACTCTACCTCACATATTTCGATATGCTGTGTTTTCATTCCATTCAAAAATTTTTCTAATTTTCCTTGTGACTTTGACCATAGGTTAAATAGAAATATATTATTTAATTTCTAAATATTTGTGACTTCTCCAGATAATCTTTTTGTGGTTGATTTCTAGTTTAGTTCTATTGAACTAGAAATCTGATCAAAGAACATACTTTGTATTATTTCAATTCATTGAAATTTGTTCAGATGTTTTTACGATCCAAAATATGATCTATCCTGTGAATGTTCCATGTGCAATTGAAAAGAGAATGTATATTATGCTATTGTTAGTGTTCTATGAATGTCGAGTAAGTTAAGCTGGTTGACAGTGTTCAATCTTCTATCTCCTTACTGATTTTCTGTCCATTTGTTCTACATAGGGAATAGGAAAGCTGAAATCTCCAATTATAATTTTGGATTTATCTTTTCTCTTGTTATTTCTATCAGTTTTCACTTCATGTATTTTGAAGCACTGTTGCTAGGTACACATCTCTTTAGGATTGTCATGCTTTCTTGATGAATCAACCCCTTTATTATTATGTTACATCTTTTGGTAATCTTGGTAATATTCCTTGTTCTAAAGTCTACTCTGTTTGATATTAATATAGTCACTTTAGCTTTCTCTTGATTAACGTTTACATAGTATGTCCTCTTCTGTCCTTTCACTTTTAACCTCCCTAAATCTTCATATTTAAAGTGGATTTCTTGTAAAAAGCATATAGTTTGGATACTGCTTTTTTATACAATTCAACAATTTCTGTCTTTAATTGATGTATTTAGTCATTTACATTTAATGCAATTATTAATATATTTGGACTTAACTCTATCATTTTGATACTCTTTAAAATTTGCTCCATATGTTGTCTCTTCATTCCTTTTTTTGCCTGCTTTTAGATTGAAGAATTTTATTCAATTTTATCTATAGTATTGGCTTATTATTTAGACCTCTTTAAAGAAATATTTAGTGGATACCCTTAAGTTTATAATATATACCTTAATTAACTACACTCTACCTTCAATTATATTATAAGGCTTAATGTATAGTGTAAAGACCTTATAACAGTAAACATCCAGTTCCTCCTTCCCATCTTTTGTTCTGTTATTGTCATATATTTTACAGATGCAATAAAACCACAATACATTCCTACTACTTCTGTTTTAGAGAGTTAATTATCTTTTGTTTTAGAGAATGATTAAAAATAAGAAAAACGTATTTTTATCTTCATTTTAACCATTTCCAGAGATCTTTACTGAGGGGAGGTAAATCTAAGTTTCTGTTGGATATCCTATGTCTTCTTCCCAAAGAGCTTCCTTTAGTATTTCTTGAGGAACAGAATTGCTGGTAATGAATTCTCTCAGCTTTTGCTTGTCTAAATAAGTGTTTATTTCACCTTCATTTTGAGCAGTATTCTCTCTAGGTATAGAATTCTGGATTGACAGGGTTATTTTTCTTTCAGTCCTTTAAATTTTTCATTCCACTGTCTTCTGAATTTTGGAATAGAAATCAGTTGTAATTCTTATCTTCTCCTTTATATTTGGTTTTCAGGTGTTTGCACAGCATATCGAAATATGTGAGGTAGAGTTGAAACAGTGCTTAAAAGGAATACATAGCTATAAATATCTAATTAGAAAAGAAGGTCTAAAAATCAATCAAATCAATCTAAACTTTCACTTTAAGAAACTATAAAAAGAAGAACAAACTAAACTTTTTTCTTTTGGTGTTTCAGTTTGTGTAGTTTCTATTGACCTGTTTTCAAGTTCACTGACTCTCAGCTGTGTTAATTATATTTGGGTGCCCTCAAAGGCTTTCTTCATCTCTGTTATCTTGTTTTTCATTTTTGTTATTTTCATCTGACTTTGTTATGGTTTTCATCTCTCTACTCAAATTCTCCATCTGTTCATGCATGTTGTTCATCGGCCCACTAGAGCTTTTAAATATTAATCATAGTTATTTCCTGTCTGATAGTAACAACATCCAAATTGTCTCTGAGTTTGATTCTGTGGATAAATTTGGCTCCTAACAATGAATTGGTTTTTCTTGCTTTTTTGTCTGTCTCACAGTTTTCTGTGGAGTGCTGGACATCATGTGTAGAATAATAGAGACTGAGGTAAATATTATTTAAGTCTGGAAATGGGTATGCCTTTTCTTCCAGGCCTTTAGTGTGAGGTTGAGTCAATCTAGTCAGAAGTTAAGACGAGTTTGAGTTTTATTAAGCTTATGGTCATCTTCAGTACACTAACTTGAAATTCCTCTAATGCAGTGGTTCTCAACAAGGAGTTATTTTGCCTCCAGGGGAAATTTCACCATGTCTAGAGATGTTTTTGATTGTCACAACTGGAGGAGGTGGGTGATACTGGAATCTAGCGGGTAGAGGCCAGGGTTGCTGTTAAATACCCTACAGTGTACAGGAGCGCCTCTCACGGCCAAGAATTATGTGGCTCAAAAAGTCAATAGTGACACGCTTAAGAAACTCTGATCTAACTTTGCCTTAAGATTAGGGTATCAGGTACTCTAGCCTCATTTTTCAGCCTTCTTTATGTGCCTGGGCCTCAGAAAGTGTTTCTTTCAATGCTCTCACCTCTCATCCAGAGGAAGACAATGGTTGTTGTTACTTGGGGTTTGCTACCCTGGTGGTGGAAGATGGGTGGGTGTGGGGGGTGGCTTCTTTGCTGTCCTGGCTCACCCTTGACCTTAGGCAGGCCCTATGTTTTCAGTTTCAGTTTGGGGGTTTCCTCAATGATCCTGCTCCTCCTTTCTCTGGCAGCCAAACTCCACCTTGTATCTTTTGTACCTCACCCTGTATGGACAGGAGCTTTCTGCCCTCCTCTAGCAGTAGGAGTCCTCTCCTGGTATTGGTGTAGGATCCTGGGCCCAGGAATGCCTCCTGACTAGAGGTAGCGGTGCTCTTCTTTACCCCTTCCCTGTGTCCTGAAGGTGTCAGGGGTTTGCTGCCCACCTTCAGGAGCTCAAGGCTTTTGCTCCATAGGAGAGAAGGCTTTGTATCTTCCCTGAAGTGGCAATCGCTCCTTCCTCCAGGTCTGCTTTCTCAGGTCTCCCACCCCATCCCCAATCTTACCCAAGAGATGAGCACCCAGAGAAGTTCATAAAGACATGGACGCAATGTCCCTAATGTGTGTGGCTCCCTCGTTTCTATACCCTCACATTAGCCCACCTCATTTTTGGCAATTCTTTAACATTTTGGCTAAACTCTTCTTACCCAAGAGAATGGAAGGTGAGATTTCTTCTTCCTGTGCTCTGCCAAGGGTGAACCAGTATTCATGTTCATCTTTTTGGGAAAGAAGCCCATCTTTCCTTAGATTTTAGCATTCTTGGCTTTTCTCGCATGGTTCAAGAAAAGTTTTAATTTTTTAGTTTTCCAGACTTTTCTTCTTGCTGCTCTTTCCAGCTCTCTATAGTCTAGGCACTGCAATGACCGGGTCTAGAATTTTTAAACACTCTGTTCTGTGGCCATGCATGTTTCTGTCATATAAATTACCTCACAAGTGATCAACAAGTAGGGAATGCAGTCAGTATAATGCAGAAATAACGTTGGGTCTTATGCAGTTTCCCCTGGCACGTTAGCACTTTGAAGCAACCTCAGGCAAGCTTTCTCAAAAATTGAAGTCTTACAAATGTATGCCAAAATTCAGGAAAACACTGGAACTCTCCAGTCTTGACTCTTCTGTAGTGCATGTATTGTCTGGTTCAGTGACTTTCAGTACCCTATGTTTCCACTATCTTAAGCTATTCTGAGCAGATTGAAAGTGAAGATAAAGAAGCTGCCAAGATGTTATGCTGTATGTTAAAACAATGAATTCATGAAGAAGGCTATACATTAAATCCAAATTAGAATATTGATGAAAATGTTCTCTATCAGAAATGAATGTCCTCCAAGACATATATTGCAAAAGAGGAAGTATATGAACCCCAAGCTTCATATATTCACCTATGCCACTATTTTTATTAGAATTGCTATTGATTTTTATAAATATTCTGGTTTCAGACTTCCATAGGTTTGAGTGATCTGCTCCAATCCTATTTTCCCCATAAACTCTGTTATTTTAGGTGCATGAATTTGCAGAATGGGAATTTTTAAGAATGCAAGAAGATCATGTAGCAAAAAGTACCTGTAATATGTATTATTCTTCTGATCATGGAAGGCATACATGCCCATTACTAAAAAATTGGAAGCTACAGAGGAAAAGGGAAATATTCAATACCCATTAATTGTCCCATTCAGAGATGATTTTTAATTCACATATACTTATTTTAAACATAATTGGAATCAAGATGCTACATTTTTCAAAACTGAAGAAGGCAAATCATTTAAAAAAATAACTTCTGCACAAAGAGGGAGAGCATACATGTAGAGAAACTTAACACACACACATATGTACTAAAAGTAACCCCCTCACCCCAAGAAAATAACCGTGGCAGAGAATGGGCACATTCATGCTCTAATCCGATTGAATTTAAGACAGATGGAATCTAGTTCATGATCATTTCAAAACACTTCTCTGTTCTCCTAACCAATGACCTTGAGATTTTGAACCCTTAAACTTTAAAAGATATTTTTCTGAATCAAGGGTATAAAAATTAATGATTTATTCAGAATCAATTAAAACTATTTTTGGCATATGCATTATGGGAAGTAATCCACACTGCCAGTTTACAGCACAGTTCAAACATGAATTGTATAATTGTGTGTTAACAGTGACCATCTTGCTGAATCTTCTTCAGAATGATCTTCTGCAATGCCCTCTCCTTTCCAGTCTTGTACTCGGGAATTCTGCAAAGGACCAGGAAGAAACAAACAGGGCAAACATCTAGGGTAATTCAACAGGAACGTAATGTGACGACCATGTAATGGTCCACACACTACAAATAGGCTTTTGAAAAATGTTTTTGGCCCACAAGGAAAGACCTCCCCTGTTCTATTTTTCCTCCCCCTCGAAGACAGAAGTGTCACAAAACAGAAGCAAATACTCTGGGAAATTCTCTGGTCTCCAGATGAAGGCTGGTGATAGTTTTATTTCTTGTTAGCAAAATAAACTTCAGTCAACATGATCACTTGGATGGACAAGCACAGGCACACACAGTTACTGCTGGAAAAAGGAAAGGTGTCATTGTGCATAAAAACAAACCAACCGACCACTAACCCAGAGGTCTAAGGGCAATGCCATGGGAGGTAAGTGAATACAATCACTGGGCTCAGAAAGTCTATTTTTGATTGGTTCCTAATTTAATTTGATTTACTAGAACTAATTTGCAATAGCGACTGGCAGTCAGCCCTTGGAAAGGGTGCTTCTAAATATAAAATTCAATTTTACTTCATTTCCAAAAATGCTTATTGGGCCCTTTCTAAGTTCCAGATAATATGCTAGTGCCTGGGGATGGAGAGGCAAACAAGAAATATGGTGGCCTTGCCTACAGTCCAGCAAAATGTCAGAATTAAGTTTATCTACTGATTTCCCTCATAATACATTGATTCTAAAACACTTTCTGGGATTCCAACCCATGCCCTCCACTTGCCCAAATATCTGGGGCTACCTCATAGGTCTCTGATAGTGGCAGGGTTTACAGAAAACTGGAGCTGCTGGGCTGGCAGTGATCATGCTGGTGGTGTAGGTAGGACTGGCCACTTCATCTCAGGCTCAGCAGCATCAGTGCCCTGGCCAGGCAAGCTCTGCAGCCTGATTGGGGATATTGTTCCGAATGCACAGGCCCTGTAGTGCCTCAACAACTCTGTGAGCTCATCATTATCCCTTTTATATGTTTCTTTTCTGCTTAAGTCAGCCAGAATCTGTTTCTGTTGCTTGCAACTCAGAATCCTGACTGAGACACATGGTTCGCCATCTGCCCTCTGAAAGTGTTCTGTTCCTTTTCAAATCACATGTAGAAAAATACTTGGGAAAAAAATTGTATTATGTTCTATATGACTGGCATATTTTATCAAATTAAGACAGTCCTCTTAACCAATGGTTCTCAGCTGCAGTACTGGATCATACGGTACCAGCATCAACTGTAGGCCATGCCTCTATGAGTCTGTTACAAATAAAGAAAGGAAGTTTGGGGATTTTATTTTATTTTTTGTATCAAATTAGAACAGATTTAATAGCACCACTGTCACTCACTTGCATTCATATATGTTTTCTTGAGTTGGAGAAAGAGTGGAAACTAGGGTGCCAGAAATATTTGCAGAAACTACAGTTCATTCTATTTGGGCTGCAGCTTGAGAAGTATCTTAGGTGTAGGTGAGAGCCACATTAAACTACAGGTGTGGGGAAAACTGAACAGCCCCGTCTCTCAGAGGCTGTATTTGCAGAACTGGCTTCACTCAGGATGCACATGCTCCAGCAGGTGCCCACTGCCAGCTTTGGTGGCCACGGTATCAACCCCTACATCAGCAGCCTTTCATATTAAGTTACAGAACACACATCACAAGGGCTGGATTTAACTCGTGGACAAGGAAATGTTTTAAATTCTAGAGCTGCTCCAAGCCATAGGAGACTGGTCATGTTGTGTAACCTTTTTTGACTCTTTCTAGGCGTGTTCCATGCACAGCTGTTGCAAGGTACGCTATTATAATTTGCCCAGCCTTGGGCACCTGTTGTAGGCAATTTGAAATAAAAACAAGTCAGTGCAGAACATGATCAGATATCTGAGAACACATTTCATTCACTCGGAATATCCCCACAGACTATTCCATTTCAGTAAACTCTGCAACCATTCTTCTTTGTCATTATTTGCCAAGAGAAGAGGAAAAGAATAACACATCTCTTTTTATAAGAAACAAATCAGCGTTCCGCTGGTCCAGGGGCTACAGACACAGACTCCTTTTGCTTATTCTCCTGCAGCCTTTCTCCCCTCTCTTTTCTGAGCTAGTATTTCCTCCACCCTTTCAATTTGTCACAGTTGCCTTTCCCCAAAGAGCTTTCATTTTCTCTTGTTTCCCTGGTCTGCACTTCCTGGCCCCTTGCTTTTTTATGAGAGGACATTGAGACCCTGGCAGAGCAGAGAAGAGAAACAAATGAATGTCATGGGCCCCTCAGGGTGGACCTGTCTGGCTCCATGAACAGAGAGGAGGCCTGGCATCAGCGTCCACCTGGGGAACCCTGAGACCCGGAGCTCACCCACGCTCCTCACACTTTGAAATTGTCTCCTTGATGGTAAGATTGCTTAGGACTGCTTTGAGAAAGCTTTGAGGTCAGCGATGTCTACCGGGATCGGGAAGGGAGATTTGGAAATCTCAAGAAAGTTCAGCCATACTGTGTACTTCTGACCCCACTAGAGTCTTCCCAATTCCAAAGTCGGTGCCCAGACTGCTTTTTGATATTTTTGTTTCTGTTCTGAAAATGCGAGTGCTATACCTAAATTCTTTATCAACTAACATCGTATTTTACAACCTGTTAGGAGACTGGGATGTAGGGGCAAACAAAACCTGGAGAAGGACACAGAAAGAAGAGATTCGAGACAAGCAGACGGCATCTAACAGAACAGGGCCCGGGGAAGGAGTAGGTAGTCTGCCAAGGAAGAAAGAGAACTGGGTTTTGATCTGGACACGCCAAGGTTCAGTCCCAGCAGCTCTACTTGCTACGTACATGGTCTTGGGGGGTCACTCTGGTTCTCTGAGCTTCGCTTTTCTCATCTGTAGAATGTGGATCATAATGACTTCCTTGCCGCGCAGGTGTATGGATTTAAATAAATAATGTGTATAAGGTGCCTAACACAATGCCTGACTATTCATAGCTGCTCTATAAATTATAGCAAATATGTTCAATACATATAATTCCGGCCAGTGGGAGGAGTCATTCTAACTGGCATTGTTCACCTCCTTGAGCACCAGTGTCTGCTTACTGTTAAGGTATCATTTGATAAGTCTTTGCCCTAATCCTACAGTCTAAGTAGGTCAGCTCTGGGGCCTGCATCGAGCAGGTTGTTCCTGAGGATCTGCGCATCGTTATCAAAAACACCACAGCGACGGTTTTTTTTTTTTTGGTTTTTTGGGGTTTTTTTTTTTTTTTTGCGGTACGCGGGCCTCTCACTGCTGTGGCCTCTCCCGTTGCGGAGCACAGGCTCCGGACGCGCAGGCTCAGCAGCCATGGCTCACGGGCCCAGCCGCTCCGCGGCATGTGGGATCTTCCCGGACCGGGGCACGAACCCGTGTCCCCTGCATCGGCAGGTGGACTCTCAACCACTGCGCCACCAGGGAAGCCCACAGCGACGTCTTTTAATGGAAAATGCAGACAAGCAAAGATGATGAGGATAAAGGGGCCCCTGGGACCTCACCTCCACAAACCCTGCATCCCAGGCGCCCATGACAGGGAGCGACGGCGCCTTCTCTCCACAGGCTGCCCTCGGTTTCACCTCTCCCTGCTCTGATTTTTCCCTCTGCTTCTCTTCAGGGAAGATGTTTGGCCTCTGAGAACCGCTTCTTCCCAAGGGAGAAAAATCTCCTCCCAGCACCTGAACTCCTACTCAGCATCTCAACGCGCACAGCTGCCACTCACTTCATCAGAGCTTCCAGAGCACGAAAGGAGAGAAAGGCTGGACAGTGGCCAGCCCAGGCACAGAGGGAGGCTCCCGCCTTCAGCGCAGGCTGAGAGTTGGAATCCTTGAAACGACCAGGAGCTGCAAATGGGACCGAGCAAAACAGAAAAGACAAATTTTATGTCTTCACCAACCTGTGTCTCCACAAGTCTCCTTATGCCCAAGCGTCTGGAAAATAGAAAGGACCTACTGACATGACTTGTGGGGTTAGTATGGAAACATAAACCTGCAAAAATTGTTGTAAAATTATAAAGAAAAAAATCCTTCAAGAGTGATGATTAGTCATCTTGTTTGAAAATTTTCAGTTGAGAAGATTCAATCTCTCTTTTCTTCCTGTTGCTTTTTCTTTTTATAGCTTCATTTACATAGAATTGAGGCACAAGAAATTGCACACATTTAAAGTGTAAATTTGATGAGATTTGACATATGTATACACTCGTGAAACTCTCACCACCGTCAAGATTCTCAATGGATCCATCACCCCGATGGTTTCCTTGTACACCTTGTACTTTGTCCTTCCCACGCATCATCTCTAGACAACCACCGTATTTTTGGTCATAGATTAGTCTGCATCTTATAAAAATGGAATCATATACTATATACATACATTTTTTTGGTCTGGCTTCTTTTACTCAACAAAATTATTTTGAAATTCATCCATTTATTTGCATGCAGCAATACCATAGTTTTGGTGCTGTTGTTGAGTAAAATTCTACTGGATAGATATACCACTTTTTAAAAAGCCCACAGCGACGTCTTTTTTTTTTAAACTCTTTCTTTTTAAAAAATTTATTTACTTGGAGTATAGTTGATTTACAATGTTGTGTTAATTTCTGCTGTACAGCAAAGCGATTCAGTTATACATACATATACATTCTTTTTCATGTTCTTTTCCATTATGGTTTATCACAGGATATTGAATATAGTTCCCTGTGGCGTACAGTAGGACCTTGTTGTTTATCCATTCTATATATAATAGTTTGCATCTGCTAATCCCAAACTCCCAATTTATCCCTCTCCCTTGGCAACCACAAGCCTGTTCTCTATGTCTGTGAGTCTGTTTCATAGATAAGTTCATTTGCATCGTATTTTAGATTCCGCATATAAGTGATATCATACGGTATTTGTCTTTCTCTTTCTGACTGACTTCACTTAGTGTAATAATCTCTAGGTCCATCCGTGTTGCTGCAAATGGCTTAATTTCATCAAACCTCTGTTTCTTTTTCAACATTGTTCCCACTTGCTCTTCAGTGAATGAGATGGTGGACTTCCATTCACAAGAGTTCTTCATCCTTTTCACCCTTTTATATATGAAATGACTCCCTTTAATGTGTTTTATTTCAGTGGCAAAGAAGTGGGCTTCCTGTGTTCATCCAGGATATGTCAGCACCTGAACCATGAGCCAGGTTTCCAGGAAGCAAAGCAATGAGTGGGGACGTGTAGGGACTTACAAATGTGGAGGACAGGTACAGAGCCTGCCTCAGCCTAGAGATCTTGGAAAGAATAGAAGTGGTCAGATTGGAGATGGTGCTCATAAAATATTGCCTAAAAACAAACAAACAAGTAAATTTGTCAGAGCTTTCCCTGAGTGTTTTTTTAAAAAATGTTTCTTAAATTCCTACTATTCATGAAATTCAAGGATTTTCATTTTAACCTTTCCGCTGTTCATTCATAATTTCCGTTAGGGTTTCAGCAAAACATTAAAATTTATTTTATTTAGAATGCAATGCAATAAAAATAAATACAAGCAAGCAAGAATACAATTTGAGAATTCAAATATCTTCTGGTTTAGTCCAGGCTCCTTAGTACGCACTTTTCTTTGTTTGCTTCATTTAAACATTAACATTTTATTTAAATCAAATTAGCCCCACATGGCCCCTCTCCTTACTTAGATTGTATATGGATGTTTCCTCTCCAGCTGACATGAAATGGATTTATTCCTTTTTCCTGCAGACAAAAACTATGATGTGTAAGTTCAGTGGAAGCCTGTTTTTTTATGACTGTTCTTTTGTGATGACAGATGGTCAGGTGTGGGCAGAAGGGAGGGTTAGGCAACCATGAGCATAGACAATGCTGGAACATTCAGCTTTAGGAGGGACAGGGAGATTGGATAGAGAAGTTATCTTCCTCAGCCAGAAAGCCAATGACAGAGAAGAGGGAGCTGTTGAGACAGAATCCTCCAAGCTAGACACTGGGGAGCCACTTCAAGTCTTTCTTTTAATTCAGTTAGAAGACAAGCCCTGGGAACCCTCCTATACTGTTGGTAAGAATGTAAATTGGTGCAGTCACTATGGAAAAATGGAATTACCATATGATTCAGCAATCCCACTCCTGGGCATTTATCCAGACAAAACTATAATTTAACAAGATACATGCACCCCTATGTTCATGGCAGCACTATTCACAATAGCCAAGACACGGAAACAACCTAACTGTCCATCGACAGATGAATGGATAAAGAAGATGTGGTACATATATATTTATACACAATGGAATACTACCTAGCCATAGAAAAGAACAAAACAATGCCATTTGCAGCAACATGGATGTAACTAGAGATTATCATACTAAGTGAAGTAAGTCACAAAGAGAAAGACAAATACCATACAATATCATTTGTATGTGGAATCTAAAATATGGCACAAATGAACCTATCTTTGAAATAGAAACAGACTCACGAACATAGAGAACAGACTTGTGGTTGCCAAGGGGAGGGTGTTGGGGGAGGGATGGAGTGGGAGTTTGGGATTAGCAGATGTAAGCTGTTATATATAGAATAGATAAACAACAAGGTCCTACTGTATAGCACCAGGAACTATATTCAATATCCTATGATAAACTAGAGTGGAAAAGAATATTTATAAAAGAAAGTATATATATGTATAACTGAGACACTTTGCTGTACAACGGAAATTAACACAACATTGTAAATCAACTATACTTCAATTTTTAAAAATTTTTTAGAAAAGAATCCAAACCCTGTTGGCTTTGTATCCTTAGCCTCTTCCTGCCCTGTCTTGTTTTCTCTCTCCAATGATGCTTTGACTTGACTGCCATCACCTGTCGGCCGTGTCCCACCTGATGGCGACTGCATAGGTGCTCATCTGATGTCCTACCAGACCAAGTCCAAGTCCTAAACTTGGATCCCAGCCTCACCTGACCGCTGCCCATATCTGCAGCCTCTCATCCAGCTGCACCAACTCTCCAACCATGTCAACCCCCTTGCAGTTTCCTGTAAGAGCTTTCTGAGAAAAATGAATTCCCAGCCCACTGTTCTGATTCAGTGGGTCCAAGGTGAGACCAACGACTCTCTTTAGTTCAAGATGCTCCCCAGGTGATGGGGATGATGGGATGGTCAGCTAGGTTCTGGAGCCCCTAGACTGCATCACCCTTTGGGGATTACCTAAGTCAATATATGTGAAACACCTTGCAAACTGTCACTCTCCACGCAGATGTCAGGCAGTGTGACTGAGGAGAGGAACCATGCTGAAGAGTGGGCCGCAGCCCTGAGGTTAATGCAGGCAGGGGCTCTCCCTTCCCTCCCCAGCAAAACTGGGGCAGGATCAGCAAGACTAGCTTTCCACATAAATAGCCCCAAGGCCGGCCCAGGAAAAGTTCTCAATACTCCTAGTTTGTCCAACACATTTTTTTTTCAGTAGCAAAATTATGTTATCAAATGATTCATATAAGAAACCCAAATCCTAGCGGGCACTGCTAGTAAGAGTCCCAACAGCCTTTCTGTCCTACGTTCATGCCGGCCAGGCCCCGGTTTGGTTGAGGGTCCATGATTCAGGAAAGGCCAATGATGGTGGGCCTTCCCCTTGCCGTGACTGGTTTAGACAGGTTCTAGGCAATGAAATGCCAGGGGATACCTGTTCAGGGGCTTCTGGGAAAAATTACTTGCTCCTAAGAGGAGACTCTTTGCCCCTTCCACCCATTGGATATTTCCACGTGTACATGGGATGCTTAAAACTATGGCAACTATCCTGACATTTTGAGGGGAGTTAGCTCAAAGTCAACACTCTGAGGAAGGCAGAACAGAAAATGGGAGGAACCTGGGTCCTCCACAATATTGCTGAGCCATGGAAACCACCAACCCTGGAATTTCTTTTTATGTAAGATGACAAATCCTCTTATTGTTTTAAGCCATTTTGAGTTGGGTTTTCTGTAATTTGCAACGGCAAGCATTCTGAAATACTAATGTAGAAAACAGATTAAAATGGTCAAATTATTATTAAACATTTATTTTATAGGCTTTAATTCATAACTTTTATTTATTAGAAGTCAATCAGGGAGATAATGGAGAACTTTTGTGATGCATAATTTAAAATGGGGAGTTAGGGTCATAAATAAAAGTCATACCAGTCTAAGCATCCAATTTATTTTAGCATTTTGTTTTGATTGTATAATCCTGAGGAAAGACTGATTCCCACAAATGAGGAGCTGCAAATGTTAACAGTTTTGAAAAAAACTGTTTGCTTTGCAAACTCAAGACACTTTTCAGTTAACAGTGATAGCAGGAAAAGCTTTATTCCAATATCTGGGCTCAGACACATGAAGTTAGGTTGGCAGGCACTAGGTTATGTGGTGATTGTTAAAAGCTGGTAGAGAATATATTATTTGTTTACAATTTAAAACATACGGTATTTAAAATTTTTCAATAAAACATTTGCAAAATTCCCCAAAGATCTTCATAGAATCTTAGGTTCCTTAGAACACACTTTGAAAACTTCTGTCCTAAGTGTAATTAAATTATGCTAATTATGTATAATTAACTTAAAATCCAGGTTTCAAATGTGGTAGACAAGATCATTCCCTCTTGCTCTAATTACAATTTCCAAGAGCTCCAGGCCAGACCCTGTATAATGTCATTCAAGTCTGGCAATAAGACAAACACTCCATTAGCATAATAGGAGATGCGCTCCCAGGAGATTATGATTCACTGAGGAAAAGGGCTGCGTGTGGGGCCAGACCACAGAGAGGGCCTCTTTCCACTGACCTCCTCCTCCCTCCTGGTCCAAAGCATCCCTACCCTTATGACCATCCCCAGCAGCAGAACCACCCTAAGAAGAGACTGACAGTCCACACTGAGGCCAGACAAGAGAAAGCAGAAGCTGGACAGGGTAACTGTGGGATTGCTGGGGCAAATGAGTCAAGGACCAGAATGAAAGAGAGAAGAAGTAAGGAGACTGGACTAGGGGATATTGTCTTTGCTGGCTGTGCATTTGGCTTCATGATGCATCTCTGGAACCCAGGAGGAAGGCCTCCATCTGGGAAAAAAGATGAATAAAATGAGGAAAACCACTAATCTCCAATACCCACTGTGCTGGTTTTAAAATATGTCCATGAATTCTTTGTTCTCTCTCCCTTTAAAAGGTGGAATCTAATTCTCCTTGTCCTTAACTGTGGGCTGTATTTAGTGACTTACTTCTAACAAACAGAACGTGGTGGAAGTGATGGTATAAGACAACTAAGATTAAGACATAAAAGGCATGGTGGCTTTCTCCTCGTTCTGGCTCTTGGATCACCCACTCCAGAGGAAGCCAGCTGCCATGTCAAGAGGATGCTCAAGCAGCATTGTGGGAGGCCCACGTGGTGAGGAACTGAGGCCTCCTGCCTATAGCCATTCAAGGGAGTCATCTTGCCAGGGGATCCTGCAGCCTCAGCCAACAACTTGGCTACAACCTCATGAGAGACTGTAAGCCAGAACCACCCGTCTAAGCTGCTTCCACATTCCTGACCCACAGGAACTATGAGATAATAAATGTCAGTTGTTTTAAGTCACTAAGTATGGAGTAATTTGTTATGCAGTAACAGATAAGTAACACACCGTGAATATCAGATATGACTGAAAGCCCAAGTAAAGGACTCACGGAACCCACTCTGGGGGTTCATGTGTGAGCTGGCTGGCAGGGCCACTTTCTTATAGAAGCCCACCCCCCGCCTCCATAATAAGTTGTGATGTGGCAATCAGAAACCTACAGTGGAATCACACGAGAGCCTTGAAAAGTTGTACTGTTGGGGTCTCTCCCCCAGAGCTTCTGCTTTAATAGTTCAGGGAGTGGCCTGGGCTTTGGGAGGCTTAAAATGTCTCAGGCGTGCAAGGTGGTGCCAAGGTAAGAGTCTCAGGTGCGGTGTGAACTGTTCCCTCAGCCAGTGCCCTGCCCCCTCTGGTTTGCACCCCCCTACCCCCTTCCCCCGCCCCCTTCGTTCAAGTTCAAGCATCTCATCTCTCACGTGGTCATGTTTCCCTGGACAGGGTTTGGACAAAGTTTGAGGAGTTCTTCTTTGAAAGGTGCCTAGGACATTAAAAGAACTAACCATTAATATTGTTTTTGTAGTGGAATGTTTTCTTCCATAAAGTAAGAACACAGGCAATAAAGAAAATAGGGAGAGAGAGAGAGCAGATTGGAAAACCCAGCATTCCTTTTAGCACTGGGCATTTTTCAGTGTCAGACGAATCAATAATCAGCAGATACTCGGTATGCAAAATGAGAAGTAGATCTTGGGTGACAGACCCCGGAGCTTATGAGACAAGGCGAGAAGGAATCGTGCTTTTTAGGAGCAGAAGCATAACTCCTGCTGAGGTGCTAGTACAGGTTTTGCCATCACCAGCACCACCCCCAGAGGGATGATGAATCTGAAGACCCTCTCTTTTCCCTACTCAGTAAGTAAAAATGTAGGTACCCATATCTGAGCACTAGTGAAGATATCCAGGGATCCAGAAGGAGAAGTTTCTGCTCTCAGTGATCCCTGGTAAAACTCTTGAATTGATTCTAAACAAACGTTTTATTGGAAAATGGCAAAGCAGGCTAGTGCCATGGGTGAGGGCTCAGGTTCTGGAGTCAGACTCCTTGGGTTCAAATTCCTGTTCTCTTACGTCCCGTTGCCCTCAACTCTGCCTCAGTTTCCTCATCTGTACAATGGGGGTAAAAGTGGCATCTACCCCATAGGCTGGCTATTAGAGGAGATCATTTTTCCCACCGATAGCAGCGGATGACAATGTGGGGCACAGGAGGTGACAAAGCCCAGCCTGACTGTGTCCTTGTTGGGAGAAGAGCTTTACATAGCTAGACTCACACTTGCCTAATTTACTGATCATTATGAGGTAAGTCAGCCGTATCTGCTTCCTAAATCTGGCTAGAGATTTCCTCCTATCTCGTTACTGAGGAAAGCAACCACAGAGCGGACCGGGGGTGTGCTTCCCACCGTCCTTACCCCTCAGCTCTTCTCTTACTGAGCCGGATCTCCCCAGCTCCCACCGCTGTCGATATGCCCAGCCCCCACCCTCTGCTCTGACTCTTTCAGAAGGAGACTTTTTTTTTACTACTGACTCTGCCTATTGAGATGGGCTTTTTCATTTTCCTCCAAGGAGACCCTATGTTCAAGTGGGAAAGTTCTGGCTTGGGGCAGAGCCACCAAGAATACAGTCTACCCCAAGGAAGGAAACCGATATCCCTGTAGCATCTCCTCCTCGGTTCCAAGAGAGCAGTCCCACTCCACGGGCTTTGGAGGCCCATCCAGAGCAGACAGCAAGTACCACCACGATGAGTGCCACGCGGGGAGACAAGGGCTGCAGGGGGCTGTGGCTCCCTCTGGGCACCTTTCCAACCATTAACCTGTGACCATTAAAGATGGGGAAACGTGTTAGGGTGATGTGTTGCTATGATCATTGTTAGAATAGGATAAACTGACCTCAGAGGAAGCAGTGAGCATTGTGAGATGATTACCCTAGTGGCCAGACCGTTGGACAAGTGAAAAAGGGCTTCAAAGGGCAGAGCCACTTTTCTGTGCGGGTTCCTCCACCAGCCCCGAGCGTGGCCCTGCCCTCGGATCTGAACCACCCTCGGCCTCAGCCTCCCTCCCTTTGTGGTCAGAACCTGGCCGTCCCTCTGGTCCCCCTGCGTACATTCACTCATTTTCTACCCAGACAGAGCTAACAGGGCAGGACCCTGGCCAATTATTGAAGGAGGCTGCCTTGGTCTTTAAGCTATTTTCTCTGCAACTTTCTCCACTTCCGTCTCACTCCTCCCTCCCTCCCCTCTGGGCAAAAGGATTTCCTCCTCTCCAGTCTCTTCAAATGATTCCGACAGGAAAAGATCTGGTCTCAATACTATTCTCAAGTGAAAACACACCCAGACACTCCAAGGCATTTATTTATTGAGACAGTGAAAGATGGAGATGTCTATTGAGGGAGACCAAGACACGAGACACAGATGGGGAGACCTGAAAGGAACTTGGGAAGCCCTCTGGTCCTGGAAAACGTGTTACACTTGAGAAATTATGTCATTTTAGAGCCCTGGAGACAAGTTGAAGAGGGACAGAGAGGGCACTGAGATGATCCTTTGCCCAAGCCCTAAGCTCCCCATCTTTCCAGCCTGATGTTAAGGATCCAGAACTGAGTCACAGCATACAGATGTGCAGTGCACAACATATACAATTGTACAGGGCAGCCTGCCAGCACTCTTTCCATAGTGCCACCTCAAGGTGCCATTGTTCTCATTCACCAAACCCCTTTTAAGTGTCTACTATGTGCCAGGCACTGTGCTAGGCATAGGACAAATCAAGAGAAACCAAATTTGCCCTTCAGAGTCCACAGTCTAGTGGAGAAGACAGGCACCTGGAGATAAACATCCAGTGCTAATAAAGTAATATACAAAGTACTAGAGAGGCAAAGAAAGAAGATTTAATGTTACCAAAAAAGATTAGAAAACTTCAAAGAGGAGGTAACAGTTGGGGCAGAATCTTGAAGGAAGAAGAGTAGTAACTCACTAGGCCAACAAGAACATTCTAGACATAAAGCACAGTCGAGGCCAAGATATGGAGACATGAGGCAGGGTGATGTCTGCACAACAGTTTGGCTTCACTTCTACCCTAGATTACCCCACCACACCTAGAGTCCCCGTAGTTCCTCTTCCCCTAGATCTCCCCGCCACACCTAGAGTCCCCATAGTTCCTCTTCACTCACTGCCTCTCAGGCAACTCTGCCTCCCAGGCTTTCCTTCTCAAGGTCTTTTCTCTCCAAATCTGTGAAGTCAAAGAAGTGATTCCTTAAGTACACACAAAGCTGGGAGCAGGGGGTGGGGAGGGAGTCCCAGAAGAGAAAGGCTGTTTGCTTGCCTGAATATATCCAATGGTGTAGAGGAGCAGTAAGCTCTCAACTTCTACATCAGACTTCCTCTGACTACATTTACTCATTCCATTAACAAATATCAGGTATCTTTTACCTCCCAGGGGCTGTGGGAAGAGATACATGGATAAACCAGGCCCACAGGAAGCTTCTTGTCATGTTCCCTGGTACGTTTTACATCTGTTCCATCTTCCTGGACCCAGAACAGTGACTGGCTCTGCTGAGTCTGCAAAGTGGAAGAACCATTCCTTCCCAATTCAGGAGCAAACCCCACCTTCTCTACCAGCTCTAAAACTTCAAGAGCACTTCCCAGAACTCCTTAATGTGGATTAGAGACCCGTATGTGTTTGGGGGAGTCCTGATGGGACATCAGGGATAAAAGGAAGGAAGGAGAGATGGGAGGGAAGGAAGAATAATCATCATTTTGCATAATTCTGCCCAGCATCTGTTAAGAAGATAAAATAGGACTGAATTTGCAGCCATAGGCCCCTGTCTTCAACCACCACAGACTAATTCGTGTCTATTGGCACTGACTTTTCTTTTTGTACATTTCTCCTTATTATGCTTTTTCTCTTTGACTTTAAAAATAGTCTCTTCTCTTAGGAGAGAAAAATATGTCCTTAATTCTTACAAATCATATTTGACACATAGCTATCCAAAGTTTGTATTTTATTCAAATAAGAGATATCAATAAGTTCTAGGTCAATAAAAAAGGAAGATACGATTTATTAAAATCAAATATTTTTAGTCTATGAAGGATTTCCCTAGATGGTATCATGGGCTGGCATTCCATAGGCCTATGGCAAATTAAATAAGGGTTCAAGCTAGTCCCAAGTGAAATTGTATTTTAAAGTGTTCATTTTTATTTTATTTTATTTATTTATTTATTTTTTTGCGGTACGCGGGCCTCACTGTTGTGGCCTCTTCCACTGCGGAGCACAGGCTCTGGATGTGCAGGCTCAGCAGCCATGGCTCAAGGGCCCAGCTGCTCCGCGGCATGTGGGATCTTCCCCAACCGGGGCACGAACCCGTGTCCCCTGCATCAGCAGGCGGACTCTCAATCACTGCGCCACCAGGGAAGCCCCAAAAGTGTTCATTTTTAGAAGAAGAAGAAGGAGTGGGGAGGAAGAGAAGGAGGAGAAGAAAAAGGAGAAGCAGCAGCAATTGCTAGGAGACAGTTGTTCAATCCAATAAAGTAATGGTCTGTGTGAACTCTAATGATTGTATCTGCAAAACAGTACACGTATGATTTGTGGACATTCCCCCCCCAAAATAATAAAAGACTCATTTCATGGAAACATTTTTTGTTTTCTTTAGAAGATTTGGACAAAAACAATACATCTTTAACTCTGAAAGCAGAATAATGGATCCGTGAAAGATTTATCTGGAATCCAGTGCAGTTATCTTTCTATATTGATTATCTTTGCTATTCATTATCATATTCAGTCCATCATTTATATGCAGATGACACTATCATTTATGGTCGTAGATTATGCTGGGAGAAAGCTTAATATTATCTTCAAGCTGATTTAAATGAAGTTTAAGATCATCTGGCACAATCTAAATTACTCTTAAATATTAATGAAACAAAAATCATGTTATTTGGCTCAAAACAAAAAGTTGGGAGAACTGAAAACCTGATATGTAGCATGACCTTGGAAAGAGTAGACAGTAAGATTCAAGATTCAGGGATGCACTCTGCTTTCACCTGTGACTGATAATATAACTGATGAGCAGGAAAGGATAGAAACATCCCAACTCCTCATTCTTGTACGTATCATTCTTTTATTAAAAAAAAAAGATTGTTTTCCATGTCTCCAATGTTGCAGTTATGTGCCTTGGGTTTGGTTGGTTTTATTTATCTGAATGCAGCTCAACATTTGTTAGCCAAGTTAAAGATGCTTTATCTTCTCTATCTGGACAGATTTGCCTTGAATTATACATCTCATAAACATTACCATCTGTTGTCTTTTAAACAATTGGCTAAAAATTAGAAGACTCTCAACATTTTGTTGGCATAATAGCTTCCCTCACACTCTATTCCCCAAAATCAGACCACTTCATTCTTCTTTCTCAGTCATCCACATTTTCTCAGCAAAATTTAGTGAATGGAGAGAAAAAGCGATAGCCGCGAGAAGCAATCCTCTGACAGCCCCTAGTATTCCAGCTCTGTGTGTGCATGCGTGGATGTGTGCCCACACATGCACGTAAAGAGGAAAAGGTCTTAAATTATATGGGTGACCTTTCTGGACCCCTTTTACTCTCAAATGTCTCACTAATGGATGGGAAATCCCTCAGCTGCCAACCCAAGGTAGGATGGGGCTCAGGAGACACCAGAGTTGAAGCTGAACGTGGCCATATCCTTGGCTGGTTTCCCTGGAGAGGATGTAGATGAGCCCCAGGCCTGGCTGGCAGAGACAGCTCAGCCCCTGACCAGTGATGGGCTAGATCCATCTTCAAGGTAGGAGCTGGGGGTACTCAAGATGAAAATGATGAGAGTTGGGGCAGACCTCCATCTTTGCTATTATTATTGCTAATGGCTTTCCTTTACTACAACCTTCCTGACTGTTAAAAACTTCATCCAGTCATCAGTGTCACTGAGATACATCTCTACTGCCTCATCACACCCACTAGCAACTATGGCTGCCTTTGGGGGGCAGAGATTTCATTTACCAGGGGCCTCCTGAAGGGGTGTGTGTGTGTGTCTCATGCTTATTCTGCACATTGTCTCTCACTTGCCAAATTTTCTCCATCTCTGATCTTCCAAGAGAAGGAAGTTGAATCAAAGAAGGATTGAGTGTGTGGGGAGGTAGATGAATGGATGGATAGATGGTGACCACATGGAGTAAGAAATCAGGGATGTTTTGCTACTGGTTCAAGGCCCCCCCCCCCATCTCCTTAGAGAAAAAAGAAATGAAAGAGGAGAAGAAAAATAGCTTGAGAAAGCCACAGGATGATGCCGTCACTTCTCTGAAGAAATTTACATGTAGAGAAGCGTGGACCACCCCCTCACCTACTGGCAGAGCTTAGCTAGTCCAGTGCTTGTGTCCAGTGACTATTTTTAATCTCATTTTTCAAGGCTCAGTTCAAGAGTTATCTTTTCTAAGTCTCCTGGGAAGACTTTACCACTCTCTCCTTTGTATTTATTCCACTTTATGCATAGGCCATTTAGACCCTTTATTGTCTGTGTGTGTTAGAATTGCGTACACGTTAGAATCTATGCTGGGCCAGCCCTTGCAATTTTCTACCCAACCCGTGTTCAGTGTCAGAAGCCCAGCCATGTGCCTCTGAAGTGAACCCTGCTGCCTCCATCCAGTGATGGCCATTCAGTCATGTATCCATCTTAGAACCAACATGTGATAAATCTCATCAGTGAGACCAGAGGTGAAATGCTGGGGCAGTGGCAGCGGGGACTTCTAAGAAGTGTTTATTCTTAGCAAGAGAAACACGGGAAGAAAACACTCACACCGATGCTGTTGTGGGCAGAGATGTGGCAACTTGTCTTGTGGCCGTGAGGACACAGTCAACATGCTGAAGAAGGCAGAAAGGAAAGATGGAAGAAACCTGAATCCTTGATGTTGTTTGTATTGAATCAATGCAAGGACCACCCCATCTCTAGACTTCCTGTCCATTCTGACCTGCGTCTTCTGTGATTCACAGCCAAAAGCATCCTAATTGATTTCTCCTCTAAACCTGCTCTGTCCAATGCAGTAGCCACTCATGTGTGGCTACTTAATAAAATTCAGTGCCTCCGTTGCGTTAGCCATATATCAAGTGCTCAATAGCCCACGTGTGGCGAGTGGCTACCGTATTGGATGGTGCAGAGTTAGAGAACATTTCCAGCACCTCAGGAAGGTGCATTGGACAGCACTGCTCTGAACTGCAAACTCCTCGAAGGCAGAAACCAGACTGTATTTGTCTCCATTCCTAGTTCCTGATGGATAATCATGCAAAATAAATAAAATTGCTGAATAAAAGAATGAATGGTCTAAGTATCCTCTTTTCTGAAGGAACTGGCACTACTGAGTTCTGACTAATGTTTGCCCCAGTGATTCTTGAGTTCACACAGGTGGCAACGTCTGTGGTCCAGTCAGCATCCCCACCCACTCTTCCCCCAAACAGCAGCTCCCTTCAAGCTGCTTCCTTTGCTCCCTCTGCTCCAGGAATCCGACTTGCTCCAGATTCACTTCAACCTCCTAACCCCTCACCACCTTCCTCCTCTGAAAGATGCAGCTGCAAATAAAAGTCACTGGGCCCAGGCTTGCTCCACTCTTAAGTGTAGTGTAGACACTAGAAGTGTGCCAGTGTAGACAGAAGCTGCCCACACACTGGCCAGAAAGGATGATGTTCCAGCCAAGCCTGTTAAGAGCCAGAGGCTCCACAGGGGTGGCGCTCCCCACCCCACCCCAGCCTGGTTGGTATTCATTCTGTTGCCAGATGCTTCCTCACCAAAGCCCAAGGCATTCTCCTGCCTCTTGAGCAAGAGTGCCCTTGGAACAAAGCCCGGGTGAAGGTCAAGTTCACAGGTAACACGGAAACATCTGCAGAAGTGTCCTGCTGCTCCTTTAGAATCCCGCAGTGGCCCTTGGCACAGTGGCCTGGATGAATGGCTGCCTTCTCCTTTAGACAACTTCAGGGAAGGGGCTCTGCCCTTCTCCCATGGAGAAGTCCACCTTCTCTTGTTCGAACGGCCCCGGGAAGAGTCTCACTTGAGCCTGATCTGCCACAAATTAGAGTTTCTTCTGCCCTGTACACTCCCACGACCTCCCACCCAAATGAGGTGCTACAATTCTGCACCCAATTTCAGTGTGTGTGTTTTTAACACATTGAGCAATGCCCTGGACACCAGTTAGATGTCCTACAATTCAACTCAATTCTGACACTGTCTCCCCGGAGATGACACCATATCCCACAGGTTAAGCGCTCAGTCCCAAAACACTGGCCCCTCCCCCACTTCAGATACCAATCACGAGTCCAGGTTGTCCCCTGGGCTTCTGACCAGTCAGCTACAGGTCAGAGGTTCCCATGCTTGGGTTCGATTAATTTGCTAGAGCAGCTCACAGAACTCAGAGAAACATTTTACTTCCTGATCACCAGTTTATTATGAAAGGATATAACTCAGGAACAGACAGATGGAAGAGATGTTTAGGGTAAGGTGTGGGGAAAGGGTGAGGGGCATTCATGCCTCCTCTGGGCTCACCACACTCCCTGAATCTGCACGTGTTCATCAACCCAGAAACTCTCAGAACCTCATCCTTCTGGGTTTTTATGGAGGTTTCATGACATAGGAATGATTGATTAAATCATTGGCCATTGGCGATAGATTCAACCTCCAGCCCCTCTTCCCTTTCCAGTCTTTGGGGAGGGACTAAAAGGTCCAACCATCTAATTACATGGTTGGGTCCCCTGGCACCCAGCCCCCATCCTCAGGTTACCTGGGTGCTTTCCAAAGGTCGCCTTATTAACATAACAAAAGACATCTTAATTGTTCTCCCTACTTAGGAAATTCCAGTGGTTTTCGGAACTCTGTGCCAGCAATGGGAACAAAGACCAAATATGTATATCTTATTATAAATCACAATATCACAGGTGCAGAAGCACTTTAAATGTAATGAAGCTTTTGCTCTCATAATTGCTTAAAAGTCTTGGGTCACAGAGTTGCCCATCAGAAGTGGCTGCAGGGCTTCCCTGGTGGTGCAGTGGTTAAGAGTCTGCCTGCCGATGCAGGGGACGCGGGTTCGTGCCCCGTCCGGGAAGATCCCACATGGCGCGGAGCGGCTGGGCCCGTGAGCCATGGCTGCTGAGCCTGCGCGTCCGGAGCCTGTGCCCCGCTGCGGGAGAGGCCGCAGCGGTGAGAGGCCCGCGTACCGCAAAAAAAAAAAAAAAGAAAAAGAGGCTGCAAAACGTAGCCCTTTGAGTTTTTCCCAGCTCCTCACCACACCTTCCTCAGCACAACTGCTTTTTTTTTTTTTTTTTTTTTTGCGGTACGCAGGCCTCCCACTGTTGTGGCCTCTCCCGTTGCGGAGCACAGGCTCCGGATGCGCAGGCTCAACGGCCTATGTCTCACGGGCCCAGCCGCTGGGCGCCATGTGGGATCTTCCCGGACCGGAGCACGAACCTGCGTCCCCTGTATCGGCAGGCGGACTCCCAACCACTGCTCCACCAGGGAAGCCCACAACTGCTTTTTTTAAAAATCCTAACCCTTCGCATCAACTCTCCCAGCCCTTATGTAAACACTCACCTCACGGGCACACACAAATGGCTCTATATGGGCCAAGCATCACTCAGTAGACCATGTTTTAGATTCTGACCAGTTTAAGCCACTTGGAGAAGGATGCTGGGATACTATGAGAATCTGAGGGGTACCCAGAGACTTATGATCTGCCCTTCTTTCTGGAGTGCTAAGGAGGTCTCCCTCCCAAGCTGGGTCAGTCAGATAGGAAGAGGGTGGGGGAGGGTGTCATATGTGTACCTCAGGGGCCTATTGACCCATAAGTTTCAAGAGGCATTTTATTAAGCAATGTTCACATGCTTGGCTTCAATCAGTGCCTTTGTGGTGAACCGACTTCATGGGCTTGGGCTTATGAGTATGTAATTTGAACTACAATGGGTCACATGTGAAGGAGAAAGATTTAAATTCAGCCAAGTAGGGGTGAAATGTCCTTCATGCAAAGACAGCACAAAGGGAACCGAGGTTGGGTCCCATTTTCACTTCCGGCATTGTGCTCTTCAGAATATGACCAACAAGGTGGCCGGAGGGGGCGTGGAAATCTAATGGGTTCGACTCATAGTAAGTCCATCCACAGCCTCCCCAAGGCACAAGGAGGTGGTCGCGGGTTCTAGCTTCAGATTCAGGAAGGCTGGGGTTCAACCAGCCCCCTTGACTTCCTAGCTAAGGCCATGTTTCTTAGTTCTCTAGTCTGTTTCCTCACTTCTTAAAGTTTAGATTATAATAATAGAATCTTTCCCTAAAAGTTGCTGTGAAGATTGGAAGAATAGTGCACGTAGAGTGTTTAGCATAATTCCTGGCACCATCCAAAGTGTTCAATAAATTAAAAGTGTGGTTCTCTCAAAATATAAGTCAGATGACATCATTTGGCCCCCTCCTCTTGGGATCCCAAGAGGGCTGGAGCTTTTAATGTGGTTTCCATGGGAAAGAATGCGTGAGGCAGGTAAGCAAGCTTAAGACTGACTGACTGAATAATTTCAGCAGGCTCTGGGGCACAGGGGTGTCCCTAGTTGCCTGGGACCTGGCTCTGGGGTATTAGGAATGTGGATAGTATCCTGGAGTATGAGAGTCTGATCTAGGATGTGGTTGGGCTGTGAGCTCTGGATTGGTTGGTTTACGAGGCATGTTTGCCAGACAGGTGAGTTGTTTGCTATCTCTAGGAATTAGCTAGCCCCGGGAGAGGCAGTCTCTCTGCGTTATCAAGGCCCCAAATGTCAAAGCATTAAAAATACAGAATAAAAAGTCCTGATTAATAAGTCCTGGGGGCAGCTTAGTTCAAGGAGAAAAAGCACTGGCCTGGGAGTCAGGAGCCACGAACATGTCATTCACCCCTCTTCTCTCTCCTGAATTACGAAGCAAGTATAGATCAGCACGAGGACCCCTTGCATCACAAATATTCTATTATCTTCAACTAAACCATATCAGTGACCATCCAAACTGTCCTGAGAAAGAAGGGGATGAGGAAGGGGACACCAGGCAGAAAGCCAGAGAAGCCCACCCTTGCCCATACTGGGTGGGCTGCAGGACACAACAGATGGACAGAAAAGTCAGAATTTTGGTAATTGAGGAAACACAATAAGGAATAAATTGGAAGCTTGGTGAGGTAAGGTGGTTCAGGAGCCAGGTCTCCCCCATCAGTCCCTTCCAATCACCTCTTTCATGCCACATGCCAGGCCAAGCCCAGGCAGATGGTCAGGATGCGATGGAAAGGAGGAGACAGCTCTGAGGGTCTTTGGGCAGCAAAAACCCAGAGTGCTTGGAAACTAATTGGGCTAATTCTCCCTAAAGTGATCATGACTTGATATATATTTCCTTCCAGAAGTACTTCTTTTTTTTTTTACTGAAGTAGAGTTGATTTACAATGTTGTGTTAATTTCTGCTGTACAGCAAAGTGATTTCACACTCTTTTCCATTATGGTTTATCACAGGATATTGAATATAGCTCCCATGCTATACAGTAGGACCTTGTTGTTTATCTATCCTATATATAATAGTCTGCATCTGCTAATCCCAAACTCCTAATCTGTCCCCCTCCCACCCTCCCTCCCCCTTGGCAACCACAAGTCTGCTCTCTATGTCTGTGAGTCTGTTTCATAGATAGGTTCATTTGTGTCATATTTTAGATTCCACATATAAGTGATACCATATGGCATTTTTATTTAGAAAGAAGACACCTAGAAAGAGAAAGAGAGACAGAGACAGAGATCACAAGAAAAAGTCAATCCCTAACCCAGCAATACGTTCCAGTCCCAAGCGCTAACGCCTCAAAAACTTGAGTTGACGATTACATAATATTGGGAAACTGCTCCACACTTTCTTTCTTGGAGGTTCACAGTTAACATCAACACCTTAACAGCTCAGAGAAGATTTGGGGTGAAGGGAACCTGTCTAACCATGGTTAGCCCAGTGTTTCCCTAATGATTTCATCATGAAACTCTTTCCCCCTCTCCAAGTAAAAACTAGTACCATCCCAAACTCTATAACTTGGGCTAAAGCAATGTATCTTTAATGGCAAGATGTTAGTTATCTTCAAATAAACAAGGCAGATCATCTCCATCTGGGTACCTGCCCAGGTACATACTCACATTAACTGGCCCAAACAGAGCTACTGCACAGAGCCAGAATCCAGGAGAGCATGGTCAGGGATGAGAGCGTCAAATCTAGGTCAAAGCAGCAGGTAACATGAGGGAGGTGCCAACTGTTCAGGCCGAGGATAAGACTTGAAGTCCAAGGACAGCAGCTGGATATGGGAGACAGGCACAGGCCATAGGACCAAGAGCAGGAGATAAATTTGGACTGTTTGCTCACAGTCTGCAGTGGATTTTATTGTGCCAGTCCCACGGGTGGCATCCCTGGACTTGGGGTGCCTTAAAAACACCACATGGCCTTGGAGACAGGTGCCTCCCAAGAGGAACCATAAAGCCAGCCCATGTGTAATCACATATTTGGTTAGATGCCCACAGTTGCCAAGAGTAGTAATAAGGTACTCAGTAATGATTGCTCCAGCATCACCGTTCATAAACACGGGACAATGGCACTAATTCTAACCATATAGAAAATTGAGCTCCCAGATACCAGGGGAGCTGACTTTGCCACATGGGCAGAGCTGCACTGTTTATTAAAGTAGGAGACAATCCGCCGGGATGAAATGACCCTGTGTGGACCCATTCTCCCCACCAGCTTTGCAAGGGACGATGAAGTCTCTAACTGGCCAGTAAAGATCAAAGTGTATCCAAGGCAGAATTTGGTTATCACACACCTGTCTGAATGAGGAAATGAGTCATCACGTGTGTGCACAGTCATCACAGTCACCAGGAGAGTGGATGAAGGAGTTTCACAAATTCTCCGATAATAGAGACGAACACTTATTGAATGCTCACCCTGTGACTAGCACTGAGCTAAGCACTTTACCCGGATTATCTCATTTAATCCTCAGCAGCTCCATGAAGCTCAGGAAGGTTAAGAAGCTTGCCCCAGGCCAGGTGAGCTTTCAGGGCTGGCACCTGCCTGTAGTTCTGGCAGTCAAACATGTTCAAACACTGTGTTCTTTCTGTCCCCTCATTGGGCCCGGTGACACTTCCTCATCTCACGGCGTTTGCCAAGTCCCCCTTCCTTCCCCACGCAGCATCCTCTCCCCAAAACACCGGCTCATCTGTTTTTGCTGACAGTTATGCCCTTAAACCAGAACTCCCCGATGGATCTAACACCCAATGGGCTATAAATATGCTGAGATTTGATCCCCCACCCAGACGGACAGGAGGGTGGGACGTGGGGTAGCCAGATACCTTGGGCTGGGAGCCCTGGATGTCTCCAGATTCCAAAGCCACCCTCTGTCCTCTGCCCCATGACCCTGGTACTGGGGAGCTGCAAATATGTGTCTCCTTTTACAGGTGACTGCCCGGAAGGTTCTAACCCCCAGGAGCATGAGAGAGAGACCCGAAGGCAGGGAGAGGAAGAGGACTTGCTCCTGCCTGTTTGCTGGCTGCTTGGCCAGTGATGACCTAGCATTAGCTTCTGACCTCCACCCTGGCAGTGGGATCCAGCTTCTGCCTGTCCTTCCTCTTGTCCAGCTTGTCCAGTGGCAAGAGGCAGGCAGGGCCCCTCCAGGAAGCAGATTCCCAGCACTCTGGCCTCCCTCCACCGAGCTCCTCGGCTGCCAGCACCTGCTGATCAGCAGCCCCCTCCTCTGAGGACTGGTCCCAGCACTCCGGGACTCTCTTCCAAGCGCCAGGTCTGATCATCGCAGCATCTCTCCTTTGCGCAGCCTGGAGGTGGCGGCAGCAATTCCATGTGGGTTCCCTTCTCAGTCCTAATGCCTGTTTAACCAATTCCCTATATTGTAACAGAGGAACTCTCTCTGTTACAGTAACTAGAGCAGTTTCTGATTTCCTGAACTGGACCCTGATTTACATACCTGGTTATTGCAGGGTGCCCTACAAGCATCATTCTCTCTATGTGTCCTGACAGTGAAAAGGTGTTGAAAGCACTACCCAACCCTCTGCCCCCTGACCCATACGGGCCCAGGGAAAAGTGGTCAATGGACAGCACAGAGTTCATCCACTCATAGACACACCCAAGAAAATAATTCCAAAATCAGAGTCGAAAGGGGTGCTCGTGAGCATTGAACTGTTCTAGACACATGGGTGAGTCCTCCTAGGACTGGACGTACAGACTAACCATGATTGTCATTAACTCTGAGTCCACAGGCTTTCCTGAGTGCCAGGGGGTGTCTTCCCTTTCCTGCTCTAAAATCAAGCTATTATGACACAGGAAGGTTTAGGTTCAGACTTCTTTAAATGTGAAAAGCAAAAAGTCTCGGTTTGCAGCCCCATATCCAGCTTATCTTTTTCTATTAATCAATCACCAGCATTTATCTAGCACAGTAGGTGCTAGCCCCAGGCCCCAGGAAGACATACACCTGCAGATGCAAGCAGAAGGTAGCCTCTTGATATACATTTATTTCCCTTCACAGCCCCACTGGCTTTCAGTAAGGACTCAGTAGACACTTCTCATAATTTCTCATTGTTGTTGGGATATTTTTATCCCTCTTGTATGAATCAAAGTGTGACGTACTGTCTCACTGTTTAAATCCTGACTCTGGCAAAGCCATTATTACTTATTTGATATCTTCCAAAAAATTTTTATGACTTGCTCCCCCACTTCAAAATCAAATTTAAATGATCTCATCATGAAATACCTTATGATGGATGGACAGGTGTATGACATCAGTGCATGGAGAATTTACAAAACCAGCAACTTGCAAAGCCGGGTCATCGTACTCTCGTGACCTGGACTCCTCTTACAAGGGAGGTGCTGACATGCTCTCCACTCCAGACTTGGGCCAGAATAGGCTGGTTCTGTTCTGGAAACCTAGAGATCAGCATTCCAGATGGCCAGATTAGAAATTAGTCATTTAGGACAAAATGCATCCTAAGAATGTAAACCTAGTAATAGTAATAATAACAATAATAATGCTTAGTAATTCTTCAGTATAACTCAAAGTTCTGTACTCATATTAACCCATTGTTATGGGCTGAATTGTGTCACCCTAAAATTCAGGTGTTGAAGCCCTAACACCCAGTACCTCTGAATGTAACTATGTTTGGAGCAGGGTCTTTAAAGAACTAATTAAGTTAGTACAGGGTCATTAGAGTGTGCCCTAATCCAATCTGACTGATGTCATTATAAGAAGTGGAGATTGGGACACAGAGAGAGAGACCTCATTGGAACACATTGGGAGAAAGGCCATCTGCAAGCCAAGGAGTGAGGTTCTAGAAAAAAACAACCATACCTATGCCTTGATCTTTGTCCTCTTGCCTCCAGAACTATGAGAAAGTAAATTTCTGGTCTTTGTTATGGCAGCCCTAGCAGACTAACACACCCATGAACGTTCAAAAACAAAAAAAACTCCCTATGGAGAAAACCATAATTCAGAAAGATACATGCACCCCCCAATGTTCATTGCAGCACTATTTACAATAGCCAGGACATGGAAGCAACCTAAGTGTCCATCAACAGATGAATAGATAAAGAAGATGTGGTACATACAATGGAATATTACTCAGCCATAAAAAAGAACAAAATAATGGCATTTGCAGCAACATGGATGGACCTAAAGATTGTCATACTGAGTGAAGTAAGTCAGACAAAGATAAATATCATATGATATGCTTATATGTGGAATCTAAAGAAATGGTACAAATGAACTTACTTACAAAACAGAAATAAAGTCACAGATGTAGAAAATAAACTTATGGTTACCAGGGGAGCAAGACAGGGAAGGAATAAATTGGGAGATTGAGATTGACATATACACACTACTATATATAAAATAGATAACTAATTAGGATCTACTGTATAGCACAGGAAACTCTACTCAGTACTCTATAATAGCCCATATGGGAAAAGAATCTTAAAAAGAGTGGATATATGTCTATATATAACTGATTCACTTTGTTGTACAGCAGAAACTAATACAACATTGTATTCCAATAAAAATAAATTTAAAAAAATACTTCCTAACACGAAGGAAGGAAGCTGCAAATATTTTCCCTATTTTTCAGTTGGTAAAAGTGAGGCAGGAAAAGAATGGTGGACTTTGCCTTGGTCTCTCAATTCACCTGTGGACAGATGGGATCTGGCCCAACTCTGCCTCTTGTCTGCTGGCCACGGCTCTGTTCTTCAGCCGGAGTGACTGGGGAAACAAGCATTAAGCAGATATTTTCAAAAAGAAATCAACTCCAGATTGTCCATTATTAATGTGGAATATAGCCTACGTAGAAAATGAAAATACACATATATTTCAAAACCCAATATTAGCCACTAATGTCAACCCGTACAAACATTCCAGATTTCATCAACCCCTGCTGTTTTCCTTTGAGGAAAATCCTAGCAGTGTTACGGATTCATCTATTACCTTTAACTATTCATAAAATATCCTGGGCTTGGAAAAGCCCAAACTTCTCTTTGATAGAAACATTCTAAAGTTTATCCGTATTCTTCTGGGAGAAATGGAACTTCTAGATCCTTGGCTTGTTTTTAAACTGCAAATGTTAAATTAACATTTTGTAAGATGGATCTGATGTGCAAAGTGGCTGGTGTAGTTTTTCCTAATCCTCTGTTTTAAAGAGAAGAAGACGTATTTTCCTAGGTCAACCAACTGGAACCCAGTAAAACATTTCCTTAAAGTCATAGCACAAGAAGGGATCTTATAGATTATCTAGTCTAATAGTTTGCTTTTATCTTTTTTTTTTTTAAAGCAGCAGACCTCTTTTTTCAAAAACAACTTTTTTGTGGAAGTGTGATGTATAAAAAGATGAAAGCTGAGCTTCTCTGGTGGAAGAGAAGCTCTTGAACCTTGACCACTCAGGCTCCTTCTTGCCCCTTGATTTTCCTTGACTCCGAGGAAAATAGTATGAAAACCACAGATCTATTCCAATCCTTTCATTTTACAGATTTGGAAACTGAGACCCCGATGGAAAACATGGTTGTGGCCAAGATTGAGCATCTGATGACAACACAGCCAGACCGGGAACCCACATCTCCTGCTTCCTGGTCCATGATTTTTGCTTTCATCACATTGTATTTGTAATACTGTTGCAGGAAGAGGGACCCATTCCAGGGCCTGAGAGTGGGCTCTAACACTTGTAAATGAATTGACTGAGGAGACACATGTACTGACAAAGTAAAAAGATTTTATTAGGAAGGGGCACCTGGGCGGAGAGCAGTAGGGTAAGGGAACGCAGGCTCTCTGCCACGTGGTTCACAGTCTCAGGTTTTATGGTGATGGAGTTAGTTTTCAGGTTGTCTCTGGCCAGTCATCTTACTTGGCTCATGTTTGGTCTGGCTCAGGGTCCTTCCTGGTCACGTGCTCATCTCTCAGAGAGAAAGATTCTGGGAGGTTGGTAGCACAATATTATGGGCTGGCACCTCTTCCTTTTGGCCCCTCCTGAATTCTCCCGGTTAGTTTTCGGCAGCAGAACGATGTTCCTTTTCGGGACCTCCTGGTTGTGAGACAACTCTTGCAAGTGGTTATCATCCCACCTGGCCGAGGTTTCAGTCAATTGTTCAGTAACAATGCTGAATTTGTTTGACAGGCTGGGTCCCAGGACAGCTTCAATGCTTCAACCAGATGCAGCTCTCACTGCCAAGAACACACACGTGTGGTGAGACACGTATGTCAGCATCAGTTACATTAAGCAAGTCTCTTAAGTGCCCAAAATCTGTAGGTAGATTTCCAGACATAGGGTCCCAAACCCTTAGGTTAGGGTTCTTTGCTTGATGAAATGTTCCTACACTCTAATTCAGTGGTTCTCCAACTTTAGTGTGCCTTTAGAATAACCTGGGGGTGGGGGGAGGGTGTTAAAAAATACACATGCCAGAAATTCTGACTCAGTAGTTTCAGGGTAGGACCTCAGAATCTGTATTGAAGAACGATCCCAGGTGCCTCGGATGAAGTCGTCCACAGACCGTGCTTTGAGATATGTGAGCTTGTAAAGCTTGTGAGCTTGTGGTCTTTGTCTTTCAAGCCTTCACTGGATAACTAAAATTTGCTCAAATTGCAGGAACCACAAAATTGTCAACACATTTTCAACGTGACAAGAGCATTATCCTCCCTCCCCAGGTTCAGAGCATCGAGCCCCAGGAGGTGACTCCCTTCCACTGTGGCATCCTGGTGAATTCCACAGCTACTGGACATCAGCTCAGGTGGTCACGTCGGGAGAAGAAGCAGGAGCAGATGTAAGAAGCAAAGCTCTGTTTTCACGTGAATGGTTTCCACAGAAAATGAAACGAGCAATAAAGCCCTACAAAAAGGTATTGCGCGTAACTGCAACAACCATAAAAAAGTCATCCCTTAAGGGATAGCTCATCTAAATTTGAAAGTAAGCATTAACTCTCAAAGGTCCTGTGCTCAAATAGTATGGTGGTCAATCTAAGGGGCTGAGAAACCAAGCAAAGTTTAAGAATTCATGGTAGAGGGGCTTCCCTGGTGGCGCAGTAGTTGAGAATCTGCCTGCTAATGCAGGGGACACGTGTTCGAGCCCTGGTCTGGGAAGATCCCACATGCCGCGGAGCCACTAGGCCCGTGAGCCACAACTACTGAACCTGCGCGTCTGGAGCCTGTGCTCCGCAACAAGAGAGGCCGCGATAGTGAGAGGCCCGCGCACCGCGATGAAGAGTGGCCCCCGCTTGCCGCAACTAGAGAAAGCCCTCGTACAGAGGCAAAGACCCAACACAGCCAAAAATAAATAAATTAATTAAAAAAAAAAGAATTCATGGTAGAGATCAAACCTTGCACTGAGAAATCCCTGCATTGAGCTGTGCCCAAACCAGATGTTTTTACTGGTAATTATTATGATGATAATTCATTTAACTAGGAATAAAATAGGGCAGGATTGTTTACTTCTGCCTGTTTCCCCAGACAAGCAGAGAAATGAGAAGAAAAATCTCAGAGGTTTTACTCTTGGCTAAATGAGATAATTTTCTCAAATAACCAGGAATAAACATAGCAAGAAAGTAATTTGCCTTTACATTATACAATAGTTGTAAATAGACTTCTTACACCTCCTTGCATGGGAAAGTCAAGGTGGAGACAGCCTGCCAAAGAATTAAAACATCTTGAGTTTAGTTTCCATCTGAAAAGACACAGTCCTTAGAAACCTACTCACGTTGTCAGCCTTGTCATGAGACTTCCAAAAGCTATTCTTGGTTTCTCTCCTCCGTACTGAACCCATTCCAAGGCCAAGAGATTGCAGGTTGAATTGTGGTAAGATAAAAGATGACTCTGAGCGCTTAGGGAGAAAGCTTGCAGAGACACAAGGAAGAGCAGAGTACATATCTGAGAGGAGGTAGACTCTTTGGCTGGGTTTTTCAGATAATCCTTAATATAAACTAAGCATTGCTGGTGGTCCATGAACATTCTCTTGATCACAGCAAAGCACACCCTCAGTAAGGGAGTTACTGTCATTGTGTCAGGCTGCTGGGGTCCAGGACCGGAGCATAGCAGGGTGTGACACATCACACACATCCCAGAGGAAAAACAATTTGTAACTGTCAAATTTACATGAAATCACCCAGATATTATACAACATAAACCACCCTGTAAAGCATAAAGCACAGCCATGTTTCTTCAATAGCCGAACAAAAACTGATTTTTTTTTCCCTTAAAGAGGATATTTTTAAAGAGAAATTATCAACACTTTTGTTCAGATAAAATCTTTTTCTATCACTATAAGTAAAAATCCTTTTTCCCGCCCCATAGTTAAAACTCTTTGATGCCCTCACTCATTCTGTGCTACCACTGCCTCTTCCTTGGCCTCACCCAGAATTTCTAGAAGAGGCTGCACAGGAGACATTAGCATCTCCAGGTTATGAAATGTGACCATGCCCGAATGTGGCATCAAGTTCGTGTTCAGGACCAAGGACAGTGGTCCATGCGCGGTAACTACCACTGCTCCTAGCCCCCCTTCCTCTCCCCAGCCCAGTATCTCAGTCATATCACACCCTGCGGAGGAATGTCAACCACATGGTTAAGATTAGAAACCACAATAGAGTTGAATTGCCATATAAGAAAAGGGGCTTTCTCCACCCAAGTTCCATTCTTATCAGTCAACAAACACATCCAAGTTCAAGGATGGAAGCTGTAAAATTCAAAGTGTTTAGTCACTGCTTCCTTGGGTAAGTCTCCCCTGATGACTTAGTTCTGAAGATGGCAGTTGCTGTGTTTGGAGAAGTGGTGGCTGAGAATATTTGCTTGAGCCCCAAAGCCACAGTGGCTGCTGCGTGCTCCCTTTGGTCCTCATCCACTGCTGGGCCAGCTCTGCCCTGCCTCAGTGTGTCTCTGAGATCATGGCCTTTGAGAGAAGCTCAGTAATATGAACCCAACCAACAACCCCACTGGCCAAATCTGGTCCTACCAGTATCTTGGACTGAGAGGTTCAATTCTCAAGAAGCCATAAGTGGTAAGAAATTTGCTTCTTTTTGCACCTTCTGGAGTAATGTCAGAACACAGGCTACTCTGGGATTAATCTGCTTTTGCAAAATAGAACAGAAGGTGCAGAGGATATAACTACCCTACAATTCTGTTAAATATCTTTATTTATAGAGATGAAAGTTAGAAAGCAGGATTAATTGTTGCAATATGAAGAAAGTAGAAACTAGTTAAAAAAGAACGTTTTAGCATGCTAGCAAAGGGCTGGGGTTCTCTTTGAAGGTGCCCTTTACAAACCAAAAGAGGTTACAGCCTGGAGGAATTATTCTGATTTGGTTACAGAGTCTCTCTCTCTCTCTCTCTCTCTCTCTCTCTCTCTCTCTCTCTCTCTCTCACACACACACACACACACACACACACACATACACACACACACACCCCATACACCTCAGTATATTTAGAACATTGAGGTCAGAGGAGAAAGATAAAAAGATGGCAGATCCTAGTTAACCTCAGCTTGCTACATCCATTTTCTCTATTTTAAGGGTGAAACGAAACATGAGGGAGTTCAAGTGAATCCCAGAACCTACATCAAACCTAACAGGGCTTCCAGGTGCCAAGGGTCATGTTCCAGGTCTTGACAGGGTCAGACAAAGCCAACAGCAAATAGTCACTGCCCAGCAGATCGTGGGGGAAAGGGGCCCATTTGGAGGGGCTGAGGGAAGGGAGAAACAGCCATGGCAGCCCAGGGAGCTACCCCAGCTGGCTGAGCACAGCTGAACATGTCCTTGGTTACCTTTTGCTCCCCGTGAACATGTCCATGGTTACCATTTGCTCCTTGGAAATCCTCCCAGTGAAGAATAGAGCATTTATTCTGCACTGCCCATGTATTATGCACCCTTGACACCCAGGTTATAGTGATACATAAGAATGGAGATAATAGGAAAGGAGCCAGACCCTAACCCTAACCCTAACCCTAACCTGCATGCCAGGATCCTTTTATTATTACTTTAATAAAGAAAACATTGATTTGATTAACAAAGATTAAAACATTTTTAGAAATAAAGTCCACATTGTATGGCTATTTTCATCATTGATAATAAAAATTGACCCATTATTTTGTGCCACCTAATTGCTCTTAATCTTACTTCTCTGTATTCCCAGGCAACTTCATTCTCTGTTCCCTTGGGTCTGCTTTATTGGATAATTTGGTCTCTTGGGTTGAGAAACATTGACATTCATTTTCCTCCCAAACAGAAAACATCTCTCACATTTTTCTTATCCCCATTGCCCCAAATCTTTCACAAATCCTACATCTCTCTCCCCGACTTTGGTTCTTCCTGAAAAGATTACCCTCTAGCTAAACAACACACTACATGGTCTGCCTGGGGGAAGTTGTCAGTTCTTTGTTTTATCCAAACTTATTAACTTGGGCAGGACCTTAGGAAAAGGGAGAAGGGAGTGGGCCCAGGGATGAATATGCTCTGAGCATGGTGGGTCTAGAGAGGGGACCTGGCACTTGGTTTGTTTAAACCCCTGCTATTTCCACCCCTCGGAGGGTCCGTCTACTCTGGCCAAATCAACCATGCTAAACAGAGTTTTAGCAGCGCAATGCTTGCACCTATGGTATCTTTCTGCATGATAAGAATTTTGCTATCAATTCCCCCACGTACTGGGTGCATAACGTTAGTTGGATTTCAATATTGTCATGAAAAGCTGTGGTCTTCTGGAAATCTTTATGTATTGACAGATACCCTCGCCTAATAGCTCTTGGTCACTCCCACAGAGGAGACTGATTTCCTCCCCTGGGATTTGCTCTGAGGAATTTCTCTCCAGCTCTCTCCTTAGGAATTCAGCTCACAGGGATGGGTTGAATCAAAGCCCAATCATAATTACTGTTCCCTTCCAAGGGAAGATGTCCCCCTTGGGTCTCAGAGGCACAATTAACAGTTATATATTACAGGTATATCGGTTTCAGATGGTTATTTTTTTTCTCAGAGGTGCAAAGCTGTTTTCAGCCTCTCAGAGTGTTATAAATAGATATATATAGACAGACACACATATATATGCATGTATGTGTATGAAGTTTAAAAAGCAGATCAGAAGGGGGCCTCTGACATCCGCTAACATAACACAATGATGCTGCTGAGGGGAGAAATCACAGAGAAGCACAACGGCTCTTCCCATCAAACAAAGCCCCGATCTGACCACTCACAAAATCCATTTCCCTAAAGCCCCAGAATTCCCATGACTGCCTTCTTCTCTGTCCTTGGAGGCATTCTCTCCACCACTGTCATACTCCCTTCACGTGGAGTTGGAGATAAATCATCATCTTGGAGAAACGACTTTCAGTGGGGCTGGCTAAGTGCACAGAGGCTCTCAGTTGGGTGGCAGCCCCTTCCAGCCCCAGAGGGAATTATATGAGGACGTGTGGAAAAATTAAAATCCTGGATGGCAGCTATGGGGGCTGAAATGAACCAGCCTATTATCCAGCGCCTCTCTGACAGTGAGGGTTAATTTATCACACGGAATCCAATCACTTTTTATAAAACCAGTTCAGGTTTCATTTAGTTTGATGAGGTATATTGCAAGATTTAAGAAAATCAATTTTACTGAGAGCTATATTAAGCCCCAGGGAATATAGCACTACATGTATCTCACATAAGTTTTTGTTATTACTCAGAGGATCGCTGGGGAAATTATATACTTAGCCCGATGCAGGGTAATGGCTACCTTCATTGTCTTGGGGATTCCCACCCTGCTTACCTCTGTGAAATAACAAATAAAAATGGTAGGATACCAAGTTGGCACTTACCCAAGCTCTGCAGGGCCAGATGCATGATAAGAGTGAGCAAAAGTAACTCGATTTCCCAGAGATGCTAACTCCCTGCAGTACGGGATGTTACTAACTCACACTCAGGCATTATGGGTACTATCTATTTTGACTAAAGCCCTATTCTGATTTGAGTTCTCAGAGCAGTATTTGCAAAGGAAGCCACAATGGGCTTAAAATTGCTTTCATCTGATCTGCCAGTTAATATTTCCAGAGAGGTATATTTCTTAGTGAGAAACTTTCCAACAGTGGCTAAGGAACATTGCTATCTACAGTCATCTGGTCTCTTGGAGACTTTTGTTTGCAAAGCAATAAACCAAGCTAGCTTTTTATGGGGTCCCCAACTTGAAGCTGGTGTCAGGGAGTGAATACCCCAGCTGAATTTGGCAATAACTCCTTTCTGCAAAGGCCATTAGAATTGATAGCAAAGGGTATGGGGGGTGTGTGTGTTGTTGGGATGAGGTGGTGGTTTGCGATGTTTCAATCCTACTTCATCCCACAAACACCAGAGCTGCTCTTATTTATCCGTGTTGTCCAGTATGGCAGGGATTATACCCATGTGGTTATTTAAATTAGATTACTTAAAACTAAGTAAAACTAAAAATTCAATTCCTCAGCTGCAATCGCCACATTTCAAATGTTTAGTAGTCATGGTGGTTAGTAGCTACTAAAGTGGACAGCACAGGTAGAGAACATTTCCACCATTGCAGAAAGTTCCAGTGGACATTGCCGGGTAGCCCTTCAGTTCTCAGGACTTAGTAGCTATTACTTGGATCTGAGAGTTTAGTTCAGACTGAAGTCATTGCCCACATACCACAAGTGTCCTCCTTTTCCAGATCCTCTTTCACCAGCATAAATAGGGGCCATAAGTGACCTCTTGATGGTCTTTGAGTCAGAGAAACTCTCTTCCATCATACCAGGAACAGCCTCAGGAAAAATTCAGAACTCGTTTTGGAAATTAAGAAATGAGGATGAAAAGTGTAAGCTGTAGGACAAAGCTGATATTTAGGAATCTGGAAAAAAAGGTTTTTATCAGCTGAATGGATGTCCTGTACCAAGAACAAAATTTCCCACCATCCCTTTGTGTCGTATTTGAGATTCCACATATAAGTGATATCATATGGTATTTGTCTTTCTCTTTCTGACTTACTTCACTTTGTATGATAATCTCTAGGTCCATCCATGTTGCTGCAAATGGCATTATTTCATTCTTTTTTATTGCTGAGTAATATTCCATTATATATATGTACCACATCTTCTTTAGCCATGCATCTGTCAATGGGCATTTAGGTTGTTTCTATGTCTTGGCTATTGTAAATAGTGCTGCTATGAACGTTGGGGGTACATGTAACTTTTTGAATTATAGTTTTGTCTGGATATATGCCCAGGAGTGGGACTGCTGGATCATATGGCAACACTATTTTTAGTTTTTTGAGGAACCTATCTATGAAACAGAAACAGACTCACAGATATAGAGGACAGACTGTTTCTGGTTGTGGGGGGAGTGGGACGGGGAAGGACTGGGAGTCTGGGGTGAGCAGATGCAAACTAGTATATAGGATGGATAAGCAATAAGGCCCTACTGTACAGCACAGGGAACTATGTTCAATACCCTGTGACAAACCATAATGGAATATGAAAAAGAATATATATATATATTTATACATAACTGAATCACTTTCCTGTACACCAGAAACTAACACAACATTGTAAATCAACTCTACTTCAATAATATTTTTTTAAAAATCTCCACTGTCACGAGAGGAACTACATTCCTCTTAAATTCATATGTTGAAGTCCTAACCCCCAGTATCTCAGAATGTGACAGTATTTGGAGACAGGATGTTTAAAGAGATAATTAAAGTTAAATGAGACCATTAGGGTGAACTCTAATCCAATGTGACTGGTGTCCTTATAAGAAGAGATAAAGCAACACACACAGAAGGGAGACCATGGTGAAGACGCAGACAGATGACGGCCATCAACAAGCCAACGAGAGAGGCCTTGGAAGAAACCCACCCTGCCGACACCTTGATCTCAGACTCCTGGCCTCCACAACTCTGAGGAAATACACCTCTGGTGTTCAGATGCCTCAGTCTGTGGGCCTCAGTTGCGGCAAGCTGAGCAAACGAATGCAGCTACCATGCAGTCTTCTAGAGCAGACCAGAGACCTATGCAACAGAGACCATCGAGATTTCTTCAAACCATTGGAAGCTCCTTGGTGGTCCGTGGCTAGGACGTGGCGCTTTCACTGCAGGGGTCTGGGTTCAATCCCTGGCCGGGGAACAAAGACGCTGCTAACTGCATGGTATGGCCAAAAAAAATTAGAAAAAAAACATTTCTTCAAATCAAGCTGGAGATATTTTGAGGATACATTGTCCATCATCACCATTTTTACCTCAAGCATAACAAAGCAGCTGTTTGAACAGAGGATTATTGTGCCTTTACCTGTAGGGAAATTCAGGCTTTGACGCTGCTCACAGAGCCAGTGGGGAACTGGAACTCAGGAGGTGACAAACAAATTACCCACAAAAAAGGGCAGAACATTTCAGAAGCGTGTTTAAAAAATCATTTTGCCTTCACTGATATTAGGCTGTGATGTCCATTATTGATTTCTACATGTCAACTCTAAATTAGATCTGTATGTGTGTTTACACACATCAGGTAGAGTTAAACACATCCACAATATATAGATTTAGCAGCTGTTCATACAGTCACTCGTTTTCAAGGTGTTTAACAAAAATTAATTAATGCTACATGCAACCTACCATATGTTCAACATAACATGCAACAGCCCACAAGGAATATGATGCAAACTTTAAAACCCAATGAAGTTCTGATGCTAATACTTTTTGTTTGGTAGGATGCCTGGGGAGAAAGGCCCAGTCATCAACTCCTGGATGGAGATTGGAAAACCTAGATAACAGAAGGGCTTAATATTATCCAATTAGTTAGCTGTATATCTTAGATTTTATCTGCAATAGAAATTTCCCTCTTAATCTTTTTTGCCTATTTTTTTTCTGGCAGCATTGCAATTTTGCATTTTTTAAAAAATTTTCTGCCAGATTGAGCAAAAGAAACATCATTCAAATCACAGTTTGAAACAAAACACTTGCATGACATTTGAGAATTACAAAATGCTTTTAGAGTCAAATTTTTCATTTGATGCCCACCATACTTCTTAAGGTTAGGTTATTACTCCCATTTTACAGATAAGGAAACTAAAGCTCAGAAAGCTTAAGTGACCTTCCAAAACTTTCACAGCTAGTTCCATAGGGAGCCAAGCCAAAATTTTTAACTTGGGACTTTAACCAATCTCTCACGTGCCTCCAGGTACCCTGCTCCTTCCACCACGACACACTGCAAACTCTAGCAGAGCCATTCCAGAAAAATATCCCAGTGGTGCCTCTCCATGAACCTGCCCTCGCCCTTCATCGGTGCTGTAGATAGTGTGCTTCTCTTGCCTGAGAAGGTGGTTCTAAAAACAGATGGGTAATCCCAGGGGGCACACAGGGTGAGACCCAAGTCATCTCGGCTGCGACCAGAGCCTGCCCACAGCGAATTACTCGTCTCAATTCTCCCGCCTCATCCCACTGACCTTCTCCTAATGAATGAGGTGGGGTCAGGGACAAGAGATCTAGAGTGGGGAGTGGGCTTCCAGAATCCATAGGTAGGAGCAAAGAGGCCAAGGTGAGAAAAAGCTGGGATGAACTTCCTTCCCCTGCATCACCTGCAGTCTTTACAACCTGCCCCACCCGTATGGAGTTAGCTATCGATGATGTGTCTTTCACAATGCTCACCCACCCTGCACCAGGGAAAATCGCAGAGCACTTCTGGAGCTGGTCTATAATATAGTAAGGACCTGCCCTGCCCTCAGCCCCCTTCTGAAGAATGCTCTTCTAGCACAACATTCCTGTGTCCCCAGCTTGTTACTTTCATTTAGTGGACCAATCATGCTACCTGAACCACATCTGATGCTACCCAGGATTGGTGTCCCAACCAATGCAGGCTGGTAACGAGGATGATCAATCACCTCTGAGGAGGCTTGAAACAGACTCAGCCCAATAGAGCTGTTCTGTATTAGACAGTGACAGGTGGACCCAATCTTGGCAAATAGGAATGCTGGGTGTGTGCTCAAACTATAACACAAATAACTCAGCTTCTCTACTCTCTAGTCCTGACAGAGCTGAGGCCCTATCATCTGTGGCTAATGAGGAAAAGGTGTCCTCTTCTGTTTCTTTCCCTTGTATCCTAGAATCAGTCCCCATCACCCAAGGAGTTAAATAACGGTACCGTTAAATAACCCACCTGATGGAGAATGACCCCGGTCTCTTAGAAGTAAGTCCCAGGGGCCCACACAGAAATGTGAGACACACAAAAATAACATCACCAGCTCACCAGAGGGACACGGGCCCAAGATGCCAATTTTTAAGTTATTCTTTCTCACGTTTTGATTTTCTGCTTCCTTGCATCATTGGGCTAAGAAGAAAAAGTACTGAATATTCTCCCCAAAAGATTCCCGTGGAAAGTAGCTGAACACTGTAAAAACAGATAAAGCAGAGATTATTGCTTTCTTGCAGGTCTGTTGCCTGATTTCCCTTAGGGCCCTGCTGTGGGCAGTGGGGATCGGCCTGGAAACCAGGCGTGTGTTAATTTGCATGATTGTGTTCACTAACCACTCCATCCCAGCCCCAGTATAACCTAAATTAATTCAACAGGAGCAGGTGGCTTAATTTGTACATTATTCATATTTGCTAATAAACAAGTAATTTGGGTTTTAGCTCAGATTTTCTCTTGGGGACAGGGCCAAATCTCTGCTGAGGATCTGGCCTGGGGAAATTCATCCTGTGGGTTCCTCTCATCCCAGATACCTTCAAGCTTTTCATACTGAGAAAGTCTGGTTGAACTTATCTCCAGCAACTCCACACACATATTCCTCAGGCTCAGTCCTGACTGTAGAGGTAAACAGCCCCGTTTAACCCAGGTTACAGTTCAGGCTCACCTTTGCTACCAGGGGGCCCTGGCTGCACCTGACCTGTAAGACCTGGACTTCTGCTGAGCTGAGACACAGAGCGCTGGAGTCCCGGTTCTCAGATGGGGCTTCTGCCTGGGTCTAATTCTCCTTGGTTTCTTTCTGGCTACCTGCCTGGTGGGTCATTTTTCTTCCCAAAATAGGGCCTGTCCACTCTGGCCCTGATAGCCCATCTTTCTGAGACTGACATCTCATCATGAACTTAGCCCAGGAGGTACCAGATATTGTCACCACTAAATGGACCCCAAGAAAAGGATCCTTGGGGTCTCCACCACTGCATTTTTCCCACCTATTAAATGTGACCACAATAACAATACTAGTGATAATAGGCAGAGTTTATTGTGGTATTTCAATGTGCCAGGAATTTTGCAGAAGTTAATGTTCAGATAATTGGATAGTTGAGGAGACTGGCTCAGAAAAGTTAAGCGTCTTGCCCAAAGTCACACAGCAAGTCATGAAGAGCTGGAACTTAGCCCGCATCTGTCCTGAATCAGGGCCCACATCAAACCATGTTCATGTTACTCACCTCCCATACCCATCTGATTGTTGTCCAGTGTCACCTCCTGAGCTCACTTTAGGGCAGGGAGAGCTGGCACAGCTGACTGGCTTAGTTTGGGTGTTAAGGACCAGTGCTGGGCTGCAGGAGACTCCCAGATTTAACTACAACTGTGCAGAGCCCGAGAGAGAACACCAAGTTCAGTCAGATAGAAGCCTGAGCGCCAAAGCCAGAGAAGTGTGCTGATCGACCAAAATACCTTACAAGACATTAGCCACCCTTATGTGAAAAGAGTATAAAAATCCAGTGAGCTCTGTAGCTACCCTCTTAGACACGGCACCCAAGGTACATCCCCTAAGTGACCAGGACTGCCATTGAGATGGGGAATCTGGTTGTCTGATGCTAACTAGAAAGACAGTAGCATCCTGCTTTCAGGTTATTTTCCCACTGCCTCAAATGAACTATCGTCAAAGGTGACGGTTGAAACACTTAAGGGGATGATTTCTGGACTATCACTCAGCTTTCAGAAAAGGTTGTATGGTCTGTTTCACGCCAGTTGCTAATAAATGCAGTGAGGTCATGTGGCATTATGAGACTTACCCACCTCAAACCTCTTAATTCTACCAAAAGGAACCTAAGAGTTGTGTGTGACTAGTTTCATTTGGGTAGCTTCTCTGCATGCCTCCTTTGCAGCACCTTAGGTTGGTCCCTGGGCTATAACACCTTTCCTTGGGCATATCATACCATAGGAGAAAAGAGACCAGCTCCATCCACGCAGCTCCGTGAGCTGCCCTTCTTTCCCTAATACCTCTTCTCTAAAAGGTCGTGGAGCCTCCACTGTGCAACACTCCCAGCCCTGCCCTTCACCCCAGTTCCCAGGGCTGGCAGTGGGCTCTTGACCTTGAGGAAAAGTCAGTGACAAGGAGAAAGAAGGAAGCTGTTAAGGACTGAATGTTTGTGTCCTCTGAAAATTCATGTGTTGAAACTCTAACCCCGAAGGTGATGGTAATTGGAGACGGGGCTTTGGAGAGATAATTAGTTTATGAGGCTGGGCCCTGGTCTGTTGGGATTAGTGCCCTTATAAGAAGAGATACAGAGTGTTCTCTCTTTTTCTCTTTCTTTCTCTCCGCCATGTCAGGACACAGAGGGAAGGCAGCCGTCTGAAAGATAGGAAGAGAGTCCTCACTAGAAACCGAATTGGCCAACAACTTGATCTTGGACTTCCCAACATTCAGAACCATGAGAAAATAAATTTCTGTTATTTCAGTCCCCCAGTCTATGCTATTTTGTTATGGCAGCCTGAGCAGACAGAAGCCATAGAAGGAGAGAAAACCCAGTAGGCAGGTTTAGTCAAAGTTGTCAGCCTACTCATGAGAAGGCAAAGCTCTGCTTTTCATGCCAGACTTCTTCAAGCCATTCCTGCCATGTTTACAGACAGAAGAAGCAGCTGCCTTCATTGGGTGACTTGAAGGACTCTGAGAATTCCACCTGCCACATACATCTCTGTGCCACAGTGCTGGGGCTACCTGCCCCTTGCCTGGCTGAGAAGTCTCCCCACCAAATGTGCTAATGTGTTTGGAGAAAAGAAGGCCCTGGGGTACTGACCTTCTTAGTTGTTACAGGGATTCTCACTGTGCTTCCCTGTGGCTTCAAGGATTTTTGTTTGGAGTAATTCAAGTGACGCAGGAGCTCATTGGCTGGCACCTTGAAAAGATCACCAAGATCTTCAGATCTTAGGGTTCAGGAGCTTAATTTTGTGAGTTCAATGAAGTTCTGGATGATTGGTTCAGGCTAATCAAACTCATGAGACTGGCTGACAGCTGCTGGGTACATTTTTTTCTAAAGTAGGAAGTATTTTTGAAAAACAAAATTTCTAACTCAAGGCAAGGTCACAGAGGAGGGCATGGGAATATTTTTAATGGTTCATGTCATCAAGCTCTAATGAGCCTCTGCCCTAATAAGTGGCACCCCCCAGTGGGCCAGAAGACCCCTGGAGCCAATCAAGGCACCCACCTCTCTGGCCAGGGCCAGAGACAGATGGTAACTCTTCAACTCATTGTTTATTTTTATGCTTTTAAATATCCCAAGCAGAGCAACTACTCGTTTCTAGCATTAATATGGTACTGTTTCCATGATTACTATTTATCTCAGATCAATGACATTCAGATGCGTATGGGGAGGCTCTCTCAGCTAATCTGAGCACACTTCAAGTCATCTCTCTGGCAGATGGCTAGTCTCATCCATGGCATGGTCGGTTTTGGGGGCTTTTTTCAGATGGTACCATTTCCCGACCCTGTCCCCATTCCATTCACGTTGGGTTACAGGATTGAAATAATGCAAAGTTTAATGAATATGAGATTGACCGGAAAGAAAACAATTGGAGAGATTCTGGTTGGACTTGAGGTAGGTCGACCCAACTTCCTCTTGTCCCAGTTTGGAACTGGGCGCCAAGGTCTCTCATTGATCAGGGCTGGGTCTTATTGCTGATCTGTCCTGCAAAACTACAGTTGTTTCCCCCCGCTGGCAGAGAGAAATGAAGCAGATACACATAGATGAAGAAGCAAGAAACTCTGCACATTCCTTGCAGACAGATGGCCACCCCCATTGGTGCTGCTACATGAACAGCCCCTGGGTGGGGCGATGAGAAGGTGACTTCTCTTCCAGGTCATCCTGTTCTGGTTGCAGGGCCATGCAAGGCCCAGCTGTGCTGCCTGCTCTTGGGGACTATGAAATTATCTATCTCTCTCCATTTAGTTTCCCTCTTTTCTTTAACTAGTTTTGATGGATTTCTTTTTCCTGAAATCAAAGGGCTTGATTGGGTTGCTTTGGGATTCTTCTGGGCCTCTCCTGTGACCAAGAAAACATCAGATTTGTTTGAAGACACATTAAATAAGCATAAGATCCAGGTAGAGTGACCTACAAGGAAGTAAAATCATCTAAGGACCATGCAGGAATTGGGAGCCTGTGAGAAAGGACCTGGAGTGAAGGAGTCCATGGGAAGAGTCCTGTGAGGTTCACAAACAACACTCAAGTTCACCTTTATGTAATTCATAACACCCCTGGGTACCAGTCAGGTCTATAGGAAATGACCTATAAGGTCATTAAGGGCATCGAAAGCACTGATTATTTTACCCTCAAAGACTGGCAATTCCAGAAAAGTTTGACATTTTGGAACCTGATCTAGATGGGCCCTTAGCACTGTTCACGACCTCTGTATCACTGCTCAGGCCCCTACTTCACTGTACCTTGCATATTGCTTAAAGAGATGCTCAAATCTCCATCCTTCTGCCACTCCTGTATTGAATGAGAGCCGAAGTGATTTATTTTTCACTCCAGTCCTCCTTTCCTGTAAATGCCTGTCTATTCTCTGAAAGTATAAGTGGATTCAGGGATTTTTTGACCCACCATAGCTCTGAGAAAAACTCAATATTTGTTATTCTCAGTCTTAATGCCTGCTCATGGTGATTTTAATGCTGCATTTTAAAACTACTGTGGTATTTTAATAATACAACTTTCTTTCTGGTATTGTTGAAACATTACATTATTCAATGTATCCAATTGCAGTGCATTTTTCTTTGCCCTTGTGGTGCGTTATTACTGTACTCTTCACAGAAGTATAATTTGAGGAGCAATTTTCTAGCAAACATTGAAGGTGTTGCATTACAAATGCAAGGTGATATGCCACTCTGCTCATGGAACCACATTGCAAGGCCAAGAGCCTTTTTTCAGGGTAAACTCACAGTCATCCCAGCGGGACCCCACCTCCCACCTTGCTTTCCTCAGTCACCCCCACTCCATCTCAGGAGTCTGACTTACAAATTCAGTTTCTGGTGCCCAAGATGCGTGGCCACGTACAGGGACCTGGCTGACTAATGCATTCACATTCTTCCTGAAGCTATTTTGTCTCTTGAGTGGGGTTTCTCCTCAGCAAGGTCAAGTTTGTTATTTCCTGAAACTGGGTTTGGCTTTCTCAAATACAGAATTCACACACATGGTCAACAGATTGCCTTTGACCCACAGCTGTGGGTTGTTTTTTTTTTTTCTAATTATGAAATCTTAAAACCAATTTAAAAATGATGGTCCAAATTCAAAACTCAGGCGTTTTCACATGAAAACCAGGACTTCCAGATGATCTTAGCAGTCATTGTGGCACTAAGTCAAGGTTTTCCTCTTTGAGGAAGCTGTGTCCTCCCCAGTTCCCCATAGGCCCCCTAGTCCCTCCTAACAAACCCCAGGAGCTTCGTAGGTTATCATGCCTGACTATCTTTGTAGGGACTTGAGACTGCAACCTTGGCTTGAATAGCTGTGATAGGCAGAATTCTAAGATGCCCCCCAAATTCTTGCTCCGTTTCATACACACCCATCCCCTTGCAGAAAACTCTCTTCTAGCATATGGGCAGCACCTGTGAGAACAATGGTATATCCCTCTCTGACTGATGGCAAAGCAATTTTGCAGATGTAATTAAGGTCCCTAATCAGTTGATTTTGAGGTAATTAAAAGGGAGATTATTCTAGGTGAGCCTGTCCTAACCAGGTGAGTCCTTTGAGAGAAAGAAATGTCAGCAGATGCTCTTGTACTGGCCTTGAAGAAGTAGGCTTCTGTGCTAGCACTTGAGGGCAGGCATTAGGGGAGTGACCCCCAGCTGAGAGCCAGCAAGAAAATGGGACCACAGTTTTACAACCACAAAGGACTAAATACTGACAACAGCCTGAATTAGTTTAGAAGAGGACCCCGAGCCTCAGATAAGATCACCACCCCAGCTGACAGATTGACTTCAGCTGGAGAGACCCCAAGCAGAGGATCCGGCAGAAATGTCCTAGACTCCCAGCCCACAAAAACTGCCAGATGTAATTTGTGTTGCTGTAAACCACTAACTTTGTGCGGTTATGCAGCAATGAAAAACGAATACAATAGCTTATATGTTAGATCATTTGCTTTCATACCTGTACTCATATCCCTAACCAAGCCAGAATTATAGGAACTGCTTTCACCTAAGACCAGGAAACACATTATAGAGAATACTCTGTTGCCTCAACGGGAAAGTGGAGGCGTTGCAAACTCAAATGTCTGAGAAAATGCCTGGAGGACAAGCTTGATCTAAGAGAGACTCAGGGAATATCAGTGCTGTAAAATGTTCTTAGCTATCACCTGGTCTAGCTCCCATCCCATTTTGAGATGAGGAAACTGAGGTCCAGAGAAGTTAAATGACTTATCCAAGGTCCCATGCCTTGATAAATCATACTCACATTTCCTATAGTTGGCATAAACTTTGTAAATTCTTGATTTATCAGAACTTGTGCACCTGGTGGTGCATATGGGGAGGTTGGTTAAAGAAGGCCACCCTTTTCTTGAGGAATCAATATGTAAATGGTTGACGCTGCATTACATCCAAATGGTTATTAATTTAACAAATATCTATTTCCCAAGCATTGTCAGGAGCATCTGAGAAAGCAACAAAGAAGGATGCGTGATCACTGCGTTTAAGGCCTCTCTAATCTTCTCCAAGAGAAAGCTCACACTTTAGACAACATAGGGGCTGAGCAGCAATGCAGGACAAGCAACACACATCTGGCATATCTTCTGACTGCTTTGCTAAAGGCTGGGACCCCTCAGTTACCCCCACTCCCAAACTCCCTCAGCCACTGCAGTGCCTAACAACCAAAGACACTTCCTGATCTGCGTTCTGCCACCATGTTTTCAAATGCAGGATACGGCTCAGTAGTGGTCACGAAGTGCGTTGTGCCAGAGGTCTGAGAAGCACGGATCCAGCAAAGGGCAAGCTGTGGGTGGTGCTAAAGAAGAGGTGGCGATAAGCCCGCGATGGACCCTCTGCAGATGCCCACGACCCGTGGAGAGAACTAAAACGTGGACATCGTGCCGGGAGCCTTGATAGTGAGAGATTCTCAGCCACCAGCTCCTGCTTTGTTTTACATTTGAAACACTCAACCGTCTGTTTAAAGAAAAGCTGTTTCACTTCGCTCCCTGGTTTCAGGCAGAGCCACACCCTAAACAACAGTGACAGCTGCCTCTATTATTAAACATCTCTAAGGATAGAGACTCTAAGTCTCCGTTGGCCACCTCTTCCGCCCACCCCGCCCCAGCACACCAGCTGTCCTGATTTCCCCATTTCCATCCTGGCTCCACTGTTTGCTGACCTAATATCTTCAACCACTTGTAACCAATAACCAATTGCAATTCTCTATAGCTCTGTCCCTAGGTCCAAACAGTGACACAGCTGGGTCAGTTCTGTCCTTAAATGACTGAGTCATGGCCATCATGGATCCTGGGTCCCCATGACCACCCCGGGGGTGGAGGCGCCCCAACTCCTTCCGGCATCATTCTGCCACTGTACTCGGATAGACCCCCATTCTCTGGGATTTCAGCTGGTCACATGGCTTTTCAGCTCAGATCTGTAGTTCTCAAGCTTTTCCGTCACTTTGTGACCCAGTCTGGGCCTGTGGCATTTGACTAGAAGTGATGTGTCCAATTCCAAGTCAGCTTCCACCTAAAGATGAGCCACTTGCCTTGGATTTCCTCCACCCTCATCCCTCTTACTACGCAGCAGAGATGCAGTTACATGTTCACAATAGCCGACTGGCCAGGAAACAGAACTGAACTACCCACCTCTGGACTATTGTGGTAAAGAGAAATGAATGTCTATTTGTTGTTAACTGAGGTATAATTAATGCCCCCCCAAATGCACAGATCTCAGGGGTTCTCTTCACTACGTTTTGGCATTTGTATGTCCCCATGTAACCATCACACCAAACAGGATATAAGATACCACATCTATGTTGTTTAAGCCACTGTGTTTTGGGATTTCATTGTTACAGCAGCTAACCTGTAGCTTAACTAACACACCTCATAAATGGTCTCTCTGCCCCCAGTCTTCCAATGTGTCTTCAAGGAGATCTTTCTTAACAGCCAAGTTAGGTATTCTGATTCCTGCTCCAAAGCCCAGAGTCTTCCTCACTGCCACTCTCATAAAATCAATCCACCTGCTTTTTAATAGAATTGTCCCTTTTTTCTCTTAGCTGGGAACTGTCCTTTCTTAGGCTGGATGGTATGGTTTCTAGCTTGATCCCATCCGCAGTCAGATTTTGATAGCATTCCAGGAGGCCTTTGGTCAGTTATTCAGTGTGGTCTGATGCCCCTTTGATACCATATGTTTTAATTCCCTTTTGGGAAAAGATGGAAAGTGATGTAAGTAACTGACTGAAACTTTTAACTACTATTCTAGAGTCCCACCAAAATTTGTGTGTGCTATCTCTGAAGGCTAAATTTTATTTTACTGCAATAAATGGTCTATATGGTGCTTACAAATTTAATGTTAGAAATCACAGTTGGAAAATTACTTACTGTTTAATATCGTTACAAAAGAACAGGGAGTGACCTGCCCAGGAAACCCTTCATTGAAGTAATGGGTTGTGAGCAAATGCCACACCCACCAATTATTTCTGCCCTAAAGATGATAAAAGGGGGCCGATACTCTGAAACCAACGTCCCATTGTGACCACAGCCTATGTGTCCACCTCCCAAACAGAAGGGGAGGGGTTAAATCTTGCTGAGACCTATGAAAAAACTTTAACTCAGAAGTAGAAGGCAGAAACAAATAAGCTAAATAATTGTATCATTTTGTTTTGCCTAGAGAATAAAGGAGAGGAAGGGCCGTTCCATATAAATCTCCTGGAGTCATGAAATTTTTAAATCATGGTTTATTACAAAAAGAACCAGCTACTAGGCCTGATGCAGAGGAGGGAGTCACCCCTGATTTTAGCAAGCGCCTCACCCAGTAGGGCTACAGGTCACCCAGAGGATGAAAGTGTTCTGTGTCTCTGGTCCTGCCAGGCTCCTGGCTTGGGGCTTTATCCCACACCTGTCTCTGCTTGCCTAAAGCAAACCCCACGCCTCCACTGTGACCAGAGTTGGTAACAGTTACATGGTTCCTTGATCCCATCTATCCCAGCCTCACTTCTCTGCCAGGCTGGCGCTCAGAGGAGGGCAGAAAGCTCGCTGCTGGCCTAGAAGGAGAAATGGAGCTACTGTTTGCCCACAGGTCCATAGGGACCAGCCAGGTCTGCTGTTGGCCACTACCAGGGCAGAACTAGGGCATCTGCATGGATGGTCCCCAAAACACACTTCAGCTTAATATGGAAGAATTTCCCATCATTCTGAGTGATGAGTGAGCCCCTCATCCCCAGACGTGTCCAAGGAGAGTCTGCATGATCTTCTGCCAAGAGATTTACACACTGCATGGGAAGGTGGATTATAATTTCTAACGCCCCTTCTTGCTGAGAATGGGCTGCCTCTCTGCTCTGGAAGCCCTCCTCCCCTCAATCCTGCGGTGCTTTGACTCTCACCGAGGGGCCCACCCCAAGCTCAGTCGTGGTCCAGGCTCAGGACAAACTGTGACCTCAGCCCCGTGATCATTCAGGAGCTGGAACCCACCGCACAGAGACTTGGAGCAAAGAAGCAGAGCTGCTGGTCCAGGCTAGACATCACAGTTGTGAGATCTGGGATGCGCCCTTGTTTCCGAAATCAGTCCACCCTTGTGAACTCTTGTCTTGAGCATGGAGTCCTGGTCTCATCTCTATCCAATCCCTGGGTGGTCCAGGAGGGGAGCCTGTGCAGGGAAGGGGATGGGGGCGGTAACTTCAACCTACTCCCATGATACAGGCCAGGGGCAGACAAGAACTAACACTGAGTCCACGCGCCCACTTGTACACACACACACACACACACACACACACACACACACACACACACACGGAATCCATCTGCCAAGTCCAGGCTCTGGGTCATCACAACCTAGAAGAGGTTCTATGAACCCACCAAGATCATACTAGTCCCAACTCAAAAGTCTAACAGATAGAGGAAGGAGATATGGGGATATATGTATACATGTAGCTGATTCACTTTGTTATAAAGCAGAAACTAACACACCATTGTAAAGCAATTATACTCCAATAAAGATGTTAAAAAAAAAAAAAAGTCCAACAGTTGAACCCACTGGCCAGAAGGTCAAGGTTGAGAGAGGCAGGCAAAGCAAGCTAAGTTCCGACGGGCCTGGCTGTAGAAGGGGTGTCATCTCAGGATCCACGGCAGGACACCAGCCAGGGGCTACCTAGAAACAGTTGTACATTGACAGTGACCATGGCCTCTCCCAGCAGGGAGATACCTGTCCCCAGCCACTAAAGGCCCAGCAGGGAGCAGACTTCTCTCTAACTGCTCTCAGGCCCCAGTTGTAATAACCTGTCTGCAATCCCAGACCCCGATGAAGCAAAATTAAACACAGGATGAGGGGTTTGGACCAGGCTATTCCTGACAACAAAGGGATAAAGATGCAAAATTTTATATTTGCTAATGTACATGTGCACAGGCAAAAAAAAAACCTAGAGGCATAACTACATCAATGTGGTTATTTTGGGTGGTGGGATTATGGGTAATTTTTATTTTTTGTCTGCTTTTCTGCACATCTCAAATTCACTGCAATGAATATGTATTACTGTTATAATCTGTAAAAGGTTAGTTTTAAAATTCATATGGAATTACAATTTTATGGTAGTCATTTTGCAATCAAAGCTATTTTGCTTACATGTAGAATTCTCGTTTCTACCGTTCTTCCTTTGTGCTTTTCCCCATCTCTATTTTTACTGCCCCGCATTCAGTGCTCTAATAGACCAGCTATCTTCTCCAGTCAGGCACTCTGGGTGTACGGGTTTAAGTGACGTGTGCATAGAAAACGACTTGAACAGCACAAGACATGCAGGTGCCGTTTCCTGACCCCACGCACACTCTGCTCCTTGGCCCCTTCATGCTCTTCCCACGGGCAGGTTCCCCATTTTCCTCTGACAAGCCCAATCCTACATTTTCTTCCACTCTCTGTCAAAAATTCTGTTCCTGTAAGAAGCCTTACACAACTCAGTGTATCCATTCATTAATAAAATAATTATTAAGCATCGAGCCCATCCCAGGCGCCGCCATGCTCAGAACCAGAGACACAGCCACAAACCAGCCTGGCCCCTGCCCTTCCCCTTTAGAAGAGAGTCCCCCAAACAGCAGACCGTGCGGGGTACAGGCAAGCTGGGTGTTTATCGTCAGCCCTTGGGAGTCGTTGCTGCCGCTTCCTCAATGGGGGAGCAGGGGTTTACAGTGCTGAGGGAGATACAAACCAGTAACCGTCACAGTAATAGCTAAGATCATTTAGCTATAACACAACATTCTATGTTATAGACACGTATGTATATATATATGCATGTCTGTACATATATGTATACATATCGCAAATCATTGCAATTACCTTAATAAGCAAGCATTATCCTAAAACAGCTAATGTTTATAGAGGACTGAGTACATGCCAGGCCCCAGTCTAAGTACTTTCACATGTACAATCTCATCTGTACATCACAGTAGCCCCTCACTGTAGATACCATAATTATCCCCATTTTACAGATTAAAGAATGGTGACATGGAGAACATAAGCAAATTACCTTAAGATTACAAAGCTAGTCACAGGGAATACAGCCAATATTTTATAATGACTTTAACTGGAGTATAATCTGTAAAAATACTGAATCACAATGTTGCACACCTGAAACGAACATAATATAGTAAATCAACTATATTGCAACAACAACAAAAAAGATTACAAAACGAGTCAATGATGGGTCTTGGTTTCAAACCCAGACGTCTGATTTCAGAGCTCTTCTCACTTTGTTGCTTCCCCGTTACTGACTCTGAGATGGTCTGTACAGAGTGTAGGCAGGAGGAAAGTTCCAGAGCCTGGGGGCAGTAGGGAGCATAGCCCAGGCTCAGGGAGTTAGAGGAGCCTTCCTAGAAGGGGAAAAGCCTTTGCTGAAATGGAAGAGGAATTGGAGGTTGGGGAGGAAGGGGGTGAGAACAGGGCAAGTGGAGAGAAGATCAGCTCTGAGGTGGGAAGGAAGCAAGGCTGATTTTTTGAGGCAAAGGCAGGCCCTTCTGGCGGAGGGCGGGGGGTTGGACTTTGTACACCAAGCTACAGGGCTTTTTCTCAAGTTCAAGGGAAACAGCATAGTCAGATTTGCCTTTAGAGAGACCATATTTCATATTTCAATATGGAGAATAGGTTGGAAGCGGCCAGACTGCAAACACGGAGATGGGGGGCCCACGTCACAGCGTGGGATCTGGGGGGAGGGGACAGGAGCGCGACCTGGGCAGGGCAATAAGGGTACAGAGAACAATCATCTTCTCTTCTCGCATTTCTTCTGCATCTCTGGTGTGAGGGCTCTGCCGCACCAGCCTGTACTTGCTTAAACAATGCCTCCGAGCTGGTTGTTCTCTGGTTTTTCCTGTTTATGTATCTTGTCTCAACTGAGCCGTGAGATGCCCCGGGGACAGAGACCACTTCTGACAGATACACCCATCGGTGCTCGCACAGCACTGGACATAGAGATCAGTTATTAGTGCTCTGAATAAATCAGTTATCATGTTTGTTATTGCGTCGACGTTATGATCAAGGGATTTTATAATCTAAATGCACCTTGCTGAAATTGAAGACTAGTTCTGTAGCTGTTTCCTTTGAGTTCATAAGCAATCACATGCAGAACGGAACTAGGTGACTATATATGTAAAATGCCTGATAAAACAGCGCTAAGGATCGGTAGGAAGAATCATATAGGCAGATTGTGTGTGTGTGTGTGTGTGTGTGTGTGTGTGTGTGTGTGTGTGTGTGTGTGTGTGTATTGAGAACACAGGGCACTGCAGGATGCGCTCATCTTATCTATCTTTGCATTAAAGCTGGAGTTAGTTTCCTAAAGTCCGTTTTTCTCTTCTTTAGGCCTTCTGAAGGATTCATGCACCAAATAACTAAATTATGTCTTGGTAGCTAAACAAATTATGCAAAATTATACGCCATGAATATTTTATCATTCTAAACCCTGAAGCCAGGCTCCAGACAGTTTTATGTCTGCAGCAACCCGTGTCATACCCAGATGAATTCAGCTAAAGACAAATGACTTCTTTCAAAAACTTAACTTTCTTTTTCTTGTTGCATTTCTCCTTAAGGATGTCTCAAAGGTATTACAGTACATAGGTCTTGAGAGTAAATGAACTTCACCCTCCTCTTAGCTGGCTAAAGCCCGAGATTGTGCCTAGCATAACTTAACTCTTGAAATATGCACAAAATTGATCAAGGTTAGCAGTGGTCTACCTCAGGCATGCATTGAACAGCTATAATATGAATAAACAGCTGAAAGTGGCCCAAGGTTCAACTGGTTCCACACACTTGCTTTTGTCTTAGAATGTTGAGATTGCCTACAAAACACATTTTTCTAAATAATGAGGTTGTAGTCACCCAGGAATAAAAGCTGCAGCTGGGATGATGTCCGTGTGAAGGAAAATCAGAATTGCTTGGCACTTTCCTTCTCCTTTCTCAATTACCTTTGTTAGTTTTGAGCTGCCTTTTCTGGTTTTAAAAGAAAGAGCTACCTTACGAAGATTCATGGCTGCGTTCTCAAAGAGGCCAGCAGAAGAAAACGAGGAAGCTGTAAGTTAATAAGGCTCTGCTGGTCCCTCTCCTTGGCTCCTGAGATGCAGAGTCCTACAGGTTAATGCTTCAGGTTGAGCAACTTGGCCGGGCATCGGAGGAGAAGGAGGAGGGCACATCTGTCTCTCCTCACTCCTTCCAGCTGTTCCGTAGGCTCAGAGAGGAACCGAACCAGCATGTGCGTCCAGCCAGTGGCTGACAAGGAACGCCAAGAAAAGGAGACTGCTGATTTTGTTGGGGTGATGGAATTCTGGGAGACTGCCTTTTCTAAAAAAAAAATTGTCTGTTAGTCTTACAATTTCATTCGTGCACTAAACAAATACAATTTATTTTTCAAAATACGGCTGACTCATGGGAGCACCACGGAAGTCATAAGCATCTTTTCTGTCTAATCAGCAGGCTGGGTTTCCAGAGATAGCGTTCCCATCTTCTTTCCCCGGAAAGGGCAGAAAAAAAAAAAAAAAGGAAGCAAAACAGTCTTGTTACTCAGAGGCCACTGGGCAGATCCCTGAATGCCCTCTGAGATGACCCAGCTCTGGGCACAAGCCCCAGAATGTGTCCAGGAACAGGCCACACTGGAGATGGGAAAGCACCCATGTATGGGGGGCCACCTCTCATCTCCCCTGTCAAGCCAGCCCAAAGCTGGAAGCAATGAAGTGTGGGGGCGGTGGCAGCTACGGGTTAGTGGAAGGCGCACAGGGGCTAGGAATGTGAGCAGGAATCCTCAGTGCTGCCTTTCTGAGCCACGTAACTTTAACCAGTTACTTAAGCCTGGCTGAGCCTCAGTGTTTTTATCTTTAAAATGGCTATAAATTCTACTCACTTCCCGGAGTTCTTATAAGATTGAAACAAAATAATTGCTTGAAAGCACTGAATAGGGTGTCCATAGCACAGTAAATGCTTCATAGCTGAGGCTGAGCCCCACTGTAACTGACTGTGTCCCGATAGTGATACCACTGTCCCCTGGATATGAAATGCACACCACTGCCCATGTATTTTTCTCACCCACAACCCTCTCTCCTCCCTCACATTCAGAAACTGGCTCAGAAAAGGACTTCATAAAAGCATTCATACTCAAGAATAAAAATCTAATTAAGTTTTCCCTTTTCTAGGAGTATTGCCTTTTAATTGGGAATTAAAACGAAATCATTTCTAGCAGCACAATTTTAGGTCTCAACAAGCTAATAGGAGAGGCATATTGTTTTTGTTTGTTTTGTTTTGTTTGCAGAATGGGTAATAAAGAATTTTTCAGTGAGCTCTTAAAATTACGCAGAGATGTATTTTTTTAAGATTTATTATTTATTTTAATTTACCTTATTCTTGGTTGCATTGGGTCTTAGCTGCGGCAGAGGAGATCTTCGTTGAGGCGTGTGGGCTTCTCTCTAGTTGTGGCACAAGGGCTTCTCTCTAGTTGGGGCGTGCAGGTTTTCTCTCTCTAGTTGTGGTGTGCAGGTTCCAGGGTGCATGGGCTCTGTAGTTTTCAGCATGCAGGATCTCTAGTTGAGGCGTGCAAGCTCAGTATTTGTGCCATGCGGGCTTAGTTGCCCCGCAGCATGTGGGATCTTAGTTCCCTGACCAGGGATCGAACCCGCATCCCCTGCATTGGAAGGCATATTCTCTACCACTGGACCACCAGGGAAGTCCCAAGATGTCTCTTTAAATGTCTGGTTGGGCGTCTAAATGTAACTACCTGCTTACAAAAAACACAGAGGATAGAAGAACATAATGAATGACACTGAGAGAATGCCACCAGCAAAATCCAGACTGTGAGAGCTTCCATAGGACAAATAATATTTTTTTTAATTAATTGCAAGGAAGAAAGAGAAATATTAGGTGAACCTGTCGATTAAAAGATGTAAAACACATACTTAACCAATCACAAGGTGTAGACCTTAGTTGGATCCTAACTAAAATAAATTGTAAAAATAAAAAATATGACATTTATGAGACAACCGGAAAGTTAAACATTCGTTTAATTGAATGATTAATGATGATTTTAAGATAATGGTTAATTTTATCTTGTGTGATAATATTACAGTTGTTAAAAAAAGAGTTCTTATTTTTGATATACATACTGAAATAGTTACTAATAAAATAGTTTGTGATAGTAAATTTTATGCATCAACTTTGCTAGGCTATGGTGCCCAGCAGTTTGGTTAAACACCAATATGAATGTCGCTGTGAAGATGATTCTTTAGATGTGATTAACATTTCAATTAGTAGATTTTGAGTAAAATTGAGTGCCCTCCACAATGTGAGTGGGCCTCATCTAATCAGCTGAAGCCCTTAAAACCAAATACTGGATTTCCAGAAGAAGCAATTCTGCCTCAAGCCTCCAATATAGAAGAAACCCTGCTTGAATTTCCACCCTGCAGACTTTAGGTTCAAGATTGCAATGTCAGCTCTAGCCCTCACAATTGGACAAGCCCATTTCTTAAAATATATCCGGATAGATAGATAGATGACAGATAGATAGATATAGAAAGAGATTAGATACAGATATCCTATTGGTTCTCTTTCTCTGGAGAACTCTGCCCATTACCTGGTCTTTTGTCTGAGATTTGTTTCAAAATGATATGAGAAGTCCTGGTGGGTGGGTCAGTAGATAGTTGGGGCAAGACTGACCATAAGTTTATGGTTTGGGGTGCTGGCTGATGGGTACTTTTAAAAATAAGGGTAGTAGAATCTAATTTTATATATGCTTAAAATTCTCCAAAACAAAAGCAAAAAACAAAATAAAACAAACAAAAACCCTCTCTTAATCCATGTAATTATTCCCCAGGGTCATTTGCAAGGCACAAAGGTTATGTAAACAAATTATTGACTCAACTCTGTCCAGTGTTTATAAGCCCACTCCGCCCACCCCCACCCTGTATCTCGAGCAGCCAACACCAGTGGGACTGACTCCCCACAAGGCTGCCTCACAGGACCTCCTGGGACGGCTTCCAACAACCAAAGACAGCTAGAATTGGCAAGATCCATTCCAAAGGAGGGACCTGGGAAAGGCAAGCGCTCATTGCCCATCTCTCAGATCCTGAGAGAGGCAGAACTGGTTCTAGAATCTTGTTCTCTGCACTTCCATCCAGAGCTACCCAGAAGCACTCTTGTTTTCCTAAAAGGGTACTTGACTACAGCTCAGCGAGGAAAGAAGCCATAGGCTCTCCTCTCCTGAGGTGTTTCCTGTCACTCCACCCCATTCCCAACAGAGGCCCCAACTCTCCTTTGAGACCTCCTGCATTTTTAATGAACGATTCCAGGCACACGAAAAAGTACAGCTAATAATACCGTGGGAACTCCCCATGAATTTACCACCCAGCTGAAAAAAATTAAACACTACAGACTCAACAGAAGACTGTGAGCCCTGCCCAGACTGACTCTTTGTCCCCTCCCCAGAGGTGACCACTCTCCTGAACTTAATATGTGGCATTATCATGCATTTTCTTTCTTTCATTTAAAAAGAAAAAAAATGGATCTGTTGGGCTTTTTTTTTAAATTTGATTTACTATGAATTTTTTAAATGTGGGTACTTTGTATAGGCTATTCATAAGTAATACACAGTATAATTATCATTGATGTTTTAAGTTTTTACTAATGTTTCCGTATAGCAGGTATCCTCGTGCAAGTTGCTTTTTGCACTCAGCAATATGTTTTTGAGATTTATCCACATGCATAACTCTAGTGCATTCACTTTCACACAGCTGAATTGTATTCCCTTGTATGAATGAAGGTACCACAATAGATAGACCCATTTCTCCTGTGATACACGGTCAGGTTATTTTCGATTTTTCTCTTTTACAAACAAGGGTGGAATGAACATTCTTGCAGTTTCCTGGTGCACAGCTGAGAACATCTAGGCCCCTTCCTCACTCTGTCTTTTCCGCTCTGTCCTCCATCTGCCAAGTTCACAGGGGAGACCCCGGCAGAGCTGGCCTGTATCCCTCCGTGGATGAAGGGTTTGCTCTCTGCTTCCTTGGGCAAAGTGAAGGAAGGCGCAGAGCAGTTAACTAATGAATTCAACGAGGAATCACTGGATAACGGAACCGTTCCTTAGAGTGTCTTACTTTAAGAATAAGGTTTGGAGAACTTAGTTATCTGAATAATTGCCCTGTCTAGACTCGGCGGCCACCTCCCTCAAGTTCTTGGCAGTATCCAAAAGGGGTCAGCACTAACAGAGCACAGTTAAATATAGACATCTAGGAATAAAAGGCCTAATTAAGAACCAGGAAGTTGCTCTTGGGAAATTTTAAAAGTTTGCCAAGGCACCCTTAGCTGTGCCAAAGCCTAATTTGGCAGGAAAATGCTGACGAGAGCCCCATGTTGAGGCCGGGGGGAAGCAGATTTATCCCCTAGATCACCAGGACTTGCAGGCTAGCTGCTGCTGTGTTGCCCGCCCTCCTCCCAAGTCACACTTTCCAGGACGGGGAGGAAGGAAAACCACCACAAGGCAACTGGATCAGATTCCCAACCGTGTGCGAGATGCTCTTTCTAACGCTCTAAACTACTAATTTACCAGAAGGAAGAATTCGGGACGCTCAGAAGTCTTTCTAATTCAAAATGCATTTCTGACCCTTCAGACTTGGGAAGGACGTTTACCTTCGTGCTGTGTATGAGGGCAAAATTCAGCTCCCCGTGTGAGGTCTCAGAGCAGAAACACCTTTTTCATCCTGATCTAAGGGAGCAGGTGAACAACAGTTCTCTAGCCTGTCAGCTTTTAATGAACTCTTGCGACATTTTATTAATATAGTTGGACAGACTCTACATGCTCATCTGGGTATGTGGCCATGTTTCTAGTAGATTCTCAGGGGTTAAAAACAAGCATGAGTTAGGAATATTTATTCTTCATACAAATAGAAATGAGATTCTTGGGGCTTCCCTGGTGGCGCAGTGGTTGAGAGTCCGCCTGCCAATGCAGGGGACACGGGTTCGAGCCCTGGTCTGGGAAGATCCCACATGCCGCAGAGCAACTAGGTCCGTGGGCCACAACTACTGAGCCTGCGCGTCTGGAGCCTGTGCTCCACAACATGAGAGACCCCGATAGTGAGAGGCCCGCGCACCGCGATGAAGAGTGGCCCCCGCTTGCCGCAACTAGAGAAAGCCCTCGCACAGAAACGAAGACCCAACACAGCCATAAATAAATAATTTAATTAAAAAAGAAATGAGATTCTTAAGACTCGTTATAGAGTACCCTCGATACAAAATATAAAGCTGTCATTTCTCTGTCTCCAGCAGCAGCCGATGCAGGCTACATGGAGCAGCACGGACCTGGTTCTGAGCCATCTCAGACCGAGCGCTATCTGACCTCGCCCGTAAAATGGGGTTGTCTGTCTCCTAGGGTTCCTAGGTGGATCAATGGAGATAATGTACTGGAAAGCACTTTGAAAACTACAAAGTGAAATTCAAATGGATTATTGACAGCCCTTTGTTAAGAGTTCATTTGATTGCCAAATGTCCTTGAACGCAACGAGGCATCATTTCTTATAAACCATTTTATAACTCAGACCTTTCCACTAATTCAGAATGACCTTCCCTCCAATCAGTTTGGCTCCTGTGGTTTTACTTCAAAGCCCTGGAAGCTGCTGTGTGGAATCTCATAGAGAAGAGGAAAGGGCTTTTAGAGGTCATCTTGTGTCACACCTCCTGCCCCGGTCCCCCAGTGGGTGTCTCCTCTATATCCTCCCGGAAAATCCCCAGACCTCTGCTTGGAAATCTCCTATGAGAGCAGCTAGGACGTGAGTAGCCCCTCCTGTTGAGGGTGATGAGGCCGACATGAACTCCATGGAATCAAAACTCACTTCTACCATGGGGTCCAGGCCTCTGTCCAGAGCAGGGGTTGGCAAACTATGGCCCGAAGGCCAAATTCACCCCAATGCCTGGTTTTTACAGTCTGTGGCCTAAGAATGGTTTTCACATTTTTAAATAGTTTTTTAAATTATTTTAATTAGTGTTTTATGACACCTGAAAATTATACAAAATTCAAACATCAATATCCACAAATAAAGTTTTATTGAGATACATGCATTCATTTTCATATTTTCTGTGGCTGCTTCCACACTATACGTCAGAGTTGAGTGGTTGCTACAGAAACCTCCCAGCCTGCAAAGACTACTACAATATTTAATCTCTGTCTCTTTATAGAGAAATTTTGTTGACCCCGTACTTTTGTGTCACGTCAGCAATCCCAACCCCTCTTAAAACGTGTGAACAATGTTTTCATATCATTGACTCACCCTAGCCAACCTTTTTAAGGACTTCTGGTGGTCCAGCAGCTGTGCTGGGCACTGGGAAGGTTTTTTTTTTTTAAATAAGAGACTGGATTTTGAATGTTCTCACCACGAAGCAACAACAAAAAATACACAGAGACATGGTAGAAATTCAGAGGAGGGGAAGGGAGCATTTCAGAAAGATTTCACAAAAGGAAATTTGAACTTGAACTTAAAGAATGGGATAGGTTTGGGAGAGTTGGAGAGAATTAAGAGGGTTTTTTTCCTTTTCTTTAGCATTTTTTAAGCATGACTCCTGTTTAAAGCCCTGGGGTCAGGAAAATTCAGCATATGTTCAGAAAACAGTGGCTCATCCAATACTTAGAGTGTAGATGATGCAGCAGGCTGATTTCAGGTAACGGGATACATCAGTGGACAAAACAAGGATCCCCACCCTGATGTAGATTACATTCCAGTGCCCACGTGCCTGCAGGAAAAGGTTCAGAGAGGAGAAAAAGGGACCCCAGGTTGAGGGCAGGTTACAGGCAGAGTGCAACACCCACCTGAGGAGGCCTCCCTGTGCCGCTCGCTCCAGGGCACCGGAATCATGATTAGAAACAGGTGGCACCTGGTCCTGCCCTTCAGCATCGCACACACTCCAGCCTTGGGCATTTCACCTTTCAGGAGCTGCCTCAACTCCTCTTCTTTAAAACTAGGGAGTAGGAGCTGATCTAACTCAAGAATTCTATGATAGTAGTTACACCTTGATTTTCAAACAAAATTTGGGGGATTTGTAGGGGGGAAAAAGATCTAGATAACTGCTCATTTTGTTTTGTTTATAAGTTGCAATTGTGTTTATTTTTCTTATTTTGTTCATCAAAGCTCTCAAAATGTGTTTCTTTAAAAAAGAAAAAGTACTTTTATGTGGTTCCGAACTTCAAGGATCTACAATCCAGTGAAAAACAGTGGATGTACCCAGTGGTTAAGAGGATGGACCCAAGAGCCAGATTGCCTCGGCTCTTGGATCCCAGCTCTGCCCGGACAAGCAGTGACCCGTTTGCTGGGGAAGTTACCAGACCTGCCTGTGCCTCAGTTTCCCAGTGAACTGGAGGGAGTAACGGCGTTGACCATAAAGGTTGCCGTGAGGATTAAATGAGACAGTAGCTATAAAGGGTGTAGAGCAGTGCCTGGCTGGCAGACTGCTCGTGAGTACTCATTATTATAGGCAAACAAGTACGTGTGATGAAGTGTGGTTGAGGCAGTGATCAAAGTTTGCAAGGGATGAAATTGGGCTACAGGGTGGGGAGTGCGTCTGTCTGGCAAAGAGGAGGGTTAAGACAGGCTTTGTGGGTGTTGGAGGAGAAGCAGGTGTTTTCCCAGCAGACAAGTGGCATGGTGGTATTTTAAGGAGATGAAGCTACATGAGCAAAGATGCCCCCAACTGACCTCGTCTTCTCCCAGCCACGGCTCCGTCTCCTCTGCTCCCCATCTCCGTGAATAAGACTTCTTCCCTCCCCACCCCACCATCACCACCAGCTGCTCAAGACGGAAACACAGGGGTCTTCCTTGTCTCCTCCTTCCAGCCCATCCTCACACCTGGTCGTGCTGATTCTACGTCCCACACATCTCTCAAATCCATTGTCTCTCTCTCTGTATACCTCCATCTCTCCATCTCTCTTTACATCTCTAGATCTCTCTGTATCTCTGTGTCCCTCTGTAGCCCCATACCACTCTCATGGTTTCCCTTTGCTCCCAAGATCAAATCCCACTTCTTGACCTTGTGGGGTCAGTTCCCCCCCTCCCCCTCTGCATCCCGGCAGCCTCGATTTCTTTCATATCCAAGGTGCTTGCTGTTCCCTTCCCAATCGTCCCTCCCACTCTCCTTGTAACTAGCAATACTCACCATTCAGGTGGCAGTTCTAATGTCACTTCTTCAGGGATACATCCCTGAGTCCTGCGCTTAGGTAGCACCCTTTCTGGCTTCTCTGTACTTAGCACAATCAGAATCGATTGATTACTTGTGTGCTTGTTGTGTATAATCTGTAAATTCCATGAGGGCAGGGATTTTTAAAATATATTTGCACTGATGCACTGACACATCCCCAGCCCCTAAAGCAGCGACTGTCAGATAGTTAGGCATTCAAAAAATATATATTGAACGATCATCTCTTCCTCACTAGACAATGAGGTCCTTTAGACCTGGGCTGTGTCAATCTTATATTCCCAGAGCCCAATTCGGTGCTTGGCCTGTACTAGACACACCATAAATATTTGTTGGACAAATGAACAAATGAGTGAATAACTTCAAAAGTATGTCTCCAAGTGAGATCCCAGACTGGTTCTGATACTCCAATTTGCAGTTTTAATAGCAGGGAGCAGTGCCTCCTTCACCTTCCGAGAAACGTACACGATGCTTCTGTTAATATGGCCTGAAATGGCAGGAACTCTTTAGTAGCCAATCCCAACTACGGCACTCACTAATCCAACCATGGCATCTCAGACACAGAAAGGATCTGGGGGATGATTGAATCCAGTCCCCATTTGATGTTTGAGTCCTTTCTGCACTGCTCTCATCACGCCTTCGTTCAGCCTAAGTTAGAATATTGTGAGATGACCAAACGTCTCTTTTGTCACCTCCGCCTGATAGAAGTTCTTTGTGCTCCTGAAGCAATAACTCGCACCTTGTAGCATCCATCTGTGGGTCCCAGCTCCAGTCCCTAAGACATGGACTTTTAAGCTATGAATTTCAACCCATTAATAAGGCAGGAAAATCAATTTATAGGCTCAACAACCATTTTTTTATGAAAAGGAATAGACTAGACAAGGCCAGACTAGAATAGAAAACATCGAAGTAAGTTGAACATAGTAAGAGTACTAATGTTTTCTGGAATGATTATTTCAGTTACCTATGTGGGTTGCGATATAAAATGTAATTCTTACTATAGGTAACAGCCACAGGCAAGTTGAAAAGTGAGTGAGTCCCGGAGAGTGAGTGGACGGGTGCTCTTACCTGCCGGCCTTTCCAGCATGGAGACCAATCAAGGTGGCCCCTAACGTTTCATCTTGCCAGCTGAACATTCCCTGCTTCTTTCTTCCTTGTTCCGCGTATGATGTGGTAGTTGGCTGTGTGCCCTTGGAATTTTTTCTGCATCCCAGGAAGTGACAGCTACCAACATACTCTGTTGCCACGTTTCTCTCTCACCAGTTGATTTCTCAGGACTTTGGCCCAAGAATGCCAAGGGGAAATGGGGAAAGAGGAGGAGGAGGTTGGGGGAGGGGGAAGCTTCTTGGCCGTCCCCCCCCCACCCCATGTTCCAGTGATCACCACATTCTCTTCAAGGTGCTCACAAATTAACCCTTCCATAACCGAGTCCAAGATGGACAACATGCTGACCTGCCCATAGTCTGTAAAATCAACTTCCTCTCCATTTCGAAAAATGAACGCCTGTAGCTGGCCAGCATTTTTTTCCTAACACATCTCCCTGTCTCTAATATTCTTCTAATTTCAACCAGTCACAACTTCAGAGTCTCATCTGCAATTTGCCTCAGTAATTTGCAGCATAATTCGTTTATTCCTGAGATCTGAATTCAGAGTAGCTGCACGTTTCTTAAAAGCTCATCAGCTTCCACTGTCACTTAGCAGTGCTCATTCTTTCTCTGCATTGTTCCACCCTCCTCCTTGTCAGAGGAAGCAGACAGAAGTAGGTCTCTCCCAACTCCGCCTTCACTAGGCCGTCGAGCTTCCATTTCACCATCCACTCCAAGCTCTGGGTCTCTCTCCCTCCCTGACCTTGCCTGAGACAGCTGTAAGCCCTTTCTGTGGCTTCTGGAGTGTTTTGCACATCTCAGCTCCCCTCCCCGACACGCCTCTTGTAGTCACTCTGGGTAGTGTGCTTTTCCTCAATTTTCTGCAAGAGTCTTTTTTTTTTTTTCTTTTTTAGGCTGCGTTGGGTCTTCGTTGCTACTTTCTCTAGTTGCAGCGAATGGGGGCTACTCTTTGTTGCAGTGCGCCGCCCTCTCATTGCGGTGGCTTCTCTTATTACGGAGCACAGGCCCTAGGGTGCACGGACTTCAGTAGTTGTGGCATGCGGGCTCAGTAGTTGTGGTGCACGGGCTTAGTTGCTCCACGGTATGTGGGATCTTCCCGGACCAGGGCTCGAACCCGTGTGCCCTGCATTGGCAGGCGGATTCTTAACCACTGCGCCACCAGGGAAGTCCCTGCAAGGGTCTTTTTAAAGCCTGAGCTCATTCAGTCCACAGCTACCTTGGAGTCTTTAAATACTCCCCTACTCCGTCCCTCCTTGGAACCTGTTGTGATGGCAAGGAGGAGTTTGTTTTGCAGAGCCTCTCACTGTCAGGAGTGGTCCTCCCTGGAAAGGTCACATGTCACAGAAACACAGTGGGCTCTTTTCTATCCAGGTTTCCTAACATGTGCCTTCCTCACAGTATGTGTCCAATCAGATCCAGGTTTTCATTTCTTGCTGATCAAGAACTCTGGGATGACACAACCCCTTTCTTTTTTGGACAGACTATCAGCTCTAAAGGTAATGATTTACCTTGTTGCCTCTTAGTCCCCTGCGAGAGCAGTGTGCAACCTAGTGAGCTTATCAGAAAATCGCTGAATACAGCTGGGCAAGCTATAGAATAAAAGTTTGAGATCTTTCTTTTTTGCTTTTTCTAAAAGAACCCTTTTTGAGTAATAATAATAGTTGTTAAATCCTACTGAGTGCTGATTTTTTGCCAGGCAAGTCTCTAAGCTCTTGAAATGTACGATTTCATTTAATCCTCCAACAACCTTTTCAGACAGGACCCGTTATTACTTCCATTTTACAGAAGAGGACACTGAAGCAGAGAGGTGAAATCTGCCCACGATCATAGAAGAAGCAAATGGCAAAGGCATGATTGGAACACAGGCCATTCAACTCATGGTCTGTGCTCTAGCCCACCATGTCATATCAACAGATACCTTTGATCTCAAAATTATTCCATCAGTCTTTTTATTTTTTTATGTTTATTATTTATTTTTTTATTGCGGTCCTCTGGCCTCTCACTGTTGTGGCCTCTCCCGTTGCGGAGCACAGGCTCCGGATGCGCAGGCTCAGCAGCCATGGCTCACGGGCGCAGCCGCTCCGCTGCAGGTGGGATCTTCCCGGACCGGGGCACGAGCCCGTGTCCCCTGCATCGGCAGATGGACGCTCAACCACTGCGCCACCAGGTAAGCCCCATCAGTCTTTTAAAAAGTATTCTGGACCATATATTTATTTCCATTCAATATCATGCCTGCTTGTTTCACCTAGGACTTGGAGCATATAAATGTCTTCTTGAGTTTTGATTATCTCTAAACTCATGAACACCTCTACTTTTATGCCAGAAATGTCTGCTTTCTCTATCTACCTCTATTATGCTTCTTATGACCCCCTTGCGCTGCAGTCATTTGTTGCAATCACATGTCTGTGAGCTCCTGGGTTTTAAGGCCCATTACTTAATTCATTTTTGAGTCTGTTGAATGAATGAATGAGCAAATGAACTCTGTGTATTCATTCACATTAACAACTTTAAACATGTTGGGTAAGTTGACTCTAAGGGGGAAAGAACAGCACCTGTGTTTTTCAAACACGTTGCTATCTTTTCCTGATGGGGTTGACCTTCCCAAGTAGGCTGCCTGGTGGAATGTTGTAAAATTCCCTCTTCCCACAAAGTCTCACACATGCCTGTAATTCCACAATTAGAGATTCATTCCTTGACCTATGTCTTACCAGCCGTTTGTATCTTAGTGACCCCTCCTGCAAAGGAGAAAGATTTCATAGAGCCTGGAGGAGAGCACATGAAGGCCATGAAATCTAAGCAAAGGAATACAGGGGGCCTCTGAGAAGGGCTGGGGACTGGGCAGTGTACTGGGAGTGGAGACCCTGAGTTCCACAAGTTAGGTGACTCTCAAAACACTTTCTGATAAGATGTTGGCTCATAATTTTAAAGCAGAGAAGAAACTTAAACCAAATCAGCTTCTTTAAAAATGAAAGTCTTTATCAAAGCAGTTCTTTAAGAAAATGGCCTCAAAGGTCTCAGTTAAAGATCTGAGGAATTAGACCAAATGAGGTCAATTTCATATGTGCTGTGTGTGTCTATAAAGACGTGGACCAAATTTCTGAGTCAGCAGAAGAGGCCAGCTACACCCCAAGTGCCCACTTCTGAGAGCCCGTCCCGGCTTTATCTCAGCCCAGTGCCCACCCCTCCTCTCAGCACATTTCTGACTTTCCTGCCATTCACACCCAGTGCTGGTTTAGAAATAAAAGTTTGCTGTTATCCTGAATGAGTGATTTAGCCCTTCTTTCTGCATTTCCTTAAAAAAGAAAAACAGTTCCATTAGCTTGCTGGGTGGCAGCCTTCCAATCCCCATCACCACCACCTCTGCTCCGCTTCTGCTGCCAACTCTCTCTGGGCATCTTGGGCCAGCAATTTCAGCTCCCTCTGCCTCAGTTTCTGCATCTGGGTTTGGGGATTCGGGGTGGGGCGAAGGAAGTGATTGTTTCATTAGCAAAGTGCATTTCATTACCATTAGCATCTTCCTTGCCTTCTTCCTCACTGGGATAGTTTGAGAACTAATGAGATAATGGTCTGCAAGTTGTTGGAGCCCCTCAGAGGGAGTTAGATTGTACCCAGGACACTGGCCCCACTTCCTCTTAAGTACTTCTGGTCCTTAACAATGCTCATGAGTTTAGATCCAAAGAGTGATCTCAGCCACAGTCTCAAGGCGCACACATTGCCTCCTGGTCAATTACCACAAGAAATACCATGTTATTCACCGGTTTCATTCTGACCGTCCAAGCAAATGAATAAAGTAAATCTATAGCAAGCCTGGTTGAGACCAAGAATTTCGTATTTCAAAATGACAAGTAGTAGATAAATAAGAAACAAAAAACCTACTCAGTTCTGACCCAGAAGAAAGAAGTGGCACAATGTACTTGCCGTTAAGTGTGCTAAAAAAAAAAAAAGTCCAAATTCACATTGAATAAAATCCATTTGTGTAAGGGATGCTCATCTTCCTGGATGCCTCTGAGAAGTACACCACAGTAAAGGGAGTTCACTGGAACTACGGAACATGAAAGGAAAAGACATGGTTCTCTAACAAGCACACAGAGATTAACTGATCAATTTGGAGTGGGGGCAGATTAGGAAATCTGTTCGTGTCTCTTTGATGAAATTGATAGGCAAGTTTGGTGTAAATAGGTGGGGAGAAAGGGGGGGGGAGAGAGAGAGAGAGAGAGAGAGAGGGAGGGAGGGAGGGAGGGAGGGAGGGGGGAGAGAGAGAGAGAGAGAGAGAGAGAGAGAGAGAGAGAGAGAGAGAGAGAGAGACACGAATGAATCTCAAGCAAGCAATTCCTTCCATGTCTCTGGTTGGTAGATTTTGAGGACAGCCCCCTCTCCAGTTTCACAGCTTTGCAAAATATAACTGTTTCTCTGTGTTCCGCTGAAATACTTCATTTTAGAATCCCACAAAATGATTTTGTCTCCTGTTCATTTGTATTTGGAATTTAGAGTCTGACATCCATCCGAGTGGTGCAGGCTGTGGAAATTAGGGAAATAATGCTAGAGAGCTATTTAGATTTCTGCTTCTCATTCTACGAATATAAGGGGAAGATTTTAAATATTAGATGGAAGAAATAAAATATGGATAAAGAAGTATTCACACTTGGTCTTTACAGAATAATCATTGCAAACCTTTTCCAAATCTTTCTCCTAATTTTGCTTCAAATATTGTAGTAGCCTCTCTTTAGTTTTTATGGCTACATTCACTCTGTAAGATTATGTTGGGCAAAGAATTTGAACACAAACAGCTCCCACTATGGCGTTCAGCCCTGGGATCCTGACAGCTGGGAAGTGCATGGCAAGTAATCTATTACAAATAATGAAGAATTTAAGTTTATCAATGATTTATTATATGGTATATAAGCAGAATATTTCAAGATTATTACCATAAGGGTATCTCTCACTCACCCAAATTCCAATTTTATTTTATTTCCTTTTCTTCTCTTTCGGATCACAGAGTTGAATTAATTCTACTCAAGTTCTGATGCAATCATCAATCCCCAAAAGGCCCCTCTTTTATCTTATAATGGTTTTCTCTCCTACTTCCTGATCCCCACTCCAATCTCCCCCACTCCAGACCCCCTGACTCCTGTTTTTATTTAGACATATGCATATACCTACTTGAATAATACATGGTATTGCTTTGTGTGTGTGTGTGCGCGTATGTGTGTGTGTGTGTGTATTTAATTACAAAAGGCAATGTGCTAAAAATCTCATTCTCGGGGCTTCCCTGGTGACGTAGTGGTTGAGAGTCCGCCTGCCGATGCAGGGGACACGGGTTTGTGCCCCGGTCTGGGAAGATCCCACATGCCGCGGAGCGGCTGGGCCCGTGAGCCGTGGCCACTGAGCCTGCGCGTCTGGAGCCTGTGCTCCGCAACGGGAGAGGCCACAACAGTGAGAGGCCCGCGTACCACACACACACACAAAAAAATCTCATTCTCTTTCTTACTTTTGTCCAACTTTATGCTTTTCCAATGCATCCTTGTTGTTGTATGTAAATCTAAGTATTACAGCTGACAGCTTACATATAACCACATCTGCCCTTGTCCTAGCGATGGGCTCCTGGTTGACTCCAATTCTTTGCTGCTAAGAACACACTCAGAGCTGTCCCCTCATAGATTATCCTCCCTCCAGTAGTTCGGGAGGGTTCCCATTTCCCTGCATCCCTTTCAGCACTTGATATTAATAAGATTTCCAATTTTTGCCCATCTGATGATTTTAAAGTGGATAGCATTGTAATTGAAATTTGTATTTCTCTGATTACTAGTGAAGTGAGTATCTCTTCATATGCTTATTATCAATTTGGATTTCTCCTCTGAACTGCCTAAATCCTTTGCCCACATTTTCCCAATGTGGGTTTCCTCTATTTTTCTTGCCAACTTGCAGGACTTTCTTGGGGCATTAATTTCTTATTGATTTTTGGACACTGCAAACATCTTTCCCCAGTGCTGTCATGTAGGTTAACTGTTTTGAGCTGAAATCTTTACTTCTGATGTAGTCATACCCATGAATTTTCCTCTTATGGTTTATATTGTTTGGGTCTTGCTTAAGAAATTTTCTTCAGACCCCAGAGCCACAAAGATATGTTTCTACATACTTTTTTTAAAAAAATCTTTATTGGAGTGTAATTGCTTTACAATGGTGTGTTAGTTTCTGCTTTATAACAAAGTGAATCAGTTATACATACACATATGTTCCCATATCTCTTCCCTTTTGTGTCTCCCTCCTTCCCACGCTCCCTATCTCGCCTCTCTAGGTGGTCACAAAGCACCGAGCTGATCTCCCTGTGCTATGCGGCTGCTTCCCACTAGCTATCTACCTTACGTTTGGTAGTGTATATATGTCCATGCCACTCTCTCACTTTGTCACAGCTTACCCTTCCCCCTCCCCATAGCCTCAAGTCCATTCTCTAGTAGGTCTGTGTCTTTATTCCTGTCTTACCCCTAGGTTCTTCATGACTTTTTTTTTCTTAGATTCCATATATATGTGTTAGCATACAGTATTTGTCTTTCTCTTTCTGACTTCACTCTGTATGACAGACTCTAGGTCCATCCACCTCACTACAAATAACTCAATTTCGTTTCTTTTTATGGCTGAGTAATATTCCATTGTATACATGTGTCACATCTTCTTTATCCATTCATCCGATGATGGACACTTAGGTTGTTTCCATCTCCTGGCTATTGTATATAGGGCTGCAATGAACATTTTGGTGCATGACTCTTTTTCAATTATGGTTTTCTCAGGGTATATGCCCAGTAGTGGGATTGCTGGGTCATATGGTAGTTCTATTTGTAGTTTTTTAAGGAACCTCCATACTGTTCTCCATAGTGACTGTACCAATTCACATTCCCACCAACAGTGAAAGGGTGTTCCCTTTTCTCCACACCCTCTCCAGCATTTATTGTTTCTAGATTTTTTGATGATGGCCATTCTGACTGGTGTGGATGATATCTCATTGTAGTTTTGATTTGCATTTCTCTAATGATTAATGATGTTGAGCATTCTTTCATGTGTTTGTTGGCAGTCTGTATATCTTCTCTGGAGAAATGTCTATTTAGGTCTTCTGCCCAGTTTTTGATAGAGTTGTTTGCTTTTTTGTTATTGAGCTACATGAGCTGCTTGTAAATTTTGGAGATTAATCCTTTGTCAGTTGCTTCATTTGCAAATATTTTCTCCCATTCTGAGGGTTGTCTTTTGGTCTTGTTTATGGTTTCCTTTGATGTGCAAAAGCTTTGAAGTTTCTTTAGGTCCCATTTGTTTACTTTTGTTTTTATTTCCATTTCTCTAGGAGGTAGGTCAAAAAGGATCTTGCTGTGATTTATGTCATAGAGTGTTCTGCCTATGTTTTCCTCTAAGAGTTTGATACTTTCTGGCCTTATATTTAGGTCTTTAATCCATTTTGAGCTTAGATTTGTGTATGGTGTTAGGCAGTGTTCTAATCTCATACTTTTATATGTACCTGTCCAGTTTTCTTTCCCAGCACCACTTATTGAAGAGGCTGTCCTTTCTCCACTGTACATTCCTGCCTCCTTTATCAAAGATAACGTGACCATATGTGCATGGGCTTATCTCTGGGCTTTCTATCCTGTTCCATTGATCTATAGTTCTGATTTTGTGCCAATACCATACTGTCCTGATTACTGTAGCTTTGTAGTATAGTCTGAAGTCAGGAAGCCTGATTCCTCCAGCTCCATTTTTCGTTCTCAAGATTGCTTTGGCTATTCAGGGTCTTTTGTGTTTCCATACAAATTGTGAAATATTTTGTTCGAGTTCTGTGAAAAATACCAGTGGTAGTCTGATAGGGATTGCATTGAATCTGTAGATTGCTTTGGGTAGTAGAGTCATTTTCACAATGTTGATTCTTCCAATCCAAGAACATGGTATATCTCTCCATCTATTTGTATCATCTTTAATTTCTTTCATCAGTGTCTTATAACTTTCTGCATACAGGTCTTTTGTCTCCTTAGGTAGGTTTATTCTTAGATATTTTATTCTTTTCGTTGCAATGGTAAATGGGAGTGTTTTCTTGATTTCACTTTCAGATTTTTCATCATTAGTGTATAGGAATGCAAGAGATTTCTGTGCATTAATTTTGTATCCTACTACTTTACCAAATTCATTGATTAGCTCTAGTAGTTTTCTGGTAGCATCTTTAGGATTCTCTATGTATAGTATCATGTCATCTGCAAACAGTGACAGCTTTACTTCTTCTTTTCCAATTTGGATTCCTTTTATTTCCTTTTCTTCTCTGATTGCTGTGGCTACAACTTCCAAAACTATGTTGAATAAGAGTGGTGAGAGTGGGCAACCTTGTCTTGTTCCTGATCTTAGTGGGAATGGTTTCAGTTTTTCACCATTGAGGACGATGTTGGCTGTGGGTTTGTCATATATGGCCTTTGTTATGTTGAGGAAAGTTCCCTCTATGCCTACTTTCTGCATGGTTTTTATCATAAATAGGTGTTGAATTTTGTCAAAAGCTTTCTCTGCATCTATTGAGATGATCATATGGTTTTTCTCCTTCAATTTGTTAATATGGTGTATCACATTGATTGATCTGTGTATATTGAAGAATCCTTGCATTCCTGGAATAAACCCCACTTGATCATGGTGTATGATCCTTTTAATGTGTTGTTGGATTCTGTTTCTAGTATTTTTTGAGGATTTTTGCATCTATGTTCATCAGTGATATTGCCCTGTAGTTTTCTTTCTTTGTGACATCCTTGTCTGGTTTTGGTATCAGGGTGATGGTGGCCTCGTAGGATGAGTTTGGGAGTGTTCCTCCCTCCGCTATATTTTGGAAGAGTTTGAGAAGGATAGGTGTTAGCTCTTTTCTCAATGTTTGATAGAATTCACCTGTGAAGCCATCTGGTCCTGGGCTTTTGTTTGTTGGAAGATTTTTAATCACAGTTTCAATTTCAGTGCTTGTGATTGGTCTATTCATATTCTCTATTTCTTCCTGATTCAGTCTTGGCATGTTGTGCTTTTCTAAGAATTTGTCCATTTCTTCCAGGTTGTCCATTTTATTGGCATAGAGTTGCTTGTAGTAATCTCTCATGATCTTTTTTATTTCTGCAGTGTCAGTTGTTACTTCTCCTTTTTCATTTCTAATTCTATTGATTTGAATCTTCTCCCTTTTTTTCTTGATGAGTCTGGCTAATGGTTTATCAATTTTGTTTATCTTCTCAAAGAACCAGCTTTTAGTTTTATTGATCTTTGCTATCATTTCCTTCATTTCTTTTTCATTTATTTCTGCTCTGATCTTTATGATTTCTTTCCTTCTGCTAACTTTGGGTTTTTTTTTGTTCTTCTTTCTCTAATTGCTTTAGGTGCAAGGTTAGGTTGTTTATTCAAGATGTTTTCTGTTTCTTAAGGTAGGATTGTATTGCTATATACTTCCCTCTTAGAACTTTTTTGCTGCATCCCACAGGTTTTGGGTCGTCATGTCTCCATTGTCATTTGTTTCTAGGTATTTTTTGATTTCCTTTTTGATTTCTTCAGTGATCACTTTGTTATTATATAGTGTATTGTTTAGCCTCCATGTGTTTGTATTTTTTTATGGATATTTTCTTGTAATTGATATCTAGTCTCATAGCATTGTGGTCGGAAAAGATACTTGATACAATTTCAATTTTCTTAAATTTACCAAGGCTTTATTTGTGATCCAAGATGTGATCTATCCTGGAGGATGTTCCATGAGCAGTAGAGAAAAATGTGTATTCTGTTGTTTTTGGATGGAATGTCCTATAAATATCAATAAGGTCTATCTTGTTTAATGTATCATTTAAAGCTTGTGTTTCCTTATTTATTTTCATTTTGGATGATCTGTCCATTGATGAAAGTGGGGTGTTAAGTCCCCTACTATGAATGTGTTACTGTCAATTTCCCCTTTTATGGCTGTTAGTATTTGCCTTATGTATTTGCCTTATGCCTTATTTTAGTATTTGCCTTATTCCTTATGTATTCAGGTGCTCCTATATTGGGTGCATAAATATTTATAATTGTTATATCTTCTTCTTGGATCGATCCCTTGATCATTATGTAGTGTCCTTCTTTGTCTCTTCTAGTAGTCTTTATTTTAAAGTCTATTTTGTCTGATATGAGAACTGCTACTCCAGCTTTCTTTTGGTTTCCATTTGCATGGAATATCTTTTTCCATCCCTTTACTTTCAGTCTGTATGTGTCCCTAGGTCTGAAGTTGGTCTCTTGCAGACAGCATATATATAGGTTTTGTTTTTATATCCATTCAGCCAGTCTGTGTCTTTTGGTGGGAGCATTTAACCCATTTACATTTAAGGTAATTATCGATATGTATGTTCCTATTGCCATTTTCTTAATTGTTTTGGGTTTTTAATTGTAGGTCTTTTCCTTCTCTTGTGTTTCCTGCCTAGAGAAGATCCTTTAGCATTTGTTGTAAAGCTGGTTTGGTGGTGCTCTCAGCTTTTGCTTGTCTGTAAATGTTTTAATTTCTCCAACAAATCTGAATGAGATCCTTGCTGGGTAGAGTAATCTTGGTTGTAGGTTTTTCTCCTTTATCACTTTAAATATGTCCTGCCACTCCCTTCTGGCTTGCAGAGTTTCTGCTGAAAGATCAGCTGTTAACCTTATAGGGATTCCCTTGTGTGTTATTTGTTGTTTTTCCCTTGCTGCTTTTAATATGTTTTCTTTGTATTTAATTTTTGACAGTTTGATTAATATGTGTCTTGGCGTGTTTCTCCTTGGATTTATCCTGTATGGGACTCTCTGTGCTTCCTGGACTTGATTAACTATTTCCTTTCCCATATTAGGGAAGTTTTCAACTATAATCTCTTCAAATATTTTCTCAGTCCCATTCTTTTTCTCTTCTTCTTCTGGAACCCCTATAATTCGAATGTTGGTGCATTTAATGTTGTCCCAGAGGTCTCTGGGACTGTCCTCAGTTCTTTTCATTCTTTTTTCTTTATTCTGCTCTGCAGTAGTTATTTCCACTATTTTATCTTCCACGTCACTTATCCATTCTTCTTCCTCAGTTATTCTGCTATTGATCCCTTCTAGACTATTTTTAATTTCATTTATTGTGTTGTTCATCATTGCTTGTTTCATCTTTAGTTCTTCTAGGTCCTTGTTAAATGTTTCTTGCATTTTGTCTATTCTATTTCCAAGATTTTGGATCATCTTTACTATCATTATTCTGAATTCTTTTTCAGGTAGACTGCCTATTTCTTCTTCATTTGTTAGGTCTGGTGGGTTTTTATCTTGCTCCTTCATCTGCTGTGTGTTTTTCTGTCTTCTCATTTTGCTTATCTTACTGTGTTTGGGGTCTCCTTTTTGCAGGTTGCAGGTCCGTAGTTCCCGTTGTTTTTGGTGTCTGTCCCCAGTGGCTAAAGTTGGTTCAGTGGGTTGTGTAGGCTTCCTGGTGGAGGGGACCTGTGCCTGTGTTCTGGTGGATGAGGCTGGATCTTGTCTTTCTGGTGGGCAAGTCCACGTCTGGTGGTGTGTTTTGGGGTGTCTATGGACTTATTATGATTTTAGGCAGCCTCTCTGCTAATGGGTGGGGTTGTGTTCCTGTCTTGCTAGTTGTTTGGCATAGGGTGTCCAGCACTGTAGCTTGCTGGTCGTTGAGTGAAGCTGGGTGTTGGTGTTGAGATGGAGCTCTCTGGGAGATTTTTGCCATTTGATATTACGTGGAGCTGGGAGGTCTCTTGTGGACCAGTGTCCTGAAGTTGGCTCTCCCACCTCAGAGGCACAGCACTGACTCCTGGCTGTAGCACCAAGAGTCTTTCATCCACACGGCTCAGAATAAAAGGCAGAAAAAGTAGAAAGAAAGAAAGAGGATAAAAGAAAATAAAATAAAGTAAGATAAAATAAAATAAAGTTATTAAAATAAAAAATAATTAATAAGAAAAAAATTTTTTAAGTAAAAAAACAAAACAAAACCAAAAAAAAGGATGGATTGAACCCTAGGACAAATGGTGGAAGCAAAGCTATACAGACAAAATCTCACACAGAAGCATACACATACACACTCACAAAAAGAGGAAAAGGGGAAAAAATAATAAATCTTTCACTCAAAGTCCACCTCCTCAATTTGGGATGATTCGTTGTCTATTCAGGTATTTCCACAGATGCAGGTACATCAAGTTGATTGTGGAGATTTAATCCGCTGCTTCTGAGGCTGCTGGGAGAGATTTCCCTTTCTCTTCTTTGTTCTCACAGCTCCCGGGGCTCAGCTTTGGATTTGGCCCCGCCTCTGCGTGTAGGTCGCCGGAGGAGGTCTGTTTTTTGCTCAGACAGGACGGGGTTAAAGGAGCCGCTGATTCAGGGGCTCTGGCTCACCCAGGCCGGGGGGAGGGAGGGGTATGGAGTGCGGGGCGAGCCTGTGGCAGCAGAGGCCAGCATGACGTTGCACCAGCCTGAGGCGCGCCGTGCGTTCTTCCAGAGAAGGTGTCCCTGGATCCCGGGATCCTGGAAGTGGCGGGCTGCACAGGCTCCTCGGAAGGGAGGTGTGGACAGTGACCTGTGCTCGCACACAGGCTTCTTGGTGGCGGCAGCAGCAGCCTTAGCATCTCATGCCCATCTCTGGGGTCCATGCTTTTAGCCGCGGCTTGCGCCCGTCTCTGGAGCTCCTTTAAGCAGCGCTCTTAATCCCCTCTCCTCGTGCACCAGGAAACAAAGAGGGAAGAAAAAGTCTCTTGCCTCTTCGGCAGCTCCAGACTTTTCCCGGACTCCCTCCCGGCTAGCCGTGGTGCACTAACCCCTTCAGGCTGTGTTCACGCCGCCAACCCCAGTCCTCTCCCTGCGCTCCGACCGAAGCCCGAGCCTCAGCTCCCAGCCCCGCCCGCCCCAGCGGGTGAGCAGACAAGCCTCTCGGGCTGGTGAGTGCTGGTCGGCCCTGATCCTCTCTGCGGGAATCTCTCCTCTTTGCCCTCCACACCCCTGTTGCTGTGCTCTCCTCCGCTGCTCCGAAGCTTCCCCCTCCGCCACCCGCAGTCTCCGCCCGCGAAGGAGCTTCTAGCGTGTGGAAACCTTTCCTCCTTCACAACTCCCTCCCACTGGTGCAGGTACCGTTCTTATCCTTTTCTGTTTATTCTTTTTTCTTTTGCCCTACCCAGGTACGTGGGGGGTTTCTTGCCTTTTGGGAGGTCTGAGGTCGTCTGCCAGCATTCAGTACGTGTTCTGTAGGAGTTGTCCCACGTGTAGATGTATTTCTGATGCATCTGTGGGGAGGAAGGTGACCTCCACGTCTTACTCTTCCGCCATCTTCCCCCTCTCCTCCTTCTACATACTCTTGATAAAATATGTATCTCTTCCCTTCATTCTTAGGTCTTTAATCCATTTGGATTTTATTTTTGTGTATGTTGTGAGATGGGAATCCAACATTTTTCCCCATGGTGAGTCAGTTCTCCCAACAACATCCACTTAACGATCCATCTTCTCCCCACTGGTTTGGGAAGAAGTTTTATAGTATACAAGTGTCCCACGGAAACATGGGTCAGTGGATAAGCTCTCTATACAATCTCTTTGGCCAGTCTGCATGTTCTTGCACCTCTACACCACAGTTTTATTCTGGTAGTTTTGAAATACGTCTTAGTCAATATGTTTTCTTCAATGGGAGAGAAGCTAAGGCAGCAGTTAGTAGATTGGGAATTTTATATAATCCCACAATCTCTCTTATCCTTGTCCTAACCCATTATTCCCACACTAGGTCACCCATGGAAGGGTATCCTACATGTGAACGTCATCTGCAATGTGCGTCCAAAGGGGGGAAAAAAGACTAAAACATCTAAGCGATCACCTGTTTGCCCTGCACAATTCTTTGAAATTCAAATCATATGTCCTTCTAAGATAAGAGAGGCAATATTTTTTACTCTTAATCTTGAAAGTTATTACTTCAAAAACCTATAAAACAATTCTTCCATGGAAATGAAAGATGTTCAGGGATGATTTCACTGTGTCTTCAAAATTTACAAAGAGGGTAATATGTATGAAGCCACTGAGGGACAAAGTGCCTAGTAATTTGTCCATTCCAACAGCCAATCTGTAGTAGAACTGAAACTACAACCCAGATTTCCTGAGACTTCCTTGTCAACTTTACAAACTGGTATCCAATGTCTCCTGTGTGCTAAACATCGCTGCATGGAGTAGAAAAATGAATAAACAAACATGGTCTCTGCCTACATATTAATAAATCAGTGACTTGTCTGGAACGTGGGTTGTAACCTCACTCATAAAAGGATGGGCCTGTTATGAAGCTGGACAGTTTTGAGTCCATCCTATCAGCCAGAGGCCAATTCAAATACATTTTACACAGATCAGCTGACAATCAGCTAAAAATTCTAACTAGATCCTGCCATGCTGGATTTACTGGCCAAATATAGACCTTGTCTCTAACTCAGATGAGACAAAATGGCATGCCAAGAATATCCTGCCAGAACAGGAATGAGATTGAAACTGCATTAAAGTTTCTGGATACTTGTAGATGAAAAATTTCCAGATGAAGGAAAGCACAGAATATTGAGACACAGAGGGGAAGTAAGGAAAGAAGGAGAGAAGGAAGCAAAGAAGGAAGGAAGGAAGGGAAAAAGGGAGGGAAAAGAAAACAAAAAGAAAAGAAAAAGCTGGTGCTCAGGAATAACTAGGAAAAGAAGACAGAATATAGCAGGAAGAGACACCACAAAAGAGCCTTGTCCCTTCAATGTCCCTGACTTCACCAGAACCTGAATTACGTGGAATAAATATCAACACTTAAACAGCAAAACTAGGGGGCAGCTGACACATAGAAAGTGTTCAATAATTATTAGTATTTTTTAAAGTAGATAATTATCGCTTCGAAATAATGGAACCAAGGAGTGAGTCAAACTATCACTTACAATCATGAAATAAACTGAAATTGTTCACATTATTTGTTAGTTTTTGTTTTCCCGTAAGTCATATTCCTGAAGGAATTATCCCATTTAAAAATAATCCATGTGTTGTCAATCAGAGCAAAAAATAAACCTAAAGCTAGGGAAGGGAAAACCACTTTATTGTTTGATTTTTTTTTTTTTTTTTTTCGATACGCGGGCCTCTCCCTGTTGTGACCTCTCCCATTGCGGAGCACAGGCTCCGGACGCGCAGGCTCAGCGGCTATGGCTCACGGGCCCAGCCGCTCCGCGGCATGTGGAATCTTCCCGGACCGGGGCACGAACCCGTGTCCCCTGCATCGGCAGGCGGACTCTCAACCACTGCGCCACCAGGGAAGCCCTATTGTTTGATTTTTTTAATTTCAGCTTATTCATATTTTGAATTCTAATTCAGTCTTCATAATTATTCAAAATTGTCTGGTGGACTAAGAGTAACATGAAAGGATATTGATAGTTTATTAAAAGTGAAAAGCAGGTTAAATAACAGAATAATGTATCACTTACGAGTTCAGAGCCTAGAGCCAGACTGCTTGGTTCAAATCCCACCTCTTCCACTGAAATAGCTATGTAGCTTTGGGCAATATTTTTAACCTCTCCATGCTTAAGTTTCCTCATCTGTAAAATGAGAATAGAAATTAAACCTACCACATAGGATTCTTGAAATTATTCAATGAATTAATACATGGAAAATCAATCTGAACAGTGTCTGTTACATAATAATAAGTCAAGAAATATTCGTTATTATTAACATCATAACAGTATCATCCCATAGCTATCTGTCTGCATAGAAAAATCTGTAAAGGTAGACCATCAAATTTTAACAGTGTTTATCTGTGGAAGGTGAGATTATGGATTTTTCTTCTTCTTTCTATTTATCGGCATTTCTCTAATTTTTCCAACCATGAAAATACATTGATTTTATAATAAGGAGAAACAAGTTCTTTTTAATTTTTGACAGAAGATCTGTGAGATGGGGAGAACGGCACATCCATATAATCAAGAGTTATCTGCAAACAAACAGTCTAGCAAGGAGGTAATGTTTTGACTTCTATTCCAAAATAATCAGGGGGTTAGGGGGCTGATGAGGTTAAAAAAAAACAACGTGGAGGAGAGTGACATTCTTCTCCAAATTTTTGTTTTGTGCTCAAGGTTAAGGTTCAATACAGCAGTAAAATGAACAAAGAAATGAAGTACTGTGAAGGGTCACAGGGACAGACAAGGGCTGGCTCTGGAGTTTTGAAAGGCATTGGATAATTTCATGACAATTAATAACATCTGCAGTCCTGCTGGGCAGGCTAATGGCAGGGGTAATTAGAGCCTGTGCTCCAAGACAGATGACTGCTTGTCAGAGGGAAGAGCAATTCCACCTGGGGTCACATTCCCGGGGCAAAGGCAGGGCCAAGAGGGGCTGGGGCCAAGGCACGGGGCCTTGCCTGGAAGAACCCTACCTGATCACAGCAAAGGAATGACCTCCTCTGGCCTTTGTGGGCAGATTCTCATCTCACAAAGGAAACAGTGGATGCAGGTGCTGCTCAAGGCTTGGATCTAGATGTAAAACCAGCCCACCTTAATATCCTGCAGTGAAATATTTCACACTACACATACCCAGGATTTAGGCTTAAAAAATACATTCAGTTCAAAGAAGTTGTGAAATCCACAAATTCTATTATTAACCCAACAGTTACCCAGCAATGATTATGCACTGGGGGGGATGATGTTCCAGTTACCAAATTAAGAAGTGATCATTTCAAGACATAATCTTTCTTCAAGGACAAAGAGAACAATGGGTTTCATGTGAATATTTTGGTCTCTCCTTGTCTCTAAACAAGTTTACGTTGTTCAGTTCTTTAATCAGGATGACTGATATATCTCTTCTAAAAGCTTTATTATAAAATGAAAACATGTATTTCAAAGTGATGGTTTCCATCTAGATAAGTCTCAGAATGAATCCTTCCATCCACAGGATGGTTCACCATAAAGAATGTTAAAGGAGAACACTTGTAATACCACTTAGGAGTTTGTCCCAATAATTTTACCTAAGCAAAAACTAAATTAAACAATGACATCAGTAGACTTCTTTTCTTTCTCAGAGAATGTTAGACCTCCTAGAGTAATGGAAATTAAAACAAAGAAAAGGGATGTAATTAAACTTACAAGCTTTTGCACGGCAAAGGAAACCATGAACAAAATGAAAAAACCTACAGAATGGGAGAAAATAATTTGCAAATGATGCGACTGACAAGGGATTAGTCTCCAAAATATGCAAACAGCTCACACAGCTCAATATCACACACACACACACACACACACACACAAACACTCAATCAAAAAATGGGCAGAAGAGCTAAAAGAACATTGCTCCAAAGAAGACATACAGATGGTCAAAAGACATATGAAAAGATGCTCAACATCACTAATTATTAAAGAAATATAAAAGAAAACTACAATGAGATATCACCTCACACCAGTCAGAATGGCCGTCATCAAAAAACCTACAAATAATAAATTCTGAAGAGGGTGTGGAGAAAAAGGAACACTCCTACACTATTGGTGGGATGTAAATTGGTACATTCACTATGGAATACAGTATGGAGGTTTTTAAAGAAAAAAAAAAAAACTAAAAATAGAGCTACCACATGGTCCTGCAATCCCACTCCTGGGCATATATCCAGAGAAAAACATAATTTGAAAAGATACATGCACTGCAGTGTTCTAGCAGCACTATTTACAATAGCCAAGACATAGAAGCCACTTAAGTGTCCATCAACAGATGAATGGATAAAGAAGATGTGGTATATATATACAATGGAATATTACTCAGCAATTTAAAAAAATGCAATAATGCCATTTGCAGCAACATGGATGGGCCTAGAGATTATCATACTAAGTGAAGTGAGCCAGACAGAGAAAGACAGGTATCATATGATATCGCTTATATGTGGAATCTAAAAAAAAAAAAAAATGATACGAATGAACTTATTTACAAAACAGAAACAGACTCACAGACATAGAAAATAAACATGGCTACCAAAGGGGAGGGAGGGAGGGATAAATTAGGAGCTTGGGATTAAAATATACACTACTATATATAAAATAGATAACCAACAGGACCTAATGTATAGCACAGGGAACCTTACTCAACATCTTCTAATAATCTATAATGGAAGAGAATGTAAAAAAGGAACATACGTATATATCTGAATCACTTTGCTGTACACCTGAAACTAACAACATTGTAAATCAATTACATTTCAATAAAAATTTAAAAAAAAGAATGTTAGACCTCTTGATACAGTGCTACACAATTCTAAAAAAAGAATCCTAACCAACTTCAAGTTAAACATTTTAGATCCAACAAAAGCATTTATCTCAAATTTCTCCTGGAACCCCTCTAAAATGACAGAAAAGGAATTGAAAATGTGTAAAACCATAAAAGCAAAAAAACAGAAAAGTTGATGACAGCTGGCCAGTGATGTTAATGAACCATTACAACAAAGAAAGCATATGGGTGGGATCTGGGACTTCCTTTTCTAGCAATATGACAGAATAGACATTCTGACAAACTCTATAGCCAAAACACACTGATGTGCTAGGTAAATTACATGCAAGCAAGAGACAAGGAGATGGAAAATATGAAGAGACGTTAAGAAAAGTGGAAGACACAGTGAGAAAAAAAGAAAATAGAGCAGAGGAAATGCAAATGTTATTGAACAAATATTGATGAAAAGCATGAATCTACTGATTCGGGAAAAAAATCCATCTCAGAAGAAATTCACTGGTGTTAATAATCTCCTACATTTTTTAGTTGGGTGGTAAATTCCTGGGTGTTCATTGCATTATTGTGCTTTTAATATACATGTATGTTAAATATATTCTTCAAAATGTATTCATAATGACATATGTTAGTAAGTTAAAGTATTTTGAGAAGCATGAACCACTTAGGCCTCAGCTTTCCAGTCTTTGCTAGGTTCCTTTAGAAGAGTGAGGAAGGTTGGGGAATCAACAAAAAGCAAGTCTACATATGTGCAGGCCCCTGGAAAGCCTCAGAGGCTGGATGCGCACCATACATGCGAACGCAGGGGTGAAGGATAAGGCCAAAAACTAGAAGACTGGTTAAAAGTCTGTACAATGAATGATTAGATCCAGATTCCATCCCTCCACATACGTAGCCAGAAGGCTGTCCTTTCTTTTTTTGGGGGGGGGGGTGGTACGCGGGCCTCTCACTGTTGTGGCCTCTCCCGTTGCGGAGCACAGGCTCCGGATGCGCAGGCTCAGCGGCCATGGCTCACGGGCCCAGCCGCTCTGTGGCATGTGGGATCTTCCTGGACAGCGGCACGAACCCGTGTCCCCTGCATCGGCAGGCGGACTCTCAACCACTGCGCCACCAGGGAAGCCCCAAGGCTGTCCTTTCTTTATCAGAGAAGATTGGAGGATTTCTCTCTGGAAAAATTGATTCAAAAGGGATGCCTTGGGGACACCAAACTTAACTGAAAAACTTCTTGAAATCCTCCTGGCTTTAATGAGTTCCTTCTCCCTGCCCCATAACCCCTCACCTTGTTTAGCTCCTATAATTCTAGCTTCCAGAGCTGTAATCACTCCCACTCTAACTCCAAGATCAGAGAAATGAAGAAATGAAATGACCCAAAAGAGAACATCTACATTCTCTTATTTCAATAGAAAGGATTGATGATAAAGTTGAGGAACTCTTCCAAGAAGTAGAATAAACAAGGTGGAAAATTGCAGGGAAAAGATAAGAAAATGTGAATATCAATCAAGAGGTCTAACATAAAAGTAGCAGGAGCTCCAAAAGGAGAAAAGAGAAAAACAGGAAGGGGAGAAACTATTAAAGAAATAACACAAAAAAATCCTGCAAATTAAAGGACACAAGTATATAGCTTGAAAGGGCCCATTGAGTACCCAGTAAAATGAATAATAAAAAAATCCACCCCAAGTCGTTATGAGTGAAATTTCAATAAAGTAAGAATAAAAAGAAGATCCTAACAGCTTTGGTGCAGGGAGTAGGAGGAAGAGGTACACATAAAAGAAACAGGAATATTATCAGACTTTTCAATGGCCCCAATGAAACCTCATTGACAGCAGAGCGATGCTTTCAAATAAACTGAAGAAAAAATATTTCCTACTTAGAGTGTTATACCCAGCCAAGTTATCAATCAAATGTGAGCATAGAGTAAAACATAATTCAAGCACACGAGTTTAATTTGCATGCACTCTTTTTTTTTTTTTTTTTTTTTTTGGCGGTACGCGGGCCTCTCACTGCCGCGGCCTCTCCCATTGCGGAACACAGGCTCCGGACGCGCAGGCTCAGCGGCCATGGCTCACGGGCCCAGCCGCTCCGTGGCATGTGGGATCTTCCCGGAACAGGGAACGAACCCATGTTCCCTGCATCGGCAGGCGGACTCTCAACCACTGCGCCACCAGGGAAGCCCCTGCATGCACTCTTTGTTAGAGGTTGTGCTCCAGTAAAACAAGGAAGCAAACCAATATGGGAGCCAAGAAAAAGGGGAATCTAACACAGGAGAGAGATCAAAGGAACTCCTAAAATGATGGAAAAATCAAACAATAAAAACAGAGACATGTTATTTAGAAATTTGGGGATGAATACCAGAAAAAAAAAAAAAAAAGGACAAAAACCTGAAAATGGTTGCCTCAGGAGAATGGAACCTGGGATTGAGTAAGTGTAGGGCATGATGGCTATTTTTCAATGGGTCTTTGAGTACTATTTGATTTCTGAAAATCTATATGTGTATATTAAATGCATATATTAAGTGAAATTTTAAAACATTTAAATAAAAAAAATCTAGCCTAGGACACCTGGGAACCTAGTCCTTTTTTAAAAGTATCAGCTATAACTTATTTTTATATATTCAGTTTTGCCATTTAAGCAATGAAGCACATTAGAGAAAAACTCTAATGTTTTTCTCTAGGAAAAACAGTAAAGGAAATGGAAATAAAGAAATATATTACCCATAATCCCATAGTCCCACTTTACTCATTCCCTTAACAGGCTTTTCACATGTAAATTTATAGTTGCAGTTGTGGCTTCCACACAGCTATCCTGCTTCCCCCCTACGACATTATATCATGATTAATTTTCAGCTTGCTGCATAGGCTCATAACCATCTTTCTTAATGGCTTGATGACTTTTTGATCTGAGTGTCCAATAATATGGATCACCACCCTCCCTCCCTACCTCATGTTGTTCTTTTCTCTGTTCTTTCTTTAGACTCTCCAAGCCCATGTTCCTCTAAGGGCCTCAGCCCTGGGATTCTCTTCTTCAGGATGGCTGCCTGGCTGTCCCCCTTCGAAAATCAGCTTAAATCCAGCTCCCACAAGACCTTCCTTTACCCTCAAGCTGAAATAAGTCTCTTTTTTTTTCACATCCTGTTTTCATCGTGGCAGTTTTTACTCCCCAATCCTTTCCTTTTTAATTTCTTGGTTTATTTATTTATTTATGGCTTGTCTCTTCAATAAATTGTAAGGTCCACAAAAGCAGGAATTATATCTGTCCTTTTTCCCACTGCACATCCAGCACAGAGAGCAGAGAATGGCACAAAGAAAGTACTCAGTACCTATGTGAGGGGCTGAATGAATGAGTTAATAAGTGACTGACCGATGACCAGATGAAAAGCTACAGAGAGAAACCTGAGGCCAAACAGAAATAAACAGTGAGTCTGGAGATCTGCTCCTAGGCCTGGCCACCACTAACCAGGTGCATGACTTGGAATAAGGCACACTTAACTTCTCTGTGCCTCGTCTTCTCACCTATGAAATGAGAGGTTGGAGAAAGTGGCCTCCATCATCTGTTTCAACAAGTACTGAGGTCTGCACCTTTGCAAGTCACTTTAGTAAAGATTTCTGTGGTGAGTTTTGGAAAATAACTTTTTGGTTCCATTTCCAAGGATGATGGTTGAGTAGGAATTTCAGTCAAACAACTATACGTTTTTTTCTGCATGACAACAAGCAATTAGTTTTAATAGTTCTTGTCTCTGTCTTTTCTCTCATGAGAGAGAGAAATATATTCATTGCTCAGGTAAATGAGGCAGCATGCAATTGGAGAATGCCTTGACATACAGAAAGTTTCTTGATAGGCAATGATTCTTTAGGGAAACCATATAGAATCGTGGTTGTCTTCATCCATTTGGGCTGCCATAAGAAAATACCATAGACTGGGGTGGCTTATAAACAAATAGTTCAGGAGGTTGGGAAGTCCAAGCTCAAGGCACTGGCATATTCGGCATCTGGTGAGAGCCCACTTCCTGGTTCCTGTCTTTTTGCTGTGTGCTCAACATAATGGAAGGGAATGAGAAAGCCTCTCTGGGGCCTCTTTTAAAAGGGCACTAATCCCATTCATGAGGGCTCCACCCTTTGATCTATCACTTCCCAAAGGACCTACCTCCTAATACCATCACAGTGGGGGTTAGGTTTCAACATATGGATTTTAGGGGGACACAAACATTCAGACCATAGCAGTGGTTAAAAGTACGTCTGATGTCAGGCAGACTAAGGTTCACAAACTTGGGCAGGTTACTTAGACAGAGAAGGTAGTTTAGTGGTACTAAAAGCTAGAGCTAGACTGTTGGGCTTGAGTCCCAGCTCTGCTGCTTAGAGCTGAGAAACCCCTCATGTCTCAGGATCCCATCTGAAAATGGAGCTGAGAAAGTTTCTACTTCATAAGGTTGTTGTGAAGATCAACAAATATTGAATTTATAGGACACTTTGGACAGCAGGAACTGAGAACACACAGTCACCACTATTTGAGTTTGCTGTTGTTTTTGTCTTATTGTTGCTTAATCTCTCCAAGTCTGTTTCTTCATTCATTCATTCAATGAATATTTACCAAGTGCATTTGAAGAAGCATCGTATCACTTCATTAACTTAAGACAAAGCTTCTGAGCCTCAATTATATTGCCATTGGCATACAGGACTGGGGTTAGTAGTGCTAATCTCTCTTGCAATCGTTCTCAAATACACCCCCTAGCAGTATACTTGGGGGAGAATTGCCTTTTGAGTGCGTTGGTCATCCATGGGAGCACTCTCCTCCACCACTCTGCAGCATCCCCACCCCTCCATCGTCCTATCAGAGGCCAGCCCACTATGTGATCAAGGTCAACTCTCCTGATTCCCATCTGGGCCAGAACAAGCAGGGAGATACATGATAGGGAGAAGGGAGACAGCAACTCAAAGGTGGGAAATACATTCAGATATTCAGAGAAAGAAAGAGGTGGATGATAACATATCAGAAGATATGAATTTGGGATCTGGTGTTCATCTCAACTTTCACTCCATTATTTCCCTCATCTCCATTCCTAAACATATGACAATAATTCTGGAGCAAGGATTTGGATCAAGGATCAATGATCAGTGAGTGAAATATAAAATATTTAGAAGTAAATAATGGCAAATTTATAAGGAAAGTAGTATAAAAGTTGCTAAGATGATATTTATTCACTTTCACATAGAAGAATTAAAAATTTAAGCTTATGATTAAATGAAAGTAGATCTTGAGATTATAGCCATTGAATAATTCTTGGATCAATAACTAAAATTTATCATTGTGGGCTATTTCTATTTCTCCTATGCCACATTCAGAATTAACATCAATGATTATGTTCTGTCCAACTGTTTGAAATAGGATTTCAAACTTCAAACCGAACTCATAATTTTCTCCCACAAGCCTGGTATTTTTCCATGTTTCCTATCTCCATCTAAATAAGTCGTAAAACCTAGAAGTTATTCTTCACACTTCAGCAAATCCTATCAAACTGAGCACACAAATAGCTCTCAAATTGGTTGATGTTTTTCTTAGTTCAAAATAGTTATGTTTAGGGACATCCCTGGTGGTCAGTGATTAAGAGTGCACACTCCCAATGCAGGGAGCCTGGGTTCGATCCCTGGTCAGGGAACTAGATCCTGCATGCATGCCGCAACTAAGAGCCCACTTGATGCATCTAAAGATCCCGTCTCCCGCAACTGAGACCCAGCACAGCCAAATAAATAAATAAATATTATTTTTTAAAATATTTATGTTTAGGATATTAAAAGAAAAATCCAAAAAATAAAATCTATAAAAATTAAGAAGGAATCATTAAACAAAAACAGGCAATGCTATAATAAGAATAGGTGGATGGAGAAAAGAACCAATTAGGAATCTCAGAAATAAACAAAAACTCACTAAAATATAAAAAAATCAGTAGATGAAATTAAATTTAGATTGGATATAGTCACAAAGATATTTAGTGAGTGGGAAGACAGTCCTGCAGAAATCACCCAGAATACAACACAGACAAACAAAGAAATACTGAATGTGAAAAGAGGAGTTGAGAGACGTGGTGTGGTAGCCTTTCTCCAAAGAGGGCCGCCATTGATGTCTTCTCCCCCTGGACGCACATGCTACTCTCCTATCAAGAAGTGGGTTTTCCCCTGCCTTGGAATACCAGCTTTTTATTGCTTTAAAAACATAAAAGATCTCAAGCAAAATAGTAAAATATTAACAATTTGTTAAATTTGAATGGTGAGTTCTTTTGTGTTTTATTTGAAAATTTTAAATGTTAACAAAATGGATTTTTTTCACCAATAATTTATGGAAATCAATTCCCTTGCTTTCCCTTTCAGTCACAACCCATATGTAACTCTGCCTGTGTGGGGGTCAGTGATAGTCCCTTGTTTGGTTTGGCCCTGTGGGAGGAGAAGTGAGATCCCACCACTCCCTGAACATATGCGTCAGCATTTGGGTCTCTGGTGCTGCCAGATGGAGCTGGGCTGTGTCCCCCTCCTCACTCACAAATTTATGTAGGGCCGGAGAAGTGGTTCCCAAGTACCTGACTATGTTTGGTGAACCAAGTTCCCAAATGAAACCAAACTGCACTTTTTAAAAAATGCAGTCCTGAGAGGAACTTTACTTAAGGAAGGTGACCCATACTTGGAAGTTGAAGGGATGTGCGGGACCAGAGGCAGAGGAAGTTGATGCTGAGGAAAATGGGCAGAGATTTGTAGGAGTAACAAAGGGGCAACGTGCACATGAACATGAATCTGGGGTCCGCCAGGGCTTCTCCTGACCATAAGCCTCACCTCAGAGCCAGCCTGCTAGGCCAGGGCAAAGGCCAAGAAGGATGACTGTTCCCAGCCCCCAGGGACCAGTGCTGGTCCCCTCTCCTGGCAGGTGGCAGCAGGCAGGCAAAACGGGGTCTGATTGATGGACAAATCTAATCCATCCCAGTGATTCTCAGGAATATTTGGGGAGGAAAACCCAAGAAAAATCTGAGCTTTCTGCTGACTTGGCAGGTAGGGTTTGTGCCTTTGTGATTTGGGGATTTGAGAGAAATCATGTCTTATTTTGGAGATACAGATAGATGATGGCTGGGCTTTAGGCTAGTGACTTTATCTCCATCATTCGTACACTCGGCGAAGGGGAAGCAGAGGTGGAAATATTGCAACACAGCAACCTCCCCAAACTCCAGTGCAGTCAGTGAAGACTCCCGGATCACACTGTTTCATACCACCCCCCTTATCCTAGCGCCCCCCATTCCCCTCCCTGCCGTATCTCCTCAGTAGAACTAGTGCCTTCATTTTTAAAGTACCTAACTTTTTTTCTCTCTCCAACTAGAATATAACTCCATGACATTCAAAATTAACAGTTGTTTTCACTTCTGGTTCATAAGTTTTAGAGCAGCACCCGGTGCAATTAGGAGCTCAGTAAATATTTGAATGAATGACTGAAACTGTGCTAGGTTTAGGAGAGTCAGACATCACATATGTCACCAACACCATCACACACTCACATATACACACATACACACTCACATACACATACACACTCACACATACACACACTCACATACATATACACACACACAGACTCACACACATATACACACATACACACACACATACACACACACATATACACACATACACACACTCACACACAGACTCACACACATGCATACACACACACACACACTTCTTTCCCATGGCTCAGGTTCTTGGAAAGGAGGATAGCCAATTGTGGATGATGGAAATTTGACCATAAGTAGTCATGTCAGGACGGCCTAGGTGAGAGTAAAAACCTGCACAGTAGCCTCCCAACGCTCGCCCTTCCCAGGCCTCAGGGCCTCCCACTTGCTGAATTTCAGGGGGATCTAGAAGGTAGGAGGGCCAGAAGGAATACGAATCGTACACCAACTTTCTGGTTTAAACAACAAGCTGTAACCCTGAGGGGGTTGGAGGGAAGCAGGGCCTGCACCCACCCCCAACATTCCATAAGGACCAGAAATGAGCCGAAGCCGAGGTCAGCAGCAGGGGTGGCACCCGGAGCAGGGGGCTGGGTTGACTCTCCACTTTGCTCTCTGTGGCCCCTGGAGAAGCAGTCTCCCCTCAGGTCCAAATCGCAAACTTCCAGCAGCTTCTCTAGCTCCTTACACTAGTCCAGGGAAGAAAAGAGCTTGGGGAGGAAGAAATGAGGGGCAAGGAAGTGGGGCTGGAATACCAAGAGCATCTCCCCAGATGCAGGCAGGGAGGGGCTGCGGCCGGGGAAGGAGCCGTGATGGGGAGGCAGGGCGGGGCTTCACTAGAGCTTTGATGCCCTGTCGAGTAAGCAAATTCACTTTTCTGCCCTTGGGGGGGCTGGGAGGGGGGATTCCCAAAACAATGTCCATGGTGGACTTCTGAAACCTGGCTGGGCCCCGCTTCTGAAAGGATTTTCAGTCGTAACAGCGACAAGAACATGGTGGCTTTTTGCATGGTCCCTGGACCACCTTATCTGACTTCCTGACCTTCAGGAGACGAGCAAGGTGACTTGTTCACCTTCTCTCCCCTTCCTTGACAGGCTCAGGTTATCAGGAGAGGATCTGTGGGGGAGGGGTTCCCTCCCTTTGGTATTTCCTATTGTACAAGCTGCCAGAGGCGATTACACTGGCGCAACTAATAACTCCATGTATAAGCTTCTCATTCTGGTACAACAAGCATAGGTTATGAGTTTCTCTCCCTATTTTAATCTTTGCTTAAAGTCTTTTCCTCACCTGTGGAATTCGGCACTTGCCCTGCTAAAGGCCTCTGCCTTTGTTCAGGCCAAAGGCACAAACGTCAAGGCCAGCTCCCCACTTCAGGCCTTCTTTCTCATGTTTTCTGTTTCTCCTTCCCTCTCCCTCTCCCCGCTTCCCTTCTCCCCACCCTACCCCCTGCCCCAAACCCACTTTATTCCTCTGAAATTACTGACGCGGCCTTCCCCACTGGCAGCCTGAGTTTCCAGGCCACTGCCTAAACAACCCACAGCGTTTATTCTACATGCCTCTTCCAGGCAGAAGAGGGGGCAAGAAATCCTAAGTAAAATGCAAATTTGCTGCAGTGAGCTCATGCTTCTGCACAGACAGATTAGACCCACATCATTAAGTGCACATGGACCTTCCGTGATTAGGGGTGCTGGCCCCTGGTTTAGGGGCTGAAGACAAGGCTGACAGGAAGCAGAGAAGCAAGGAGGGCTGGCCAGCCAGCCATGCCCCTCTTCTCGGCCTCCCTCTATTAGGGATTTTTGCTACCTGCCACCCGGGCTCTATCAGCCAGGTAGCCACGCCTCCGAGCATCTCTTGCCCCGCAGAGGAGGAAGGTGGGAAGCAGAAATGATCACTGCCTTGTTCTGTGTCTCTTTCAGCAAAACTACCTTAGTTCCAAACTTAAAAAAATACTCCCATATGTAAGCAGCACATTTCAAGTACTGGTAAATTATCTCCTTCCCAGCCTTAATTCAGATGGTCTTTTGACTTAAGATGTAAGAACCTACAGAAGAATCTTTAGATGCAGATTTCAATTAATTTTGCTCCAGATGGCTAAGGGATGGTGGGTGACCTGCAAGATTAATAATTCCTCAGTTTAAATTAAAACCACCAGAGAATTATGTGAGGACATATATTTGTCTCCAAGAGCTTAGCTCTTTTTGCCGGTACCATAGTTGTATCTGTAGCTCCGTGGTCTCAGCCCTGGCTGGGCTGGCTGTGTCGTCAGCTCACCGCATGGGCGTGGCCAAGCCACTCTCCCTCTGGGCCCCAGTTTCCTCAGCTGTAAATTAGGAATTGAACCAAATTATTTCTAAGGTCTCTTTCCAGTTTAGAATTCTATGAATCTGAGATTCGATTTGACTAGTATTAATCCAAGTCCATTAATGATAATTCACCCTTAAACATCCCCACAAAGTTGTGAGTTATTGGTGACTTCAAGTACTTTTATTTAAAAAGAACATTTTTTGTTACTTTACTTTTTTTAATTGAAGTATAGTTGATTTACAATCGTGTGTTAGTTTCAGGTGTACAGCAAAGTGATTTAGTTTTATATATATGTATATATATATGTTCTTTTTCAGATTCTTTTCCATTATAGGTTATGACAACATATTGAATATAGTTCCCTGTGCTATACAGTAGGTCCTTGTTGTTTATTTTATATATAGTAGTGTGTATCTGGGAGATATATATATAGATATATATAGATATATATATATATAAAATGAATATCACTCAGCCATAAAAAGAATGCCATTTGCAACAACATGGATGGACCTAGAAATTATCACGCTAAGTGAAGTAAGACAGAGGAAGACAAATATCATATGATATCATTTATATGTGGAATCTAAAAAAATGATACTAATGAACTTATTTACAAAACAGAAATAGACTCACAGACATAGAAAACAAACTTGCGGTTACCAAAGGGGAAAGGAGTAGGATAAATTAAGAGTTTGAGATTAACAGATAAAAAGAAAATTTTCATTGAAATATAACATACCTACAGAAAAGTGCACCTAGGGTATAGGTTGCTGAATTTTTCCCAGACTGAACGTACCTATGTGACCTGCTTCCTGATGGGGACAGAACCTTTCCAGCTCCCACAGAAACCTGGCTCACACCCCCTTCCACTCTCAGGGTCCCTCCCACTGCCGCACAAATAACATATTTTGACTCTACAAGTAATCTGCCTCCAAATCTGTTACTTAGGCAAATTCATAAATAGTTCACACCTGCATTGTAATGAAAATAGGAACAAAATAAGTGATTTCAGAGAGCTAGAAGTGGCCCTTTGTTACCCAGAGAAAGAGGTTGTCAAACACAAAAGAGATACACAAGAGTGTGAATTAAAGGAGAAGTGTCTTAAAATATGACAATTGTTGCAGCGCTCAACAGTATCGACGGATTGATTGTTCCTGCCTAGATGTGGAAATTGGTCCATTACTGAAGGGAAAATTGCAGCAATCAGACACATTTCCGCTACACACACACACATATACACATGCATACAGACACACACACACATACACACATGCACACACATACATATATACACATACCTGTACACATTAATACACACATACACAAACATATACAATACACACACACATGCACACAATACACATACTCATACACATGTATACAAATACACACAGAGACACACATGCAAACATACACACATACACACTTATACACACATATACATACATTCATGCACAATACACACATACATGAAAATACACATACATACACACACACACACACACACACACACACACACACACACACTGGTGTGGTTCATTTCTGTCACTGAATCTAACTCCTTCTTTTAGAGAAAAACGAATTTTTCTGCCTTCACAAGCCATGCAAACTCACGCAAACAACATTAGAAACACAGTATAACTTCTACAAAACTGTGTTTGTAATTCCCCTATCAGCTTGTTGAGGAGTCATGGCTGGATCTGCCTTATTTTCACCACCCCTGACAGCAAATGTGGAGCCTGACTCCACACTTGGGAAAGGCTCAGAGGCGAGGGGAGGGAGGGGGCAGCCTGTCCTCGGAGGTGTTGGCTCCTGTCCCCTAGCAGGGCAGGAGGGGGAACAGGAGTTCCCAAACTGGAAGGGTCTTCAGAAAACAGGCAGCGCAAAACCCTCCATTCACAGATGAGGAGACCAGGCCCAGGACGGGAAAGGAGTTGTCCGGGTCCCTCATCCTGTGCCCCCCACCCCACCCGAGCTGCTCCCTGTGCCCCTTTCAGAGCGCCCAAAGCAGGGGAGACAGAGGAAGCTGGGCCTGTGCCCACAGTGGTTCCCCCAGCCCGGCCTGGGCACAGCGTGCAGGTGGCCAAGACCGTCTTCTGCCCTTTCTCCTCGTTGGACATGGGTGCAGGGGGCTGCGGCCACCCTCTCCCCAGCTCAAGCCACACCAGCGTCATCCATCCACTCCAGCCCCCTCTCTTGTTTGGGCGAGGTCTTGTCTGTTTTCTCCTCCATTCCAGCCCCATCTGCATTCCCGTCCTCCCCACTCCACCAAATCCGATACACGCACATCCTTGGAAGCCTGTGTCCTTGTTAAATGTGTGATTTGGCTTCGCGAGGGTATACATTTCTACACGACATAAATGCTGCTCTGCTTCTCTCTGCTTCTCCCCTTTCTTTACTCACTGTGGATGTTTCCGTTCTCTCCATGTAGCTGTATTCACACTCACTTCATTGCTTCTAACTGCTGTAATGTACTCAAGGGCTGCATGCGTCACATTTTCCCTGTGAACTCTGCCAGCAAAGGATGAAGTTGGCAGCTCCACTCCCAATGGCCTCCTCTTGCCCAGAGCCACGCACGTGCCCTGGCCCTCTCCTCCCGTGCCCCAGACTGTGCTTCATCTTTGGGCTTCTCCTTACCTTCTCTATCTATCAGAGGCCAACATCCAGGGGCCTGGTCCTCAGGGGCCTGTGACGTGAGACAAATCTGATGAATTGGGTCTCACGTGTTGAGGCTGCCTCTCTCTAGTTTTCATGGAGATGCTGAGTCTGCTCTCACAAACCCACTGCCACCACCATCTCCTCACCCCCGGGATTGACTTACCTCTCTACCTCCGTTCTCTCCTCATTGAGGGTTTGTTTCCTGCACCACCACAAGACTAAAATTTCTAAATCTCTGCTTTCCACAGGTTCCTCCTCTAACTCAGAGTAACTCTGCCCCGTAAGCAAGAACAGCTTCTCTGTCTGTATAGTTGTTAAGGGAATGAGCCAAAGCTGGAATCCCTGCATGTAAATCTCAGTTCTGCCATTTACTGGCCATGTGACCTCTAGCAAATTAGTTAACCTTTTATACCTCGATGAGAATTAAAATGAGTTAAAACATGTCAAGCATTTAGATCGGTGTCTGGCATGTATTAAGTGCTCAGTAAATGTTAGCTCTTTTTATTATTACTGTTCAACCTACTGCATCTCAACAGACTCTCTGGTTTATCCCCACAGAGGCCATATTACCTTCTATGCATAGTCCCAACTCTTTTACTGGCAAAGTAAAGAACTTTTAATCAACTGGGTTTTAATCAACCCAATCTGCTGCATTCCTCAATATCAAATCCAGGTTTTTCCCACTCCCCACAGACCTCAGCTCCTAAACCACCAGAACACACTTTGTCCATATAATTTTCTTTCTTGGTTCTTGACTATACCGCACTTCAATTTGTTATATACCCTGAATAAAACCCAGAGCTCCACATGGCTCATTCTCAGTTCAGTGTCATGTTCAGAGAAACACAACAATTTAATTCCTAATGCTTCAATTCTTTCCTTCCTCTCTCTAGCAAATGTTGAAGGAAAGACTAATGGCAAACATCATTGCGAACAATGCAAAGTCTCTCTCTATATATAACAGCCTCTCTCAATATCTTCCAGGAGGAAGGCAAAAGTTCTCCACTTGCCTCTTTACCACCATCTCTCCAAACCAGAAGTGATCGCCATCACTTCCTGCCCTCTACTCAGCCACCAGGCTGGTCCATCAGGATGGGTGGAAGAGGGACCTTCACATCTCCCGGTCCTGCTCTGTGAATGGACGAGCATAGAGACCCCCGGTACGTCTAATTCTATCACGTCCACACGTCTGTGTGGAAATCTGATGAATATAATTCTCTGCTTTATAACAGTTATTTAACTGTGTAGCAGCCTTGTGGTTTGGGTAAGATTAACCACAGCCCCAGGCCCACAGTATAATCTCATTCATGAGGCCATGGTTAAGGGATGGGCCTGAGCCACTCACCATAAGGCCTTCCCGTCCATGGTAATTGTTTAGTCCCATCCAAGAGAACTGCAGGACTTGGTTCTTAGTTGGGAAGACAGGAACTGTTCTTGTCCTGAATGGTGTGTTATGCAGGTATGAGGCCTGAGGCTGTGGCAGCCTTGTTTGTTGCTAGGAGGGTAGCCGGCCTGTGGAGGAAACTGGCATGAAGGAAAGCAAAATTTGGAGAATCGAGACACAAGAATCAAAACCGTGATAGCACTGTCCCTAATATCTGCCGCATTTACCAGGGGGCTAAGCCAATACATGTCTTTTGTTGTTTGAAACAGTTTAAGCTTAGTTTGCTATTCATTTGCAGCCAAACGTATTCCAAGCTATATAGACCAGCAAGTTCATTGACTTCTCCAACCTCAATATCCTCCTTTGCAAAATGGGATTTTTAAAAATCACTTCACTTCACAGGATTTTTAAAATCCTACATCTCACAGGATTACAGGGCATCCATGTGTTAAGTGTCAGCTCTTTATCTAACACTTAATAAATAAATATTTAGTGAACGGTTTTCTTTCTCATTCCCCTGCTCCCTTAAAGGATTGGCAATTTGTAGGGAGATAACAGTGCTACATATACTTCCCAATTTATAGAGAAGAAAGAAGAAAAGAAAGGAAAAAGGGTGTCGATGTAAACCAAGCTCGATGGTAGGAATGTGGCGTCTAATACAAGCAAAAGGGGAAGAGGACCCAGTGGGGCTCTGTGAGTTCCCTCAATTCATTGTGCAAGGACCCTACCCTGTATCTCTGTCTGCAGGAGACCCGGCTGCTCTACCTTGGTCCACCCCCTCCACACCGCCGCCCGAGCAGGCTGTTGTGTCAGGGGGGGTGATTGTCCTAGTCAGTGTGGCTGGAACAGAAAACCATGGGCTGCAACTAGACACAGAACCTGTAGGCAACCTGCTCTCACAAAGAGACAATGACTCCTGTGCACTCACTCTTCTACTCCAGGAAATGAGTAGAGGATTCTTCAGTAAAGAATACAAAGAGAGCTTTTTTTTTTTTTTAAGAAAAACTTTCTGTTATGGAAAATTTCAAACATATGCAAAATAGACACTAGTATACTGAACTCCCAGCTTCCACCGTCATCAGCACCCTGGCTGGTCTCACTTTACCCAGGTCCTTCCCCACTTACTCAGGTTCCACATTCTTTTTAAAGCAAATCCAAAACATATCATATGTATCAGGAAATATTTCAATATATATCTCTAAAGGACAAGGACTCTTTTTATTTAAGCATAACTTATTGCCATCATCACATCTAAAAACTAACAATATAAGGACCAATTTTCTGTACTTCAAACAGTGTCCAGACCTTGTCATTCTATGATGTCAAAATGCTTTATCGTCACCTTATAAATAGACAATACATAAAAGACTGACAAGGAATTTCATTAGATGAGGATAAAGGATTCATCAACAAAAATACTATTTCAGGGACTTCCCCGGTGGTCCAGTGGTTAAGACTCCGAGCTTCCTGCAGGGGGAACAGGTTCGATCCCTGGCTGGGGAACTAAGATCCCGCATGCGGTGCAGCACAGCCAAACAAACAAACAAAAAATGTTAAATAAAATTGATGTATAGAACTTTAAAAAAAGAAAACATTATTTCATTGAATTTACTACTCTTGGAATAAAGCCTTTAAGAAAATCTCTTTACTGAGTTTTTAAACGTGGAAAAGGAATGTGTTAAAAATTAATCTGATTTCGGGGTCACAATGGCTGTTTGATAAACTGTCAATGAAAGACAATATTTGCCTCCAAACAACCTATTAGAATTTTCCCCTTAAGGTGCCCATCTAATATTATATTTTCAAGGATCTCATAAGAGGTGAGGAACGCACCATCACTGGCTTTCGCCTGCACCTCCTGTCTTGGTGGGGGCATACCTCCTGCATCGCGGATGTTTCTGTACTCAGTCTAGAGCAGCTGCTTGAAGCGTGGTGGAGAGTAATGCATATTCCTTTCATTTCTCCCAGCCCTGGGCATCTGTGATTAAAAAGACTTCCTATCGTGGTTGTATTACTATTCTCCCAAATGGGTACTAATTTTAGGGGGAGGGAAAAGATCTTTGTTTTCTTGTATCTTTTTGAACATATATTTTTTAATTAATTAATTTATTTATTTATTTTATTTTTGGCTGTGTTGGGTGTTTGTTGCTGCCCGTGGGCTTTCTCTAGTTGCGGCGAGCGGGGGGTTACTATTCGTGGCGGTGCATGGGCTTCTCATTGTGGTGGCTTCTCTAGTCGTGGAGCATGGGCTCTAGGAGCACGGGCTTCAGTGGTTGTGGCACATGGGCTCAGTAGTTGTGGCTCGTGGGCTCTAGGGCACAGGCTCAGAAGCTGTGGCGCACAGGCTTAGTTACTCCGCGGCATGTGGGATCTTCCCAGACCAGGGCATGAACCTGTGTCCCCCGCATTGGCAGGCAGATTCATGCACCACCAAGGAAGCCCCTCTTGTACCTTTTTAAAATGTAAAGTTGAAGAGCTATTCATCTTTATTTCCCATTCCCAGGAAGCCTGCTTTATAAACTTGGGGGGTTCACATTCTTTTCTACTAGAAAGGGTATTAACTTTACCTTGAAAAAATTTTCTGAAAAATCATTTGGGATTTTTATACAGTGATGATGTACTTCTCATTTCTTAATTTCCTTCTCAAACATGTACCTGTTCTGATCTTTGATTTTCTTTAAACTTACTGTGAGGCAAATGTAGTCTCCAACCATCATCTTTGATGCATCCCAAATTATACCCCTTGGAATTGCTTCAGTATTATTCATTTCAAAATGGTTTCTCAACATTTCTTGAATTTCATTTATACAGGTAAAGTCTTTAAGCAAAAGGTTATTTGGGGGCCAGCGCTCACAGAATCCCGAGCTTACCCAGTCTCCTGAGATGATTTCCTTTGGAACTAGCCCAGGAAAGAATTCAGGTTGAAAGCTACAAAGCACAGCAAAATGGACAGAGAATTAAATATATATCTGGACGCATTTGCACTTAACAAAGTCTAGAGTGGAATGCCTGATTCTTTCCAAAGATTTATTAGACTGATATGTTTGTTTATTTCATAATTTAATCTTTCAATTGCAGATTTAATCTCCAATTAAATCCCCCTTTTAAAACAATGCTCGCTTCAGAGACTAATTAGCATTTTAAGAAAAGAAGTTTGCTCGTGATTTGGGTTCTGTATAGAGCTCAAGCAACGGCAGCCGACCTCACTAAAAAGATGATTTCCAGTAGCCAAGTAGATGATTGGTGAAGCAATTATGTTATTTAAGGCCCTTCTCTAGAGCTGAAAGATGAATCGCATTTGCATAGGTGAAAACAAAGCCTTATGTGGGAGAAAATAAAGCAAAGTTGTTCTTCAGAAACAAAGAAAAATAACGCTTCCGTGGTTGCTGTTTCTGAAACATTTTCCTGGTACTGCCAATCTACGCAGGCTAGAAACCGAATCCTCAGTGGAGGATTGAGTGTGACCCGGGGAAGGTCCCTGTGGCTCCAGGCTCCACAGAGCAGCTGCGGCATCACTGCAGTCTTATGTGCAGGTTTATTCAGTGATAGAGGAACCAAGTTTAAGAAGACAGTAAATGATATCCCCACATCACAGCAACAGTATTCATAATATCTGAAACGTGGAAGCAACCCAGCTGTCCATCAGCAGACGATTGGATAAACACAATGTGGTCTATACCTACAGTGGAGTATGATTCAGACTTAAAAAGGAAGGGGATTTTGACACGTTACAATATGGATGAATCTTGAGAACACTACGCTAAGTGAAATAAGCCAGTCGCACAAGGGCAAATACTCCAAGATACCACTTATATGAGGCTCCTAGAGCAGTCAAATTCATAGAGACAGAAAATAGAATGCTGGTTGCCAGGGGCTGCGGGAAGAGGGGGGTGGCGAGTTATCGTCTAATGGGTACAGAGTTTGTTTCACAGGGTGAAGAAGCTCTGGAGATGGATGGTGATGATGGCTGCACAGCGTGAATGTACTTAAGATCGCCGAATTGGGGAATACTTAAAAATGGTTACACTGGTAGATTTCATATTAGGTATATTTTACCACAATAAAAAGTGCATGTTCAAGAAAAAAAAATGTAGGATTTAAGCAGATGGACAGCCCCTCTTAGGCGTCATTCAGAGGGAGCACACATCTTCAGGGCTCTGCAAAATATTTATATCCCCACCCATTCCCTTCAAGCTTCGGTGTTGACAGACATTCCCCAGCATCATGGTCATTAGTTGAGAACAAGGCCAACGTCAAGGGCATGCAAAGCTCTGAACTCGGGATTTAATGTTCTGCTGTTTTGACTTAATAGCCTTACTCTTTTTTTTTTTTTTTTTTTTTTTTTTGCAGTACGCAGGCCTCTCACTGCTGTGGCGTCTCCCGTTGCGGAGCACAGACTCAGTGGCCGGATGCGCAGGCTCAGTGGCCATGGCTCACGGGCCCAGCCGCTCCGCGGCATGTGGGATCTTCCCGAACCGGAGCACGAGCCCGTGTCCCCTGCATCGGCAGGCGGACTCCCAACCACTGCGCCACCAGGAAAGGCCTAGCCTTACTCATTTTATCTTTGAAGTTGTGATTTCTAAGTGATTTCTAATGGGACTGTGGAGCGTGCGTTGGGGGCTTAGAGCCTGCGCTGGCACACCAGTCTGTCCTCCTGCTGCCCCCAACGGCTCCCTGCGACAGGTTCTCAGCACTCAGACCCACACCCCTTCTCAGTGACCACCGCCCAACGCCCAGCAGGCTGGCGGCTCCGTGAAGCTATGCCTTAGGGCGTGACTCTGGGGAGGTAACTCACCGGTGGCTGGTGGGCAGGCAATGGACAAGCCCCAAGTGCACTGAAGTGTTCCCCCTGCCCCTTCCTGAGGGTCTGCACTTGCTCCCGGCCCTGAGGGACCCTCTCTTCCTCCTTCCCACCTTTCTGAATCTGACTTGTGTTTGTCACCTCTGGCCAATTGAAGGCACCCTGTAGGGATAAGCTAGGAAATACAAATTGTGTAATTTCAGTGATTCTGCATACAAGTTAAAAGTTCTTATATTTGAATTTAAAAGAGATATTGTGAAGACAATGTGAAGATGAAAGGTAAAATTCATGCTTTTTTTAATTTTCCTTTTCTTAGAATGACATTAAATAGCATATAAAAATAACATGGCAAATCGAGAGAGAAACGCAAAAAGAAAAAGCTTTATATTTGAGTTCTTTTTACAGCACTTTTTTTCCTGCTTTTTGGACGAGAGGTCTGAACTTTCATTTTGCACTGGGCCCCGCAGTAGCAGGTCCCATTTAGGACATAACATTGTCTCTAGAAGACCTGTTAGGATGCCAGTGTGTTATCTCAAGGCAAGGGTCTGGAGACGTCTTCTGTAAAGTGCCAGAAATAGTATTTTAGGCTTTGCCAATCATACAGGATTTATCACCATGACTCAAGTCTCCCACTGTAGTGTGAGAGCAGCCACAGACAACATAGGTATATTTCAAGAAAACATTATTTACAAATGAATTTGGCGGTGGGCTGTAGTGTGCCGATTCCTGTGTTACGGCTCCTATCAATACCTTCCCTCAATCCCATTTACTAAATCAGTGAGGTGCCTTCTTAGAAAACAGGCTTAGGACGCTGATAAGAGAAAGTGAGGTAGGTACTCACTCAGAAGTTTTGTTTTAGCGAGAATAGCCTGGAAAATCCTGAAAACGAAGGGCGTATTGTAGGGCTTCCGTAATTCAAACTGTGCAGTATTGGCACGTGAATAGACAGAAAGATCAATGGTACAGGAAAAGGCTCAATCACATGTGGAAATTTAATATATGATAAAGGTGCCATCCCATATCAAGGAGGAAAAGATGGGCTTTTTAATAAGTAATGTTGGATTAAATGAAAATCACGTGGAAAAAAGATAAAATTGGATCTTTTCTTCATCCGGACACAATAAGATACATTTCAAATGGATCAGAAATTTAAATGTAAATAAAAATGAAACTATGCACATGTTAGAATAAAATATGGATGAATTCTCTTATAAATGGGAGTGGGGAAACCTTTTCTAACTATGACTCAAAACTCAGATGCCATAAGGAAAAGACTAACAAATCTGACTACTTAACAAGTTAAAATAAAATAAAACACTTTTGTTTGGCAAAAAGCACCATAAGAAAAATAAAAAAGAAAGAAGAGAAGAAATAAATGACAAACTGAAAAAAATATTTGCAATGAAATCACAGATAAAAATATACTGTTGATTAAGTAAAAATCCTATCGTCCTGAATTTCAATTGGATGTATCAGTATGAACTCAAAATATATTTCATCTTTTAAAAAAATACATATTTACCCTGAAAAGGGCCAGAAATGAAAATCAATCCTGTACCAATGAACATCCCGAGTACCCAGCCTGTGGTCTTTAAATGTATTTTCTATTGAAAGAAACCAGGAGGAAAAGCTGACCCCTGATCTAGGGTAAGAACCTTGCAAGATGATCCCGGAACATCTTGTTATATAGGCAGCAGGGAAGACCTCAAAGACCACATGAGCCAGGTCGAAAACTCAGGAGCCAACTTGAAGACATTCCTAGGGTCCAAAGGTAGAACATCATACATAAGTGTAATAACTGCAATGGATCGAAACATCTCAAATACATTTAAACCCACGCATTCAGAATAACCCTTGACAAAGAAACTCATTGGTCACATCCAATGGATGCTAAGAAACAAACAATTTTGAATCAAACACTTACCTTGCCTTTCCTATGAACTATAGCTCAGGGTAAACAACCAGAGGATGAGAAGTGAGAAGCAGTCTTGTTAATAAATGAAGAGGAATGATAAAATTAGGACCTCGCCACTTTGCAACCCCTAATGGTCGAATGGATCTAGGCAATGATCATCAATGGCTTCTGACATCAGAAAAACAGAGACAAAAAGACATTACATGGCACTCGATGGAGGTGCACAATATTGCCTTTACAGTATTGCCAAGAAGTTGAAACTGAAACTGTCTCTAGTCTAAAACTAAACAGCAATTTAAGGACAATAGAGTGGATAAAGGAACATTTTTAAATAACAACATAAAATGTGGTCAGCAAAATCCAGACTGTGGAAAACTACAGGACAATGACCCTCTTTCTTAAACAAATAAATTGCAGGAAAAGAGAGAGAAAGGGACTGAAAGAGGGAGAGGAGGAAAAAAAGGAGAAGGGGGAGGAGGAAGGGAGGGAGAAACTTACAAATTAAAAGAGACTTAGACCTATCAGCCGTTTTAAGGTGTTAAGCTTATTGAATACGATTCGTATAAGGACACGATAAAAAAGTCATTGATAAGACAATTTGAACACTGACTGGATACTTGATAGTATTAAAAAATAATTATTATTTTAGCTTAGTTGTAATGATGGTATTTTGATTACTTTAAATGTTTTTCTTTTAGAAATATTCACAGCAATATTCATGAAAAAAATAATATGGTATTTTAGATTTGCTTCAAAATCAGGAGGAGAGGAGAGGAGATGGGGGAAATAAGTGAGTACAGAGATTGGTCCTGAGTTGGTTACTCCTGAATCTGTGTCATGGATATATGACAATTCATTGTACTATTCTCTCTACTTTTTATGTTTGGAATTTTCCATAATTATATATATATATATATATATATATATATATATATATATTTTTTAAGTTGTGTTTTCTTGAGTGAGGAAATGGCTTTGAGGAGTTCTGGTTCGTTCAGGTGTAGCAGAAGCATCCCACAAAGCACTTAATAAGCACTTACTGTATACATAGCGTACTGAGACTACCTAGGAAGATACTACAGTAGTTCACGTGAAGGACAAGGTCCAATTATGGTGGTAACAGTGGAAATATGGAAAAGAAAAGGACAGAAAGTTGTTTCCTTATTAGGAAAAAATGTTAGCCACTGTGAAATCTCTGCAGACTGCAACAAAGGAACATTCATATGTGTTTTATTTAACGTCCTTGGAAGGACCCGATGAACAAGCCAATTGTCTAAAAAGATAATAGAGTTCTCTATTTGAATGCAAGTTTAAGTCCTTTGAATTTCATTAGAATTAAATATCTTGAGAATTTACATGTTTTTATTCATTTACGTTCAGAAACCAAACATTCTATTACAATTTACAAGGTCTGCACTGTTATCTAAAAAATAAATGGATGACAAGACTCCTTGCAGAATAAGGAACAATGCTCCATATTGTTACTGCTATTTATCAATCCCTACCTTTATTGTTCCTATTTATTCTGCCCTCTGCTTCCTTACAGCAGCCCACGCTGGGCTTGAGGTGGGCTCTTGTAAGTGCCCAGCAAGGGTCCATCCTCAAGTTGCCTCAAGGAACAGGGGGTCTGTTGAAATATGGAGGGACTGTGTCTGGAACTGGAAAACCATCGTCTGACCCTGCGCTCTCTGTGCAGACTCCCTTCTCCACTCCCAACCGCTCCCTCTCCTTTCTCTTAGTTTCTGTGCAGTTTTTTTTTTTAATGCTGTTTTATTGTGGTAAAAGTCACACAATACGAAACATACTATTTTAACCATATTTAACTGTACTGTTCAGCAGCGCTAAGTACATTCACATTGTTGTGTGACTCCTACCATCATCCATCTCCGGAATTTTTCACCTTCCTAAACTGCAACTCTGTCCCCATTAAACACTAACTCCCCATTCCCCTTCCCCACACACCACCTCCCCGGCCCCTGGCATCTACCAGTGTACTTTCTGACTCTATGAATTTGACTATTCTAGGTACTTCATGTAAGTGGACTCAAACAATATGTATCTGCACCTAATGTATATTGGAGTAAGTCTGTGCAGTTTTAACTTCAGATTACACAAAGCCCATTAGGGCCTCTTCAGCCCCATGCCTTTACATGATTTTTAGTTTCAATTACTGAGTGAAGAACTATAACTGGCCAACCCTAGGGGTTGGGCAGCCTGAGGACTGCCCTGGGCCAAGGCCATGTGCCTGTCCAATCAGCTGTGGCCTGGGCAGGGGGTGGGCTGAGTCACAGGGCACACAACATGGCTGCCTGGGACTGCCCCTTGAGCGGCGCCTGTGGATAAGGCAGAGTTCCTTAGAAGCGGCCTTGGGAAGACTAGTATCGTACAGATTTCTAATACATTCTGCCAACCCTGGGTCTACGGCTGCTAATATTTTTTTAATTTTCATTTCATATTGGAGTATAGTTGATTAACAATGATGTGTTAGTTACAGGTGTACAACAAAGTGATTCAGTTATACCCATATAAGTACCCATTCTTTTTCAAATTCTTTTCCCATTTAGGTTATTACAGAATATTGAGATACAGCTGCTAATGTTGATATGAGTCTCAAAACCAATTTGGACCTCCATTTACCAAACCCAGAATTCAAACTCACTTCAGATGAAAGACCATTCATTTAGGGTTCAACAACCTACTCGGTACAACCCTTCAAGAAATGACCTTGGGTGCCAGAAATAAAACCATTATCAACTCCTGCCACTCTCTCATCTCCTTAGAAGATACAAATGGAACAAACTACCATCTTGGCCACTGGAGAAAATGCTGGAGTGGGAGTGGGTATCAGTTTTGCCCCTTCTGATGTTTATCAGTATTGAAGGCTACCAGTAATTATTTGACTAAATGCAGATTGTTGTCCAATTGCTATGTGCCAGGTTGTGTGCCTGGAGTTTTACATAAGCCACCTCATCTAAATGTCCCAAGAGTAGGCACTATGTCCATTTGACAGATGAGTAAACTGAGGCTTAGAGAGGCTGAGTAGTTTGTCTAAGGTCACACAGCTGCTAAGTGGCACATCCAGAATGCGAATCTAGAACTGACTCCTTAATCAATCTGTTATGTCGTCTTCTGTGCTGGATTCATTGCTGCCCTGTGACCACTGGTCATGTCACTTAACTCATTGGTTCTCATCACTTCTTCAATGAAGAGAAACCAAATTTTGATGATTGAATGTCTTTCCCCAACCGGTTTGGACATTGCTAGGTACCCAAACTGCAGCATCAGAGAGTGACCTAGCTCATGCCAGGGACAAATGTCCCTGATTTGACAAACTCATTCAATGGCTACAGGATTTTCTGAGAAGGGGGTCTTGGCCTGCACAACATGCAAATGCATTTCAGAATGAACTCATTTATGATCGCATTAGGAAAAACTCCAAAATAATGAGTTTCTGGCCTTGTTTATGAAAAGGGAACATTTAGACCCTGCAGTTACCCAAAGCCATAAAGCAGCAAAGAAAGCCAGCATGTTAAATAATAGTTGCAAATGTTATATAAATGACAGTGGTTTGATTGAATTTATTAGATATATGTTGCTGGCATTTTAAGATATAAAGCATTTACCACAAAACGATGATTTCCTCACTTAAGCTCATTAGGAAATCACACATCAATTCACACATAACTACAGAGGAATTTCTGCTGCTCTCCACAAGTCATTACCACATTAGCTAAAGTTGAATTGGTTTTTACATAATTTGGAAAAGCGGGGTTCTCCACAAGAACCTATGGAGAGCAGTACACCTCACTGGGGGCCGCATCTCCTTGAACCAAAGGAAAGAGTGGCCCAAGGACTGAGACATCCCTAAGCAAGACCTGAGGCTTCCTCTCTTCCCATCATAATCTCACCATGTAGATTATCCTGCTCCAGCTACTTACGAAGAGTCTAGAGATAACTATTTGCACCAAACAAATAATCACTATTTGGAAGTAAATTGGAAGGAAGAGTTAGAAGAAAAACAAAAAATAAGAGGGGAAGTTTAAGAAGTTTGTTGAATTTGAGCATTAATTTACAGTCAATGAACAAGATACAAGGTTACCAAGCATCCATCAATCAATCTTCAAAGAGGAAGAGCAGTCTTTTATTTATTTATTTATTTTAAATTGAAGTATAGTTGATTTACAATGTTGTGTTAGCTTCAGGTGCATAGCACAGTGATTCAGTTATACACTGAATCATAACTGAATAATTGTTTCAGTGAAAACAATAATGAGATACAACTTTTAAGCTATCAGGTTGACAGAGATCAAAAAGTTTGGTAACAGGGCTTCCCTGGTGGCGCAGTGGTTGAGAGTCCGCCTGCCGATGCAGGGGACACGGGTTCGTGCCCCGGTCTGGGAGGATCCCACATGCCGTGGAGCGGCTGGGCCCGTGAGCCATGGCTGCTGAGCCTGCGCGTCCGGAGCCTGTGCTCCGCAACGGGAGAGGCCCCAACAGTGAGAGGCCCGCGTACCGCAAAAAAAAAAACCAAAAAAAAAACAGTTTGGTAATACCGCATGTTGATAAGGATACCAAGAAACACTCATGTAATTGGTGAAGTTTAACATGATACAACTTATTTGGGGAGCAAAATTTGTCAATGTATATCAAATTTTAATATGCACACATTAAAATACTCTTTTACAATTTATTCCATAAATAGACTTCAAACATGTTGACGATTTGTACAGGGATATTCATCATAGCATTATAATAGCAAAATACTCGAAATGCTAAATTGTCCAACAGTTAATAACTAGTTAAAGAATGGCATGCCATAGTTAAAGAAGGATGAGGTAGGTTTATTCCTATATATTGAAACATAAACTTGTATGTGTTGATACAAATCCAAGAACTATCACAAAGTTTTAAAAGGGAAATACACTATATAATATGCTAACATTTACATAAAAACAAAATGATATATATGTATATGAATAAAGGACATATTTTTATAAAGAATATTTATATATGAAAATAGCTATATATGAAAAAATATATTTATATATGAAAATAGAAATAATGCTTTTCCCATTGAGAATGAGTAATAGAATTTGTTATCATTGTCCATGCCACATCAACAATAAAAATTATAATATATTTTTGGGGCTTCCCTGGTGACGCAGTGGTGAGAGTCCGCCTGCCAATTCGGGGGACACGGGTTCGTGCCCCGGTCCGGGAGGATCCCACATGCCGCAGAGCGGCTAGGCCCGTGAGCCATGGCCGCTGAGCCTGCGCGTCCGGAGCCTGTGCTCCACAACGGGAGAGGCCACAACAGTGAGAGGCCCGCGTACCGCAAAAAAAAAAAAAAAAAAAAAATTATAATATTTTTTCAGTATATCTCTGAAGACTTTATTTTCCTCTGTGGGAAAAGCAGTCTTTAAAATGTAAACTCTGTGTGTGTGTGTGTGTGTGTGTGTGTGTGTGTGTGTGTGTGTGTGTACATACAAACACATATGCTTGGAAATAGAATATTTCTAGAAGGACACTAAGGAAACTGTAGTAGCCTCTGGGAAAGGATGGGTCTAGGGGACTCGAATTGAGTATTTTATAGTAAATTCATTCATAGAATTTTTTTTTACCAAGTTCCTATATTAGAGTTTTAATTAAAAACCAGACTTACGGGAGGAGCTCTTTATGATAGAAAGAGAAATGGCATCTATGAGAATGATTTAAACCAAGGAAAATCACAAGTTGGGTTCTTGGGAGCAGAGGGTCTTCATCTAGAGAAAACAGACAAGGTCAGATGGAGGGAGCAGCCCTGAAGCTGGACACTTCCGATCATCACTGGACACAGGGGGGTTCAATTTCTCTGCTTCTAAAAGCGAGCAAGTGGTGGAGGAGGAACGTACTCTCAGCTCCTCCCCTACCTCTCAGGAGATATTTCCAGGGTGAAGGAACTATTATACGGAGTGCTTCCTAATGGCTTTTCTACAATATGTCTTCTCAGAAAAGATGTGGGAGATAAATGACAGACATCAGTATTAAAATTCCCCTTCGGAGGGCAAACCATCCTTAGGAGGGAAATTGCTTTGGAAAGTGAATGAACTTCTTCAGGGAATTAAAGTCAAAAATCTTCAAGAAAATCACTTAATTGAAACCTCAAGACCTTTTCCTGTGGGTGGTTCGGGAAGCTGGAATTCTCTTCAACTCGCCTTGGGCCTCATAAGGCATTTGGTACCCAAGATCCCACATCTCCACCAGCAGAGCAGAGGCAGTGGCTAAAAGACCATGGCCCATTTGCCCCTGGTCCCTCTGGGAAGTCACAGATAGAACATTCCAGTGCTCTGAAGGTATACTCTGAATCAGGCCACCCCTCTTCCTGGACCTTACCTAATTCCTAGGTACCAGAACCGAGTCTCTCCCAGACCTCCTGGAAGCATTCAAGGTTTTGAATGATCTTACCCCAATACCAGTGGGGCCAGATGCTGCCTGGAACATGCCATTTCAGAGCTGTAGGCGACCAGTTAAGAAAACAGAATCAGAGGTTTTTAAAAAACTCTCTCTGTGCTGAGACCCAAGCAGTTGAAGGCATTTTCTCCTGTGAGTGAGCTTTGCATAATGAACTCAGCATGCTGCTAGCCTGGGATCTGAGCAGTTCAAATCCAAAATTTGTAGCCTAATAGCCAGGAAAAACAAACAAAAAGAGAGAGAGGGAAGAAACAAAAACAAAACCACCACCGTCTTCTTGAAGAATTAGTTGAAGAATCACACTCTGCTTGTTTTTTTTTTTTTTTAATTGAAGTATACCTGATTTGCAATGTCCTGCCAATCTCTGCTGTACAGCAAAGTGACTCAGTCATACACATACAGACATTCCTTTTTTCCTATTCTCTTCCATCACGGTTTATCACAGGATACTGAATATAGTTCTCTGTGCTATACAGTAGGACCTTGTTGTTTATCCATCCTATATGTAATAGTTTACACCTGTTAACCCCAAACTCCCTTTTTTTAATGCTCAGTTTGCCAGATAAGTGAGAGCAGGAAAGAGATCCTCTGGTTAAGAATGAAAGGGGGTGGGGGGGGGCGCGGAATTCACCTCTCTTTTTAAGTGCTGGAGGAGAAAAGCCATGAATAGAAAAGTGAGATGGTTTTCTCCTTTTTGGGAAAGAAGAGTTTTAACCTTCAAGTCACTGCAGAGGTTGTCGGAGCTTATACAAGGAAACTCTTCAGAAAGACAGGCACGTGGATCATGGGTCGTTTTATCTCCACTTTAAAGCACTCGAGCATTCAAATTCCCTAGAGAAAAGAGGTGGTGTGAGCCATCCAATATAACGGATTTATTAATATCCCCGGCACCAGCCCAGGAGGTTCCTTAGTTTTTTTGGTGACGCCAGCAGTGTTTTTTTCCTGCATTTGAGTCACAGTTTCCCCGGTCATGAGGCTGAGGTCACTGCAGAGGGGAAGTAGGTGTGCTTTTTATTTTTAATGTACTAGTAAGAAGTCGGCAGGACCTGGTTACAGGAAGTCAGTCACGTGCTGGAACACGGCTGCTTGATGCTGGGAGTTTGACGAATGTCTAAAGAATGTTCTGTTAAGAGTATGAAGGCTCCAGATGGGAAGAAGCAATCCAACCAAGTGCATTTCAAAGGGCCATGTGCATGTCGCCCAGTGCAGTACCAGGCCTCCCCAGGTCAGCAAAGAAATAAGAATGGATGGGAAGTATCTGGCTCGCCTTTCCCAGTGATATATGAAAGATTACAGGGCAGAAGTCTTATGATAGGAATTTATTTTCTCTGAGAAAGGGCTGATGCATTTCCTTCTCCAGCAACATACATCAGGGCTGACATTTATTTGACACTCTCTCATCAGATATTCATGAGCACACACCCTGAGCTGAGCCTGATACTTGGAATAACATGGCGACCACAACGGGTGAGACCCCTTCCCTCGGGATGCTGGCATGTTTCTGAATGGTACCCATGGGAAAGAGGCAACTACACAGTGTGTGGTGAGGACCACGATGAGGGTAAGCATGGATGCCTGGGACACACAGGAGTGGGATTTGGGGGTCAGAAGAAGTGCCTTGGAAGTAGAGGCATTTGGCTCTAGCAAAATGTGACAAAATAGAAAATATATATATTGGTCTCTGCCACCAGTTTCTGATGTAGAGCTCTTAAAACTCTTGCAACTTCCTAAGCCATAAGAGCACTAGGAACATCTTTTGTTCTAATATTTGGTCCTTGATTCTGGCTCCGGACTCCCCTGGAATCTCCTGGGTGATAGTGTCTTCTGTTTTAACGAGGTGACTTCTCCATGGCTTCTGGGTGGGGGCTGGCCACCAGAAAGACCAAGCCATGGTTAGCAGCTTGGAGCTGTCAGCCCTACCCCCATTCTCTCCCCAAAGGGGAGAGAAATTGAGTTAATGAACAATCAAGCCTACATGATGAAGTCTCCATAAAAATTCCAAACGTACAGTGTTTTGAGAGCTTCTGGGTTGGTGAACACATCTCTGTGAGGAGAGAGTGGTGCACCTCAGCTCCACAGGGACAGAAGCTCCTGTACTCGGGACCCTCCTGGGGTCCCATGTATCTCTCCATGTGGCTGTTCACCTGTATTCTTTATCACATCCTTTATTACATGATAAACTGGCAAATGGAAGTAAGTGTGTCCCTGAGTTCTGTGAGCTGTTCTAGCAAAGCGTTGGCTCCAAGGGGAGGGTCATGGGAATCTCCAGTTTGTAGCCAAGTCAGAAAGAGGTTGTGGGTCTCCTGGGAACTACTACCTGCAATTCGCAACTCAAGCGGGGAGCAGTCTCTTGGGACCGAGCCCTAAACCTGTGGGGTCTTCACTCATTGCAGTCAGCGTCAGAACTGGGTTGAACTGTAAGGCGCTGAACTGCCGCTGCAGAGAATTGCTTGGTGAGGGAGAAAACCCACACATCTGGCGTCAGAAATGTCGTGAGGGTGATGGTGGTGGGGGAATAAAGGAGACACACCGGAAGAGTGTAGATTTTTCTTTACACAGAACAAAGAGGAAAGTGGCCCGGGTAGAGAAATCCGGGTGCCCAAGTACCAGCACCAAGAGGGAGCAAACAGAGACCCCCCCCACACCCCCTTGCCCCCTCTGTATCTTTCTTCTCTCTCATTCGCTCCTTCTGGACTTTGGCCTCTATGCCCTTCAGAACCAATGCAGCCCCACCCATCTCTGCCCACACCTCACCCCACCAACTGTACCTACATAGGCGGGGCTCCTGGCGCAGCAGTTCTCCCTCTGCAAGCAGCCCAGAGCCCACCTGATGCTCCAGGCCCGCACCGGACGCCAGTCCCAGCTCAGCCCTGCTTGTGGTCCTGACTTTCTGAGCTCCAGCCTCAGCTACGACTCAAAGCTTTCTCCACCTGCCCTCCCTTTCCCTCTCCTTCTCCCACTCCATGAAAATGATGGAGAAGAATGGGGGGAACACATAAGTAGAAAAAGACTAGGTGAAGTAGAATCCACGAATGGTTTATACCGGGAACAGAAACAAAACCAAAAAGTCCCTCAGTGAAATAAGCCCCTCACAAAGAAGCTTCTTGCCTTACCCCACCTACCTCAAGCCCTAGTGGGTGAGACCCCATGGAACTGACAGAAAAGGAGAAAATTCTATCTGACAACTAATTTTTCCACATACTGTTCAATGTCCCTTTTGAATGACTTGTCATTTGATTGTCCAGATATCTCTCTTTTCTATTATAGATCCTTGGACACGTGATATTTTCATCATCACAGTAGACTTTCATAATGGTCTGGCGCCTTTCTTTTTATTCCCATAGTGCCTAAGCTACTCAATAAGTTAATTTTGAGGGAATGAATGATTTACATTGTGCTTGGGTTAAGTTTGAAGTTGCTCAAAGGCAAAACCCAAAAAGGAAAACTCGCATCCAGCCAAGGTTAACTTACTTTGTAGCAATCGTACGTGGTCTCCATCACGCGGGACATGGAAGGAGGGTGAGTCTTCACTTTTCTGTTTCTCAGTAATCAGATCAATACCCAGCTACTCACTATGAACAGGATGCCTCCAAATAACATCAGTAAAGCAAACTCTGCCCGGAGGTATTTCATCTGTTTAAACTTTCAAGGCCTTGTTTATATGTCGGAAACAGAACCGTGGGAGAGAAAGAGAGAAATGCTTTCTGGAGCAAATGTCTGAGCTAATAATGTAGAATCATCTCACGGCTCACTCTGGGGGCTTCGCCCCCTCCCTCTGCCTCCTGTGTAACAGGCCCATCACTTTGCACAGATTTATAAATCAATCCACCGGATCCTCCCTACAGTCCAACTCACCATAATGTATATTTAATGGAATTTGGTTCTGGGACCCCATCCAAAATCATTACCAGAGGACCAGAAAAATCTCATTAGGACATTTGCACCCGTGGTATGAGCCCATGCCAAGTGCCCCAAGACTCTCAATGTTTTCTATTCAAGACCTCAGGTGTGGGTTGGGCGTGGAGGGATGTGTTTTTTTGATTGCTTATTTTACACTTCCATATTTTTTGCAAAAACCGAGAAACAATACGGTAAACTTGTATGTTATGAGACTCTTAGGAATCCCCCAAATCATAATTTTCCCCAGAAACCCGGGAAGTAGACAGCAACATACGGGCTGTCGTGTGGATGCCAGCTGGCTGGGCAGACGCGCCGTCCTCACCAGTGCCTCGGTGACATTCGGTTTGGAACCTCAGAAAAATGGCAGTCTCTACGCGCAACGGACTTTGGGCTGGAAAACAGACAAACCAACCCTGAAAGGGAGAATGTTCATCTACGGATACCAAGACGGTCATAAAATAACCTCAGAGGTTTAGGTGCCTCCCAGTTCAACAGGGCTTCACATCATTTTCCCTGATGATAATGTGATGGAGACAGAAATGTATCCTGACGGGTCTGAGGAAGGGAGGTCTTTCACCGCATAAGCAGTTACAGAAAGAAGCCAAACCATCAGGAAGAGACCTACCAGGCACATTCTCTCTGAATTTTCTGGGGGAGAAGTCATGATACCTGGAGAAGGAAAGGGTGCACGAGAGAAGGGGCACCACAGAAAGTTCCCCTTGCCGGTGCTGGAGGCAGAGCCGCTCACGCGCATCTGCTCCCTGGGATCTGGCTGAGGCTCCTGTGGACCAGCAGGCAGGAGGGGTCGGCTGAGCACAGAAGGCAGAGAGAGCAGCGCCACGCTACCGTTTCATCCTCACATTTCCCTTTTATCCCGGGAACGTTACTGCTGACGACACTGAGCCCCACCTGATTCTGTAACTTCCATGAGAATTAGGGGGTGTGGAAAGGAGGAAGAAGCAACTGTGGATCCAGTTGAGCATGTCATCAATGTCCCAACACCCGCGCTCAGTGGGAGGACTGCTCCCTCCTGGGTCTGAGGCTTCCCACTGGCACCGCTGGTTGGCATCTCACCAGACACACAGCCTTCTCCAGAGGGGCCTCGGCATCCCACACGTTATAGGGCTCAGGAAATGTAGGAGGGCCACCAGGGGCCCAAACAGGCCAGGAACTTGGGGCCCCTGGGCCGAGGACCCCAGGGCAGCCAGGCCAGCTTGCAGGAGTGGATGCCTGACCCTCCTCCTCTGAAAACCAGAGCCACAAGGACAGAGAGGGCCCCACACGTGTCGTCTTTACTGCTTCCTGGCTAGTTCATCCAGTGGCCCTTTTCCCAAATATCCCCTTAAGCAAAGGCAGCGTCTCCCAGCTCAGAACACAGGAACAAGCCATTCGTCTGCAGCCGAGGCCCCGGCAGCCCTGGGACCAGCCGGCCAGCTTGAGTAGAAACTGCTCAGCCTGGCAGCAGTGCTCCTGCATCCCAAGCCCAGAGCCAGAGCCTATATGCAGAGGCAGCAGATGCTCTCCCCGGGGCCCCGGCTGGGCTGAGCGCGGTCTAGGACCAGGTTCCCTGAGACCATGGGCCCCCTTTCTGGCTGATTGAGGAAGAACAATCAAAGGGGCCTCTGCTCCATGGGCCACAAGGAGGGGAGTTCTCATCCAGTGTCTGCCCTCGAGGTGCCCGGGGCGCTTGTACCTGTGCCAAGGTGCTGAGCCCCTTGGTTCTCAGCTGGGATTTCCTTCCGGCCTCCGGGAGCCAGTTTCTGGGAGCTCACTGTGCACCGCTCACATCACAGAGAGCTGTGATCTACCAGGAGGACTGAAGCTTTCAGGGGAAGGAGAACAAAGAGATGGAGCAGTAAAAGGAGACCAAGAAAAGCAAAAAGCAAACACGTAAGTAGGGAACTATGTACATTTAAATGTATGTTTATATTTACATACTCAAATGAACCAACACAGAGGCGAAAGGAAGTGGTCTGTTTAGCAGATTCATTCATTGATTCAGGGATAATTTTTGGAGCCTTGTAACGTGCCAGACTCTGTTCTGATTTACCCCCACGTGATGGGCATCAGACTGGAAGCCACGCTGGGCGGGCATCTCTGGGATGTTCCTGTGAGTCTGGGATGCACATCTACCACCTGTCTCTGCCCTACAACCTCCAGAGGAGCAAGTCTACTGGAATCGCTGTGTGGAGGCTCCGTGTCTCCTACAAAGGCCACGGCAGTCACGATTGGACAGCAGAGGGCCTTTGCCAGGCCAGGGGCTGGGGACAAGCCATGAAAGCTTTCTCAGTCCCCCGCGGGCTCTAGGTCATCTGCTCAGTTCAGTTTCCTCCACGCGCTTCATCAAATCCCCTCCGATCAACAGGGCCAGAGGCAAAGAACATGTTCCATGCTGGAGGCTGTGCAAGAGGGGAACTTCCGGCAGCCTTGTGAAGACAGCTGAGGTGGGGCAGATCCCGTGCAGATGAAAATGAAGGGATTTCATAATTCAGTAATATTTGCTGATATATTAGGGTATTTTTATAGGGCTGTCTGTGCTGTTACTCATAAAGAATATTAACTGATTATGTACATATTTGAAGAGTAGATGTAAAACAACCATTAGCCATCATTTTCTTTTATTAACAAAAATCAAATAAGTTTCTGTGTGTACAGTGTATTCTATTTAACTCTCACCGATGTACCTGCCTCTTTCGACTCCCAACCCCACTTAGCTACCCAGACCTTACAGATGGACTCAGAGGATCTCTCTGTAGGGTGGCTTGGGTCAGCAGAAGCCACTCTTAACAAAGAGGGATGATGACGAGGATGATGACAGTGGAGAGGTTGTGAAGGCAGCGATGGTAGTCCTGGGGAGGTGATGGTGGAGACGGTGGTGGAGATAGTGATGGTGTAATTGAAATATGGAAGGAAGGAAGGTAAATCGGTTGCAACCATTGCCTATTTTAATATTTTAAAACAATATCCTGCAAAGTGAGAGAGCAGTAGTGTATGGACATATATACACTACCAAATGTAAAATAGATAGCTAGTGGGAAGCAGCCGCATAGCACAGGGAGATCAGCTCGGTGCTTTGTGACCACCGAGAGGGGTGGGATAGGGAGGGTGGGAGGGAGGGAGATGCAAGAGGGAAGAGATATGGGAACATATGTATATGTATAACTGATTCACTTTGTTATAAAGCAGAAACTAACACACCGTTGTAAAGCAATTATACTCCAATAAAAATGTTAAGAAAATAAATAAATAAAACAATATCCTATAGGTAGTTTTAGGCACTCAATGAAAGATTAAATTCCACCAGCTGTCCTCAGTCCTTCCAGGTTTTTCTCTCTTACACCTAGAGGATAACCAGTCTCTCAAAGGTCGATTCATAAAGGTAAATTATTTTATATCTCCAGGTGCCAGGGTCATTGAAGGATTTAAAGTAAGACTCACTCTGCTCCAGGCACAGGAGATCGGCCACTCATTCTTTGAGGCTTTACCCAGGAAAGCAACTTCCAAATTATTTCTAAGCCTCCTATGTACTTGTTAAAGACACTCTCCTATTGATCGCGGCATTTCTTCTATTTTCTTCTAGTCCCCGAGATACTAAGTCACCAAGACCCAAAGCAAATATGCCCAAAAAAAGGGGGGGGAGCGTAAACAGAGTAGAAGCAGAGTCTAAGAATTGTGCCTTTATTCCTTTGCACTTTTGATATGAGAGCTTCCACAACATTCATTCATTCGTTCGTTTGTTCATTCATTCAACGAGCATTTACTCCTGGCCCTCTGGGCTAGGCCCTGGGAGAAAATGCGAAACCAAAGATTCCCATCCTTCTCTCCAGTATTTTAGACTCCAGAAGATATTAGATAGAATTACTAAATAGAATTATTAATAGAATTATTAAATAGAATATTCCAATTTGAAAGAACAGCCAGGGCTGAGAGGGTTTTAGACTCCCAAAGAATATGGGAAGAAAAAATGAAACAGTTTTTAAAATATAACTTTCTAAATGCCCTGTGACAATCTTTTTAAAATCTCCCTTAAGGGCTCTAGGACTCCATAACACCTAAGAAGCTAGAAGGATATTTCCTAAAATTTGCCCATGAACAAACAGCACTACAATCACCAAGGGCTTGTTAAAAAGGCAGGTTCTAGGGTTCCACAGTAGGCCTACTAAATCCCACATTTCTGGAAAGTGGGATCAGCGAACCTGCTTTATGAATGTGCTCCGTAGTGATTCTGACGCACACAAAATGATTAAGCAAAACTTAAGGGAAGGGATTGAAAAACTGAGATGAGGATGGGCTTCCTACGACCGAGGTCTAAGATGCCGAGGAACAGTGAAAGGGACATTGCTTTTGAACAGCAGAACATTTGAGAACCTCTCTGGATTGGGAGCCAACTCTTTGGGCTGACAAGCTAAATGGTCTTTGCCATTTCATGTCTTTCCCTCTAGTATTCAGCCCCCTCATCTGTAAACTGAAGGGCATGGTCTAGATCCGCACTGTCTGATACAGTAGCCACCAGACATATAAGAATATTGGGAACTTGGACTGTGACTATTCTGAATTGAGATGTGCTTCAAGTGTGAAATACACACTGGGTTTGAAAGGTTTAGTGTGAAATAAAGAAGGTAAAGGGCTTCCCTGGTGGCGCAGTGGTTGAGAGTCCGCCTGCTGATGCAGGGGACACGGGTTCGTGCCCCGGTCCGGAAGGATCCCACATGCCACGGAGCGGCTGGGCCCGTGAGCCATGGCCGCTGAGTCTGCATGTCCAGAGCCTGTGCTCCGCAACGGGAGAGGCCACAACAGTGAGAAACCCGCGTACTGAAAAAAAAAAAAAAAAAGAAGGTAAAATGCCCCAACATTTTTTATATTGACTACATGTTGAAATGATGATATTTGGGACATACTGGGTAAATAAAATTAGGTTAAATTAAAATTAATTTTACCAGTTCCTTTTACTTTTTTCAAGTATGCCTACTAGAAAATTTTAAGTTACATGTGTGACTTGTCTATGTGGCTTGTTGGAGATTTAGACACGATATATGACCTAATGTTGGATCGTGCTGGGCTCAATGATCTCTAATCCAGCATTGAGATTCCGTGCAATTTTTAGATGGATTAATGGAGAATTAAGTGCCGCTTGAATCGGTGCTGAGTCAAGGCTTTATCCCCAGCCAAAAGCCAGCCAACCTCTAGCCGGAAGTCCTGCCCACCCAGAGCAAGAGGAAGCTGCTGAGAGAGGACGTAAACTGTGAAGAGTTGGCCAAGGCACAATCTCCAACACTTTCTATGACAAATTCGGGCTGTGTTTAGCTATATTTTTCATCTTCACTTACCATCCCTGGGGCTTGTGTTAGATCTCTTCTGATCTCTGGCCAGCACACACAAACTGAAGGTTTTCTATGCCATTTGACATTCCTGGAATGATCCTTTTGAAGTGAGTTTTCTTTCTTCTGTGCAGACTATATCTTGGAGACCATATTTGACCATATTGAGTATCAGGGACCTTCTTTTGACTTGCCAATATTGAAAATAAAGTCTATTTTTCTCTCTTCTGTAGGAGGGAAAGTATTTTTTTTTTAATTTCTGCTCTATCTTTGCTAATTGTACTCTGTTAAGTATGCCCAAAACAAATAGATCAGCTTCCTAGAAAGTTCTTGTACACTCCTAAGTCCCCACGATATTGCCTTTCACCTCCAATACTGATACTTTTCAGGACCCCTCATTCATCTTGGCATTTCTCTCCCTCCTTCTAACCCCTGCTTATCACCTGTTGATTCTCCTGTGACCTCACTGGCTGCTCCTTCTCAGTCTCTTTTGCTGGTCCTTCTCATCCCCACAATGTCCTCCTGTTGGGATACCCCAAGCCCAGGACAGGGCTCTTCTCTTCTGTGTCAGCCCTTCCTCCCTAGGTGATCTCATGAGGTCTCACAGCTGCCATTACACCTGTGTGTAAATGGCACCAAACTCCCATCTGCAGCTTGAATCTCTCCCCTCCCCTCCCCACTTGTCTCTCTCACTGCCAACTCACTGCATGACTTGCATGCCTATAACACATCTCAAATTTAACAGTCCAGGCTGAACTCCTGGTTTTCCCAGGGATCCGCTCATCCCAGAGTCTTCCCTCTCAGTCAATGGTAACTCCATCCTTCTGGTTGTTCTGGCCAAATCCTTGAAGTCATCTTTGCCTCCTTTCTCTCACACACCCTATTTCTTATGCATTAGCAAAACCTGTTGGCTCTCCTGCCAACTACATCAAGTATCTCACCATTTTCCACTGCCTCCCTCTGTTACATCCCGGTGCAAGATGCTGTCATTCCTTATCTCCTGACTGCTCTTCTGCTTCCACTCTTCCCCTCTCAAACTGTGTTCAACACAGCAGCCAGACGGAGTCTTTTGTTTGTTTGCTTGCTTATTTATGTGTATATTTCACCAATGATTAACTTTTAATTTATGACCTTTAAGATGCAAAAAGAACCTTTTTTAAGGCTGTACATAGTTGTTTTTTTAATGATATTATAGTAGTTTCAGGTGTACAACATAGTGATTTGATATTTTGGACATTACGAAATGATCACTATGATAAGTCTAGGTACCATCTGTCACCATAAGAAATATTACAATATTATTGACTATATTTTCTATGCTGTACGTTTAATCCCCTTGACTTAACTATTTTATAATTGGAAGTTTGTACCTCTTAATCTCCCTCACCTATTTTACTCATCCCCTCACCCCTCCCCTCTGGCAACTACCAATTTGTTCTCTGTACCTATGAGTCTGTTTCTGTTTTGTTATGTTTGATCATTTGTTTTGTTTTAAAGATTCCACATATAAGTGAAATCATATGGTATTTGTCTTTCTTGGTCTGATTTATTTTGCCTAGCATAATACCCTCTAGGTTCATCCATGTTGTTGCAATGGCAAGATTTCATTCTTTTTATGACTAATATTCCATTGTGTGTGTATGTGTGTGTGTGTGTGTGTGTGTGTGTGTGTGATATCTTCTTTATCAAATCATCTATCAATGGACACTTAGGCTGCTTCCATTTCTTGGTTATTGTAAATAATGCTGCAATGAACATAGGGGTGCATATATCTTTTCTAATTAGTATTTTTGTTTTCTCTGGAAAAATATCTAGAGGTGGAATTGCTGGACCATATGGTAGCTCTATTTTTAATATTTTGAGGAACCTCCATATTGTTCTCCACAGTGGCTGCACCAATTTACATTCCCACCAACAGTGCACAAGGGTTCCCTTTTCTCCACACCCTCTCCAGCATTTATTGTTTGTTGTCTTCTTGATGATAGCCATCCTGATAGATGTGAGGTGATCTCATTGTGATTTTGATTTGTGTTTCCATGATGATTATTGATGTTGAGCATCTTTTCATGTGCCTATTGGCCATCTGTATGTCTTCTTTAGAAAAACATCTATTCAACTTCTCTGCCCATTTTTTAATCTGGTTGTGTTTTTTTGATGTTGAATTCTGTTAAGTTCTTTGGATATTAACCCCTGATCGAATATATCATTTGTAAATATCTTCTCCCATTCAGTAGGTTGCCTTTTCATTTTGTTGATGGTTTTCTTGACTGTGTGAAAGCTTTTTAGTTTGATATAACCCCATTTGTTTATTTTAACATTTGTTTCCCTTGCCTGAGGAAATATCCAAAAGAAATATTGCTAAGATTGATGTCAAAGTATATGCTGTGTTTTCTCCTGAAAGTTTTATAATTTCAGGTCTTACATTTAAGTCTCTAATCCACTTTGAGTTTATTTTTATATATATGGTGTGAGAAAGTAGTTCAGTTTGACTTTTTTATTTTTTTGCATGTAGCTTCCAACACCATTTATTGAAGAAGCTGTCTTTTTCCAATATTCTTGTCTCCTTTGTCATACATAAATTGAACATATAAGCATGGGTTTATTTCTGGGCTCTCTATACTGTTCCATTGATATATGTGTCTGTTTTTGTGCCAGTACCATACTGTTTTGATGACTGTAGCTTTGTAATATAGTTTGAAATCAGGGCGCATGATAGAAAGTGAGCCTTTTAAATATAAAAGAAATCAGGCTATTCTTCTCCTCACTCAGTAACACCTAACAGTGGTGACCTAAGATGCCTAATGATCTGGCCTCTGACCTTGCTGTTTTTTCCTTGACAAACATATATCAAAATTTGACATAGCAAATATTTCCTTGATTATCTGTTTCTTCCTTTTGTCTGTTTGTTCAGGCTGAATTCTCAACAGCTAAGACAGTGCAAATTGTTTTGAATAAATTAATGAGTGAAGTTTAGTAGTTGTTCCATAAAGATGAGTCAAAAGATGAGTGAATGATGAAATTAACTAGTACCTGTATGCTTGAAGTTGTATCTACAACCTTGGGAACCCAGAACTTAACTTCTTTGCCTGGGCTAATGTGGAAGGGAGGGGGTATTTATGGAAGTATAGCATGATCATTCCCCTTCCCTTTTCTCTAATCCAGGCATATATTCATTCAATTAGCGTTCACTGACGTGAGCTTATGCCACGCTACATATGGGGCATATACTCAGGGTCTTCCATGAGCTATTGTTTGCCCAGGAGACATGCAAACTTCTGGCCTTAGAATTCAGGCAGGTGGTGAGGCAGAGCTGATGTAAAGGGGTGGTGACATCACACAGGGAAGCCATGGGAGGCCAGCAAAGGCTTCTCCAAGGGGAGGTTACGGAACCGATTTGTGAAGGATAAAGAGGAATTCTTCACATGGACAAGGGTAGAATCATTCCAGAAAACAGCATTCCAGGAAACAGATACAAAAGACAGGGAACAACGTGGCACTTGGAGGAACTACAAGTTGTTGGACATGCCCACAGTCCAGACCAAAAATCAGAGAGTTATGAGATGCAAATCAGGAAAGGTCAGCAAGGGTACGTCATGAAGGGCTTGTCGGCACATTGGGACTTTATTCTCCAAATAACATGAAGGCTTGTTAAATAACAGATGAACACAATGAGGCCAGAAAACCGTGATACAGTGTAGCCCAGTGAGTGCAAACTCTGAGCTGCGTGGTGAGTTCTGTGGGCACAAGGAGCTGGGCAGAGCCTAAGTCGACAGTTTAGAGGATTGGGGCAGGAAGGACAAAGGAAGTGACAAAACATCCCCTAGGAGGGGACACTAGGACAGCTCTGACAGAGCAAGGAGGAATAAGCCAGGTGGGCAGGAAGGACGAGGGCGTGAGGGAGCGTGAGGCACAGCTGAACGCCCACATTCATACTCACTCCTTTGCAAACCTAAAAGGGTCGCCTAAATCCTTTTAGAGTCCACATAGTGATAATTCTCCTTCTCCTTGATCTGCATCATAAACCAAAGGATCATCATGCTAAGGAGCTGGAGGGCATCTCAGAGCACATCTGATCCAATGCTTTCTAACCCTCTCCACCCAAGCACCCTGAATAATAAGGGAAAGAACATGAACCAATTTTTTGGATGTTGCTTATTGAATCCTTTTCTCTTTAAGTACAAATTTTGCATCTGTATTTGTTTTAATATAAGAATAACATTTTTTTCCTCAAAAAAGATTGATCCTCCACAGGAAGTTGCATCATCTTTATTCACAGACCTCACTCACCACACCCCCCAAGTGTGTGGACACCGTTGGGAAAGCCCTCATTTACAGATGAGGACACAGGAGCCAACAGAGAGGTTACATCATCTGCCTGAGGTCACACAGCGGATTAGGTGCAGAGCGAGGCCTGGAACCGGCGTCAGAGCTCTCCTTGGACCCTCTTTCTTCAAGGGCCCTGCATTTGACACTGTGACCCCCCCTCTTCCTTCCTGACTCTCGCCTTCCTTCTTCCTCTTCCTGTTTCGCTGATCCCATCTTGCCCCTCCCGCTCCAGAGGGCTCAGAGGGGAGAGGGGTGAGGGGGAGCCCCACCAGGAGAGGAGCTCACAGAACACAGTGCCTTGAGCAGCCCTGGCCTGACTCCTCAGCTACATCTTCCCATTCCTCCGGGATCAAAGGTTTAGGAGAACTTTTCTGGCTGTTCTTGATTAATTATACCTTTGCTTCCTGGAGGCGCTTAGAACATATTCCTGAGAGTTGGCTTAGAGCACAGAAGGGGAAACCGACAGTCCCAGTGCCTGTCCCTGAAAGCCTCCTGCCAGCCATTTCCACCTGTGTTGAAAGTTTTACAAGCATCTCCGGCAGGACAGTGTCCAGACCACCCCCACCCCACCACCCCAACAAAGGCAGAGAATGGCTGTTTGGAAAAAGCCAGAATCACTGTGCAGTCCCCTGAGTGAGCCAGTGCAGGAGAAGAAGCTGGGAAGCTTGTATGGTTTCTCTTCAAAACACAAATCTGATCTGGTCACTCCCTCTGCCTAAATCGCATCAGCAGCTCTTTTCCCAGGATAAGGCCACCTCCCTGAGTGGCCTATGAGGACGCGAGTCTGTCCCCTCCTTATTGTTCCAGACTCTGCCTAAATCCCTCTCTTTCTTCTCTCTGCTCCAGCCACACCGATCTGCTGCCCCATCCATGCCCATCTCCCCACCACGAGGCTTTGTACCTGCCATTTTCTGCCACAGGGCCGTGACACTTGCCATTTCCTCAGCCTGGAAGGTTCTCTCACCCACTCTGTGCCTAGTTTGTGCCTCATCAGACTTCAGCAATCAGCTCAAATTTTTCTTCCTCTGAGAAACCTACTCTGACCTCCAGGTAGTCAAACCTCCCAATGTAGGTCCTCAGAGCACAAGGTGCCTTTCTTCACAGCACTTATCACAATCACACATTTACACTGATTTGCTTGATTGATTACTTGATTACTATTTGTTCTCCCACGAGGCTGTCTGACCCACAAGGGCAAGAATTTGCCCATTTTCACATCCTCATCTCTTAACATTATGCCTAATACATAGCAGATGCTTTAAAAATCTGTTTAAATAAAAATTAAAGAACAAATAAACAAGTAGTAGATTTGGTAAGTCCAAAATGTGAATTGGCGGATGAATGAATACCTGGAATTTTTTATAAAGGTCTTAGGGACCCAGGATTTAATCCTCGAACCTACATGTCTATCAGGCAGTATTTATTGTGGTCAGCAGCAGTACCCTTCAATGTTTCCCACTGCACCATCTGTAAGTATCTTTTAGGTGCCTCTATGGGGGAGTGCTCTGCTAGAACCTCTCCTGGCTGTCCTGTTTCCCTCACCCTCTATTCCAGCCATCTGCAAATCCTGCCAACTCCATTCTGAGGTATATTAGATTCCATCAGACATAAAAAGTGAGTTTATCACCAACAAATTATCATAAAAGGAACTTTAAAAGATATATCTTTGGAAGAAAGAAAATTCTCTCTCAGGGAAGATCTAAGATGCAAGAAGAAATGTAAGCCAAGAATAGGCAAACATGCAAATAAATGTAAATGAATAGTTACTGTATGGAGCTACAATAATAGTACATAGTTTAGAGATTTTAAAAAAGCAGTCAACAATAGTGTCTAAAATGTGAGGGAGTGGTCAGATTTAAATGTGCTAAAAGGTTCAGAAAAGTGTAAGAGATTCTATGTAACTCTAGGCTTTGTTAAGTACAGTTGACCCATGAACTTTGCAGGAGTTAATCCATGTATAATTTATGGTTGGCCCATGGTTCTTCTGCATCCGCAGATTCAACCAACCACAGACCATGTAGTACTGTATTATTTACTATTGAAAAGTATCCATGTATAAGTGGACCCATGTAGTTCAAACCTGTGTTGTTCAAAGGTCCACTGTACAATTAAACTTTTATGGGTAACCACTAAAATAATGAAACTAGAGTTTATAATTTCCAGAAAGTAATAGAAAAATGTTTTATTAAAAAAATTATCAATCCAAAAAAGGTACAAAATAAGAAAAAAGGTGTTCAAATATGAAACAAATAGCACAGGATGGTAAAAATAAGTATAAATCACAATAAGTGTAAATGGGCTAAAGTTGCCAATTAGAGATTATCAGATTACATTTTTAATATCCAGCTATATGCTGTTTATAAGAGGCATATCTAAAGTATAAGGAATGGAAAGACTGAATTGAAAGTAATCAATTAAATATGAATATTATACAAATATTAGCCAAAAGAATTCATATATAGTTATATTATTATAGATTAAATAGACTTTAAGTCTTTTAAATGTTAGGGAGCCACTTCATAATGACAAAATGTTAAATTCACTAGGAAGAATAACAATTTTAATTTTGTATGAACTAATCACATGGCAACAAATATATAAATCACATCTGATAGAATTATAAGGTGTCATTGACAAATCCATAAACATGGTGGGAGAGTTTAACATACCTCTCTTTGAAACTAATAGATCTAACAGGCAAAAAAATTAAAGTATAAAAGCTTTGACCACACAATTAACAATTTGATTTAATACCCATGTAGAGAGTCCTGGATTAAAAATCAGAAAACACAGGTATGAATAAATGTCAATAAGTAAGTCTCAATATATTTTGAAGAATCTGTTCTATTTGCAGACCATATTTTATAACTAAGTGCAATTAGCTTTAAAATGAATAATAAAAAGATAAACTTCGTAAAACATTCACTTTAAACTAAAACCTTATCTCTATGTTATTAGTGTGTTAAAAATGAAATAATAATGAAACTACAATAAAATCATTATGAACTGTAACAATAATACTACATGTTAAAACTTATAGGATGTAGATAGTGGTACTTAGAGGGAATTTTGTAACCTCAGGGTTTAGCGAAGCTTTCCTTCATTTCTCCAATTATGCAGTTCATTGATTTATATATTCATTCAATAAATGCTTAATCTGGCATTGTGGAAGTCATTCAGATGGAAGCTGCAGAGCCCTGGGCTCCTGGGAACAGCTGTAGCTGCTAATAGCTCCAACATGGAAATCCTGAGCCAGCCTTGTCTGTTCTCTAGTTGCTGATCTACAAGAGCTGCCCAGAATTTAGTTTCTCCTGCAATCAGGACATCACAGCCTATCCATTTCCCATGGTCATTCTGCTCAAAGTCAGAGGCATTGGGCATAGTCTCATGCTCAGAGGGACGACAAACACTGCAATTCTTCACCAAAAGATGATACAGAGCACCCCTGGGTATTTTCTTGACTTTCTACTTCATATACTGTATTTGCCATTCTCTCTTTTAATGTGAAAGGTCTCCTCCATATTCTCTCCACTCTAAAGTGAAAAGTCTCATAGGACTAAAGGACTGATCTTTTTTCTTGTCTAGAAGATATTTCAAAGATCGTGTGGGAGATATAAGAGGAAACCAATAATATCCATGGGTTTCCTAGAAGCAAATTTCAAGTGGAAATGTAAGGACAATAGCCACCAAAGTTTCCTTAGAACTGCAGTGACAGAACAATTTGATACAATTAGCAATGGTAGTAAAGTTGATTCTAAAGAGCTAAGCAAAGTATGTTTGTTTTGATTTTGATTTGATTTTATTTTGATGTTGATGTATCATTATTTTTTAAAAAGCATTATCAGATTCTACAGTAGAATCAGAATAGATTCAATCTCTAATCCATTTCTTTTCATCTTTCCAGGTTGCCTTAGATGACCAGTTTTTGTCAAATAAATTGTGTTCTCTATATCTCTCCAACAGTTGTCTAAACCCCGTGTTGGAAAGGTGTCCCTAATCTTGTTTTCTCTGCTATCAAAGGCTGGTCCTCATTTCTCAAATGTGGATTTTAAGGCAGCCTAAATCCCAGCATTTGTTTGTTCTGAAACATAATACTTGCTGTACTGTATTTATTAGATGTTCTCATTATGCAGGACATTTTAATTACAGCACTATATAGATTACATTAGATATGACTCCTCTTCTTATAGTTAAAAATAGTGAGCATGATACAACTGACTTTATAGATGCTGTATCTGGGCGGATAACATTGAGTGTATCACTGTAAATGCAATCCAGGAAAGATAAATTCTGCTGGTAATCATTGGAGCCGGCTGTGTAGCTATTATAGTTTGACTGTTCAAGTTAAAACAGTGACTATGAGTCAGACTGTTCCTCCCTCAGGCTTTAGAAAACTCGTGTCTTTAACCAAGATGGGTTTACACAGGAGGTTGTGCATAACAAGTTTGCTCCAAATGCCTGATGGGGGCCCAGGTTCCAAGACAGGGGGCTGGCAAGCAGGAGGATATAAGCAAAAGTAGGGTCCACAGTTCTCCTCTTCATAAACTTCCTCTCCCCAAAAGCTTTTCTGCTATTGACTTAAAGATGAGATTCCACAGGTTGGTCTTCATTCCTGGGCAGACGTAATAGACGACCGGCCTTGAGCAATACACAGTTTATGGATATGGAAAACACACGTGCTGCCTACACATGCCGGTTCTTTATAGACAGGCTTTAGGGCAAGTGAGAGATGCCTGGATAATGTACAAACCAGCATTAATAAATATCTGCAGAGAAGACACCCCCTACCTCTTCCTTTTGAGATTAAATTAAAAGCAACCTTTTAAATGCCTACTTTAAAGACCATGACTGTACACTTCCTCTTTTCCCTTTGTTCATCTCTATTAGCAGATGGCCTGAGCTAGTCTTTAATATAAACTTCAGATACAAAACCCCACCTGGAAACAACCAAAGGGACTATCCTTCAAAATAGCATACTTTTTTAGATACAAAAGTAATAAATGTTCATTTTAGAAATCTTGTTAAAAACAGAAAAGTCACTCATGATCTTCCCATTGAGAAATTACTCACTGTATATTTTCAGTCTTTTTTTCCTAGGCATGCACAGTTTTTTATAAGATTAGATCATATGTTTGTGTATGTATGTGTACGATCTGCAGGTTTTCACTTAATATATCATATCCACTTTCTCATATTATTAACTATTATCCTGAAATACACTCTTGATAGCTATAGAGTATTGTATCATATGAACATATGATAATTTTCTAGACAAGGTCCCTATTGTTGAACATATAGGTTGTTTTCAAGTCTTCACTATTATAAATTCTTTTCTTAACTTTATTCTTCATTGAAGTAGAGTCTATTTACAATGTTTCAGGTGTAGAGAAAAGTGATTCAGTTATACATATAGATGTGTATATATATATTCTTTTTCAGATAATTTTTCATTATAGTTTATTACAAGATATTGAGTATAGTTCCCTATGCTATAAGTAGGTCCTTGTTCTTTACCTATTATATATATTATATATATATATATATATATATATTAGTGTGTATCCCAAAATCCTAACTGATCCCTCCCCACCCCCTTTCCCCTTCGGTACCATAAGATTGTTTTCTATGTCTGTGAGTCTATTTATGTTTTGTAAATAAATTCATTTGTATCATTTTTTTAGATTCCTCATATGAGTGACATCATATGGTATTTGTCTTTCTCTGTCTGACTTACTTCACTTACTGTGATAATCTCTAGGTCCATCCATGTTGCTGCAAATGGCATTATTTCATTCTTTTTTATAGCTGAGTAATATTCCATTGTATAAACATACCACATCTTCCTTATCCATTCTTCTGTTGGTAGACACTTAGGTTGCTTCCCTATCTTGGCTATTGTAAATAGTGCTGCTATGAATATTGGGGTGCATGTGTCTTTTCAAATTAGAGTTTTTTCTAGATGTATGTCCAGGAGTGGGATTGCAAGATCATATAATAACTCTATTTTTAGTTTTCTAAGGAACCTCCATACTGTTTTCCACAGTGTCTGCACCAATTTACATTCACACGAACAGTGCAGAAGGGTTCCTTTTTCTCCACACCCTCTCCAGAATTTATTATTTGTAGATTTTTTGATGATGGTCATTCTGCCTGATGTAAGGTGATACCTCATTGTAGTTTTGATTTGCATTTCTCTAATAATTAGTGATATTGAGCGTTTTTCATGTGCCGGTTGGCCATCTGTATGTCCTCTTTGGAGAAATACCTATTTAGGTCTTCTGCGCATTTTTTGATTGAGTTGTTTGTTTGTTTGTTTGTTTTGATATGGAGCTGTTTGTATATTTTGTATATTTGATATGGAGCTGTTTGTATATTTGTTTTGTATGAGCTGTTTGTATATTTTGGAGATTAATCACTTGTCAGTTCCAACGTTTGCAAATATTTTCTCCTATTCTGTAGGTTGTCTTTTCCTTTTGTTTATGGTTTCCTTTGCTGTGTAATAGTATAAATTCTAAAATCCTGAATATTCTTGTACATAAGAGCCATCTTTGCATTCTTGGCTATGTGTATTAATTATTTAATACACTATTAAATAATACATTTTCCAGCACTGTATTTTATAAAGTTTTGTATCTATGAATAGACTGTTCCTGAAACCTGTGGAATGCATGCAAACTATGTCACTGTGTCCCATGTTTCAAAGAGAATTGTTTGGGGGAAGAGGGTCAGAATGGGTGGCAGCTGATGCTATATAGGAACCGTCCTGGTCCCACAGCTATTTAACACTGTGCTTGCTACAGGTCCTCCAAAGAATGCAAAGCCAAAGTAATTCAATTGGCATTGGAATTAGAGCAACTGTTCTATTATTGTTAGCAAACTCCTGCTATAAATAACCTGACAGTATCCATCTGCATGGGATGCAGACAAACAAGAAACATGCAAAGAAAAGACCAAAATAGACCTCAAGTCCATCTGGTACACCCTCTCCATGGGGCCCCAAACAGATGGTGCAAATTCCCAAGGTACACCTGCCTAATGGCATTGTCCTATATTGGGGAGGAGGGGGGATTCCTTCCAGCAAATGGCAAGGGAAATGAGCCACTGAGATTTATCCCTTGATTCAACAAATAATTTTTTGTATGCCTGATATGTTCCAGGTATTGTTCTTGACCTTAGGAATACAACAATGAACAACAGAACCAAGTTCTCTGAACTCATGGTCCAGTAGTGGTTACTATTTTCCAACCTTATTTTGCCAGATTTTCCTCCTCTCTCCCCAGTTCTCCCAGTTGGATGACCCGGGCTGAGTGTCCACTTTCTACTGAGTCTTTTCTCTAGACCAGTTTGCGACAGCTGGTACCGACTCAGTCATTTGCAATGTCTTCAGCTTGATTCCTCATCCACTAGACTTATTGACCAGTCCTGGAGGTCAGAGGCTATGGCCTGTTCATCTCTGAACCTCTGGCCCATTACAGTGCCCGCCACCTAAGCAGTGCTCGGTAAGTAATGAACTTCAGAAGAGTTTTAGCCTTTCAGAAGAAGACGCTCTCCAGAAATGGGCATCGTCTTCTCCTCCTGCTCTCCTCTCAAGCACTACAAAAGATAATAATCCTCTCCCGAGGAGGTGTGATGGAGGATCCAGTGTGGGTTCAGGTCTACAATGAAGTGTATTTGCTGTACATTAAACTGGGAGGGGCTCTTTCATTATGGGTCTTGCTGGCATTTGTCAACTCTGAGCATAGAGATGGAGAGAGAGAGAGAGAGAGAGAGAGAGAGAGAGAGAGACAGGTAGATATATATAACCAGGCCAGTAGATAGAGATAGATGGATGAGAGAGGAAGTGGGAGCTGGCAGGGAACACCATGTGTCACAGACAGGAAAGACATGAAAGGTGAAGAATAAGACTGATTATAGCCCAAAGCACCAACACTCAGAGTGATCCACAGAGAGGCAAGAATCATCTGGACACTCAGGAATTAGCACTTTCCTGTAGACAGTGGCAGGGCTTTAAAGGTTTTTAAATAGCAAGGACTCCTCACTTTTACTGCTTGCAGCCAGAGAGAATAAAGAAAAGAGGACAGTCTGTGAATGCCTTCAGCAAAGGGAAACAAAGACACGCACACACGTACCCAGGCATTTGAGTCACACATACTAAAACGTAAAGGGATGACTTCAGGTCATCCATTTCCAAACAAATCCAAGCCCTGGATGTGTCTCAGAATATGTTTCTTGCAGCAACGTTGCCTCAATTCCTGTGGGAGAAAGAGAGCAGGGAGAGCAGACCTGCAATCCTTCCAAAGGCTGGGTGCTGGGGTTCCACAAGGCAAGTTCAGAGAATGATGACTTTGAAAACAGGGGCCCTGTTTCCACCCCTACTTATTCACTGCCTGAGCCCCGCATAGCATTTTCCCACAGTGAAGGGATGCTACCAGTGGCGGGGAAGCTACTACGTGACTTCCAAAGAGGTAAGCTAACGAGAAATCGAGGGCAGATCCAACAGGCATGTGCTTGGCCCAGCATCTCGGAGCTTCCTGGCAAGCCGTGGCCCATGAGAAATCAAGCCGAGTAACTGAGAATGAACTCAAGTCCAAACGTGGTCCTAAATCCAACCCAACCATCAGTGCCAAGAGTGATAAAATCAAGTAGGAAAACTTCCCGCCTGCCAGGGGGAAAAAATGGCGAGAGATGTCCAGTTCGCCCTCTTGTGAAGCAGCTTCACGTGGGCTCTCAGCTAGGCTACTTCTGTGGCCCCACCCTCCTTTTGTGAAGTCCACATTCGAATATTCTGGGCTGCACGTAGTGGGATCGAGAGTCTGGAGCATGTGGAATTGATTCCGTTCCAGACACCCACCTACTCATTTTTATTCCTAGGAAACTCTCCGGCCAACCACTGGGTCCATGGAAATCTCAAGCCTAAGTGAAAGCCTCCCTTTGGAGGCTGGTTCCCTCTAGTTCCCCCCTTTCTCTCTCTGAGATTAATAGGAGCCATATCCTGCTGTCGAGAGAAGGATAGGCCACTCAACAAGTCCAGAGAGGCAGGCACAAAATGCTTATTAAATATGATCCTTCGCCACCATGTTCAGAAGACATCAGAACCATTTCCATCCACCCCTCCACTAACACCGTTTCCATGGCTTTACTGTGGGGAATCACCGTAACTGTCACTCCTGCTATTTCACCTCTGAAGTTAACCAGGCTTTCTGGAGGCTGCCTCACCTCACCTGTCAAAACCATAACTCGGCCAAGCATGGAGCCCACAGGTGCTGTGAAGGACGAGCCCTTCTCGGGTGGGAAAGCGATGGTATCAGACCTAGACCCCTTCTCGGCAAATACTGGGACTTGCTGTCAGGTCTAAATATATCCCTTTGAGAAAATATCTTAGTCCTTTCCTTGGCAAGTAGATATTGGCCTATATTTTTAATCTACAGGGGGGTGTGTGTAGATCATATTTATGCAGTCGCTTTCTGGCTGCCGGTTGAGCCTGCTGGCAGTGTGACCGTGTGTGCACAAGTGTGAACACAGAATCCGCTAAGTCCCTTGGCCGTTCCCCACGGGTATCTGAGGGAGCTCTCACGTGGGCAGCATGGCTGGGCTGTCTTGGAACATGTGGTCCCAGAATAGGAATCTTTGAGATTGACTTTGTGGGTTTCATTCAGCCAGCAAGGAGCTCACCTATTGATGAAGAATGGGACAAAGAGATACAGTCCCTACCACAGGGTTAAACTAGGATGACTTTTCCTGAGGGAATGATAAACTGTACCCTGTCCTACAAGATTCATGAATGTGATTAAAGATGTATTGATTGAGTGCTAGGTGTATTCATGTACAGACTCTCATTTATAACTCACATGTCAACCCCAGAGGAGGTACAAATTACTAGTTCCATCTTTGTGGATGGGAGAACTCAAGCTTCGAAAGGCTACATGCCTTTGCTCAAAGTGACCCAGAGAGTAGATGGCATAGTTGAGACTTCAATCCAGCATTCTAGAGCTCCTAATCCCATCCTTATCACTACTGGTCGTTGATTTATGCACGGCCCTGGCCACAGAGTGTTCTGAGAGCTTCAGCTGGTGAAATGGAAGCAAGTTGAGGTCAAGCATGTGGCTAGCACCGGGCAGTGGTTGGAGGAAATAGACTAGGGCAGCTGGTCAGTCCTCTAAGGAAGGAACCAATAGTCCCCTACAATGAGTACAGTTCGAGGACCTACAACATCCAAGGTTGACAGCAGAGCCCAGAGGACTTCTAGACAGCGTGGTTCTCCATGAACAATGGGATCCTGGGTCATCTGCAGGGTGGAGTTTGTTCAAGCCGCACACAAAGATAGCAGATGTCAGGGCCGGCTCTGGCTGGGGCTCACACTGGCTCAGCTCCCCAAGGGAAGACGGAGAGAGATGAGGCTCCATGGAATGAAGCCCTGGGGTCCTGTTTATTCCTCCCCATGTGCACCCAGGCCCACCTGTGACTGGTACCTGAAGTATCAGCAGTACAATACCGGCTCCAGAATTGCTCCTGATGGCTTCCCAGGAGTTCCTCGCCTCCCACCCCCACCCCCATGCTCCCTGCATTTTTGTCCTGAATTCCCCACCCCAGCGGCATTCTTGGGTCCCTTTGCCTCAGAACCCACTAGATCCCTCTTCTGCTTCTTAGACCTTAAACTCCCCCACCTGCTTTCTTGCTCTCTGCAACTCCTGACTTCAATCTCCCGTTGTAATCATCCATTTTGAGCTGGAGCCATTTAGAAGCAAAAATGGGCAAGAGAAATTATTTTCCCGGCCTGGTGCAAAGATATCAATATTACTAAAACTGCAGCCAATGGGAATGTTTGTGATCCCATGTCCTGTGGGAAATTCACTGCAACTGGAATTGTGGGACTTGGTAATAATGATGAGAGTTCTTCTCATGGGTTTAAATGTTTGAGAGGATGGGGTTGGATGTTATAACTTACAATGTATGTTCCAATTTCAGGGACACAGTAAAGTGACACGGTGGGTATATTTTTATAGGACGTTAAATCGAAGTTGATTGAATGAGGTTTGAGGTGAGGGAGCACGGTGTCAAACATTGCTGGATTGGTTCAAGAATGAGGTATTTAAACGCTTGATTGCCTAAGGCTTCACATTGTTCTTTTTGACTCTGTATTGAGAACTACAGCTAAGTCAACTGAGCCAGACGTGTCACAGGGAGATGGGGGCGTCCCCATTCAGAGTGAGGTGGTCTTGATTTACAGACACTCCTGGGCAAGAAGCCTAGAAGAGCCTCTGCAGTCGGCGAGACCCTCCTGGAGACAACCGGAGAACGAGACACAGAATCCTCTCTTCCTGGGAGATGCTGCTCCAGCTACTTCTCTAAGGAGCAATGATCAGGCAAACAGTGAACAGAGGCAGGACAATAGGGGCGCTGATACAGTCAGAGGAGCATTTGGAGAGGGGCCTTTTCGGGGAAGGGCCCTGGGAGGGGACATAACTGCTTGCACAGAGCCTTGTGAGCTCTAGTTGCATCTGGTCCAGTCCCAGACTGTCAATATCAGTGCTAAATTCCAGACGAGCATTCATGAACTGGTCTTGTCCCTGTCTGCCCTGAGCTCCCACTGCTTTCTGGGGTGAAATACCGGAGCCTGGGGACTTGCTGCCTGGGTATTTCTACTGTCTTGGAGGGCCTGCCCCTCCCCGCCCCTCCGACAGAACCCATCAGGGGGTTTCTGTGCTGTGCTGTGAGTGAAAGACTACTTGGAGACAAAGGGGAGAGATAACAGGATGCTATACACAGGAAGCTCATAGCTTAGTTTTCCAGAACTTTCTTTTATGGTCATTTTCTTCCAGAATAATTTTAGAATAATTTTCCCAATAATTCTGTGAGGACTTTACTTGATGTTACATTAAGTCAATACTGTACATTATTCTGAGCAGAAGGGACAACTGTATGGTAGATACCAGTTGTCCCTCCAAAAGCAAGGCACCTGGTCACTCCTTTTCAAGTTTTCTTTGACCTTTTGTAAAGTGTGTCATTTTTCTTCATATAGGGCACACACATTTCTCTAAAGAGAGATGTTTCCAAGGAATGTTCTGTCTTGTTAATTTTTTAATTCATTCAAGAATATTGTGCAAAGCTCTAGGAATTAAGCAGTAAGCAAGACCCCTCTGTCCTACCCTCAGGATACAGTCTAGTGGAGAAGCTTACAGTCTAGAAGGAAAGAGACACTTAAGCAATAGTTGGTAATTCCAATGAACAAGATAAGTATGGGGTGCCCAGAAAGCACACTACAGGGGGACCTTTCTGAGGGCATAACATCTACGATTCTATCTGATTAATAGGTAGGCGGTAGCTGGACAAAACCCCACAGAGAAGGAACAGGCCAAACTCTTTTTGCTTGTTTGTCCTTTGTATTTTTCTGACTGAGTATTCCAAGTACACAGGAATGTTACTGGATATCATTGATTTTTGTATCCTCTTCTTTTACCCAACATTTATACAAAATTATTTTATTCATCCTAACATCTTTTTAGTTAATTTCTTTGGATTGCCCTGGTAAATAAGCACACTATGTGCAAACCTAATCTTTTTGAAGGCTATTTATAACTTTAATTTTTCCACCACTTGGGGCAAGAAGTTTGAAACGTTTGTTTTCTGGTGAGCAATATGGCATTTCCTCCTTTTGTCCTAATGTACAAACTTTACATGTTACCTACCTACCTGCCGTTCCAGAATATGACGAATAGGCCCACGGCCACCCCACTTCTACCTTTCACGGAAGGAACAATGCGTTCACAGACTAAAAGGGAAAATGCACGGAGTGAAATAAACTGGAAGCCCTCCCCCTCTTCTTTCATCCAAGATGTGATCCAAGCGGGTGCCATCCCTCCTGGGTACCACAGACAGAGCCATTTTACTGTCAAAGCGAGGCTCTTGTAATGTAATACAATAGCAGATTCAAGAAAAACCCAAATGCTTCCTAGTACAACAAGGGCAAGGGCTAATGTTACGGAAAGGACAAGAAGAAAGCTCTTCTAATAGGAGCAATGCAATTGCCTTCACACACGTTAAGACTGGGTAGGCTCCAAGACAAGTTAAACCTTGCCTAGGTGAGGCATGCTTACCTCTTTGATGAACCGCTGAGGAAGCGGACACTGCAGACTGAATTAGCATCAACACACTCTCCATCACTCTCGCTGGTGCTTCTGGAATCTACTGTCTCCCCAGGGTTGGTCAGTGAGACTTGGGAAGGGATGGGGGAGGAAATTCTTGCTCCTGTGAGGAGGCATGGGGTCTCCCAAGGAAGAGGATGAAGATGGAAGACGAAGCGACTTGAAAGAGGGGACCTCATGGGCAAGGGGTTAACAAAGAGAGTGTTGGATGGGAAGGAACATCCATGGTAGACACCGTTTTTCCATGATTCAGGTCTGGCTCCCTTATGTTGGGCAAAGGGTGTTGGTTGAGTTGATGAAGTTTCCAACTTCTGGTCCCCCATACTGCTTACTCATCTGAGAACTCTCCTGACGGTTCAGGAGAGAACGTCTTTTACCTCCCTGGTGTTCCTGCCTGTCTGGTCTGGAGGATGAGGAGCTGAAGTGGCTCCAAGATGGCCTGGGCTTCACCTCCATCTCTTCCTAAGGATTATAAAGCAGACTCAACACTGGAATCAGAGATGAGCCCAGATTGCACCATTTGCTGGCTGGAGACACCTTTTGAGTCAGAAAACAAGGGGCCCTGCCATATTCCAGTTACATGATTCACGAACACATTAGAAAAAGTAAAAGGCCGACCACAGGAGGCAAGTCTCCAGGCCACCTGGAGGACCCACCAAGGCCAGCCACGCATGTGGTGGGAGCATTCAGCACAAAGTTCCATCATTAGTAGAAGCCTGATTCTCTGGCTCTCTTGGGACTGAATAAGATACAAACCCATGTCTACCAATGAGCCCCTTCGGGAGAAGATGGCTAACCCCAAATCAGCTCTCTATCCTGCTAACACTCTGTGTATGACGGAAGAGTCTGATGTATTATTATTCATCTCTTTGAATCCCCACAACAGGATTTTTAAGGTAAGTATTTATGATCCTAGTTTTACAGACGAAGAAACAGACTCAAACAGGTTGTGGCAGATACCATCAGTTGCCCACCCAGCAACGTTGCACCTCTCATCTTTCTTCCTAATAGAACCCTGGTTTTACTTAAGTATCCTGTCTTATCTGCGTGGCAGGCATTTCAGGGGTCCCATCCCCAGCCTGGCTGGGAGGAGGAGGAAACTCTGATTCATCCGAGCCAATCATAATGATTCCCTTTCTCCCCTTTGCCAGTGATTGGTTTAGAAGTGGCATGAGACACACTTCTGGCCAATAGGATGTGAGGCTGTGTCTCCTAGAGAGCTTCCAGGAAATGCTTTCTTGCTGATGAAAGAGGCCCTCTGCTGCTGCTGCACACTGTTGGGTCTGCGTGGGATTCCTGGAAATGAGGCAGCCATCTTGCAATCATAGGGCGAGGTTAGGAGCCCAAGCCAATTCCTGAAGGAGGGCAGAGGAAAATGTTGGAAAGAATCTGGGCTCTTCACTTACATTGATAAGCTGCTGAATTCAACATCCCTGGAGTTACCTCAAATCAGAATTTCTTATTATAGGATCGTAAACATTTTCTTTAATGATTTGGTCATTCTGGAAAGGGATTTGTCTTATTTGCAGCCACAAGCACCCTGACAGATACAGAAGTGAGTGACTGACCTGAGGTCCTACAGCTAAGCCACTGAGCTTAGATACAATTCCAGGTCTGTAGGATTACAAATACCGTACACTTTCTACTCTGCCGGGGTGGACAACAAAGTGAAGAGTAATTTCACAGGATTCTCTAGAATCCTTCCCCACACAAGGATCTTGCTGTTAGTCAGGCATCTGTCAGCTCGTCAGTCCTAAAAAAAGACTCCATGAAAATGATTTTTTAAAAAATACAAAACAAATCTCCTTCTCTCTCTTCCCACAGTGTCTTTTCCTCTCTGAAGCATCACAGCTGCTTCTTATTCTGCCCATTGTGTCAAGATAACAGGATTTAATTACCAGATTTATACACCACCAGCGTGGCATAAATGCATTGGCCTGAGCTAAAATGAATGCAGTTATTAAAAAAGGAAAAGAGTTGCCGCATCACACAGTGACAGCAGACACAGAGACGACAGTTTTATTTACTTTATCTCCATGCAGGAAGCAGTTAAGCCATTTCAAAGCGATTATTGGGTTTTAATGATCCAGGACATTAAAACACATTTCTCCTGGCGACAGTGACACAGGTAAAGGAGGTGATAAATTCAAGAAATAATGGCCTGGTTTGGACAACCCCTCCCCACTCATTTGCGATGGGCCCCACGGTAGCCGTTCTCCAGGTAGTGTGGACCGCTGGCTGGGGTCCTGGGAGAACGCTGGTAAATCTCGGTAGGACTGGGAGATCTTTCCAGATTAAGATTTAGCAGCGGGCTTCCCTGGTGGCGCAGTGATTGAGAGTCCGCCTGCCGATGGAGGGGACACGGGTTCGTGCCCCGGTCTGGGAGGATCCCACATGTCGCGGAGCGCCTGGGCCCGTGAGCCATGGCCGCTGAGCCTGCGCGTCCGGAGCCTGTGCTCCGCGACGGGAGAGGCCACAACAGTGAGAGACCCGCGTACCAAAAAAAAAAAAAAAAAAAGATTTAGCAGCAGCTTTTAAGCTCCACAATGCAAACCACAGCTGGTGCTGAGCCCTGCCTCCAGGTGCCCGAGGGAGAAGGAAAAGAACTGGGAAAGTGGGAGAAAAGGTGAAAGGAAAGAAAGGGAAAAGACCACCAAATGTCATGCCGTAAAATTCTATCCACAGTGCACTCCAGCTGCTTCGCCCATCCAAGGTCAAGGCCAAGTTCCCTGGGCTAAGTCCAAGCCCCAGGAACCAGAGTCTCCTTTGTTTTCCCTGGAGCTGATGGGCACCTACAGCTCAGGTAGGGAGAGGTTCCCAGACTGACCTGTCAGATTTCCCAGGGCCCTGAGGGAACCATCCCCAGAAAACTCAGCCAAAGCTGCTGCTCTTTGATCCGTCATATACTTTGGACTTTCACAAGAGATTTTTTATTTTAAAGAGAAGCCACTGCTGTTTTAAAAGTTTGGAAACTGAAGATATAGGCCTACCTCTTTATTTTGCAGAGACTGAGGACCAGAGAGGGGAAGCTGAAGACAGAGAGGGAGCTGGAAGCAGGTCTCCATCGTTCCCAGGCTGCTCCTGGAATTCTCCAGACAGAATACGGATGGCACTCGAATGGGCGATTTTCGAACTTCTAACCTCCCCGGTCAGCAGTCTTGCTGACCAATAGCTATGCCCTGTCCAGGTAAATAAGACTATGAATATGTGGCCTCCTCTTCCCAGGTGCTGTCTCTTGGATTTTCAAAGAAAAATTCAGCCATTCCTTGGGTCCTCACAATACAGTCAGAATCAACCCATCCTCCTCACATGTCACAAGCTCCTGACGTTTTGGGTAAGAGCCCTACTCTCGAGCTGTTTTCTTGGAGATATGAGGAAAATAAGAACTTTGTTCGCCGTTTTCCTAACGATGTCCCCCCACTCCCCAAGCATGGCTGAAGTTTTGCAGAAATTTCTGGACCTTTCTTCTGAGCTTAGTGGGAACACCACATTTGGAGGCAGTTCTAATAAGGTCATGGTCATCAGAGGTGATTTTATGACTTAAGTGGGGCCTTGATTCTTCACCCCCGGGGGGAAAAACTCACAGACTGCCGAGCCCAGAGTGCTCTCCGGAAGTTGCATTTTTCTGGGAGGTCAGGGCCCCAGCATTGGGGCTGGTGAAAGGGGGCCTGGGGTGGAGCCTGTGTGAGCAGGTTTTATGATGGTGACATGGAAGGAGGAGGAGAAATCTGGGTTGGAGCTTATGAGAGGTGAATCGTTGTGCCCTTGCCTCAGAGGTGCTGAGATGCCTGGTGGGAGGGGGGTGTTGTGTAGCCACCCCTCTAGATAAGGGCGCCCCAAGGTCCACTCAAGACCTCAGATCTATAAGCGAAGCCAAAAGAAATAAAGACCATTGCTTGCTACATACCCACATCGTGCTTACAACACAGATATGGAGACAGGCAGATTCTAGAAGGATTCATCTTTTGAGCCAGTCACCTCTTACAGAAGAAAAAGAAAAGAAAACCCAGTTGTGAGAAAAATGCCTTTAGAGAAGTAGTCCTGCAGCTGGTAGCAGCCAGTGTCTGGAGCCAGCCTGTCGGCATCACCGCCAGGCTCCCCAGCGTAAAAGCCAAGCCATTCGGGGCACATTCCTTAGCTTTTCTAAGCCTCGCTTCCCACAGCCGTGAAATGGGAATAATAATAGCACTTACCCCTTCGAGCGCGTGTATTTAGAGCCCGCAGCATGTTGCCTGGCGCACTGAGCAGTGGCCGCCACCCTCAGCCAACCTCAGGCTGCTCGTCACGCTTCCCAGGAGGACTCTACGGACCCAGTCAGGCGCTGGAGGAGAAAAGCTCAAAGAGCCCTGTGTCAGTGGCTCAGAGACACTCTGGTGCCCCACCTTGTTCTGGGGCGAGAGCAAGGTGCTTGGTCTAAGCAGCTTGGGTTGAGAAGGCGTGAGAAGGGAGCACATCCTGCAATTTTTCCTGGGCTCTCAGAGAGAAGGGGAGCTGCGGGCTGCAGGACCCCAGACACCAGGCTCGAGTCGACTTGCAGGGAGCCGAGGGGCCGCCCAAGGAAGTCCTTTCTCCGGATGAGAGCCGGGCAGAGAGGCCAGCTCCTGGAAAAGCTCTGAGCTCCCTTCTAAGGGTCCTTTAACGGGGTTACCGTGTGTGTGCTGGGAACAGCCCTCAGGAGAACAGGAGTGAGCCTCCGTCTCAGGGGACGTTGGCGCCAAAGCCAAATGATGCCGTGCTGGCATGGGATGTCCCGCACTGGGCAAGGCTGGGACCAGGTGACCCACACCTGGGGTGGGATGTCTGCAGCTCAGCGGCAGGGAGCACAGTCTGTGTACCAGGGAGGCCCAGGGCCAAGGGCTCCACACGCAGTCGCTGGCCTCGTCCCCACCTCACAATGAGGCAGGCACTCTGGGTCACTCTGTTTTACAGAAGAGGACCCTGGGGCGCGAGGGTGGTCAGTCAGTTGCCCAGAGTTGCAAAGTTACTTAGGATACAGAGCCAAGATCCAGATGCAGCACAGTCGGCCTCAGAGCCTGTGAGCTAAACGCTGCTCTGCACAACCTCACCTTTCCCTGTCTCCGTGCCGCGTGTGGCTGGGCCTCTGGTGACAGAGCGGGCAGGAGCTGGCAGATCTGGGGGGCAGGCGAGGGCTGGGGCGGGCAGGCTGGCAGGCAGTTGCTGAGTCTGGTACTGCGCCGCAGCCGGGGCTGGGGGCCACATGTCCCACATCACCACCAGAGAGGAGGTCCTGCTGGGCCCAGGAGGAATCCGGAAGTTTCTTTAGCATCATTGGCTGGTTTGTTGCTTTGCACACGGCTACTGCCTTCTGCACCTAGTAGACACCCGATCCTCCACACCTGCTGCTTCCCCGCTCTCACACACACACACACACACACACACACACACACACACACACACACACATCGGAGTCATTGACAGCAAGTGGGTGAGAAGAAACAGAGAAAACAGAACCAACCAATGAAAACCCTAAGGGCAGCAATAATTAATATTTAAGTTGAAAACTGCCTGGGAACCCAAAGCGCAGGCTATTCATGTGCAAATCATATGCAAATCATATGCAAACAGCCTCCACACCTCCACACCAGGGCCCCTGTAATTATTCCGTAAACCTGTCGGGCCAGCTCTAAGGGCAGCTCCCTGTCCTGCCCGGGCTACAGGAGGACTCCCATGCCAGGAATGAGTGAGGCCTCTGGGTGGCACCCTCGGGTGAGCGTGGTGGCCCTGGGTTTCCTCTGGTCAAAGCCCCTTCTGATTCTGCGGTCTCCCTCCCACCTGCGAGAGTTCCTGACCGTGCATCCCGGCTCCCCTCACCCACCCCAGAAGGCATTCCTGAAGGTCTCCCTAGGCGTCAAATCTTGATGGCTCTGCGACACTGCCCGCCTCCGCCCCTGCTCCCTCCTCTCCGGCACCTGCTCTGGCTCTGTTGATACTAATTCCAGGGTCAGGGGCAGCCCCCCATGAGCCTCCCTTTTATATGGGCTGGGTGGGCCATGGGGCTCCCCTGACGATGCAAGCAGGGCCTTCCTGAACTTTGCATTGTTCTGCCATGGCAGGAAAACCGTTCAGGTCACCCAGGGCCAGCCCCAAACTGGAGAACCAGGAGTCTAGAGTTCACCTGCATGGTTGGGTGACCTGGGCCTTCCAGGCCTGAGACCACAGACTTGGAGTGAGGGGCAGGAAGTAGCCGCCTCAGGCCGGTGCTCGTCACTGCCCCCAGCCCCGCAGCCGTGACAAGAGAGGAGAAGCGCCTCAGACAAAGGCCCGGGAGCGGTTCCCAGCCAGCTGGTCCTGCAGCAGAACACTTTAGAGCATGAACTTGCCTCTCTCTCTGCCTATATCCTTCACTCTGACTCTTCAAGTTCCAGGAGGGCAGGGACCGATCTTATCGATTCTAACCCTCAGCCTCCAGCACGGCAGACCACGACCCGCACAGATGGAGAGAAGAGCCTCGGAAGAGTCCCGCCCACGTGCGGCACCTCGTCAGTGGTAACTGCCCTTGAGGATAAATGTTGACATGTCTTGTCCGCCGCTGGGTTCCTAGAGCCTGGAGCAGTATGTTGGGAGGGAGAGGCCACTCTGGGCCAGCATCACACCATCACCGTGCCTAGAGCCGGATGCGACAGGCTGGTAATAAGGGAGGAGCCGGCGTGCGTGCCCTGCTGGACAGCCAAGACAAGTTCTTTTTATTTTAATTGAAATATAGTTGATTTACAAAGTCTTGTTAATTTCTGCTGTACAGCAAAGTGATTCAGTTATATATATATATATACACATTCTCTTTTATAATATCCTTTTCAATTATGGTTTATCACAGAGTGTTGAATATAGTTCCCTGTGCTGTAGAGTAGGACCTTGTTGTTTATCCATTCTATATATAATAGTTTGCATCTGCTAATCCCAAACTCCCACTCCATCCCTCTCCTACCCCACCCCCCTTGGCAACCGTAAGTCTGTTCTCTATGTTTGTGAATCTGTTTCTGTTTCATAAAAGTTAATTTGTGTTGTATTTTAGAGTCCACATATAAGTGATGTCATATGGTATTTGTCTTTCTCTTTCTGATTTACCTCGGAAAGTAAGTCAGAAGGACTTAGCATGTCTTTAGTAGTATGATAGTATGAAAATCTCTAGGTCCATCCATGTTGCTGCAAATGGCATTATTTTGTTCTTTTTTATGGCTGAGTAACATTCCATTGTATATATGTACCACATTTTCTTTATCCATTTATCTGTCGATAGACATTTAGGTCATTTCCGTGTCTTGGCTATTGTAATAGTGCTGCTATGAACATTGGTGTGCATGTATCTTTTCGAATTAGAGTTTTCTCCAGATATAAGCCCAGGAGTGGGATTGCTGGGTCATATGGTAGTTCTATTTGTAGTTTTTTAAGGAACCTCCATACTGTTCTCCAAAGTGGCTGCACCAACTTACATTCCCACCAACAGTGTAGGACTGTCCCTTTTCTCCACACCCTCTCCAGCATTTGTTATTTGTAGACTTTTTCTTCTTCTTTTTTTTTTTTTTTTTTTTGCAGTACGCGGGCCTCTCACTGTTGTGACCTCTCCCGTTGCGGAGCACAGGCTCCGGATGCGCAGGCTCAGCAGCCATGGCTCACGGGCCCATCCGCTCCGCGGCATGTGGGATCTTCCCGGACCAGGGCACAAACCCGCGTCCCCTGCATCGGCAGGCGGAGTCTCAACCACTGCGCCACCAGGGAAGCCCTGTAGACTTTTTAATGATGGCCATTCTGACCAGTGTGAGGTGATACCTCATTGTAGTTCTGATTTGCATTTCTCTAATAATTAGCGATGTTGAGCATCTTTTCATGTGCCTGTTGGCCATCTCTATGCCAAGATCAGTTCTGATCCTGCCCCCAAAGGGCCTGATGATCCACCTGGTGAAGTACACAAGGACCGGCCTTTCCTGGCCAGTGGTGGTGATAGGGTGACCTCAGGGTGAGGGCAGCAGTATTGTCAATGCACTGAGGGGTAGGTTTCTCTAAGAAAGCCCCCAGAGGAGGGCGAGCAGAGCAGAGATTTAAATGTTGGAGTGAGACTTTAAAATAAAGGAAGAGAGAAGAAAGAACATGCTCAGGGTTTGGAGAGAGCTTGGGCCAAAATACCGACATGGCAGTAGAAAGTGCAAGGGGAGGGCAATGAGCTGGGGCTCGGGGGTGAGTCCTGGGCAGCTCCCCCCGTGGCTCCTACGTAATCATTTCTTGATTCAGCGACACCCAGGACTAACTGGGTCCCTTGCTCCACTGGACATTTACTGAGCATCTGTGTGCCCAGCACTGTGCTGGCCCCAAAACAAAGCCCTACCCCTGGGCAGCTTCTGTACCCATAGAAGAGAGTGGTCACCAGACAAAGCCGTGACGGACCACCTGCTTTGAGAGGGAAAAATATAAAACATCTACCATACCAGACATAAATAGTTAGGTAAAAAGTGAGGTTAAAGTGCATACCATTTTCAGAAATATTAAATTGCTGGGGGGAAATGTGCATCTGAGATCTGAAGAACTATAATAATATAATTTATAGTAATATAATAATAGTAATATAAAGTAATAGATACAGTAATATAATAATAAAAGGCACTGTATTTTAATTACAACTCACCTGGTTGCAAAGAAGAGAAACTCAGTCATAGTAGTGAAAGGACACAGGACAATTTTATGACATCGAACAGCAGGATACACCCGGAGCTCTGCAGGAACTGTGCCTGGGACTGGGGTGCGGGGACTGGGGTGCCATTGAGAGGGGCAGCAGCCCCCTCCCTACCTTCTTTCTTCTCCGCTCTTTTCTCACTGCACCCCTCTTCATGCTCCTCTCTCTGGCTTCCTCTGCTTATCCAGGGTCTCTGTTTAGGCTGGCCATGGCTCCGACTGTGGCCATGACCTTTGGACCCCCTGACAGCTAATTCCCAGGGTATCCATTCCAAATTTCTGGGAAAGACCCTTAGTGGGTTCAGTGCATTTGTTTGGGTGTCAGCTGAACCACTGCAGCGAGGAGACCGCAAATCACAGTTAAACAAGAGCATCTGTTTTCTCTCCTGAGAGTCTGCCACGGCAGCCCTTCTCTGCAAAGTTCTCCGAGATCCAGCCTCCTTGCATTTTGTTATTCCATCATCCTAGGGTGGCGACTTTGCCTAAATGGTCCAAGATTGCTCACCGCCACACCCATACCGCAGGAGCCCTGGAATGGCATGAGTCACCTCCACTCCCAGGGCCCGAATTTATCCACATGACTAAGCCTGGCCTCAAAGTTGCCCAGGAAATGCCTCTTTGCTAGGCTGTCAATGCGTGGCAAGCAGCCGTCTCAGGTACACGGTACACGCAGGTGCCTTAGTCATGGTGGCGGGATGGAGGGAGAGCCTAGGAGGGCCGCATGGTGGAAACAGGGCAGCCTGGGCACTCCCTGCAGCAGAGGCCAGTGAAGAGAGCTGGGACCCAGTGCTCAGCCAGGACAAGTCCACCCCCTGCTGAATCCATACCTGGCCCTACTCTACACATGGTGCAGTTATGCAGCCGGACCTCCCACCTGCTGAAGCACTGAGGATAAACCTTTAGGGAAGGGACCAGGAGAGAGGACAACCATGGGGCCAGTGGTGTGGGAGAGTCTTTGGAATTTCATCTCAAAGGAAACACTTTATGTGCGCCAAGGTTTGAGAAGGAGAAGAGAAAACAGAAGATAGACAATGGACAGTTTACAGGGGTCAAGTTTAAATAAAAGGACTTATAGGTGAGTTCCAGTAAACCCTCTTACTCCGTTTCCTCATCGAGATAAAAAGTGCCCTGGAAGGGTGGTAGAGAAGATTATTTGAGGTAATGGATATACAGTACCAGGAGTGTGCCTAGCACACAGTAGGCACTCAATAAATGGCCGTTGTTTCAGATTGGAGTGCACAAAGATGGGACGCCCAGTTCAGGGGATGTGTCCCTCTGTACTTCTTAGTCCAGACCCTTGGGCATTTTTCTTCCCCGCTTCCAGTTCTTGGGGAGGTGGTTCTCCTATTCTAGGGCGCATAGAATTACTCCTGACTCCCAGAGATTCTGATTGTGGTAGGTCTGGGGTGGACCCAGGAATGTGTATGTTCTAACCAGGAAATTGGGGTCAGGTGGTTGAAGGGCTGAACTTTAAGAAATCCTGCAGAAAAGGAATGTCCATCTCTTAGGCTGACTTTTCTCATCAGCGCCATCATAGTCTTATTGTACATGATGGTCCACATTGCGGTCCTAGGGATACAGCTTCTCTGATTACCTTTTATGTGGGGCTCCTGGGTCCCAGGGGCTGGAAAAGGCACTGTGGGAGAGAGGGCGAGGTGATGGGTGGTTTATTTGGTCATAAAACTTCATGTGACGCTTCCACAAGCCCCATAAAGCCCCCCAACACACACCCACAAACTTCCATGAGAAAACTGTCTCCCGTTTGGGCACATCTGCCATCGTCGCAGGGACCAGAATGTGCAGACCAGTCACAGACACTGAAACACTATTAATAGTGGGGCTGGGTGAAGCCAAGCTCAAGTGTGAAAGGCTTCCTCAGGGAGCTGACAGATCCTTTGAGAGCCCAGGTCATTTCAGACTTGAACCTAAGTCATCTCGGCTGACACCTCAGCCGTGACCTCTGGTGCCCTGAGTGAGGTGAGGGTCTGGCCGCAGATGACCCAACTGCAGGACCGCCCCCCCCCCCGAAGTCCTTCCTTCTCATGCCTCAGACACAGAGCAGTCCCTTGGTTCTCTGTATATGATATTCATTGGATTTTTTCCCCTGATTACAGAAGAAATATGAAATCATCATAAAAAGTGTTTTTTGAGAAAATGGCACAAAGACAACAAAAAGCCACCTGTACTCCTATTATCCCCAAATAAACATTAACATTTTAGAGTAACACACTGCTAGTTTTTCCTATGCATATATTTGCATAAAATTGCATACATCGAATTCGGATTTCACCAGATCCTTGCTCTGTAACCTGCTTGTTTCACTTAACAATGTATAATAATTTTCCACGTCATCAAATGGTCTTTGACCATCTCATTTTTAATAGTTCATCGTATTCTAACATAAGGATGCACAACAATTTCATGTAGACATTTAGCTTAGTTCTATTGTTTTTGTTTTCATTTCTTTTATTTTGCTATTATAAATCTGACTGCATGTCAGTTATGGTTTTTCTCAGGATTGATTATGGGAAATTAAATTCTTAGATCAAAGTTTTTTGTTTTGTTTTGTTTTAAGTTTTTAGATACACATCACCAAATTGTGAATATTCAAGTAATGCTTAAAGAAGGGACCATGAGGACCAGGGATTCACATTAGGCAGTAGGGGATGAAGGAGGCAGTGTCACCCGAGGGCTGTCTCACCCTCGCTTCTGACACCACAAAGGGGACTTTTGTCAAGCTTGGAACGTTAGGTGGACCCCATCCCCCTCAACCCCCCCCCTCCCCAGATCCGGAGTCCCTTAACGATCTATAGACGCTTTCTCTTCTGTGACTATACTCAACCCATCTTAGGGATTCTATGCAAATCTTTATCTGGCCTACAGCAATTATTTCTGAAAACCAGACTTTTGACAGAAGTGCCTTTAACTTTTTTAAAAATAGCATTTTTAGTGCATGCTGTTATCATTGTTACTTATTCAAATGTGTTGACGGGGGAGTGGGTGGAAGGTTTGCATTGGCATGGCAACCAGTGACTAACTGAACTCCCTTCACAGCCCATGATGGCTTCCCTGACTTACCAGGGCCAGAGATGGATGTGTTTTCCCTGTGTGTCCTTGGCTCAGGGTAGAGAAAATATTATCCACCCCTGAGCTAACCTTTTTCTATTTTATTTATATTTTCCGTTTGTGCCGTCTTTGGGGCTGATAGGTTTAGCAAGTTTACTTCCCACCTGGGAAGTAAGCTTTCTTTTCATCTACAGTTACCTCGTTTAGACTGTACAACATGTTCCCAGATTAAAATAGCTAATATCGTGGTACTGTGGTACCAGGCCTTCTGCAAGGTGCTTTATATATGTCATACATATGTCACATATATGCTTTATATGTGTCACTTCTTCTAATCCTTAAAGAAACTCTGTGATGTGGATACTATCATTACCACCCTTTCTTAAACAGATGAGGAAACTGAGGTGGAGATCAAAGGGCTTGCTGAAGGGTACAGAGTTCACAAGATGAGGATTTGAACCTGAGCAGTTGGAGTCCCAAGGCTGAGGGTCCACCCCCTCCCTCACCCTGGTATCTTCCCTCCGTTGTGGGGAACTGGGATTAAGTGGACCAGTCCATGGTCAAGCACAAGCTTCTGTTTCATGTTCTAGTCCTTGAACACACTCTTTCTCAGAGTTTCTAGGCTGGAGAGTGTGAGCACATCATTCTGTCTTCATGTAGAAGTTCATTCTTTTATTTGCCTGGTTTAACAATCCCTGGAAATTAAACAAGATATCCCTCTCCTTTCTTTTAGTCACACAAATAGTACCCAAACCTCATTGACTCTCAGTTCCTTCAACTATAAAACGTAAAACCTAAAAGCTGTCTCACAGGAGGACCAAGAAGATGACATGGGAAGGTCCCAGCACATAGTAGGTGCTCAATAAAACTTACTTCCTTCCCTCCCTTGTCAGACTTCCAGTGGTAACCTGACTCCATTGCTGAGCTTCTGGTCTACGGGAATCGCTGACATCTCCGTGCTCCTCCTGAAGGCAGGGGGCAGATCTGACATTCTCCTTTGGAGGGCTCTGCCCAGGCCCCATCAGGACCCATGGTGGTGTGGATCCCGGCCTGGTTCTCCCATGAGCCATGAGGCCCAAAGTTGCCGGGTGCAGAGCAGGGAGCTCAGGCCTAGGAGAGAAGTGGACGTGGGTTCACACCAGCATGGGGAGCCCTTCAGGGGTTACTGAAAGAGCAACTCTAACTCCTGGGCAATGGCCCGTTAGTCACTTGCTGGCTTCATAGTATCAAAACAAAGAACACTAGTGACCAATGCCTGATGAAACCCTTGGGGAGAACTGTAAAAACACAAAGGAGGAAACGATTGGACAAGAACAGTTCTGAGTAAAGGGAAGTAAGAAGTCTGAATGAACAATGACGTGAACCTGGGCTGGTACTCTGTGCAACTCCACCGAAACTGTGGGCAACACAAAACAGAAGGATATGTACCAAAATTTGACAGTATCTTCCTCTGGGTGATTCAACTGTGGGTTGTTTTCTACTTTTGTGTTTGACACAAAATTTTCTCCAATGAACATTTTCTTATTGTGTAATCAGAAAAAAAATTAACATACTTTTTAAAGATCACAATCATTTTACTGGGATTATAAGGCTAGGAAGATCATTTTTCCACTTGAGCTGGTAGATTAGGTTCTGTCAAGAACACTGGACCATATATTCATTCAGCAGGTCCATTGAAAACATGTCAAGCACTGTCCCAGGCCAAGCTCTGGATTCTGTGATAGGAGGGACGTGAACAAGTTGGGAAAGTTTGAGAGAAGGGTCACTGGAGAATTAAAGTTTTATCGGTTAAGATAAGCCAGGTCAGTGTTACTCACACTCCTAGATGAGCCCCATCAGCATAAGCTATTAGAAATGCAAATTCTCGGGCTTCCCTGGTGGCGCAGTGGTTGAGAGTCCGCCTGCCGATGCAGGGGACACGGGTTCGTGCCCCGGTCCGGGAGGATCCCACATGCCGCGGAGCGGCTGGGCCTGTGAGTCATGGCCACTGAGCCTGCGCGTCCGGAGCCTGTGCTCCGCAATGGGAGAGGCCACAGCAGTGAGGGGCCCGCGTAACGCAAAAAAAAAAAAAAAAAGAAAAAGAAATGCAAATTCTCGACCCACACCCCCCAAAAGCACTGAATCAGAATCTCTGGGGCAGGGCTCTGAAATCTGTGTTTTAACAAGCTCTCTAGATGGTTCCGGAGCAAGCTACAGAATCGGAGGAGCACTGGGCTAGGATGTGCCGCAGTAACAAATAACCCTCACATCTCAATGGCTCATGGTGACAAAGATTGCTTTCTCGCTCACAAAACTTGTCCACCGTGGGCCGGTTGTGCTCTTCTCCAAGACCCGGGCTGGCGCAGCAGGCACCCTCTGTCTGAACATTGCCAGTCCTCATGGCAGAGGGAGACGAGAACATGGCAAGCAGTGATCTCACTCTTGAAGCTTCAGCGAAGCACTGTCTTTGCTCACCTTTCATTGGCCAAAACAAGACGTGACCAAGTCTGCCATCAACGGAGTTGGCATCAATAGGAATTTTTCCCAGGAAAGGGCAAGGAACTTCTTTAAAAGCTTTTTATTTTGAGATAATTGTAGATGCACATGCATTGTAAGAAATAATACAAAAGAGAGCCTGTGTACCCTTCCTGCATGTGTTTCCCTCCATGGTAACATCCTGCACGACCATCCGAACCACAACCAGGAAATTGACGTTGAGACCATCCACCAGCCTTATTCAGGTGTCACCAATTTTACATGCTCTCATTTGGGTTTATGTGTGTGTTTACTTCTATGCAATTTTATCACACAGCAAATCTTTTTGAAGATTAATCCAGTCAACTCCACCAGGTAGAGTTAGGACAGTTTAACTAGGAAGGTAAGGCAGACATCTCTCTGCTTAATAGGATTCCTATCTGTGAAAGAGTAGTTTATGGAGAATAATGGGACTGACCCAGAGAAAACAAGAGGTTTTTCATCTGTCCTGAGGAGTCTGTAAATGCGGTAGACATCTGTAGATTTGGCCTCCCAGCAGCCATGCCCCCTTCTGGTGAACTTGTAGTTCGCTTTGGGAAACCATCCCTCCCCAACTCTCAGGCCACACGTGCAGGTGGTTGACCCCATTCCGAGCTCTGAGGGCGGGTACCTGGCTCAGCCCTGGCCTTGCCACATGTTCTAGCCCCCTATCTATCCATGCTGATTCAGGGACGGACACTGTATGGTCAGGCCACTCAAGACAGCTGTTCTCTTGCTGTCCAACCAGTGCATCGCCTGCCCAGCCAGTGCCTGCTTCACCTACACCCCACTCACATGACTGACCTTCCGATACCTGCCCCAGGCCCCAGCTAGTGATTGTTCTTATCAAAGGGGTAGTGAGGGGCGTGCCCCTCTGCTGGTTTCCCTGGTAACTAATGAGCCCACCTGACGTCAGTTCCCCCCCGTAACTGGTCACCTCCCCTTCTCCCTGGGAGCAAAGCTTGCCTGCCATGTCCTGCCTGCCGTCCACCACACACGGTAGGGTGTCACACCAGAACCTTGCTCCAGACAGGTAAGCTCCAGCTTCCATGAAACCACTGATGTCTCTGTCCCTGACTCCAGGCTCTTTCTTCAGTCTTGAAGCTGGGCAAGCACAGGTACTGTAGGCCTGTGGGGTGTAGCCCAACAGACACATAAACCAATCTGACTGCTGACCCAGGACTTTTTACTAAATCTATTGATGAGGACCACCAGATAAAGAATGTCTGGCTGGGGGATGAAATCAACACTAAAAGACCAAGAAAGGAGACCAGTTCCTGTGGCATTGTATGATTATGACCCCTTGGATCTAGCCATGCCTGAAGCTTCACTACTTGTAGACTCTCCAGCTAAACGAGCTAAAGAAATCTAACTTTTTCTTTACATTGTTGTTTAAACTGGCTTGAATTGGGTTTCCTGACACATGTTCGTAAAGTCTTTGAGTCCTGACTTACCTTATTCCCAATGCTAGACATGGTAGCCAAAGGAGGGTGGGGGTAGTTCTCCTCTTCCGGAGGATTTCAATGAAATAGGTACATGGAGAGGGGCACACACACACATACATACGTGTGTGTGTACATCTGTATTTTCCCCATCTACCTAAGCCCTGTTCAGAAACTACCTAAAAAAGTCAGACCACAAACCCAGGAAAATGGAATAAACCCTCTTCTCATGCTTTTCTTTCTTGGGTTTCCCCATACCTGTAAGAGAACTTTCAGATTTGAAAAAAAATTGTGTAGAGGGACTGTACATTACTGAACGTTTATGATGGTAAGACTGATTTTACTGGGCAAATTTTGAGTCTAGTAACTGAGAAGGCTCTGAAATGAACACCATCCTCAGGGTTTTGCGATGTTATTTTGCCTCCTGGGGTTTCCAAACCAGTCTAAGTGTTCACATGATGATGCAGGTAAAGGCCGCCAGATTGACGCTTTTTCCTTCTTGAAAGAAAGGTGCGTGGGGGGGGGGGGGGTCAATAAAATATGCAAACGAAGCCTCAAACTTTGGATCATGTATGATGCAGGTGTTTTCGGTTTCCTTGATGCGGACAAATGCAGCTCTGAGAGCTGCTTTGGGAGTTTTGTCGCGGGTCGTTTGCAGAAGGCGGGAAGTTGGGCAGGAAATCGTCAAGGAGGGGGAAGTATTAGCCACCAGCCCACGAAGACCTCTTCTCACAGTTCAGGGAGGCTGGAAAGTGCCAGCCACCCCCAAAATGCAAGATCCTCCCAGAAAGCTACTTGAAAAAGTGTAAAAAGTGAGCCCTAAATTGTGAAATTACACTTAGTTCTTCCGCTTACTCTAAAGAGCGGCCATTTGGCTGCCGTCGTGTTTCTGAAACTCACTGTAAGGAACGTTGATGCCGATGGAAACTTAATTGTGGCCTGTTTTGAAGCCTTATCCTTCTGTGGGAAGTTACAGGTGAGCTTTCTGAGTCCTGTTTTCGATGTTCTATCACTTCAGCAGGGCCTTTCTCCTCAACTGAGCTGTCAGAGCAGAGGCCGCGGTGCTGGTGCTGTCTCGGCAGCGGTGCGGGGAAGCCCGTGGTCCGAGGACGCCCGCGCCCAGCTCAGCTTTGCCACTGAACAGCTGTGTGAGCACGGCATGTTGCCTATCCTTTTTGAGCCTTGGTTTTCTTACGTGTGAAATATGATGCTAATACCCATCTCACAGCTTTGTGGTGAGATTACAAGTAGATAATGGATTCATGATCCCTTTGTAAACAAAAAAGCACCAGAGACACATGAGATGTTATTTTCCAGACCCCTAAGGTCATGTTTCAGAAGGCGCCTAGTAGGTTTTCATGCACACACACACACACACACACACAACCATGAAAGCAGCCCTATGTGGGGAGAATGTGATTCTCTATTATGGAATAAGTTTATTAAAAATATGACAGGTAGGTTTTTATACCTAAGGGCTTACCTATTGAAAATAATCTGAAGGGACCCAATTTTGAAGGAGGGTAAGAATGCAAAACCTCTTGAGTCCCTCCAAATGCTGAAAAGGACAAGAGGAAGTTTTGGAACTGACTCTTGTGTTCCTTGTTGTTGGCTAGCTGTAGCGTAGTTGTGAGCACACAGTTTTTGGAGCCAGAACAACCAGAGCTTGAATCCTTGCCTATATGGTCTTAGGCACGTTTCCTTCTTTATGGCCTCTGAGCTGTTTTCTCATCTGTAACGCTGGAATTCAGATACATACCAGGGAGGGTCAGTATGAGGATTAAATGAGATAATGCAGGGGAAGCTTTTAGCCCAGTGTTTGGCCAGAAGTAAATGCCAAGAATGGCTATTATGTGAGGAAATTTGGGATTCCAGGAGAGTTAAAGAGAAGTAGTTTTTTCAAGGCAATGCAGAAAATAGAGACACATAAAATCTATCCAAGGGTTGTCAACAGATTAGGCTCTATCTTTTCAGTAGCTTTCAAGCCACTGATTATTTTCTCTCTCCTTCATTGTCACCTCAACTGTGTGTTGCTCTGATTTCCTATAAACCCTGGACCCCAACAGGGAAACCCTGTGGAAATGAAACACTTAATGATATTCCAACTCTCAGAAAGATTCAGTAAGGGCAGCTCTGCTCTGGGTGATGCTCTGCGTTAAACCGCCCGATGAAGAGTCTATTCCTAGCATTGAGACCGTTAGAGGAGAGGTTTGAACAGAGGGGCAGGCTAGGGAAACTGGATGGATTCCCAGATCCAACCGAGTCAAGTTTTTCCAGTTCTGCTTCATCGTGCTGCTTGAAATAAATTCCCAGAACATAAGATTCTGCCATCTTTTTAAAAAAAAAAGTCCCAAAGCCCCATATAAATGTTGTTTGATTGATCAGCTTCTTGAAGATAGTCAAAGCTGTTTCCCTTGCCATCAGGAAGGAAATAATCAAGAGCTGATGCTGGTTAAATGGGGAATATTTTAGAAATTCCATAAACAGTATTTTTAGTGTTCAATCATACCTCATCTTAGGATAGGAAAATAGCATCTCGCTTGCTTTCTTTCTCACTCCAAGCATGAGCTACAAATCACATTTATATAGTAAAATGACAGATCTCCCCAATGGTTTGAGGGAGGAATGAAGACTGTATCTTATTCAACATTATATGCATAGCCCAACACAGCTGCTGGAATAGATAATAATCTGGATAAGCATATAAATATAAGATTTCTCAAAAGAATAGTTTTGCCTTCAACAAAAATACTAACTAGGGCTTCCCTGATGGTGCAGTGGTTGAGAGTCCACCTGCCAACGCAGGGGACACGGCTTCGTTCCTCCGTCCGGGAAGATCCCACATGCCGCGGAGCGGCTGGGCCCGTGAGCCATGGCCGCTGAGCCTGCGCATCCGGGGCCTGTGCTCCGCGACGGGAGAGGCCACAACAGTGAGAGGCCCGCGTACCGCAAAAAAACAAAAACAAAAACAAAAATACTAACTAGTTAGAAAGAGTTGTACACAGGTAGGCCTGTATAGATGACTAAAGCACTTCCATAAACATTTATTGAAACCCTACTCTGTGCCACAAATGTGCTATGTGCTAAGGATACAAAAACAAACATGACTTGGTTCCTGCCTTCGTAAGGCTCAGTCTAATAGGAAAAAGGTCAAGGTTCTTGGTTGCAGACAATATGATCCATTCTAGCTAGTTTAAGCTGAAAGGGTTTAATTAAGGTTTATAAATATCTCACAAAATCATTGGGAAGAAACAAGCTCCAGGCTGGGTTTCCAAGACTCCACAAAATAGCTTTTGCCAAAAGACAAGCTATCCTTGCCACAGACAAGAACCTCTGAAATGGAAAGCCATCGCCACCACGGCTGGCTCTGTAACCACATCACATCTGCCATTACCGGAGCCAGCAGAAAGAATGGTCCATGTCCTGCTTCTTTTCCCATGAAAGTTAGATCTGAATCCAAGTCTTGCTGAGTGTATCTGACTGGCAGATCATAAATCAGTATCTGTACTCTAGCACAAGAGTCTGGGAAACATAAGGCATTCTTTGATGGGAATGTGAGAGTTATACCATGGGGAACCAGCAGAATATGGAGAAGCAGTTCAAAAGATTTGAGGTCTCTGTGAATGACAGTTGTTCACTACGATAAAATAAACCACTACAGTATAAGGTGCGAACACGAGACTGACGCATACCGAGAATGCTTCATGATTCCAGAGAAGTTGAAATAACCAAGCATGATGGAGGCAGCATGGAAGTTAATCTGCTGAATTGGGCCTCAACTGAGTAGGACTTAGCCAAGCAAGAAGTACAGGAAAAAACCTTTCAGTGACACCCAACATTCCAAAAAATATTCTGATAAATGTGAACCAACTTTATGCTATAAACTGAGGAGCAGCTGAGAGCTGGAGGACACCTCAGTCCAGGATGGCAGGAGAAAGGCTAGGAGCATCTCACTAGAAGCCCAAGTGTTCCTGACATGGACTTGCCATCATGGTGCTGGGCTTAGGGAGATGCCAAAGATGGTCTTATTGTCTTCCGTCCTAGCTGTGGCGTGGGCACTGGCCTGAGGACAGCTAATCCATATGTTGTCTTGTGACCTGCGAGCTGGCCCAGAGCAGCGCATGTCCCAGGCCGAGACAATGGTGATCAGCTGCTGAAATCTGAGTCTCTCTTTCTAAGGATCCAACTGGGGGGAAAATGAGATAATCCATCAGTGGAGTAATGGAACTGATGCCGAATCCAGGCTCTGTACCCCGACACTGAATTAAATCTAATCTCAGAGACAGAGTTTTGGGTGAAGTAGAAAAGAATAGCTTTATTGCTTTGCCAGGCAAACAGGGCCACGGCAGGCTAATGCCCTCAAAACTGCGTGTTCCAACCTGGAGCGGGTAGTGAGGAGTTTTATAGTAACGGTTCAAAGGGACGTGATCAGCTCGTGGACATTATTCTGACCAGTTGGTGGGGAGGTAAGCAGGAGTCAGCGTCATCAGCCTTCTGGTTCCAACCAGTCTGGGGTCTGCGTGCTTGTGGGCAGCATACAGTTAACTTCTCCCACCTGGTGGGGGTTTCAGTATCTGCAGAACAGCTCAAAAGTATTGTTATGTGTATCCCTTGAGGGGGAACCAGGACCCTGCCCCAAGGCTGCACTGTTGTTTCTTGACTGCATCTCCCTTGTCTCCCCTCCCTTCCCTGATTAGCATCTGTTTGAACCTGCCCTGTTGGAACTCAGGGAAGGTCATGGAGGCTGAATGAAGCCTATTTCCTGTAATCAAGAAATGAGGGACACAGAAAGGCTTCTGTGCCCAGGAGCCCCACAGGGTCCTCCTGCTCAGTTTCAGAACCAGAAGCAGAAAAGATTCATATGCGCATTAAAGAGCAGGGGCTAAGAGAGGCCCAGGGAAAACCCGAGCTAGCATAAAGAAAATGTACAGAATCTATGAGGTATAGGCCCTCCTGGCCACAGGCTGTGGGAGTTCATGGTAAAGACAGGAATGATAGAAACCAAGGCAGAGTGGGGATGCCAGTAAGGGCAAAGGATCAAGAAACTCCCAAGGAAGCAGCTAGAGAACCCAGTCTGAAGAGCTGTGCTGGATCCTTCCATGTCCTGTGCTGTCTTCCAATCTCTGCAAGCCCTGGCTCTGTGGCTGGGCCTGTGCTTCTGGGAGGTCCTGTCTTTTTAATTCTCACAAGCATCCTTCCTTGGCCATCCTGGGAGGTCACTTTTCGGCATCTCTGTTCCTTGCATCAACGAACACAGTGGAACTGTGGAAGTTGAAAGGTCTGGAACTTGGTCCAACACACATGAAAGGGTGAAAAGATGTTTGTTCAAATGAAAAAGGAAATCAGAGTTAAATATTAATTGACAACAGCTTACCTTTAGTTTAAGCTATATTGAATTGGTACCTCTATGTTTATTTTGTACCAAAATGCTATATCATGTTTATTGACTTGAGTTGATATGAAAATGTTATTAACAGGAGTCAAATCCTGTGCTGTGATCACACTTTCCCACTCCAATATCCTTTGACCCCCTGGTTTCCTTCCTAGAGGTGAAGTTTGAGCGTATAAGGGAGCTGGGGCTGGGGTCACCAGTAAAGCAGAGATCAGAAAGGCATGTTTTATTCTAAAACTGTAAGGGAAACTTTCTTGATATTCACAACAATACAGTTTGTCTTGCTTACTCTCTGCATGAAATGCCAAACACGTATCTGGTGCTTTTAAATGCACATTGATTGATAATGTTTAAAATTGAAGGGCCTTCAAATAGAAGTTCTTCCTTCTGTGTGAAGTTAGATTGGGGAAGGACAGAGTCCGGGTTACTGTCCTAAACAGCACAGCCTTATCCCATCACTGGCTCTTTTTCCTTGGCAGAGGGCATGCCTGGATCCTCCGCCACCGCTGAGCTCAGCCTGGCTACATCACCCCTAGTGTTCCCGAGAAGGGAGAGCATGCAGGTCCAGGCGGAAAGGGGAGAGGTGTGCATGGGCAACGGGAGAGGAGACAGCCCCCTCCCTGGAGGAACCAGAGCCCAAGGGACAGGGGAGAGCAGAGCAAGGGGTGACCCAGGAGGAGTTAGAGAAGATGTGGAGCTGGGCAGGGTCGCTTTTGTATTCATTCATTCATTCATTCAGCAAGAACTAAACGGCATCGTCTCTGTTCTCGAGTTGTTAAAAGCCAGGTGACGGAGGGGAAGAGTCTGGCTTCACAAAATGGACTGAGGATTGTGTGACGTGATGAACCTCCCTCCCCACAGCGGGCTTGCTGTTTTCATGCACGGGCTTCAGCATCTCTGACAGGAGCAGGTTAGAGAGAGGTGACTGGCAAACAACAACAACAAATAGGTACCAGGGATCCTGGGCAGAATGTCAGTTACCATTAGAATTATTAGCTAACAGCTATCTTTTATTGAGTGCTTACTATGTGCTAGCCACCGTGCCAGTCCTCACAACCACCCTTTGAGGCAGGGATTTTACAGGAGAGGCACCCTGAGCCGAGGGAGGTGAAGCTGCAAGTCAGTGGCACACAGCCTGCAAATGCTCGGGCAGGAGCCAACCAGGTCAGGCAGGCTCCCGTGGATCTCCAGGGTCCACAGGCAACCAGAAGCACAGCTGGTTCTGGTCCCCACTTGTCTGGTGGAAACAACTACAATTTGAATGTGCTATTTTCACAGAGCCTGGGATCAAGGGCAGTTGCAATTGGACTGGACGGGAAGGATGGGACAGTTCTCTGAGGTCTCGCCTCCCACCAACAGTCTGTGTGAGATGTTTTGAATGTGCTGGTGTTGAACTAAGTTCAGCGGATCAACGCAAAACAGGGGGAATGGGGCTTCCCTGGTGGCACAGTGGTTGAGGGTCCGCCTGCCGATGCAGGGGACGCGGGTTCGTGCCCCGGTCCGGGAGGATCCCACGTGCCGCGGAGCGGCTGGGCCCGTGAGCCATGGCCGCTGAGCCTGCGCGTCCGGAGGCTGTGCTCCACGACGGGAGAGGCCACAGCAGTGAGAGGCCCACGTACCGCAAAAAAAAAAAACAGGGGGAATGAGGTGGAGCCTAAAACAAGGAAGGCTGTTCTAGCTTTGTGGGATTCAGAGGCTGCCTTTCAATAGTTACATTCCTGAAATGAAAGTGACTCCAGCTCAGATCTCCTTTCCTGGTGGTCCGAGAGGTTAGAACAGGATTCAGACAGAATGTCGTGGGAGTTGAGCAAAGGGAGCAGGCCTTCCCACTGGGGAGAGTCAGAGAGGGCTCCCTGGAGGGGGAGCTGGTCATGAAGTTATGAAGGGGATTCTCCAGGGCAAGGAAAGAAAATGTAAGGGTGGGAGGAGAGGGATGGAAGAAGAGTGGGGAACTGGGAGGGAGGGAGACGGGAGCAAGAGTCCAGGGAAGGATGAGTTCGTTCTGCAAAGATGGGCCTATTAAAGGAGCCATTTGCTCTGGCCATTGTATTCTGACTATGCACTTGGGCCCCTGGGGACAGAGGGGTCAGCAAGGTCTTTCTACCAAGTCTTCCCCAAGTGGAGCTCCGACGGAATGCTTTTTGCTTTCAGTCACTCCTAGTCACATCCACATGTGTGCCTTCTAAGCAATGGCTCTCAAAACTTAGCAGACACCAGAATCGCAGACTGCTGAGACAGGACGTCTGATTTTCAGACTCAGTAGGTCTGGGGGAGCCGTGATTTCCACTTCTGGCAAGTTGATGGTGCTAGTCTGGGACCACACTTTGAGAAACTCTTCTCTAAAGTCTTCTTAAAGAGCTTAAAGGACCAATAAAGCATCTGAGTAAAAACTACCTTTGTTTTATCAGGATAACAACTTTACTATTCTTTTTTTTAATTCTTTTTTTTTTTTTTTTTAATTTTTTGGCTGCGCTGCATGGCATGGGGGATCTTAGTTCTCCAACCAGGGCTCGAACCTGCACCCCCTGCAGTGGAAGCGTGGAGTCTTAACCACTGGACCACCAGGGAAGTCCCTAACAACTTTATTATTCTTTTTAAAGAAATCTCATCAAATTGGATGAGCCAACTGAAGTTCCAGAAGTCCCCCCTTCCAAAATTCTCTGGCTTCAAATGACCAAGTTGGACCCAGAGCTCATCTACCAAGTAGAGAAAACCTATTGGCAGGAGCCTTTGAGCCACAGGGGTCAGGAGGTGGGGTGCCCTGGGATACAGCAGTTCTCAGCAGCAGCTATAGCTGGGACATCCCCATCCGTCCTCAGGGCATCATCAGTAAACTTGCACTTAAACACCTCCGGCACCCAGGAGGCCAGAACAAGGGGCACCAAAGAAGATACCAGAACCAGTGTTGCATCTGGGCTGCCAGGCTGCACTGGGTCCTGAGCGAGGCCAGTGGAGGCCCCCTAAGCTTGTCTGAAAACCGCCCTGCCTGCTGCCGGCCAAGGGAGGACCCCTCCTCTCAGCTACCCTGCTCTCTGCTCCTGTCAGCACCTCATTCTCCCAGGGATCGCTCAGCCTCGGGGACTACCCAGCTTGGAACTGATTTTCCATTTATGATTGTTAAAGAAAATAAAGAATCTCTTTCACAATAACCTTCTGGAAGCTTAGAAAGCAGGTGACATCTGACAGGTCATATGTGTACAACAGAAAATCTCTGAAATGTATGTTAAGGTGGTCATTTCTTTCATGTTTATCACAGAGAATGTTCTCTAAAGAGTCATGTTCTCTCTTTCTCCAATAAGCTCACGAGTCTGCTGCACACATTTTATTCAGAGCAAATGGGTAAAGGATGGGGAGGGGAGGACTCGGGAAGAAATTTCCTTTAGAAAAAATCACACTTTGAAAAGATGATACGTATATGCCAAGGAAAGCCACTAAGTATGTAGATTATCATATTAGTCGTCGTTATCTCTGGTGGAACTATGTGCGGTTTATATTTATTTATGGCTCTTGTGCTTGTGTGTATTTTGCAGTCAGTAAAAAAAAAAAAAAAAAAAAAGCATGTGTTTTTAAAATCAATCTTAGGTCCCAATGCCTTTGGGGTGTGGTGTGTGTAATAGCCCAAACCCACAGGCAAATGGTGATGAGGAAAAAAGGTTCAAATAGGAAAAGCGGGGCTGCCGGCCAGGGCAGAGCTGGCCAGGAGAAATGAGTGTCGGTACGTTCCTCAGATGAACGACAAAATGTATACAATTTTACTTCTGAAGTGAGAACTGGCCTCTAGTCCAGGAAAGGCAGGCGCAGAGTGTGAAGTTTGAGGGGGCCAGGTGCGGTAAGCCAGAGATGCCCTCTGACCCACAGGCTGCCCTTTCCTCCTCTGGAAAGGACTGAGTATTTTTTTTCCTTTTCTTTCTCTCTTCTTCTTCTTCTGTCCGCTCCAGATCTCTCTGGAGGAACTGCACCTGATGCTGATACATCCTGTAAAGTCTCCCCTCCTTCGTGTCCTGCCCTTTCCTCTTGGGCTCTTCCGTTGCATGTCCCAGGCCTGGCTCCAGACCCCTGGGAGACGATGCTCTTACCTGACTCACCTTCTCAGCCCACAGGTGCCCCTCACTAGGGTAGGGCTCATCTTCCTCTGTGTATTTGTAGTTGGCGTCCTTTGGGGACCTCTCCTAATTCTTGGACTAGAGATAACCTATACAAGTCCATGATGGCCAATTAACGATAAAATGAAGGCACATTAGAACAATGAGATCCTATCTCCTACCTATCAACTGGCAAAGATTTTTTAAAATTTTATTTTATTGAGGTATAGTTGATTGGCAAAAATTTTTAAATGACCACGTGTGGACTCATGGCCATCCATCCTCTCATGTGTGTGTATTGGGCACGTAAATTAATGCAATGTTCCTGGAAGGCAATCGGCAATGGTATATAAAGATTTAAGACCACATCGTACCACCTGACCTAGCAATTCCACTTCTGGTAATTAATCAAAAGAAAATAATCAGAGATAGACATGAACAGTTATGCACAAGATGTTCATCATAGCATTATTTATAATTATTTTTAAAAGGGACAAAAATAGGGGGCTGGTTAATTAAACAGATGCATACAATGGAATACTATGCAGCGATCATAAATCATGTTGCAGAAGTATGTTTGATGACATAGGAAATAGTTCGTGGTAAATTGTCAAAATACTGAGGAGTACAGCCAGACTGCCATGACCACAGCCCTCTCCTGAATAAGTTGTCATCAGCCATCAGCAGCCACGTGCGTTTGTGATATGTGACACTTCCTCCCTCCTCCACTACCCTGGCCCAGAGGTCTGTGGTCTAGAAAACTAAGACAAAAATCAACTTTCTCCTAGTTGGCTTTTTTTAAAAAAATGTTGGTGAAAGAAAACCCAAACCAAACAGGCCTAGGAACAAAAGATATTTAATCGGCAAATAACACAAGTCAGGGCTGGATTCAGCTGAGAAACCATCAGTGGTTCAACAATGTCACCTGGTTTCTTTCTAGGGAAGTTATTTTCTCTCCCCCCCACTTTTCCTTATGAATGGCCTCTGAGTTGATCGTTGATGGGGATAATTGCCATTTTTTAATCTCTGCTGGGAGGTTGCTGAGTCATCCCTTATTTCATTACCCCTTAGATGGAGCAGGATGCAGATGCTTTCTTCTCTGCCCTTTGGGGGAGCTGATGGCGCCGTTAAGCTTATTTTCACTTTATGGCTGCAGTAATTTTGTCTTTACCTCATCTCTTCCAGAGGAGGAGAGAGAAAATCTTTAGTAGCTTTTGTGCAAGTTCTGGGATCAATCCCCTCATTTGCCCCAGTTCTATCACATGACTATCCCTGACCCAATCACTGAGTTCAAGGGGATGGGAAGGGATGCCCCAGTTGGCTGGAGCCAGGTTGCCAGGGGTAAAAGGAAGAATCCATGTGGAAAAGGAGTCCACCGAACACATATTACATAAAGAAAAAATAGTCAAATGAATATGGAAAATGTTAAATAAAGTTACTCAGGTTTCTTCTCAGCCTTTATTAGGCTAATGTGCTCTGTAAACCACCAAGAAAGAGGTAGGAAGAGGGAGTATATAATATGTAGTGTTTCACACACAGCACATTTGGAAAACGTTAGAGTAGGGTGACCATGCAGCTCAGTCTGCCCAGCATAGTCTCGGTTTATACCTGTTACTCCAGCTCAATTACAATCAGCCCTCATGTTCACTCTCAAGAGTGTCCCAACTCGAATGACAAATCATATGGTCACCTCCAGAGACCTGGATGGAGGATTCCATGTTGTTTCATGTTGAATTATGAAACACCAGTCAGATCTTCTCTTGGAGGCTTGTGAATTTGTGACTTAGGAAAAGAGAGACATTAGGAAGAAATCCAAACAGAAGAAGAAGCAGAATCAGAAGCAGTAATGGCAGAAACAGAGGGAGGCTGAATCCCGAGTCTGGTGGGTCACAAGAGGAGAAGTAGCATGGGTGTGCTTTTCTAAGAATGACAAGAGCAGGAGGGTGGGGACGTGTGAGGGAGACCAGCACTTCACATGCCCTGACTCCCCTGACAGTTGGGCTCCTGGGATGCCGTCCTGGGCCACTTACTCCCTGGGATGCTTGCACAGCTCTCATCCCCAGAGCTTATCTGAGCACATCTGCACAGCCCATGATGGCCTTTCTTGGTGTGGTTCTCAACTCTGGCTACACATCAGAATCACCCTCTACCCCCACCCCCAAGGTTTTTGATTTACAAGAAAAAATGCTTCAAATTTCAAAAATTTTGAAATCAGGTTTTGAAAATCTGGTTTGCTCTAGAGGATGAGATTATAGCATGTTTTAACGTATTCTCTTTTGTCGTTGTTGTATTTTCCAAAACTTCTGCAATGAACAAATATTGTTTTTTGTATCAAGAAAATAATAGTTATTAAAAAACAAGGAAGTAGAAATAAACCCTTACATTTATGGTCAGTTGATCATCAGTTGATCATCAAGATAATTCCATAGGGAAAAGAAGAGTCCTTTCAATGAAGGATGCTGGGGCAACTGGATATCCACATGCAAAAGAATGAAGTTGGATCCCTACCTCACACCATACACAAAAATGCATTTAACTTAAAATGGATCATAGACCTAAATATAAGACATAAAACTATAAAACTTTTAGTAGAACACATAAGCATAACTCTTCATGACCTTGGGTTAAGCAATGATTTCTTAGATACAACACATACAGCACAAGAGATTAAATAACTAAATAAATAAATAGAACTTCATCAACATTAAAAACTTTTGTGCTTTAAAGAACACCATTAAAAAAGTGAAAAGACAGCCCATGGTATTGGAGAAAACATTTGCAAATTGTATGTCTGATAAGGGACTCATATCCAGAATATATAAAGAACTCATCACTCATCAATAAAAAGACAATACAATTTTTAATGGGTAAAGGATTTGAATAGACATTTCTATAAAGAAGATGAACAAATATCTAATAAGCACATGAAAAGGTGCTCAACATCTGGTATGATGGATGTGTAATTAGCTTGACCATGGTCATTATTTTACCATGTATACATAAATTAAAACATCAAGTTGTACATGTTACCTATATATAATTTTTATTTGTCAATTATACCATGATAAAGCTGGGGAAAAACTGTATTCAACATTAATAGTTACTAAAGAAATGCAAATCAGAATCACAATATGATTCATACCCACTAGGATGGGTAAAATAAAAAAAGACAGACAATAACAAGTGTTGGTGAGGAGAAATTGGGACCGTAATACATTCCTGGCGGGATGAGAAAACAACGAAGCCACTTTAGAAAACAGTTTGGCAGTTTCTCAAAAAGTTAAACATAGACTTACCACATGACCAAGTAATTCCATTCTTAGGTATATACACAAAAGAAATGAAAACATATGTTCACACATAACTTGCAAATGAATACTCATAGTAACACTATTCACAATAGCCCAAAAGTGGGAACTACCCAAACATCCATCAACTGATGGATGGATACATAAAATATGGTATATCCCCATACGATGAGATAATATTCAGCCATAAAAAAGAATGGAGGGGACTTCCATGGTGGTACACTGGGTAAGACACCATGATCCCAATGCAGGGGGCCCTGGTTTGATCCCTGGTCAGGGAACTAGATCCCATATGCATGCCTCAACTAAGAGTTTGCATGCCACAACTAAAGAGCCCACGTGCTGCAACTAAAAAGTTGGCGAGCCACAACTAAGGAGCCCACCTGCTGCAACTAAGACCCGGTGCACAAAAAAAATAATAATAATAATTAATTAAAAAAATTTTTTCACATTAATAGGTTATTAATTTACTTTTATTAAATTGACTTTAAACCTCTGTCTAATGTGTGGCTCTACCTTCAACACCACACAAGATTACCAACACCATTTCTCAAATAAACTAAATTTACAGCGTCCTACATTTAGAGGTAAAGGTATACACATTTCCAGTTAGTCTGATAGGATTTACATGTGTTACTCTGTAAGTAATGACATTTTCTATTGAAATTTTTTTTGAATTTTATTTTATTTATATTTTATACAGCAGGTTGTTATCAGTTATCTATTTTATACATATTAGTGTATATATGTCAGTCCCAATCTCCCAATTCATCACACCACCACCCCCCAGCCCCCGCCGCTTCCCCCCTTGGTATCCATACATTTGTCCTCTGCATCTGTGTCTCAATTTCTGCCCTGCAAACCAGTTCATCTGTACATTTTTCTACATTCCACATATATGCGTTAATATGTGATATTCGTTTTTCTCTTTCTGACTTACTTCACTCTGTATGACAGTCTCTAGATCCATCCACATCTCTACAAATGACCAAACTTCGTTCCTTTTTATGTCTGAGTAATATTCCATTGCATATATGTACTACATCTTCTTTATCCATTCATCTGTCGATGGGCATTTAGGTTGCTTCCATGACCTGGCTATTGTAAATAGTGCTGCCATGAACCAATGTACAACTGAATTGTACATTTTAAAACAGTGAACTTTGGATTACATGAATTATATGGCAATAAAGCTGTTACTAAGAAACAAACCATCCATCAAAGAAGTTTATATATATGAACATATATATATATATATATATATATATATATATATATATATATATATATATATATATTCATTCTGTTTCAGATTATTTTCCCATATAGGTCACCACAGAACACTGAGTAGAGTTCCCTGTGCTATACAGTGGGTATGTATAGTAGTGTGTATATGTTATATACTCATATATAAGTAGTGTGTATATGTTAATCTCAATCTCCCAGTCCATAACTTCTCCCCATGTTTCCCCTTTGGTAACCATAAATTTGATTTTGAGATCTGTGAGTCTGTTTCTGCTATGAAAAAAGTTCATTTGAATCATTTTTGTTTTATTAGATTCCACATATAAGTGATATCATATGATATTTATCTTTTTCTGTCTGGCTTACTTCACTTAGTATGATAATCTCTAGGTCCATCCATGTTGCTACAAATGGCATTATTTTTTTATGGCTGAGTAATATTCCATTGTATATATGTACCATATCTTCTTTATCCATTCCTCTGTCTGTGGGCATTTAGGTTGCTTCCATATCTTGGCTATTGTAAATAGTGCTGCAATGAACATTGGGTGCTCCTAGTTTTTAAAAATAAACTATTTATTTTTTTTAAGTTTTAGATTTACAGAAAAACTGTGAAGATGGTACAGAGAGTTTGCATCTACCCTGCACATCTTAGTAACACCTTAGATTAGTGTGGTACATTTGTCACAATTAATGAGCCAATATTGATACACTACTATTATCTCAAGTCTGTACTTTATTCAGGTTTCCTTACCTGATGTCCTTTTTCCATTCCACGATCCCAAACAGGATCCCACAGTTCATTTAGCCATCAACTCTCTTAGGCTCAGTTTCTCAGACTTTCCTTGTTTTTGATGACCTGGACAGTTTTAAAGAGCACTGGTCAGTTGTTTTGTAGACTGTTCCTGCATTGGGATTTGTCCAATGTTTTTCTCATAATTAGACTGTGGTTATAGGATTTTTGAGGCAGATCACAGAGGTGAAGTGCTGTTTTTTATCATATATCAAGGGTACACAATATCGGCATGATTTCTCACAGTTGATGTTGACCTTGATCACCACCAGGCTGAGGTATTACCTATTGGGTTTCTCCCCCCTGCAAAGTACTCCTCTCCCCCTTTCCATACGTACGGTACTCATTGGAAGGTAGTCACTCTGGCAGCTCTCACTAAGGAGGAGGGTTATGCTCCACTCGTGGAGGACAGAGTAGACGTTAACACGTGAATTACTTGGAATTCTTTTGCACAGAAGATTTGTCTCTTCTCTCCCATTTATTTATTTATTCGATCATTTTTTAATATCAGTATGGACTTAGAGATATTTATTTTATACTTTCGGTTGTAATCTAGTGCTACTTTTTTTTTTCTTTGCTCAAATTGTTCCAACTTTGGCTACTGGGAGCTCTTTCAGTTGGCCTGCTCCCATAATTGATGGTGTTTTGTTTTTCTGAGCCCTTCCTTACTTTCTGGCAGTACAAGATGAGATCCTATTTATTTTTTATTACAAAAAAGTCTCAAACAGAAAAGTGAATAGTATAAAGAAACTTCAGATACTCACCTTTCAGACTTAACAACTGTTAACATTTTTTTTGACATAACTACCCCATCTGTTTTTTTCTTTTTTTAATGTAATATTTATTTTTAAAATTAATTAATTTATTTATTTTTGGCTGCATTGTGTCTTCGTTGCTGTGTACAGGCTTTCTCTAGTTGTGGCGAGCGGGGCTACTCTTTGTTGTGGTGCACGGGCTTCTCCTTGCAGTGGTTTCTCTTGTTGCAGAGCACGGGCTCTAGGCTTGTGAGCTTCAGTAGTTGTGGCTCGCGGGCTCTAGAGTGCAGGCTCAGTAGTTGTGGCGCAAGGGTTTAGTTGCTCCATGGCATGTGGAATCTTCCCAGACCAGGGCTCAAACCTGTGTCCCCTGAATTGGCAGGTGGATTCTTAACCACTGTGCCACCAGGGAAGTCCCCCCATCTGTTTTTCTATTTTTACGTCTAATTGATAAAGATTGAAAAAACATAACCACAAAATCACTATCACACCCAACAAAAGTGAATACTAATGCCTGAATATCACCTATTACAAGTCAGGGTTTATTTTTCTCTGTTAAAAAAAAGCATTTTTACAGTTAGTTTGTTCAAACCAGGTTTACAGTGGATTTAGCTAGTTGTATCTTCATGTATTTAAGATGATCGATAAATCCATCTTCAGTGTTTCTTATAGAGTTAGATCTAGGAGTTTGATTATATTTCCCCCAAAGATGAAAACATTATTAAGGATGCCTTCACCCTGACTCAGACTTTTCATTTCGATGACACTTATCTCCAGTGGAAGCGAACACCCTCCAGGACCCGGGTTTAGAAGAAGGAAGTGAAAGCCCCGGGGAAAGGCTGCAAGGCATCACAGCCAGTGACGCTGTGCAAATGCCAGGAGACATGTAGCTGGGCTCGTATTTCATGAGAGTTGTGATTGTTTTTGCTAGTGTTCTGGTTACCAAGTTCCATAGATTTTTACAGACTGCCCCAACTCTATTTTTCCCATAAGACCTATCATTTTTTTAGCGTGCCACTTTGTAGAACTCAGGGTTTTAGCAATGTATATACGACGATAGAGCAGAAATGCCAGCACATCTTTACTGAAAAGAATATAATAGGGAATGAAGACAGTCCTGGGAATCTCAGAACGCTTGGCATCCACATGACTAAGGTGCCTCCTCTTTCGTTTCCACCTCTGCAGCTCCTAACTGTCCTCTTGAGGGGACTCCTGGGCCAGTGGCTTCCCTCCTGGTCCCCAAGGAGGGGTCCAGGCTGGTGAACTTCCTTGGGTCCTTCTTGGGGCCCCTATCCCTAGCTTCCCTGGCCTCTCCTTGTTCTGCATCGTGCATGCCCACAGATCCCCGCTTCTCCACCAGAGCTGCAGGACTGGTTTCTTTTACAAAATATGATGGATCAGCTGCCTGACGGATACACAGGACAGCAAACTGAGCACCCTCACTGGGGCACTGAAGGGCTTTTCAGAAATGTTAGTTGATGTGATGAGGCCAGGCACTGACAGACCCAGCCCGGGAAGCAGCTTGTGCGTGTTAGGTGCACTCTTCCCAGGCCAAATGGCTGATCTATTGCTGCTTGGGGAATTTTTTTAATGATTCATTTATAGAGCTGGGAGAAAGGACTATTCTTTTCGTCTCCTCTCTCTCTGCTTCATTCCCCCACCCCCACCCCCACCCCATCAATGTTTCAATGAGTGGTTCCAAAGTCTTGGTGAAAGGATCTTAAGAGCCACTGAGAAGATGAAATTTAAAATAAACACTTTATAAAACAAACAACAACAAAAAAAACACTTTATGGTGCTCTTAGGAAGACGGGCATTGGGTGGAATCAAACCACCATTAACGGACAGAGCTCCAGAAAAAAACTCCTTTCTGTGATCTGGTCCTGGCATTACACACACTCTCCCACCCCAGCTCCCCTCTGTTACAAAGGCCAGTGTGGCCCCACCCCAGGGCCTCCTTTAGAGCAGGGAGTCAACAGGGACTGGTGTCAGGACCACTTCCTGCTGCTGTGGGAGAGTGTCGCTAGGGAGTGCTCTCCTGTCCTCTGGGCAAGAGAAATTCTGGGGAGGGGTCTCGGGCTCCAGCTGAGGTTGTTGCCAGGACATTGGCCGCCCTACTGCCCCATATCCCATGATGGAGGAATTTCTGGTGTGGCTTGTGCCATGTCCCTCCAGATTCCATCCTGGACACTGTCCCCACACTCAAGGCTCCAGGAAGTTTCTGAGGTTCTTGACTCAAGCAAGATGAGGAACAGAATTGGAAAGCCTCACTCCTCACTGCCCAGAACTTGGGACCATGAATTTCCTTCCATTCCTAACACCCTGCTCTCTCCTTCTTGGGATCCCTCTTTCTTTTTATTCCTTCCCTGCTTTCCTGAATCTCCACTTCCTCCATTTTTCTGGACATTCTACTCCCTCCCTCAGAAATCATGTCCCCAGGACTTCCCTGGTGGTTCAGTGGTTAAGAATCCATCTGCCAAGGCAGGGGACACAGGTTCGAGCCCTGGTCTGGGAAGATCCCACATGCCACGGAGCAACTAAGCCTGTGCGTCACAACTACCGAGCCTGCGCTCTAGAGCCCGCGAGCCACAACTACTAAGCCCGTGTCCTGCAACAACTGAAGCCCACGCACCTAGAGCCCGTGCTCTGCAACAAGAGAAGCCACTGTAATGAGAAGCCTGCGCACCAAAATGAAGAGTAGCCCCTGCTTGCCGCAGCTAGAGAGAAAAGCCCGTGCACAGAAACGAAGACCCAACACAGCCAAAAATAAATTAATTAATTAAAAAAAAAAGACATTGAGTCTTTAGAAAAGGAAAAGTAGAAATCATGTTCCAAGTTTCTTCTTTTGTCTTACACATTTCCCAGATTTCAGAACTTTCTGGAACTGGGCAGAGGGGGGCCAGCTTTAGTTTCCTAGGTGGAGGCTAATCTTCAATCTCTCCCATCCTCTGTTTGGGTGACTTTAGGCAAATGGCAGGTGTGCACTTCGCTTCTGTTCCCTTATTGGTGAAACACAGGTAAAACCAATCTACTTCTCAGACTCACTGTAAAAAGGGGCTCTCGGAGAGGTGTCTATGATGACTGACATTATCCTAGTTTCCAAAGCAGTGTTCCCGTTCCCAGCCCATTCAGTCACAGCAGATCTTTCCTACCAAGTCAGACCTGGAGGCTGCTGGTCAGGGATGATCTAGATGCAGCACACCTGCTGAGCGAGCCCAAACTGCCCAGCCCGCTCAGGCTCCCCTCTCAGCCCCTGCAGGGAGCCGCCATGTTGCTGTTCCTCTTTCAAGGATGCATTTGGCTGCCGTTGCATCCACGGCTTTCCCTTTCAGTCCAGACCCAGGGGTGCCGTTCCCCGCCCTGCAGACCCAGGGAATTGGGGTCCCAGTCCATGGCCTGCCCACCTGCCCTTGCTGATCTATGATTACCTTCCAGATCCAAGGGAGGGCCTTTCCCGAGCTCTTTCAACTCCCAGTACCTGGGGAGGGATGGTGGGAGGGAGTGTGGCGTGGGGCATGTTCTACAGACTCAAATGTGACTCCCAGGGCTTCCCTGGTGGCGCAGTGGTTGAGAGTCCGCCTGCCGATGCAGGGGACACGGGTTCGTGCCCCGGTCCGGGAGGATCCCACATACCGCGGAGCGGCTGGGCCCGTGAGCCACGGCCGCTGAGCCCGCGCGTCCGGAGCCTGTGCTCCGCAACGGGAAGTGTTTCAGGGTGGGGCGAGGGAGAACTGGGTATTTCATTCCTTACAAAACTCCTCATGGAGCCACAGACTTGTTGCTACACTATGTCTGATGAGATTTATTTTCCTCTGGGAGTTCAGTTCCTTTGTCTGTTTCCCTCAAGTTGTGCCTGGAACCTAGGCCTGGTAGGGTAGCCCCCAGGGTGTGTCAGGAGTCCTTGAGAACCACATTACTTCAGGGTGGCCAGGTTCGGGGGACAGGGAGCAATGCTTTCTTCCCCAAATCGATTTTGCTGAAGGGTGGCATGCCTTCCCATCCTCTGACTCCCAGGAAGCTTCTGTCGTGTGCTGCAGCCATTCAGCGTCCACTTGGTAAAAATAGCTTTTTTATTTATTGACTGGCAAAATACTCTATGTATCAACCCATTCCTGTTTCCTCTAAAGATAAAATGGAGGTAAAACCCAAAAGAAAAATTAAAGCTTTAATGCCGTCTTGCTGGCTTCCGCTTCATTTCATTGTAAATTGAGTGCGATGAAACAGCATCAGCAGCCCGCATAAAAGCAGCTGTAGGATTTTCTCTTGTGCAAGGAACTAATTCCGAAGTATAAGATTCTCAAGTCAAACGATGGTGGCTGGCTCCAGTACACTCATTATGTCTTCCTTTATACCTTTGGCTTGAACTCTAATTTGCTTACAGTTTAATGAACATCAGTTTCCCGCAGGGAAATCTCTAAGTCCCTGGGAGATTGACTACTTGGGCAGTCAAACGCTCTCACTGCCAACACTAATCTTCAAGCCCTCTGCATTCTCAACAGACTTCTAAAGGAGAGTGGCTCTTCAAAGGCCGGCGACTCACTTTTGAGCAGCAACTGTACACTTAAATTAAAAGCCACGATCAGGCAGGAAACGGGCTGTGCTGAAAAAAATAATAATAATAATTGTTACAAACGGCTTTCTTAGTTTAGGTGCTGGCAAGGGTTGCCAGCTGCCATCATTGCCGGTGCGAAAGCTGCACGTTTTATGGCTGTTTCCCCGACTTTGGCTTTTCCCAGAAAGTCTCCATTACTTTCTTCAGAGGTTTTCTTTTCATCGCTGAGAATTTAGAAAATGAGGAACAGTTGAGGCAGGGGAGGGGATTTGCAACCTGGGCCTTGTGGCCCATTCCCGAGGTCCCGCCTAACACTTTCTTCCTGGGAGGGTGACGCTGAAGCCACTTGGATGGCAGATGATCTGACTTTATAAAATTACAACTAGTAGCGATCGTTGTGTTTCACTTCACTGACTGATCAGTCTTTAGTATTTGAGATGAAGGGCCCACCGTTCAGGTGAATGGTCTGGGATGGGGCCTGAGAGCCTGCATCTCTGAGAAGCTCACCGGTGATGCTGTTGCTGCTGGTCTGAGGACCCCATTTTGAGTCTCTTTACCATGTTTATCAGATTTCATCTTCACGACAACCTATGAGGTAGACGCTATTTTACAGATGAGGTCGCTGAGGTGCAAGATTAAGGAACACACCCCAAGTCACCTGGCTGTAAACGGCAGAGACCGGGTTTGATTTAGTTCAGTCTGACCCTGCAGCATGAACTCACGGCTGCTATGCACACCTCCTCTCTTTTTTAGTGAAAAGAAAAACAGAAAGCGAATTTGGTACCTTGATCTTCATCCAGAGAATTCTGTGGTGAGCCCTTGTTAAATTAGCCAATAAGTCCTTTCTTCATCATCCACACTGTTGATCAGGGTTTGCATCCATGCAGCCCTGGCTCTGCTGCCCTGAGGACATGGGCCAGTCCAGGGCTCCAGGAAAGGCAGGAAGAGTCAGCCAGACATCAGCTAGCTCTGTTCGTATCTTGGTATTACTTTTGGCAGCCCCCAAATGATCTTTTTGATTACTTTGGGTCAGATTACTCCGAAGTGATGGCATGCAGAAGAGGTTAACTTTTGCACCTCAATTTAAAGTTTACAAACGATACGATATACCTTCTAGGTGTTGCTTCTCCATTTTGTTGAAATAACCCACTATCCTCTAATACTGCAAACCAGAGTCGGGGCCCAAAGGGAGAAACAACAGCACATGGTAGTTAAGTGTGGAGGCTCTGGAGCCAGATTGCCTGGGTTCAAATCCCGACTTAACTAGCTGCTAGGGTCTTGGCCAGTTTGCATAATCTCTCAATGCCTCTGTTTTCTCACCTGCAGAGGAGAAATGATGGAAATGATAGTATCTACTGTCTGGGAGAAGACGTATTCCTCTACCCTTCTAGCATCTTCTGGCTGGTCTAAGAATTAAATTGACATGAGACAGATGAACAGGAGAAAATCACACCAAAGTTTAATAACATGTGTACTTGGGAGAGACCCTGGAAAACCTGAGGCACTCGCCAAAATGGCCGAAGCCCTCGCCTCAAATACCATCTTCAGCTAAAGACAAAAGAGAATGTTGGGGCTGCAGGTTTGAGACTTCAAAGGGGGGGAAGGCAATTCACATGGAGATAGAAAAGCAAATATTTGGTAAATAAATGTTGGCTGGACCCTGCAGAGACTGGGACACAAAGTGGACTCTGATTTCTAGGTCATGCCCAAGTTTTCCCACCATACCTCGGCCATATTCCTAGCAGATCTCTCTGGAGATAGCTCTATTCCGGGAACCGGCCCTCTGTGTAAATTCTTTTAGGCAGTTAGGGGAAAGGTCAGAGTGTCTTCCTCTCTTGGACGTTGATTGTTTTTAACTTGAAATAATCAAGGTCCAAAGAGACATTTTGGGGTGGCAGCTTTGGCTCCCCTGCACTACCTCATAGGCTTATTGTAAAAACTACACAAATTAATTCATGTGAGTTGCCTGTCATGGGCCAATCTCTCAAAAAATGTAAGCTGTCATTATTCATAGGGACCTAGAACAGGCTTGCTAAGATTGTCCCCTGAAAATGTAGGTGACGTTTCTTTTTCCTGTACATATATTTAAGGCCAAGTAGCTAATTTTACTGATTCTTCCCAATAGGCAATAATGAGAAAAGACCTGCACTCTCCAATCTACAACATCTGGAAAGAATGGACAATACAAATAGTCTAAAGCAGAGAGAGGGGAAAAATGTATAGGTGGATGTTAGTACTTCTACGAATTATGTTTCTGTTTACACATCGAGTCTTGAGGCTAAGACCCTGTTAAAAAACAAAATTCAACTGAGTAAATTTTAAAGATATTGTTGGCTTTTGGATTTATTCAACAATTCATGAATTGGGCAGTACCCCATCTAGCAAATAGAAAGGAGCTCTGAAGAGCTGCAAAAATGAGACTTTTATAGGCAGAAGGAGGTGGGCGAGGAAGTTATTCTAGCAAAGAGTGGATTGTTCCAGGCAGGGTCTCCTTCCTCTGGGGGACAGCCAGGGTCTATCAGGTGAATTACCTCTCTAGGGCTGACCAGGAAATTCCAGACTGACTGGTTAAGATTACTTTGCTGGGAGAGGCTGAAACTGCAATTAGGTTGGCTATTAAGTCTCAGTTTGGTGACGTGGGCTTAGCACAAGTGACTCCATTTAGGGCCTGTTGTCCCTTTTTTTTTTTTTGCGTTATGCGGGCCTCTCACTGTTGTGGCCTCTCCCGTTGTGGAGCACAGGCTCCAGACGCGCAGGCTCAGCGGCCGTGGCTCACGGGCCCAGCTGCTCCGCGGCATGTGGGATCTTCCCACACCGGGGCACAAACCCGTGTCCCCTGCATCGGCAGGCGGACTCTCAACCACTGCGCCACCAGGGAAGCCCTGTTGTCTCTTTTTTTAACAACCCTCTCCTTTGACTACAGTGGTGTGTACAGGTGATACTTACTAAGCTCAGTTCCTGTGCTTTCAATGCAGGACTGAAATGCAAACATACTTGTAAAGTGGAAACACACTTTTATTTCCTAAGGGCCCTGTAATCAAGGCAAAAGCTATTACTTGATCGCATAATTAACTTTAGGACAAGAAGTGTAAACAACACAATTCGTGAATTTGTTAATTGGTCTTCACTGCTACTGATATTAGGCCAAGTTGATCTGTTGTTCTCCTCTGTTGATTATCTTAAATAGGAAGTTTTCTAATTTGGATTTCTCCAAATTAGGGTAAGCAAGGGAAGAGAGTGAAGTAAGAGCTTTTCAACAATTTGAGTATATTCTGTAGGTAAGTGATTTTTTTTTTTCTTAGAGATGGATACAACTTGAATTGCTGTATGCCACTCTCCATCTTAACAGATTTGGACCTCTCTCCAGATTTCTGTTCTGTGCACTGATTAGCCAGATTGCCCGTTACTGATGTGGGAAGCCACCCCACCCCCACCCCCCAGGCAGTGGAGACATAAAACAACCAGTAATGCTCATAGGCAGTCATGCTTCCAGGACTCTGAATGTCCGTCTAATTGAGTTCTAATTTATTTTCCCCATTGCAATGACTCCTTAGCTCAGTGGAAATAAACGGAAACACTAGGGTGTGTGTAGGCTCAGGCCCTGCAGATGGGGTGTGTGTGTGTGATCAAGGTAGCGAGGCTTTTGCAAGCAAGGTACCAGAATCCCTCTCCTAGGAGTTTTAAAGAATTGTACTCACCAAAGCAAAGGACTTGGGTTCTGAGAGAAGAGGAAATGTCACTGCATTTCTCTCCTTGGTATTTCTTTTCCAACTAGAACTAGGTGTTCTCAACACCTGTGTGGGAACTTGGGCCAACTTCCAGAAGCAGCAAATCAATTCTGAAGACTCTTTCATTGGAGCCCTGGTCATGAAGCCGAGTTGCTTAATTAAATTAGACCCTGGGCCTCTGATGGCTGCTTTAATTTAAAAAAAAAAATGTTATGAAAAACCTAGGGGTGAAACAGGAATAAAGACACAGACTTACTAGAGAATGGACTTGAGGCTATGGGGAGGGGGAAGGGTAAACGGTGACAAAGCGATAAAGAGGCATGGACATATATACACTACCAAACGTAAGGTAGATAGCTAGTGGGAAGCAGCCGCATAGCACAGGGAGATCAGCTCGGTGCTTTGTGACCGCCTGGAGGGGTGTGATAGGGAGGGTGGGAGGGAGGGAGATGCAAGCGGGAAGAGATATGGGAATATATGTATATATATAACTGATTCATTTTGTTGTGAAGCTGAAACTAACATACCATTGTAAAGCAATTATATTCCAATAAAGATGTTAAAAAAACAAAAACAAAAACAAAACCACAACGCAGAACCTTCACTGAGGGTAATGATACTAGGCCTGATCTGTTCACACATCCTTAACATTCGAGGATACAACTTATGAAGTCACTGATGACTTCAGAAAATGAAGACACCGCCCACTTCAACCAACAGCTGATTTCAGTTGTCAAGTGATGATTATACAGTCCTCAAAAAAGACAAGCTTGCTATCGGTCCCTCTAGTTGCCTTGAAACCTACAGGAATCTTGTTGGGTGAGAGTCTAGATCGCCAACCAGAAAGCCACAGGGAAATGTACACGAATGACTAGCCTGGCGCTCAGGACCCAGGCGCCACAAGGAAGGTCTGTGGTTGGGGGGCTTTCTGGCCATCTGGGATGTGTTCAAAAGGATCAGGTGGCTGCAGCCGGTCACGTGGTTCTTAGAACTCAGCCTGGAGAGCTGAGCTGACAGCAGCAAGCCCACACCGACCCCCAGCCCCAGTTCCCAAACCCTGTGCACCTCTGAGGCTTCCACTGGTTCTAGAGCCTTTAGACAGAGCAGCCAGGGCAGATGAAGAACTCACGGCACTGCTGCTGTCTGTTTTAGGCCGGCTTGGAAGGTCAGGAGTAACTCACAGGGACAGCACACCTGTCACAGCTCTGCTGTGCTGGGGACCAATACGCACCCAGACTAATTCATGCTGCACACTTCCCAGGTAGCAAAAAGCCTTTTGGCTTGGGAGGAATTGTGCACTCACCCTCAGTGCTCCATTTAGCAGGACCTAATGCAGACACAATGGAAGTCCTTCCAATTCATCACTTCTGCTCTTCTACTCACCCCTCTCTGGCCTTTTTGAAATTTTGATCTAGAATTTTAAGGGAAAGACAGAGTGTCCAAAAGAGATACTCTGGATTTCACATTACAAAAAGTTTAGTCATTTTCATTTGAGAAGTATTTCCAAGTAGAGAAAAAGCTTAAGATACCTGGTGGGAGAATTTGGAAGTAAAACCCAAAGCTAGTTAAAAAGAGATGATTGAATGGCCATCATCAAAAAGTCTACAAATAATAAATGCTGGAGAGGGCCTGGGGAAAAGGAAACCCTCCTACACTGTTGGTGGGAATGTAAATTGGTGCAACCACTGCGGAGAACAGTATGGAGGTTCCTTAAAAAACTAAAAATAGAGCTACCATATGATCCAGCAACCCAACTCTTGGACATATATCCAGAGTAAACCATAATTCCAAAAAGATACATGCACCCCAATGTTCACTGCAGCACTATTTACAATAGCCAAGACATAGAAACAACCCAAATGTCCATTGACAGATGAATGGATAAAGAAGATGTGGTACATATATACAATGGAATATTATTCAACCATAAAAAAGAATGAAATAATGCCATTTGCAGCAACATGGATGGACCTAGAGATTATCATACTACGTGAAGTCAGAGACAGACAAATATCATATGATATCCCTTATATGTGGAATCTAAAAAAATGATACAAATGAACTTACTTACAAAACAGAAACAGACTCACAGACTTTAAAAACAAACTTACGGTTACCAAAGTGTAAAGTGGCGGGGGAGGGATAAATTAAGAGTTTGGGATTGACATAGACGTACTACTATATACAAAATAGATAACTAACAAGGACCTACTGTATAGCACAGGGAACTCTACTTAATACTATGTAATAACCTATATGGGAAAAGAATCTGAAAAAGAATATATATATGTATATGTATAACTGAATCACTTTGCTGTACGTCTGAATCTAACAAAACATTGTAAATCAACTATACTCCAATATAAAATAAAAATTAAGTTTAAAAAAAAGAGATGATGGCAAACAGGTTGGGGAGGGGATGAGGTCTATATCCTTGGGTCTCCACAAGTGTCTAATCCTCCTGATATAAGATACACGGGGTTATAACTCAGGTTACCCATCTATCCATGCTCAAATTAGAACCTGAAGTCAAAAGTACTGGATGCTACTAAGTCCAGATCTTAATGTAAGTTAGCTTTCACCCCGAGACTAAGGGGTGGTGGTAAAAATAAAGCTCCCTTTATTAAAAACTCGTGAGCCAGAGACTATGCTGAGCACATCACATGCATCGTGTATTAAGGAGGGGGCTTATCATTGGGCCCATTTTACAGATGAAAAATGGGGACAAAGAGAACCTAGGTCATTTGTGCCCACACGGCTCTCACCCTGTGGAACTCCTCCAGAGGAGCGCCCCCATGCCCCTCTTTTTTGCCATTAGACTAGTAACTCATGGTGACTAGCTTGATCAGTGCCTTGTTAATGGATGCTGGCTGGCATGGGTAAAGAAGTACCTTTGGTTCTGAAATTTGCCCTACTAATTTTGGGGGGGCTCCGTTGGTTCTTCGTTGCTGCGCATGGGCTTTTCTCTCTAGTTGGGGCGAGCAGGGGCTACTCTTCATTGCAGTATGTGGGCTTCTCCTTGCGGTGGTTCCTCTTGTTGTGGAACATGGGCTCTAGGATTGCGGGCTCTGTAGCTGTGGCACACGGGCTTAGCTGCTCTGCGGCATGTGGGATCCTCCTGGACCAGGGATCGAACCCATGTCACCTGCATCGGCAGGCGGATTCTTAAGCACTGCGCCACCAGGGAAGTCCTGCCCTACTAATTTTTATTTGGCCTTCCTTTAAAATATATATTTTTAGCAAAGTAATGCAAAAAAAGTAAAGCATATCAAAATGCTGCACCCCTCTCCTGTCTCCTCAAGCACAAAGGCAAACATTTCTAACTCTTTTAGCTAATTCTACGATGCTATCTCCAATCTTTTCATAATGTGCTCATCCTCTTATTTTTAGCTTTTTTTTCATATTAAACATTAATAACTTCTAATTATGGTAGAGGAGGATTTAACTCTCCCACCATCCCACATCCCTCCCCTCCCTCACATATGTTTTAGCACAGTCTCTAATCAGTATTCAAATTTTTATAGCTGCATGAATATGGTTTACTGCAGGGCTACACAGTGTACCAACTATGCTTAAGTTTTTTCACATACTATTTTGAATTAATAATTGCCTCGGGCTTCCCTGGTGGCACAGTGGTTGAGAGTCCGCCTGCCAATGCAGGGGACACGGGTTTGTGCCCCGGTCCGGGAAGATCCCACATGCGGTGGAGTGGCTGGGCCCGTGAGCCATGGCCGCTGAGCCTGCGCGTCCGGAGCCTGTGCTCCGCAACGGGAGAGGCCACAACAGTGAGACGGCCGCGTACCGCAAAAAAAAAAAAAAAAAAAAAAAAAAAAAAAATTGCCTCATTTTGATGTGTTGCATAGCTTTTAATATATTGAACCTTTTAAAATTTTTCTGAATTTATCATCTGATGTCCTGAATTCTGAGAAGTGTTTTTCTCTAAATGCTGTACCATGATTGTGAGATGAATTATCACTTCCTTTGTATTCTTAGGGCCTTTCTCCTAAGGCCCTCCCTGCTCACACCTCGACTGGTAGTTCTTGAGTCCAAATGCCCGTCTATCACCCTAGAACTCCCTCTCCTGTATTGAAATCTCAAATTTCTGTATACTATGTTTTCCTCTTCCATGGTTTATTTCATTGTTCTGTTGGACCATATTGTCCACAGCCTCTTAAGAAAGAGTTTGTGAGAGGTAGTGTTTGGAGTCCTTTGTCTGGGAATGTTTTTAATTCTCCCTCTCACTTGGTCAATAATTTGGCTGGGTGTACAATTATAAATTAAAAATAATTTGCCTGTAGAATTTCAAAGACCTTCGTCTTCTAGCATCTGATGTTGCTATTGAGAAGTCCAGGATTCCATTTCTCATTTTTTTAATCCTGATTTTTCCCTCCACAAATTTTTAGGGACTTCTTTATAGCCCAGGTGTTCCAAACTTTCATAATAATAAATCATGGTATGGATTTTTTTCATCCATTTATTCAAAGGACACTGAGTGGCCCTTTCAATCTAGAGGTTTTCTGTCCTTCAATTCTGCTAATTTTTCTTATATTAAATTTTGAATAATTTATTCTGTGCTATTTTCTTTTTTGACACTTATTAGTTGTAAGATGTCTCAGACTGATCTTCTAAGTCTTTTATGTTTTCTCTGCTAATTTCCATCTCTTTTTAAAATTTCTGTTTGATTTGCTAAATTTTTATTTTCTATTGAAGGTTTTTCTTTTCCTTTTTGAATTTCTACCACATTTTAGTTTCCACGAGGCCTTTAAAATATTACATCCTGTTCCTGTATTATAAGATAGTATTTTACCTTTCTACTGTTCTTTTTCCAAGTTTATTTCATACGTTTTTGGCTTAGTCTTTCAAATTGGAGGTCTTTCTCAGATGTTTGGTGATTCTTGACTATCTGTTCATATTTAAGAGACAGACACTAAAAATCAGAGAGAAGGCTCTCTGTATTGGTTGGGGTTCTCTGGAAGAGGAGTTTCTCCCTTGATTGGGAGGGGAGTCAGTTTTCATTGGAGGAACTCTCGCTTCTCCCACCAACACCAGTACATGGAAACTTTTTTCCCTGTTGTTCGCTTCTCTGGGGAAGAATCCTCTGGTATATGCCAGACTGTTGGCCTTCTGGAACAGAGTGGGGGAGAACTGCAGACTGTAACTTAATCTCCATTTTCATTTCTGAACCTCACTCCCTGCTGCCTCTGCCTAAGCCTGGGTATGCAGTTTGGGTCACATCCCTTCATAGTTCTTGTAAATGGCGGGTGTGTTGGGCCCGGAGAGGGGTGGGTTCAACACAGATGGTCCCCTGGCTGTAAGAAGATGAGAAAGAGAGGTAGGTCCCACTCACCCCTGCTCTTACTTACAATCAGTCCCCAGTTCTGAGCCCTGTGTCTGGCCTCGCCGTCCACATAGAGGGGTCAGCTCACTTCCCATTAGTGCCCCCCTCTTCGTGGGCACTTTAGGTTGTAGTTTCTCTAACCTACTCATCTAAAGACCACCACTCCATCTGTTTTCCTTCATCCAAAGTTGGTGAAATCTTTGGTCTACTTGGCTCTCCTCTCCTGCTCCCCTTTTGGGATTATGCCTGTTTAATTTCTCTCCTATTATTTAAATAAGTCTTTGGAAAGAAATAGAATTGTCACTTTAAACTGGATTACTTTCTAACAGGGGAGACTGCTCTCTGGCATATCTGTTCCTGGCATATTTTGGAAGGTAGTTGGGGCACTGTGTTCTAGAAGTCTTACAGGTCTGCTGTTCCAGATTTAGCTTGAAATGATGCCCTGAAACGCAGTCACCACTATCTCTGTTGTTAGTGGTGGTGATGATACTAAAGATAACTACCATTCATTGAGTATATAATTAGCCAAGACGGTACCAGGTGCTTTATGAGTTATCTCATGTAACATTCACAACTTTCTCCTCTACAGATGATGACAGAGGTTCAGAAAGATTAAAAAAAAAAAGTCTTCCAGAGTCACACAAGTGGCTGAGATGGAATTTGACTACAGCTGTATTTCTTGATAATAATAACAACAACAAAGGCTGCTAACATTTATTGAGGATTCACCATGTATCAATCCTGAGAATGCAAAAGCTTGCTCCTCATTTGCCTAGTTGTTTGGGGGCACAAGTGCATCAATGGTGATTTATAAAAAAAAAAAAAATTCTCGTATAACTGAAGTGTCCATCTTTTGTAGGAATAGCATATATTTTTCCCGAAATGATCTGGAAGCAAACTTTCTTTTAATAATACACTATTTTACCCATTATTCCTATATTTTCATTGCTATGCCTTTCTTTTTAGGCAACTCACTCTCTTTTGACTCTGCAACTGGAAAAAGTGATTCCAATTTTCCAACAAAAGGGGATTCATTACAGCTAAACCATAGCAGGAATCTACTACCCACTGTTCTTCAGGGCTCCCTCGTTGAAATCCAGGCCCATGCCTGCTTCTGTGGCTTTGTCAGCTCCCAGGTCGGCAGGTTGGGACTGAGACCGTGTCATTTTCTGGTATGATCTCAACATACTACATGTTCCTATATTTGCAAGGCAGTTGTGAATCAATGCATAATAAAGTGGGTAAGAGCTTGGGCTCTGGGGCCACAAGCCCAGGTTTGAATCCCAGTTTCTACAAGTTTTTTTTTTTTTCTTCTTAACTTCGTGGCCTTGAGCCTTGACATCTCTGTACCTGTTTCCTCATCTGTAAAATAGGGCTAATAATAATATATCATGGGACAGCTGAGAAGATTAATGAGTAATAAATGATTTTAAAGTACTTGTCACCGTGCTAAGTTATAATAAGTGTATGATAGCAGCTAGCTACCATTATTACTGTTGATATCTACAACCCTTTAATGAGTACTTACTGCATACCAGGCACATTGCTAAATGCTCAACATACAATGTCTCATGACGTGTAATCCCCATGACATGTTACCCCATTTACAGATGAGTGGATTAGAGTTGGGAGAACAGAGGAGGATTTTCCCTGAAACTGATGAAGCTGAGCTTCAGGGCCCCTCCTTTAACAGATCCCTGTGAGAGCTGGGGGTGCTAGGAGGTGCAGCGGGGAGGAGAAGCCAGCCTGCAGTCAGAAGCACTTCTACTAAGCAACTCTAGCAATTGCCTGAAGAGATCTCAGAGAAAGGGATCTGAATTACCAAGGCCTCAGTAAGTTGTCATAATCTTTATCATTCTAAATGTTCACTTTGGGATCTAATTTTGTAAGTTTTTTCTTTTCTTTAAGAGGGTCCTTAAGCTTATGAGCTTCAGGTCTCCCAAATTCAAATCTGACTCTTAACAGAGGTGCATCCGGTCTTACTTTTAATCTCTACACCGTATTATGTCCTTGCTAGATTGATTTAAGATCATAAAGTCACTTTATAGGAATGGAGAGAATCCTCAAACGGAAAGGCTCATGGTAGCAGGGGACTAGACTGTCTTGCTGCCTGCGTTTAGTAAGGCATAATGGTTTGGTGAAGTATTAATGGGCTTCATTAATATAGGTTTAAAAAGTCTTGCAAGTAACCTTCCTTCCTCTTATTGGGAATAGTGGTTTGATGTCTCTTTTATAATCTATGAATCTCCTAGAAAAGCAGTAAACTGGCAATATATTTCTGTGCTCTATTATGTTTGAACCTTTGATTTGCAAGAGTGATTTCAACATAATTTTCCTTTTGCAGAGCATGACTGCTGAAGCAAAGCAAAACCCAAAGATAAACAGCCTTCGTAAGTCTGGCCACGATAGATTTTCCAAAGCAAAGAATAAAACATCAAAATGTCCGCTCAGTGGTTCCTTGTCCTTAAGAATCCTGGGGAGAATCAGATCATCTGAAATAGAAACTCTGCTATTTTTATACCCAATTGCAAACTGGGAAGTCGCCAGGCTTTCATCTCAGCAATGAGTCTTCCTAGGAACTGGGTCTAGAATTTATTTACACTTTGGGAGGAAGGTGCATTCTGAGTCATTTCAGCTTTTGGTGCTTTTCCTTTTTTTGAAGAACCTTTGAAATTACCTTTTAATATTTCTGATCTCCTCCACCTAGAAAGAGAAGGTGGTAGAGGAACGAAGTTGGCAAGAACCTCCCACCTTTGGGCATCACTAGTATTAATCAAATGGACAATGAGACGTGTTTGCAATTCAAATAGATGCCTGGCACTCCCCAAAATGGGGAGCTGGGTGCAGCCACTTTGGACCAATTTAAAATCCATCTCCTTGGCAGGCAATGCCAAAATAAAAAACTGTGCACCCACTTTTCAAGTTACCATATGGTAATTACCATTTGTTTAATGCAGAACATTGTGTGAAAACACACCCTCTTCACACAGAGGCCATTGATCTATCACAGAAAAGACTTGGGAAGTCTCTTGGCCACCAACAACCTTCCCTTCGTATGGCCCATTCTTTTTTTTCATGGATGATGAGGAGAAACGCTTAATGGAAATGTTATATAAACAGGTTCCAATATATTCTTGTATATGCACGTTGTGTACACATGCACACACATAACCTATCTCCAAAACGCAGTGAGTCAGGGAACGTGAAAACAACCTGTGTCAGAAGCATTTATTCAAATTCATTCACCAGCAACACTAAACCACTTTGACTATCGGTAGAATTCCAAATGGCTTTACAAACTAGGAGTTTCTCCTAGAATTGCTGCAAGGGACGACAAGGTTGAATCCTCTGTTGCCGATGAATCTGATGGAGTAGAGGTTACAACACTGACTCGTTTATTGGGGGTGAATGAATAAAGTTGTATCTGAGGGAAGGAATCAGAATCAATGTGATGTGAATCTAATCTACTCGTGCCAAGCAAGCCGCTTGTTTCTGGTTTCTATTAATATGGGATGCTAGGAGTTATAGGAGACAGGATAGAGCTGGGCAGGCTCCGCCAGGTAGTTTCTCTGTCCACTTTGGTGTCTTTGTTTCACAGAGTGCAGTGAGTGCATCTGGGAAAAGTGTGCAGAAAACAAGGCACAGCCTGGGTCTGGGGAAGCTGCCCTCTATCCTGTTTCACTTCAGGGAAGAGAAAGGCACAGAGCTCTTTGTTGGTGGTGGTGGTGGGTTTTTTTTTGCGTTACGCGGGCCTCTCACTGTTGTGGCCTTTCCCATTGTGGAGCACAGGCTCTGGACGCGCAGGCTCAGCGGCCATGGCTCACAGGCTCAGCCGCTCCGTGGCATGTGGGATCCTCCCGGCCCGGGGCACGAACCCGTGTCCCCTGCATCGGCAGGCGGACTCTCAACAACTGCACCACCAGGGAAGCCCTGTTGTTATTTGATTGTAGCCGCCAATCAATTCGGAGAAGTAGAAAGGAGGCTTTATAACAGGCTAGCCCAAAAGGCATAGAGAAAATGGCTTAAAAACAGTTAATACATTTAACTAAATGTCAACTACCTTTTGAAATTAAACAAATAGGTAGGTTGAAACATTTACTTAACTTAACCATTTGGCATGTACTTGCTGTTGCAAATTAATGAAATAGCTTTGCTTCTTAAACAGCAAGGAGTTTCCAAATGGCAAAATTATAAACAATTCCAATTAAGAAAAAAGAGAGAGAGATAGTAAACTCTCTTTGCTCAGTTCAACAGGTATTTACTGAGCTTTTATGGGTTACTCTGTGTCCTAATTTTAGTTTCAGACAATGTTTGATCTTTGGGAAATTGTAACATCTAAATGTGGGGACTGCCTTTACTCCAGTATAAAGAGTTGAAAATTCACAGTTATATAAGGTGGTGAATTTCTTCATTAAGGAGGCCACAAAGCAGGGGTCCCTTTGTGACCTTTCTTCCTTCAACGACAATACTTTAATTCCTTTAGGATGAGGGTAATATTTGCCCTTTCAGGAACAGATCCACTGTAATAAGGATTATCCATTTATTCATAAATAATACTTAATGAACATATATAAAATCACTCCTAGGTGCTCCATATCTGTCTTTTACAAGGTTTCTGTAAGACTCAAATGAGAAATCTATGTGACTCTACTTAAAAAATGTAAATTGCTATATAGAAATACTATTTTTATTTCATACCTGAATGAGTCACAAATACATTCAATTGCTCCCAAATATAGCAAGTTACAATTATCTGGGTCTATTTTCTTAAAGTTGTAATAGCAGCTACCACTTAATTGAGCTACAAGTGCCAACAGCGTGCTATGTGCTTTAAAACATTGCGTTTAATCCCTACGATAACCTTAGGAGGTAGGTATTCTCTGCCTCCTAGAAGATGAGGTCAAGTAATCTGATGAAGGTCCCGTAAATATACAGAACTGGGATTTGGATTCAGGCGTATCTGTCTGCGAACTCATTCTATTCTGTTCTGTACATTTATTTTTATTGATGATGTTCTTCAATTGTATTAGAGTCAAGCCACACTTACGTTATGAAAAATCAAGCAGTTTCAAGACTACCAAGTAGGATTACAGCTTCTTCTTGATCACCGAGTTGTCCGTGTGAACAGCAGTCATGGCTCCGGGCTTCGCCCCGGTTCTCCCTAAAGCAGGCCGGGCCGCTCACCTGCACTTCATTGCCTAATACGACTTTTGTCTTTAACCATGTGGCTTTTTGTCTTTTCCCTTAACCTGTCACTTCTTTCTGATGTTCTTGTGCCTGTAATGTGCTGTGGACTAAAAAACCAAATAACCAAACGTGCTGGAAGGTCTCTAGGGCAGTGGTTCTCAAAGTCGTGTCCATACCCCACCTGGTGAGCTAGTTTAAATGCAGACTCTCGGGTCCCACCCCCAGATGTTCTCATTCAGCAGTTGTGGGAGAGTGAGGCCCAAGAATTGCTGCCTTAGGAGTAAAGAACACATACTTTGTGACTGTGAGAAATTTACTCTCTAAGTAGCATCAGTATTTGTCAACTTTCCAGTGTTCACCTTGGGCCTGGATAGTTGAGATTCCTGGAGACACACACACGGCAGAAACCTGCTACTTGAGAGGCCACCTAATTTGCGTAACTGAACTTCATTTTTTTCCCTTACTTTATAAAATGCTAGATTTATTCAATAAAACAGAGACAAAAGAGCCTGGAATTACCACAAAAATGATCCTCCCTGCCACAAATCTTGCTTTAGTCTGTCAAAATTCTAGGTTTCTTTCTCCTTAAAGGGCGTGAGTGTGAATCCTGGTGCTTGGCCAGGTACCTGACTGCTGACAAACACCTAACCCGTGTGAGCCGCAGTCCTGCCCTCATCTTTAAAGTGGAGAGAACGGTGTCTCCATCTCAGGATGGTGGGAGCTTCAGAACGAACGCATAGAAAGTTCCTGGTAAGTAGTCGACATGTGGTCACATTTTAAAAATGAACTTCCAATAGGAATTCTAGTTGTAACTACCATAAAAGTCTGGTGGCTCTTTGAGGGACCAGATTTCATACATATATACCCCGATGTAATAGAGATGAGCACAGCACCACATCCTCCTGCACAGTCTAAATAAATATAATTGGCATCTTGCAGCCCACTGTTCTTACTCTGGCTGTGGACAACAGGCCTGGAAGCATCAATTTCCATGCCGCACTACAGGGGATGCGAAGATTAAAATATCAGAGACAAACCCTAAATACTGATAATGAAGTGTTATTACCTCAGTGGAAGAAACAGGCATACTAACATGAAAAAACACATTTTATTGCACTTAAGTTATAAGAAAATAAAATTTCTAAGTGAATCAAACCATAGACACAATCCCTTTAAAGGTTGTTTTCCTCCATCATGTCAGGTTGTTACATAACTAAAATTAACCCACTTGAATCTGATTGTTTTAAATCAGACTATAAATAAAACAAACAAAAAAAATAAACAGGAGGAGGAAAAAAAGATCACCTAGGATACAGTGTTAAACCACTTTCACAGTTCAGCTTGAGTTGTGGCTCTTGGAGAATGAGGCAAACCATTTGACTTTTTCATTCATTTTGCTTGTTTGCATGTGACGCCTTTACTACAAAAACTGGATAGTTTCTGCTTTGTCAGTTACTCAGAGCAATAAAACTGTAACAGTTGTTTTCCCAAATACTGTAAAACACTAAGACTGACCAGCAACTTTATTTTAATTTTGTGTTTTATATATTTTTAAAATATTTTGTCAGTTTTATTATGTATGTTCATCCATTCACCACAGCCCTCAAAAAGAAAAGTTTCTCCACAGAACAGGCGGCAACAGCTCTGTTCCAAGGAATGTGTTTTAATTTTTGCCCAGATAAAAGAAAATAAGCTTTGCACACACTCTCAATTCTTTACTTGCAGGCAAACTTCACTCTTTATTTTCTGAAACTCTCCCATTCTCAGCCTCTTAGAGGCACAGATGGTTCAAGTTTCAGTGGCAAAAAGTCTTTTTTTTTCCGTAACCAAACTAGAGCAAATTTGGAATTCAGTCTGGGACTAAAACGTCACAGCAGAAAAAAAATAAAAAAAAATAATTTGCTTTTTTTTTTCTTTCTTTCATTTAGCAGCATAAATAAGTTTGGCCACTGGGAGTACAGTACAGGGGTGGGACACAATCCCATATTTGAAGACCTACTTCTAGCACCAGCATCAAGAATTAAATCCATCTCAGGACTCACAGAACCCAGGACAACTTGCCACCTTTGAGCAACACAGGCATTGCAGAGTGTATGTGGAAGCGACAGGAATAGATTAACAGAGGCTAATACTGTGATTGATTGACATTGGCAATGGTTGGCAAAAAAAAAAAAAAAAAAAAAAAAAAAAGCTTTTCATGATAACTGTACAAAAACAATTCACAGTAATTTTTTTCCTTTTTAGCTTTTCCGCTCCAGAAAAATGACTTTTTGTTGCAGATGCTCTCTGGTGAGAAAGTCCACCGGTACTGTGTGGATGTTACTGCAGCTTCTGTCTAGGTCTCAGTGGTGAAAGAACAGGCTAGCAGAATCTGTAACGACATCTCTGCAGTAACACTGCCCAGCGACCACTGGAGAAGAAAATAAAGAAATAATTGCACCTGGTTTGATTTCGAAAGTCTCGTTTTGCAAAGCTGCCCTCAGTCCAAAGTGAAGCTTTTTCCGGGACGAGCCGGCAGGCGCCTCTCTTGTCAGTTGCGGTTTGTCATCGCTTCCTCTTTTCCTTCTGAGTCTGTAGGTCTTTTCGCTCTGTTGCCCCAAGCCAACATCCTGCACCACTGAGAACAAGGGATTTTTTTTCTTTTTCTTTTCTTTTTTCTTTTTTTCTCTTTTTTTCTTTTGCAGGGGGAAGGGCAGGGAGTATGTCGTCTACACGTTGGGACGATGCCACCTTTCCTGCTCCTCACTTCATGTCCACATCAAAGTCCAGCACCAGCAGCTTGGTTTCCTCCGTCCCGTTGCGACTCCCTACTGCACACACCAGCTTTGTGTTTGAGGCTCTGATCCGCCACACGACTCCCCCGCTCCCCCCACTCTCCAATGTGACTAGGTTGCGAATAAATTCACCCGTTTTCAAGTCCCATAGTTTTACAGTTCCATCATCTGAGCTGGTAATTACAAAGTTCTTGTTGAACTGTAAACAGGTCACAGCACTCTGATGCTTGTTGGGACCTAGGCAAAACCAAAGGAATTTCGTTACTGGTTAGAAATCATGACTAAGGGTCAGCTATACTGTAATTTGTGGAATCTATATTGGAACACACAATAAATGAAATATTTAAAACGCTGCACATTTAGAAACTGTGTTCTGAGTATTTCAGGATCGGCAGGGATGTAAGAAAATCTGGTAGCTATTTGTAACTGAAACGTTAATCTCTGAGGGTTCTGTGTTCCAGGAAGCGTGGTTAGCTACCAGGCATACATTTTGTGTCCTGGTTGCATGAATGAGCACTTCTCTCGGTGGTGATGTAGATAGTACCAGCACCACGTATTCTGCTCATGGACAATCTATTACCCTACCACTCTGAACTAACCAGTCAGAGGCAAAGGCTGAATGGACACTATTCCAAAACTCTGCGGAAGAGACAAACTCAATGAGTAAAAAAGCTGCAGTATAGCCCACCAGATGGCCTCAATGAAAAAAACACTTTCTAAGGGCTATGACTAATAAAAAGAAGTTAATCATGATATAAGAAGTTAACACTGCTGTGCCTCATTCAGTATTAGCGGCTTTCACATGTTTCTTCCTCTAGTTCAGTGGGCACTGTGAATCCTTCCCATCCTACTTCCACTCCTACTCAAGTCAGAGTGGAAAGGCTCATAAACTTATCCAAAATAAGTTTTCATTTTGTATGAGGTTACTTCTTTCTGTGACACAAAAGCTCCATATTTCTCTTCTGACCAACAATCTCATTTTTAAGGAACACAACTAAAGGTGGGTAGCCAATATTTACCTTGCAATGTTTGTAAACACTGTCCTGTTTTGATATCCCAGATTTTAACTGTAGAATCTGCATTCCCAGAGACAAGAATGTTGTCTTTGAGTTCCATGCCGCTTGTTAATGACTGGTGTCCTGTTAACGTGTGAATGCAATTCCCTGTCTCCACATCCCAAACTCGGATTGATGTATCAAGAGATCCACTCACCACATGGATGCCATCAAACTACAACAGACACAGTTTATTAGACTAGAAGTGTACATATTCTTGATATTACTTATTGACCTTAATCCTAAAAGGGGATGCGAGTAAAGCATGAGAACAAAATGCCAGGAACAAAATGGGGTACAAGACAAAGTGCATGCAATCAAGCAACTCTACAGGGCATGTTCTCAGAAGCTTCTACCAGAAATGCTAATTTTTTATGGCCAGTGGCTTCAAACTAGATGCAGAAACAATTTTCAAAAAACCACCTAAAATGAACATATTATTTTCAGATCATCTGGCCATACTTACTAGCTACATATCATGAATGATTCAATATGGATTGCCATTTGAGTTTTACTTTCCAATAGGAAGCTAAAACTGCTGACGTGGTTTATGAATGAAGGGTGTGCTTATCAACACCTATGGCAAGAAAAGGGCTGGAGATAGCTTTCATGATACTTCAAAGTAAGTTCCATTAAAAATTGTATGTAAAATAAAAATTTCATTTACAAGAACCTAATGCTACTTAGGAAATATGCCAACAGACAATTATATCTGGAATTAGAAGTGGTGGCATTTTGAGAACAAAAGCAAACTATATACAGCATCTCTTCTCCAGCTTCCCAGCTACACCCAAAGTCAACAAATATCTACCAATTCCCAGATCTATAATGTTACCACCTCTTATTTAAATAAGATTATTAAATTCATTAAGGTTCGAACATACCACAAAACATACAAACAACTGCAGCCAATTCCCTCTCCTCCAAATTCATAACCTTTCCTAAGTTAACAGACATCTTTATTATATGTCAATATTTCATGACATGGACAGTATTCCATCAGTTAAGATACAAATACCCCAACGACAGAACTGTGAGCCCTGGGACTACATACTAATTTGCTGATTACTAACGGGCAGTAACTGGTAAACAAGCTATGTAAGTAGTAAGAAATACAGCTGACCCTTGAACAACATGGGTTTGAACCGGGAGGGTCCACACCTATACTCGACTTTCTTTTGCTAAATACCTACTACACGATCCCAGGTTGGTTGGATTCTTGGATGTGGAACTGCAGATACTGAGGGCCAACTGTAAAGTTATTCGAGGATTTTCGACTGGAGTTGGGGGTGGGGAGGGGGTGGTTGGTGCCCCTGACTCCTAAGTTGTTCAAGGGTCAACTGTATTTCTGAATTGAAAATGTTGTCTTTCACGAAACGAAACAAGATCTATTTTCTAAACTTGCTATTAATCTAGCTTATTTATGTCAAAATATGGCAATCTATTCTAGGATATCAGGTTCAAATGAAAACAAACCAAAAATCAGTTTAAGTCAAATTTACTTCTTCATGACTACAAACCAGCAGCCCTGTGACGGCAGAGCAGCTTTGTGCGAAGTTCACTTCCACTTTGAATGGGGACGGAATCACAATTACGTGGTCCATCAACTTCCAGCTATCAAGGCAAAGGGGCAGCTTTGGGCCAAATAAATCCTCTAAGGAGTTTATTAAAATCCAGGTTATTCTCCTATGAGACTATCTACCCATTAATTAACACAGCAAAATTTAAGGCCCCGAAGTCTCAGGTTCCAAGACAAATATTTGTATTTTAGAGGGAAATCAATCACAGAAAAACTGAAACAAATCATTTAAATAATTTCAAAATTTATGCTTTCTTCATGCCAATTTTAAAGTATATGTAGGGACTTCCCTGGTGGCACAGTGGTTATGAATCTACCTGCCAGTGCAGGGGACACGGGTTCGAGCCCGGGTCTGGGAAGATCCCACATGCCACGGAGCAACTAAGCCCATGCGCCACAAGTACTGAGCCTGCACTCTAGAGCCCGCGAGCCACAACTACTGAAGCCTGCGCCTAGAGCCCATGCTCCGCAACAAGAGAAGCCCGCGCACCGCAACGAAAGAGTAGCCCCCGCTCGCTGCAACTAGAGAAAGCACGCGCACAGCAACGAAGACCCAGTGCAGCCAATAAATAAATAAAGTTTATTTAAAAAATAAATAAAGTATATGTAAACGGCAGAATAATTTGATTCATCTTTTTTTGGACTGTATTGGATCAGCAATCTGACAGTGATTATGAGTAAGACAACCTTATGACTCATCAATATAGCATCTCAAGAGCAGGAGAGATAGGTCTCTTACCTGTAACGAGTAGACCCTGTTGGTGTGCCCCTGCAACGTGTGCAGACAGGTCTCTGTCTCTGGGTCCCACACCTTCACCATAAAGTCATACGCTCCACTCACAACCCTTCTGCCATCATATTGAACACAGCGGACCGCTGCTACATGACCCATCAAAACATGTAAACACTGGCCTGTCTCAATATCCCAAACCCTAAGGGTGGCATCTCGAGAACCACTAACAACTCTGTAGGGGGGAAAACAGAAAAAAGAATGTATTAGAATTTTGATATTGTGAGAAAACATGATACATAAAAAGTCTGTGGTTATGAAAACTTTTTTACCTTTCTTAAGCAGAAATACCTGTTTTCAAAATAAATACATACTATGTAAAACCTTGATATATAAACATGCGAAAGTTGAGTTACTCTGATTGGGATGGGAAGTTGGAAAGCCTAGAATTCTGCCTGTTTGATTCCTCCACCTATGAAGGACCCAGGAGCACCTTGGGGTCCTGTGGAACAGTTTTAAGACTACTGTACTGTAATTAGAAATGACAAAGAGGAAGGAGAGGAAGACCAAGTCAAAGAAGATAAAGAAGCAGCAGCGGAAGCAGCCAGCTCTAAACACATACAATAAGATCTTGATTTTAGAAATAAAATGTTAGTGTGGGCAATATGTGTGAAATGCTAATGGATGGTAGTATTCTGAAAAACTTAAATTTTCTTCTTTATTCTTTGTCATTTCCCCCTATTTTAATTATGAGCACAAAGTCCCTTCGTGACTAGGGAATTCAATAAAGGTTTTTCAACAAAACAAATCAGAATCTGGAATTTAAACAGCTAAACATATGTGCTTTACAACATCTACTCTGGTTAAATTAACCAGTTTTAAACATGTCCTCAAACAAAGGCTGCTTATGCTTATATTTAAAAATATTCTGTAGGCTACCTGGGCATTAAGACATACAGATTTTTAGAACATACACATGTAGGGGCAACGGAAATCCCTTGAAACTCTGAGCCAACATTATTCTCTTCCGAAGACCAGAGTGATACAAATATGGCAATCACCTTTGGATTACAAAGGAGAGCTGAAAACTCAGATGTCTTTAATGTCATTCCTAAGAGATTAAGAAAGGCCAGAGTTTCCACCTTTGGGACAGTAGATAATGGAAGCATTGAGAGATTTAAGTCAGAATATAATGGAAACTGAAATGCAAGGTCTCTTGACACCAATCCCCCCCAATTTTAATAGTAGAGCACACTGTTCAAAGTAGATTCAAATTACAAGTGAGAAGGTACTTTTCTGCACATATTCCAAATCTAAAGTGAAATCTGCTAAATGTAATGGTTCTTGATAAAGAAGATGCTATGGACAGAATGAATGAACGGTAAAAACTGGAGTGGATTCACTGTAAGGACCCTTCAGAGAGACCTTTTCTGACAAAGGAGGTAGAAATCACATCTGTTTAACAGGGGTACTGTGAAGACACGCCAATGGAAGATAGAAAGGACTTTAATAGGAGGGCTCTGTAGGAGGAGATAAAAGCAACAGCAAAGATGCTGAGAAGAAAAAGGCAAGCAGTCTGGTTTGGCTTAAACTATTTTGCAAACTGGATTGAGGGTTTCTTCCTTAATTCGGTAGGCAACAGTAGGCTCCCAAAGGGCAGTGGTACTACCGTAATTAGAGGAGGTTCTCTGCAGCTGTGTAAAAGGTGACCAAGTTTGAAAGCTCTGTCAGTAGTTCAGGTGATAGGTAATGAGAGAATAAGTTAAAACCCACAGGCCTCAGCTTTTGCCCAGACACAGGGGATACGATGGAGTGGGGGAAGGGTGGTGGGTAATTAAAAAGACTCAGAGACTTGAAGCCTGAATTACTGAATTTGTCCCACTACTGGAAATATATGCCCCTCCCCATTTTTTTTTGAAGATGATGAGTCATCAAAGATTTAGAACAATCAAGTAAGGTGTTAGTCAAGATCAGAGAACAGAGTTTCAAGGTGGAAGCCAACAACACATTAAATGAGGACGGAAATTTAAAGGCAATACCCTACTGCCCAATCTTAAGGCAATACACTACTGCTTTCCGAGCAGAGAAATATCTGAAGTTGAATGATGAGTCTAGTTTAGGAGCATATTATCACTATCTCTCTGTTAGACATAGTAAGTACTGTACAACTGAACTCTATACAAAAGGCCCCAAGTTCACAAGTAACAGAGAAAGAATTCCCAACCCCTACAGGGTTTCCCCTACCTTTTTTCATGGAGATGCATACAACGTACAGTGGAAGTATGCCCATATAAGGTGTGTATACATTCTCCCGTCTCCGCATTCCACACTTTGAGAGTCCGATCTGTAGATCCACTAATAATGATATTGTCTCTCATCTGTGATGACCATACTCCACCTGTGTGTCCCACTAATGTCCTCAGACACTGCAAAAACACTTAAGATGATTACTTTTGGGTAGAAAGAAAAACAATGTAAATAAGATTTTAGCAGTTCATTAAAATCTGAAGTAAAGTTATTTACTCAGTTGGAATGTTTGGCATATTAGAAAATAATTTTTCACATCAATATAACATGAGCCCATCACTGTGTATTTCTTTGTTTATTCAGCAGCACTGCATATTACACACACACACACAGTCGAGGAACAAGTATGCCGACAGTAAACCTTTCTCACTAAAGTATGACAACTCTGGCCTGGCCTCTTTGATAAAATAATACTAAAATTGCAACTTGGTTTCTTCCATGGGAATGAATTCAGTGAAAGAATGCCAACAGAGTTGGGTGTGGCTACATTCCACATTTCATCTGAATCTACCCCAAGGCAGTAGTTAGGGTACTTCTACGGCAAGGTACTTCTAGACAAGTAAAGACAGACACTAAAACCCTGAAATAAATCCAAAACTAATATTACACTACGGAAATACGAAGCAGTTTTAAAAAAACTTTTACATCTGACTTGGAATATTTAGAAGATTCTTGCCCAAGAATCAACATGTTATAAGACATTTTAAAAGACAGATTTCCCCCTCCCCACACACTTTCTTCTATTCTTTTTTAGGTGGTCAATTACCTAATTCAAGAAAATATTTTCCATTGGACAGATAAAAATAAGTATTCAGTAGAGAACCATTAAAGTATAGTATTGTATGAAGTGAAACTGACTGCTTGGACTGCTTTGTTTCCTTCAAACTCCTATTTACATAACTAGCCTGCTTAACTTCTATCTTACAGGGTTTGAGATAAATCAAAATTAACATGATTTATTTAACTTTTAAACTCCAGGTAGGTTATCAACAAAGTTTACAAGGAAAAAATATATCCCTCAGTCATAGTTTTGAAAAAGATTAAAAAGGAAGGAGATATAACGTTTATGGTTAATAAAAGTGGAAAAATTAACCCCCAAAAAAGAAAGAAAAAAAAGCACATCTGTAAAATCTTAAAATAGCTAAGTCACAAAGATAGACAAACTATCTAAATGAAGAAGAAACTAATGACATCCCTATCATGAGAAACATCATTTTCATGCCAAGAAAAAAGCTGAATTAGAAGCTCTGATAGTTGCTATCAAAATAAGCTAGACTCAAAAATGAATCCTTGTTTTCCTTTCACTGGCTGATCCTTGTAAAGGTAGGTACCAAATGGTGACTTTACGAAGTGTAGAGAGAAGTACACTTACTTTGCCTGTGACTGCTGACCAAACTTTTAAAGTGTTGTCATCAGAACCACTAACTATTCGGTTACCACAAAACTGTAAGCACGTGATCACGTGATCATCATGTCCTTTCAGCACCTACAACATAGATGTACAGATCAGAAGTATGTTACTACATTATGTTTTTTAAAATACTAGTGAAAAGAAAAATGAGGCCATAAATAGCAACAGTAATCCATAGTCTATTTCCAGAGTAAAAATTTGTATAATATATGAAGCATCCTTCCTGGCAGATGAATTAAGTATTAAACATTTTATTATTTCCATATTCTATTATTTATACTTGAGACATCAACTATTAAAATTTTACTCAGTCAAGACCTCATAAATATGGTTCAAACACAAACGTATTTTATAATCATCTATTTTATCCACTCAAACCAAAAGAATATGCACTTAAGTTGTGCAATTTTGACACACAAAAGTACCTACTAAGTAGAAAGACAATAATCATCAACTTTTTCAACTTAAACAGAAAAGCCTGTCATAATGTATACGTTTTAATACAAAATGTCTCCCCAAATTGCTTTTTTTCCAGTTGAAAAAAAATAGCTAAGGATTTCAAGTATTTTTGCCATTCTTTATATAATTGAAATGTTATAAGGCAGAAAATCAGAATTATGCTTAAATTTATAAAATTAAAACACACAAAAGCCATCAAAAAACCCCCCAAACATGGATACTCCTCAAAAAATCATGTTTGGTCAGAGAGGGAACAAATTCTTAGGTAGTACGTATATGACACAAAATTCAACAGGATATTCAGAAATTTTCATTTACATGCAATAGACAGAACAACACGTAAGTCAATTCGTCTTTTATTCAAGTACAGTTAGTTGTCAGACTAGAGATATTAGCACAGAGGAATACTGTCAGCTACATTTTCAGTTATTTTAAAATATATTGTCTTCTTTCTATAGGACATAGGTTGTCAAGTTATACTACTTGTCAGATATGAAAGAGTACACTACGTACTAACACTGATTAATGGTTTCTGTTACATCATGCAAGAGTTCAGTTACCTTAGGGGATTTGAGTTCTCCTCGCCTCCAGTTAGTATCAATTCTGTGCTGCCTGATGTATGCACTCTTCCATGGACTGTGTATGAAACCTGGTTTTATTACTTTTCTTCTCTTGATGTGCAATGGTTCATCAATACCTAAGGTTTAGAAAATTTAGAGTATAATTGCCTTCACCAATAATACAAATTACACATTTTATAACGCATCTCATTTTCTCCTATGCTGAAAACCACTGAAATGCAGAACACTAATTTCTAACACTGTTATTATGAGACACTAATGTAAATTTGCAATCTGTATAGCATGTTGTCTACTGACTATTTCATTTCTCTCAGAATAATTCTATGAAATGTTGGTGAGGATGTGGAGAAATTGGAACCCTTGTGCAATGCTTGTGGGACTATAAAATAATGTTGCTGCTATGGAAAACAGTATGGTGGTTACTCAAAATAAATTAACCATAAAATTACCATATGATCCAGCAATTCCACTTCTGAACATACACCCAAAAGAACTGAAAGCAGGGACTTGAACAGGTATTTGTACATCCATGTTCGTAGCAGCATTATTTATAACAGCCAAGAGGTGGAAGCAACCCAAGTGTCCACTGACGGATAAATGGAGAAAAAAGTGTGGTATATACATACAATGGAATGTTTAGTCTTAAAAAAGGAGGGAATTCTGATACATTTGGATGAACCTTGAAGACATTATGCTAAGTGAAATAAGACAGTCACAAAAAGACAAATACCATATGATTCCACTTATATGAGGTCCCTAGAGTCGTCAAATTTATAGAGACAGAAAACAAAATGGTGGTTGCCAGTGCTGCAGGGAAGAGGAATAGGGAGTTACTGTTAAATGGGTATGGAGTTGCAGCTGGGGAAGATGATAAAGTTCTGGAGATGGATGGTGGTGATGGTTCCATAGCAAAGTCAGCATACTTGATGCCGCTGAACTATACACTTAAAAATGGTGAAAGTGATAAATTCTATTTTACGTATAAATTATCACAATTTTAAAAAGTCATTAAAATAATGATTCTATGAGAAGGTAAGGCAGGGATAATTAATCCCACTTTATATGTATCTGAGAAAAGAAGGTTTCACTGAGTAGTCCAAGCCACGGGCAGGGCAGAGGCAGGATTAGAAACCAAGTATCCTGGATCTTTCTTTACCTCTCAGCTTTACTAAAGAGAACCTATAGCGCATCTGTCTTACACTCTATGATTCTTTCTTAAAAATTTGGCTTGTTGAAGGCAAATAATATTTTTTTCAAAAGTAATATTTTTCTAGATGCTTGCTGGAAAGAAAAAATGTCCTTTCTTAATATGGATGATACCTACTCCATTACTAGGAAAGGGGATTTTTTTTCTTTTTTTTTTTTAAACAGGTCTCAGAACACAGGCTCCATGGTGGGAAGAAAATGGGACTTTACTACTACATCCCCAGGATTTAAGAATATCTAGCACATAAGAGGTGCTCAAGAAATATTTGTGGAAGAAATGAATAGACTACAAATATTTGAGTATTTAATTGCTAATTTAATTTGGGGGTTCTCTTTAAGTTGTCCTCATCTTGACTTTCTCATTGTTTATTAATTCTACTGGAGACTGGGAAGCAAATGAGATATATTCACTATTAGTTACAGTGCTCACTAAAGGGGTTAGTGGCAAGATTTGGCACATCTGAACGTGTGGAATAACCTGTGGATTTTATGTAAGTAGGTGAATGTAAATGAAGACGCAGTCTTGATTCTCTGATAGGCTGCCAAAGTTCTCTTTTTTTATTTATCCACCACTTTATTCTATGTGCACATAAAACTTATTATTATTTTTCAGAATCACTTTGCTTTCTCGAACTACAAATATTTTCTCTCTGTGATTTTGAACCTTACCCTCTTCTTTACATTTCTCTCTCCAGAGAAGGTTGTCTTCAGCCAAAATTCTCCAGTAGCGACACGTCTGAGCCGCTTGTAGCAGGTCTTTGGGTTCCAGGAATGAAAGCACATAAAGTGCCAGCTATGAAAAGAAAAAGCATAGTATACCATGTGTCTCTTTTTAACGATAAAAAATAAGTTAATTATTCCCAATGGTATAAAGTACTTATAAATGTAATATAATTTTACATTCTAATTTCTAAAATTATGAAAGGCAGTACCTTCTAATATTCAATTTTAACAAACACATACCAGATTTAAAAACATCCTATTGGTTTTTATGAACTTCACCCCACTAGCTCCTCACCTCTTCAAGGAATACTTATTAAACCTCTCTGCCTCTTCTCTTGCCTTTGCTCTGTGAACCTCATCTCAAGAATTCTACTATTTATTTATATATTTTTTACTTTATTAGTTGTTTAAATTTTGTCTTTTTCTGTCCTCACTACAATATAATTTCACTTAAGAAATGAGATTCCTGTATACTCTGTGTGGCATAATTTCAGAATCCTTCAGATAGTTAGATATAATTAATAGTTCTTTATCGTATCAAACTGTTTATATCACAGTGATGTACTTTTCAAACATTTAATCCTTTACTGTAAATAACAAAAAGGAACAATTATTAAACTGCTTCCTAGACCTATAAAAGTAATTGGGTTCTAATTCCTTTATATTGCTTATGGAGATTTTCTGGATGGGCCAGATAGAGTTGTATATTTGAGCTAAGTCTTTGATATATCACTGATTTAAAAATTTTGTTTCCAATACTTGCAAACCATCAATTTTTCTTCCAGTGTGTAAAGTCAATTCAAATAAATAAAAGAAAAGGAAATAGAAGAAAAAGGAGAACAACAGCTTCCGACTATGCTCGTTCAATTAGCCTCACAAATCACATAAAAATTTAAATTATGATATTAGGACAGAATGATCTAAACAGAACAGTAAAGTTTACTTTTCACATAAACTAAGTTACAAAGATTAAAACAAACTATCATTTAAAGGACCTAGGGTCATACAGGGAGTAAAAAAGCACAATCTGAATTATTTTTTGATGCTAAACAGGAATTACATGAAATAAATTATGTTTTCCCAATGACTCTGTATCAATATATATACAGAGTTCATCATTAATCACATATTTATTGAGTATATTCTATATAGAAAGTACTTCAACCAGTCAGTATTCAACTTAATACTACTACTGACAAATGACAGTGAAAAACTTTTTGTGGAATAATTATTTTTGGTCTATCAGAGAAGACCATTCAGTATTATATACAGAAATGGAGTCATTTAAAATGAAAAGGCATAACTATATTAAACAATCTATATATGCGTGTGTGTTCACATATACAAATATACACATACATACATAACTCAACAATATATTTTTAAATGGATACCCCATAAACCAATTAATTTTGAAATTATCAATCAATCAAAGCCTAGACAAGTTTGCTTAGTGTCAGTCTAACAGCATACTATTAATCTTCTATGTGAAACTGATATTTAACATTGAAATTATCAGGCACAAAGTTATATTTGTGGAAAAGAGATGCTAGTTAATGCCCAAGATATTGAGAATGGTCATATGAAAAAGCCTACTCTTATTTTAGCTATCCAGCTGAAGCAGAAATCAGGTAAGTTATAGAAACATTCAATGGATCCTAAATGCTAAGAAACAAATCCAGAGCAGGTTAGATTTATCCCCAAATCAACAGGTAAAATTTCTGTCATTACTGGTGATTAAGAGATCATCTAGTCCAGTGTCTGCATGCATTAAAAAGAAATGTAAAGAAACACTCAGGTGCTAAAGAAATTTGAAGTGCTAACTCCATAGGTAACTGGTACCCGTTCCTTTAGAACAGCAAAGTCCCTAACTCAACCATAAACTTCAACTTATTAAATGTTTGTCCATGCCATCAAAACATCCCTATATTATAGAAAATACACATAGCATGGGACTTCTCTCGTGGTCCAGTGGTTGAGAATCTGCCTTCCAATGCAGAGGACAAGGGTTCAATCCCTGGTTGGGGAACTAAAATCCCACATGCCGTGGGGCAACTAAGCCCACGCTTAGCAACTACTGAGCCCGTATGCCACTAGAGAGCCCGCAAGCCGCAACTACTGAGCCTGTGCACTCTGGAGCCCGCACATCACAACTAGAGAGAAGCCCACGTGCCACAACTAGAGAAGCCCGTATGCTGCAATGAAGATCCCTCATGCCGTAACTAAGACCTGATGCAGCCAAATAATAAAATATTTTAAAAAAGAGAAAATATACATAGAAAAATATGAATAAGAAAATCAGAACCAGGAAAAATATAAATAGAAAAGGTTTAAACTAGAGGAAAAGTAGAACACAAATATACTGGCAACAGTATTTTACATGGTTTTTTAATTAGGCTGCCAAGCAAAAAGAAAACAGCAATTAGTTATACCAGTTCCTCAAAGGAAACAAGGTTTTGTCATGTAGGGTTCCTTATAGGGGACAGAGAGTGGGCACTGTCCCAAACTACATCTCTACAATACCACAGAGGGGGTTACAGGTTTCTTGGAGCCAAATCAAATGGTCTAGCTAATGCAGTTTTCTATTAAATTGTATTAAAGGTAAACTCTAGATTAGTAATTCTTCCTAAGGACTACTTCCACACAAGAGAATCTCTTAAATTGAAAATTCATTTCAGATAATTATCTTTTCTTTGGCCAAACTTGTCATTTCAATGAGAGTTGCTGTTTTTTGTTTTTCACTATAACTTATATTGGGTTGGCCAAAAAGTTCATTCGGTTAGTGAATACATTGTTCAGTAAAATTCTTGGTGAAAATGAAAAAACGTGTCTTCTATTTTTACTTAAAACCGAACAAACGTTTTGGCCAACCCAATATAAAAGACCACCATATTATATTTAAAAAGTAGCTAATACTTTCCCAGAATTGCTATATTTCAGTGGATTGAAATAGTGAAAGAAAAAGAAAAGAAAAGAATAAAGAAAATGTTGGCCAATCCTATGTTAAGAATTTAGGTTTTGTTCTAGATCATCTACTGCATCACTATGCTTTTCTTGGCATTTACTTACAAAATAAAGATAGTGCTCTTTATCACAAGTCTCCCATGTGAGACTAGTGAGATTTCTGTCAAGGTTTTTGAGATTAGTAAGTAAATGTTGGTAAAGAGCTTTGCGATCTGTTGAAAGGAATTATAAGAAAATTACTATAAGTCCATTTCCTGACATGAAGGTAATACTATTTTAAATAATGATAGTACTTAGTCTCCAATAAGATGTTAGTTTCCTTGAGGACTTAGATCTATACCATTATTTCTCTACATATAAAATAAAGCATTTTTCAAAACAGAAAACGTTTTTTCTAGCAGTTAAAACTATATTCAATATCCTTTGATAAACCATAATGGAAAAGCATATGAAAAAGAATGTATATGTATAACTGAGTCACTTTGCTGTATAGTAGTAATTAACTCAACACTGTAATTCAATATACAATACTATACTTCAATAAAAAACAAATTAAAAAAGATGGGGGGACAGGTGCCATGCTAAGTCAGGCTCACTCATTCTATCTAGCAAAACTTCTTTCCCCTCAGGCAATCTTCAAAGGAACACTTAATTCAAGAAAATCTTTACTGCCCTGGTTATGGATAATTTGTGCTTAATTTTTAGATTCTTAAGAATACTTTAATATTCTTTTGATTTCAAATCATGTTTTTTTTGTGTTACGAAGCTTCTATGGAAATCCAAATAAAGAAAAAACGAAACAAAACAAAAACCTCACAATCTTTAGACATAAGAGGATAAATTAGACTGAGAAAAAGTCTATATTTTAACAAAAATACTACCTTCTAAAATATGAAGGATATCAAGGAAAACTATGAAAAATATATCAAAGGAGAATAAATTCAGTTTCAGTCAAATACTTATAAAAGTGCTTCCTATTATTACCACGCTTCTGGAAGCAAAGAGAGAGAGCTTATGCCACTTTCATAAGCGAAATCTATCCAAAGAGTTCAGTTTTAGAATGAGCCATCAAGAATAAAGATTTTTTTTTTCTGGGACAATGTCATTTTAAAAATCACTCCAAAGAAGCAACATCTCAGGAAAAAGATATTTTTTTCCACTTTGCTTTTTCCTGTAGTTATGCTTAATTTTATCCATTAACTATGATGAAACCATTTTATTAATATCCGTTGTGAAATTAGTACTGGGACTATCTTTAACGCCCTTAGGATATTTAGCATGGGTATCTGAAAAAAAAAAAATCAACTTCCTTTCTCTTCAAATTTGAAGTTTCAGGACCATTTGCATTTATATTTATATTAACATAAATGGTATTTTATATTGTCTTCTTAGCTGATCTGTGTATGATTAGTGGCATATATAAAACTTTTGTGAAAATATAAATCATGGTAACATTGATTATTTAATGTTATCTTATTTCTGTTTGCTGACAAAAATGAAACTATGAAGGCTACAACATCAGTAAAAGAACTACATCTAAACTATGCCTCATTTACATAGTCAAGAATGCACATGTGATCATAATCAATCTATGATAAAAAATCAAAGATGTTTTATTTTATATAAAGATATTAAAACAAATGGGCATAAATAATTCTAAAAGAAATACTATAAGAATGTAACTGGTATGGGAAATCTGTGATTGTGTGTGTGTGTGTAATGCGGCAGAAAGGGGAATGATTTATAGAAGACGACGTACATGTAAAATTCCATACACTTCAAAATAATTACATAATGTAAGTCACTGAGAACTACTATCCAATAGAATCATGAAACTATTAGTCTTGAAGGGACTTAGGATAAACAAAAAACAAAATAAGAAAAAAAATATTGCTGTTTTAATAAAATCAGAATTAAAAAAAATCTACTACTATAAATGAACATACCAAGACAACTAAAGGTTGGACTTCAAATAACCTAGGAAAAAATCTTGGTAAAGAAACAGTCAAATTAACGAAACTCAATAGCTTAGTCTCACATATGACTTATTCCAGTGATGGAAAGAAGACACTTAGTCTGTAAGTATAATTTAATCTGAAAATTATATTAAGTCACAGCACCTTATCATTTACAGCCCCCTGTAATACTAATTAAGAGTGTTAAACTGACAATACTGAATACCATAATTAGCATGACAATGTCTAAAGATGGTAGCTGTTGATTTATATTTTCAAATAGCACTAATGAAGAATATAATTGATAATCCTTACCTCTTTAGGGAGCAAGGAAATGAAGTCTCGCTGAAACTGGGGTTCTATCACTTGCATCATATGTTTTACTTGTGTTGGTTCACAACTATCAATAAGTTCATCTAAAGCAAGCAATTTCTCTGGTCCACTCCAGCTCTATCAAAGAGGAATTGGAAATTTTTATCTATTATTTTAATAAATGTCTCAAATTATAAACTCATAAAGGAAAATCCACATCCACACACAACATAAAAAGTGGCTGCTTACAGTAGAAGGCACTGAAGTGACAATCATTTAGTCTCATCAAGTTTATTAGCTACCTTTATTGTGTAAAAGTTTTTTTTAGGTTTGATAGACAGAAAAATATTTTTGCATTGTATTATTATAATTGTTATATGTTCGTCCATCTACCACCAAGATACTGGTTGAGAAACCAAAATTTTATTCAGAAACATCGGTTTGGGCCACTAAGTAAATGAATTTTGACAGATGATTTTCCTTTCTTCCCTTTCTTTCTAGTGGGCACCATAAAACTTGATGGTTTTAGTAAGGCACTCTTCTGAAACTGGCAGCATCAACTAGAGAAAAATTAATAACTGGATAGACTGCACATCTGACAAGTGTCTTCTACAAATTAAAAGGGCTTTGATTTGCTATGTGAAAATAATTTCAAATAAAAAACAGCAAACAAGGGCTTCCCTGGTGGCGCAGTGGTTGAGAGTCCGCCTGCCGATGCAGGGGACACAGGTTCGTGCCCCGGGCCGGGAAGATCCCACATGCCGCGGAGCGGCTAGGCCCGTGAGCCATGGCCGCTGAGCCTGCACGTCCGGAGCCTGTGCTCCACAACGGGAGAGGCCACAACAGTGAGAGGCCCGTGTACCGCAAAAAAAAAAAAAAAAAAAGAAAGAAAACAACAGAAAATGGTAGCTGACTTAATAGTAAAATTAGAATATGAACAAAGGCTAAAAGAGGGTAAGAAATAAAGTATATGCTATGGAAAACCAAAAACAATTATACCTCAAAAATATGAGCTCCTTTAAACCATACTAAGGGGGTTGTTTCCCCAGTGTGGAACACCTGCACAGAAATGCCATGATTCTTAAAAGGAGAAACTAAAAAGCCGCATGAATCATTTAAAATGTTAGGACCTCCCCTCACAAAAATCAAGTAAAACATTTAAATAACCTTGAAACACTTAGGTGAAAAAACATCCTTGAGCAAGCTGATATAGTACCTTTGTGAATTATTATGTCCACTTTGGAAGTGGGAGAAGAGAGAACAATAGGTGAGGTTTGGAGCTAGAAAGATCTGGATTTTGACATTCCCTTTCTTGCTCAAACTAGGAACCTGGATTTTGTAACATGTGAAATAGATAATAGTTGAAAACTGAGATACTGAGGATACTGGAAGCCTTATTCAGAATATCACTACTTTTTAAAGTATTTCTTAAAATATTTATCAGAATCTACAATGAAATCTCATCTCTTCTTTCCTATCATAAAGTGTAGACTACACTAATACTAGCAAACATTTCAGTAGTATTTCCACAGTACTACTATATATGTATATCTCACTTAATCATCAATAAAAACCCTGGAGAATATCCTCATTTTACCATCAAATATGAGGAAACAGAGGCTCTAATAAGCTGTGTCCTTTCTTTTTACTTTGACACATACATATACCCAGAACATTCTCCTTGAGTACTCACTGTGTATCCTTTTTGGTTAGGGTGAGGATTTATACATAGAAGTTAAAAATACTCATATACATGTATATGCACACACATGACCAGTTAAAAGCAGTTAATTTGAAGTTTATTTCACTCCATTTCCCTCACATAGCTTCAAATCCTGGTTCAAAACTTAATACCTCTTTGACAAAACTCATGCTGATCAATCGCCACTCATCCCTGACAGTACCAATACTATAAACTCTAAGTTACTGATTTATATTCCTCACAGGATTTGAGGTGGGTTTTTATAATATGCTGTTCCTCTCCATCTACATTATAAGAATTCATGGACGCTAGTATAAAAACATGCCCATTTTGGGTGATGGATAACTATGCTGACTTGATTAAAATGCAGCTTTAATTAAGACACTTGATAGAATAATTTTAATGTAAACTTTTTAATCTCCTTTGCATATATGAACGCCAGCTTTACAGATATTTTTGGAAATATTTGGAAATATTTATGGTTAAATAAAGGTATGTGATCTTCTATGGTAAAAAGATAGTGAAACATCTTTTAACATATTACTAATTATAATTTATATTCTATATAATTTAATATATTACTATTCTATATAAATTACAACTATTATGAATATTTCTAATTAAAGGTTAACATACTATACAAGTTTCATGTTTTGTTTTTTTTCAGTTAACATATTATTACAGTGTTTAAAAAAGGAAGGAATAGAAAAACAGTATCAATACATGGTATATAACTGCCAACAGATGAAAAAATATCCTTTCCAGGATTTTAGGGGCTGGAGTATAGAACGAAAAAAGCCAGAACAGAAGATAAACAATTCAGATCTTAGGTAAATGTTAGAAACTGTGTCAGAAACTTCTATATATTTAAGGCAAAGTCCATGATGAAAATTATGCCCATAGAGCAAAATGCTTCTAAGACTTTAAACAATATTTTTATTCTGTTTTAAGATAATATTTAATAAGTTAAATAAAATTTAAATTATATTTCAATTTGAATTATACATATATTCAGCAGATGTTACTTTGTGACATTTTACTGAAAAGTATACAACTGACAAAGATTAGTAACAAGCTGTAATCTACAAAGTAAATGAGACTGTTTTCACTGACCATACATATTTGACAGTCCAATTACTTTAAGTCACATCTCTTAGATGGTTCCAGCAAAGGTCTGGACCATGTAGTCCCTAGCTTTTCTCTCTCCAGCCTGGATTTCTTTCCTGAACTCCAGACCTGTTTATAAAATTGCTTATTCAACATGTATTCTTGGGTATGTAATAGAAACTATATCCATGACCTTTCTCTTCAAATATGCATGTCCACAATCTTCCCTATTTCAGTAAGATGTAACTCTTATTATATTAGTTTGTTCAGGCCCAAAGCTCTGGAGTCATCCCCAACTCTCTTACTTTCACCATCAGATAGTTCTGATCCATCAGTGAATTCTAAGACCTTAAAATTCAAAATATACCCAGAATCTGACTATTACTACATTGGTCTAAGCTACTATTGTCTCTCACCTGGGTTATCCCTATAACCTCTTACCCAGTCTCCCAGCTTCCCACCTTTGCCCTCCTAGTTCTGTTCTCCACAAAGCAGTCAGAGTGACCGTGCTAAAAGTCACTCACTCACTCTTCTGCTTGAAGCCCTCCAGTGGCTTCCCACTTCACTCCAAGTAAAAACCAAAGTTTTCAGGTTGGCCTACAAGGTTCTAATTTCCTATTCCTTTCCCTCGCTTACTCTACTTTAGCCATAGATACTCTTTCTGTGCCTCAAACACACCCAGCATGCTCTGCTTCAGAGCCTTTTCACTTGCTGATCCCTGGACTATTCTTTCCCTAGACACCCACGTGCTTTACTTCCCTACCTCCTTCTCTGAGACCTTCTCTGTGCAATTTTCTAAAACTGCAAACCAGTTTGAAATCCCCCAACCCCCTCCCTTTCCTGACTAGAGTTAAGTTCTCCAAAAAAGGGTTTTTGTCTGTTTTGTTAATTACTGTATCCCAGATCCAAATTAGGGCCTAGCACCTGACAGATACTCAGTAAATATTTGTTGAATAAATGAATGAATCCCCAAAGAGTCAGGAAATACTGCACCAATGCTATCTTAAAACTCTTTCTTGGGCTTCCCTGGTGGTGCAGTGGTTGAGAGTCCGCCTGCCGACGCAGGGGACACAGGTTCATGCCCCGGTCTGGGAAGATCCCACATGCCGCGGAGCGGCTGGGCCCGTGAGCCATGGCCGCTGAGCCTGCGCGTCCGGAGCCTGTGCTCCGCAATGGGAGAGGCCACAACAGTGAGAGGCCCGCGTACTGCAAAAACAAAAAAAACCAAGAAAAACAAAAAAAAAACCCTCTTTCTTGAGAAAGTTTCTAATCTATGTACCTGATGGTATCACTGGGACTTGCTTGCTTAGTCTGGTTCCGAGACTGGTTCCCAGTTTTGATACATACACGATTTAACAGCAAGGGAAGGATGTATTAACTTGAAAACCTTACAGTTAATGACTATATTAAAATAAAAGAATATTTTATTATTATCGGTGTGGATTGTTGAACCCACACCAATCTTTAATGAGGACTGGAGGAAAGAATACCAAATTGGGGATCAGGAAACAACTTTTGGAGAAGATAACTGCCACTAATTAGGTTACAATTTACCTCTGCAGGCTTTAGTTTCTTTATCTGAAAAAGTGCTGGAAATTCTGATAATTATTTTATTTCTGCTCTGAAAAGTAGTTCTTCTGGAAAAGAATAAAGCACTTTCCTTTGGTCTTTCATGGTAAAGTTACTGGGAACACATTGAAAGGGACAGGAAAAACATTCCAAAATCAGAAAGAATCAAGATAAACAAAATTTAATTTGTGGACAAAATTGCAAATGCAAACTTGAAAATTCCCCATGGAAGCGGTATTTGATTTCAGGTAATCAGAGAATACCTGAAGGTAGTAGAGAAGAGTAGAAGGAGCACTGAACCGTAATCAGGGGCCAAGGTTTCACCAGCAAACTCACTGTGGAACTGCAGGGAAGCCCCTTAATTAGTCTGCGTCTCAGAGACCCCACCTGTATAATGAGGGGCTTGGCCAGACCAGGGGTTCCCAAGTGCTGTCTGAGTGGTGCAAGAATCATGGAGTCCTCCAGCCCACCATCAAAGAGTCTGATTCAGTGGTCATGGTGGGGCTGAGGGCAGTTTATGCTTTAAATAACCAACTCATCCCGTATGGATGTGGATGATTCACAAACCAGCAGTGGTTATTAGTCTGGATGATCCTTGGTGGTATCTCATTCAGATATATATATATTTTATGACTTTAGGCAGTCTAGCACCTGCATTTCATGTGGTAAAGAACTCACTTCTCTAGTACCTCCAGAAGATGGTTACTTAGTCTGTTTGAACAGTTCCAGGAGTGGAGACTTACTAGCTCCCATTCTACTCTGGGTCAGTTCAAATTGTTAAGTTCAACTTACACCAAAATCTGACTCAAAGAATATGATCCAGGTTTTGTTTGCTGAAGAAACCAAGAATCAGTCTGATTCTACTTTTACACAAAAGTCTTTAAAACGTTAGACAGAAACAACATTTTTCCCTTAGTCTTCTCTGGCTAAATACATGACTTTCTTTAACTCTTCATCACCCAACAGGGCTTCTTGATCATACTGTTTCAAATACAATGGCAAAGTATTACTGAATTCATTTTCTTTTGGTACCTTGCTGTTTTAACATGTCGTTGGCTAGCAAATAAAAGAGATCCAAATAAGTTAGAAAACATGTACAATTTCTAAGTGTTACCATAAAACTTGATTAAGTCCTTCAAAGGAATAGTTTTTACTCCACTTTTAATTTCAAAACACAGAAGTATTTTCTACTTTATCATTCAAAAAAATATTATGGAGTATAACAGGCATTTTCAAAGTACATTCATAGTTTTAATACAATACAAATATGCTTTGATTAAAATAATGCTAATAATGTTAATCTGATGACATTTGCATGAAGCTAGTGTTAATAGCTTCTTTTAACACCTGAGAAAACTGAGGTTCACAAAGGCTATTTCTTAACCAAGAGAGGAAACTAACATTTATTGAGTTTCCACTGTATTTCCAAGAACAGCTTTAAGCACATTTACATGTTTTCTCCCTTTCGACAACTTTTTAGTGTTATATCTATTTTACAGAGGATAAGAACACAGGCAAAAGTAGTTACATAATATCAATGAAATTACCCAGTTATTAAGAGGGAAAGCCAGAATTTGTACTAAGAGCTTTTTCTTCTAAGTCAAAGTGCTTCTCATTATATCAGGATACCTCTGAATATCAATTTCAACATCAGAGAATGTTGTTATTGGTGGCTTTACCTAGTCTACTATTTGCAAGTGAAAAACTATATATTAACACTCAAATGACATAAACAAAATAAAAAAGTGACCAATCCTCTTCCCCCAAATTAACAATCTGAAAGCATCAACCTGGGGCTGCCAAAAAAAGCAGAATCAAGGGCAACTGAAAATTCAAACAGTACAAAATTTGTTGTTTTTTTTTTTTAGTTTTGTTTTTAATTGGTACTTCTATTTTAGAGTGGCATTCTGTTTCAGTTTCCCTTTTCCTAAAATGGTGTATCATTTGTTCTCATTCAATTTATAAATTGAGTACAGAGTACTTTGTCAGAATAGATGGAGCTGGACCGAAACAATGCTGTATCACCATCTTAGGAGGAATAGCAGAACAGTAAGGGGACAAGCTCTCCCATTTTGCTTGTTATGCCACAGAAAAGTCATCATTAAATGCCCGCATAGCACATCTGTAGAAATCATGCCAGTTTCATTGTCCCTCAAGTATACCACGTAGGTCAACTCATGACTCCCCCACTTTACTATGAAATTATCTCTCTCTACAAGTTAAGCATTAAAGCACTGTAAGCCTTTAGGCAAAGGATTCATTTCTAGTTAGTTTGGCACCAGCCCTGAAAATTAAGGGCAGTGTACCACAATGAGGTCTTGGGTGTGTCAAGGCAGAAATGGTACTCAAAGGATTAAGGTCTTGATCTACCCGTCTAGCTGACCTTCTGTTGCTAGTAAACTTCTTTGCTACAGAATATTTATGTGAAAAAAAAATATAGTACTACACCTGCAGGGATAATTCTATGTTATTCCTATTAACTGAGAACAAGTTTTCTACTTCTCCTATGAAAAGTGATCAAATGGGCCTTTTTATAGGACAAAAGCTAGCCTAATATAGTTTACTGAATATCATTAATTCTAAAAAAAACAAGTTTTTAAAATTACAATGAACATTTCTAAATTTGGGATGCATCTAATAATCTATGGTATCTCAGATTTGATGACATACAGTATGTGGTTAACACGAGGACGTTTCATTAAGAAAAGCATGAGTGAGCTAATAAACAAGCCAACATTGTACAAAGGACTCCCTAAAACACCCTCACTGCAAAATAGAGCACAAATGCCCCCTACTATATATCAGTATTTGAGATAGTTCTCTTAAAACTGGTAAAAAAAAAAAAAAAAACCCTGAATGGCTAGCAAAGAATATTCTGGGCCTCTGAAACATTGAAAAAAAATAGGTCCATACCACATACAAAATAAATCTCAGTCTAGACTACCTTCTGATAAGAAATAAAGCTTTGCATATAAAATAAACATTTTGGAGGCTGTCTACAATGATGATAAAACTATTACTAATAGTGTAATTTTCCATCATGTTGGTACTTTCCTATAAAAATGATATGAAATCAGCCTCTGCATACTCTCAAGTGCTGTGCTGCTCACACTACATGTGCGTGTAAGCATGACAATCCACACCCATATTCCTGTCTCCTTGGCTTAATCAGAGATGATGCAAGTCTTTAAAGCATTTTTTTTAGGCTTTGTAAGTGTCTGAGTTCTATTTTCACCTCTAATTGGCAGGATACATCTCTTTTTTAAAGGATGTGACAGGGGCTTCCCTGGTGGCGCAGTGGTTGAGAGTCCGCCTGCCGATGCGGGGGACACGGGTTCGTGCCCCGGTCCGGGAAGATCCCACATGCCGCAGAGCGGCTGGGCCCGTTAGCCACGGCCGCTGAGCCTGCGCATCTGGAGCCTGTGCTCCGCAACAGGAAAGGCCACAACAGTGAGAGGCCCGCGTACAGCAAAAAAAAAAAAAAAAAAGGATGTGACAAATAATTTAGAATTCTGAGGGCATGTGTAGGAAAAAATTAAAATAAAATTTAAAAATCATGAACCTAAGATAAAAGAACTCAGATGAGGGGAGGGAATGATCCTTAAGAAAAGGTAAGTTTAATTAACAAATGACTGTGAAAACAAAACACAAAATCTTTGTAACTGTAGTGGTTCATAACATTATTGTAACAGTGAAGTATAACTTTTATGCCTTGAAGCCATAGATTCTCAACCTCAGCAATTGATATTTTGGGCTGGATAACTTTGTGTTGGGGGAGGCTGTTCCTTACACTGGCTCCACCCATCAGATGCCAGCAGTGTCCTACCCCCGACCCAGGCAGTTGTAAGAACTAAAAATGTTTCAACCAAGGGAAAATTTGCCCCCTGTCAAGAAGTGCTGCTCTAACCTTTCAGTTATCAACCGAAAAAAGAAGTTATCCTAATTTCTCTGAAATCACCTGAAGGGTAGAAAACAATTTTAAAAATCCATTTTAAATAAACATTGCTTCAAGTGAGTTTTCCAGCTCCAGAAGAAAAAAACTGGGACATTTACTTAGTTATTGCCCAGGTATTTAAAATATTGGGATTTATATAAACGGACACCATAAAAATATGAAATATCATATTAAATCTATGAAATATCTTCTATTTCAACCATTATTCCCCTATGCATTCATAAAATACCATCAATAAAGTAGCCAGAGGTAAGGAAATATATTCATTTTACATTAGTACAGTGGCTAGTATCAGAGATACCTTCACTTTACATACTTTATATTATTTACTATTTACAAGGAATAATTAACCAAGTGTTTAATTGATGCCAACTACTTTGCTAAATACTTGACTTCTATGTGTTATCTCACTAGAAGAAGAGATAAATCAATTTAATATCACTATCATGAGCTATAAAATTCATAAGGTTCAAGGTTTGGTTGTAGCCGAACTTCCCGGTAAAATTCCCAAAACTTTAAATGCTAGTAAAATATAGTAATCAGAATTTTGAGCACAATAAACCACACACAAGCATGGCACTGATGGAAAGAAGCTGCATCAACTCTTGGAGGCTACAAGGGTAACAGTGATGGATAAGTTACCACTAGTGACTAATAGGCAGAGTTCTTACAATGCTTAACTTCCAAACAGTGCAGTTTAGAAAACAAGTACATTCAGTAATACCAGAAACCCAAACATAAAGGAGAAAAAGAAAGGTCTTATTATCTAAAAAGCAATAAACAATGCAAATGCACACTTACACAAAACAAGCACTGGACTCTCTTGATTAATATACCTAAAAATTAAAGTGAGTTCCCTTATTTTTAATAACATTTTTAATTGAGATATACTTCACAAACATAAAATTCACCATTTAAGTGTACACTTCAATAGTTCCCAGCACACCCACCTTGCTGTGCAACCATCACCACTATCCAATTCCAGAAAACTTCCATCACCCCCAAAAGAAGCCCCATACCTATCAGCAGTTAGTCCCAACCTGCCCTCCTAACATCACCTCAATCACTAATCTCCTTTCTGTCTCTATGGATTTTCCTGTTCTGGATATTTCATATAATCATACATTATGTGGCCTTTTGTGTCTGGCTCCTTTTACTTAGCATAAGGTTTTCAAGGTTCATCCATGGTGTAGCATGTTCCTTTTCATGGCTGAATAATCCCTTATTTTTTGCAGCAAATAAGTGAAGCATTTCAAGTACTGTGTTTAGACATGTCACCTGAAACATCTTCAGCCACTCCTGGAGGCCTGTAGGTGGTTGGACAGATGTAATTCGGCGTCGTTGTTGCCCTTGGCCATTGGCTGCTCTCAGGTCTCCAAAAGTTGTCGGTGTTGCTGAACATGGTACGAGGCCAGCGGTACTACAAGAAAATACAAGAGTGGAGGCAAAGACAGATATTTATTAAGAATAATGGGCTCTAGTTTAATAAGAATGGGATGACATGGCATATTTCAAACATCAATCAAACTATTATTTTTATTTGCTTGTTCCCAGAGAGCAAGGATGCACAAAACCTATTCTGCTATTGTAGAGTAAGTTTCCTCCCTCCTATATAACCACCTGTTTTTATCCCGGCACAGCTAATTGCAACCAAATGACAGAATCTCTATGGCAAAACTGTAAGTTGTTGGTAACATACAAATAATGTTAAAATATTTGCTTAGAAGATTCGGGTTCCACTTGCCTATGTCTGGTCTTCAGCATCATAATTAAACAAAAGTTTAAATTTCTTTCACAAAAACGGGTGTGAGATTATTAATGCTTTAAAAAAATCATATGTAGCAGTAGTCTGTTAAATGTTTTAGACATTTCACTAGTCACATTATTCCTTAAGTTTGCCCCAGATGCCTTCTAAGTTATTTATAATATTTGTCTATTCCTCTCTAATTTCTATTGCTCTGATTAAGCTTAGTCTAAATAATATTTAACAGGAATAAGCCTTGATTAGAAATGTGTTTACTCAAACAGGTAGGTAGGTAGAACTTATTTTATTACATGCAAAATTAAATACTGTAAAATGAGATCATTTTGGCGAAATACTTTTAGCCAATAATTTAAATTTTGAGACAGTTAAAAAAAAAAAAAACACCACAAACCTGAAATTCAATTAATTCTGCCACTAGTAAAATAAGAGATGATCTATCTCTAAAATTGTTCAACTCTCCTAAAAATGCCTAATAGCAGAAAAAGTAGTTAGAACTATGTTATTAGTATATTAAACTTTGCTTTCTAATTTCAATGCCTAATTAAATTAGTTAAACTCGAGGTAAGTACTGAACATCTCTATCTTAGAGACACGTGGAAAAAAAGGAGCAGAAAGATTCAGGTAACAAAACCGTGTTTGTAAAATAATCTTCATTTTATTGAGCTATGACAGTAAAGTGTTTTAAATCCAAAGAAAGTATAAATTATATCCTAACAGTTAACTATCAAGCTCTGAAAAATTACTAATGAAACAACTCCAATTCTTTTCTATAAAGAAAATTATTATACTTAATATTACCTTGTATATTCTGAGCATATCTCATTATTTTGCTTAAAAATGCATCTCAGTCACCAGATAATACAGAAAAATCTTCATATCTACCACCTTTAAATCTTTTAGCATTATACATCTAAGATGGTCTCTAACATTCAACAACTAAATCTATTTTTCTTTTATCAAATTTCAAAGGTAAGCTCTATTTTCTTCTCTGAAATGAAATAGGATGTGATTATAACTTAAATTTTCTAACAAAAATGATGAAAAATCATTCATCTTATTATTAGAAAATCTTTCAACAAAATTAAAGAACATCAAAAATACACTGATCAAGTCTCCAAAAAGACACGGCAATCAATATGCTGTCTGGTTTGCTTTAGTAAGACTGTGTGTTAAAAGGCTAAAAATAAAACTTTCACCTTTGCAGGTACTTTCTCAATAAAAAAGTCGGCAACTAAAGAAAAATTTTACTAAAATGTGTTCTGTGGTAAAAATTCAGCAGTCATTTATAAACTGCCTTAAAAACAACTGAACCATTTAATACTTTTGCCCTGGCATTAGCCATATTAATTGAAGACCAAAATTATATGGTTAACTGAAATCTATACATTAAAAAAAACAGCACATTTTAAACATTAAACTCAACTTTCTCATCCAAGAAACAGTTTATCAAGATTAGAAGAAAAAAAACAAAAATGAAGTGAATAGTTTCACTTGTCTATCACTCCACACCCTCTGGCGGAAGTGCCAAAACACAGTGAAATTGTCAAAAGGCAAAGCCTACATAAGAGGGAGGAAGGGAACAGTTAACATGGGATCATCACACAAAAAGCATTTCCTGAGTAACCAAGAAATAGCTTTACTTTTCTCTTTTGTATCATTTTTGTATATAAAACTACTCTAATTATTATGATTTCTAAGTTTCACCAAAGAGCATCTGAAAGAAATATTTTCCTCAATTGAATGAAGTAAAAGTATAAACTGGTTCCCTGGAAAAAAGAGATGCAATCTGTAACAATGTTCAATCACATAAACTTATGTCTGAGCAATGTTAATTTTATTGTATCTTAAAGAGTAAAAATAAATCTAAATCAAAATATTGAGGGGAAAAATAAGAAATGTCACCATAATGAAGTTCTTATGGTTTCTATAACTTTCAATCAGTTATTTGAAGAAGTGACAATTATGCAAAAAAGACCCCCCATAAAACCCTTAAGATGCTTTTGTCATTTAAATTTTAAAATACCACATTCCAAATGACATCCAAAGCCATTTTTAATTAGCTGGGTAATAGATATTGTGCTTAAGTTAGCCTAATTAGCGTGAGAGTGGGAAAAGTTTTATACTGATGCAAAATCCAAAAATGATGGAATGGTGCAAGAAACAAGAGTACAGTTGTATTTAGTTGTTATGGAAACTATTCTACTGGTGTAGAAACGTATGTGTTAAAAACATAAGACTTACGAAGCAAATAAAGGGAGTTTCTAACATAGTAATCTCATGAAATAAGATTCAGTTAGTAATTGTGTGGTCTGTTTCACTGCTAACAAATGTATCTTCAGTTATGCATATATAACTATCCACCCTAGAACAGCTGTTGCTATAGTAACAAGATACATTTGCTCATATCCATATTTTACGATTTACTTTTTAGAATTCCTTAAAAATTATGATTTAAAAATTTTGTAGATAAGAGAACTTCTGCTTGTGTCTTACTTCAATGTATTAGTAATATAAAGCCACAGTGGCAGTCATTCTTCTCCTTATTTAAAATGTATGTTTCTCAACTTTCAGTGATCTCAAAATGTGTTAAAACAGTCAACAGTATTAGTGACAGAATCATCAACTCTTTAAAGAAACATGAGAATCATGAGAGAATGAATTATTATACTTAATATTACCTTGTATATTCTGAGACTTTGCATGGTTTCTTTCCCAAAGAAAAAGAGCGGACCTCAGAACCATGGTCCAACTTTCTTTTCATCTATAAGGTAAAACAAATGAGATAGTTTTAAAAAAATCACCTGTCCAACTATCAAATCTTAATGTTAGCATCAGTAATACTGAAAAAATTCTTAAGTTTTCATATGCCCTCAATGTTAATTAGGCATAGTTAATTCATATAGAAAATAAATGTTTCATACTTTCTTCTATTAGTTCTACTTTGTTTTACTCTTTACAAGACTGGAAAGGTGAATTTTCGCCCCTAATATTTGTCCAGAAGAACAGTGTATGGTGATTTAAAAATTGATATCCATCGTATATATTCCTTGAGAGTACTATACCTTTCACATTTTCTAGTTTAAGAACCAACACAGAGGAACATGTCATGTTAACCCACACAGAAAAGAACCATATTTAATATACTGTTCTTAGTGATTTACATTTTCCTTTAAAAACATATTTTAAGAAAGATAACAAATTCAAAATTTCAAAATCAGAATGGAAGAAATAGTCACTGAATTTAAAACACATTATTATAAAAGGGTAAGGAGAATAATGTAAATAAAATGCTCTTGAAAAGTAATTATGATAAGGCATAAAGCAATGAATATGGGCAATGAAGACAGCACAAAAAAGTAAGTCCATAATAAGAGGGAAATCTGGAGATGGTATAATAACGATAGGAAAAAAGCCATCAATTGATATTTTACACAGAATACATAGCTCTACTGACAGATACTCATTCAGGACAAAATATTCTAACTTGAAAACCAACAAGAAAAACAAAGATTTAAAAAGAATGAGTTATGCATTTTTGTAAGGTATACCCGACATCTGTAGTTTTAAAGTATTTTATTATGCTATATAGGTATGTAATATTGTAAATATATTCAGAATTATATTTTGTCATCATCAATATTGAAATATATATATTTTTATATTTTACTATTGGTTAACTGAGGTCATCTTACTATAGATATGTTATAAAACTATAAAATAAGATCTGAGAAGATTCAACTTTCTCTATTTCAGCAACCCCTCTAAGATTTGTGTCTGCTAATTAATTACTGTATCATTGAAAATGATGGGAGCGGGGGAATCCCAGAGTGATAGAAAGTTACCCTCATTTTTGTAATAAGGTGAAAACCCTTGCTTTGCAGCAGCCTTATTTTCTTACCTATTCCTCACATGGGAACGTCATAACACAGCATGCCACACTGTAAATACCAGAGAGAAGCAACAAGACTCTAAAAGCTTTTTGAACCACACTCTGGGTAATAAAGACTGTTTTTAACATCATGAAGAAAGTATTCTAAAACACAGGGATAATCTTACAACGTTAGAGGCAAGAGGTGAGCATACGACAAGCTCATCCACAATTTATACCTTAGTTCATGAAATACCGACAGAAACGGAATTGGTCTTATTTCAACCCTTCAGAAGTTTCTGTGCTCATAACATTGTTTTAAAGTGATTCCTCTCAAAACCCATTATTTTCTTTCTCCAAATAATTTTAATAAAAGGCAAAAATAAATACTTTAATACATAGGTAGCCACATGCTTGCATATATATAAATTATAGACACACATGTACACACACATACACACAAATGTATCCATCAGGAAGGTCAGTCAGTACAGATTACCTTAAAAATCTATTTTTTTATAACTTCCACAAACCCTCATTTTCAAAGTTGTTATGATAAACTTTGATATTCACTGTAATTAAGTTTGTAATACTGGCTTTCAGAACTTCCCTGGATATCTTGTAAATACATTGGTGCAAATGCCATTTGCCACTAAAGCAAACTTTATTTCCATCTTAGAAATCCCTTCAATGAATAAAAATGCCTGAAATTCATATCAAGGGAACTGCTGTGAAAGGATTTTTAAATTTAGAATATTTTATAAAATAAAGCACTTTCTGTATGACTATATGTCTTTTAAATATTATATTGTTTACTGAAAATACCGACTTTAGAACCAAAAATCAATCCTGCAATTTTGAAAGGGTACAGAAAGTAAATATAACCTCTTTAAATATAAATCCCCAATATTCTAGCAATTCTAGACTTTAAGAGAGGTAACTAAAGAAAAACCTATATATAAGGTATAGAAAAATTAAAGGCAAAAGGTTCACTAAAAGCTAACTAAGGATAGAGTATTTCCAGGTCAGCATTTAACGGAGCCACATTTCTAAAGTCTGAATATATTTTTAGAGGAAAATTCTCACATTAAAATGTACATTTTATTTTAAATGTAAAGCTTTTTCCAGTTTATGTTGTCTTTCCATTATTTGCTTACATTCATGATATAAAACAGAATATCAGACATCCAGCCACCCACCAAAATTAGAGGATACTGCAGCCATCTCTGATGATACAGATTTTCCTTCCCAGGCAGGCACACACACACAATCATACAACACAGGAAGAAAACAGCTTACTTACTTTGTAAAAAATCATTTTTAGTGTGCCGTAGAAACCCATATTTTCTGGATTTTTCCCCTTCAGTGATTCTGTGCCCCCGTGTGTCCGGCTGCTTGGCAGTCTCTGACAATATAAACCTTTTTCAGGTAGGTATGTCACAGATTCTAATGTGGACATGCTCAGGCACGTCAGAAAAGGAAGATTAGGGAGCAGAACCGGCAACAAAACTCCACAGTAGAGGCAAATGCAGCTCAGTATCAAACCGCTTCTTGGGACACACATACATACATGCAGCTTGACTGAGGAGAACTCAAGGGAATAATGAGAGAGAACCGAGAAGATTATTGGAGGAGACTATGCCCTGTCAAAGCCTGGACTGAACAGATTCCTCCCTCAGCAGCAGAGGGATCAGATTACATCTTCCCTTGAACACAGAATGGTGCAGTCCAGGATTCAGCAATGCAGACTGCACATCAATTACATGGTGATCCGCTCCAGGGAACCCGTAAGCACACAGCGCGCTGAACAGAGGGAGGAGGTGGGCAACGAAGGAGACCGCCCCCATACCACAGTCCCCTCTCTCCCCTTTCAAACTTTCAGGAGGTTAATTTTGTATTTTGTAAAACCTGCATTTTTGAAGAGTTTTAAATGGCAAGCATCGTTTCCGCAAATAAGTCCTTTCAGAAACATTTTGAAAATGGAATATATTTTCATATGGTCCTCTCAACGGAAGCAAAGCAGTCTATTTTCACTAACTCCTACCCTATTGCAGTCAGTCCTGGATTAGGTTTTTCAAATAGCTTGGACGGTCCAAAATGAGCAATTCCAAAGGGAGGAATTAGATATTCTTTGGGGCAATTTACGAAAAGGTAAACCAGTTTGGAGCATACGACATTTGCAGAAATTATGTAATAAGTTATACTTCAATCTGTATATTTCTTATATTAAGATTTAATGTAAATATTCCCTTTGCTTTCCCATTCCATTCATTTAAAACATAGTCTTCAAGAAAATTACCACACACTGCCAATCCTTACTAATCATGAGAATATCTTTTTATGATTAACAAACTAAGTATATAAAGTCTCGCTGAAAGGTTCTGTTTCTCCCAAGAGAGCAAAAACTGTGCTCATTGGAGAGTCTTATAATTATTTGTTCATTTACTGTTGAGTAAACAGGAGGCACTGGATTTCTACCTCTAAACTTACTTTCACAATGTGTACTGCTTATCATTAAAAAGTTATTTTATAGAATAATAAAGGTACTAAAGTTTGCCTGAAGGCAACCTTTTTCTTAGAATGACTACTACGCAAATCTAGATATTTCATCACTCAACTTGCTACAAAACCAGCTTCAGAGGCAATTATAAGATTCCTTGGACTAGAAAGGCCCATTATTAAGGGCCTAGTTAATTAACTCCTACCCTCCCCATTAATGTTCTTTATTACAAGCAAACAGTGTGCCTATAGTTACTTAAGTACTTAAAAAGTTTCTTCAGGAAAAAAGAAATACTATTTTGACTTACTACATTTTAATACTCTCTGCTATGGTAATAAATGACTTTTGTTAGAAAAATGATTCTAAATACTGCATAAAGTAGTATAATTTTAAAAATAAATGTTTACCTTTTTAATTAAGACATTAAGTCAGTATAACCTCTTTTACTTTATATTTTTTTAAACATCTTTATTGGAGTATAATTACTTTACAATGGTGTGTTAGTTTCTGCTTTATAACAAAGTGAATCAGCTATACATATACATATATCCCCATATCTCTTCCCTCTTGCGTCTCCCTCCTGTCTTTTACTTTAAAACATAAATAAGATAATCTAAAATTTTATGAAAATGTACATCTTGGGTCTTCTCCTGGAAGTTATGGTCTATATATTATCTTTAAAATAAAAAAAATCCCCTTCCTGGCTCTTAAACTAATTCTTACCCTCAGAAACAATATGTACATGTACCCAGCAAAAGTTAGTTTTCTAAATAAACAATTAGCTTACTTCAAAGGAAAGTTCCTTTTAAAAAGAAATCTCTTACTCTTAGGGAAAAAAATCCCAAATGTTAGGAACAGACCCATAAACCCTCTTATTAGAGCTTCAGAGCACGCAGGATTTTTTTGAAAAAAAAAAAAAGGATACCCCCTCCCGCCATTCTGGGCTGTCTGAAGAAACTAATTGTAAAATGAACACCTGAAATTTCCTCTAAAGCTTGTCGGAGGATAAAGAGACTACCTACCAGTCACATACTGGTATATACCTTGACTTCAATTGAAATCATGTCCTACCTCTAGTTGAACTAACCTTTTCAAATTAAGTCTACTCAGTTGAGGACACCGATCAACTTTAATAAACCAGGAATGCCGTCTCAAAATCTAGGATAATTGAAGTAGAAAATATCTTAACTTTGTACATTCAACGGAATGCTCTTCTGGTCATATGGCTCCTATGTATGGCTATGAAGTTACAGGAAAACCTGATTCCCACAAATGTATGTTTATATGTAGGTATGTGTATTCATATTTTATTTTTAAACAGGTAAAATATTTATCTGGCTCAAAAATCAAAATGATATGCAAAAAGTAAACACTGAGAAGACTCTCCAACACCCCCACCCACCCATCTACCATGGTTCCCACTTGGAAATGATTTTCATTAGTTTGTTTATCCTTTAAGTGAGAATGTGTATGCTTATAAATACTCACAAAGACTTAATTTTTCCAAATATTTAAACAATTCTCCCTAATATCTTGTTTATAATGTTAATTTGAATTGCAAAGAAAGAATTTAAGCAAAGCTAGTCAACCAAGTCTCTAAGTAGATTTCAAATTAACAGAATAAAAATGAATGATTTTCAATATTCTCTAAAGTACTAGGAATGAAAATTGTGATCTATTATATTATTTTCATCATAATCTATATATGAACAAAGCAAATGAAATCATTCTCAAATTCCTGTTTCTGGGAGTCTTGGCTAAAATACAAACATTTAAAACTTTATTCAGAGATTTAAGGTTTTTACTAATATGACTGAAAAAGGCTTTGTGTGTGAATCTTTATCTATCTTATCCCTGTGGTAGACAGAAACATTGTAAAACTGAGGTCAGTCCATAATCTATGTTAAATAAGTTTACCAAAAAAAGTATTTTATGCTTTATGCTAGAATGTTAGCTACTAAGTTCACTGAAAAAGCTAGTTAATCATTATAGCTAAGAAAATACTTGTGTTTCTCATCCACATTTTTAGAATTAATATCTCAGTGTATTCAATATCATTTTCACTACAATAAACTAAATCTTCATGTAATATCAGCTAAGCAATGAATTTCCCATTCTATAAAGAATTATTTCTTGTGCTGACTGACGTGCTATAAACCTTGCTGAAAATCTATTAGTAAGGGAGTGACTAACAATGAAGTCCTTAGATTATAGCCTATCTGCTAATTCAGACTCAGTGCTCATTTCATCACAACTCCATTGAGCTAGGTGTATGAGCAATGCACAAGAGCAGTAGCTTGAAAACTGAAAAACAGCGCAAAGATATGAAGATGTACTGCCCCAGAGTGTAAGCCTCTGGGAAACAGTAGCAGTAGAACGATTAACTTGTGAGCTAGTATAAGAGAAACGGCTCTTTCTAAGCAATTGGTGGGGATGACTACGTTTTCAGAAGAGCAAGCTGTGGTTATGGGCAGATACAAAAAACAATCTACATGTAAATAGTGAGAAAAATACAAACAGTAAAACAGTCTTCATGTATCATGTGTCTTCAGAGAAGTATGTATCTTATACATGGTGTCGACAGAGGAAGGAGTCGTTAATAGAGTACTTTTCCTCACCTTGACTCTCAGAGTTCATTATTTCCATTTTAAATATATTCTTCCATTGCACTTATCATACCTCATTGTAATTTTTATACATCCCTCTCCCCTACCACTCAAAGGTTCACAGCTTTCTAAGACATAGCAGAAAAATGATATATAACAAATAATTAATAGTTTTGAATCACTGGCCATACAAGCAAGTAGTAGCAACCATGGCATCATTTTTCTAAAGCATAAATATATAACTAGTACTAAATTATACTTAGTGCTAAAACTCCAACTATTGTATTATAATCAGTTGATGATACTATAAATACTATTGGTTCTTTGCATTACTTTGCCAACATTTAAAATTTTATTTCCATTTTATAATAGTAGGATAATGTGTTTATATTTGTACATCAGTGATTTTCTCCATTACTATTATGACAACATTCTTTACTCTGACTAAGAAAACCACCTAGCACAGTTAGCTGTCTTGCCCTGAGCACAGAATTTAGATTAGAGACAGTTTGGGATTTCAACATCAAAGAAAGGAATGGCAAGCATGTTGAGGTTGAAACAAACTTGAAATCTCACTAACCCACAGTCATCAGGTTTCTGGGGTGCTAGTTCTTATTAAAAGGTTCACAACTGAAATTGGCAAGTTAATAAACCTGTTCTATCACAGGTATTATCTATTAAAATAGGATGTATGCCCAGCACCTACATTTTCCCTAATACAAGTAGGTGGCAGTATTGATCAATAAGCTATTTTCACATTTATTCATTCATTAAGCATTTATTTACACCAACTATGTGTCAGGCACAGGATAGTACATAATTTAAAAAACTTTTTTTTCCTCCATTGAATTTATGCTCAATTTAAGACAGAGAATAGGGTGATACATATACACATCTGATTCTTAGAACTCACACTGAAATTAGTTCAAAAAAATTTTTGAGAATATGTAAAACGAAACAAGGTAAGCCAGATTTAGTTTGAAATTACCATCCAAGGAAACAAATATTAAAATACTACTGCATTAGAAAATATCCCAAACACTAAATATTGTAATATATAACAACTTTGTTTAAAATACACTTGTTGGGAAGTGAGGGGGATGCTTATAATAATATACAAAATCCTAACCTCAGTAAATCAAAATGCAAATCAAACTATCACAGCTTAGACTGGTTTAAAAAAAATTTAAGATAACTATGATTGTAGGAGTGGTACTTAAAATTTTTTTTCTTATTCCTGATGTTTAAAATATTTATAACTTACTTTATAAAAATGCAGCCCCTGAAGATTTGACACAAATTACAATATTGATTCAAGATAAAGGTTTTTTCATCCCTAAATTTGGGCCAAATTACTGATCTGATAAACATGCACAAATATATGTATCTACCAATAAATAAATATAGACACATACAGAATTTCACACAATAATGCAAGTTAAGAGTTCTATTTATCACAGGCACACAAGAAAATAATGAAGATGGGAGCTCTGTTTGTTTGCTCTTCTAAAATTTATATTGTTATAGAGCTGTCAGAGACTTACTACACATACCAAAACATTACTTACAATACTTCTTTGTAGACAAGCAACATCTGCAATAATTTGACAAAGTTAGTAAGTCACTCTGGAGTTTATCCTGAATTATCTAGAAGGCAATTAATCTTTAAATCTCATGCTCAGAATCCAAAATAAACTACCAGTAAGCATCTTGAATTCATACCTAGGAGTTTCCTCTCAAATTTTTATTATAAATTTTTTGTAGTAATCCCTTCAGTAAAGTAAGAAAAATATCATGGGAAACTATTTTTTAAAAGGTTAAGTTCAAGAAAAATAAAACAGCAAATATGACCCAGGAATGAATTTAATTAACATGGAGAAAGAATGAAATCAATTTTCCTTCCATGTATTGCTTAGAACCACATTTGCTCTTCTTTCTTTATCCAACTGGATATTTACTGCTGCTGTTTGTAATGTTCAAATATATTTACCTGGCTTGAGAAAAATTTCCTATAGATGTGGTATATCAACCTTGTATTTTAATATTAAAATAACCTTTCATTTTAAGCACTGCTTAAAATTCTGAAATTAATTTCTTATACCAGCTACTAGTCATGTCTAAAAAGCTTTGAGAAAAGAGATAAAGGCTAAGAAGTAAAAAAGTTATATCCACTGAATCAACAAAAAAACCACTAATAGCAGGAAGCCATTGAGTGTAGAACTAGAAGGGATCTTGGAAATCACCTAATCTAATTCTCCTTCATTTGTGGAATGAACCTAAGTTTTGGAATCGGAGAAATCTGAGTTTAAACAACAGTTACGCCATTACTAGAGTGTTAACCTCGGTAGGGGTTATTTGACCATGATGGGTTCCAGTTTTCTCTTAAATGTGGTGGTAATACCATTTACCTTACCAACCTAGGCCACAGAGTCATTGTGAAAACACAGAGGTGCCCCTATAAAATAATAACTATTATTTACAGGTGAGAAAGGTAAGGTAGAGAATTTTCTTGCTCAGGGTCATACAGTTATTTTAGAGGCATAGGCTCAGGTCCCAGGTTCACTACTTTTAACTGATTTGCATTAGCTCTGTGAGGGCTCAAGTCCAGATAAAAAAATCAGACATTACTAAAGAAGGAAAAAAGTGTTATATTTTACAAATATATATTGTGATATATGCATATTAATTGCAAATATCAATGAAATATGCAAACCACAACTAAATCTTTATTTATTCAGTTCATGGAATGAATATCTAGGTCTATGTAACTATGCTTCTGCTACACTTGGGAATCTGAGGCAAAGACATGGTAATTGGGGAAAAGGTAACAGAAACTGAGAGAAAGAGTTAGCTTAAATGAAATCAATCAATTAAGAAAAAATCACCCACTATCTGCAAAATGATACTGAAGTCAAATAAAAACATTGCAATAACCCTCCACCCCTAAGATACTTAAAATCCAACTGGCAAGACAAGAGACTAATAGAGAACAATATTTGACTGGATATCAAGTGCCAAATTGGGTAGTGTAAGAAGTCAGAAAATGGAGAAATCATTTAACTAGTCTGAGATTTCATAAAACATACGATCTTGCTTCTAAATTTAAAAGACAGAACTTTGGTAGATGTTGAGGAGATAGAAGGAAATTATCATCTGTGGACCTAAGATATATGTGGAAATGCCACAATCATTAACTTGAAGGATTGACAATATCTATAAGACTTCCAGCAGTCACTAGTTTTTATAAGGCTCATTAGGGAATAACCTTTTTAATACTATTATCTCCTAATTCAAACACTTAATACTACAGTTAAAATAGCCTTTAACTTACTAGTAATGGTTTCTTCAAAAGTACTTCCTGCCATGACTCATTCTTCCATTTTAGGGCTAATATGTGTCTTTCTGTACAAGAAGAACTTTACTGTGTGGGTGTGAAGACTGCAGACCTTTTATTTTAGTTACAAACACTGATTATGAAGGGGTCCTTCTGTTTCCAAAGGTACTCATACAGAAATCATATATAAAGGCAGGTTGTACTCTTGAATATAGGGGGGGGATGGTGCAGATATAAGAGAGTTCTTAAATAAACATTCAAATGTCATATTCACCAAAAAACTTTATGAAAAGACAATAAAAAATGTAACTCAGGGCCAAGGTGGATACCTGACTCATTCTCACCAACATGTGGCCAAAAGGACTTCTACTATTCAAAAACACAGCTTGCTTGGAAAATGAAATACTTTGTCTTGTTCCACTCCCAGCCCTTTCTTCCCATGCCTTGCCCCTCCAGCCTCCAGCCTCCAAGCCTCCTGCTAAGGAATAGATTTCAGTATAGAGCATTCTGAAGGCATAGAAACTGTTCACCATATACAAAACTAGGAGAAAGGTTACTGTAAAGCAGGAGTTGTGAGATTCAAACACATGATAAAAAGTATGGTCCTTTCGAAAATATATACACGTATATTTAAGTGTGTGTGTGTGTGTGTGTGTGCACGCACACATGTGTATGGATGGGGAAAAGCCTACATAAATATATAAAAATGTGCACGGTGGTCATCTAAATTGCTTAATAAGAGATTTTCCTTCTTTTTCTTTTAACTTGTCAATAAACCAGTATTCCTTATTATGTGCTAACAACTGTTCCAGGCACTGGGTATAAGGTAGCAAACAATGCAGGTGAGCTCCCTAGTCTCATACAGTTTGTATTCTGGAGTGGGGTAAAACACACAATAAATAAACTAATCAATGAAAAAGATAATTTCATATAATGCTAAGCTCTAAGAGAGAAATAAAACAGGGTACTATGAAAGAAGTAAGTAGTTAACAGAGGGTAGTAGAGAACTGTAGCTAATTTTGAAAGGTATTACCCAGGAAACAACTTTTAAGTCAAAATGGAGTAGAGTCTAGACTCAGCAAGAATAAGGCCAATCTGGCTAGGTAAAGTGACTGGTACAAGATGAAGATGGAGAGGTAACCAAGGGCCAGATCATGTAGGATCTTGGCCACGGTCAAGAGTTAGGATTTAAGGAATTCTAGTGCAATGTGAAGCCATTAGAGGATTCCGAGGATTTCTAGAATACACAATTTCTGTGTATATGTTTTAATATTATTTTTTATATTTAAAAAATGTATATAAAATTGAAGACCACTCACAAAGTAATTAATTCTCACTTGCTGAAATTAGACATATAGAGAAAATGCATAAAAATCTTTTCAACTCTTTCATGTCCAATTACTCTTCCATTTCCCTTATCACTTGTCACCTCATACTAATTCTCAAACTTAGCACCTATTCCAAGATTCTTAAACTTGGAAAAGGAAGAGAATTGGAATAGTAGGTAATCCTTAATTATTCTGTACTATGAACCAAGCACCATTCTAAAGCCTTTATATCTAGTAACTCCATTCTATAAGAATGAAAGGGTATCTACCATATCATCTCTATTTCCTTGCTCTTCCACTTTCTATGCCCTGATTTTATCTTTAAATTTGATAATTTACTCTTTTTGAGAAAGAGAGAGATACTGGGCTCAGATCTCTGTAGATTGTTAATGCATCTGCCAGCCTTACTTTAGCAAATGTCTACAATGGTGAAAGACATGGTCACCCTTAGTTATTGGAGGTGAAATGATTTTACCCATGGTACACTTTTTAAAACTGCTTCTCTGTAATCATAAAGGAATTCGGAACATAATCACTGAATCTTAAGGTTGGAAAAAGCCTTCAACTAAAGTTTAGTACAGCCTCCGTTACACTCTTACGTATACTTTCACTAGCATGTTGTCATCCAGGACCTGGTTAACCTAAAATACTAAGTTATTCTCAACTCTGTGGTCTTCTATTAGTTGGCTTACTGATTTTGATAATTATGTTCAATTATAAATATTTGACTAGCAGACACATAAAGTCCAGATTCAAACTTACTGCACTTTTTAAAACATAACATCTCTTTCCAAATATCTTAAAAAATTTCCAGAAGAATTCAAAATGAGAAGGGATAGCTTAAACCATTCTCTTCAAACTCCAGTCAAGAATCAAGGTCTGTGAACCTGAACTTATTTCCCTTACTTAAAAACATTTATTAAGTACCTATTCCACATTGGTGCTAGGTCAGTAAGAAACATAAATCACACTGGGTTCTTCCTCTAGAAAGTGTACATCATAGTGATCTTTAATCAATTCTTTACTTATTTTAGAGTCGCTTGCCTGCTCTTTAAGTATTCAAGTGTTTGATGTAGCTGTCAAGTGAGTAGGGAAGAACCTAGTAATCATGCCCCCACTACATATAAAAAGGAGGATTCTAAATATTCATTTGAGAAACATCAATTTACATTTTAAAGCAATTACTTTACCTATAATTTAACAAACTGCATTCTTTACTTTGAAACTATCAAGAATTATATGACTAGCATAACACTTACATGATCTCCTACCTTTTCAGGAGATTCCAAAAGACTGTGAAGATTCAGTAAATAAAATCTGAGTACAAAGAAATATTGCTGGAAATAGTCATGAGTAGGGTTTGACATAATTTTGTCTGTCATGGAAACATTTTCAAAATAACTATTAATTTGAAAAAGTATCTGATCTACAGTAGTCTTTTATTTGCAATGAATTGTAAGATTGCAAATGACTAGGAGTACTTTGATATCTTGGCAAGACTATTGTAATAGAAATATTTTATTTATAAGTTCATTTTATTAAAAAGTTCTTTAAAATTTAGCACATAACTTAAAAAATATTTACCTATAAATACTTGAGGCCTCCAAATGTTTACAAATTAACTTTGAAAGTCTGTCACACTTGATACATGACTCTAAACAGTTCTTTCTGTAGGATGGATATCAGGCTTTCCCCACCAGTTGCATGAAAGCATGGTATGTAGTGATGGCATGCTGACTATTAAACAAATTTGCATACAACTTAATTAAGAACTGCTCTATGCACACAGCTGGTCTGCTGGAAACTGTTACATGGTGGTATGAGACCACTTCAAAAAACTAAATCTAAATTTTATTTTTATTGAGTCAATGCATGTTCAAACTTCTACAACATGAAAAAAAAATTCTATGAGAAACAGCTTAAATCTACCAAAGAATATAAAGTTAAAGCTAGCAAAAAGATGTTGAAGTTTAGAATATTCTTAAAATTGTAATATTTTGTTAGCTCTTAGGATAAAGACAGACACACACACACAGAGACACACACACCCCTCTTCATTTTAAGCCTTTCCTTTAGAGTTATTCTATCAGGAGACAAAACAGCAAATTAAGAACTTAGAATTTTTTCCAGAGATGTTGAATGAGGTGATATTAATCATCATGATCACAATGTAAAAAACCAAGACTAAAATTAGATGGTATTTTCTAAGATATTTTTACTCAACTAGCTTTTATTGAACAATTATAATAAACAGATTTTGTTAGGCCAAGGTGTAATTTACTCCCCACCAATTCATTTATTTCAAAGACCTTAACTTTGTGAAGTTCACTCTGTGTGTTTATATATACGTAGCAAAGGAAAAGGAAATTACTGTGAGAAAAATTTATGGTGAGCTTCTAACCCCATATTTCATTTCAATATTATCAGTCTCATCCAAATGAATCCTGAGTCATATAATGGTTCTCTATTTTCTGAACAATGAAACAAGAGGTGGAAAAAAACTAAACAGTGACTCAAACATTTTATTTTTATAGATCTAGATCTACCACATTCTAGAAATATTTAGCCAAGGTTACTGAAAGCCAGACTCCAAGCAAAAAAGAATGCAAAATTAAGCAAGATGTAGTCTCTATTCTGGAAGAACTCCCCAATTCAGAGGGAAGGACAGACAAATCAATAAAAAAATGACAAAGCAATATAACTGATAAATAAAATTGCTCAATTTATACGACAATACACAGACCTAGAAAGAGGAAGAAATAAATGTTGTCACACATGGCAATATTTTACACCAAAAGAATAAAGGAAAAATAAACACTAGATGTCATTCTGACTTGAGTGCTCCTTCAGTGCTCACTATCAAAGATACTATAAACTATTCAGCTTTGAATAATCAACTCTTAAAAAAAATGATCTCTTAAGAAAATGAGATATACAGGGAAGAGAACTTACTATATGCCAGGCACTCTTCTAGGTGCTTTACTTATATTAACTCACTGAAACTGTTAATAACCCTAAGAAGTAGGTACTACTATTAACCCATTTTACAAATAAGGAACAGGCACAGTAAGTCTAAGTAACTTTCCCAAGGTCACACAACTATAGAGTTGGTAACAGCAATTTAACCATAGGGAGATCTTGGTCTCCAGTTTATAGAGAATGAAATAGGGTTTTCCACATATATAGCAAGTATTGGTAGTTAAGAAATCTTTGGGATGCTTCCTGGGCTATTTCAGTATGCAAATGTGTGATGTACGGATGAAATTTATGTTAGACTCACAGTAGACACAGAGAAAGAAAAGACAAACTAGGCAGCTAATTATGTACTCTGATACACTTTATTTGTGGGAATTTACTAAGAGCAACTTGACAAAGAGTTAACACACTACTGCCAATGCTTACTTGGTGAAGAACTGCTCCAAGATGATGGCATCTTGGACATGTACTGAGGCTAAGCAGCCATCAGTAGGCAGAGTGGAAGAAAGTCTGATGGAAGGTGCTCACGACAACACATGGGTTTTGCCTCCTTTTCCCAAATACTCTAAGAACTTCTATCTCCTACCCTTATTTCTTTATATTCCATGCTTTATTTCCCCAAAACGTGAAATAATGAAAAAGAGCTGAGAACAGAATACAACGAAAGTGTCTTCACTGGAAGGTCCTTTCAAAGAGGCTACTGGGTCTCTCACCATTACCAAAATGATCTGAACGCTATAGTAGATAGGCAAAAGTTATTGTATACATTATAACACTTATTGAAGGAACTGCTTCAAGTGATCTTTATTGGTTACTCTAGCCCAAATACACTTAACAGGGAATTATGACTTCTACTTGATTTTTAATGTAGCTTAATTTAGCAGACAGCCTAAAAATACTTATTAACTAAGTAATGTGTATGTGTGTGTGCATATACATACACACACACACAGCACTTTTCCATCTGAGTACATACAGAACATACTCTTCAATATGTGATTATCACTTTGGCCATGTTTCTTAATTTCATCACATATGACCTTTTTCTAAGAGCCAATCCATCTTTAAGAAATGTCAATTTGATCCACGTGTGGTTATCACTTTCTAGCAGTAAACACCATTGTTGATACATGCATATCTCTATGAGTCTATCCTACAATTTGTTTCAACTATCTCTAATTACCTTTATTCTAAGTAGGATACACAATTACAACAAATTTAGATTTATATGGTTATTTTAATCTCCCACAGACACTCATTCACTCAACATTTACTTGGTTGCCTATTATACACAAGCTAAATTAAGTATGGTCTCAGCTTCATGACTGGAGTTCACAGTATAGTAGGGGAGAAAGCATAAACAATTAAAACAGAGCAAAGCTGAAACTAGTATACGCTACACAGTGTTAGAAAAATGCATAACGTTAAGGTTTTGACCTAGTCTGGGAGTTCAGAGAATGCTTCTCTTCTCTAAAGGAACGACTAAGTTGTGCTGTGGCAGGGGAGGGGCACCCATAGGGCTGCAGTGCACAGAATAAAGGTATTATGGCAGGTGCAAGATGAGGCTAGAGAAGTAGAGAAGGGCCAGCTTATGCAAGACCTCATAAAGGATTTTGGTCTTTACCATAAGAGTAATGAAAAGTAAAGTCAGTCAAGGGAAGGGCATGACCCAGATATACCTCTTGCAATATCATTCTGAATGTAATGTTAAGAACAGAATGAGGAGTAGAAATAGAGACAGATGTGGAGAACAGACGTATGGATATCAAGGGGGAAGGGGGGTGGGATGAATTGGTAAATTGGATTGACATATATACACTACTGATACTATGTATAAAATAGCTAACTAATGAGGACCTGCAGTATAGCTCAGGGAACTCTACTCAATGCTCTGTGGTGACCTAACTGGGAAGGAAATCCAAAAAAGAGGGGATATATGTATACGTATACGTATAGCTGATTCACTTTGCGTACAGCAGAAACTAACAGCATTGTAAAGCAACTATACTCCAATAAAAATTAAAAAGAAGAAAATAAAAAAGAACAGAATAGGGAAGTAAATGAGAGTTGATGTGGAGAGACTGAGGAGGAAGCTATTCCATTAGACCATGCAAGAGATAATGTTGGCCTGGACTAGCTAGGTGCATTACAGACGGACAGAAGTGAAGAGTTAGGAGATATTTAGGACATAAAACTCATAGGATTGGGTGACAGATTGGTCATGGGAAATAAAGGAGAGGGAGTTAGTTATTAACAAGGACACCAAAGTTTCTTACTTATGCAACTGGATGGAAGATGACGGAGGACACTAAACAAGGTCAGTGTTTGTTTTCTAGAGTAGGGAGGATCACAAGTTCCATTTTTAGTCTTATTTGGTTTGAGGTGTCTTTGAGACATCCAGGTCTCAACTCATATCATGCTCCAACTGGCTCTGGAGCTCAAAAAAAGGTCTAGATTGAAGATAAAAACATGGGAATTAACTGTGTATAGGCCACCTCCGATTTCCTTCGCAGAGCCACCTCCTCCTCATTTTAAAGCTGTGAATCACAGTGCTTGAACCCAACACCCTGTCACAATGTGTGCACATTAATTATTTGTCTCTCTTCACCATTAGACTGTAAGTTCCATAAAAGCAGTGACCACATCTATTTTGATTCCTGTTGTATCTCAGCTCCTCACACAGTTCTTGCACATATCAGGGTATCAATAAATAATATTTATATGAGATAATTAAGAATGTGAGATACACTCTAATCTACAATGACAGAAGTACAGAAATAATAACTGAAAAATATTAATAGGTAAACAATACATTTCACGTATTTATTTACTATTGCACTATGCATATTATTACTTATAATATTTTATATGTTTTCCCCCTCAGGGAAAAGTAATAAAATTTTCTACATATTTATCAGTTACACAAGTCAAGTATAAATTAAATTGGAAGAAAATATACAGTTTGATATGCGATGAAAATGCAACTATCTTTGTTGTTAAAAGCCACCCTGGTTTGGGACTTCCTGTACCTTTAAAAATGCCCAACAGAATATAAACTTTTACTGATAAAGGCAGTATACAGTTTTAACAACACTTAATGTACACCATTTCCTACAGATCTCACTTACTAAGTATTCTATTGATTCATAGGTATTAACCTAACAGATAGCATTTTTGTGCTTCAATTTTACTGACAGGAAATCTACAGCATGTAAGTTTTTGAGAGTTACCAAAAGCATTATAACTAAAAAAAACCTTTGGCAATATATATCTTAATCCCTATGAACAGAATAACAGGCTGAGTTCCATTTCCATTAAAATTAAATTGAAAACTGCATTTTTACATATAATTGCCTAGCTTTATTTTGCTTTACCTGCTTTTTATCACCATCTCCCATTGAGATAGGATATATCAAGAAACACTACATTTAATGAAAAGGGTCAAAAGAACTAAGATCCCACTGAAATATCTTAAAAAATATATTGATAGATATTTCAATTACTACTTTATTCATTTTGGTTTTGTGAATATGGAACATATGCAAGTAATAATTTTAACAATAGATACATTTGGGGGCATACCATTCACTTTTTTTTTTTTTTTTTGCGGTACGCGGGCCTCTCACTGTTGTGGCCTCTTCCATTGCGGAGCACAGGCTCCGGACGTGCAGGCTCAGCAGCCATGGCTCACGGGCCTAGCCGCTCCACGGCATGTGGGATCTTCCCGGACCGGGGCACAAACCCGTGTCCCCTGCATCAGCAGGCGGACTCTCAACCACTGCGCCACCTGGGAAGCCCCACTTCTAATTTTGCATGCAGATAGAACATACCTCATCTTAATCTTCAACGAAGTCAATACTACACATATGGATTTCCAAATCCTCTTTGGTTTTCATCTTCTGATAAATACTCTCATATATCAAAACTGAGGAATGTTATTACATTGCTCAAAGAATGTATACATGTATACATTTCAAAGCATGTATACAAAACACTTTTGTATATAAACATACTCTGGAATGTTAAGTAAATATATTTGAAGACTACAAAATAGTGCAAGATGATGAGAAACACTAGCTAACAGTGCTTTTTAAATTATATTAAAGAAAAACAAAATATACTAAAATAAAAAAGGAAAACTGATAAAAAAAATTTTGGAAGAGATTGTGGTTGGGCCATTTATTACTTATTTGCATTAGAGTTAATTAATATTCTAAAAAGGTCTACAAAAAGCTGAACAACCTCTCAAGCTCTGAATTCATGGCACTGACCTTAGACTTTCTCAGAATGATTTTTAATGCACTCTGTCATTAGTAAAACCTGTTCAAACACATGCCCCATCTGCCAGCACCCCATCTGCAAGAGAGCTTCTTATTCTTGTAGACAGTACAACTTCTGCTTGCTTCCTTCTCTACATACCAGCTGTATGGTAATGAGTGTGAGCAGCTGAAAATCCTGCATGATAACAAAGCTAATACGAAAACGGCAGAACAACGACTTCCCCTCAATGAAGCGGTTGTCCCATGAACACAGCAGATAAGCTGTTAAACGGGGGTTGGGGGTGGTGATGAGAATTTTATTTGTTTGTATGTGGGGGATGTGTGCTTGTGCCTGTGCACGCACGTGTGTGTTAAACATGGGTCTTCCACATAATTAAAAAATAAAAAGAACCAAGAGTAGTACAGGGTACCCAAGAAGGATCTAAATTTCTGAGTACTTTTGTTAAGACTTGTGAATCAATTCTTTAAATGTTTTAAGTCTCAACTCCTATATGGTAATAATATACCAGGTGCCATTTGGACAAGCTAGTTTTCAAAGATGTTAACAAGTTACGTTCCATTTCTTAATTAACTCATTTTGGGGCCTAATTTAGGGAAAGAAATGGCGTCAAAATTTAAGAATCATAATGAAAACTATTTCCTAGACATTTTAGCTGCTAACATAATATGTGAATCAACAAACTATGTTTTTAATTCTTATATAGCAATTTAATTTCTAAAAATTTAATGGTATTTGAAGCCAACACATTTATTCTGAACAGAGAAACTCCAAACAAAATACTAAGTGGCACATGTTACTTTCTTAATTCAGGGAGACATATTGGGGTTAATTTTTATATACATGAGAGTCACACTGAATGACTCTATATAATGCAAGAAGATCCAAATCACATTAATTTTTTCTGTGCAGTATCTTTCCATTTAGAGATTAACAGTCAATCAGGAAACTTTAAGAAAAATGACTATCAAAATTGGTGTTATGCATTTTCTCTCACAATCTGAAGAAACTAAAAATGAAAAAATATTCAAAATACTAACTGTAAGTGAAAGAAATAAGTACTATTATATGAGGAGAATTAATTATATTTTTACCAACACATCTAAATAAGTCTTATGTGGACTTCATAACAGTTACTAAGTTCTTATTATATAACCATACTTTCTCTATGTTATTTCATTTTACCCATAAAACTATCCTGTGAAGTAGGTAGTACTATTATTGCCATCCTACAGAGGTGGCTTAGTAAGTGATGGAGCTAAAAACTTAACCTCAGGTCTAACTGACTCTATCTCTATGTTCTTAAGCAGTCTGCCATCCTGACATAAACTCCACAAGGGCAAAGATGTGGGTCTGTTTCATTCACTACTGTACTCCAAATGTCTAAAGTAGTCCTTGGTTCATAGAAGTTGTTGAATAGATTGAATAAATAGATGGAATGGATAGAAGAGATAACTGATCAGTTGTTTTTTTATTAAGTGTACATCACTTTCCGTGGAAAAAAAAGGCAACCATAAATTTTGTAAAAACCCTTAATCATTTTGATACTAAAAGAATTATTTACCAGTTAAAGAATCTTAAAATAAGACTGTTTAGGAATCTCTTTACTTGTCAGGTTGAAAAATTAAGACTAAATTTTTAAAATTCTCATGATTAAACATTCATTTTGAAAGGTTGGTACAGAATGAATAAGAGCAAAATTGCACTGATTTTAGCATTTCCATGAATCCACTTGTCCTCGTTTTTATTGTCTAACTATAAGAATGCATTTTCCCTGTTAACTAGCTTAACGTATTCCTTGACTTCAAATATAAATCAGGGCCATGAGCTTCTATAATATAAAAGCTTTTGTACTATATATATATATATATATATATATATATATATATATATATATATATATAAGAACCTGAATTGAAAGAATAGTTCCAACTTAATAAAACAGCACCAATCATCCCTTAAAAAGTAACACGTAAGTTGTATTTCCTCAAAGAACACTTACAGATTTAAAAAACCCACAAATTCAGATGAGATTTACAAAAACAGTACTATACTGCCCCTACATGTTCAAACTAGTAGTAACAATGACATTTCAAAATCTAAAGTGATAATGTAGAGATTTCTGTGGATTACTGAAAAGCTCTTTAAGCTCAAATTGTTCCCAAGTGAATGATATGAAATCACCCACACATAAAAAGGTAGTTAAAAATAGGAGTAACCCATAAGTTTTAATTTTCACTTTCAATACTAGCAAGGAGAAGAAACTTAAGAGAATTTCATCCAACATTATATTTTTTTCTCTGAAAACAGATTTCCCCAACCTTACATGAAGATATCATAAAATAACCATAAACAAATAGCTAGTCACCTATGTGCTTCTGGGATCAATGTTTATATATTAATGTTTGAGAAATACTAACCATTGAATTGTTTCCCCCAGACCTAAATAAATTTCTATAAAGCTCATAAATGTATACATAAACACATATATACATAAGTACTACCAAAACCACAACAGAAACTTTTATTAATCTAATACCAGATTTACTTTTAAAAAATCTACTGTAATTATTTTACCTTTTACAACATTGTAGGAGTAAAGCACTATATATGCAAATAAAGAGATGTGCTGCATCAATAGGTCTTTGTAAAAGGAAATAAGAATGTCATTGCTTTTATCACAAATGGTAGTCCTTTCTGGTATTATTTCTATAGTAAAACTTACATCACATTTTAAAAATCCTACATTATATCTATCATTATTTGCATCTACCGCAATTAATCTACCATTATTTAACTGATTTATATGTGAGACATATTAATTTATGCAACTTTCCACAACAAGTCAGGGATAGGGCCAAGAACTCTAATTCTGACCCAGGTACGATCCAGAAAGAAATCACTATGGTGGACCTGATAGGATATTAAAGACTAAAGTTTTCCGGCAAGAACATGAAAAATGAAATAATATAGAATCATATTTAATCTTTCAGAGCCTCAAAATAATATAATATACTGGATACTACCTAACAGTATTTGAAAACTTGTAGATTTTACTATCAATACATTTCACTTAAGTTACCAAAATAATCCTATCAAGTCAGGTAGAGTGTCTGCATATGCAGGCATGTGTATGGAGGTATCCTTATATACATATGGAGAAACTATAAACTACAAATGATCACCAGTTGACTTGGACATGAAAAGTGTACAACTGAATAAAGGAGTCTGATGAAACACTGTATACTGGAGCAGATCAAACGTGCTCTCCATGCCTAGGTGGAATTCTCAGGGTCACCAAAATGTTAAATTATAAAAAGGTAGGATTTTTGTTTGTTTGTTTTGTTCAATAATGTATCTAGAACTGTGCCTGGCAATTAGTAGATGCTTATTTGTTGAATGGATTAATTAATCCATGTTCCTCTGATTGATATCATGAGGATATCATGGAACGGTGACAATAAGTCTCTCAGAGACAGGAAAGCATCAGTGGCCTCCTTAAGGGAAGGTCTCTGCCTTATTCACCTTTGTTACATTAGCATCACAAGCAGGGAGTATGTATACGCCTAATACATATTAGCAGAATTAAAATTAATTTAGAGGTGTTAATATTCCACGGAAATACTGAGAAAAATTTAAAAAGTTGTTGCGGTTCTCATTCCTCATTTAAAGTATCTATCTGATAGCATGAGTTGTCTTTAATCACGGAAGATAAATAATATAAAAGCTATGAACTATTATCATACTATGTTGAGCTGCCTATAACTAGGTTAATAAAATTTAGGTATTCATTTATGTAATGTATGTTTTAAAGCAGTTAAATATGAATGTACTTAAGAGACTGAAGATAAGGCTTAGGTTACTTCGACATTTCAAAGTGTATTCCATTTCTAAATGTGGATGATACCTGTAAAACTCAAAGGTCTGCAGTTAGCTCCACAATTTTGGAGAAAGCTGTGTTCCTGACTTCAAAAACTTTGGAGTTTAGAAGGGTAATATGGTACATATACAGCGTATGGCAGCACACTTCCAGTACATCACGTACAAACATTTCTGCAGCAAAATATACAAATATTCAGATAAACAATAAAAGTGACTGTCTTAGTTAGTTAGGGTTAGGTTTGGCCAACTTGTTAAAACACTTCTTAGTTTTCAGGGCTTACTGGACTCCTGATTTGCAGACAAGGGACCGTGGATTTATTTCATACTTGTTTACCCAGCCAGAAGCTTTGTAACAAGTTTATTTTTAGCATATTTTTCATCTGTCTCCCATACTCCAAGTCTTAATATTTAGTTTCTGTAAAATATAACCTACAAATTTAAATAGCCTTGCCCTGTGATGTTAAAATTACTATACTATTTGTACAGATTAACTATCAACAAAAGGGATAACAATTCAGGGCAGTTATTTCTATGCTGTAGTTGTAGATTTACAAATCATGTTAGCGTTTGTATCTGATAACTGAGGCACAACCTAATACTATGACATCACCTGATGACAAAAACATCTAGAAAGCAATGTTATCAGTAATTAGATATTGAGGTCTTCATAAATTGTGAAAACAAAGTATAAATTACGTATTTAAAAATCCAGGATTACATGGCAAAAGTTAACCTTGAAATATTTGGAAACTAAGGATCCATTCACTCAACAAACCCTTACCCAGGTCAGTACACCACACTGTTCATGATGCTGGAGCCAGACACCTAGGTTAGAATCTTAGCTCCATCATTTACTAGCTCTAGGGCAAGTTAGTTAAGCTTCCTATACCTCTGATTCTACATCTATAAAATATGGATAATATAATGCAATCTACTTCATGAGGTTATTTTAAGGATTAAATGAGTTCATATGTGGAAAATACTTAGAATAGTGTTTCCTCTGCATCCCAAGTTAGACTCTATTATATACTGCTACCCTGTTTTATCATCATCAAAACATTAGCATTAACAGTTACTTTTCTGGTTCCCTAAATTAGAATCTAAGCTCCATGAGAGCATGGCCTTTGTCCATCTACTTTACTGTTATATCTACAGGTTCTAGAAAAGTTCCCAACTCTGTTCTAAGTCCTTAATACATATTTTGGGGCTGTTACTACTATTAATAAACTTCATATCCAGATATAAGTGAATAATTTTGCAGCAGTATAATTAATGTGAAAAAAACAAGATGTAAGACCAAGCAATAATACAAGTTCCTTCTGTCCATAACTTCTCTGATCATCTGCTTAGCAAACATCCTTCACGTTTTCATTTAAAGTTACTGTGAAGCCTTTCCTGAGCCATTTGAATTGAGACTTGGGTGGCCCTCTCATTCTCCCACAGTACTTTGTATATGGGTCCATTTAAAGCAATTATCCTTTGGTCTAAGGGTTTGTTTGTGGTTTTACCACTACCTATTAAATGCTTAACGGACTGTAATTTTCATTTTTGTATGTCCAGAGGCAGAGAGGAAGAATCATCACCTTTTTATTTACAGCCACCGCCTTGCACAGTACAGAAAATAAGACCAGAAGAAAATTTACAATTTATATTCTGTTTACTCATGTTTATGCATGATGTATGAAACATTCTTAAGAAGAAACTGATAGGATCAAAAATAGAATGACCTGGTATGTGGTAACTAGTTAATTCCTTTATTGATAAAATAAGTAGTGACAATAAAAGATATCAGATGGGGCTTCCCTGGTGGCGCAGTGGTTGAGAGTCCGCCTGCCGATGCAGGAGGACAAGGGTTCGTGCCCCGGTCCGAGAAGATCCCACATGCCACGGAGTGGCTGGGCCCGTGAGCCATGGCCGTTGGGCCTGCATGTCAGGAGCCTGTGCTCCACAATGGGAGAGGCCACAACAGTGAGAGGCCCGCATACCACACACACACACAAAAAGATATCAGATGATCTGAAAATGCCAATTTTTCCCCAAGTTCCAATGGAATATATCTGTGGAAAGAAACTTTAGGAAGCCACATTTTAGTTTACTCAAAAAAAAAATCAGATAAAACTATTAAAATCTCCCTCCAAATCTGCTCATAGCACCACCCTGTTCTTCCTTCTCTCCAAAGCATTGTAATAATTTTTATTTTAGCATTTTCTGACTTGTCTGGCTACTGCAGACTCTCAAAAGTGCCATCTAAATGAGTACACCCTATGTTTGTTTCTCCTTCGTTTTCGGAACTGCTAAGTAGTAATTACTTTTAAAATTAAGTGTCAAACTGTATCTGAATTTAGTTATATTTAGAAAATGAAATATTCAAAATCACAGCTGCACAGTCATTTAAAAACATTTAGTAAACAAAAACATGCCATATTCTAACAGTACAAAAACTCCTTAAAGAATTTTCCAAACTTAACAAAAGCTTCAACAAATTGGTCATACAAATATTTACACTAACTTTCTCTTGCACATCACTGGGAGCATGAAAAGATATTAGAGATAATTTCTGTTTTTGTTTTTTTTTTTTGCGGTACGCGGGCCTCTCACTGTTGCGGCCTCTCCCGTTGCGGAGCACAGGCTCCAGACGCGCAGGCTCAGCGGCCATGGCTCACGGGCCCAGCCGCTCCGCGGCACGTGGGATCTTCCCAGACCGGGGCACGAACCCGGGCACGAACCCGTGTCCCCTGCATCGGCAGCCGGACTCTCAACCATTGCACCACCAGGGAAGCCCTAGAGATAATTTCTGAAGTCTAATAAGAGTTCATAGCCTCAACTGAGGAAACAAGATAACTAAATGAAGCTGTCAAATAACACCACTGAGCAGTACACATATGTCTAAGCACCAAAGGTAACTGCAACAACTACAATATGTTCCACTAATGGATGAGGACAACGGTAGATGCAACCAGTGCCAGGAGGAAGGTTCCAACCAGAGGGACAAGCTAGACTGTGAGGTCATGGAAAGGATTTGGAGAAAGAGGCACAAATGTAACTGGCAGATACTGAATAGATTAGTATGGGGGAAGGGAACATGATACTGGCTTTTTAAAGGTTTCATATTTCTATATGTTAAGGAAATATCCATCTATTTCCTCTTGGCTAAGAGTTCCATGAAACAAACGTTGAGTTTCATGAAATGTCTTTCAGGCATCAAGGCATTTTAGAATGGGAGACTTGCTACAACTATTTTAAATGAGAATTAATCATAGCTAGACTAGAATTAAAAAATAAAAATGAAAGGTGAACCTGGATTGGGGCAAAAGGCAAAGCTATGTCAGAAATGTAAGACTAAGTTGTAGTGCTTTAAGAAATAGGCAAGTATTTCTGGCAGCTGCTTTTGCTAGCATGAAAAGTACTCCTGTAGTAAAGATTATTAATAGCAATATACTTTGGGAGAAACTGTCATTTAAACTGTACAAACAACACACTAAAACTCAGAAATGTAAAAGTATAAACTAAGATGACAAAAACTGAGATAACCATAAGACACAGTAAAAATATGTTAAATCAATGATAAATTATAAAACCATACACATGGATCATCTGTTTAGACAAAAACAGAGATAATAGTTTTAAAACTATGGGAAGAGTAGAAGAAAATTATAGTTGAAAATAATATTGGTGACAGGTTTATGGCAAACATTATTTTCCAGAAAGTATTATTTTAAAAAATCACCATGAACAACAAATAATTTCTTGATCTATTTATATATTTTCCTAATGATGTTGTAAGTATAAACACATATCATTATTTTCTCAAAATGAAAAAAAAATTCCTTCAATAGAAAACCTAGAATAAACATAGAAATATAATGATATAGTATCAACTAAGTAAAATCCATAAAACTTTGCCATGGTAGGAATAAATTTGCTTAAAATATGATTTCTTTCTCTTGTTAAACAACATTAGAAGTCCCTAGTGCTGTTTTTTATTTGGTACAATCTTTCTGGAAAACAATTTAGCAGTATTTATTAAGAATCTAAAAGAATTCACACTCCTTGACCCAGTAATTCCACTTCTGGAAAAATGTATATAGAGATGTTAAAGATTTATGTATAAAAAAGTTCAAAGCAGGTCACTGACCAAATCAACAGCAGTTAGAAAATGATGACACATTCATTTGGCAGATTATACACTTTTGAATAACTATAGCCATGAGGAAGCACTAGCAATATATGAAAAATGGATTAAAATATCGATTTTGTTTAAAGAGTTATTTACTTAAAATTTTTACTGTGGTTATTTCTGAGCAGTGGAATTACTGATAATTTAGGAAAATGTAAAGAAACATTTCTTCTGCATTTTACATACTGAGCATGTCTAATTTTTATAAACAGAAGTAAAAGATATTAACTACTGGAAGAAAACAAAAATTCTCTATATCATAATTCAACTCACGGAATTTAGGGGATTATCAAATTATTAAATTCAGGAAAGTAATAACTCACAAATTTGCTTTACCAACAGAACTTATGATGGATTATAAAATCTTCCTACAAGTGAAAATTTTATTGTAGAATAAATAATTAGAGAGGTTGTTTTTTGAAACAATACAACTGTTTGATAAAACTGGCAGACCTTTGCTGAAAAGTCTATTAAAGGAGCTTAATAGACTATAATTATATATACCTTGAACTAACTGAAGATTATACACACAAAAACAGCCAAATAGATTATGCCTGAATGAGATTAAAATTTTGAATATAGGTTTTTTTTTAATTAGTATCATCAATAGTTCAACAATAAAGAAAAAACTTGAATCCAAGACAGTATTGAAGCTAAGAGAGGTATAATGCTGTTTTTAATTTTTGTCATCATAGTCAAAAGTACTAAATGAACAAACTGATGAGAGTGGTACTGCACTGCAGTTTGAGGATGGTTAATCTGTCAGACACCCTGTTGAGTTGTTTTCTACCAAACACAGACCCTGAGGTATGACAACGATTCTCTCCTTAACCAAACTCTAGTCAGGCTCCTGAGCTCTTTTTCAACTAGGACCTGTCCTTCGGCATGTTCTCAGGAACCAAATTTTAGCAAGAATCCTGCTAAATCAGTCTAACCAGAATTCCCCACCCTTGATGTCAATCACCTGTGGTACCTGGTCACCCTCTCCATATCTGTTGGGTTCGCCATCCTCCACCATCCCCCAGGGGATTTCTGACCACCTTGGTTAAGTTCATTTAACCAGAGCACCCCCCACCCTTTACCCCTGATGCTTCCTCTTAGAAATTAGCTACCCACTGAATCCCATGCTGCTCCTTGGCTATAAATTCTCACTTTTCTTTGTTCTATTAACAGTTGAGCCCAATCTATCTCCCCTACTGCAAACTCCCCTTGTAGTAGTCCCTATACATATCATGACAGTCCCCCTGAATAAAATCTGTCTTACAATTTTAACAAGGTTCATGAATGATTTTTTCTTTAACAGGTATCATCCCTCAGCTTACAGAAAGACTACAAACATGCATACTGTTTGAATATTTCTAGTTTTTTATCACTATAATCATTGCATCATCTGTGGGATAACTTTACAAATGAAACATCTTGAAAGAGATTACACAAAAAATCCTAAATTTATAAATGTAACATGCTACCAAGTTATTTGTAGTTCAATTATTTGAATCTTTGAATTTTCTCGAAGAAACAATGTCAACAATGATAGGCTCCCAGGTTTACCCACCAAAATATGAATATAATAGTAGTTGAAAAAAGTTAAGTTCATAAGAAAAGGTCACAAAACACAGTAGAAAGAGAATGGCTACTACCTGCAGCATTAGAGTCCTGAGGTTAAATACCAGCTTTACTATTTACCAAGAAAACTGGGGAGAGGTAACTTGAGCCTCAGCTTTCTAGTCTACTGAATAGAGATAATACCTAACTTACCGTACTTAACAAACGTTTAAATCATTTAAGAATTATTTAAAATATAAAAAATAGCTGGACAATGCCTAGAATATACAGTAGGTCCTTTTAAAATAAGAGCAATTATTAATAGCATTATTATGCTACTACTGTACATCGAGAAGGAAAATTAAAAAGCAGTATGTTGGGCTTCCCCAGCGGTGCAGTGGTTGAGAGCCCGCCCGCCGATGCAGGGGACACGGGTTCGTGCCCCGGTCCGGGAGGATCCCACATGCTGCGGAGCAGCTGGGCCTGTGAGCCACAGCCACTGAACCTGCATGTCCGGAGCCTGTGCTCCGCAACGGGAAAGGCCCGCATACCGCAAAAACAAAAAAACAAAAAAAGAGCAGTATGTTAAAATTCTAGTGATTATACACATAAAATTTTTTCTCTATATAGCTACAAAAGAATTAGAAGAGAGAATGAGGGTTTTTAAAGAAAATGGAACGTTATGGCTCTAACAATCTCTTTCTAAAAATTTACTGTTAGCTGAAACTTATATTCAAGCACAAGAAGATTTACTATAGTATTACTGTAATCATAAAAAATCTGTATTTCACTGTCTCGTAAATAAAGTTTTACTAAAACACAATCATGCTCATTCAACTACTCCTTTAAGTATTGCCTACATCAACTACTCCTTTAAGTATTGTTCTAACAGTGACTATCTGGTCCACAAAGTATAAAATAGCTCTGGCCCTTTGCAGAAAAAGTTTGTGGACCCCTGACTTAAGCTAACCCTCAAAGATAAAAATACACAGCAGTGATATTAACTCAAATATTTTCTCAAATGACTCAAATATTCTATTTCAATTTTATTTCTATTTTCACTTTAAAGAAAGATTATTTTAAATATGGTACTTTAAACAGAACTGGATATGGAATATAACCAGTACAAAATTGTTTTCAACTATCAGAAATCTAGTCATACATTTCATTGTTGCCTGAGCTCTTGGGTTTCAGGTGAACAAGTCCTTGTACCACGTTGCTCCCACCTCGCCTCCCTGCTGCTCCCACCAGCAGCTCTACCCCATTTTCTTAGCTCTGTTGCTGATGCTTATGCTACACAATCGGTTCAAACCCAAGAATATAAAGGCACTCTAAAAACATTTTCCTTCTATAAACCAACACAGTCAACCAGATATCTTTAAAATCCCTATATACATAACCAATTGCATGTCTTTTGGAAATTTCTACCAAAATAGTAACATTGAAGAATAACTTTATGAGAATATTGTCAATGCTTGAAAGTCTCCAAACAAAAACGAGTTAATAAATGAAATATAAACATTTTAATGACTTTTCTTTCAATATACTATTATTAATTGTAAGATATTATTTCTCTTATCACTAGAAAGAAAAAAATGCTGCCAGCTAAGCTATGAAATTCCATCCAGACGTACACTAATTTTACATATGTTTAAAATTAGAAAAATAATGTATCTTAGGATTTAGGAAATACAGTATTACCATAACTAGGTATTCCAATTTCAAAGAAAAACAATTTTCCAGTGATTTTATAGACTAAGTAAGTTTTTCCTGTAAATATTCTCTTCCTTTAAAGGACGATCAGTTCTTTTTGAATAAAAAGTTATATACTCAAGTAATATTCTCAAATATTCCTGATGCTAAGAATTACCTGTAGGACTTATATGAACTATGAGGACCTAAATACTAAAAACACTTTGATTGACGGTAACTGATTAATAGCTAGATTGCTATTTCTTTACTGTCGTTAGTATTAAGTCCAAAGTATCTCTGATGAGGAGCTAGAATAATTTACATAATAATAAATTAGACTATCATTACTAATAGTACTTAATAATGAGGTAAATAAATTTCCTGAAAACATTTCGAGAGCTATAAATTGAAGCTGTAGTTATGATAACTATTTTAAAGAATTTTTCACAATTTTCAAAATTATTTTACTGTGCAAACATTAAATGGATCAACACCTATGATGGATGGAGGCGCAATAACATGTTTTTCAACTTTTAATAGGCCAAGACTACATACAGTCTTGTAAGAGTTCACTATACATTAGCTCACTACTTGGAAGGATAAAAATGGCCTACAAAATAGAGAAGTCTGTACACTTGTTGTCAGTGTATAACAATCTGATTGAAAGAGGCTAAACATACCTAATGGAAAAGATATACTGGATGTTAGATACACAATGTGATTAATTACATATCACACCAAAAGTCTTTTTAAAATCTTTAGTAAGAAATATATTAAAGGGCTTCCCTGGTGGCGCAGTGGTTGAGAGTCCACCTGCCGATGCAGGGGACATGGGTTCGTGCCCCGGTCCGGGAAGATCCCACATGCCGCGGAGCGGCTGGGCCCGTGAGCCATGGCCGCTGAGCCTGCGCATCCGGAGCCTGTGCTCCGCAATGGGAGAGGCCACAACAGTGAGAGGCCCGCGTACGGGAAAAAAAAAAAAAAAAAAAAAAAAAATATATATATATATATATAGTATCTATCATTAACATTACCAAGGGAAAGTTAGTAAGTTAAAACAACAAAGAACATGTGAATCAATTTAAAGCTACCTAAATTAACCAGTTGCAAAAAGGAGGGGAGAAGTTCTAATTACACGATCCCTCTAATATTTCTAGTAGTCAGAGTCAATGAGTTATACAATAGTAAATTATTGGCAGGCAGTCTAAAACTAAATGTGTTAATTTTGTTACCTATCTTCCCCCAAACTAGAACTATGTTATAGTTTGAATTTTATTTTTTGAATTTAGTCCTCTTCTATAATTACAAACGCCAGGCTATAATTTATCATAACAGTAACCTAGAAAAGTCAAACTGAATAGTGACCCTAGGAAACCTGCAAGGAAAGCCCTTAAGTTCTCTATTAATTTTTCTTAGAGAACCTGCTCCTGAGCCTTTTAAGTTTCATGCACTTGTAAAGAAGATACAGATAGAAACGTACAGTGTGACATAATGAATAATCTGCTATAAACTGTACTTAAGTTTATTAGAAATATTCAACAAGAACAAAATTATCTTTTTAAGATCTTAACCCCTTAATTTTAAAAACTCACACTTCTTCTCCTTAATTTGAAAGTTTACTTGTATTGGTATTTTTTTACAGAAGTATTAAAATAATAAATTAGTTTATTAATGACCTTAAAGCTACTAGAGGCCTCTGTGTAAATGTTTAAATCAGAGCAGTGACCTCATTCAGAAGTTATAAAAGTGACAGAAGACAAAACAGAAGACACACTTTCTGAAAATATAGTTAAGAAGAAAGTAAGTGGGTGACAGAGATATTTATATTCTATTTTCAATGTTTAAACTGTATTACATTTAAAACTTACTCAAAATGTTTTTCAACATGGCTACCATTTACTGGAGTAGAAGTAGAAACAATTCAAAAAGAACTAAGGTAATTAGAAAACATATTTTTACAAAGGCTATTTAAGTCCAAGCAAATAGAAGATTCTGTTCACTAAAGAGGAAAAATATTTTTCAGGTGTTGTTAAGTTAACCTACTTGTTTAATAGAATGTTTCCCTTTTAGTAAAAAAAAAAAAAAAAAAAAAAGCGGGGTGTGGGGAGAGCTGGTAAAAGGAACTAAAACACTAATAGCACTGACATATAGAAACACTCAATGGATCTCCAACAGGTATTTTTTGGTTTAATGTGTTCGGGATACTAAACATATTTTAGATCTAAAAATATATCACTCTCGTTAATAATTCAAAATGGTAATACCAAGTAACACAGAAAATACAACAAAACTGTTAATACTAACAGGGTCAAAATCTGGCAAGGAGGAGAATGTAATCCCAAAAAACATCCAATAGATCATAACCTGATTACAGATTAGCACAAGTTCTACAAAATATTAGTTCAGAATTGTCTATATATAAACTGTATCGTAACTGCCACACAATAGCATGCTATTTTTATTTCATATAACAGCAAAAAGTAACGTCTCTATTATGTTAGGTCTGAATTTAAGAAATAGTGATTTAAAAACAATCTAGCTTAAATTGGCAGATAAACTCTTTAAGAGAGCTAAATGCTTTAATTATCATGTATAAGGACCATACCACCAGCTTTTTACTTTTCCCACAAAATAAAAACGACAAATTTGGGGTGTTAGTATTTGCCGACATACTTCAAAACATACTTTTTAAATTTACCAAGTTTAAGTAAGTTTAAAGAATTCTAATACCATAAAAATAAATGAGAGACACAAACCGGTGAATTAGGTAACCTTGCCCTCAAGGCTCTCTATCACACTATTAAAACTATCACTTACAGAAGTTTTCACTGGCTACATAATGCACTGATAGTTTTAGTTATAAATACCAATTGAAATTTGAACCATTTCTTCACCAAAAGAGGCAGAAGTAGTTCATTTAAATAAATATTCCTATTTTTCAAATGTGTGAGACTTACCCGTCTTCGACAAAAGGGGAGGCCTTGGGCAATGATGCTAATGCTAAATATCTTCATCATGGTTTGATGTGGTAGAGGCTCTTTTGCACTTTTAAGATCAACAGGAACCAAGCCATGGTTTAGAGTAGCTTTTCCCGGTTTTGACATTTTAAAACTCCTCTTGGCTGATGAATACTCTCTACATGTAATACAGGCACATTACTAAAAACTCTAACCACCGAATTAAAATATAACTTTCTAATTTTTAAAAAAAGGCTGAGAACCCAAGGCCTGCTGCTTTTGTCTTTCAACCTTCTCCTACCAAATGTCCTGACCTGTCTGAGGCTTGGTGAAGTGCAAGCTATCCTAGAATAGCCAGGAGTTATAAACTACTGAAGTGAAAGCTCCTGCTCCTGCCAGTCAAACAGCTGGTGCACCTCCCATACAAAGTCAGTAATGTGAAGACAACCGAAGCAGGGCTGTGCTACAGGGTCCCTTTGGAAACTTCTCCAGTGACTAACCTAGGTATTCCCTAGAAAGTGAAAGTAAACTTGTCTTTACAAAAATCCAAAAGATAAACATTGTATTTTCTCTTAAATATTTATTAAGTCTTCCTTACCCAAATATCAGCATTAATATTTTAGGAGTGTTTCGAATCGTGCTTCAAATTTAAGGACAGCATTTATGCATGCTCAAAAAAGACAAACATATATTTGTTCTATCTTAGATATATTCAGAATAAGCACTATATCTTCAAGTGTTTGTCTTAAGCATGCTCTCTTTTCCTCTTCCATATGTACCAGTCTTTATCTCAAACTAAGACATTAAATCAACTGAAGCTCTCAATAGCTATTAATATGCACTGCAGGTTAATTTTACCAGGAGACATTTTAGTTGTTTGCAAATTTCAGTTCAATCTCTATAATTCTGAAACACTTAGGGATTCCACTTGAAAGTATAACAGTAATGTGACTGATTAAATATATTTAGAAACCCAAGTATTTATAAATGTAACCTGTGTTGGGAAGTAATTAAAGTAAAATGAATAATAACTAACCAGTTCATCACAAATCCTTAGGGCTTCATTTCTTTAACATACCCTAGTCAGATATATCTTCCTAAAACATGGAGACGGAACGTGGTGTACAATACACTCCTCAAGAACTTCCAATGGTTCCCCAAAGCCTAAGATAAAGTTTGGAGATGAAGACTCTCCTCAAAGTGGCCCCAAACTCACTTTTTCGGAATTATCTCAAATATTTCCCTAAATTAACTACTTATGCCATGCTAATTAATCTTTATGCTACATTTCATTTCCAAGCCCAGGAACTAGAACATTATGATGATTTAAAAAAAGCCTAGTGTGAGAATTGATAGTAGTTTTAATAGATAGATAATAGAAGTGAACTATCCATTCACAATGCTCAGCTAATGTTTGTTCTCTCCTTCCATTCTGTTTTTTTCTTCCAACAGCCAGTCATCTCACTTATCTCTCCTTCCACCTGCTTTTATGGATTTTTATAAGTGGGAATTTAGAATGTGATATGGAGAGAGTTAAAAAGGAGAATGTCAGAAATGGGTGGTCTCTTCTTTGACTTTGGTGAGATCTGTCTCACTAAATACACGAAGTGGGTTGCTGGAAAGTCAATCCACACACAGAAATACCCCTAGTCCTACCATGATGCTACTTGCTTAAAGTACACGTTTCTCTGATATCACAATTTAAAATGTAGTTGAAAATGCAAAATCATTAAGCAGAGAAGAAATTTTTAGTGACACAAAAGTAAAAAACTGAATTCCTCCAAAGTAGATATGTAAACGATCAATAAGTACATGTAAAGATGCTCAATTTCACTAATAATTAGGGAAATGCAAATCAAAACCAGAACCACACTGTACACCCATTATTACGGCTATTATTTAAACACAGACACACACAAATATGTGTTGGCAACGATGTGGAGAAACTGGAACCCTTGTGTACTGTTGGTAAGAATGTAAAATGGACAGAGCTACTGTGGAAAATATGGAGAGTCCTCAAAATATTACTATGTGATCCAGCAATTCCACTTTTGGATATACACCCCCAAAGAATTGAAAGCAGGGCTCACACAGATATTTGTACAACCATGTTCATAGCAGCATTATTCACAACAGCCTAGAGGTGGAGACAACCTAAGTAACCAATAATGGATGAATGGGTAAAAAAATGTGGTACATACACATACAACGGAATATTATTCAGCCTAAAAAAGGAAGAAGATTCTGACACAACATGGATGAACCTTGAAGATATAATGCTAAGTGAAATAAGTCAGTCAAGAAAGGATATATATTGTATGATTCCACTTATCTGAGGTCCCTAGAGTAGTTAAATTTATAGATAGAAAGTAGAATGGTGGTTGCCAGGGGCTCGGGGGAGAAATGAATGAGGTGTTAGTGTTTAATGGGTGCCGAATTTTTGCTGGAAAAGATAAAAACTTCTGGACATGGACAGTGGTAACGGCTGCACAACACTGTGAATGTACTTAATGCTACTGAATTGTACACTTAAACATGGTTAAAATGGTAAATTTTATGTTATGGGTATTTAATCACAATACAAAAATTGTTTTAGTAAAAAAGTAAATGACTAAGAATACAACCATCACCACTGAAAAAACCCAACAGAGATCTAGGGATAGGAGAGAGGGTACTGGAAATCTGTTAAGTGGATATGGTACAACAAGGTGAGACTGATACCTGAGATAAGGATGTCTACGGCCCCACTAGACTACTTACTACCTTGCAGAATGAATGTCTCTAGCCTCATTCTAATCTCAGCATCTCCCCTGGTGCTCACTTTATTCCTTAACACAAGTCTAATTTTTTTTTTTTTTGTATAACATAACCTTCAGTCATATTGTGTCTGTTTCTCCTTATTAGAAAAATCCCTTTGTTGAGGCAGCTCCCGTGGAATGCCCCCTCTCCAAGTTACTATCAGGGTCACTTTGTTAGTATTACATATAGTTTCAGGTAGACATTCTTTATTCTCAAAAAAATTCTGTCTCAGTGATATCTTTGAAGCAGATAGTTAATTAACCCCCAAAATTCATTTCTTGATACCACATAGAAGATGTAATTTAAACTATGTGTTATTTCAATCCAGAAAAATTAGAAGAGTACTTCATTCCACAAATTTAACATATTCTGCAGAGAAAAATGAATCAAACAGATCAACTCCAATTCTGACTTTCACTTAATAAAGATCACCATACTGAAAATTAGTTTTCACTTTTATATTGAAATTTATAATCACATGTATTTACATGTAGGTAGTTTGAAGATAAGGATGATATGAACCTCTCTAATCTTCTTGGAGTCTGATCCTAAAGCAAGGGAGGGGGGAGATTGGAATTGAACAGAATTTGGATTAGGAAAATTAAAATACACATAAAGTACTTATGAAAGGGCAGAAATTACCATGAAGTAAAACTAGTTTTTCATTTTTAAGAAATTATTTATGGTAAAAATAGGAGTGAAAATTAAAGCAGTCTTGTATATTAAATGTTGTGTTTTACACTAGATACCAAGTTTTGGTAAATACAAAGTGGTGGCATTCTAATTCAACTCATTTTTTAAATTGGTAAGTAGCTGCCCTCAACTGGATAGTACAGAGCACTGCAACTCAAGCAAACGCTAAATCAAATTATGTGTCTTTAACAATATACTTTTGTGAAAGAGACACTATTAGTGATTGAGCAAAGTGAGTACTAATTTCCAAACTACCGAGTTCCATCTTTTTTCTGAGGATTCAAGTTAATAGTACTTCTAAAGCAATGCTCTAAATCAGCATGGAAACATTCAAACTACAAAATCTTCAAATACAGAAGAAAACCCTAGTCAGTGAGGGAAGCTGAAGACAATGCGTAGGAGAACCTCAATTGCTAATATTTTAAAATGCTGCTAGTTCCACACGTTCAAGAAAAAATAAAGTCTTGGTTTCAATGATCCTTTTAAAAGCATTTAAGATAGTCTTAATTATTAACCACCCCCACCCACCCAAACTGAGACTTTTCAAAATAGACAAGCTCTTTTTAAGATGATATCAATAAATATTATGGGAGTATAATACAGTAGGTAGGAATATATATGCTGGAGTCAAACGGCCATAGTTCAAAGCCTGGTTCTACCACTTATTAGTGGTATGTCCTTAAATCAATGCCTCTGTGCCTCAATTTCATCTATATAGAACCTACCTCATAGGACAGTTATGAGGATTACAACGGTTAATATAAGTGAAACACAAAGAACAATGCTTCACATTTAGTAAGTGCTCAATACTGTTAGCTGCCATTACTACTACTACTAGGATAAAAAAAAAATCACGTAGAGCTTTGCAGATTACATTTCAATCTTAAAAATCACTAAGAAAGCAAGCAAAGATGCAAAATCCACCTATAATAACTTTGGAGTACAATATTTTGAAACACAATCATCTACAAGTTTTAGAAAGACTTCCTAAATTCTGTCACGATTTTTATCTAGAAGTTAAGCTGTAGCATCTTAGTAGTTGTGCCTTGGCATTTTAAGACTTCAGGTATCACTATCCATCCAAGAAGAACTCAACAATGGGGAACTTGTGATAAAGAGAAGATCTCTATACAAGATATTTTGCCTGTTTATCACTCTCTGATTTTTCTTTCTTCTAAAAGTTTGTAGGGCTTCCCTGGTGGCGCAGTGGTTGAGAGTCTGCCTGCCGATGCAGGCGACACGGGTTCGTGCCCCGGCCCGGGAAGATCCCACATGCCGCGGAGCGGCTGGGCCCGTGAGCCATGGCCGCTGAGCCTGCGTGTCCGGAGCCTGTGCTCCGGGAGAGGCTCCCGGAGAGCCTCTCAGTGGGAGAGGCCACAATGGGAGAGGCCACAACAGTGAGAGGCCCGCGAACCGCCAAATAAATAAATAAATAAATGTTTGTATTAGTCAAAGATGATTATATATAAATGTTGCATGTAACAAAATATCACCAATACAGTATTTCTAAAATGTATTACAGTTCCATACACTCCAATTCTCTTACAACAATGACAAAAAGATTTATAGTAGTTTATTCTGGATTTCTACCATTTCTTACATTCATTATTATACAGAAGGCCAGGATTTAACTGCTCCAGATCAAAGGCCACATCATATAAGCAGCATAAAGATTTTCTGTTTTTCATAAACTATTTTTGAATCAGCTAAAACAAATTGTTTGGAAGATACAAGTTTACCTACAAGTATTTATGATTTTAACCAAAAGTTTTCAGTCTCACATCAAAAAATTTTGACAGGGAGACTATCAGCATACACCATTTAAATTCAGTATTATTTATTACTTCTGTGAATTTAAGCAACAAGTGACTTACTCTTCTGTAGAAACAAAAGAATTCCAGATTCTAAAAATTAACACCACTCCTAAAGTGAAATAAATCAGAATCAATATCCTTTTGAGATGAAAATACGGTATTATAAAGAGCATACTCATTTATTCTGGGATATAGAGTGAAACAGATTATTCTCTGTATCTAAGTCATTGTTTTTAGTCTTTCCTAACACCTTAGATACCAGAGCGTTAAAAGTTATCTCCCTAGTCTAAGCAATTCATGTACAAAGATAGAACAATTTAAAAACAGAGAAAAATGATGATGAATCAAGAAATTAAGTTCTTTGCTTAATGATGAACAGTCAAGCTTGTATTAGAAACAACTGCAAAAAACCAAAAAACAATTGCAAAAAAAAAAATCCAAATAACATATCGTACTTTAATTGTAGAAACTAAAAACACAATTAAATTTACTATGAAGGAAAAATTTAAATATATGGCATTCCTCTTAAAGTTTTATTATTCATAAAAGGCATAAGTCAAACAAACAGAAATGTTTTATAAAAATTAAAATCACATTCAAAACATTTCCTTAAAAAATTCTGAAACATTTAAATGCTCAAAGTGTTCCTAAGAAAGATTACAACACCTAATTATAATGCATTTAAGATATTACATTCATGTAAACATTTAATGAGTCATAACTTATTACCGTACTTCCTTGCTGATTTTCTTTATCCAGGGACTTAGTGTAGCCCCTAAGTACATGTAGCCCCTAAGTACGTAAGAGAAATTAGCTTGGGTTCTAAAGCAGCACATACAGTTTATATAAGTGTTATAAAAATGTGACCTGGTAATTAGACATTTGCAAAATAAAAGCATTACATATATACATATATGTGTAGCATTTTCAAAATAAGAATGTTACAATATCAGGTTTTATATAGTATTGGAACTGCTTTGATTTGTATAATCAAGGTCTGATTGCTGGACATTTAGGTTATTTCCAAATTCTGCTGGAAAATTCCAGTTAATTTTTTTAAATTGGCTGAAAATAAAGTTACAAGGTAAAGACTATAAAAAAAAAAACCCAAAAAAGCCCTGAAAAATTAAATATAATGACACCATTGCATAGTGCACTAGAAATTCCATGACTCAAAAAACACCAACTATTTACTGACTTATTTACAACTAAATTCATTTACAATCAAATTACTCTTAATTATTGCCTCAATCAACTTTCATCCAAATTACCTGAAATTAATACTCCAGGTAAACTTACCAGTATACAAAAAATATAGGGTGAACTTTAAGTTCTACTTTCAGCTCTACCACTAACCAGTGACCTTAGGTAAGTCTCTTAAGCTGTCTCAGATTTCAGATTTCTAGAATGAGGAATGAGGAGGTTGGACAAAATGATTAAGAATGAAGTCCCTTACAGCTTTAAGAATATATATACTGCAGTTCTAATAGCAACGAGTATAGCACCTTCTTGTAATGTATTGGACTGTCAATTTGGTGAGCCTTCCTTTATTATAGTTTAGTAAGTAGTTACAGTTTTACAAAATATATCCAAATAAAATTCACTGCTTCAATTCATTTGTGTGTATAGCTTCTAAAAACAGGCATCTATCCTTGTGTTGTGAATATATATTAATGTTGCATAACAATAAGAAAACATTTTCAATGGAAAAAAGTTACAGGCATAAATGATTTTTTAAAACATGATTTTAAAAGATGAAATTCAAGATAAGGATCTTAGAATTTTTCTGATTCCATATTATTCCATAATATTTTTAACGTATTTTTCCTTTCCTATTTTCCATGGTGGCATGAACAGTGACATTCAGAGTATATCTGATTTTTTCTAATGAGTAAACTTTGGATTTTATTCCCATATTTTGTCTGAAGATTTTAGTTGTTAATATCAAAATGATACTTTTCCTCACTCTTTCATTAAACATTTAAAGAAATATTTGTGATAAAACAAAAATCCAATTATTGGATTGAAATTTTTAAGTATTTCAGAAATGCCCAGTATGAAGTCCTCAATGACCATAACATAACTTGCCTCAAGATTAAGTTTAACTCTTACAGTCTGTGCTGGGTTACCCCAGCTGTTAAATCGGTCTTATACAGCTGCTCTCCAAGAATTTAGCAGATGATTATTATAGCTACACCTTTAAGTCAACAATGACAAAAATGACATAGTAATTACAGGTATTTCAATCATGCAAAAGCCTCATGTGATGACAGAGTGATTTAAAAGCAACTTAATTTTCTACAATTCTCAAAATAAAATTTAAGTGTAACAAAGAGGACAAAAACTTCTTTAATATCAGTTTTTTAAGGTTTATGATTTGCTACTTTTATGAACAAGTTTAAGCATAAAAGTTTCATTAACCTTTCAGTTAAACTAAATACAATTTATCAATCATTTATCTCTCTTGTAAAAATTCTGAAAAGTGTTATAGGCCAGGGAGTAATAAGTAGGGACATAATACCATTAATTCCTTTAAAGCACAGTAAGTAATGTAGGTGGTTTCTTTCTGCACTTAAAAAAAATTAAACTAAGCTATAACGCAGGAAGTTCACCAAATTGATGGCTTAACACACTGTAGGAATGTATCCTATGAAAAATAAATGGACATGTAAGATATTTGACAGTGTTAACAATTTAAGAAAGTAAAACGGTAAGGAGGCGGGGAGATAATTATATCCCCTACGCTGTTGAGTTTTTGATGCAATTATAAGTAAAAATCAATTATGAGTGAGGTGAACATAGTTCCACGACTTCAATTGTATAATTTTCAATAACATGCTATTAAAGCATGAGTCTTAACAATATTCACTGAATAATTTATTCATTATAAATATTCATTTGTCAATATTCACTTCAGCATCAAATTTAAGTATAGAATTACTTTAAGCATAGAAAATACTTTAATATAGAATTAAGCTATAGAAAATACATATTTAGGGTCTCATTCTTGGATGGGCTGACAGTTGACACCACTGGCCTTTTTACATTGCCAAAATTACATATTCAGGGACTTCCCTGGTGCTCCAGTGGTTAAGAATCCACCTTCCAATGCAGGGGACGTGGGTTCGATCCCTGGTTGGGGAACTAAGATCCCACATGTTGCAGGGCAACTAAGCCTGCGCGCTCTAGAGCTCATGTGCCACAACTAGTGAGCCTGCGTGCCGCAACTACTGAGCCTGAACACCACGATTGGAGAGCCCATGCACCACAACTAGAGAGCCCATGCACCGCAACTAAAGAGACTGTGCACCACAACTAGAGAGGCTGCATGCCACAACTACTGAGCCCATGTGCTCTGGAGCCCACACACAACTAGAGAGAAGCCCATGCGCTGCAATGAAGAGCCTGCATGCCACAACAAAAGATCCCACGTGCTGCAGCTAAGACCCAATGCAGACAACTAATTAAAAAATTACATATTCAACAAAATACATCGTCTGATAAACATCGACTGAAGTTTAAATTAAACTGACAGTCCAAGTTTTCATTCTTTCCAATAAATAAAACACTGTTTATCAAGAAACATTAGAAACAAAGAAAAAACAAAACTCAATCCCTATAATTCTTGATTATGCCTGAAACAGAAAGATCTTGGGATGGAAGGAGGAAGTCTATGGATAGTAGGAGACTATCAGAGATCAATAGGAGATATAAAGGAAGTTTGCAGCTACAGGGCTTAGAAAAAATACATATCATTTCAGATTGGTACAATGATATGAGGGAAGGATAAAAGACTGACAGAGTTCCTAGTAGATCATGCTTTCTTTCACTTAAATATCATGACAAGACTGTGAGGTATCATTAGTCTACATTTTAAGGAATTACATAAGATACATATATTATATATGAAATCTGTTTTAATGAGCCTGATTTTTATGAAGTACAAATGAAAAACAAAAACTTCTAAAAGCAAAGATATTATGACCTTCTATAGTACACTGTGTGTCTCAAAGATGGTCACAGCAATATCCCACATCTTCACATGCTCTTCTTACAATGTACTGCAACACTCCTTCCACTGAGAGGTGAGTCTGTTTCAACCAAGACAGAATGCGATTTCCTAGGCTAAGTCATACAAAGGAGATTCCATTTCCATCTTGCTTGTTGGAACACTCACATGGTAGCTCTGTTGTAAGTAATCTGATTGCCCTGAGGTCACCATGCCATGAAGAAGCCCAAACTAACCCGGGTAAAAAGACCATATCTGGGTAAGTCCTGAGACTATATGAAGAGGAGATTTTTGGCTAGACCCCAGCTAGCTGTTCTAGCCCCCTGGTGTTCCACCTCCAGCCACCATCTGACTGCAACCCCGAATCAACAATGCTCAAGTGAGCCCTTCCTAAATTCATAACCTACAAGAACAATGAGAAATAATAAAATAATTGTTGCTTGTTATAATCATAAATCTTTGGGGTGACAGGTGGCAATAGATAACTGAAACATCTTCCAAAATAAGAAGCTCCAAGAACGCTGCTTTACTGTTGTAATATGACAGTCATCCTAGTAGAGTTTTAACTTCAAAATTTAACAAGAATGGGAAAGATAACAGGTGAGCGAGAATGAAAATTTAAACGAGTAGGTATTTGGAGGTTGGTAAAAGCTTTGGTGACAAATTCCCACCTTGATAATACCCATGAGAAATGTGGTGTTTAGCAAATCTCTATTTTAATAATAAACTTGACAAACGGTTACATATTACTTCGACTTGGATCTTCATCCAAACTAGTTTGACATGTGACAAATAAAGAAAAAATCAACTTACTTTTGCATTTCCTACAGTCATGCTTTTGTCATCATTCTAAGCAAACTCAAATGACTGGAGGAGCACTCAGGTAAAATAAAGGAGAAAAACAGGTCAGGTTTAAGGCCTGGAAAGGCCATTTAAAAGGTGCCATTGATTGTTGTCATGTAAGCACGGGAACCCAGTAAGGACAGACAGTCCACATTTGCAAAAGAAGGTGAAGAATCAATATTTTTATGTGAACTCTCCAGATTTTTAAGTGTTCGCAACATATTTAAATTCGTTAAGAAAAACAAAACACTATATAAGACACTAGTTTGCAATCTCTGCTCTGTTCTTCTCTAGAGTAAAGAAGCATAAAAATATAATAAAGATTAAATATAAGATTACTGATATCTACATGACATAGAATAATGATTCTAAATGTTTTAATCTTCTTTTCTATACCTGTTAACAGAGTGAAATAAGAAACAAATCAGAAAACTGAAAATTTAAGTGATAAACATTACAGATGCACCTCAGCATATTTAATGTTTTCACTCATTAGACCGTAAGACAGATGGCAGTATATCAGTAAAGTACAAACAATTCATTCTTAACAATTACATTTATAATGTTGACGTATAAAACCAACACCTATAGCTAAGCAAATGAATGACTCTTGGCACTTAGCTCCCAAATTCACCAGTATTTTCTTCATATTTCCATTTCTCATTTGCATCTGATTTCAATAACCAGAAATTGCCATTTAAGACCAACCAGAAACACAGAAAAAAAGCATTTTTCACTTTGAAAGTAAAGTATCTTCTAAAAGCAACTGCTACTCTAAAGCACAGAAGCTACCTTTTAATACTACCATCAGCAAAGACCACTGAACAGAAGAACATGGTACATTTCAACAAAATAAATCCTTTTCTGGATGCGCCCCCCCCAATCTTATACATTATTTTTAGCCCTGGTGATCTATGAAAATAATCATCATTCTTCTATTTACATTTCATATAATTAGAGGTTAAGGTTTATATGCAAGGTGCTACTCTGACAATAATTCTTAGTATTAGGAGCAATTGAGTTAATATTGAACATCAGATACATCCAGTAGCTTATACCAACATTTTACAAAATGTGTTCCCTAAAATATATCCTAAGTAGAGATCATTTTAACTTGACTGAAACTATTCTTCCATTTGTAAAGATGGCTTTTATTTGTTTACAATACTCTCTTAATTATGAAAATGTAGGTATTTCCTATAGTATCAAGCTGTAATTCTAGAATTTTTACAGAAGTACCAAAGAGAATTTTCCCTTGCATATATCCCAGCTCCCCAGCTATTCAGTTCAAGAACTAACATTATAGAATAGAACTAGTCCTCATGTGAGGAATCAAAGCCCCAAGACTACCAAATGTACTTTTAGGTTTTCTTTCAAATTCCTTCTAGGTTCAACATTAACAATCAATTAGGAAAACTAACACCCATCAGAGAGCTAAAGTGCTTCACAGTTAGTACTAAATACAAAATACTAAATTTACAGTACCAAACAGCTGAACACTACTCTAAAAGTCAAAATAATTCAGGCAAACATTAGTGGAATAGTTTCAACCCACCTAAGAGAGTTGATATCTTTGAAACCAAAAACATTTTGCATAGCATTATCTAGCCTGGACTAGTTTGTTAAGCTAGCTTTAGCATAGTCTTTTAACACTACAATAAATCTTACAAAATATAATACTTAACACTTGTTAAGGACTTAACTATCTGCCAGTTACTTTCTAAGTACTTTACAAACATTATCTCATTGAATCCTCTCAATAATACTGTGTTACTATGATACTACTATCATCCTTAAAATAACTATATAACAGCAGTTAACAGTTTGCCCAAGGTCAAAGTGCCATGAAGTGACAGACTATGAAAACACAGTCTGACTTCAGAGATCACGATCTCTACTTACCAGTATTTATAAGCATTGATGCTTTTGTTATAGATGTTATGCTTATTGAGGGCACTGTTTACTGAATCACTCATGAAGTCCCATGTGAGAAATTCCTTTTATATAATGTTAGGAAAAGGGGTGCGTGCGTGTGTGTGTGTGTGTGTGTGTGTGTGTGACTGACATGTTTTCTTGTGAGAGGACTCAGCACTTTCTCCTCTTAATTTTATCACAAGGAAGCAGAGAGACTAACAGTCCAATGTTGTGCAAACTTTAGTCTACATTAGAATCATGTGGGAGCCTGTTAAAAATACATATCCCACCCTTAGAGATTTGGTTAAGTAGTTCTGCAGTGTAAGCCTGCAACTTGCACTTTTAGTAAGCATTCCAGATATTTCTGATGGGTCACACTTTAAAGAATACTGGTCCTTATGAGTGGCCAACCTGTAACCTATGAACAGCTTACTCCAACTCATCATAATTCATTCCTTACTTCTTCTCATGGCCTTGTCTTCATAGTCTACTCCACTATTTTCCCTGGCTCTGATTTTCATGTACACTTGATTATTTTATTATGTGTTTCTCCTGTATATAGGTCACCTCAAATTCCTTGTGAAAGTTAGGACACATATTTCTTTCAAACGAGGCTAATTCATTTGGCAGTTCAATACCTAAAACTAGTATATTAAATTCATAAAGCAAAAAGTCCGCAGGTCCCTGCTAAAACACTTAATGGGCTCTGCGTATGGTGCTCTCCCACTCCAACCAACTCAATGCCCTTAATGGATCTGCACTAGATGCAAACTATTTTAATTCTGCAATGAGTGATGAACAGCACTCTTCTTCCACATATAACGTCTAGTGGAAACGGGTGGTCTATAGGTCAAACCAGCCCACAGAAATGTATTTAAAAAATATGGATGCCAACATACAAAAAATTGAGAAATTATCATTGAAAAATCTGGAATTCCAGTGACTTTTGAAAAATTGGAAAATATGGGAATATCAGTAACCCTATTTTCAGTCATCCCCTTTATCTAGAGATGCTTTGGCTCCCCAGGTCTTATATTTAGTCTATTTCATTTGTTTAAATTACCTTTCTGGCCCCTATGCCTTGGGTTTGTGTCTCCTATAAATTGTGATGGGGGAAATGAGATTAAGAAGATTTTCTGGAAGAAAATCATTTCAGCATAGTCCAGGAATCACTGCTGGAAACTAGTTACAAGACAGGTGAATGGTATTCTAGAAACATTTCTAGTACTCATACTAACCAGATTTTCCCAAACCTTTGTGAAATACCCCATACCCTCAAGCCTGCACTTGCCCCTCCCCCATTAACCTTTGGAAACATGACACCCTTATGGTGGTTGTATGCATTTACAGTAGTACTGTGCCCCACGCCTTCCTCTCCCCACTCCCATAAAAGCTAGGATCAGGGCTTCCCTGGTGGTGCAGTGGTTGAGAGTCCGCCTGCCGATGCAGGGGACACGGGTTCATGCCCTGGGCCGGGAAGATCCCACGTGCAGCTGAGCGGCTGGGCCTGTGAGCCATGGCCTCTGAGCCTGCGCGTCCAGAGCCTGTGCTCCGCAACGGGAGAAGCCACAACAGTGAGAGGCCCGCGTACCGCAAAAAAAAAAAATCCAGAAACATGTTACAGAGGCAGGATTTTAATGTCTTCAATCCATCAAGAGCATCTAATACCTCTCCTTCTCTAGGAAGGAGAAGTTCAGGTGTTTTTCACCATATCCAGATACTGATCTGGTTTTTTTCCCCACGTTTTACACTATTGACCATTTAACATTCACCAAATAAATTATTCTATTAGTAGCAAATTTCATTATCTGAGCAAAAAGATTAGAATTCTAGCTCAGTGTTTAATCACTTAGGCTAATGTTAGCTGTAAAAATACAGCAATAAATGCGGTTTTCAGAAAATGGTAATGATTCCAAAAAAAGCAAACATATACAAAATATAACTTTATCAGTTAGAGAATACTGTTTATCATAGCAGTGACTAAGTTGAAAAGAAGTTCATCAATATTCAAAAGGACTAACTCCTCAGTGTAATTTAGAATTAAAGATCGAAGTTTTGTCACTTCATTATATTGATAGTAACTAATCTGAGGAAATAATTTAAGACACTAAAATTAACAAATACAAGGAAGAGAAACTCAAAAGATTAAGGTTCTTTGAAGTCTTCAACTATTATTGCACGTTCTCTCTGTCACATGATCAGGCCCTCCTCTAGGTATAAACAATGTGTTTCTGCTGAGTTCATTCTAATCTTCCTTCACAAAGAGGGAAGTATAAATAGTAGCTGAAGAGAAAACGCCCTTATTTTCCCTCCAAAACATAATATAGAAATTAATAACGAGCAGTTTTCTTTAAAGTACGTCTGAGGGGGAAATAAAAATTTAACCAAGGCTATACTTAAGATGTTGAATTTCTTTTTTAGAAGCTATCAAAGATAAATAGTAATCCAGAGATCAAACGTGGCTCAAAGTCAGTGTTTTTGGATCCTGCACAAATGCGCCCTGCGGTTCGTAAGAGCCTGAGCAATCTTACTGGCTCAGTCATGACTCTTCCTTCACTCATTCACACGACCTGTTTGGGAACTGTAGATTATATTTCTCATTTCTTCACCCCAAGCAACTAAAAGAAATTGAGGAAGAAGAATCATCTGCTCAAATATTCTTTAGTTCAGGACGATCTGGCTCTATGCTGCAATATTACGTTCTATGTTAACAAAAGAGGAAATCAAAACAAGAAAGATAGCATCTTGGACTGGACGGATCATTCTTTTCTCACATCCATGATGAGGATGCCCAGAGCAACTAACGACAAGACTTTTGTTTTTAATGCACTTATGTGCATATACTTGAGAAATTTTCAAAAAGCATACACATATTCCCAAAGCACAGTAAGTCTGGGCACATATGTACTGTCATCCCAAGGCTCACTTTTTGTTCACTTTTTGTTGGCATTGTTGTTTTAAAATAGCAAAATGAATATATGTTAGCTGCTGGTTAAAAAAGACAACACTAGGTATCTCACATATTATATGACAGGGCACATAACTACTCCAAATATTAACTTCTAATTCTGAGCAAGGAATAGTGTACTAGAACACAAAGTATAAGAGAAAAAAGCACTTACTAACTACATTTAAACATGTTTAAAGCAACAATAAGGTACCATACGGCCCTCTAGTGTTCAATGAAGAAACAGATGAATTCTTAATTCTTATATATGACATTTCATAGTAAAAAATAATACTTTCTCTGATTTACTAAGTATGTTAAACATGTTCATTTGTGACTTCTACAAAAACCCAAATAGGTTGTATCTTCTGTGGCTTTACTTCTATGTGCTTTCTTTTGAACTACCATCCATGATTGGAGTATCCAAAAGATTCTGAAAGAATTCTTAAATGTTTTCCATAAAAACATTTCCATAAAAAGATTTTCCATAAAAAAAACCCAATTCTAAACAGAGAAGAAACAACATTTCTCAATTAAAACTAAACAGTATTAAATTTAAAGAAATTTTCAAAGAAGAAACAAAAATAATAATGTCATGACTACAAATTAGGTAGGTATTTAGAACACAACTAATCCATATTCTCTAATCGTATTTTCCTTTCTCTGTATTCTACTTCTATAATTCATCCAACTTCGTTTTTATCTTTATCATAATTTATAGATGACATTCATTACAGCAACCAAAGCAATGAAATACATGAAAACTGTATTCCCCAGAAGAGAGGTCAAAGATGGGATTGAGATTTTAGGACAAGAGTCAAGAGTAAAAAAGTAGACTCAGAGGAGATTAAGATTGTAAGCACTGGTGAAAAATTGATTATTATTTTTTATTACATAAAATTGATTATTACTGTCTAAATAAAGTTGGTGAAACACTAATTTCAAAATGGACCTAAGTTTATTACATGTTTTAAAAATATATATTTATTGTTTATATATTGGAGTTTTGTAGGGGGAAGGTGGGGACTGGTATGGGAGCAAGATCTAAATTATACTCCAGCTCTGTCATTCACTTCCTATAACTTTAAGCAAATAATATTTCCGAGTTAAAACTTCAGAAACCACAGAAAGATCTGAAGTTCTTGTACTTGGTATCGAGATCAATCCTCCAAATGTCAAGGTAGTAAGTTGACTACAGCCTGGAAACTCTACAAATGACCCCTCAAAGTACAACTTAGCCATCAGTAAATCACTAGAAAAAGACAGGATACAAACAAAGAAAATTTAAACAAATTTGCCCAATATTAACCCATATAGACATGTGGAATATATTCAAATAGTCACCTAGAAAGGTTTTATAATTACTTCTAAAAATTCTGCCACTATTCAAAAAAGTTACAACTCCTCATTTTCATTTCTTTACAGCCTCCCAACACTAATTCCTATCCTATAGGTCTCAGCCTAGCTTTCATTTCCTCACTGAAGATATCACTGATTTAATTATTTGAATGTGGATGCATATGTGTTGAGAACTACAAAAGTGGGAGGGACAATGAAAATGCTGGAAGACAGAATTTTAATACAAAATAATCTTAGTAAACAAGAACTTGGGGACTTCCCTTGTGGCACAGTGGTTAGGAATCCGCCTGCTAATGCAGGGGACACGGGTTTGAGTCCTGGTCAGGGAAGATCCCACATGCCGTGGAGCAACTAAGCCTGTGCGCCACAACTACTGAGCCTGCGCCCTAGAGCCCGCGAGCCACAACTACTGAAGCCCACGCACCTGTAGCCTATGCTCCACACAAGCCATGAGAAACCCATGCACCGCAATGAAGAGCAGCCTCCGTTCACCACAACTAAAGAAAGCCCAAGCGTAGCAACGAAGACCCAACACAGCCAAAAATAAATAAATTTATTTTTTAAAAAAACAAACAAACAAGAACTTGGTAAAGGAGCCAAAATGTGAACTCAGTGAGGATGGAGGCATGATGGCAAATAACAATAGAAAATCTAATAGGAACAAATTTAAAGTCTTGTACTTAGGTTCAAAAACCTATAAACATTCACATTAAGTGGAACAGGATTAAACTAGACTGTGTTTATAAAAATACATAAGATTTTGTTTTCTGAAAACTGAATTCAATTTTTAAGCATTTTCTACATGCAAAGCACAAAGTCCTGTAAGACACAGCAGAATCTTAGAGAATCTACAATCTGATGAATTAATGATCTAGAGAATCAACAATCTAAATATATATAAATTTAAAAAAAAGAAGCTGACTACAACTATCACAATAGAAGTTAAAAACAAAGACCTAATGGAGATACAGAATTTTGCTCGGAGTTCTGTGAAATATTTGTAAGGGCGGTAAGATTTGAAATGGATCTTAAAAAGAAGGACAGAAATTTGAAAGAGGCTACAGAGGGAAGAAGACATTTAAAAGAGAAGGAAAAAGCTTAAGCAAAGGTATCAAAGTAGTCTGAATTCCTCTGTTCTCAGAAACGTCAAATAAACTGCTGCTGCTGAGGTAGACAGTAGGGCAGAAACAAGCTGAAGGAAATAAGATCAGGAGCAAGGCAAGGGTGTCTTCTCTCACTACTGCTTTTTGACATCATACTGGGAGTTCGAGCAAATGCAATAAGACAAGAAAAGGAAATAAGGAACATGCAGATTAGGAAGGAAGAAATAAAACTGTCTGTATTCACATATGACATGATCATCTATGAAGAAAATCAGAAAGGATCAACAACAAGAAAAAAACTACTGGAAATAATAAGTGATCATAGCAAGGAATCACCTTCCTATATACCAGCAATAAACAAGTAAACTTGAAATTAAAAATGCATTACCCTTTACATTAGCACCCCCCAAAATGAAACAGTCATAAATCTAACAAAACATGTCCAAGGTCTCTATGAGGAAAACTATAACTCTGATGAAAGATACCAAAGAACTAACTAAATGGAGACATAGTCCATGATCTTAGATAGGAAGACTCATTATCAAGATGTCAGTTTTTCACAACCTGATGTATAGATTCAATGTAATCCCAATCAAAATCCCAGCAAGTTACTTTGTGGATATTGATAAGCTGATTCTAAAGTTTATATAGAGAGGCAAAAGACCCAGAATAGCCAATTCAATATTGAAAGAAAGCAACAAAGTCAGAGGCAGAGGACTGACTAATCAAGACAGTGTGGTACTGGAAGAAGAATAGACAAATCAATCAAAGGGACAAAATGTCTTCATTTTCCTTTCCAAACTTGTCTTCTTGATAATGCACAAGCATTTCTCCACAGTAAGTAGGTCTTAAAACTTGTAGTAATTAGCTTATCATCATTTAGGTTCACCTCTTATCATGTTGGAAGGAATCCTTCACTGATCACAAGAGCAAAGATGCATGTCTCAACTGGGGAAGAAGAAACCCAGTAAGCAAATGAATAAGCAAAAATATGCAAGGGCAACACTGGATAATCCCTGCCTTGCTTATGATCATGTCACCAATGGAGATAATGAGGATGATAAAAATGACACATATGTTTGCACAACTTTTTAACACTTGCAAAGCATTTCACATTCATCATGTCATTTCAACTCCACACAACACTTTGCAATAAGGTCAGGTATCCTATTCCTGTTTAATGATGAAGAAACTGAGGCTCAAGGAGGTTAATGGATGAGAGAGAGCAGGTAAGCCTTCTTACCTCCTATTCTTTTCAGCACACAAGTCTGTCTAATATTACCTGCCTAACCTATACACCAGGGTTGTGATTCAACAGAGGAAAGCTATCCAACAATGACTTACACAGGTCATGCTGGGGAAAGATGTTGTGGATACAAAAAAAAAAAGTAACAAAATAAAGAGCCCAGAAACAGACCTACATTACATTATAAATATAATCAACTGACTGATCTTTGACAAAGGAGCAAAGGCAATACAGTGGGACAAAGATAGCCTATTCAACAAATGGTACTGGAACAACTGGACATGCACATGCAAAAACTAACTCAAAATAGATCATAGACCTAAATGTAAAACACAAAACTATAAAACTCCTAGAAAATAACATAGAAGAAAACCTAGATGACATCAGATATGATGAAGACTTTCTAAATACAACACTAAAGGTACAATCTATGAAAGAAATAATTGATAACTGGACTTCATTAAAAACTGCTCTGTGAAAAATGATGTCAAGAGAATGAGAAGACAAGCCACTGATTAGGAGAAAATACTTGTAAGAGACAATATGATAGAGGCCTGTTATCCAAAATATATAAATAAGTCTTAAAACTAAACAATAAGAAAACAAACAACCTGATTAAAAAACAGGCAAAAGATCTGTACAGACACCTCACCAAAGAAGATATACAAATGGCAAGTAAACATATGAAAAGATGGTGAATATCCTATGTTATTAGAGAATTTCAAATTAAAACAATGAAGTACTACTACATGCTTATTAGAGTGGCCAAAATCCAAAACACTGACAACATCAAATGCTGGCAACAGGAACTCTCATTCATTGCTGGTGGGAATGCTGAACGGTACAGCCACTCTGGAAGAGTTCGCCAATTTCTTACAAAATTAAACATATTCTTACCATACTATCCAGCAATCATGCTCATTGGTATTTACCCAAAAGAGATGAAAACTTCTGCCTACACAAAAACCTGCACATGGATGTTAGAAGCAGCAGAAATGAGAAACAGTATATACACTGACCCTAGCTATGCAAAATATGTATCTGTGTGGTTAAGGACTGGCAAGTAATACATAAAAATTTATTCACTAATTATTTAGTGACAAATTATTAGGTATATGGGTGCCTTACACATGATAAGTACTCTTAGGCAAGATAAGAAATCAAAAGGCTTGAATAGGAGGGAGATAGGAAAACAAATTTAATATAATACGAAATGAGTCATAATAAATATAGCATGGGAGTAGAGGTTAAGATAGGGAAACTCTTGGGGCGGGGGGGATAAAAACAGATACTAGCTGGCTTTATGGGTTATTTTACTGTTCCCCTCCTCCCAAAATTACTGTTTCATTGAATTTTCAAATTTTAACAAAAATGCAACTTGGACCCAGAATAAGATCTAGGCTCAAATTCCTAGCTCCACTACTTACCACATGACTGACCACTGACAAATTACTTAACTTCTCTTCACTTGTTTCTCACCTCTAATATGGAGATAAAACTCAGAACCAACATAACAGGACTGTTGAGATTAAATGAGGTTATATATGGAGAGTATTTAGCAGTGTCCTAGCACATAGTAAATAGTGTTCAGTAAGTGGTTTATTAGTAGTAGTAGCATTTTTATCAGTGCAGCTTGCCATTGCACTGATGAGGTTCAGAGTAAGAACAGGGAATAGTCTGGCTCTACTACACCTGAGCAGCACCTCCACTGACTACAGCATACAACACTTCAAGATCAATTTGTGCAGAGAAGGGCAACCAGGATGGTGATCCTAGAAAACATGTTGAAGGCATTAAGTCTGGTGAGAAGATTATGGATGAATATGACAGCAGTCTTCTCCTATAAGAAAGGCTGTTACTGCTCTACATGGAAGAGAAAGGACCAAAGAAAGGTAATAGATGTCCACATAAAGAACTGTCTAAAAGTACAATGCTACTCCACACTGTAGTATTCCCTAGTGATGACTTCATTTTCAAGCCCAAGTCTCTTGATAAAGCTACTGGGCACAGGTTTGGACTTGGTGATCTCAAAGGTCTCCTTCGGATTCTATCTCAGGAGACTTAAAACTAGGATGGAAAACCTAAGCAGTTTAAATATATTAATCACTTTGAAGAAATGAAGCGTTGGGACCAGGGGACGGGAGGAAAAGCACTGGTGACTTCCTGGTAAAGCACTGCAGAATTATATTTAAAAAGATGGATTCTGAAATTGCTCACAGGATGTTTAAATGAAAGATATTCATGTTTCAGGAACAGCCAAAAGTGCTGCCAAGGCTACTCTAAGTAACTCTGAAGAAACCATATTATTAAATAAATGTCTTGAAAACAAAGAAAGATACCACCATGCTAACTACTACTCCTCTAATAATGTGGTAACACCTTACCTTAGAGAATTGCCAGCATGGCACCTGAGTCCTAGAGAGGTGAAGAATTGGTTATTCAAAGAACTCTTAAAGATTTCATTGCTTTTTTCCCGCTATATTCAGCTGCATTTTCATGAAGAGATCATTATATAATGCCCTTACTTGTGAAAGATGTCTTTTTATCCAGTCTTCCACTGGAGCATTATACATTATGGAAGTTACCTAAAAAGACTAAGGAAGTAGAATAAAAACTGGTTTCTAATAGATATAGTTTTTTTCCCTAATAAATAACAGTAATATATGCCTGTTATAACAAGCTTGGGAAATTCTGAAAAGTATATAAGAAAAAACAGAAATAACCACATTCAGAGATAATTTCTAACATTTGGTTTAATTCTTTCTGATCTTTTCCCATGCATATATATAGATTATTGTATGTTTATTTCATAGTTAGGATCATATTATATACATAGTTTTGAGTTCTATATTTTTAGTAAATATTTTTAAGGTTTTCCTGTTATTAAATTTCCTTTAAAAATATGACTTTTAATGACTGTATGAGTTACCCGCAATTGATTTCTGCATCTTAGCAACAGAGTTCTTAAACTAGGGTTTTAACTTCTCCTCCGGGGAGTCAACTGCTAATTGTTATTATAATGTTCCTCAATGTAACTATCTTTATAATGAATATCTGAGTTTTAAACTAAACTTAAATGGCATGCTTATTTATAATTTATAGTCTAGCTTGGGTACATCTTAAGAGGTGAAATGAGAATTGCTCACATTGCAATCTGTGAAACTTCAATTCTCAACCTGAATCAGCACTAGAGACAAATACATCAAATTTCTACTGTTCAAAAAATAAAAGAATTAAACGTCAACTCAAGATAAAACTTACCGCAAGAGTCACAAGGTAACACCAAATGAACTGTAACATAGAGTACCAACAACGGGTTCAAGGAATTGAATTTTCTAATTCTAGGAAGGTGTAAAGACACAGATGGAATTTGGCCTGGAATTTGAAGGATCTGGCTAGAGTTTATTAAAAGCAAGGGGAGAAATGGAGATGAAATCAGGTAGAAAAAAATTGGTAAGATTGTGAAACACTTCAAGTGTCCACCTATGGATTTGGCTTCATCAGGGGGAAATGGAGCACCAGATACTTAAAATTGAGGTTACTGATCCACACAGAACAAAAATTCATTTTTAAAAATTCATCCAATAATTCATACTGGCAACACATTGTCAAGGACATGGCATTATAGCCTGGTGCAAACAGAAACATTAAGCAAAGATGCTCTTAAGATTTTTAAACATGACCCTTCAATTTTTATCTTACAAGTGCCTGGGGGTAAGAAAAAGGAAGATCAAGTGTTCATATGTGTTAAACTCTTCAGCAAACCCACAGACTCAGACGATAAGAAAAAGTCAAACCATTTTTTCACCAAATGAACAGAAGACTAGGATCTTAAGAGACTAGAAAATCTAAAGAGGAAAATTAAAAACTGGTAGGAAGAAATACATACAGTAGTAGTTTTAGCTTTCAGTGGACCGCTCAGGTGACAATGCCCAAGAGACAGGTAGAAATGCAGGACTGAGGCCTGGGTGAATGATGGGCCCTTGAGACTTAATTTTGGAGTTACCTACCAAAGTAAAAACAGAACCCCTTTATCCTTTTCATACCCTCTTCCTTATCACCAACAAAAACAACATGAATAAACATCAGTTCATTTTAATTATATACATATGAAATAATCTGCCTCAGGAACATTTTGAGTATAACTATCTTTGGTATTTGTGGATACTTCAGAGAAGGTTATCATCTGCATAAAGTACAAATCAATGGAACACTATTAAAAATTTTTTAAATTCTCCATTCTGTGGGAAGATTTGTTTTGGTCTATAATTAAAATCCATAATTAATTAATTATTTGCAATGAACAGGATAACAGATTTAAACATGACCAACATGAGAGCTATTATGGTTTAAAATAATGTTAATAAGTATTTTTAAAACTGCACTAACAGGAATTAATTAGAAATTGACCATAAACTAAAGTTCATTTTGGCATCCAGTTGTAAAATTCACAAAGCATTTAAAGTATACAGATGTTTTAAAGAAGAAAATTTAGAGAAACTGACAAATTCTAATAGAAGGAAATGATGCCTACCTATCAACTAGGACGATCTGTGAAAAGCATCACCGTGGAAATTTGTTCTATTCTTATTTTTATCAGAAATCAGCCCACTTATTATAATATGCTCCCACTCCTCCTGAGCATCCTTTTAAAAGTATTTATCTATTTCTCTATTAATAACTTTTTCCACTAGAGGGTGATATGATGACTGAACACTAAAGGTCATAAAAAGTACATAGACTGATATCTTCTGTGGGGAATGAAGTGTGTTCTGTGAGATTAGGGATGAAGGATAAGAGACAGACAAAATGAGGTCACAGGCTTACATCTGCAAACTACTTGCACGTCCCAGGCACTACACTACTTGCTTTACATAAATTATTTTACTCAATCCTTATAAAAACCCTGTGAAGTAGGTATTATAGTCTTATTTTACAGATAAGGAAACAGTTCAATGAGATTACATATTTATGGCCATATAATGAGCGGCAAAATCAGAATTCAAGTTCAAGCCTGAAAAGCTCTTTTCACTCTACTAAGTTAGGGGAAACCCATCTCCTCCAGTGTGTCCCCTTCCCTCCGCTTCCACCCTCTCCACATGTTTAAAATTGGGTTAAACTGGGCTGAGTGAATGTTTCCAGTCTGTTCTCCTTCACAAATGCAGGAGGCATGGCTATTTGTTGGGCTATGTTTCCTAGTGGATGTTATTCAAGATGACTGATCTCTGGACCTCTCTCCACCTAACAGAATTTAAACTTTGGTTCTTTGTCTTACAATAACAAGACAAGGCCAGGGACTTCATGACATGGCCATCGCTCTCTAGAACTCTACCTAAATAAAGTAGAATTTAGAACCCTACTTGATTTCAGTTGTTACCCACATTGTCCTACAAAGTTTGCCAGTAGGTCTGGCTCAAGGGAGCAGCTGAAAGATGCTGGACTAGAAACAAAACTGTAGTTTTGATCCCCTGACTGGTTAGTGATCCTTGTCCCTAGCTCCTCTATTGTTTTGAATCTAGAGACAAGAAAGTCTCAGGCCTCTTATACACTAACATACTGCTTCTTTGAATATATACATATTTTTACTAAACACTTATTTCTTATTTGAGGGAAAAAGGATTTTTAAAAAAACTGCTTAGGGACTTCCCTGGCAGTCCAGTGGTTAAGACTCTGCGCTTCCACTGCAGGGGGTGTGGGTTTGATCCCTGGTTGGGGAACTAAGATCCCACGTGCCGTGCGGCACAGCTAAAAAAAAAAAAAAAAGGCTTAGTTACCAGGAGAAATCTAACAATCAGGATGGCAAAAAAGATATATTAACTTGAGATAAGGAATGAAGTTATGTGAGAACAAATAAAACGCACTATTATAGACATGGAAGAAGCAGAAATCGGTGCTCAAACATGGTTCTCTTCATGAGAAGATCAGGAGGATACAAGATCTGGCCTGATGGTAATCTCATTTGCTTTTCATTTTAGTAGAAAATGAGTTGATACTCTACATTAAACATGGAAAAGAAGTCTTTAGTATGGGCTGGGCATCTCTTCAGGAAACAAGATTTTAAAAAAAAAATTATATATATATATAAAAGACTGTTGACACAGGGAGTTAAAACTGAAGAGATGGGCATTTCTATTCGGAGAAGCAAGTTGAATTTCAAATTTGCAGGCAGACTAACCAAACTTACAGAAATAGCTGGCACACAACCACTAATTAAGAAGCACATTTGATGGAATCCAGAGAGAACTGATATCTGTTATCCAGTCGCAAATTTCATTGTCACTTCTTCCTGTTATAACTTTAGCCTTGAGCCCTCATAACTTCAGTACTTGTTAAATATCACAAAGAAAAGTATTTAACTAAGCAATCTGTACTTTCTAAAGGATAGCTCTGTTGATTTCAAATGTGATATGGTATTAGAAAACCACCATACTCCAAAGCCTAGAACCTAGAGACTTAAAATTCTGCTGAAGATCTTGTTTAGTAATGTTTGCCAAACTCTACCATAGGGGGCAGCATAGCACATGGAAAGAAAGGGTTTTTCTGAAATTAGGCAGATCTGTCTTAAAATCTCTTGCCACTTACAGTGAAATTTTGGGGTGTTGGCCTCTCTGCAAGCTCTGCTTACTTAAGTTTGTTTGCAAGTTCATAGGAACTCGCAAACAGTATGGACTTAATAAGCACCAATTCTTGACTGCCACTGTCCTTGACTCTTAACATTAAGAAAGTCTGGAATTTCTAATTTATATTATTGCCATAGACTCCCATTAGAATAAATCTTTGGTGACTAGACGGAAAAAAGATTGTCCTAAGAGTTTTGATAGTTTCCAATATGCTTTCAAAGAAAAGCCCAATACAATGAAGGACCAAAAATGGTTTTTCTCATTAATATCATATTTGCATATATAGCATGTTCAGGAATGCCAAATAAGTCTAGTGGTCCAAAGGGTATGTTTAAGAAACTGCCCAAAAACAAACAAACAAAAAAAAACATTTGAAAGGTATGCTGGGTAAGACTGTAGAAGGCTAATCCCATGTTAACATTAAAAAATGGGATTTTAAAAATACTTATTATACCTCTACTCTTCTCAAAAGTTATAGTTTAAGAGGATTTAAAAGAAATTGTGGCTTAGGGTTATATCTGTAGAAGTGTCTTATGTTTATAATGATCAAGAGTTTAAAGTGTCTTATGTTTATAATAATCAATAATTTGGAGCTGCTCCAAAATAAAGTAATTTTGAAACAGTGAGAGCTTTCCCCCTGTTTACTGTAGTTAAAAGATTTATACACATGGGTGACTGACATTTTCTTTTGAAGTAACACAGTACTAGGTGATTTTTTTAAATGTTGTTGAAAAAATAAAATGTTGTTGGGAATGATCCTGAAGAAGCATTTCAAGAACGAACAAAAAGGAAAACGAGCCAATCTCAGATTGACATCCTACTTATTAGAAGGGCATCTCTGCCTTGGCAATCAAATAGTTTTATATTCTTCTTGCCATATTTATTAAGGCAAATGACCTCAAGATAAACAGCATATCAAAAGTGCATTTTACACACACACACACACACACACTCTCCCATAAACACATGAACACATCTAGCTCTGTTGCTGTTAGTACTCAAGTCCACTCCTGTGGCCTTGTATGTATAACACAATAATTGTATTCACAACTCAAGAGTCACTAGGGGAAACAGACTTAAATTCAGTATGTTTGTTTTTAAGGAGGTAGCTAATCTGTATAAGACATATCTAAAAGTTCTGTTTATGGTTTCATCTTGAAGGGAAGGGAAATATAAAGCACCTGTCAAATCTGTATACTGGAAATTTTCCTACTGAACACTATGATGACTTCCCCTTTAGGTAAATGATACATTTCATCTAGCTGGCTTTCTAGTTTTTAATTTAAAATGCAGCAGAATTCATTGACAGCTTTGCATTGTTCTGAAAGGCTTAGTTTTGATTAAACTTCTTTCTTAAATAAGATAATGCAATTAAATACTAAATCCCTATTCCTCCATCTGAATCCTCAGAAAAAAACAGGAGAGATATAAATTTCCTCTTTTGAGATAGTAACCTTGAGGGAGAGAAATCAAGAGATCAGGTATATGAGCTGGGCAAATTGCACTATAAAAGGTTTGAGCTTTGCCATTGGTTGTGTTAGAGCCATCTGGCTGAGTTCCAAAGCACCACTTCAACACCTTGAGACAGGGATAGTAAAAGGGATGAAAACCACCACTTGAAGCCACTTCCTTCTTAGATCAAACCAATTAAATAAGATCTAAACTTGCAGACAGGCTAGGGAAATTAGGGATAAACATGTTTTAGAAAGAGTTTAAGGTTCACAAGCCGAAGCAAAACTGATACAGCAATTCAACTATTAAACCGAGTGTCTAAGCTATTTTATTGCAGGTCAAGTTAAAGAGGATGATGTTAAATCTGTTTGTGTGTTGTTTATGGGCTAAATAAATGATTCACTGTAAAATTTACAAGTAAGCAAATAAGAGGATAAACTACCTCAGCCATTATTTATTTTAATGTCTGTAAAATAAGTAAGATATTATTTGAGTTAAAATGCTCCTTTCCAAAGAATTGTTTAACTCACAGTCTACTCTACATGGATATTCATGATTTTTATCTAATTTCTAAATGATAAAGAAACAGAAAGCATGCAAAGATAAAGATCTATGAGCGAAGAAGCCTGAAGGGGAAAAGAGGATAGAAGTTATGCTACATACCTCATTCATTCTGAATATAATTCTTTTTACGTTCTCTCCTCTTTATATAGACCACTGCTTAGCAACACTGCCTAAAATATTGATTAAGATAAATTCTAACTCCAGCAAAATGCACATGATGTCCTTATTGAATTTCCTGTAATTTCAATAGCACCAAAATACAGAGAAAATAAATTTCAATGCAGAAGAGAAGTCAGCACTTAGATGACTGAGGAGCTAGTGAACAAGACCAAGGTATGTAAAGAAAACTCTCATTTCCAACTTTGGGTGGTTGTGTGTGTGTGTGTGTGTGTGTGTGTGCGTGCGTTTGTGTTCATATTCTTTACAACTTATTTTTTTTTATTATGGAAAACTTTAAACATACTTGGAAAACTACATAGAATACCCACGAACCCCCATTTCCCTATAACCCGGCTTCAACAATTAGCAACTCATGGCCAATCTATACCCTCCTTCCTATTCTCCCCTTTGGTATTATTTTGAAGCAAAGCCCAGACACTATATCATTTCATTTTGACTGTAATTTGATGGGGGAAAGGGAATACAATAGAAAGACTGGGTAGTGAGCAATGCTTCCTCTTTCTCTCCACAATCCCTGCCCCTTGTTATGACCGCAATTTTAAGTGATAATTCCAGGAATGTTTTGAGGAAAGAAGCCCACATGCCACCCCACAGAATTAGCACTGGCAATTCCATATTTACTCAAACACTTCCCGCTTCCACCTCAGACAGCAGCTCCCTGCCTATCCAGCAAGGACAATTCTGGGAAGCAATGACGGTGTGTGATAGTGACAGTGTATCCAGTCCTTAACTCTGGCACAGCCTCCAAGGACTGTATAAAATGGAATTGTCTCTCAGCACTAGATTAGTCACCAAGTCCCTGAACTGATAGGATTCCTCTAGTTTAGACAAGAGTCTAACTGTCCACCTTTTAAAACATGGCTATGGCTAGTTTCCATGGGCTACCACCAGCTAAATGAGATAAGGAGGCAGATCCAACACAGCTGTCTCCCAGGAACAAAGGGAAAGGAAAACTGCAAGCAAGGGAAGTAGTGGCAGTAACTTGAGCGAAAGTTGGGAATCTAAGTGCATTTTCATATCACCTCCTATTTCTCACAGTCAAATACCAACCAAAATTGTGTGGTTATCCTATACTTAATATTCAAATTGCCTGGAGAAGCAAATGGAGTGTTCCACTAAAATGGAAGCAGGAAGAAAAAAAAAATTCCTCTGGGGTTCCTAAATGCTTTAACTTTAATAAAATAACTAGAAGAAAACAAGCAGTGAAGACAGCACCATACATTCTTGTTGTTTTATAAAGTAGGAAAAATGTTTCATAATCTTAAATACATCGGCGTCTAGCATTTTAACTTTTAAAAATACCTACTCAGATTTCCCCAACAACCAAATACTAATATTCAGACTGTAATTTTACCTTGTTTACATAACAAAGAGAAAACTATTTACAAAGGATATATCTTATTCATCATAATAAGAAAACTAATTATGAGGTAGCTTCCAATAACTACTGCCTTGGAGTAACACCTGTGAATACACAGCCCACCAGCCCAGCTGCACTTGGTAAATAAGAAAAGAGCCTTCACTACTTGATCTACACAAACCATGTTTCACTCCAACCCTCTCCACTACATGCAACCTACTAACCCCTGTCCCAGGGACAAAACTGATAATGAAATTTGATATTAATGATTTTTCATAGTAATAGGATCAAATACCCTCTCTCCATGTGTAATAACATTGTCCCATTATCAGTATTTCTATTTCTAATACTTTCTAATACCTTCTGTAAAACAAAAATTAGTTCATTTTATTACTACACATCTGAAGATTAATTTTGCAATACTACAAAGACTGTGAGGAAAGTTTCGTTACAATTAATACGGATATGTAAAATTTCTCAGGTGAAGAGCAGACTAAATGTACTTACTTTTGTTGTCTTTGTATAGAACGGGGAGGAGAGTTGGTGAATAGGCAGGTCCACGATACTACTAGAGTTTGTGACACTGTTACTATGTGTATGTTCATCTTCCCTGCTGCTGTCATCAGACTGATCAAAATCATCACTCTCCTGGTCCATTTCCTCTTCCTCTTCATCCTCCTCATCTTGTTCACCAGCATGTTCCTCGTCTTCCTCTTGTTCCTCTTGGTTTCCCGAGGAGTCCTCATCTACTGAAATAAACCGGTTATTGTTTTCTTCCAATTGTCCTTGCTGGGAATCACTTTGGTCTCCAGGTCTAGGTTCTGCTCCAACGACTTCACCATTCCTTGCAGTGTGCTCCTCCTCTTGTTGTCTTAGCTGCTGCTGCTGTTCCTCCTCCACCACGCGATTCATCTGCTCCTCATCTGCCTGGCTTGAGGAAGGGTTACCTCTCAGAGAGCCTCCAGTTCGTCGTCTTTTGCTGCCCACAGAGAGCAGTTCCTGATTCATTTCCAAAAGCCAGCTTGCTACTTCTTGGACCTTGGCTAGACTATCAGAAGATGCAAAGGTTTTCACATTCTGTAGAGAAAAATGGGGGGAGGGAAAAAAGGTTTGTACAATCTACATTATCTTCTACTTTTATGTTATATGTCTATATTCCAAATTTCATTAAAGACTGTAAAAAGTATTTGATGCCATGGAGACATTAAGATGTTCTTTTGGAGTCAGTATAGAAAGTTTAAATTATAAAAGTATGAGACTTTATAAAGACATACACAAAAATCATATAGTAAACAGCTTTATTTTAATCTCCTTTTAAAAATAATTTTAGAACAAAGGTTTATAGTTTAGTTGCTTTGACCAATAAAACATAATCTAACCAATAAAACATTTTTAAATTTTAGATCAGTAGCTCATAAACTATACCCTTTGTCAAACTTCCACAAAATGTTAAGAAGTGTATCACAAAAAAACCTATTCAATGCTCAGTTAAGTTCAGGAAATGCTGAGATAAACCAAGATTAAAAGGCGCTTTTTTTTAACTTTAGGAATTTCCCAAACTTTTCGGATCACAGAACCTTGCCTTTAGACACAGTTTTCTGACAGTTACCAAATATAATCACTATGATTTTCATTTTTCATAATGAATATAAATCAACTAGACATCAAATAAATAAAAAATTTTATTTCAAAAAAAGAAAAGAAAAACCATTCGTAAGTTCATACCCTCTGACCCAGTCACTCCACTTCTGGCAATCTATCCTAAGGAAGTAATCCTAAAACAGAAAAAAAAAATGATGCAGAGGATGCTCACTGCAGCTTTATCCACAAAAACAAAAAATAAAAATAAATGTAAATGTAAATTAAAATAATCAAAACCCAAATGTTCAAGACAAATGAACCCATGAGATGGGATATATTTAGTACAATCCCTAAACATAATGTTCATAAAAAAAATTGTGAAAACATGGACGTTTTCACAAAATGATGGACATTATATGATCATACAATGATTTTTAAACTGCACAAGACTAGATTGAAGAAATATTTCAAAATATAAACTGCATTTAGGCAGTGGTATGATAGGTGTTTTAATTCTTTTTTTTACCGTATTTCTCAAATTTTATGCATCAAGCATGTTTACTTTTATGTTTTTAACCGTGGCTCTAAAATTTGATCTGATATAGAATCTTTTCATAACATTCCTTTTTACATTTCATCCTTTGCAGATATCTATATGGACATGCTTGAGGTTACAGAAAATAATGCCAACACATTACACAAGTTTATATAAAATTCCTTTTAAAAATACCTTTAAGGTTTATGAGATAAGGAAATACAATATCCATTTTCTATCATGCCCTAAGAGTTACTACATTATATCACAATGATCTTTAAATAAAACAGCCTTATCCACCTCTCCAACCCTTGCCACTAGATGGTCACTCCCCCAAAGGTCCACAGTTCTCATGGCAAACTTTAAGATGGGGTCAAGAAAGTCCAAAAGATAGTTTTTAAATAACAGTATTTTATTTTCTCTTCTATAATCAACAATTTCTAAGAAATAAGCTACAGTGTGTGTGTGTGGGGGGGGGGGAAATTCTTAAATTCTACTTACTCTAGAAGTATAAATGTAGAAAGAGAAGAGTTCTAAAGATGGACCCCTGAGACCCTCCAACATTCTAAAAGAAGAGAAGTAGCCAGCAAAGGGGACTAAGTAGGAAAACCAAGAACCAGAGTTACCCGTAAAGCCAAGTTAAGAAAGCATATCCAGCAGGAGAAAGTAAATGATGACAACTACCGCCAAGAGATCAAGTAGGATGGAGACAGAGAACTGACCACTGGATTCAGTAACATGGAAGTCACTGGTAATAGGAGCAGTTTTCGTTAGTTGAAGTCTGATAAAAGTAGATTTAAGAGACTGGGAAAAGAGAAAAGAGATGGTGGGTATGGAAGAGTTTGCAGTTTGATGCAAAAGGGAACAAAAGAAAGGGAGTAGTAATTGGTAGGGAAAACGGGATCAAGAGAAGATTCTTGATTAAGACTAGCGAACTAGCAGCATATCTGTACACTGACAAGGATGATCCAGCACAAAACAAAAAAGTCAATAATGTAATCAAGAGAGAGAAGAAATAGTGAAGTGATATCCTTAAGTAATTAAAAAGGGGATGATGAGAAAGCATTCAAACGTTAGAAAAGGGGATAGTTAGAAAAGGGGATACTACATTTACGGTAATAGATGGAAAAGCAGTATAGTATTATATAAATACTTTACTTCTTTTTAGCATATTTCTCAATGTGGGAACAGTTGGAAGTAGGTAGATTTTTATAGTGGTCAGAGTCTTTGGAAGTTCCCTGCTCATTCCTCCAATTATTTTTTCCTTTTCTTTGTAAAATAGGAAGAAGCAAGGTTATCAGCTGAGAGTGATGTTACAAATTTGAAGAGAAAGATATGAAATAGCCCTCTAGAGAAAGAGGAAGGGAACCTTCTTTCGCGCAAGAGATTTTGATGATCAAATGTAATCAATAAACTATGATGTAATATATATTAAATGCGGCTTTTAAAAGTCAAGTAGTTCTAATAGATAACCAACAAGAACCTACTGTAGAGCACAGAGAACTCTGCCAAATATTCTGTAAAAACCTAAATGGGAAAAGAATTTGAAAAAGAATAGATACATGTATAACTGAATCACTCTGCTGTACACCTGAAACTAACAGAACATTGTTAATCAACTATACTCCAGTGTAAAATAAAAATTAAAATGTTATTATGCTTTTGAAGAAAAAAATAAAAGTAAAAGTCAAGTGGTTCTTATTTACAACTCAGGCAAGCACAATACAAACTTTACCTTTGAGGTAGCAGGTAGGGTTCCTTAGAAAAAGGAATATATATATCCATTGTTTTCAGAAGATAAACTACAGAAAATAAAGGTCATCAAAATCTTGCTGGCTAGTATATGTCAAAGACAAACTATGAAAATATCACAGGAAATCAGGTTAAAAATAACATGCTGAAACACAGTGACCTACACAAATGAAAAAATACACACACGCGCCCGCGCGCACACACACACACACACACACACACACAACCCCTGTGTATATAAAAGTAAATCTGCTATACACAGGATTTCTTCAAGGCTAGAATCAAAATCTTGCTTTAGTAACTGTATCTAAAGTCTAGCTCTCGGAACACTAACAAGAACGTTTTTCACTTGGATGTTTATTCACAGAATGGCATGAAATCAGGGACACTGCCTGGGATAATGCAGGCCCCAAGAAAATTGCCCTTTGTGTACCCAACCTAACAGGCATATTTTTACAAGACTGAAAGAGGTTAAATGACATATTAAGAGCAACTTACAAAGTAAAAAAATGAGAGAACCAAGATCATAAAACAAAGCATAAAGAATGTGCGTAAAGGGAGGAGACTGTTGGTAAGCAGCCAGCCTATCAACAAATAGAAAGTTTATAACTGGCATTTCAAAAACAGTACCTGGTCACTGAAGAACACTTCCGTTACCAATTATGAATAATAAAAATACAAATCACTGTCATTGTATAACTTTAGTGTAATATTGAGGGGAACAGAGAAGAAATGTCTTAAGCCAATAAAGATAACTGACTCTTATATTTACAGTGTAGCACGTAAATAGCTTTCAAAATAATACAGATTCTTAACGACAGACCTGGTCAATAATGGAAAATCCAAGTAGAAGAATCAGATTTAAAGCACAGCCAATAAAAAATATTCAATGACACAACTGAAAGTCAAATTACAGGAATTCCAGAATATTTGAAGAGGCTGAAAATATCTGATAGACTTACATAAAAATTGGACTTCTCTGACTCATTCTAGGAGTGGAAAATAGTAATAAATATATAGAAACTAAGAGGAAATTTTCATTTTCTGTTGGTATTAATTTAAAAAACAGTATTTTTAGAAAATTTGTTCTTTCTAATAATAATCTATTAAATAAGCTAATGACTTAATTAAAATAATACTTATCCAATAATTAATAGGAAATCAGAATCAACTATTAAACACTTTTAAGGGGGAAAAAAACATTCAAAAATTAGTTTACACAGGGAACGAGGGGCTGTCCCGGGGGACCGGCTGAACCGTACCGGACCGACTGCGCAGCAGCCCGGTGATCCGGCAGACGGTGGAGAAGAGTGGGTACTCGGAAGCGGCCCTCGCGGCCCACGAATATCGATATCGTTCTCTCCCTGCCTCCTTCCCGCCGCCCCCTGGGGGTTTGATTCAGGATTTGTTCCTAGTGTCCAAAACTTTGATAAGAAACTTACAGAGGTTGATGCTTACCTACAATCTTGATAGAACAGTTAAAGCTTTTTGATGACAAACTTCAAAACTGCAAAGATGATGAACAGAGAAAGAAAACTGCAACTCTCAAAGAGACAACAAATAGCGTGGTAGAATCAATTAAACACTGCATTGTGTTGCTGCAGATCGCTAGAAGTACTATTAATCCTGTAGATGCAATATATCAACCTAGTCCCTTGGAACGTGTGATCAACACAATGCCTTCCCAGACTGTCTCACCTCCAGAACCTGCTCAGTTGTGTAAGTCAGAGCAGCATCCATCTTCTCTACCAGTTGGACCTGTATTAGCTACCTTGGGACATCATCAGACTCCAACACCAAATAGTACAGGCAGTGGGCACTCACCACCTAGAAGCAGTCTAACTTCTCCAAGCCATGTCAACTTGTCTCCAAACACAGTCCCAGAGTTCTCTTATTCTAGATGTGAAGATGAAGCCTATGATGTGGATGAATTCCATCAGTGGCTCATCCCCACAGCACTTAATAGATTCCTCTGGATCTGCCTCAGTCTTGACACACAGCAGCTTAGGGAATAGTCTAAAGTGCCCAGATACCATGGAATCACTTAATTCTTCCATGTCCAATGGAACAAGTGATGCTGAACTTTTCGATTCACATGATGAGAGAGATGATGAAGGGGAGGCAGGGTCAGTGGAAGAGCACAAGAGTGTTATCATGCATCTGTTGTCACAGGTTAGGCTTGGAATGGATCTTACTAAGGTAGTTCTTCCAACATTTATTCTTGAAAGAAGATCTCTTTTAGAAATGTATGCAGACTTTTTTGCACATCTGGACCTGTTTGTGAGTATTAGTGACCAGAAGGATGCCACAGACCGAATGGTTCAGGCTGTAAAATAGTACATGATGAACATTACATTCTCACATTCCGCAATGGTCGTGGAAGGTCTCTCCACACAGTGCCCTGTGTGGAACTAGGCGGAGAATGCAATATTAATTGTTCCAAAACTGGCTATAGTACCAATATCGTCTTCCACACTAAACCTTTCTATGGGGGCAAGAAGCACAGAATTACTGCTGAGATTTTTTTCTCCAAATGACACGAAATCTTTCTGCTGAATTGATGGGGAATGGAATGGTATAATGTATGCAAAATACTCAACAGGGGAAAATGTAGTTTTTATAGATACCAAGAAGTTGCCTATAATCAAGAAGAAAGTGAGGAAGTTGGAAGATCAGAATGAGTACGAAACCTACTGCCTTTGGAAGGATGTCACTTTCAACTTAAAATTATCAGAGACACTGATGCAGCAACTGAAGCCAAGCACAGACTTGAAGAAAGACAAAGAGCAGAAGCCCGAGAAAGGAAACAAAAGGGAATTCAACGGGAGACAGGTTATTTCATGAAGATGGAGAATGCTGGGTTTATGATGAACCATTACTGAAACGTCTCGGTGCTGCCAAGCATTAGGTTGGGAAATGCAAAGTTCGCTCCTGGTGACCAGGGCAGAGGCATAATGAAGTAACAATCTTCCTTTGGGAGAACCTATTCATTCCCTTCTTATTGCAGTGGTTCCTATCTCAGGGATACTGGACTTTCTGATGCAGATGAACAAGTAAAGCGAGAAAAGCTTCCCTTTTCCTGTTCTGTGGCAGTTACAATGTTGACTTCGGTCTTGAGAAAAACTTCAGGTTTTGAAAACAAGATGTCTGCTCCTTTTCCAAATCCCGTTATAAATCCCAGTCTCAAACTCTGCATTCTAGTATTGCTGTTGAGATATACAACATCTGTTTCCTAGGTCGTATAATCTTGGGTTTTATATATATATATATATATATATATATATATATATGAAATAGGTGATGCCAGATTTTTCATAAATATGCCATCTACTGTAAATATTGGTTCCTCTGAGTCGTTTTAGAAAATTTAGGGCAAAGTATTAAAATCACGTGTTAGGAAATTTCATGGTCTCACCTACAATAACTTTTATTTTGGAATTGAACTATTATTAAATTGTATCTAACTCTGGACTACAGTTTAATTATACTCAGTGCTTAAGGCTTCATAAAGCAATTTTTCCAAAAAAAAACAATTAGTTTATAAAGTCCCACAAAAAAAAACCAAGCACCCATAATCTAAAACTTCTGCCATACAGGAAATATTAATAAATGAGGTATTAATAAAAGCACATTTTTGCTTTTTATAATTCTAATTTTAAACTGTTTTTAGAGAAAACTTTTTGTATGATTTAGGACACTGTATCATATGAAACACAAACATCAACAAACAGAATCCTATATCCTAAAAAAAAAATTATGTAAAATTTAAGGATGTTCTTTTATTTCTTCTTACCAGTATATAATGTCAGATATATCATATACATAACTTACATTTTTATCAATAATCAGTGAGACTGAAGTTGAAGTCAGTAAAACAAAATGTGACAGCTAATATATTTTGACATTAAATTGTATGATTTCCTTGATGAGAATGGAAATGTTTAAGGTCAGGAATAATACTGACAAAAGAAAATGAAACTGAACAAATTGAAAATGTTCACTTCACAAAGCAACTGGGCTCAAAGAGAGTAAGTATTTCTCAAGATCAGCTAGCTTAGAGCAAAGCAGGGACCAGAAATTGACATTCACCTGAGTTTTCTTTCATGTGCCTCAGTCTACATAACTACATATGATAAAGTCTTAAAAGAATATTATTCTCTAACACTGATATTGCCTTCTTCTCCAAAACCAGAATCCTACAATGCTCAAAAATTATTACTCTAAAATAAATACTCACTGAGCACTCCATATGCCTCAGGCACATATTAATTTTGTAGAAGATAATGTTTAGAGATGTTTCTTTACAAGTTAATCAGTGACTTTTAACCTGAACCCATAGCAATATTAAATTTTACATTACAACTCTTTATGCATGTATTTAAACAAATCTAAAACGGTTTCAGTGAGAGGGAATGAGGAAATGTTTATACCTAAAGTCTCTATAAAATCACTACCCTTAATTAAACATAGTCCGTTTTCATTATTTTTTTTAATTTACGTATTTATTTTTGGCTGCATTGGGTCTTCGTTGCTGTGTGCGGGCTTTCTCTAGTTGCAGCGAGTGGGGGTTACTCTTCCTTGCGGTGCACAGGCTTCTCATTGCGGTGGCTTCTCTTGTTGCGGAGCACGTGCTCTAGGCGCACGGGCTTCAATAGTTGCGGCATGCAGGCTCAGTAGTTGTGGCTCACGGGCTCTAGAGTGTAGGCTCAGTAGTTGTGGTGCACAGGCTTAGTTGCTCCGCGGCATGTGGGATCTTCCCAGACCAGGGCTCGAACCCATGTCCCCCGCATTGGCAAGCAGATTCTTAACCACTGCGCCACCAGGGAAGTCCCAGTCGACTCTCATTATTCACAGTAATTGTGTTCTATAAAGTTGCCACAAATACCAAACGAGTGTTCCTAAGGGAAATACACGGTTGAGTTCCTGCAAGCCGCTAGTCACATTTTTGCCAACTGATCAATACATAATCTTTTTATATGTGTATTTCTATTTAAAGACATGTTATTTAATATATAGTTGATTAACATTGAACTCATGGTCAACAGCACTATAAATTCACGCCTGAAAGAAGCTTATCTAACATGTATGTTTTCCATCACAACACTAGGCAGTACCTCAAAACTGCTTGGGAATCATTTTGAACAGCAAAACCACAAACAATAAACACAAAAAGCTTTTAGTGAAAAATGTTTCAGTAAACAGACGATGAAAAGGACACTTGTGTAGAATATGAGAGCTGAAACAAGAAAGCAGAGTGTCACCTGGTTCAGACGGGAAAGTCCATGTCAGGTGACTCAAATTTTTTGCCACCCTGTGCATGCGAACATCCACAAATGACTGTGAAAGTACCACAAGTACTGATTTTTGGTGTTACAAACGAATTTTAGTGAGTAGGCAAATCTCATATTAAATAAAGCTGGACTTTGTATAAAGTAACGGCTGGAGAAAGAAAAGGGAAAAGGGGCACCACTTTTCCTTAGGTAAGTGGGGAGAACAGGCTTCTCCTGGCAGTGTGAAAGTCCAGAGAGGCCCAAACCTAAGGGTACCTAAAGGAAGAGACACCTACAGGCATCTCCATTCCAGGATGAAGGAGAAGTATTATAAGTATTATAATAAATTGCTCTTCAAAAAAATTCAATAATAAGGTTATTGAGATAAAAGAGAACTACTATGTGACTTTCCCCAAGTCCTAGAAAATACAGGGTAACTTTTAGTCATTATACCTGGTTAAATTAGCAGCACTTCAGACCTAATTTCAGTGCTTTTTTTTTTTAAGTTTCTCACAAACTTTTTAAATAGTTTCTTATGAACGTCGCTTCTCAAAAGACCTTTGATTATCCAAAACCATTTGAACAGCTTATTTTAGGTTGCCTAAAAGAGTTAAAGAGGGCATAGTATACATGTTAAAGTGAGCTCTGAAAGCCTATCTCAGAGTGAACCAGAATTGTGAGCCTCCAAAGAAGATTACCAGGCAAAGATTAACCTTGAAATCATAGTAGACACTGAGTAATACTGGTTACACTAATGTACACGGGGTGACAAGCAAATTGTCAAAGCCTTCAAAGACTGTGCAATACTAACATTTTCAGAAGCCACTACGCCTGATCTGCAAAGTCAGTTAAGAAGCTTTAAGATATAGATGGTAGGAAAATCAACCAAATTGTACTGATCATCGAGAAGGATAACTCAAAGCTGGGAATCACCTTCTATAAGCAGGTTAGGATTTTCAATGAATCCTAAAAGAACCTCACTAATCACCAGGATTCCTCTTCTGGACGCACCACTTAATAATACTGCATATTATGAACTCTCTATATGACAAATTAATAATTTAGTATTAATCCCTATGTTCAAACTGATTAAAGGTAAGTATCTAGAACACATACTAAGTATCACTTACTTAGTATCACTTACTTAGATACTTAGTATCTGCTACTCAAAATCCACCAAGAGCTTCCCATCTCACTCACAATAAAGGTCATTTTTTTTAAATGGTTGTATTTTAGGCCCTGTATAATCGACACACATCCCACCACTCTGAGCTCATATTCCACTCTTCTCCCTTTTTCACCTTGCTCCACTCTTTCTGTCCTTGTTCTTTCTGGAAGAGGAAAATACGTTGCTACCTCAGAGCCTTTGCACTGGATACACCTTCTATCTGAATGCTCTCCCTCATATATCTGCATGGTTCTTCCCATTATTTCCTTCAGGACTCTTTTCAAACATCCTCTAAGAAATGCACTTTCCCTAATAATCTTATTTAAAATAATCACTCCCTTGCATCACATTATTCCCCTTTGCCCTGCTTTATTCTGCTCCAAGCACTGTATAAAAGCACTGGAATAGTGTCTGTTTATATAGAGTGCCTACCTACCTATCTGTCTATCTATCTATCCATCCATCCATTCATTTCTTCATGTATTATCCACCTCTTCCCACTAGAATTTAAGCTACACAAGGAAAGAGACTTACCTTTTTCACCACTATCTTCAGCACCTACAAAAATGCTTGGCTCAGTCGGTCCTCAAAACATTTAGTGAGTAAATAATTATTACATCTTTTTAAAGCCAGTCGTGTGCTGAAAATTCTTTCCTCATCAAAGAAGAGCTACAAGCCAGGTCACAAAAAAGTACCAGATATTTTGAACACATTTTTTTAAGTTGTAGTCTGTACTGAACAAGTCACTTGTAGTACTCTTGAAACTCAGAGGGTATAAATCTAATACGTTAACATTTATTTATAAATTATCTTCCTCTAAGTCATAAAGATATTTTCCCTTTATCAAATTTCTTGTTATTTTCAGCACGTTATAAAAAATGTGTGACTAAAAAGATGAATACTTCAGAAGCACATAATTTGTGGAGTAATTCTAGTTTCACATCTCCCATACTGCAGCTAACTGGGAAATCATTTATGCAGCTTAAGGTGAAAATCTTCCAGAGGCTGCAAAATTAGCTGAACAGATCCTTAGTACTGTAGATTAATAAAATCAACACAAAATGAACAATACGGGGCACATCATACAAGTATTCATACAACCAGCAATTATTCATTTGAAGTTTTATGGTTCTGAACTGAATATTTTAAATCCACATGCCTCATCAATCATGTATATCTTTACTAGAAAGGATGAAAAACACTATTTTTCAGTCCATATGTCAATACCTACTTTTTATGTTATTTAACTTACATATACATATGTATATGTAAGTTAAATAACATACCTATTTCTGGCCAAATTTAATTCCTCACTCCCGTTCACCTCCACTCCCTCTGCAATCTGGATTTACTCCATTATAACTAAATTTTAAACTGGTTGCTAAATCCCACTGGATCTTTTACCATTTTTGTAAAAAATGTAAACTTTTGACATTACTAAACAAGCACTCCCCTCTTTACAATTCTCACATCCCCTAGTTTCCCTTGATATAATCCTTTTCTTAGTATTGTCCACCAGGCAGCACTATTGTTCTCCACTGACAGCTCCTTCCTTCTCTGCAGTTTCTTTGCAACCTGGGATTTTAACTACCACATAGAAGCTAATGACAACCAATTCTATTCTCTCTAGCCAAACTCCTCCACTGAGCCTATTAGTTTTATCAAGATATCCCACAGTTGCCCCAAATTCATTATTTTAAAACGCCAATTCCTGTACACACACACACACCCAAGTTTCTTCTTAGGTCCTCCTCCTATTTTCTCTACCTCGGTGAATGGAAGCATATTCTAGTCAGTTGCAGATTTAAGAAACCCAAATGGTTCTTCCTCTTCTACTTCCTTCTACTATCCTCTCCCCTCAACAATTCAGTCCTAAAGCCATTAAGTGGAGCCAGGCAAGTTAGGTGTATGTGTGGGAGGTGGTGGCAGTCCAGCAGAGGTGTCAGTCCAAGCAGAGGGAGGAGGGCTTCCCAGTATGTGGGGGAAGGTGGGAGGAAACAGCCTGACTATGAGCAAGGTGAGGAGTGATCCATACAGCAGAGAGACCCAGCAGGGCAAAGGCAGAGCAGAATGAGAAGTTCTACTTGGGTGGGCGTGTCTAACGTCAGCAGGGTAAGAAAGGCATCCACATGACAGGATGGTGTCAGAGCCCAAATGGGATATCATGGCTGTGGTGGCCACAGTGGTGCCCTGCTGAGATATCCCTTCAACAGAACCTGCTATGAGGAGCAGAGCTGCCTGACAGCCCCCAGCTACCTCACCTTGGAATCCACAGTAACATTCACACCTGGCCATGCTTCCTCTAGACTTCTCCCAGCAGAAGCCTGAGCATGGTGGGAATGCTCCAATAGCCAACTCTGGATGGGGCTCCCTGCACATCAAATCTTGTCTTGACATCTGTTTCTCTGGGGACCTGAACTAACACAGAAGGTATTCACGTACTGGTGTCAAAAACACTCGGGATGAAATAAAACTGTTCTGGAAGACACTACAAAATGGTTAACTTCATTAAACAAAGGTCATTTCACTCCAGAGTATTTAAAGAACATCTCCTACTACATAAAGAAATCCAGTGGCTTAGCAGAAGAAAAATTCTCAACAGGGTATTTGAGCTGAAAGGGGTCCTTTTAAGACAACACAGGAAGAGATTTTGTTGAATACTTTGAAGATGAAGAACGGCTGCAGATCTCACACTTGCTCTTCAGTCTCTAATGTTTTTGACTTCAAGGGACAAAATTCTTGGATTTAAAAGGAAAATACGCTTTTAGAAAACATCGTGTTACAAAAAAGAAATCCTAAAATGTTTCCACTGCTGCTCGGGCCCAAGTGAAGAAGTCATCAGCAAGTCTCAAGTCTTACTGGAAACCACCTAGTGAAGCTGAAGAACAAACTGAAACGATTTTCCTTCCCTTTCAAAAACAAGTGTTATCAATGAGCAGGTACTCTTTTTCTGAATCTTCTGATTGTGAGAATTTGACTTGAGAAAAAAGGAAGAAGCTGCAGTCTAATACATTCAAGATGAGTTTTATTGATCTGCCCAGACAAGTTTTGGATTTCTGCAAAGAAAAGAATATCCTGCTATCATAGGAAACAATGAACATTATGCTACAGTTTCCAACTTTTCACACATTTGAGCAATCTTTTACTTATTCAATGAACATCAAGAGTAAGCTAAAAAAGGGCCTCATTTCAGCTGACAGAAAAATTTGTATGTGCTTGCTCATCCCATGTTTGACCCTGAATGGTATTTCTAAAGCAAAGAACAAGCACACAAGATAAATACAATTTTTACATTAAAAAGGTAAATTCACTGTAAGCAGGTAAATATAATTTTTAAGATTCAAAAACAACACTTTTATGTGTATGAGCCTATAAAAGAAGTAATTTTCTAACTGCTTGGTCTATATTTGAGCCTCATCATGTCACTGAATAAGGAAATGTTTTTTCAGTCTTGTATAAAATTGTGTCTAGGCAATATTTTTATTCATATTGCTTTGGCTTATGATTTCAGTTGCTCCACTATTCGACACTGTCAATAAATTTTCATGCTGTAAATAACATTAATTAAAATTAATTTATAACCTTTATTTAAATTAAATCTGCTAAGCCTACATTAAGAAAAATTGAGTCCCATTTTGGTTTAAGTTAGTTACATGAAATTTATTATGTTTCTTATGAGTTTGCAAAATTTATGAAATGATAAAAGAGATTTTCTTTCTTTTTTTTTTGGCCGAGCCACGTGGCTTGTGGGATCTTAGTTCCCCGACCAGGGACTGAACCTGGGCTCTTGGCAGTGAAAGCACACAGTCCTAACCACTGGACCACCAGGGAATTCCCTAAAAGAGATTTATTTCAAGGAAAGTAAGTTAAGCTTAATTACCAGGGGGTTGTATTTTCCCCCAAGAAAAGGTGGCTAAAATGTTTAGTCTTAAATATTGGGGCGGGAAGGGGGACTGCTCTTGCACGTACCATATCTCATTTGGATCTCAAATAGTAAGAATTTGTGGTAAGACCTATGTGGTCGAGGTTAAGAAGGTAAAGTTAAAAAAAGAAAAAACTGGAGTTTCCTCTATCTGCTCCATTAACTTGTATTGGAGCTGACATCCTTTGTGGGAAGGGGGAACCACACAAAAAGCAGCTAATAAATTTGCCAGTATAAACATGTCCACAGAGAAAAAAAAGCATTCTGTACTCAAAAGAGCACTGACAATTATCAATGAATCATTATATCTACAACTTCTGATCAAGCGAATATACCATGAGCTGTAGATAAAATAATTTTTACGTAGGTTTCTCAAGACCAGAAAATTATTTTAAGTGTTTTCCCAGTGTAAGAGTGAGAAAGGCTGAAAGTGAAAATCAGTAATGAGACAAACTGAAATTATGTTTACTTAATAGGAAGCAGTGGGAGTAACACAGCATCCCTTCTGTGATATTCCTGTCAACGATGCCTAACCTAACGAGGAAACAAGAGGAAACACAAGACAAACCCAAATTAAGGGTCCCAGTTCAAAATGACTGGCCTGTAATCTTCAAAAGTGTTAAAGGAATGAAAATAAAAGATCAAGGGACTGTTCTGGATACATGATAATAAATGCAACCCATGATTTTGAATGGAATCTTGTCCTTATACGAGATATTATTTGAACAACAATGGGGTCTGAGGAATAAACAATCTAATATACCAGTGCCAATGTCCTGATTTTAATGGTTATATTGTGATTATGCAGAAGAATGTCCTTGTTTATAAGAAATGCATACTCAAGTGTCTGGGAGTGATGGTGCATCATTTTGGCAACTTATCAAATGGTTCTGGGGCAAAATAAGTTCTTAGCACTGTACTTGGAACTTTTCTGAAATAAGGGGGTAAAAAGAGAAATCTGGATGTCATTCTGGTTCCTATCATTTGTTACAAACTACCCTTGCCTGTCCCCACACTTCCGTCACCCACTCACATCATAAGTTCTCCTAAGTCCACTACAACCAGTCCCACTTTTCTAGTACTGTTTAATAAGCGCATGCCATCTGCCTCTTGCCCAAACTACTTGAATAACATCCCTAGTAATCTCCCTATCTTTTGTCTCCTGCCCCTCTCATCTACCCTCTATACTGCTGCCAGAACAGGAAATGTCAACAACTCAGTGGCAGCTCTTAAACTTTTTACATGCTGAACCCTTTGCTCAAATGAGAGCAAAATATTAAAAAGGTGAAGAGAGCTTGTGAGAGCAGGGGAGAAGAGAGAATTAGCAACCCTCGAGTGACTCTGCAAAACTTCTGAAAACTACCATTCTGTAGGATAAATCTAAAATCCTAAGCACAGTACTTAAGACATACCCAATCTGGTCTCACCTCTATCCATCTTCAATACACACTGCTTTGTCTTTATATTCAATCACTTTTCTCATAGACTGTAAACAAAAAAGCTTAGTGATTATAGATTTTTAAAACAAAAATGTAAGTGTCCATCTTAAGTTGTTACCAGATATTTCTATTTCTTTGTGGTAGTTCAAGAAGTCTACTGAACTGAAGTCTACTGAAAAAAACCTTATGACTGAGCAAACAGAACCTTCCTAGAAGTCTTTTAGGTAGAGTGGTGCTGTCATCATGGCTTGGAGCAAGAGGGGTGTCAGGTTTGGATATGAAAGCTGAAACCTGGGTAAGTAAGATAAATAATCACAGAATTCAGTCATGTAGTAATTCATTCGTTCACCATTCAAACATTAAATAGGTCAAAAAATTGGGTAAAAGACAAACAGTTGACTAAAAGAAGATATAAAGTGTCGATAAACACATGAAAAGGTGCTCAATAACATCAGCCATCAAGGAGATGCAAATTAAAACCACAATGCAGAAGAACTTCTCATCCACAAGAATTACTAAAAGAGACCAAGCACCACCATATGTTGCTGAAAATAGGAAACAACTGAAACTCTCATATTTGGCTACTGGACTATAAAATGGTACCACCACTGTAGAAAACCACTTGGCAGTTTCTTACAAACACACACTTATGCGGTGAGCTAGCATATACACTCCTAGGTACCTACCCAAGAGAAATGTCCATAAAAAAGGCTGGTACAAGAAGGTTTATAGCAGCTTTATTCAGAATAGTCAAAACTGGAAACAACTCAAATATTCATCAACAGAAGAATGGATAAATTGAATTGTATTCATGTGATGGAATAGTACACAGAAATAAAAAAGAATGCACTTCTGATACATGCAACAACATGGATGGCAAAAACAGTACACTGAATGAAAGAAGTCAGACACAAAAAAGCAACATTATGTGATTCTGTTTATATGATGTTTGTAAACACACAGAACTAATCTACAGTGAGAGTAATCAGAACAGTAGTTGCCTAAGTGTGGACTGAATGGAATGGAGCATGAGAGAAATCTGGGGGGGGGGGGGGGGGTGGTGACAGAAATACTCTGTATATTGATTGAGGTGTTGGTTATGGTTACGTAAGTGCATACATTGGTCAAAACTCATCTGTACCTTCACTTTACATAAAAGCACCTCAATTAAAAATGTGTAATTAACTGAAGACAATGCAAAAACTTCTCTGCCTTCCTTGACTCTCCCATCGTGCTGAAGACTGTTACATGCTGAAGAAGGCTTAGGTCTTCTTTGCTCTGGGCCCATAGATGAAGAGTCAGCAACACATGGTTCACTGTGAAATATTCTGTAGCAAGCAGACAGAATTTGGAATGAAGAATACAATAGGGACACATAAGCAACCGTACTTAGAAGAAGCAACATCTGAAGCCACTACCTAAAGAGCCAGTGATCACAGGACCAAAGAAAGCCAGAATCTGCTTAATTTCAGAAATAACTCAGCATCTTTAAGGAAAGCCTCAATACCATCACAATGAGCAACTACTGACTTGAACAAATCCTGGAACTCTGGCCTCTACTCTGCCTCACTATCATTTTACAAGGTTTTGCACTTCAGAAAAAGCACACCACTGTAATATAGAAAATGTATTGTCTATAGAAAACCAGTGAGTCTGTTTTTTAAATAGGGTTCCTATCTTGGTGAGCATAATTTTAGCTTGGCAACTATAGAAAAACAACAAGCGAAAAAAATGTCGTCTTATTATTTGCTTTTTAAATTTAGGAATCCTATTCTCATTTGCTATTGCTTAATCCCCCCCATGCCTGGATCCCTAGGAAGTGTCAGTCAGTATGTGTGCAATTAGAACTCAGGTAACTCCTGCCTAGATTTCTTTTCTTGCTCTCTGAGGCAAAACAATGACCTCATTTAGATGAATATGCCAGAAAATCACTATTCACATGTAGACTCTCAGAAACAATCACTCCATCTTCCTCTTCAAATTCTTGGCAGGAAGGTTGAGTGGACATATTGGGGGAAGATAGTGCGTGACTGCACTGCACACAACGTGCCTTCAGAAAATGTGTATTTTGAACTGAAAAAGAGAAAAGATTTAAACTCTAACATGCGCCAGGCACTGGGGATATACAATGCTGACCAAAGACATAAACCCTGCATCCAAAAAGTAGAGTGCAATCGCTATAAAGATATTATTTTTTAAAAATTATGAGACAAACATCTACCTAGTTAGACCTTTGTAAGATATATGGACAAAAAAACTTCTAAAAGTTATATAATTATAGTAGAAACCAGGTAAAATAAACTTCATTCTAGCCCAGTTTCATCAGTGCCCACCAATGTCTACAGTAACTGAAAAAGAAAAAAAAAAAAGGTAAAAACCATCACCACCACTAAGAAAATAACATGTAAAATACTAATTCTAAGAGCAAGAAACAATTATAATCCACTCAAAACTATTCTTTCTTTTTAGTAAAGACTACGAACTATTATTTTTTAAATAGTAAGAAATATGATCTTCTTACAAAGACGTTTTCTATTTATGTAGAAATAAAGCAACACTGTCATAATGATTAAATCAGTAAACTAGATCCCTTATGTAATGATCTGTTATTTTTCAGACAAGAAATTTTTAAAATTTTTCAGGTTATAGAACAGTATTTCTGGACAAACCTAACAAGGCAGTAGTTGTACAACACTCTCAAACTTCCAAACACCCTCAATTTCAGTACAAACAATGCTGTGTTGTACACTCAATCTAAAACTAAGAGGAAGCATTGTGGGTTGGTCACAACTTGAATTCCTTATCACAATGAGGACGGCCTAAGGATTTTACCACTAAACTCAGCCATTCAAATAACTGGAAAGACAATAACGGTGGTCGCTGCTCTCCAAAACTACTGATTTTCAGATTTGTTTGAAGGAATATTTCTTAGAACTTCCAAGTTTCTGGATAGGATTCCTTCATTCTGAAGTTACTCCTCTCCCCTAGACAAAAGTAGAAGGTTAAGTCAAAAGAATAATAATAATAATAATTAATTGAAAGCCATAAAATAGGCCTTTGTTTTTCTACTGCAGCAATTCGATTCCTCCGGATATAGAAACCAAAATATTAGTAGGGAATCTTATAGGTTAAGAAGCCTGTTTTTATATTCAAATTAGTAAAGATACTTCCAATGCATTAATGTAATCAACAAACATTTACAGAGTGTCCACTAGGGACCAACACAATGCTACGTACAGCACATTCATTTAATCTACAACCCTGAGATCATTACTTCCATTTTACAAAACAGGAAACAGCCTCGGATTAAGGTCACTTGCCCAAAGATTTACAGTTAGTAAGATTTAGTAACATGTTTGAAACTCAGATATGTCTGAGCCATGGTTTATGTTCATTCCATTAGACCAACCTGTCTTCCAACATGGCATAATAAAAATCTTGAAGCACCAAGAAAAACAATGGGCACAGGTGACAGTAACATGACATCACTACAACTATCTCTTTCATATAAAAGTCCCTTAAGATAGGGCCCACTCTGCTTTCGCAGACCCCTAAACATCACCTTTCTCCCAATCAAGAGTCAGGGACAGTGGGCTGGGGATCCATTTGGTCAAAGCCAAATTGATAGGGAAACAGCTGCATAAAATTGAGGTTATAAATCCCAGTGGTCAAGAGCCCATGTTCAGTAGTAGATGACAATACAGATTCTAGTTCTACCACTACCTAGCTATGTAAACTTGGATATATCACTCAACACCTTTAAATCTCAGTTACCTCATCTGCAAAAGGAGATTTAAAATGGCACCTCTATATCACAGGATTATTGTGAGGATTAGAGAGATAATACATGTAAAATGTTTAAAGATGTGTCTGACACATAGTGAGTATTTAATATGTTATTAGCTATTAAACAACCTTCTGTTACCAATTTTAAAACACTTTAAAATAGGTTACCTCAGGGACTTTCCTGGTGGGCGCAGTGGTTAAGACTCCGCGCTCCCAATGCAGGGGGCCCAGTTTCAATCCCTGGTCAGGGAACTAGATCCCACATGCATGCCACAACTAAGATCTCACAGGCCACAACTAAGGAACCCACGTGCTGCAACTAAGGCCCAGCACAACCAAATAAATAAATAAATATTTAAAAATATATATTTAAAATAGGTTACCTCATCATGAGTTAAATATGACACAGAAGAAAGGAGATTAGCAGTCATTAAAGACATCTAATTCAAACCTTAACTCAATTTGGGTACTACTTACAAGGTCAGAGTAACTACCTTCCAAACCCAAATATACCAAATATTCATGGGGAGTGTGTGGAGAAAAGAGAACTACTGTACACTACTGGTGGGAATGCAAACTTGTATAGCCACTATGGAAAACAGTACAGATGTTCCTCCAAAGGTTAGAAATAGAAGTACCATATGATCCAGGAACCCCACTTCTGGGTATATATCCAAAGGAAATGGAAACAGGATATTGAAGAGATATCTGCACTCCCATGATCACTGCAGCATTATTCACCATAGCTAAGATATGGAATCAACCTATCTTTCCCCTTTTCTTTCCCCCTGGTAACCACTAGTGTGTTCTCTACATCTGTGACTCTGTTTCTGTTTTGTTATATTTATTCGTTTTATTTTTTAGATTCCACATATAATTGATAACATACAGTATTTGTCTTTCTCTGTCTTATTTCACTAAGCATAATACCCTCTAGGCCCATCTGTGATGTTGCAAATGGCAGAATTTCATTCCTTTTTATGGCTGAGTAATATTCCATTGTATATATGTATATGTATATACACCTTCTTTATCCACTCATCTGTTTATAGACACTTAGGTTGCTTCCATATCTTGGCAGTTGTAAATAATGCTGCTATGAACATTGGGGTGTGTGTACCTGTTCGAATTAGTGTTTTTGTTTTTTTCGGATATATACCCAGGAGTGGAATTGCTGGGTCATATGGTAGTTCCACTTTTAGTTTTTTGAGGAACCTCCATACTATTTCCATAGTGGCTGCACCAGTTTACATTCCCACCAACAGTGTACTAGGGTTCCCTTTTCTATATGTCCTTGCCAACGTTTCATTATTCATAGACTTTTGATGATGGCCATTCTGACATATGTGAGCCGATATTTCATTGTGGTTTTGATTTGCATTTCTGGTGATTAACGATGTTGAGCATTTTTTATGTGTCTGTTAGCCATCTGTATGTCTTCTTTGGAAAAATGTCTATTCAGATCTTCTGCCCATTTTCTAATCAGATATTTTTTATATTGATGGATATACATTCCTATAACTACCACACAGCTCAATACTTAGAAGTTTGCCAACTATCCCAGAAGTGCCTCCAAGTGCCCTGACTCAATCATAGCCCCTTCCCTTCCTTTAAGTAACTCCTTTCCTCTAAGTTGCTCTTGCAGAAATCACTTCCTTTTATTTGATTCTCTCACTGAAGTATGTCTCCCTAGATACTGTTTTTCAATCTTGACCATTTAAAAAAAACAGTTGATGTTTCTTTTAAGTCTATTTCAATCTACAGATTTATTTTCTATACCTTTCTTAAAATTTATGTTTGATCTGTTTTTCATAGTCTGGATTTGACTAATTGCATACACGTGATACAGTTCAACACATTTATCCGTCCTTTGTATTTCCTCATTCAAACTGGCAGCTGGATCCAGAGGCTTTATTAGGCTTGGTTTGGTCCCTCTGTCACAGCGTGGTGAGTTATTTCATTAGGAGTCACCTAGTGTCTGGTGTCCTTCCTTTCATGATGTTAGCAGCTGTTGATATTCGGTGTCTCCATCCATTAATTTATTGGAGGCTGCAAAATGTTAGTATTATAACTAACATAGTTATAATAATTGAATCACATAGTGATTCAATATTTTTATACATTATACTCCATTTAAAGTTGTTATAAAATAATGGTCACATTTCTCTATGCTATACAATGCATAATTGTTATTTATTTTATACATAGTAGTAGGGATAGGAGATTAAGAGATACAAACTACTATTAAAACATAATCATACAGACACTCTTTTGAGGTGTATGTGCTACTTCTCTTTCCTACCATTTTAAACAAAGTTTAATCAAGAAATTACAATGAATTACCAAGTATGTGATAGGAAATGAAGCAGATACATGACACATAAAAACCAACAATCTTGCCCTAAGATAGCCTGAAACCTAGCTGGAGATACAAGTTAAGTACTACTTTGTATTATCAATAACTTGGTTTTCTGTTATGCTCTGGATATGTAATAGAAGTTCCAAGGAGGAAGAGATCTTACGTGGCCAGAAACATGACACAGCTCTGCACATGAAAGACACTCGATAAATACTAAAGGAAGAACAAATGAACAAAAAGAATTGGTGAAGTTGTACATATACAGAGAATTAAGTAGGGTCCTCAACAACTAGCAACACAAAATTTGCTCCTCACCGAAAAAGAGCCCTAAAATCTGAATACACACCTGAAATATTTCATAGATTCTAAAAGGCACATTTTTTTCATATCTCAGCTTCTCTGAAATTGATGGCATGCCATAGTTTAAATAAGCAGCATTTTTCCTTTTCTAATAGTTAAAATAATTGTGTACCTCAAGCTTCGTAGATTTGATCAAATATATCAATTGATTCTAATATTGTATGTTAACATGATTTCAAAATTAATCACTTACTACATGCAAATTTGGATATGTAATTATAATTTTTATTATGAGTAACAGTTCAAAAATTTAATGAAAGCCAGACATGGTACAATGTCAAATCCTATGAGTTCTGATTCTTAAAATTTCAAAACATAAAAGAACATAATAACAACCACTACAAACTCATATAACACAACCTCCATAAAATCTACAGCATGAGTATTCTCTAACATTACTGCAAATGGTATTGTGAGGTAAATAACTGCAGGTAATGTAAACAAATCTCAGTTACAGAAATATAGGAAGATATTCCTTCTTTTTTATACTAAAAGGTAGCAAGCTTGGGAAAAGAAAATAATCTTTGTTGCTGTATTTTTATCTATAAATAGAAGAATAAAATAATGACCATATTAAAGAATAGAAATTTTACTGAGAAACAAATAGAAAGGGGTTAATTTCATATTAACCAAATTAATTTCATATTCATTTATAAATTACTCCAAAGGAAAACTTGTATGATCAACATAATGCATTAGTATAAAATAAGTAAACTGGTATATTTTATTTTGACTGGGGGAAGATGCCATGTTTTTTAAAAAAGTAAACAATGAATTTGCCAATGCCTGTCTATTATCGTGTAACTAGGGAAACAGTTTACAGTCTACTGGAAAAGTGCAAACAGGCATGAATAAAACTGCTGACACAACCTTAAGTACAGCATCCTTCACTTCAAAGCAGCACTAGTCTAATTAGAATAGGAACTTACATGAAGTAAAGAGCTTCCCTACCAATCTTTTACCATTATCAGCATCAATATCTGAATAGAAAAGAATACGAATTAGTGAGACACTAATCAACTAAGGGAAGAATAAACCTTAAATCAGTAGGAGAATCTCCATGTATGTATGCACCCAAATGTATGTATATGTGTACATACAGGAATTAGGATAGGATAGGAATTAAGATAGGAATTATAGTAGTCAGTGAATCTGACTTTTGCTACATGCCCCTTTGCTTGCCGAGGGGTAACCTTGGGCAAGTCACTTAATCTTTGCAGTCTCAAATGTCAGCATTAGAAAAGGAAGTAACATTTGTTATCTGCTATATGCCAATCACTGTGCTAGATGTTTTATGTACATTCTGTCTTAATCTTCAAAAGAATCCTACCAGATAATTAGTATTATCCTCAAACAACCAAAACTCAGTCACCTAAATTTGATTCATTCCGACAAATCAGCCTAACTCCAAAGCCCCTTTCCTTTACTACATGGTAATATATAAATATAAACATGAATGTGCACAAATATAGTTCAATACATGAATGATGACAAAGCAATGGGACAACTAGAGGCTACTATTTTTCTACAAAACACATTTCTGTAGTGAGAATTACTTCATTCATTCATCATTAAGGGATGAGGTCAGAATAATGTAAAAGTCACATTGGCCCAGAAAAAATATTCTCCAGCATAGTAATGTTTTAAAGCCATCAGGGACAAGCTTCCTCACAGAGAGAGCCTTAGCAATATATGATGACCTTAAGGGAAAAAAAACTAAAAATTTTGTAGAAGAGGCCAAGCAGAGGCTGGTTAATGGTCAAGAACTGCTAGGATTTCCACAATGTTAAATTATCTGGCCAAGCTGTGAGTACAGATAAATAATCCATGAAAATATCTTTCCCATGTTTCCTTTTTCTTAAGAAAAGGGGGGTTGGGGGTAGGGAGGACTACTAAAGGAGGCTACATCCTGGATCAGAATATTTAATTTGGACAATTTATCTTAAACAGAATTGAATGCCCTCATGGACCTACATTTCAAAGGAGAAGACTAACTGATGTTGGGTGCAAATGTTTAGCTATATTAATATTTTTATTAGAACTGTTATCAGTAAGGCAACTTGTTTTGCCTTATTATAAAGGTCAAATCTAAGACCTAGTACGTAAAGAAGACATGAAAAACCTAGGCATGTAAAGAAGAAATATTTTAAATTATCTATAATCTCATCATCCAGAGATAATCACTTTATAAATTTGTTGTATTTGCTTCCAGTCTCCCTCACTACAATGTGCAACTAATACATATTTTCAAAATTGATGTCATGGTAGGTTAAACTCCATGAAAATGTCGATATTAAACCACTAGGCCTACAAAAATGGCAATTTCATACGGTTCAACCTAACACCATACATGCACTACATGTGTATGGACATATAAAATTTGGTATGCATATGAATCACCTGAGTGGACATTTAAAAATGAAAATCCCTGGACCCAGTTCTAGTGATTCTGTCAGTGGGTTCTGATGTGTATTTGTGCATTCAACTACCATCCTGAATGATACAGATATAAGTGATCTCTGAACCGCACTTTGAGAAACATTACTGCAAACATAGTACAAATGCTTTAAATGAATAATTATTGCAACAATGAAAAGTATATTCCAAAAAGCTGAGTAAGAGGGGAATATATCACTTTCTTCTCATTCAAGACACAAAAATTAAGTAATCATATAATGTCTTCAGACAAAAACTTGGCTTCATCTCTGCAGTCACTGCTTAATTGAAAGTGCAAATACTTTAAAAGTATATTAAAGTACAGTATTTTACCACAATTAAAAAATATATATATTTTTTTAAGTATAAGTTTTAATATTGGCTCTGCTATTTCCTAGCTGTGTGATTTAACGTAAGTTATGTAACCTCTCAGAGCCTCAGTTTCCTCATTTTTAAAAATGACAGTAAGAACACCTATCTCATAAATGGCATAATTAACGTAGAAGTGCTTAGGATAGCATCTGGTCCAAGTTAAGGGTCCAATAAATCTTTGTTATAATTATGACACGATCATCATGGTGAATGCACCTAATTCAATCAACCCACAAATGACTTTGCCCAGGCAAAAAAGAGGACTGTGTTCAGCTTATCTGATAGGCCCTATATGGAAAAAGCAGTAGCAACATAAAGGCTGCCTTTAAAAAAAAATGCTGACTAAAAAATATGCCAGGTGTGGAAACAAACTCTTTAACAACATTATCTTTGTTAGAGAGCATAGGAAAAAATGGCAGCTCCAGAATTTAACCCCAAATTTGTTATTTATTATCTAGAATAATTATCCTATTTAGAGAATATTGGATATCAAAAAGATAAGTGTTCTTAAGCAAAAACATGTGCCTCTCCGCCCTCCAGCCCCAAAACATGAAAAATGAAAGGAGACATTTCAATATCACCTAGAACCTGGTTCTTTAAGAAATTTCATCCTTCCTCCTAACTTTAACATGCTTCCAGGTCAAGTATTACCATACCTCACAGTGGTAAGAGTCAACTCATTTCTTTTTAATGGACATTTTAGAAGCATGCTTAAGGAACCCTGAAAATGTTCATATACAAATTGATCAAGGTCATCAAGTACAACATATTAGTGGCAGAGTGTGATTAAATCCAGGTCTTTTAATGCTTGATCTAGAGCTCTTAAGAAAAAGCAGTTCCACTAGGGCTAGGACTTCAGAGTGTTGAATTACAGGTCACAGTATCTCCTATCTTTTATAACCAATCTTTTTAAAAAGTAGTCAACACTTCTGATATTCACTTCCTTTCCTCCTATTTGCCCGCCCAACTGCAAAAAAGCTTTCACCAATCCAGTGAAACTTACTAGTAATTTATTGGTAATCCACCACTTAACATTTCAATATATATGAAATTTCAACACATCCTTGACCAAATCTCTTATGGTATTAACATCCTTATGTTCATGTTATCAGTGTTCATAGAGGGTTTTTTTGGGGGGGTGGGGGTGGGCGGGGGGTTAATAAACTTGTTACCAATTGAATAATAAAAGATTACAAATACTAGTGTTTAAATTATATTAGTCTTCCATAATTAAAGTTTTAAGTATCTGAATTTAGGATAAAGTATAGAATGATATTGGAAATGTTTGCATCTTTCAAGAAACACAAAGGCCTCAAATACTATAGGCAAGTATTTAAGTACATCACAAAGAGAAGCTGTCTTCACTTGGAGGTTTGACTATCATATACAATGGCAATTTTATGCCCAACTGCTTCTATAGCAAATTATTAACATTAATTAATGTAAATGTTTTAGATGTGGTTGAAAGAAATAGCACCTCTATTGTGGCAAGAAAATAAATATGATTTAAGAATGTAAATTAGGGAAGGACAGAGAATTCAGTATTTTTATGTATCAGGCTGTGTACAAAACACTTCACATGTTAGATAGTTAGAGAGGTAAAGGAGTTGGTGAGGAATGTAAAGAGGGGAGATAATTTTCTTTCCTAATGCAAAGCCCTAAGCAGAACTTCAAAGTGGGCAAAATCTTGGGCACCTGAGTCTGATGGTCCTTTACATAACACTAGTTCTATTCTGTTTTAAGCTTTGGTCTTATACTTCTATATTTATAATCAATTATTTGTTTAAAATGCATAAAGGAAAGATGAAAGCAAAGATTATTAAAATATAATCACTGAAAATTCATAATCTTGGATATTAAATTTTTAATATCCAATTTTTAAATTGCTATACCCTTAAACACTACTCTAAAATAGCTACTATGTTTTCATCAACATTCCTTAGAATTGGTTCAACTCAGAGTTCCTAAATGTTGTTATATCTATGAGACCACTAAGAAAGCAAAAGATCAAAAAAGGATACAAAACAACTCTTAATACAACTCCTCACTAGTACAAGAATTTACCATAATCCCATTATCATAATTATAGCTAGATGACATTGATGTAATTTACAAATGTGAGAAATATTCTGTTTCATTTAGATGACATAGGACAGTTAACATAAATTGTTATATTTTAGAGATGTGCTCTCATGATCAATACCAAAGTATGCTGATACACATGTTGATGTTAAACTAGGAGCAGGGAGCAGAGATTATATTCAAGACTACTAGTACCAATGAACTTTTTACAAACTGATGGATGAAATAACACATAATCTCTAAAATTTCATGGGGGCATTCAATTACCTGTAAAATTACTGAGGTTACCCATAACTTACAGCAAAGAAAACAAAAAAGAGAAACTTACTATTCTAATTTTAAAAATACATGCTGCTGCTTTAAGTGGCCAGCAGCCTCACAGCAACTCGGGGCTGCAATCACAACATCCATTAGAGTCCTCCACAGCTCAGAGCAGGCAAGCAAGTGGTTGTCAGTGCAGCTAGTAAATCACCTGATCCTATTACAAAATCAATTACTGCAGTGCATTTCCATTGCTACACAATCTGATGATGACAAAATGATACTGGATAGCTACTGCAAGGTCAAGAAAACTGCTCAGAACATCTTTAATTGATCTTTTATTTTTAATCATTTGGTCTTAGTTATAATGCATCCATTTTAATTGTATATTTTTATTTGAAATAAATCTATGTAGTTACCTTTGGTTGCCTGGGACACTCGATGGATAATCTCTGCAACTGGTCTGATGTATGGCTACCAGGGAACAGGTCGGAGCAGCAGGTCGAACGGCTCAACCTCTTCATTAAAGAAGAAATAACGCTGCAGCCACAGCCACACATTGACTTGCTCATTTAACTTAAAAAATCAGAGAATTTAACTTAAAAAATCAGAACTGGTAATGTCCCATGTATACTCAAAATTGGCTAACTGCCTCATTCTGCAGCTCTCTGGCTGAAAGAAACACTGTTAAAAAAGAATAAAACAACAGCTTCCCTACAGAAGATACCAGCCACAAACTCATTGCCAAGAAAAACTCGATATTAAAAGCAGAAGTCTCCCGGCTACTCTTTAGAAAGAAGGTAGGGTGCTTTAATATTTTAAACTGTTTTATATTAAAGCCCAAGTACTGAATAAAGGAGCAAACTCAAGATAATATACCCCCAAATTATACTAACCACTCTTTCTGTCCTCCATCAGTTTAGATCTGCTTGCCTACTCCTCCGGCTCAGCCTATCCAACCTGTTCCCTCTGTAAATGCACACTGTCTCAACAACCAACAGGAATGAGCCCCACCCCTCCCTGTCCCCATACACTCTGTTCAAGAACCGCTCAATATCTGGAAAAGAACTGCTGCTGCATTGCTTTGAGAAACAACAGGGAGCAAATTACTGGACGGATTCTTTAACTTACCAATCAGAACTGCTGACCCTTTATGACTCTACGATTCAAGAAGCCAGCCAAACTCTCACAGTAAGAATAATCAACTGATTTTACTTCTTTATTACAGATTAATTTATAGGATTGTTTTCAATCTTGTTATTCAATCTAAAATACAAAAACATAGGCATAACTATTTTTTTAAACAAAATTTAGACAGTAGCTAGTAAAAATCTTTGAGTATTGCTGGAAGAGGGCAGGACGGTGGTTGATAGGCAAAGTAAAAACTTCCTTCTGAATACTGTACTTAAACTTGAGAAATATGGAGCAATAAAATTCTATAGCAAAACCAGTGGTGTTGATAATGACAGAATAACTAAGAAAGAGAATCCAAGGAGACCCCTGCTATCATAAATGTAAGAAGAGTTTAAAATGAGAAGGAAAGGGCATGTGACTACATAGATAGGTATTGACAATAAGTGAAAAGCCACCAAAAACCTGGTTGTTTTGATACTGAATCTTCTCCTACCTGGTTACCTGCATCTCATTAAAAAGATTCAAAAACCACAAACCACCCTGAAAACATAAACAACAGTATTAATTATGTTAGCCATACTCTAGTATCTTTTGCCAATAATGTATAAAGATATATATATGTATGTATACCGTGTAATTATAATCCACAGGACAAGAGAGGGTCACATTAATACAAATACTTTATAGTCTTCCCAAATAATCAGACTTCAAACAACTGTAACTTAATGAACATTCACAGATCCACGATTATCAGTCTGTTAACAGCACCGTTTTTGAGGAAGATAGTCTAAAAACTAAAAAGAAATACCTTGTATTAAAATGTATATTTTAAAAACTTCCTGTTTTCTGTGGCATTGAAAGGTTCTTTATTTGTGTATATCTCATGTTCAATTTCTTCTTTGGTTTAAATCTAAAAAGAACCAGTATTGCCTCTTCCTTCACCTTGCGCTGCCCTTTTGATATTCATGTTAAACTTAAATCAATTTCCAGAATATCTAAAAACAGGCATGCACTTCACATTGCATTTTTAAAAATCCGCTTGTAGATAAAGGCTACGGAAACAAACAAGCAAAATAATGCAGTAACCTTTTACTCGCCTGCTGGAGGTACTGTCTGCTGCATAGAATTTTAAATCCTCATCTGCAGAGGCAATTGAGCTGGTATTGCCAAGTACTCTGCTTTTCCTGTGCTGCTGCTACCCAGCTATTCATCGAAAGAGCAAATTACCATGGAAAATGTGAAGTACTGTAAGTTTAAGTTTCTTACATGATTTAACAAAAGAACTTCTAAAATCTAGCTATAGCTTGCTCCATCACATTTTCAGAGGCTTGTCAGACACGTTGGAGAAAAAGATCTTATTGCTGCTAATGCACTCCTCCTAGCAAATGTGCGAGATTGGGAAGCTTAGAGAGGTAATGAAAAAATTAGTACATCATCCGAACATAAGGACGATGTACTGAGCATTAAAACCTCATGCAATTTATATTGTCAACAAATATATAGCATGCCCATAATAATATGAGGTTTTTATTAGCTTTATAATTAACACAGCCTTTAAATAAATCATTGTGTCTAATATTACAGACAAGCATCAATAACAATCCTCACCAAATGCTGTTAGTGAAAGTAAGTTATTTTACTAGCTACTCAGCATCAATGTTGTTTCTAAACAAAACCATGAAATAAAAGATGCAAAAGTATAGATTACTACTTGTGAAATAACTTGATGTGTAGTGCTTCATTTCCCTCATTCCCCATCAATACCCTCTGGATCTTACACTAGTTATAACTAAAATCGAATGTAAGCAATAAGTGCTATTTTCATTACTTATTATTTTTCCTTCCGTGTCAGCTAATTTAATGTACTATTGATTTTTAGGTTGCATACAGATGGAGGCAGAAGGTAAGTCAACAAAGAAACAGCTTTAAAAACTCTAAGAAAATGAAACATAACATATTTAGGGAAAAAAAACAGTTAACAGTTATCTTTGTATGGCTAGAGTTATATTCACCAAGAGGTGAAAACAACAGTAATATTTGCTCACTAATGACATTAAGCATCATGATTATTTTTTAATAAATTAACTGCATTTTAAAGTTGTGCTTTCCCCCTTAATTACAAGTAACTCTGAATACCAAAAACTTGCTTTAAAAATTTTAACCATCTATTACTATTGAATAAATTTCTACTTCTCTAAGAAATAAGGTGACCATTTCTATTACATGGTAGTCTAAAACATGTGAAATCTACAAACACAACCCTGCAGGTCAGGGCATCCTTCCTCAATGCCCAAATGTATTGATATATACATAAGTAAGCACAACCTAACTTCAATAGTTCCCCTAAAGTAGAGCGTATGGAACAGAAACACTCAACTGACACTATTATATATTTAAAACTTGTCTTTCATTTTAAAGACTTTAAGATATTGCCACATACAGTTTCCCAGTGAGAAATTATTCCAGCAGTTCTCAAACTATGGACTTGGGTGTGGTCTCTGAGACCCTGACATAAAGTCTATGAGATCAAAATTATTTTCATAATACTAAGATGTTAGTCGTGTTTTTCACTCTCAATCTCTCATGAGTATACAATGAAGTTTTCCTCAGACAACATGGTTTGTTATATCTTAACAGACTGAATGTAGGAGCAGATAAGAGAATCCAACTATCTTTCATTAAGCCAGACTTTAAATACATTTGTAGAAACGTAAGACAATGTCATCTTTCTTATTGACTTTTTTTGTTTGGGGAAAATAAGGCTAAATCCCCCAAATATATTAATTGCGTTAACATGTAATTACCAGTTATTTTTAAGTGAATTTAAAAGAATGAATACAGTACTTTTTAAACTTCTCAGTTTTACTTTCTAATAGGTTGAATATTGAGAAATATAACTCAAATAAATCAAACGTCTTTGGGGTCCTAAATAATTTCTAAGAGTATAACAGGGTCCTGAAACACAAAAATGTTGACACTGACTAGAAATTTTTGCTCACATTTTTCCTTCAGTCAAGGCTTACAGTTTGGGGTTATAAAAATGACTTCAGCAATTTTAAAAGCAGTGATTCTAAAAACATTCGTTTTAGAATATCAAATATAAAAAGTTTCTGAATTTTCACTGATGTCATTTTAATACTCAACTTGGTCACCTTAATTATTGAGTACAATTATTATCAGCTGTGTCTCACAGTAATGCTAAAAACTAAAATCTATTTTTTAAAAGTAGTAGATAACTGATAATTATATTCATAAGCGAGATATTAAAATCTAGCTTGTAAACACATATACAGTGAAAAAGAGAGCAAAGCAGTTGTTAGAAAAAGGAGAAATGTGAGATTACATATATTCTAACATAAAAATAAACCATAAGAACAGTTTCTAAAATTCATCTTATCTGTACAAAATTACTAGTTTTAAATCATTTTTTTCCCCCTAAGAAGAAATATATAGCCTTGAAATAAAAGAGTCAGCCCTCCATATAGGCAGATGTGGAAACCACGGATACGGAGAGCCAACTGCACTACACCATTTACATGAGAGACTTGAGCATCTGCAAACTTTGGTGTCTGGGGGGGGGTCCTGGAAACAACCTCCCGCAGACACCAAGGGATGGCCGTACACCTCAAGATGTGATAAACAGATGACTGGGGGGAGAAGAAACGTTAAAGACTATATGAAAGACAACTAGAGAAATTACAGTAAGACAACAATTACTTTATAGCAACTCCTATTGCTGAGAATATGTTGAATATTTGATATATTATGACTTTATAGTCTAACACGGGATAGACGGCTTCTTATCACCTTAAATTTTAACGTACTAGGCCACGTTTTCCCCTGTAAGTTCCACATGGTTAATTTTCAAAGGGGTTCTCCTTAGTTCTGTCTTTGGCCAAACCCCATGTCCTCAGTATTCAAGAGCTTTAGTTCCCATTCGTTCATTCATTCAACTATTTACTAAGCACCAACCATGTGCTAGGCAGGGATAGGTAATGAAGAAGTTGCAATGCACAAAACAGATAAAAATCCCTCCTACCTTCATTAAACTTATATTCCAGGAGAAGACACACAACAACAAAAGAGATATTTACTATAGGAGATGGTGATAAATCATAAGGAGAAAAAACAGAAGAACGAAATGGCCGGGAAAAGCCTCATTTTTCTTATTAGAAATATAAATAATACTTTTAAAGATTTAGGAATATGATTCAAGATATTATCGATATTTCTATATTTGTCTTTTATTGTTTTTGTTTTTAAGGTATTTTTAAAGTAAATCCCAGATATCATGTCACTCCCTTCCCCCACCCACACACATATCTTTAATTTTGCCATTGCCTTATATAATAACAAAATCACTATTATCACACTTATCAAATTAAGCTTCCAAGGTATTAACTAATACCAGTCAATACTCAAATTTCTAAGACTGCCTCAAGAATGTCTATTTTAGATAATGTGATCTAAACAGAATCCAAAAAGAACTACTCTTGGTATGTGATTCTTGTTTCTCACATCTCTTTCATTTGAGAGCAACTCCCCTGCCCCTCTTTTTCATGCCACTGACTTGCAGAAACCACTTTAGTTTTCTTATATCCTGAAACTGTCTATATGCTTCTTCACTATGTCATTTACCCTGTACCCCAATCTTTCCTATTTCCCACAAATAATTTTTGATAATGACTATTCCAAATTCCAAATTTAACAGAAATACTAGAGATTTGAGGTGGCAGACACAGGAGTCCTTCTAACTCCAGAGAATCAAACAGCAATTTAAGGCTATTGGTAATTTTCAAACACTTGCTGAAATTAATTTGAAACATTTAACATGGTGCAATAGCTCTGAAAAGACAGAAGAGGGAACTATAATATTTAGGAATTCCACATTTAAATAGCACTAACTTTAGTTTCAAATTTAAACACTGAGTTTCAACGTGGCAATGGTTGAAAATATAGTGATTACTGCTTTATATATCCTTCCTCCAAAAACAAAACAAACAAAAACCCTAGAATACAGAAGAAAAAGATTTGCAAGAACAGGGTAAAGACTGAATGCACAGATATTTATAAGTTGTATCATACTAATAAATAATAACCATTAACAAAAGCTGTCATTTAAAATTATTTTACCAAACAATACATTTCTACTTTCTAAATATTTATCTTCAATGAGCATATATACATTAAAACCAAGGTATGTGTTTTATAATAGCCATTTTAGTTCACAATGGTAAGTTAAAATTATGTTTTGAAAAATAGTTTTCTTGAAGTCATCAGGAAAATCCAGAAATTAAGGGTTTTACAGCAAGTTGTTTTTGCATATCCATTTATTCAAAGGGAAACTGCAAAAAGACCAATAATAATGACATCTCAAGAATAAGCATAGTCTACTACTACTACTACTAAGATGTTTGCTCTGAAAAATCCTGACATTTTATTAAAATGTAAATTTAATTTATATAAAAATATAATTATTGTACTATAATTAATATAATTAATATAATTATGTCACTTTAATTAAAACTGAACTACTTTATGCAAGTACATAAAAGAAGAGCAAAATTTATACACACATGACTGCTACTGTACCAAGCCAAGACAGAAGAGAGATAGCTAGGTTACTATAGAACAAAAGTCAGGCAAGCTTTCTGTTACTATCTAACAAGGATCCCCTTTACTCCAGTTTCCAATAACGTGTGCACTTCCTTCCGAGCCCCTACCAGCAGTACCATTAATGTTCATGTTTCCACCAAATTCTGTTTATGACATTTTGGCATCTCTTTAAGAAGCTATAGGCTTTCTTTACTTTCTTCTGAGTCCTCATCTTCAGGATCTTTACCATCCATGTTTCTACCAACAGTACATTCAAGGCAATCTACGCTTTTCCTATCATATTCCTCAAAATTCTACTCATTACCCAATCTCAAAGCCGCTTCTATATGTGCAGGTATTGGCTACAGCAGCTCCGCCCACTTCTGTACTAGCTTCCTAGGGCTGCTGTAACACATTACCACAAAGCTGCTGGCATATCACGACATGAATTTATTCTCCTACAGTTCTTGAGGTCAGAAGCCCAAAATCAGTTTCAGTGGGCTAAAAATCCAGGTGTTGGGGCTTCCCTGGTGGCGCAGTGGTTGAGAGTCCGCCTGCCGATGCAGGGGACACAGGTTCGTGCCCCGTTGTGGGAAGATCCCACATGCCGCGGAGCGGCTGGACCCGTGAGCCATGGCCGCTAAGCCTGGGCGTCCGGAGCCTGTGCTCCGCAACGGGAGAGGCCACGACAGTGAGAGGCTCGCGTATCGCGCAAAAAAAAAAAAAAAAAAATCAAGGTGTTGGCAGGCCAGTGTTCTTTCTAAAGGCTCTAAAAGAGAATCTGTTTCCTTGCCTTTTCTAACTTTTAGAAAGCTGCCTCATTCCTTAGCTCCTGGCCCTTTCCTAAATCTTCAGAGTGTACCACTCTAACCTCTTACCTTCAGTATCCCATCTCTTTCTTCTGCCCTGACCTTCTTACCTTCCTCTTTTAAGGAGTCTGTGATTATACTGGGCCCACCAGGATAATTCAGGATAAACTCCCCATCTCAAGATCCTTAACTTAATCACATATGAAAAGTTCCTTTAGCCACATAAGATAGTATAGTCACAGATTTTGGAAATTAGGACATGGACATTTTGGGGGCTGGGGATACTAGTCAACCTCCCACAATATATCAAAAAAGCATGAAATATAAAAGAAAAAGATATAAACTCAGCTTCATCAAAATGAAAAACTTCTAAACTTCAAAAGACATTGGTTAAAAAAAATGAAATGCAAGCCACAAACAGGGAAAAACCTCAAACAGTTACACAAAGGACTAGTTTCTTATAAAGGTAAACATATACCTACTATATGATTCCACTATTGCACTCAGAGGAAAAAGGAAAGCACATGTCCACATGAAAAAATCCATGCAAATGTTTGTAGCCGATTTGCAATAGCCAAAAACTGTTAACAACCCAACACAGCAACAGGTAAATGGAAAACAAATTGTGATGTATCAAAATCAAATCAAAATTTTAGTATTCCATAATAAAAAGGGACAAAGTATTGATAGTCCATCCAACAATATGGATAAATCTCCAATTTATTAACCTGGGGGAAAGAAGCCAGAGAAAAGAAGAGACATATTATATGATTCTACTTATATAACATTCAAGAAAATACAAACTAACCTGTAATGACAGAAAGGAAAATCAGTGTTTGCCAGGAAAGTGGGGGAGGGGAGGGAGGAATTACAGAGTTCTAAGGAGGATTTTGGGGATGACGTATATATTCATCTTGAATGTGGTGATGGCTTCATGAGTACATACATGTGTCAAAAGTCATCAAATTATGCATTAATTACATCTAAATAAAACTAAACTTTTTAAATTTAAAAATTAGAACATGGAAATGAAGCAGAGAAATTAAAATCTGAAACCTATTTTTTTGGTAGAATCTTAATAAACAGTCTGCAGACAAAGTAAAGAATACCAAAGACAACTTGAAAGATTAAAGATGTTACACTGACACTGTAATACAATTTAAAATACATTCAATATATGTATTTGGTCTTTGGCCCCAGTTCCTGGCAAAAGCCCGTGACTTTCCTGAGTGATAAAAGTGTCTTTTGTTATTCATTCTCGGATACCAACTAGGTGTCCTACAATTCAATTCAATTCTGATACTAACCAGAGTTAGTGTCAGAATGCACAAATTAAAGGTACAATCCTTCCATTCTGACACTACCTCTGTCAAAGCCCCTTTCAACCACTCCTGAGTTTATGCTAATGAGGTGACTAAAAGTGGTATTACAGAGCTTCAGGATGGGGGCTGGTCACCAGAAAAACTTTCAGCCCCACCTCTCAATCTCCAGGGACAGGAGAGGGGCTGGAGATTAAATTCGATCACACAAAACCAATGGTTTAATCAATTACCCCTACATAATAAGACCTTGATAAAAACACTAAACATTGTGGCTTAAGGGATCTCCCTTGTTGGTGGATGCATTGATATGGTAGGAGGTGGCATTCACAGAAAGCGTGAGGAGAGGACATGCAAGCTCTATATGGCCCCTACCCTCACCCCAGACCTTGCCTATTCCTCTCTTCCATTTGGCTGAGTTGTATCCTTTAAAATAAAAGTATAATCATAAGTACAGAGTTTTCAGCGAGTTCTGTGAATCATTCTAGGGAATCATCCAATCTTTCTAGTTGTACAAACCTCTGAATTTGTAAACAGGTCAGATAGAAGAGCAGGTAGCTTGGGGAACACACTTGTGGCTGGCATCTCAAGTAAGGGCAGTTTTGTTGGAAACCTTGCCCTTTAACTTGTGGGATTTAACATTAACGATAGTTAGTTTCCAAACTGAATTAAACTGAATTGTAGGACACCTGAGAATTGGAGCTGGAATATACATATTAACTGTGGAATGTAGGAAAGATTTCTGGTTAGAAGGTAAAGGAAAAGGGTAGTGGTACTCAGTTTCCACTGGACTTCTCCACCACTCTTATCCTCCCCAACACCATAAAAAGGAGAAAGTTCAGGAGACTTTTGTAAGTTGATGTTTAAAATAAACTTTCTAAGCAGATTGACACAGTGGTCAAAAATAAACTTTACTAGTTTATGAGGCACATTTATTTTCACCTTCAGAGAGAGTGCCTAATAAATTTCTGACTTTTTTAATATTTTTAACTCTCAGAGATAAAAGATACGTATCAACTTAGTCAACTAAAAAGAATGATCCAGATGTGCATGATCCATCATAACACTGAGACATTATTAGGAAATCAACACATCTGGGCTCTAGGTCAGAAAAACCTCAGTAGGCAATACTATCTTAGACAAACCACCATCTCATAAACAGCCATTTGCTCATTTTAAAATGACAGCATAATAATCTCATGTTGGATTGCTACCCTAGTCCCATCTCTGTGTAAACCAGCTCTGTTAAGAGTCAACTGACTTCTAACTGGAAAGAACTGCTTACAGTGTGGGTATGACAAGAAACAAGTCCAAAAATCAAACAGAGAAAGAGGGAGGGAGAGAGAAACAGACAGAGAGAGACAGAGAGAAGAAGGTGGGAGCCTGTGATTGGAAAACCACCCCAGTTATGTTTGGTTTGCTATGTCACTTCTATGGGTCACTGGAAAGTCTTAGCATGTGATGAGAGATTGATAAGCAATTCAATCTTTTCCACTTTGTAGCACAGCTGAAAGCAAAACCAATAGAGCCCTAACATAGCTAGACAACCACAATTAAAATGTTCCCCAACTGGCATGATCAACTTATGGAAATTAGGATCTAGTTACTCCTCTGCATATTCACTGCAAGGTGCAGTGAAACAGCCCCAAATGACAGGTGAGAAGTGGTGGTCCAGTGGTAAAGAATCCACCTTCCAACGCAGGGGACATGGGTTTGATTCCTGGTCGGGAACTAAGATCCCACATGCCTCGGGGCAACTAAACCTGTGTGCCACAACTACTGAACTCGCATGCCTCAACTAGAGAGCCCACACTTTCTGGAACCCGCGCGCCACAACTACAGAGCCCACGTGCCCCGGAGCCTATGCACCACAACTAGAAGAGAGAAAAGAACGTGCATGCCACAACTAGAGAGAAGCCTGCACGCCACTAAGAAAGTGGTATTCTCCGCTAAGTTACTAGCCAAAATAGTACAGCAAGTTCAGACTACAACATAACTTTACTACCTAAAATAACATCCCATCTATCATTAATGCCATGAGAAAAATAGTCAAGCCAGAAAGATGACTTCAGGATCATCATATTTTCAAAACTATCAGCAGATCCACTTTTTTCAATCAAGCTTTGGGGCAAATCTCTTTGAGGCAAATAAGTTGCTACAATACTATAGCCAAGTTAACTACAAGAGTAGCCAAAACATGCAAAGAGCAAACCCAACAGTCATTCCTAAGATTCTTTTTATAGACAGCAGTTAATTCAGTTAACCCTGGTGATAAATGGGGAATCATATCATAGGCAGACTGACCTTACATTAATACAGCAGTGATTCCAAACCAGGGGGGAAGTGTGGTTTGAAAAAGCACAGTCAATACTACAATAAAAACACCAATTTTCTTTGTACTACAAAGTACAGAAAGTAAGACTTTATAAATCCCTAATACTAACACCTTCCAACTGTGGATAATAATAGGTAAGGATGGGGGAGGGCAAACCTTCTGCCATAACTATAAAATGGAGTGTAACAATGGTTTTAATAGGTATTAAGGGAGGGGGAAAGGAGGGAATGTGGAAAGAAAAATGCCCTAGGGCACTGACTTGCCTATTTGGAAAAGTCAGGGATGAGTTAAACTGTAAACTCTCTGCAATGGCATCCCTGTACAATAACCGGGATTCAAATGGGAAACCCTAAATTATCCAAAAATGAACTATGGTCATGATATGCTACTTTTTAAAAAAGCAAAGTGTACGACATATTATTAAAATAGTCATAACAAAAACATTAAAATTTTTCTTTTTACTATCCAGAACAAATTCTGTGGAATTTACATTTTATCATAAAGTTTCTAATTATATTGGAGCTAAAATTGCTAATTTCCATAACAAACAGATTCGGAGAAGTCAGAAATCCTCAAAAGCAAGATCTGGGGATGTAATACACATAAATATACATTACTATGTAAATAAATATGTACTATACCTATTCTGAGTTAAAGAAGTAACAATACCAAACAAACAGAAAATGTTTACTTTATGCTATTCATAAGATAGTGATATTCAACCATTCCCTCCCAAACAAAATCTTAAATGGAACTATAATATTTGAAAGATATTAACAATACCTGCAAACAAAATCTTAAATGGAACTATAATATTTGAAAGATATTAACAATATTATTAGTGTAAAGTTATATTAAGTTATATTTACTTACATAAAGAGAATTAATAAAACAATGTGGCTGTCTAATAAATGTAAAAATATGTAGTCATGAGTTTTTATCAGTTTCAGCAATTTATTTCTGTATTGTATGGGTTAGACTATATTAAGAAAATCCTGATATATAAAGATAAGTACCTGAATAAGTAATTTCTAAAAGATACATTGGAACATTTCAATCCAAAGCTAAATCACTAACAGTTTCCAACAGCTGTTAACTTATTATAAATGTATAAAACTAAACACCCCAAATTTAAAATGAGTACTAATATTATCTGTAATGCAATATGCTCGAAATATTTACAGATTCATTAACTGCACAATGACTATATACATTATTGACAAAGCACAAAAAGAACACAGGAGCTGTATATGCATCTGAGTCTCAGCCACATTTAGCTGAGCCCACACCCTCCAGTCCCCTCACCTATGCAGTAGAGTCATCATTCTTAAACTTTACATACAGAATATATCCAGTTGGAAAACTTCCTTTAAAAACACTGGTGAGTTTAAAACTTTCTTTTAAATGACACTGAGAGATGGAAAAGAACTCCTAATATCCAGGAACTTGCCTAGTACCATCTGCCAGCCTTGATATTCTTCTGTTGAACATAAAACAATTTCAAAGAACATTTGCATTAGACATGGTCACTCTGATCAGGATGAACCATGACTACAAGACCACTCAGTAATCACATCTGAACACAGGCAAAATATGAACACTCTCCAAGCCACAAAATACCAAACATCCCCCTCTTGCAAAAGGTATGAGTGAATGCTGCTTCTTTAACAATTACAGCTCTAGTCTCACTTTATTCTGCTGTCCCTATAGATAAGATTTGTTGGGGTACGAAATCATAAAACTGTTCCTGCTTTTTGACAGTACCTAATCCAGAGTGGACTTCTGCTACCTTGGACCATTCCCAAAATCACTCAACCAAAGCCCAAATCCTTTAAGTCCTGACACCCTCTTACTGGGACCCCATGGTCTCCCATAGTGTGTGTGCTCCCTTGCTGCAATGAGTAGTACACCCAACTTGTCCAACTGCAGGTATTCTTCTGGTGCTCTTTGCTGGAGGGCATTGACAATACATTTAGAAGAAAGCAGGAAATGCTTTTAAAAAGCTGCTGTGACAGCACAAGTTAATATACTAGTGGTGTCTAACACTTTAAAATTTGATATACCACAACTGTTTTAAATTTGTGTTTAATTTAAATTTGTGTTTTTAAATACCATAAACACTAAAACTCAGTGTAATAACTGATTCAAGCAAGAATCATCAATAGACGATAAAACTGTTGGATGAAAACTTGGTAGGAAACATATCCACATGGCCTCCAAGTATCACCCTCAGGTTACTTATAAACGATAAGGGAGAAGTAGCTTTATAATAAAGAAATCTGGCCATCACCACCTTGAGAAAATAATCAAACTTATCATGAACAATAATGAACCAAACTGGCATGTGTGATACACTGAAAAGCATACACTATCACCTATGTTTTAGTTTCGCCAAAATGTTTTAACCTGAATCCAATCATAAGGAAATACTCAGAAAAATTTGAAAATGTAAAAATGCCTACAAGGCAACTAGCTGGGACTCTTTAAAAAGTCAGTGTCATAAAATATAAAATAAAGGCAAGAGACTGTTTCAGATTAAGAGAGACTAAAAAAACCATTATAACCAAATACGAGTGATCCTGGATTAGATCCTAGATTGGGCAGGCAGCAGATGGGGGTGGGGATTATAAAAATCTTTAGAAAGCAATTAGGAAAATTTGAAAATGGACAGTATTATTAGATTTTATCAAATCAAGGCTAATTTTCATGGGTACAATAATGATACTGTTGCTATACATTTTCAAAAATCTTATTTTTATATCATACATGCTTAGTATTTAGCAGTTAAATGTCAGAACGTACAAAACTTTTTTTTCCAGCTTTGAGATATAATTGACATATAGCACTGTATAAGTTTAAGGTATACAGCAAAATGATTTGACTTACATACATCATGAAATGATCACCACAGTAAGTTTAGTGAGCATCCATCATCTCCTATAGATGCAGAATTAAAGAAACAGGAAAAAAAATTTTCTTTGTGATGAGAACTCTTAGGATTTACTCTCTTAACAATTTTCATATATAACACACAGTGGTGTTAATTACATTTATCATGTACATTATACCCCTAGTACTTGTCTTATAACTGGAAGCTTATACCTTTTGACTGCCTTCATCCAATTACCCTGCCCACATACCCCACCTCTGGTAACTACACATTTGTTCTCCTTTTCTATGTATGTATATTTGTTTGTTTGTTTTTGAAGTATAACTGACCTCAAGCACTATGTTCGTTCCTGTTAACATAGTGAATCAGTTTTTCTATACATTTCAGGATGATCACCATGTTAAGTATAGTTACAATATGTCACTGTACAAAGATTTTACATAGTTAATGACCATATTCCCCACAATGTTCATTTCTTACCCATGACTCATTTATTTTGCAAATGGAAGTTTGTAGTTCTTAATTGCCTTCACCTAGTTCTTTCCTCCAACCCCCTCCTCCCTTCTGGCAACCACCTGCTTGCTCAAAACTTACTTTCTAAATGTGTAATCAAAAGAAGATTATATGTATATATGTAAATGTAGATATGGGTATGAATAGAAATAGAGATACAGACTGGAAAAACTGTGGCAAAATATTAACAAAATGTCAACAACTGGTTGAGTCTAAGTGAAGAGTATACAGGTGTTCACTGTATTATTTTCTCACCTGTAGGTTTGAAATTTTTTAAAAAGGAGAAAATAAATAAACATTAGATGTTTTTAATCTAAAAAACTTTAGTCTACAGAATCTGTAAAATATTTGCTTCCACAGAGTAGTTTGGAAACCAGTAATATATCAATATTTTCCATTTCTATATTGAAACAATATAGAAATACCACGTACGATATAAAACACCATTTAAAAAAATTTTTTTAACTGGCAAAAAACTGGGACAATGTTTTTGAAAGAGACGGAAAATCCAAAGGATTAAAATGATAACCAGATTATATTTTTTAAAGACAATTTTAATAGAAAAAATGGGAATATATAAGTAGACACAGTAGAAAGAATTACCAGAAACTTACAAAAAGGTGTTCAGCCTCACCAATAATTAAGAAAATGCAAACCAAAACAAAGAGAATATATTTTTCAGTTAAAAGATTATCAAAAACAACATCAAGTATTAATGGGGAGGTAGTGAAATGGATATACCCATCCACTGACGAGAGTAACACGTGAAGGACAATTTCACAGTATCTATTACATTTTTTTAATGTTTATTATACAGCAATTATACTTTTTGTTAGCTACCCTAATAGTCAAGTAAACATAACAAAGTTGCTTGTTGCAGCCTTGCTTATGATACCAAGAACTTAAAAATTACGTTAATCTAGCAATAAGAGAATGGCTAAACATTAAACTATAGTACAACCTTCATATGGAATCCTAAGAAGAAGTCAGAATAAGTCAGATATTAGGTCCTAACACCTAAGTATTAATGTGGTAGTGACAACAAATTTTCTAACCAAAATTCATTCTCGCCTTCCATAGTAACGGCAATGTAGCAGGGCACTCTGCCTTACAATTACACCTAAATTCTCATCAAAGGAAAATGAATTTTAGAAACTATGTGTGCCCTTCTGCACTGGGCATTTTAAGAGAGTGGGTATGCAGATTATTTCTCCTTCCTAATGCAGTTGGAACATGAAAATAAAGCACAAGGATGAAGAACCTAAAAGATGAAAGCAAACTGGGTCCCCAAATGAGCACTTGAAAAAGTTTCATTGCCAGTTTGAAAATGTGAAAAATTCTACAATGGTAAGCTTATTATAACTAGAATCAAAATCTAAATTCCTTAAATTTTTATCCAGGCCATATATAATTGCTTTAAGTATATAATTTGCTTTCCTTTTCAATCTCATCTCCAACCACTGGGCTCCAACCTCATTGCCTCCTCTTAATAAGCATACCAGACATTCCCACAACAGTGCCCCTACTTGAATTGCTCTTTCCGCCAAACCCTCATAAGGTTCTCTCCATGCCTTTAATCAGATCTTTGTTCAAGTGCCACCTCTTCAGAAAGACAGTCTCTCTAAACCATCCCCCACCAAGCCCATCAGACTGCACTTGCATCTGTGTGTGCTCTATCCCTTTAATAGGGGCACATCTAAGTTTTAAGGGACCTGAAGCTTCTAAAAATTGGAGGATTTAAAAGAAAGAATACAAAATTACAAATACAAAATTAGAAATGAAAGTGAATACATATTTGAAATGTGAAAAAATAACAAAATACTAATTTTTAAAAGACTGACAAATACCATAAATAAATCCAGAAAAATAACACGTTAATTAAATGTCTGACACAATTCTGTTATGCCATAATTCCTTCATTTTTTGGTTGAGTAATCTTTGCTTGGCTTTTCATGTGACAAAATTTTATACTGTTTCTTATACAGAGATTAGGAGGATAATTTAGTCTTTCCTCTAGCATAGTTTATCATAATTTATTTTTTATTATTCAAAGTTTACAAACTTCAAATTTCACAACCTGTTATTGGGAATGTCGTGTAAATTTTTGAGAGAGTTGACAAATATGAGGAACTCCTATCACGTTCCTTTCATATATAAACTTGAGATTTCAATTCAAGTTTTCTTGTGCAGTAACTAATCTTACATACCCTAAATTTAAGACATTCATTGATGATAAGACAATCATCAATGTCATTCTTGGTGGGTTATGAGTTTTATGCTATGTTCACTGATCAGAGATTCTGGTTTCAAACAAGTAAGTTATTTAAATATTTTTCCAATATTTTCGTAAGATTCATTTTCATTAATTGGACTATCAAAAAACCAAGAGCCTATTACTTCTGTTTATATTTTTTCCTCTTAAATGAATTACTGCTTTTGCATGATCAAAACATTTTTATGTCACAATTCACTTTGCAATGTCAGAATAACTTCTAATTACTTGTGGCACATCTTTAACCATTTTTGTTTCATATTCCATTAATTTAATCTAAATTTTATCTTAATTCTTAAATAAATGTAAATATGACAAAAGAATACACCTTCAACATACTTCCAAATCAGAAGTCTATTATTTCATACTTGCTTTACTAAAGTGTTCCAGTAGGCAGATGAAATCACATATTTTAATTTTATTAAATATGCTATTTCAACTAAAATAGGAAAAATATTTGGTGAATATACAATATACACATTACATTATGTATTATTTTCTATACAGGAGTACAGACATTTTGAATGAGTAGGATGAAAACCTAATCTTACAGTTTTAGATATGTATCTGTAAACATTTCCATAGACTTGATTCTGACTTTGTAAATTTCAAACCTAGTTTCTCCTTTGCTGCTACTAGTAGTGTACTCATACTTCTAGTAACGACCATAGCAGGACACTTTCATAATGTATATGCGCTCTAGCCTTATACATTCCTGTCTCAATGGCTAGAGCCACTGGACATTAAGAACACATCCCTACAATTATACATGGTCATGACTGATCTCCATATAAATATATACCACTACACCCAAATTAAATGAAATATATCCCCAGCTCAGATTACTTTAGCCAAAACCAAACAAATTGTCTGCTACTTATACCTACAGAAATCTTTAAATTTGTGTTAAAAGATCTTTTCAGACATTTGCCAGGCAATAACTACATAACTGAATGAGAGAAAGAAGTGCTAATATTAAAAGAATTACCCACTGTTACCAGAGTTTTGTCCCAGGAATTCAAATCTTATGTAACATTAGGAGAAGAAAAAAAAATTACTAACAAATTTCAGAAAGTGCAACAGAAAATAAAAAATGGATCTCTAATAAAGTACAAAGAATATAATCAAAGTATTACGAAATTCACAGTGAGAAAGGTAAGTGAGAGAAGCAGGATTAGAACGTGCCTCACATTAAAATTTAGGTTCAAATCACACTAGTTAGTTCAAAACACTATGCAATTTCAAAATAGGCAATAACAGGAATTTTTTTAACTTATTAAACTGCCATATGCCAAATAACCAGCTGGGTATTTTTCACATTTGCCTACTCTGTATACTATGAGTTAGGTTAAAACTATTATAGATCAAAAGTTCACATTACAGTTTAGGAAAGAAATTTGTTTTTATTATATATAAGGTTGTGCTGGGTAGCAGTAAATGTACAGGGGGAAAAATGGCATTCACCAGACCTTAAATCAAACAAAATCAAGTTTTCCCTGGCAAGACTATACTACAACATAGGACCACACAGACATACACACAAAAAGCTATTATAAGAATCCTACAGTACAAAACTACAATGAACTAAAGTCCTCTTTAGCATCCAAGCAAAAACATTAAAACAGGGAGGAAAAAGCAGTCCAAAACCTAGGTGACACATGGGTGAACCGAAGACAATTTATACATTTACATTTTTTTTAACATCTTTATTGGAGTATAACTGCTTTACAATGGTGTGTTAGTTTCTGCTGTATAACAAAGTGAATCAGCTATACATATACATATATCCCCATATCTCCTCCCTCTTGCGTCTCCCTTCTACCCTCCCTATCCCACCCCTCTAGGTGGTCACAAAGCACCGAGCTGATCTCCCTGTGCTATGTGGCTGCTTCCCACTAGCTATCTATTTTACATTTGGTAGTATATATAAGTCCATTTACATATTTTTAAATCACTAAATACTTAAGATGTAGCTCTCTTCATTACTGTAACTAACCCAAGGAAACTAAATGAGGAATAAAACTACTATTTGAAAAGAGAGAAAAAAATCCAATCCAGTAACCAGATTTCATAACAGAAAAATGGATTAACCAGGTAAGCACCAATTACTACAACAGCTGACTTACCCAAAAAAGAATAAAACCAGGAAGAATAAAAAATCCATAAATCCAAAACCTTCCTTCAAAACATACTCTTGACCAAGATGATTTCACTGGTGAATTCTACCAAACAGTTAAGGAAAACATATGCCAGATTTACACAAACTATATATTTGGCATATAAACATATGCCAGTAGTATACAAAATAGAGGAAAAGAGGACACTTTCCAGTTTTGCCAAAATTTTCAGCAAATCAAATCCAGTGATACATAAAAACAGTAATACAGTCTGACAAAGTAAAGTTTATCTAGGAATGCAGGGTTGAGTTAACATGAAAAATAATTAATGTAATTCAACCACATTAATAGTTCAAGAGAAAATCTATATGATTGTGGCAATAGATGCAGAAGTCAGTGATAAAATCAAATACCATTAATGATTAAAAACAGACAAACAAACAAAACCATTCAGCAAAGCACTTTTTCAACCAGATAGAGTACCTATGAAAGTCCTATGGTTAACAACATACTTAATAATGAAATATCGAATATACTCTCCTACGTTTGGGAGCATGGCAAGAATGTCTATTCTCCTTACTTATATTCAACATTATATTGTAGAAATTCCAAACAAAAAGGTAAGAAAAAGAAAAGCAAAAAGATCAAAAAGGAAGTAAAACTGTCTCTGTTCACATGATTGTTTATGTAGAAAATCCTAAGGAATCTGCCCCACAAAGGTACTACAGATAGGAAATAACAAGCACTGATGAGGATGTGGAGAAACTATAACCCTTGTAAATCGCTGATGGTAATGTAAAATGGTGAAGCCACTATGGAAATCAGTTTAGCAGCTTCACAAAAAGCTAAACATAGAACTACCATATGACCCAGCAATTCCACTCCTAGATATACACCCAAGAGAATTGAAAAGAGGACTCAGGTACTTGTACCAAATTTCATTGCAGCATTATTGACAACAGCCAAAAAGTGAAAACAACCCAAGTGTCCATCAATAGATGAACAGATAAACAAAATGTGGAATACTGCAATGGAACATCATTCAGCCATAAAAAGGAAGGAAATTCTGATGCATGCTCCAACACAGATGTACTCTGAAAACATTATGCCAAGTGAAATAAGCCAGACACAAAAGAACAAATACTGGATGACAGTACACTTGTACGAAATATCTAAAATAGGCAAATTCATACAGACAGAAAGTAAATTAGATACTACTGGGGCCTGGGAGAGGGGGAAATGAGAAATTATTGCTTAATGTGTACAGAGTTCAGTTTTTTTTACCACCTTAAGAAAAAAAAAACTACCATACATTACTGAGAGAAATGAAAAAACAACCTAAATAAATGAAAGATACACCATGTTCATAAGTTAGAAGACTAAACATTGTTGGGAATTCCTGGGGGCTCAGTGGTTAGGGCTGAGTGCTTTCACTGCCAAGGGCTCAGGTTCAATCCCTGGTCAGAGAACTAAGATCCCACAAGTCGCACAGTGCAGCAAAAAAAAAAGACTAAATATTGCTTAGTATGTCAATTTGTCATAATAGGTCTTATTATGACATGTTATATTAAATACTGTGTAATATGTCAATTCTTAAAATCTTGATCAGATACTTCACCAAAGATATTCAAATAGTCAATAACACATGAAAAGATGCTCAACATTAACATCAGAGAAATACAAGAACACAACACCCCCAACTTTGTGCTGTTGTTCTCATATATACATTACAAACCCAAAAATACAGTATTATAAGTTTTGCTTTAATCAGTAATTTTTTTTTAATAATAAAAGTATACAGTGGAGGGCTTCCCTGGTGGCGCAGTGGTTGAGAGTCCGCCTGCTGATGCAGGGGACACGGGTTCGTGCCCCGGTCCGGGAGGATCCCACGTGCCGCATAGCGGCTGGGCCCGTGGGTCATGGCCGCTGGGCCTGCGCGTCCAGAGCCTGTTGCTCCGCAACGGGAGAGGCTGCGACGGTGAGAGGCCCGCGTACCGCAAAATATATATATATATATATATATATATATACACATACACACATATACATACACACACACACACACACACACAGTGGACCCTTAAACAACACAGATTTGAACTGTTCAGGTCCCCTTATACATCCGATTTTTTTCACTAAATATGTACTACACAATCCATAGTTGGTTGAATCCTCAGATGCGGAACCCAGATACAGAGAGTCAACTGTAAAGTTATATTCAGATTATCAACAGTGTGGAGGGTCGGTGCTCCTAATGCCATAATGTTCAAGGGTCAACTGTATATAGTTTTTTATAATTACCCAATTACTCACTATTTTTGATGTTGGTTTCTTCCTGTAAATAACACTTGAAATCTGGTGCCATTTCCCTTCAGACTGATGAACTTCCTTTAGAATTGCTTGTAATGGTGGTGGGCTGGCAAAAAATTCCATCAGTTTTTGTTTACTTTTCAGTGGTTCACTTGCTTCTACGATTTCCCTCAATAAATTTCCAGCTACTTGGCTAGATTTAACTTCTGTCCTGTACTACTGGAAATACAGGAGGTTGGGATGCACTCAAAAGCAAGAAAACCACAAATGTACAACTCTTACACATTGTATTTTCAGGCTTTAAAGGATAACTTCTCAGCTGACTTCTGTCTCCTTTTGGTCATTTTCTGCTGCTTTTAAATAGTTTTTCTTTCAATATTTTATCCGGATTTTATCACTGTTATCTGAGGGGTCGTTCAATACTTTACCGGCATCACTGCATCACTAACAGATGTCAAAATTCTACTAATCTTGAGGGACAAACTTCTCACATCCTTGATTTTCATTCCTCCCACCAAATTAGGACTTCATCTTATCACGTAACAATTTAAAGTATTCCCACCTTCCTGTTTTCTCTACCTTAACTCACACAGTACACTGACAATAATTTCTTGTCCATCATACTGCTTTTATCATTAAAATGTTTTCTGTGAAAACCAGAAAACATGTGATAAGGAATCAGATGTTAATTTTCAACTCCACCACTACCTGTGAAATTATAAGCAAATCACAACCTCTGTGATCCTTATTTTTACCATCTGTAAATGGGAATATCATCTGCCTCATTAGTTAAGCTTAGGACCAAAATACGATAACTAATATTAACCAGCACAGACAAGAGTTGGTCAAAGATGTTATAAGCCTTGCAATATGAGAATAGGTGAATGGTTAAAATTGTTATCTAAAACAAAAAGAACAGACTAAACAGACTGGGAGACTAAGATGAGTCATTCAGTGATTCAACAAGTGTTTACTGAGTTCCATGCATATATCGAGGCAATATTTTCAGCTTGAGAAATATTAATTTAATTTTGTGGTGCTTATGACTTGAGACCTAATGACTCAAGTAAAACAGGTAATAAAGGAAAATGTGGCATCTGTGAGTCATCACAAATTTGTGATAATTTACATAATAAAAGCAGAGACCACCTCCTAAAAATGATATATAATGAGGAGGAGCAAAGCTTCAACCCAGTTTATACATAAGGGGTATGTAAAGGAAAAAAGCAATAACAAAGAAAGCAAGCATTTAGTTGGAGAGGTAGTAGAAAAACCATTAAAGTATTACAGAAGACAAGGGAGAACTGAATGTTAAGGAGAAGCAAAATACCAAATGCTGAAAAAGGTAGGACAGGATGAGAAAAAGAAAAGACACAGATTAGCAATTGGAACTCAGTCTTATTTTGGGGATGATACAGAACATTCTATCATCAACCTAACCAATGTCTATCTGGGTAGGTAAGAAAAGTGGTTTACTTTCATTTGAGGAAGCAGAACACTAGTAGAAACAATAGTCAAACTGCAGAAGGTAATTGAATAAAAGTTGAGAAATTGGACACCTAGAGTCAACAACTATAAATCAAACAAGCTCAGTGATAACGGGAAAGATAGGAAAATAGTAGAAGTAAGATATTTTTCAAGATTTAGTGTGATAAGGCAGAGAACCCGGCATGGAGCATAAAAGGAAGAATAACAAGGTTCCAGTGAAGGAAAGGAGGAATAAGACTGAGAATACAGATGTTAGCTTTTGAAAGAAATGAAAACATTTTATTCCCTGAGTAAACTTAGACTGGGGAAAGAAAGAGTATAAAATATGAAATGAAGAAAGAATAAGCGAAATAGGGACAGGACTGGTCATTTGAGGAGAGTGGAAAGGTTCCGAATAACTAATAATGTGGAATGAAATAGAAGATGAAAAAGAGATAAAGATGACCAAGAAGCACTGAGGCTATACTGGGGCAGGGCGGGGGGGATGTGAATTTATACTAGGAGCCTCTCAAGACAGTAAACTGATATCACTCTAGCAAAATAAAGCAGTCCACGAACAGGGGATAAAACAGAAGAAATGAACGGTTGTAACTCTTTAGATTAATACAGTGATCCCCAACCTTTTTGGCACCAGGACCAGTTTTGTGGAAAACAATTTTTCCATGGGGATGCGGAGGGTGATTCAGGCGGTAACGTGAGCAATGGGGAACCGCAGATGAAGCTTCGCTCACTTGCCCACTGCTCACCTCCTGCTGTGCAGTCTGGTTCCTAACTGGCCTTGGACCAGTACTGGCTCCCGGCCCGGGGACTGGGGACCCCTGGATTAATAGACTTGAGAAATTTCTGAAGAAAGATCAAGAGAATGGAAATCTTAGATATTAATAAGAATAAAATTAAGATGGCTACTAGACTGAATGTGAGTTAATCTGGATTAAGTTTTCATTTAAAAAGTAAGTTCTGCAAACATATGAACACCAAGGGGGGAAAGCCGTGGGGGGTGGGGACGGTGGTGTGATGAATTGGGCGATTGGGATTGACATGTATACACTGATGTGTATAAAACTGATGACTAATAAGAATCTACTGTATAAAAAAAGTAAATAAAATTAAATTTAAAAAAATTTTTTAAAAGTAAGTTCTGAAGGAAAAAGCTTTTAGGAAAACTTCTCTGCATGATGTGGTTACTACAGTAACTGTATTGGGAGAAAAAAAAAAGTCATACTACTTGTGCGATAGCTTTCAGACATTTGTGCAAAAAACAGTGTGACATTTAGAATAATTCAAGTCTAGCTGAGCTTTCCTGAGATTAGAAAGTAGTGAAAGAGGGACTTCCCTGGTGGCGCAGTGGCTAAGAATCCGCCTCCCAATGCAGGGGACACAGGTTCAAGCCCTGGTCCAGGAGGATCCCACATACCATGGAGCAACTAATTCCGTGTGCCACAACTACTGAGCCCACACTCTAGAGCCCGCGAGCCACAACTACTGAGCCCATGTGCCACAACTACTGAAGCCCGCATGCCTAGAGCCACAAGAGAAGCCACCACAATGAAAAGCCCACCTGCCGCAACGAAGAGTAGCCACCGCTCGCCGCAACTACAGAAAGAAAGCCCATGCACAGCAATGAAGACCCAACGCAGCCAAAAATAAATAAATTTAATTAATTAATTAAAAAAAAAAAAAAGAAAGGGCTTCCCTGGTGGCGCAGTGGTTGGGGGTCCGCCTGCCGATGCAGGGGATGCGGGTTTGTGCTCCGGTCCGGGAGGATCCCACATGCCGCAGAGCGGCTGCGCCCGTGAGCCATGGTCGCTGGGCCTGCGCGGCCAGAGCCTGTGCTCCACAACGGGAGAGGCCACAACAGTGAGAGGCCCGCGTACCGAAAAAAAAAAAAAAGCAAGTAGTGAAAGACCCCTCTGATGAAGAATAGTTTAATTGTTCTATCCATACAACCCTGACCAAAATCTCCAAGGTATTATGGATCAGCGGAATGGCAAACTCTAGTATATGTGCTGAGAAGCTGCCCCCTGTAGTATAAGGCAGGCCTTACTGACTTTAGTGACAAATTAGTGGTTTAACTAAAGGGTAATCCTTCCTACCCTTGTAAGAGAAAGAGGTCTCTACTAATATTAAAACCTCATTTCAAATATAAATACTCAAAGAGAATTAATATATACTCAGTTATTATGTTAGTAAATAAGCATTTAGAACAAGAGAAGGGAAGGGGGAAAGAATAGTGCACAAAAGCCATTTCACCTTAATTCAGCCATAAATAGATCATCAAAATCCTCTTAATCACCATATCTGACATATAACCATAGGAGGAGGTAACTCTCTCAGCTAAATCTTTTCCTTATTTTTATCACAATTAATACCACCACAATTAATACCACCATGAATGAGATGTCAGTTTTTATTTCCTTTTCCACTGCAAAATGTCCACAGATAGTATAACACACATCAATGTAAAGAACAATATCACTCATCCAATGGGCACTTAAGGACTGTTCATCAATGGACACTATGATTTAAAATCAACTAACAAGAAGAATATCAATGATCTTAGCTCTATAAAATTTCATTAAAATAGACTTTGGTTAACCTAAAGTTAACACAGAATACTATTAGATAATATGAAAGATACAAAAGTAAACTCCCCAAATAAAAATATATTTGTTATACTGTATTACAACCTCTTGCCCTTACACAGAAAGCCAATCTACTAAGAGTAGTGACACTTCATTGTCACATGCCATTTTTCTAAAAAACTGAATTAGACAACATTACAGGCCAATACATCCTGAAATATGCCTCCAGTTGATTTAAAAACCACATAATGTAAAAAATAAGAAACTAAAATGGTCCCATAAAAATTAAAAAGGCACATACTTAATAAAGCAGAAGAAAAATATACGTATTCCATATGTAGATTTACAAAAACATCAAAATATCACTGCTACAAATAACCTGCACAAGATTAAAATCAATAAGATTCTCAAAATCTATTTTTTCCTCACAGGAAAGCTAAAAAGAACCCTGATAATACTCTTAGCCTAAAAAGCGATGGTTTATTAAGGTATGAAATCAAATATGCAATAAACACCACGATAAACTAAATACTTAGTTCTTCTCCAATCTAAAAAACTAACTATGAATTCATGAGAACAATATCAATAAACATATCACACACAGCTAACGTTTTCATGGCAACACATGGAACCAAAACATAATGTTTTGCTTAAAACAATTAGCAGAGGAATTGAAGCACAAATACAAGGATAATTGCTTCCTTTGGGCTTTGGCTGTCAAACACAGGAAATGTCAATGCTTTACAGCCCTGTGATAATTAAAACCTTGTCACAGACCTAGACTATCAATGAATATTTATTTAAAGATAATTTTGCAATATGACACCAAAAGCATAAGCAACAAAAGAAAAAAAGAGATAAATCAGACTTCATCAAAATTAAAAACTTTTGTGCTTCAAAGGACACCAGAAAGAAAGTGAAAAGACAATCCACAGAATGGGAGAAAGTATTTGCAAATCATATTATCTCATAAGGGGCTAGTTTCCAGAATATATAAAGAACGTGTATAGTTTAACAATAAAAAGACAACCTAATTAAAAAATGGGCAAAGGATGTCAAGAGACATTTCTCCAAAGGACATATGTAAATGGTCAATAAGCACATGAAATAATGCTCATCATTAGTCATTGCGGAAATGAAAATCAAAACCACAATGAAATACCATTTCACATCTAAATCAAAACCACAATGAAATACCACTTCACATCTATCTGGATGGCTAAAATACAAAAAAGATTGACAGTGTAACAATCAATGTCTGCAAGAGTGTGGAGAAATTGGAACCCTCATACACTGGGGTGAGATTGTAACACAGTGCATCCATTTTGACAGTTCCTCAGAGTTACACACAGTTACTATACTAACCTGCAACTCTGCCCCTTATAATTATACACCCAAAGGAAATGAAAACATAAGTGCACACAAAAACTTATGCAAGAATGTTCACTGCAGAAGCATTCCTAATAGCCTAAACGTAGATACAACCCACCAACTGATGAATGGATAAACAAAATGTGGTATACAATGGAATCTTTTTTAGCCATAAAAATAAATGATACACGCTACCACATGGGTGAACCTTGAAAATATTATGCTAAGTGAAAGATGCCAGACACAAAATGACAAATATTGTATGACTGCATTTATAAGAAATGCCCAGAATACACAATTCATAGAAAAAGTATATTACTGGTTGCCTAGGGGGCGGGGGGGGGGAAGATGTCTAAAACTAGATAGCAGTAATGATTACACAACTCTGAATATGGTTCACTCAAACTAACTCAAATATTTGCATCAATGGGGGAAAAAACGGCAGTAAATTGCTTTTTCCACTTAATACATCACCAGAAATCAGTTACCACATTTTAAAGTAGTAAAATTTTGTTTAAGAGATTTTTGTAATATCATTTGCTCCTAAAAATGTTATATTTATTATAAATATACAGTAAATAGAGTGGTATAGTTTGTTGAATACTTACATCAACTATGATTAGTACAGAATTTTAGAAATATCATTCAGTTGAATATTTATTGTTTCAAACACATAAAAAGTATAATAAAAGAAATTAATGATTAAATATTTCTTCATGTATCTAGGAAATTTCCTTTAGCTAATCAAGTAAATGTATTCATCCTTAAAAAAATTTTATTACTATATTAAAATAATCAAAATCTACATATGCCACTTGATACTTTCCCCTCACTGTTGAAGTATATCCAAAAATTTTTAAATCTATCATGAGTAACCAACCAAAGCACTGTTACACCTATATAATCACCACAGCACAAAACTCTAAAATCCTATATAGTGAAGTAAAACACATTCTGAGATTAATTCTCCCACTTTCACTCAAAAATTTTAAAAAGTAGGGCTTCCCTGGTGGCGCAGTGGTTGAGAGTCTGCCTGCCGATGCAGGGAACGCGGGTTCGTGCCCCGGTCCGGGAAGATCCCACATGCCGAGCAGCTAGGCCCGTGAGCCATGGCCGCTGAGCCTGCGCGTCCAGAGCCTGTGCTCCACAACGGGAGAGGCCACAACAGTGAGAGGCCCGCGTACCGCCAAAAAAAAAAAAAAAAAAAAGTAAAAACAGTAAAAGCACTATCTAGTGAAATCAAAAGTTTATGAAATTCTTAATTACAGGCCCTTATCAAATTTTCATATTATAATGTTATTACAAAGAAACTGGAGTGGCCCAAATAGGAAACAGCATAAGGTCTGATCGGAGTCTTCACATTGGCTTATTGTGATGAACTGGACCTAATGTAAGGAGTAGAGTAAGGGATGGCTGAAGAATCTTGATATCTGTACTCGTATCAACAGCTAATCAAAAACTGTTACAAAAATCTCAAGTGAGGAAAATCCTGTTTCATTCACAAAGTATTAGCATTTCTGCCCATGAAGGCTACTATCTTCTTTGAACTCTTTTAATACTTAGCCTGCATGCTAGAAGAATTTTCTTGATGCAATGTGTAGAAAGAATCAGAGAGGATCAGAATATAAAGAGAAGAAATTCCAATACTGGGTAAAAATTAAAAGAAATATAAATTATAATTTACACAGGCTATTATTATAAATGCCATTAATGTAATATACATGTAAACTTAAGTAACATGCAAAGTATTTAACATGGAGAATATGTACTTACCAAATATTTGATAGCCTTTTAAAAATCTCGTTGAGACTCCCTAAATAATAAAAAAATAAATATATCAGGAATAATTTTTCAACTTCGGAGTTACCTCTAATCTGTAAAGTCTATGCAGGAATCCCATTTTCATGACAGCAATTTGTTTTTTCACACTACTTTAAAACCCAAAGCACGTGCTGAACTTTGGCAAATGATTAACAAAATTTTTCCTAATCTTATAAACAACTGAAAGTTTAAATGTAATATATGGAAAAGTTAATGAATTATCAGATATTGGCAGTTACTAGACTACAAAAAGAGTGAGCTCTATAACAAATCAGATAACAGCATACTAACAATGTCTTAGAAAAGCATCCATATGTTAAATTATTCCTAACCATCAACATACAATGCCAAGCTCTACATTCTAGTATCTAGTTACCACCTTTTAAGTAGCAGCTAGACAATGTAACTGTAGCATCTACAGAGTTAAAGTAGAGCCAATGAAATAGAAAGATATTTTAAAATATTTATTAATATATATTTTCTATTTATTTATTTTACTTATTTATTATATTCTATTTTATTTAAAAATTAACATAAGTATTTTTAAATCCACCTCATGTTGATACTAAAAAAAAATTAAGATTTTACCCACAATAAAAAGAAATGCATAAACTTACAAATTAATTTTACTACTTACAAAAGTTAGCTGTGAATAATTTTATAATAAACATAGTATATGTCCTTTCAGTCAAGTCTCAGGTCAAAATAATCTTCAAAATGAAGTTCAAAAATTCAAGAAAAAAGCACTAAATATTATAGTGCTCTTAGTGTTTGTCAGGCACATTGCCAAAGATTTGAAAAAACTTACACACACTTTTTTTAATCACCTTATTTACTCTCCATTTTATAGATTACAAAACCAAACCTTACAGAGATTCATTCATCTGCTTAAATATAGTAGCTGCCATTGACTGCACAATCCAATGTCTTTAAGGCATCACACTATGACTCCTCAAAAACAAAACAAATAAGACAGAACATGACATAGTATATAGTAAAACTGATTGCCTCTTTTAGAGTCAGACAAAAAAAAGTTTTCAAATTCCTTTTAAAGAATCAACAAAATAAAAATCATCTATTTTAACTAGCAATAAGTTATCATACAGAAATTATAATGCCATATATAAAAATAAAATAAAAACATTTTCTTATGAGTAAGCCATACCAGTATATTTTCTATCACTACTACTATTAAAATCAAAATCAGTCAAATGAATCACATCCATCCACAGGCCATGGAACAGGAGGGAAGAAGAAAGTATGACCTAAACAATAAAGTTTAAAACAATAAAGCTGTGAGATGACAGGAGAATACTGTCATGACTTTGAGGTAGGCAAAGATTTCCTAAACAAGACACAAAGATAAACACAGCAAATTGGACTTCATTAAAAAGTTGTGTTCTTAAAATGAAAAAGCTACAGGGTAGGAGAAGATCTTCTCAATGCACATGTCCAAAGGCCTCATGTATGAAATATTAAGAAACAAAAAAACAACTTTAAATCACCAAGAAAAAGACAACCCAGTTTTTAAGATAAGCTAAAGACCAAAGAAAAACTTCATAAAAGATAATTTCAAAAACCAATAAGCATATTGAAAAGGTACTCAACATCACTAATCCTCAGGAAAACACAGATAAACAACACAATAAGATACGACTACACACCAAAATGACTAGTTTTTAATCGAAAAATCAGAGAACACCAAATGTAAGTGAGCATGTGCAGCAAATGGCATTCTCATGCACTGCAGGTAGAAATGGAAATTCGTATAACCAGTATGGAAAACTATTTGGAAATATCTACTAAAGGTGAAAATACACATACCCAATGACTAAGTAATACAACTCCTGTGTATACAATCAATAGAAATGTATATGTTTGTGCACAGAAAGATATGTACAAGATTTATCATAGTAACATTATCTAAGGAGCCCAAAACTCACGACCCAAATGTCCGTCAGCAGTAGGAAGGAGAAATAAACTGTAGTTTATACAGTGGATTCCTACACCTCAGTGAAAATGAGAAAACTAGTGCCATACACAAAATTAAGATACATCTCACAAACACAATGCTATATGAAGCAGCTGGCGGGGAGGGGAGGAGAAGCCTATATATTATTCTACTGAATTCAAAAACAAACCAAACTAATCTCTGATCACAAAGTCAGAACAGTAGTTAACTTCGGGTGAATGGGTTATTTGACTGGGGCAGAACAGAGGGAGGCTTCAGAGGAGTGGATACCTTGATCTAGGTATGGTTACAAAGGTGTGTTCACTTTGTAAAAGTTCATCAGTATAGAAAAGTTCACCTAAACTTTTCTGTATATAAACTATACTTCAATTATTTTAAAAGTTTCTTTTTTTTACTTTTTTTACTTTTTTTTACTTTTTGGCCACGCCTTGCAGCATGTGGGATCTTAGTTCCCCAACCAGGGATTGAACCCACACCCCCTGCATTGGAAGCACAGAGTCTTAACCGCTGGACCGCCAGGGACATCCCTAAAAGTTTATTTAAAAAAAAAAAAAAATAGATGAAAAATCACTTCTCAGTTAAATAACTCCATGTCATTGTACTAATGATCTGTAACTCACTCATTTGAAAATCTGGATCTCCTAACAATGTATTTCAATTTATTTCTATAGACTGCATAAAGGTAAAGTAAATATGTCTGGTTATTTTGTATTAATAAGTTTTAAGAATAGTTTCAATATAAATATAAATTTTACCAAGAAGGGATTCCTTATGATTTTCTATTAATAGCAGAGAAAGTTTTGCATGAAGTCTTGCCAATGCCTGTTCTACATAGGCTCAAGTTAGGTTCACAAATGTATAACTTCACACATATTAAAAGTATTAATAGCTAACTCAGAAGTTGATTTTAAAAGCAATTGTACGGCCAAGACAGGCATTCATAAAAACCTTAAGGCACACTACTTGGCCCTGTTTCTCAGAAAAAATTTAAGACTATTAAAAACCAGTAACCGTTTGAAGAAAAGTCCTCCAAATAAATATTCTTACATATCTAAAACTTTTTACGTTGATACTTACAATGGTATACCTTCTTTATTAAAAATATAAACAGTTTCATCTGTATATCCTTTTATTTTTCCATTATATTTACCTAATAACTATTTTTTAACCTAACTTCTCTCTAAATTAAATGATACCATTATTTGATCAGATTTGAAAACTTGTATCATTGATGGAAATCTGTCTTATCTGCATAAGACAGATTTGTCTTGAGCTGGGGGTGGGGTCTGTCATATAAGTCTCTTAAGACGATGTTCAGAGGAACAGAATGGCATAGGCCCCAACAGGTTAGTTCCCTGAACAATTCCCAGAGGCTGAGTATCCTTTGGACAAACATTAGACGACTCATCAAAACCTTACAATAACTTTCCTCAGTCTTCGGTTGCCTTACTTACGAGTCTGGCCTGGTAGAGATCTCTCCAAACCTCCAACGAGCCAGGATTTATCAGGTTTCTACTTGAAAGTAGCCAACCATTCAGTTGTGCTTCTAAGACATAAGGTGCAAAAGCAACACTTGCACAAAACTGACTTTTTTCATCAGTCAACCCACCCCCAAGCCAGACACCCGCTTCTTCTAATTCAGGTACTTATCTTTCTAAATTTTATATTTTCACTAAGAACAACTTAAGACTTACAGGTTCCCACTTTGGGCAACTTTTGAAATGAACAACAGTGTTCATTTGAGAGGCACTTTAGAAAATACAGGCAAAAAAACTCTCCCTCAAGAGAAGTTTGGCTTATCTACCTAAAAGAGAAAGATCAACTTACTAAATGTAAGGAGACCTCCCCAGAGGTCACACATCTCACTAAAATAAGACAGACAAACACTAAGAGAAGGACCATGATCACTATTTAGGACCTATTTTGAAGCAGAGAGCCAACAGATCCATCCCAAATCTAAAGAACCTACAGGGCTAGACAAAGGTTTGTTAGGAAAATTATCTAACTTCATGATTTCTAGTAATACACTAAAAATCCCAGAGAGGACAATAAGGATGTAAGCAGAGCAGTCTTCCCCTAAAACAAAAGATGCACAGTGAATTCAGTGACTACACACTGTTCAGTCAGCAATAAATCTAATACAGATTGCTCATTAATGATAACTATGTAAAAACTGGTATTTGAAAAGCTAGCATCTTTGAATAATGCTAATGATATATTTTCTTAGGATTCTGTTATTTTTTGTTGCTGTTTTCTATTTTAATCTTAGAGGTGGAAAAGTTAGAGCCAGACTGGTGAAAAATATCTAAAAAGCAAGGTCTCAGCTAGTCAAGAGTTTTAAGTTGTTACATAGATATCAGATCTTGAATTATAAATTAAGTAATTGTCCCATTCCAGTTAAGGAGCAGCATGCTGAAATCCTAGCATCACTCACTCACCTATAAGGACAACATACAGGCTGAGAGAGAACAGAAGCCGGTTGAAGAGTCAGTGAGCTCAGTCCCCTTTCATCTGTTCTGCTGTTCTCCTTGCTCTGTTGAGTACACAGAGTAATGTTTCCTTTTTCCTTTTCCCAAAGAAGGAAAGGAAAGGGGGAAAATTTAGACCAGTCATTAATTTTCTGTCATTAATTTAGCATAGATTCGTTGTATATTAGAGCAACTGAGTATAATATGGAATAAGTTTGACTAGATCAAATTTTAGGATATACTTGAAGTTCTTAAATTTTTTTTCTATTTTACCTAAAATCTTTCTAATATATCGGAATCAGAATCTTGCTGCAGCAAATTCATATCACTGTTTACCAGCTATCTGACAGTATCGATCAGCATCACCATTTAGCATTTTATTTTATTATCTTTGAATTGATAGGCTTGATTTGGCTCATTCCAAAAACTATAGGTTAAAACCAGACTTACCTTTAGTTAAAACAAAGGCAAATAAAATTTAAAAACGTAAATGCGATGTTTCACAAGAAATCAGTTGCCTATTATCAATTACATTTTTAGTTTTAAAGGAGAGGAAAATTACTACTAAATCACATGGTATTTTGGGACACTGAAGGAATTTTTCTTTCTCTGAAGAGCATTGTACAATTATATTTTTATGAAAAATAAAATATCTTCACCGAAAAAAAAAAAAGCATTAGCAATCACTTCTCAAACTGCCCATCACCCATTCAATTTACCCTAATTACAATATTTCACAAATCAACACAATCCAAATCGACAGTTTATCCCTACCTTATAGAGAACTAAATCCTATTTTATCCTTCACATATCTTCAAAAAACTCCACACTATCATAACTTTTTGTAAAAGATGTAAAATTTTACTTTAAAAATCTCATGCTGCATTTCTATTTCTTGAACAAAGAAGACACAGCACTCAGCATTTATCCTCTCAAGCTTCTTGCCTGATTGCTACAAAACTGCAAAGGAATGCTTCCACAATGCCTCCAACAGTTTGAAAGGAATCCCTCAATGTTCTGATGACAGTCTCATAGAAACTACCAACAAATTTAAAAAGAAACACATGATACTTTTAAAATATCTTACTTGCCCCAGTTATTAAAACATTACAAAACATAAGTTTCAGTACAATTTACCTGCATTTTTATAATCCTTTTCACTACACAATTACACCTTTATAAAGTTATGCTCTCATCGCTTTTCTTCAACATTTCCACAAACCTTAAAAGTATTTCTAAATTCCTCACAGTTCTTGTCAATTGCCAATTTTTACAACATACTTCTCATTAAGCCTGGGTCTTATATCTTTCACTACCACCTTCATACTCCTTAAATCAATACAAGTCTCAACTGATCACTTTATTGCAGTGACATATAACCACTGTGAGAATGTCCTCCTTTTGCAGTTCAATTGCACAGTAGCAATTATAGAATAAATATGGCAAAAAACACCTATTTTGGTAATTACTTAGCTATACATATGGGGGAGCAAGCAAACAAAAATACTATCAACACTGTAAAAGCTCCACAAAAAGGAAAAATCAACTGTAGTACAATTTAGTTGTGGCACACTATTCATATAAAATAAATCCACTCACAATGGTAATTTGTTTAATTATTAAATGCTCAGATGCAAATTTACCTCAGGACACAAGATTTTTGCAAAGAAAAGTATAAAGCCCAACTAAATGGACAGAAAAAAAGAAAATGCAGATTCTAGTTAACAAAATTAAACATAGTAATGACAATAAAAATACCAAAAAAGACTGAAAGCACTATCTAAGGGCTAAGATTAAAATTCTAAAGATCTACAGAAAGGAAGACAAACTTCTGCTGATGATATACCTCAAGACAAGAAAGCCTTTAGATATTATACTACCAACCCAGAAACAGGCCTTGTCCTGATAAGCAGATGCTGGCAAACTGATTTCCTAGGAAGGTATCCTAGGAACAAAGAAGGTATCCAGAGGCAGCTGAAGAGTTAGGGGTAAATACCTTAGGACAATACTTCTCACATTTCAGTTTAGCAAAAAACCACCAAAGGTAAAAGTAAAAAACATGTAACGATCTTATCCCCCCTACTCTTCAGCTCCATCTAACCTGTGACAATGAAAAGTACAGTCTGAAACAGCCTACATGAAAGCCAAATTGTTTGGAATGCTTGACTCACATTAAAAATTAACACACATTTTGCATTCAACTTTGTATTATTTGTGAATTCATTCTATTATATAAATAACCTTCTAATTACTTAACAGTTAAATTGCCTAATGTTCCCTTTTTCCAACTCTTCAAGTAAAACTGATGCTCTAACAAATAGTATTTATCTTATGGGTACATGACTCTCCCTTCACACAGGCTAGACCATACTAGACCACACCACCAAATGCTAGGGAATTATACATAAAAAGCAGACCTTAGAAAATCGAGAACAAGACAATATAAACAAAATACACATTAATATATTCCCTGATAGACAAATACTTTATGGTTAAACAGTCAAATATTTAAAGTTCCTATTTAAATCAGGTATAAAAGTAAGACCTCACAAATTTCTTTAAAAACAAGAAACTAACAGTAAAGGTGAGAAGTAAAATCAAATGATACTAGTTCATAAGATATATTTTTCCTTTAACGTTAAGTTCATAATGACAGAAAATATAAGTTCATAATAACTGAATAGAAACAAGCATATATAGAGATGTGTATGTGTGTGTGTGTGTGTGTGTGTATTCCTAATACTTTTAACAAAATTTGGCAAAATAATAATTTTTAAATCAGGAACTAACTAAAAGTAGTATTTGGTCTTCCTTTAAATATGACCACAGTGGACATTTATAGTCACTAAATAATTACGTAGTTTTCATTCATAATTGAAAGGATTGTAACAATGATCTTTTTAACCTATCATTTAATTTGTCTTTAATGGTCATTTTACAAAAGTTTTGAATTGTCTTCTATTTTATCTTTAATAATAATCTTTACAAATGAGTAAAATCTGGAAACATACATTTTCTCAAGCACCAAAACCTGTTTTAACAAATTTTATCTAGCACTAAGAAAAGAAATAATATACACCAATGTACATAACCTTGGCATAATAATAAGCTTATGTATTTAAGAAAATATACAGCAGATTCCAAACTTTCCAATGGGGTAACTAATAAGATGACTTGAAACCTTTCTAAGCATAAATATTTGGGAATAAGCCACGGAAAGTAAAACTTGGCTGCACAGCTCTGTACTCAAAAAGTTCTCAGTCTCTAGTCCCATGCGTCCTATCTCCAATTACTTCCATATGGAAAATATTCAGTTAACATTCAGGTCATGCATACCTCTTTTAAAAAGGCATTACAGTAAGCAAAATATCACAGCAAACAACCCAAATTACTTAATCAAGTTTCCAAGTGTAAATGAATTATTTTACAAAAGAGAAATTTGTATATGCACTCCAAGTTTATCATTTTCTGCTCCTTTTATTCTTTTCCTTAGAGTAGAATGATATCTACATTACATTATCAATATTAGGATATATTATATTATTGGTGGAAACTCCCCAGCCCCACAGCAGCCCATAACATATGACTTCAGAGCAAAGTTAGAATGAATATCCCTTTTCTATAAACAAGGATACAGATATAAACATAATCTCAATATAGATACCTTCCATCATGCAATATCATTAAGACCCAACCAAAAAGGTTCACTTTTATTTAATCTATTTACTAAAACACAGCCATGTGGTATCTAAAAAAGATCTGCTTTACAATATGCAATACAACTACATTTTGTTTTGTACATAAAAAAGAAACTGTCATATGTCACCTAGACATATTATTGAAATATTAAATAAACTTGTGGCAATAAATATTAGATGCCAAGTAACTATCAAGGAAGTAGATATGAATTACAATATTTTTTCAGGAAAGGATAGCATATTATGCAGGTGGTTTCTATTTTTTTGTCTATTTTGCAAATTCTGGTTAATGTGTTTCTTTACCTATTTAAAATATATGTAACAAACAACATAACCAAGCAATTCTACATTTTATAATTATCAAGGATCATTATGTCTTTTTTAAAATCTTTGTAATAGTATCAGTTTTATTTATGACTCCACATTTAGCATATAGGAAACAACCTTAGATATAGTAGGCACTCAATATTTATTGAATACAATTATTTAACTTTTCTAAGCTTCAGTTTCATCAAAGTAAAACAGGCATAGTAATACCTACATGTTACAACGGCTTAAGAACAAATCAGATAATAAGTACACACAATAGGTGCTAAAATGTTAGCCTGAACCCTTGTTTCAGTAAATACAAATAATTATTGCTATCAGTGAATAGAAAATATTGAATAGAAAATATTGAGAAAAGTGAATAGAAAATATTGAGAAAATAGAAAATAGAAAATATTGAGAAAAGGCATCTGAGACAAGGGTAGATCAGATCACTGGCTACTAAAGAACAGAAAAGGAGGACGTAAAGTACGCAGGATCAAAGATGGCAGTCCCAGGAAGGCAACAGTTCTGGGAGACAGTAAAATAATTTGGATTGGGTACCCCTTAGACGCCTGGTGGTGAAGGGAAAAGAAGGAAGCAAAGGGTAGAAATTAAGTACTCTGAAAGAACAAAAAAGAATTTCAAAAACTGTACAATATACCTACCCCTTCCCCCTCACAGACCAAAACAACAAAAAACAAAAAACTTGTAGATTAAAGAAATTATACTGCACCATACCAACAAAAATGCGATTTCGTGAACTGAAAACCTTATAAACTAAGCAAATCCCTCACCCCATCTACATACAAGTTGTAATGCTGAGCCATGAAATGAACAGAAATAGCAGACAACACTAATTTCAAAAGCTACTATAAGAACACAGACATTCCAAGTCCAAACACTCCAGCTAACGAAAATTCTCACCAAAGGAAAAAAAATCCACAAACAGAAAACTGTAAAATAATATTCCAAAATGAATCTGTAACAGACTTTTACATATTTTTTAAAAATCTTGAACCAAAAATCAAAAACAGAAATGGTCAAAACACAAGATATGAAACAAGAACTGAGCATGCTCAGGAAAGGGGGGGGGGGATTGAGAAAAAGACAAATCACTTTTAAAATATGTAATAAAGGGACTTCCCTGGTGGTCCAGTGGTTAAGACTCCATGCTTTCAATGCAGGGGGTGTGGGTTTGATCCCTGGTCGGGGAACTAAGATCTCACCCACATGCTGCACTAAGATCCCATACTCTGGCAGGGCCAAAAAAAAAGTAATGAAAAGGAAGGTTAGGGCTTCCCTGGTGGCGCAGTGGTTGAGAGTCCGCCTGCTGAAGCAGGGGACACGGGTTCGTGCCTCGGTCCCGGAAGATCCCACATGCCGCAGAGCGGCTGGGCCCGTGAACCGAGGCTGCTAATCCTGCGCGTCTGGAGCCTGTGCTCCGCAACGGGAGAGGCCACTACAGTGAGAGGCCCGCGTACCGCAAAAAAAAAAAAGTAAGGTTGGATTCAAGTAAAAATATAAAGGAAAATAAGGAACAAGAAAATGTCAGCCAAGAGAATAAAACTATAGAAGAAAAAAATGATTGGAGAAAAACATTATTAACATATACCTTTAAAGAAGTTATATGTATAACTGAAAACTCTGAAGAATAAAAGCAAAATAAAGGAATAAATATTTAAAACTATAATTTATAGAGTATTTCCAAAACAAATATGTATTTGTATGTTGTGGTGGGCAGGAGGAAGTACAAGATACATTAATTCTGGCAACAACCTACTATACACTTGGAAAAACCCAGAATAATAAACTCCAAAATATAGCCTAGTAAAACTTCAAAAGGAAGTAAGGAAAAAAATCTTTGGGTCCTCCAGACAAAAAACACTAAGCCTCTTACACAGGACTGAAGGTAAGGCTGGCATCAGATTTCTGAAGAGCAACAGTCAAAGTGAGGTAACAGTGTAGCATCTTTTTCTAGAAACCCAAGGAATGAAAGTGTAAACTAAGGATTTTATATCCAGTCATGTATCCTTATTACTACAAAGTCTATTACAGAAATAAACATGCAAGAACTCTGGGACTATACTATTCATAGCCCATTCTGAGCAATCTACAAAAGAATGAGATTCATCCCATTAAAAAAAGACAGCAAAAATTTTGGCAAAAACTTTACTAAACAGTGGGATAAACATTGACTATATTTAATTTTAGATATATTACTAAAACAAAGATATGGACAAAGACAGAAGAATAGTACTCAAATATTATATTCTCTGACAAATTATCATGCAATTTTTTTAATGTGAAGAAAACAAGTAAAAAACAGAAGAATCAGCTCATTGGAGTTGAATAGGTAATAAGTGAATGTCAGAGGATATTCATTTAATGCAAACAAAGCAATTATCAGCAGTCTAAGCCTTTGCCTAAAGGGACCCTAATGATATTATAAAAAGTATTACTATAAAGTTAGCCATTAAAACAAAAACATCAACCTTCCTAAATAAGAAAATAATCTTCAAAAAGAGTAGAAAAACAGCCCATAGAGAAGAAAAAAAGTAAGTACATCATAAAACAGCAGTAAGTGCAATGTATCAATTAGAAGAAACACTGTCATATCAAGATATATAAATAGGCTTAACTCTCCTATTAAAAGGAAAAAGTTTCAAACTGCTTATTTGAAGAGAAAACAGTATTTACAAAAACAACAAAAAAGAAAACATATTTAGGATTAAACATAAATGTGTAAAACCTCTAAAAGGAAAACTTTAGAACACTTCTGAAAGATACAAACCAAAGTAAACAAATGGAAAAACATCCCCTATTCTTTTGGAAAGTATGACTTAGCCTCATAAAGATACTGATTTCCCCAAGTTAATGAATAACATTATTCAAATAAAAACACCAACAACTGTTTTCCTAGAGCTCAATAAGCTGATGTTCAACTTCACTCATAGAGAATATGTATATATAGCACATTCTTGTTTATATAAAATAAGAATATGAATAAAGATACAAACAGAAATGCATGAACACATAATATGCCTATTTTTATAAAAGGACACATAAGGATAAACAAGAAACTAATGAAATTGGTAACCTACAGAGAGTGAAAATAGAAAACAGGGAAGAAGAAGGGAGTAAGACTTTTGAGAATGCCTTTTTACATAGTTTTGACTTTTAGCCATTTTACTGTTTTACTAGTCTCAAATTTTTTAAAAAATTAAATCAATAATGGGGGCGCTAAAACTGAACAGAAGCAAAAACAAATGAACCTAGTGTTTATCAAACTGGTGGCATAAAAATATATCACTAATTAAAATAATTTATGAGCATAGTACTCTGATGCATACCTTCACTGGGATATATTACATGAACAAAATGCACAGAAATCTTCAACTTTCTTTACTTACTGGGTTTATTGTTGGCAGTAGTATTGGTGTGGTAATTCCAATATTACATCATGTATATTTATAGGTCAGAGAAAATTAATATATGTATATTGATGCTACTGTTAACCAATATCCTCACTGTGGGAGAAGAGAGATCCAAATATGAAACAGGAGAAGAGAAGGACCATGGGGTACTGGACTGGAATCACAAATATTAGTAGTTTTTTTAAGTATAACTCCTTGTTCTCTGTCCAATGAAAAGAACCCCTAGAAGCAATGACGACCAGTAATACAAAACACATTCAGAGCTCATGAGGTAGCTTTTAAGTACCCAACAAGAGGAACGGGGATTCCTGGAGAATTAGCTGTTTCCAGGTCTAGGGGCAGTGAAAGCATAAGGTAATAAGAATGGAACATTTTGTTGTGCCAGAAAGTAAAGAAGTGATCTAAAATAATGGTACATATCAAAGAGACATAAAAACCAGACTGAATGAGTTCCTACTGCTGAATTTTAACATTTTGAGCCTTCAAAAGAAATGTAACAATAATGGATCTTAGCCCACTGAATAAAAAAAGAATCCATGAAACTCTGCCAGCTAATAAATGTGGGAAGAATAATAAACTAGAAAATCATCATTTTTCAAGCATCAATATAATCAACGGTTCAGGCAAAAATCAACAAAGGATACTAAAATCATTAGGTCAAAGGTTATTGAGAAACAATATTAATTCAGCCTGAAGGCATAGATTAATTACCAAAGGGAAAAATACCTTTGTAATACCTTTACAACAGAGACATTTGGCAGCACCAGCTAAACCAAATAATCTAGCTTAACATCACAAATAATAGAACAAACATAATAATACAAAGGGTAAAATAAGCAAACTTTAAGTACATACATATATCAACATGTATAAATCTTGGACACTGAGTGAAAAAAAGCATGTTACAAATGTATGTAAACAATATGATACTACTTAATTTACATTTTAAAACCAAATCAATACTATTTATCTTTTTATATAAATGTGTGCATAAAAGTATAAAAAACTTAAAAGATACCTTGAGATTAGTAATTACCTCTTGGAAGCAAAAGAATGAGATTAGAAATCTTCAGCCATATTTTAATTTATTTTAAAAGTTCTAAAACAATTATAGCAAAATATTAATATCTGTTAATTTGGTCAGTATGGATACATGAGCATTTTATATTCGTCCCTGTAATTTTTATACTTTTAAATATTCCATCATTTAGAAATTTAAAATTTTAAATGAATTGCTGCTATACAAAAACCTTAATTCTGTTATACACCTATATAATACTTAGTTCTGTAATTCCTGGTATTTAAAACTACTGATTTGAAGAACTTTAATTTAGAAGCAGGCCCCCAGTGTCTCCTTCTGCTTTAATCTCTGATGTAAATTAACAGAAGCAAATCAGCCCTTTCAAAATGATTCTAAAAAGCAAAATGCATTTCATTTACCTAAATAAAAAACAACTTGGAAGGTACACCATCTGAGTGGCATTACACCATCTCTAAAGTTTGATACTTCCTGTATCTCATATTGCTCTTAATATGTATCACCATTTGGAGAACTGAAAGTTTATCCATTCTAATAATTCAGGTTTTTTTCAATCATTTTGACCTAATTTTACATAACCATCCTATTAAAGTTATAACTTTAAATACCAATTAATAAGTCTATAAAAAATCTACTACTGTTGTAAAAATGGTGCACAAAAAGATTCTGAAAACTCAAATTTTAAGTGATTTGATCATAAGTTAGTTCTTCATCACATTCCTTATAATGCTTTAATCTATTTGTAAAAACTTTCTATTTTCTGCTTAAGAGAAGGTCAACGTCTTTCACTTCACTACTCCAACATAATCATGAATTGAAATAAGAACTCTTAGCTCTTTGGACCGACAAAGCTACCAGTATGCCTAAGCCAATAAAGCGATTCCTTCATTAATGCTGCTAATAAAGCAACCTTTTGTTAGTCTATGAAACATCAGAAACCTCAGAGACTCTAACTTTGCAATTTTTCCCTGTTTTTGCCATACGAACTTGAAAGTTCTCTTACATGCCATTTGCTTTAACAACTAAAACATGATCATTCTAGAAATCTGACCTTCCACTCCAGGTAATTTAATAACATATTAGTTCCAACTTCAGAAAGCTGTTCCTAGATGAAACTACTTATATTTTATTTAATTACTCTCTTCTGTTTTCCCATGGAGCCAAGTTGTGTAGAAATCTGTGCCATCTTCTCATAAACAACTAAAGGAACAACACCTATAACAGTCTCAAAATGAAGAACAAAAATGTTCATTTACCCAATCAGCATTAATCAATCAACTACAGTAAGCAAGGCATGGAAGATACTGCAAAGATTAATACACAATCCTTGCCCTCGAGCAACTCATTTTAAGGAGTAAGACAGGCATCTAAAAAAATTACTATAAGGTAGCTTATAATAGTATTAACTACTAAATATAATAGCATGAAGGATATCATTAACTGAGCTTAAACAAGATAAGTCTTTAATGAGGAGATTCTTGAAGCTAAATAAAGGAAAGTATACCTTAGGCTTAGTGAATAACATATACAAAAACAGATACATGAAACACCACAATAAACTCAGACATTTTTAATTAATTTAGCAAGGCTAGAATGTATCATATGTGTAGGGAGTTAGTAGGAAATGTCTGTCAGTCCTTGAAAGGCCATGTTTTTATTGCTCTAGAATTTGGACTTTATTCTATGCAATGGGTAGTCATTAAAAGATTATAAGATATATAAGACTATAAGATATATGGTGTTCGGGTTTGTTGTCTTAGAAAGTTTACTCCTGAGATATGTGAACCCCCAAAGGCTTCTATTTTCAGTAACTTCAGAATACATAATGCTTTGGGGCATGCAGGGTACCCCAGGAATACATGAATGCTAGATTTTCAAATATGATTAATGCTCAGTATAATTATATATCTATTATGTACTGCTAATTTAACGTTAGCATTTTCTAAACTAACTGCTAATCAAAGAGAACTATCAATGAATAAATAAAATACTGGTTCTAATAATAATCAGGCATTTTAAACCCCTTCAAAGTATTAGAAAAACATCAGTTTTCATATATTGTAAAGTCATATTATTGATCAATTTTATGAGTTTCAGTTAAAGTCAACAGATTGCATTTAGAATCTATAAATTAAGTCACAAAATTCAGTTCACTGTAATCCTTAGTGCAAACATCCAAGGTACTGTCTGCCTAGCACCCTTGCCTTCCTCCAAGCACCATCTCTTTTCCCTAACTCCCCACCTTTCACACACATCCCAACAGCTACCTTGGGAACTCAGTGTTCTTACATGACCCTGGACTACAGTGAATTAGTCCAACTTGACCAAGCCATACCAGTGAGTCTATTAATGCTTGGGGCTCAAAAATTAATCAGATACTCTTTAGCGGCTGATGTGCTAAGATAAAAAATTCAGACTGGCTCTTTCTGCAGGTTTCCCACAATGTGGAAAAGCCAGTCTACACTGAAAAACATGAAGGAAAAAAGTTTATTTAATATACGATTCTGTTTATATTGTGTATGTTTGAAATTCTCCACATAAAAAGTTTTTTTTACCTGAAAGTTCTGAAGACACATAAACAGTACCTATGTTCTCACCACTAGCTTAATAAATAAAACCTTACCAATATAATTCTCTTCCCTGTGAACCACACCCTGATTCCATGTCCCATCCCCCACCAACCACTATCCTGAATCACTCTTCACTTTTAAACATTCTCCAAATATCAGTCTAAATGTCACTTCCTTAGGGGAAGGTCTTTCCTGACTCAAAACACTCACTAGGTTGTGTCCCTATTATGTGCTTTCATGGCTTTTATCACAGTTGTGATTAATTTGTTTCAGTACTTCATAACAATCTCTCCAGTAGACTTACTGCTTCCATGAATTCAAGGATGTCTCTGTTCAATTCTTAGCTGACTACTAAGCTAACTGAGCAAAGACTTCAGTGGCTTCACAACAAAGAACTCAGACTTTACAAAACTAGTTGAGAAAGATCACTTAAAAAAAAAAAAGTATCAACAAAAGCAAGTCTTGAGAGGGAGAAGAAACTGATTTCCAGAGTTGCCACACTATATAATTTAAAGTGTCCAGTTTCCAACAAAAAATTACAAGACATGCAAAGAAACTTCAAAGTATGGCTCATACACAGAGAAAAAAAAGCAGTCAAAAGAAACTATCCCTGTGGAAGCCCTGACACTGGACTTACTAGACAAAGACTTTCAATCAGCTATTTTCAACATGTTCAACGAACTAAAGGAAAGCATGCCAAAAGAACTAAAGGTCAGATAATAGTATCTCAACAAATGAAGAATATCGATAAGGAGAAAGACATTTTTAAAAGAACCAAATAAAAATTCTGGAATTAAAAAGTACAACAGCTAAAATGAAAAACTCACTGGAGGGGTTCAACAGCAGAATTCAGCAGGTAGAAGAAATAATCAGCAAATCTGAAGACAAGTCAATTGAAATTAACCTGTCTGAGGAACAGAAAGAAAAAAGAATGAAGAAACAGGAATTGATTCTCAGAGAACCTCTGGGACACGATCAAGCTTACCAACATATACAAAATGGAAATTCCAGAAGGAAAGGAGAAAAGTAGGCAATAAGAATATTACAAGAAATAGCAGCCAAAAACTTCCAAAATTTGATTTAAAAAGCTAATCTAAATGTATAAGAGATCCTGAATAAGATCAACAACAAATTTATCATCAGAAACCAAGGAGGTCAGAATGCCAAAAGAAAGACTGTCAACCAAGAACATCCAGCAAAATTATCTTTCAAAAATGAAAGAGAGATTAAGAAATTCCTAGATAAACAAAAACAGTGAATTCATCTAGCAGACCTGCCTTATAAGAAGTACTAAAAGAAATCATTCAGGTTGAAATGAAAAGTAATGGTTCTCTTCATTTCTTCATGTGAATGAAAGTTGTGTCTTTTCATATCAACCTGAAGTGACAGAACAGATATCTACAGAACATGTCACCCCAAAGCAGCAGAATATACATTCTTCCAAGAATTCTACGTATGTTAGGCCAAAAAACAGGTCTCAAAAATTTCAAAGAGAATGAACTCATATAAAGTATCTTCTCCAATCACAAGAGAATGAAAAGAAAAATCAATGGCTACAATAACATGCTACAATATGGATGAACCTTGAAACCATTATGCCAAATGAAATAAGCCAGTCACAAAAGGACAAATATATGGTTCCACTTATATGTGGTACCTTGAATAGTCAAATTCATAGAGACAGAGAAGAGAATAAAGGGTATCAGGGACTATGGGGAGGGGAAGATGGAGAACTTTATTTAATGGGTAGAGAGCTTTTTCAGTGAGTTTCTGTTTGAGACAATGAAAAAGTTCTAGAAATGGATAGTGATGACAGCTGCATAACACTGTGAATTTACTTAATGCCACTGAATTGTATACTTAAAGATGGTGAAAATGGTTTCTATTTTATGTATATTTTACCACAGTAAAAAAAAAAAAAGGAAAAGGTTTTATTAGGTTCCCTAGAACCCAAAAAGTAGTAAGTATCTAACATTTACTAAGTATCAGTCACTATACATACCACCTCATATGATCCCCACAACAATGCTTCCAGGTACTATTAATATCTGTTTTAATGATAAAGAAACTGAAGCACAAAGCAGTTAAGTCATTTAGTCAATGTCACACAGTTAGGAAATAATGGAACCGGGACTCAAACCCTGGCGGTCTGAGTCTTCCAGAGACAGCAAAAGTTTATAAAACAAAAAACAATCATAGCAGAAATTTAACTACTGTGTTAAACTGCCTAAGTGTTCCTTGTAAATATAAAATGGCAAAAATCAAAATACAATCCTTCCCCTTCAATACTTTTAATGTCTATTTGCATTAATGATAATGTTTAATGGTACAATTATAAGCAAAGCATTTTTATTAATCTCTATTATTTATTAGTTCATACTGTCATTTGGCAGTAAGTCATATCAAAGTTTAAAATATATAGTATCAGTATAAAAAATAAGAAAACAACAAGCCCTTAAAGATCATTATCCCTGATAAACACCAAAACTAATAACCAAAGGGGGAAGCACATTAGAGAAGAGAAAAAGAAAAGGTATTTAGAAATAATCTTTGTAAACAGGAAAGGGGTCTTTCACTCACATGGCTTCCAAGACAACATAATAAAGCTCACGGGGCTTCCCTGGTGGCACAGTGGTTAGGAACCGGCCTGCCAATGCAGGGGACACGGGTTCGAGCCCTGGTCTGGGAGGATCTCACATGCCGTGAAGCAACTAAGCCCATGCGCCACAACTGCTGAGCCTGCACTCTGGAGCCTGCGAGCCACAACTACTGAGCCCATGTGCCATAACTACTGAAGCCCATGTGCCTACTGAAGCCCGTGCTCCGCAACATGAGAAGCCACCGCAATGAGAAGCCCACGCACTGCAACCAAGAGTAGACCCCGCTCGCTGCAACTAGAGAAAGCCCGTGCAGCAACAAAGACCCAATGCAGCCAAACATAAATAAATAAAATAAATAAATTTATAAAAATAAAAAATAATAATAATAAAGCTCAGGAGCATTTGGGAACCAAGTGGCAGTCCTTTTGGACATGGTTTCAATCTAAGGACACAGTATTATTGCTCCTTTTTTATCTGATGCCAATAAAATCAGAAAGAATTACTACCTATCAATCATTCTCTCACATTCATAACTTTTTATAACACACTGACCCATCAATCTAAGTATGCAATAATAGAACAGCTCTCCAATTTTTAAGATATCTTCATTGAAGTAAAGAAAAAAAACTACACCAACACAGTCATTTAATAAATTTATTATGCTACGCACTAAGACGGCAAAAATAAATATACTCTGCCCTCTGAAAACTTAGTCTACTGGAGAGATTAATAACATGGAGTACTCAAATAAATCACAACTGTGATAAAAGCCATGAAAGCACATAACAGGGGCACTTAACCTAGTGAGTGTTTTGAATCAGGAAAGACCTTCCCCCAAGGAAGCAACATTTAGAGTGAGATTTGGAAATGTTTAAGAGAGAAGAGGGATTCAGGACAGTGGTTGGTGGGAGATGGGACATGGAATCAGGGTGTGGTTCACAGGTAAGAGAATTATACTGGTAAGGTTTTATTTATTAAGATGGTGGTGAGAACATGGGTGCTGTTTGTGTCTTTGTAACTTTCAGATTAAAAAAAACTTTTTATGTGGAAAATTTCAAACATACACAAAATAAACAGAATAGCATAATAAATTCCTATACACTCATTACCCAACTTCAGCAACCATCAACACCCTGCCATTCTTGTTTCATCTATACCCTCCACATCCTGCCACCAACTTGACTGCTGTTTTTATATTTTTAGGTAAAATTTACATATATTGAAATATACACTTCTTAACTATACAACTTAACTATACAACTATACAACTCTTGACAAGCAGATAAACTCGGGTAACCCACATCTCTATTAGATACTAAACGTGTTCATCACTTCAGGAACCTCCCGTCTGCCTCTTCCCAGTGGAACGCCAGCACTCCCCACAACCAAAAGAACTGAACCATGTTCAATTCTTTTGAACAATTTTGAGTTCATTTTTTTTCTTTTTTAACCACAGATTAGCTTTGCCTGTTCTAGATTCTAATATAAATAGAGTCATACCATATTGTGCCCAGCATCTTCCACTGTGTTTGTGACATTCATCCACCTTATTTGCTTGCATGTTCCTTTCTATTACTGACTAGCATTCCAAGGTATGAATATACCAAAACCTTTTAATCCATTATCCTGTTGACTGATATTTGGGTTTTTCCAGTTATTAACTATAATGAATAAATCTACTACAAAAATTCTTGAAAAAGGCTTTTTGTGGACGTATGTTTTCATTTCTCTTGGGAAAACACCCAGGAGCAGAACTGCTGGATTCAAAAGTAGATGTATGCTTAAACTGATAAATGGCAAATGGTTTTCCGAAGTGGCTCTCCCATTTTATACCCATGCCATCAACTTATGAGAGTTCTGGGTATCTAACCGGAAAATTTGTTGTTACAGTCTTTTTTAATTTAGCCCTTCTAGTTGGTTTTAAGTGGCCACCTCATGGTTTCAACTTGCATTTCCTTAATGACTAATGTTTATATTATAACTCTGATATATTTTAAAAATTGGGAATTTTTTAAATGAAGGTGAGGAGTGTACTGACATAGAAAATAACAAGAGCAAACGCTCTGGAGTAAAAGATATATCACATTTGGATAAAGAGGCCAGCAATGGCTATAGCAAGGAACAGACTAGTTAAATCACATGGAAATTATCATGAGTTCAGATTTTTTGTTTGAGGTGCCTCTGGGATAGCTAAGTAGAGTTATAAAATAGGTCTGGAACTTAGATAAGGAAGGGCTAAAGCAACGAACACGTAAATCACTTCATTAGTGAAAATTAAAATGGTGAGACTGCCTGGGGAGAAAGAACAAAAAAGCAAGAGAAACCAGCCAGGACCAAACCTCATGAAATTACAATTTTTAATAACCAAGCAGAAGAGAAGCTTATAAAAAAAAAGGAGTAAGAGTAATAGACCCAAAAAGTTTGAAGGAGTTGTCAACAATGCCAAAAGCTGCCAGGAGGTTGTTCTAACCTGAATTGTGTTCCTTAAAATCCAAATATTGAAGCTCTAACTTCCAGTACCTCAGAACATAACTGCATTTGGGAATAGGCCTTTAAAGAGGTGATTCTGTCATCACCTAGGTCTTAATCCAATCTGACTTGTCCTTATAAGAGGAAATGCAGAGACACCAAGGATGTGCATCCACAGAGGAAAAACCATGCGAGAAAGACACAGCAAGAAGGTGGCCATTTGCAAGCCAAGGAGAGATGTCTTAGAGGAAGCCAAACTTCTAGACACCTTGACTTTGGACTTCTAGCCTCCAGAATTGGGAGAAAATAAATTTTTGTTGCTTAAGCCACCCAGTCTGTGGTATTTCGTTGTGGCAACCCTAGCAAACTAACACAAGGGTCAAGTAAGAGCCAGTCTAAAAATATCCACTTAATTTATTAACACAGAGGTCACTGGTATCATTAGCAAATACTATTTGGTGGAGTAAATAAATTGAAGAGGTGAGTCAAAGGTGAGAAATGGAAACAAACTTAAGCAATGATTTCAAGCATCTGTCTAGGAAAGAGAACAGAAAGATCAGTAATGTTAGTACCTATGAAGACATATAGTTTTGGTTATTTAAATATTGAGAACTGGGTATGTTTAAACACTGATGAGAAGAATCCAGTGTAAGGAAAGAAACTGAATATACAAAAGAAGGAGGAGATAATTAACAGTGTAAGGTACCCCAGAGGGAGGGAAGGAAATGGAGAGAGCCTTAGACAAAAAGCAGTGTTGCCTGTATTTTAACATAAAAGAAGAAGAAAAGATAGTAAAGATAGTGGGCAACTACGGGTACTCCTATTTCACTGTAAAGTAATAGGAAAAGCATTCTGGAGGAGGAGAAGGGCCATAGTGGAGGAAGTGTGAGGAGAGTGGAAGACTGAAACGGTTACAGTGATGACGAGACCAGCTGACAAGAGTAATGCAACAGATTTCCAAGAAGTAGTACGGCCTACTTATGGTTGAAGATCACAAATTATTTTAATTAATTTTTATTGAAGCATAGTTGAAAACAGAATATTATATAACAGGTATACAACAGTGATTCACAATTTTTAAGGTTATACTCCATTTATAGTTATTATAAAATATTGAATATATTCCTGGTGTAGCTTATTTTACACATAATAAAACACATCCGTGTAGCTTATTTATTTTATACATAATAGCTTGTATCTCCTAATCCTCTACCCCATCTTGCCCCTCCCTGCTTTTCTCTCCCCACTGGGAACCACTAGTTTATTCTCCATATCTGTGAATGCACTTTCTTTTTGTTGTATTCACTAGTTTATTTTTTAGATTCCACATATAAGTGACATCATACAGTATTTGTCTTTCTCTGTCTGACCTAGCATAATGCCCTCCCCAAGTCCATCCATGATGTTGCAAATGGCAAAATTTTCATTCTTTTCTATGGCTGAGTAATATTCCATTGTGTGTGTGTGTGTGTGTGTGTGTGTGTGTGTGTATACACACACACATACACCACATCTTCTTTATCCATTCATCTGTTGATGGACACTTAGGTTGCTTCCATATCTTGGCAACTGTAAATAATGCTGCAATGAACACTGGGGTGCATGTATCTTTTCGAATTAGTGTTTTCATTTTTTTTCAGATATATACCCAGGAGTGAAATTGCTGGGTCATATGGTAGTTCTATGTCTAGTTTTTTGAGATACCTCCATACTGCTTTCCACAGTAGCTGCACCAATTTACATTCTCACAGTGTATGAGGGTTCCCTTTTCTCCACATCCTCACCAACATTTGTTATTTGTGCTCTTTTTGATGACAGTCATTCTGACAGGTGTGAGATGATATCTCATTGTGGTTTTAATTATCATGAATTTATAATGAAAGAACTACGTCCTTTCAGATGATTTTGACTGCAGTATTCATGTGGTTTACAAAGGGAGGAAGCAGATAATTCTGAATTGGGATTTTGCCAAAGAATTGGGAGAAATACATGCAAGTAAAAGAAATTTAGGATATGAACAAGAAGTAGAAAACAGACTCGTAGTTAACAAGAGATACGAAAAATGGAAAAGTATGATGATTGGAAAAATGAGAGGCCAAAAGACGAAGTATAAATGAACTGGTAGAACAGTTGTAATGGCTAATCAACAGTTATAGAGCTAATCAAACAACCCTAAGGGATACAAAGTGCTTATTAATGATTTACTAGATGTAACAGTTATTAATATAATAATTCCCATGAGATTGAGGAATAGGGTAGACTGGAGGAGAAAGTCACTGGATTTGGTGAGGTCAGGGAAATGAGACTCAGGATGTTGGTGCATCATTCATACAGATGCTGAAATCATCCAGAATCACTGTAGGACCTGGAATGTACAAGGAGATAGGAGCAATGAGCCATTGTCTTAGAGAAATAAGCAGAATCTACCAGGAAGGCAGTAGGTGGCAGCTAAAAGGAGGCTAAGAACAATAATTGACATTGTTTTAAAGCTTTATATGTATTAATTTACTTAATTCCTTCAATAACCTATAAGGAAAAAATGATACTACTACTACTACTACAACAGATGAAGAAACAAACTCAGAGAAGTTTTAAGAGATTTAACAAAGGTTGTTCTCTTAAACCACTATGCAATACGATACTGCAATACATCAAAAACCAAGGTGACAGCAGTACAGACCACAAAGAATCCCCAGAGTGAAATTTCAATTACAGAAATGTATAAAGCATAGGCTATCCTTTAGTCCCAACAATATATCAGATTAGATCACATGAAAAGTCTTCCCACAAAAACTTCATCCAGAAAGGATAAATCAAAATCATTCATTTAAATAAATCTTTTAGCTACCATGAAAGAAAAATCTTTAAGTGCCGGTAATACAGGAAAAACTAACAAGATTACAAATTGGCAGTGCTTCTGCCCTAGGATGGGTTACTAGTCTTAACCTATATATTTGCCCTTTAATTCATATGCAGGGATTGTAGATGAGAATTTTGGCCCTTGGTGAGAGACTTTAGAACTCAGATCCCCCTTCCTCTTCTGTACATTAACACTCATATAGACCCAGGGAGGGCTGCAATTTTAGTAAGGGGCCCTGAACATCTCAATAAGACAAGTAAAATAAAGAGGCTTAAGCCTAGAGAGCAACAAAAACATCACTATTCCCTGATTATATGGTTAACTACATAGGGCACCCAAGAGAATCTATCATTAGAATTAAGAGTTCAGCAAGGTTGCTGAATACAAAACCAATACACAAATAGCAATTTGTTTCCCACATTAATTGGTTACTGGTGGTTACTAGTATGTAACCACCATTTATAAAACGTACTTTTATAAAAATGTATCATTCACAACAAAAATCATAAAAAACCTAAGAATAAGTCTAATAGAACACTTTCATGAAAACAATACAACAGTATTGAAAAATATTAGAGAATACCTAAATAGAGATGTATACCACAGTCATCCAATAAGATGACAATTATCCCGACTGTAAACCAGTAAATTCAAAGAAATTCCAATCACAACCCCAAACAGGGTTTGGGGTTTGTTTTTTTTTGGATTTTCTTTGAGGTGGGGTGAAATTTGACAAACTGACCTAAAATTCATTAAGAGAGAGAAGATACTTTATCAGACATCAAGACAAATCAAAACGGCTGTAATTAACACAGTATGATAGTGACATGAAAGTAGACAGATCAAATACTTTTAAACAAAGTTAAAAACAATCCAGACTAGAAAGATATTTGCAATGCATATTACCAAAAACATTAATATCCAGATTATAAAAAGAATTGCCACAAATCAATAAAAGCCAACGCCTAAGAGGAAAGAAAAAAAAATTGCAAAGGACACTGAGAAAAGATTCACAGACTAGGAGACCAAAATGCAAAGACATTCTACTCTACTAAAAATCAAAGTAATGAAATGAAAACTATGAAATTCCATTTCTTATCTTTCAGAGAGGCAAAAATTAGGAGCTAGATGAAATAAAATGTCGTAAAGATGTGGAAAAACATGCTGGTGGCTACAAAGTAATACCTCCTCTTTGGACTGGACTTGGCTTTACCTGGTAAGATAAAGTGGCACCTATACCCTGTGATTAAGCAATTCTACTGCTGGGTGTCTAGTCTAGATAAATTTACACAATGACTAGGTATCTATGTACAAGTCTATTCATTACAATACTATTTGCCAAAAGGTAGAACCTAGTTATCTCTCAGTATAAAACTGAGTTTCATTCAACATGGAATACCAAACAGCAGTTAAAAAGAATGAACTAAACCTACATGTGAAAGAACAGGGGAATGGTGCACCAGGACTTCAGGATAATGGGTACCTCTGAAGGAGAGAAGAAAGGATGAGGAGGGGAGAATTTTAAAAGAAGAGAAAAAGCAAATGAAAAAAGTTAACGTGTGCTTGATCTTGAGGCGAGGCACAAGTATTTGTTATATTACTTCCTGTACGTTTTTGTATGTTTGAATTATTTCATTTTAAGAGATTTAAAACAGTAAGCTCATTGATTATGAACAGCAATTCCAGAGGGTACAATGCAAGTAACTAGAAAGTAAGAGAGAAATACATGGAAGGCTTCTGTCAAGGCAAAAACTTATAAAACATTTTGAAGATGGTAATTTAAAAGATATGGCCACCTAGTGATGAAAACAGGGACGAGAGGCAAGTCTCAGACTTCCTGAGGAAGATGAAATTGGGCCTCGTGGCCAGACAATTTTGTCTCACTAGGACCAAGATAGAGTCTAATCAGTTTATCATCTCAGCTCACTTGACCTGGCATCATTGTGATTCTCAAGCAACTCTAATCACCACATGTTATAAAAGTGACCGTGCTGGACCTTGAATCCAACAGGTGCTAGGCATTCTGCTAGATAATGCAAGGGACAGAAAGAGGTATACTACCACTTCTCAGGAAGCTTATCCCTTAGTGTGAGAGCTAAGATGCATACAGAAAGAAAAAAACTAGCACTTAACGCCTAAACAAGTGCCACTGGAATTCAGAGGAAGGAAAGAATCCATCAGGCTGCTGCGATGTAAAAGAAAGGTTTCACCACAGCAGTGGAACTCATGCTGAGCGGTGAAGGACAGGAAGCAATTCACAAGGTACAAAAATTGGCATTCTAGGTAGAAAAAAAAATGGTACACCTCCAGGGAGGAAAAATAGAGTGCAAGTGCTTGGTAATTTTTGGATCTTAGTTAGAAAAATAAAATACTTTGACAATAAACAAAGTCTTTACAATCAGTAGATCAATCAGAGTTTCTACCTACAAACAACAGAACCTATCTCCCGTAGTTTCACCAGAAAAGGAATTCATTAAAACACATTAGATGATACACAGAATTCACTGCAAAGAAGCAAAGAATCAGCTTGGGGGTATAACAGCCAGAAAAATACCTAAGTATCCTCACCAATTAATTATTCCCACTCTTTGAGCCCTTGGTGCCATGAAAGTAGAGCCTCAGACTGTAAGGCTCACCAGAACATCTGGCCACACTAAAAGCTCAACGTCTCAGCACCCAACATCCACGTTAAGAAGCAATCGAAGCACGAGCTGCTACCCTGCAATTCTCTCTTCTGAATTCATGTATTCCACAGATGCATCTGATCAACAGAATCTAGGTCATGTGCCCATGTCCTAGCTGCAAGGGATGTTAGGAAACTGAGTTCTGCCTTCTGTAGCACTCCTAACATACCAATTTATCCAACAGTGGGAGGTTATTTGAAATAAGACCAAATACAGACCAAGTCTTGGCTAATGAACAACATGCACATTTATTCCAAACTTCAAGCGCCAAACAAGATTCTCAAGCCTGACAGATTATAACCAAGCCTTGTACAAACAAAACTCTCTGTTCCTCAAAGGGCGATGAGAACCAGTCTCATCAGTTATTGTGCACAGCTCCAATATCAGAATCTCTGGGTCGTGTCCCCCGCCCTCCTGGTTTCTTCTATAACCTATGGACAAAACTGCAACAGAGGTGGGAATGGAAAAACAAATGAAAATATTTTTTAAATGCATAAACACAGAGAGAAGGAAAACTTAATAGGTTCTAGAGACCTGACCTGGGTCTAGGAACCGTGTGAAGAACTACAACTCACTCTTCAGACCTTCCCTTGTGAAACCTAAAATTTTTGGTTATACAGATCTAGTAGGACCTTAATGGTCCGCCCATCTACGTTAGATCTAGAGATCCCATGATCATTTAGCCACAGCCAAAAAGAAGCATTCAGGTCACTGCATCTCTCATCATCATGCGGGTCATGCTACCTTATGGAAATGATGCCCACCTTGCCTGTGAAATTTAGAGGCACCCTAGACTCCCACCATCTGAAATCAGAAAGACAATTTCAATGGAATTAAATTAAATTAAATGCAGGTAGGTCTCCTACCTACAGACAATAGCAATTATTGCTATCTGTCCTCAACGTATTCCACATTACCTTGGTGAGTAAAGTGTCTTCTGGACCTCTTAGTGGATAATAGTGGAGACAGAATAAAAGAGGTGGGTGAATGGGCACAATGAAAAATCCACTCCATCAGTCCTCTGACCCTTAATCTTTGACTTCTTCCTCTACATTATACCATGAGTTCATAGGCATTCAAGTTCATTAGTATAGGCCAATGTTGAGATCAGTCAAAGAAACAAACAATTACCTCTCTTAGCTGCTTGAGCTGGAATAATGAATTGAGAATCTCTGGTAATTGCACCATGCCAATACTCTGAGCCAAATGTAAAAGCATGTTTCCCTCTCATCATGAGAACCCACGTCTACACATACTCCTGAAATTTTTTCTGATATGTTAGCAAAAATTTTTAAGTTGATATATAATCCCTTCTTCTCATTTTGACTATCCAAAAGTACAGCATGCTACAATCTGACTCCAGTTACAGATCTGGAAACAATGAGAATTATGGGAAGGGCTATGAGGAAATTGGCTTCCCCCTGAATGGTAACTTTCATAAGCAAGATTGTTACAAGTCTTCAAAGAAGACAGGGCAAGATGACTTCTGACAGCAAGAGAGACTTTATGGTGTTTAGAGACTTGACTTGCCTTGTGTTCATAATTCCCTAAATAAAGAAAATGTATTCAAAAGATTATTAGCAGCCATAAATATGGCATATGTCCAATAAAAAGAGGAGCATATATTTTACATTGCTGTTCCATCTCCCCAAATTTTATTAAAATTCAACAAAATAATATTTTTCTATTTTATTTTGTTATGTATTTAGTATTTATTGTTACAACTTCTACATACTAAGATGAGGCAGCATTATGGTACTCAAATTCAAGAGCAACTGAATTTATGCCTCTAGAGGGCAGCATTTCTCATAGGATAGACAGGTTTGACAAATAAAAAAGGAGTTCTATTGTCCAAGAAGTTTAAGAAACACAGGATAAACAAGCTTTAGCAAGTTTCTTTCTTGTAAGATGTCCCAGAGTCTTTAATATATCACTGTGCATTGTGAATCTTCAATAGGCCATTATTATGGTATATAGTATTTCTTCAAACTTAATCACAGAAAGCATTCTTCAAGGACCATCGCTAGTGACTACTTCTACAGAACAAATTTTGGAAACAATCTAGTGGACAAATTCTATTAAGACAAGTTTCATTTCCCTTTTTATTCACAGACTTGCTCCTCTGATTTTTAAAACAGGTCTTTAGACATCCCCCTGTATTCACAGATCATAACTGAGAATGAATAAACAATGTCATTCCTTTATTTTGGGAAAATCAGAAACTTTGGAGAACTTACTGCTTGTTCAGAAGACAACAGCAAAAAAATAAAAAAAGAAAAGAAGAAGAAAGAAAGAAAAGAACGAAAAGAACAAAAAGAAAGATAGAAAGAAAAGAAAGGAAAGAAAAGAAAAAAGGTTGGTGCTATAACTAGTTGAGATATGGCCCCTCCTAATTTAAGAACCACAAAGGAGTTGAGGGATACTTAATAAAACATTTTCATATTTAACCAAACTCAGAATATTAAATACTTAAGCTCCATTAACAATCTTTCCACAGTCCATGTCAACTGAAATTAAATTTCATAATTTAAAGATCTGTTGTGAACCTGATGAGACCCCTATAGACCTCTATAGATAAAATGTTAATTTTTTGTGAGAGAGCACTTAAAAAAAATAACTCCCCTAATTTTGTTGTTGCCTGGTCTTTCACCGAAGTGATGAAATAGTTTTCAGAATATAGACATGTTCCCACTCTCCAAGTACTCCTACAGAACACTTGGAGGATAAAAGGCGGGCGGGCCATGACTTCATATATAATACATGCGTCCAAGTATTTTATTACTAAATATCCTTTAACTCATAAACAATGTTTGAAATGTTTTCAGTTTTTCATGACTATGAGGCATGCCACAAAGAAAATGCAAATACAGGCATGTATCGGAGATATTGCAGGCTTGGTTCCAGACCACCGCAGTAAAGTGAACATCACGATAAAGTGAGTCTCACGAATTTACGGGGTTCCCAGTACAAAGTCATGTTTACACTATACTATAGTCTATTAAGAGTGCAACAGCATTATGTCTAAAACAACAATGTACATACCGTAATCAAAAAATACTTTATTGCTGGACTTCCGTGGTGGCACAGTGGTTAAGAATCCGCCTGCCAGTGCAGGGGACACAGACTTGAGCCCTGGTCCAGGAAGATCCCACATGCTGTGGAGCAACTAAGCCCGTGCGCCACAACTACTGAGCCTGTGCTCTAGAGCCTGCAAGCCACAACTACTGAGCCTGCACTCTAGAGACTGCGAGCCACAACTACTGAGCCCACGTGCCACAACCACTGAAGCCCGCCTGCCCGTAGCCTATGCTCTGCAACAAGAGAAGCCACTGCAATGAGAAGCCCGCACACCTCAACGAAGCGTAGCCCCTGCTCACCACCAACTAGAGAAAGCCCATGCTCAGCAACAAAGACCCAATGCAGCCAAAAATAAATAAATGCATAAATAAATTTTTTTAAAAATACTTTATTGCTAAAAAATGCTAACCATCATCTGAGCCTACAGTGAGTTGTAATCTTGTTGCTGGTGGAAGCACTTGCCTCCGTGTTGGTGGCTGCTGACTGAATCAGGATGGTAGCTGCTGAAGGCTGGAGCGGCTATGGCCATTTCTTAAAGCAGTGAAGTTTGCCACATCGACTGACTCTTCCTTTCACAAATGATTTCTCTGTAGCATGTGGTGCTGTTTAATAGCACTTTACCCACAGTAGAACTTCTTTCAAAACTGGAGTCAGTCCTCTCAAATCCTACTGCTGCTTTATCAACTAAGTTTATGTAATATTCTAAATCCTTTGTTGTTATTTCAACAATCTTCACAGCAGGAGTAGATTCCATCTCAAGAAATCACTTTCTTTGCTCATCCATAAGGAGCAAACTCTTCGTTCAAGTTTTATCATGAGATGGCAGCAATTCAGTCACATCTTCAGGGTCTACTTCAAATTCTAGTTCTCTCGCTATTTCTGTAGCAAGAGAAATCTGTAGCTCCTTCCTCCACTGAAGGCTTGAACCCCCTTAAAAAAGTCATCCATGAAGGTTAGAATCAACTTCTTTCAAACTCCTGTTAATGCTGATATTTTGACCTCTTCCCATGAATCACAAATGTTCTTAATGGCATTTAAAATTGTGAATCATTTCCAGAGGGTTTTCACTTTACTTTGCCCAGATTCACCTGAGGAATCACTATCTATGACAGCTTTAGCCTTACAAAATGCATTTCTTAAATAATAAGACTTGAAAGTTGTAATTACTCCTTGGTCCATGGGCTGCGGAATGGATGTTGTTGGCAGGCACAGAAACATTAATCTTGTACATTTCTATCAGAGCTCTTGGGTGACCAGGTGCATTGTCAATGAGCAATAATATTTTGAAAGGAATCTTTTTTTCTGAGCAGCAGGTCTCAACAGTGGATTTAAAATATTCAGTAAACCATGTAGTAAACAGATGTGCTGTCATCTAGGTTTTGTTGTTCCATCTACAGAGCACAGTAGAGCAGACTGAACATAATTCTTAAGGGCCTGATGATTTTCAGAATAGTAAGTAAGTATTGGTTTCAACTGAAACTCACCAGCTACATTAGACCCTAATAAGAGAGTCAGCCTGACTCTCTTGAAGCTTTCTGAAGCCAGACATTGACTTCTCCTCTCTAGCTATGAAAGTCCTAGATGGCATCTTCCAATATGTCTGTTTCATCAACACTGAAAATGTGTTGTTTAGTGTAGTCACCATCATTAATCATCTTAGCTAGATCTTGAGGATAACTTGCTGCAGCTCCTACATCAGCACTTGCTGCTTCACCTTGCACTTTTATGGAGACAGCTTCTTTCCTTAAACCTCATGAACCAACCTCTGCTACCTTCAAACTTTTCTTCTGCAGCTTTCTCACCTCTCTCAGCTTTCAGGGAATTGAAGAGAGTTAGGGCCTTGCTCTGAATTAGGCTTTGGCTTAAGAGAATATTGTGGCTGGTTTGATGTTCTATCCAGACCACTAAAATTTTCTCCGTATCAGCAATAAGGTTGTTTTGCTTTCTTATCATTTGTGTATTCACTGGAGTAGCACTTTTAATTTCCTTCAAACACTTTTCCTTTGCTCACAACTTGGCGCACTGGCACAAGAGGCCTAGTTTTCAGCCTATCTCAGCTTCAGCATGTCTTCCTTACTATGCTTAATTGTTTCTAGTTTTCAATTTAAAGTGAGAGACATGCAACTCTTCCTTTCACTTGAACACTGGGGCCATTGTAGGGTTATTAATTGGCCTGATTTCAATATTGTTGTGTCCCAGGGAACAGGGAGGCCTGAGAAGAGGGAGAGAGACGGGGGAATGACCAGTTGATGGAACAGTCAGAACACACTGCGTTTATCAATTAAGTTTGCCATCTTACATGGGTGTGGTTTGTGGTGCCCCAAAACAATGACAATAGTAACATCAAAGATCACTGATCACAGATAACCATTACAAATATAATAATAATGAAAAAGTTTGAAATATTGCAACAATTGCCAAAATGTGACACATAGACATGAAGTGAGCAAAAGCTGTTGGAAAAATGGCACCAACAGACTTGATTGACACAGGGTTGCCACAAACCTTCAATTTGTTTTAAAAAAACACAAAATATCTGCGAAGCTCAATAAAGCAAAGTGCAAAACAAAAACAAGGTATTCCTGTAGTTCTAAGCAACTCTTTCCAGGGTTCTTGATTCTTAAGTCCTCTTGGTACTGCTCCTGTAACATTAGCATTATCAAAAAAAGACTATAATGCTTGGTCTCAAGTCACCAAAATATTTTAAGCAAGTATATAACCAACTCTCAAGGTTTTCATTTCCAGACCTGGAAGTATACAGTATATAACCAACTATCAAAGTTTAATTTCCAATACAATAGCCATTGGCTGCATGTGACTAGTGAACACTTGAAATGTTGACTACCATTACCGAGGAATTGAATTTTTATTTAATTATAATTAATTTTATCTAAATTTAAAAGCTGAAGTCATGTAAAATGTCTTCCTATTAAAGAAAACTGTATTGTTGTGATCTCGGCGGCATCAATTAACTATTCAACTGAAATGACTTTTTTTCTACATACCAATGTAATGATAGTGTAAAGCATTTACTTAATTTTTTTTTGCAAAGAACACAAGTTGCAGTGATGCCTATGCATATCATAATTGATAACCAAATGGAGATACTTTTTCATTTTAATTTTTACTTTAATTTTTAAATTTTAATATATTTTGAATATAATTGTTTCCTTTAACTTTAAAAAAACAAATGGACAAAAGGGTGGTGGGGGTAAACAAAAATTTTAAATTAAAACAAAGGCATTCTACCCCTGCACAATGAAGGAGAGACACAGAAGTTAGTACTATCACTAGAACAGTGAAGTGAGACTGGAAGAAGATAATCCACAAATTCTAATAGGAATAATAATCACAATTAGCTGTGGTACAGCAAAATTAAAAAGCTGTTTCTTATGTAGAAAATTTTTCAAATAAAAGAGTGGACAATATTAAGAGACATTTTCAGCAAGTATGCAATAAATTTTTATAAGAAGTTTCCTAAGTCAAAAGAGAAGGAACAGGGACTTTCCTGGTGGTGCAGTGATTAAGAATCCACCTGCCAGTGCCAGGGACACGGGTTCAAGCCCTGGTCCGGGAAGATCCCACGTGCCACAGAGCAACTAAGCCCGTGCGCCACTACTACTAAGCCTGCACTCTACAGCCCACGAGCCACAACTAACGAGCCCACATGCCACAACTACCGAAGCCCGGGCGCCTAGAACCCGTGCTCTGCAACAAGAGAAGCCACCGCAATGAGAAGCCGGCACACCGCAACGAAGAGTAGCCCCTGCTCACCACCAACCAGAGAAAGCCCGTGCTCAGCAACAAAGACCCAATGTAGCCAAAAATAAATAAATAAATTTATATTAAAAAAAGAGAAGCAACAAAGTTAGTCACCTGATATAAGAATTAAATGTCCCATAAACATTTTTAAAAGATTTTTAAGGGATCTGGGCTTATGACTCTGGCCATCTATAAAATGGCAAAGGAAGGAAGGGGCGGAGGGAAGGAGGGAGGAAGGAAACCATATTTAAATGGAAAGATAGTAAAGATATTTCAATTATAGACATTTTGTTAGAACATTATGAGGAATACTAAAAAGGTTATTTTACAAAAAGTGGAAGGTCTTCATTTAAGCCACCAAACAATTGTCCATCATATGGAAGACCTTTCTAACAGTATAAAAAAAAATCAATAGATTTGAGAAATTATTTTTCTTTTAGCTTTAGATAGCCATGTGATATGAGAGCCACTGCCAAATTAAAACTTTAGACACATTTTGTTTGAAAGGACTTTGAAATTTAAGAAGAAATGTCGATATGTAGCTTTAAAAAATCAAAATTGTGGCACAGACCTCTTCTCATCTTTTACATCTATCAAAGAATTTCAGCTATATATTAAAAAATTAGTTTCTATCTCAACAGACAGTTCCAGTCACGTTAGCTCAAACATCCACGCTTATTGGAATTTTAAAAGAAGAAACTGATGTTTATCTTATTGTTTTGTTCCATTGTATGATTTACATTGAAAATATCTGTGCTCAGCTTTCTAAAACTATGAAAAGTGTAATGGATTAACTTGTTACAATTGATAAGTATGTACATGCAAATAATACGAATCCTAGCCAGTTTACAAAGCTGTTGAAAAACCAGAAGATTTAATAATTTAATAATCTTGTACTCTTTGCTCAGTGGTTGAGTAGTGGAAGAACTTCACAAAGATTTACTGTATTACTGTACTGACTCTGATTCAAGTAAGGATTGCTTTTCAATATGCAATAATCAAAAACAAAAATGGCAGTATTCTTTGTTTTTTCACTGGTATCTCACTATATGTAAACAAGCTTAATCTGAAGTATCAAAGAAAGAAAAAGTTTATTTATGACCTAGCTACAAGGTATGGAAACTTTTGTGTTGAAATTGAAAGCTTTCACAATACAAATCAATAATAAAGATTGATTAATACACTTTTCCCTAACATGAATCCATATACACAATATTTTAATTACAATGGACAGTTTTATGAAAACTGGCTGAGAAAATGACAAGAAACAGTTGAACACTATGCTACTGACTGAATTTCGTGTTGCTTTTCAACGTATGCAATATCCTTAAGGAATCTGAGGTTAATAATACTGAGTTGACACGAGTCAGTGAATTTGCTTAATTTGAGTAGCACCGTTTTGAAACTGTTAAGCTTTTGCTTCAAAGTCTAATGAAGTCTATTAAAAAAATATGGAACAGTTTTATCAATTTGGATGCAAACACAAGAGAAATTTATTTTTTGGCACTTAATTCAGATATTGAAAAGCATAAGTTTATTTGGAACAACTTAGGTATGTGAATCTACTTTTTCAACCATAAATTTTTATGAAGTCAGAAAGATGACGTATTTCTGATGAAAATTTGGTGATCAAATTGAGATATAAAACATCTACCAGGTTTCAAAGAATTGGTCCAAAAAAGAAATGTAAAATATCTCAGTATTTTTATATTGTTTATATGTTAGAATGATAATATTTTGGATATGTCAGATTAACTAAAATATATTAAAATAAATCTAATCTTTTTTTAAACTTTTTAAAATGAGGCTACTAGAAAATTTTAAATTACTTATGTGGCTCAAATTATATTTCTAACACACAGTGCTATTCTAGGCAAGATTAACTAAAAATGAATGTAATTATGTTCTTGCAAGAAGAGCACATTCTTTAGAACATCACTATCAACTACTAAAAATTCACCCTGGGGCTTCCCTGGTGGCGCAGTGGTTGAGAGTCCGCCTGCCGATGCAGGGGACACAGGTTCGTGCCCCGGTCCGGGAAGATCCCACGTGCCGCAGAGCGGCTGGGCCCGTGAGCCGTGGCTGCTGAGCCTGCGCGTCCGGAACCTGTGCTCCGCAACGGGAGAGGCCACAACAGTGAGAGGCCCGCGTACCGCAAAAAAAAAAAAAAAAAAATTCACCCTGGAAGTTCACATTACAATAGCCCATCCCACTATATGCACAACACACAGTGAACAAGTCTCAGTATCAGACTATAAATTTGCCTAAGAAAGATTCAGTTGTTTGCAAATGGATACGTAAAAAACATACAGAAAGAGGCAAACTTCAGTGTTATAACAGCTCAGTCTTTTATAAAACTAAAACGGGAGAACCGTTCTCTATGAAACTAGTTGCAGAATATAATGGAAGCAAATTACAAAAAGATAAGGAGAGTAATAAAATTAGGTGCTTATTAAGGTAAAGACACAAACTATACAACAGCAAAAAAGAAAAAAAAAGTAATACTATAACAGCTAAACATTCCAATTTTGCTGCAACAGGAGTAAGCATCTCATGTCCTGAACTAAAGACATCACAAGGTTGGACTCACACAAAAAATAGAATGACAAAGCAAAAGTATAGTACTTTTTAAGTTAGTGAACTGAATTGCAAATTGTTAGAGAACAGAAACAAGTCTTGCCCATCCTCATGCTTCCCACAGAAGCTCAGGAGAGTACCTATCACATGATACTAAATTTATTTATTTAGAATTTACTAAGTGTAGTATTTTTAATGTTTAAGGTTACTCATAATTTTAGTTTTATTAAGAACAAAAAGTTAAAACAGCAAAGTGCCAAGAGTTTTTTTTAAGTAAATAAAATGGCATGAGAAATTTATATTCAAAATACCATAATACATAAGGACAGACAATATACACAAATGGAACAGAATTGAGAGTCCAGACTTTAAACCATCTATGGCCAAGTGATTTTCAATAAGGGTGCCAAGTCCATTCAACGGAGAAAGAATGGTCTCTTCAACGAATTCTTTCCACATGTGAAAGAATGAAGTTGATCCCTGCCTCACATTATACGCAAAAATTAACTCAAATGGATCAAAAATCTAAATGTAAAAGCTAAAACCAAAAAATTGTCACACAAAAACACAGGGTAAACCTACATGAACTTGGATTGCCACGATCATGGCAATGGATTCTTAGATATGACAGCAGTATATGCAACAAAAGAAAAAAACAGATATATTGGACTTCATCAAATTTAAAACTTTCATACATCAAGATATCAAGAAAATTAAAAGATAACCTACCAAATGGGTGAAAATATTTGTAAGCCATATATCTGGTAAGAGTTTAATAATATCCAGAATATATAAAGAATTCCTATAGCACAACAAAAAGGCAAAAAAAAACAATTTTAAAATGGGCAAAAGACTTGAACAGACATTTCTTCAAAGGAGAAATATAAATGGCCAAATAAGCATATGAAAAAATGCTTAACATCATTAGTCATTAGGGAAATGAGAATCCAAATCACAATGAGACACCACTTCACACCTACTAGGATAGCTATAATTATTTTTAATAAATTTTGTAAAGAAAAAAATAATAAGTACTGGCAAGGATGTGGAGAAACTGTACATTGTTGGTGGGAATGTATAACAGTGCAGCCACTGTGGGAAATAGTTTGGCAGCTTCTCAAAAAGACAAACACAAAATTACCGTTATGACCTGAAATTCCATTTCTAGGTATATACCCAAGAGTTGAAAAAAGGGGCTCTAACACCAAGGTTCTTTGCAGCCTTATTCACAATAGCCAAAAGGTGAAAATAACCCAAGTATACATGAACAAATGAATGGATAATCAAAATATGATATATACATACAATAGACTACTATTCAACTATAAAAAGAAATGAAATTATGACGTATATGCTACAACATGGATGGACCCTGAAAACATTATGTTATGTGAAATAAGTCAGACACAAAGGAAAAATATGGCATGAATCTTCACTTATGTGAAATATCTAGAATGGACAAATTCATAGAGACAGAAAGTAAATTTGAGGTTACCAGGTTCGGGGGCCGGGGGTGGGTAGAGAATAGAGAGTTAATCTTCAAAATATCTCACTACCCCTACAAGCTAGGTAAAACAGATAATGTAACACAGCAGATGGATAAACTGGCACTCTATTCTCTACCTCCACCAACAATCCAAAACAATTTATAGGAAATGTATACTGCAATGTTTCTCCCGCATCAGGATCACCTGGAGGGCTTGTTAACACAGTTCCTCTGGGTGGATCCTAAGAAGTTTACATTTCTAACCAGTTCTGACATGAGGTTGATACTACTAATGGTAGGGGACCATCTTTGAGAACCACTGGTAAGGACAATGTACAAATAAATTCAAGGTAAAATCAAGATAAATTAATGGACAGTATGAATGAATTCTGTGGTGCCAAAACAACACAGTCTAAGAACATGCGGTTCTAATCCCATCCCTCCCTTAGTTAAAAGCTCAAATATCTAGGAGCTGATGGCTTGTAAATAATGCTTTACAATTTTCCTTTTCCGACTTCTAGAGACTGCAAATTTAAAGTTATAGTCTGGGACAGGGATCTAATGTATATTGTATACTAAGAGCAAACATGTGTTTCAGAAGTTAAATGAGCAGAAAAGCCTGAAATCTTTTGTAGATATTGTACAGCTTAACTAAAAATGTACTCTGGATAGATGGCCAACCCACCTTTTGTAAACGAACCAAGAACTTAAGTCAAAGTCAAGATTTTTCTTAAGGAAAAAAAATTGAGACCACTATACTAAATAAATACATGAAGGATACAAACATTTCTATGCCATAAGCATTAGAAGGAAGCTCTTAGAAAAGTTTTTAAAACTGTTATTATCAAATACCCAATAAAATCAAATAAAATTTTCAACCACGTTTCCATGAAATAACATATTTGGCACAATGTAACTTATAAAGAAATCCTCCAGTTCTAATTAGTGCAAAATGTAAAAGGAATGATGGAAATAGAAAATCACCATTTGGCAAACACCTTAGTAATAATCATTTCAGGTATGAATCATCAATGAAAGTAAAAAGTAGAGAGGTATGATGAAAAATAAGATAATTATCTGACCACAAAGTATCTTCTTACAGAATACCTATTAATTACAAAGGAAAAACACAACTATGGGGGACAACTGTATCACCTTAACCAATGAACAAAATTAACATCACTGGTAATTGTATAAATCAGTATCATGTGCCTCCTACTAAGCTTAAAAATGTCACTTCTATAGTACTCTCAACCAAAACGTTCAACATTATTTGAATCATGGAGGAAATCACATAAATCCAAATTGTGGGACATTCTACAAAATTACTGGCTAGTACTCTTCACAGTGTAATAGTTATGAAAGACAAAGATTTTGGAATTGTTTCAGATTAAAGAAAACTAAGCAGAGACATGATAACTAAAATGCAACTGCATTAGATCCTGGACAGAGAAAGGACATTAGTGAGACAACTGGTGAAATCTGAATAAAGCTTGTAGATTAGATAACAGTATTATATCAACGTTAGTTCCCTGATTTTCATAACTGCACTGTCACTGTGTAAGATGTTAACACTTGGGGAACCTGGATGAAAGCTGTATGAGAATTCGTGGCAATATTTTTGCCATTCTTCTCCTCAGTTTGAAAAAAAAAATGTAAAACCACCTAAAAAACAAAGCTAATAAATCAGAATACAGTCTTGTTTTTATATCATACCAAATTATTAATGTATCTGTGAAGAAACTATTACTGTTGACCCAGTCTTTTATGGGGATAATAAACAAAATGACATGTTCTAGGGTAGATACTGAGATTAAATAACTTAAACTACCACTGCTTCTTGCTAAAAGAATGCGATAAAGAAAAGCCAATAAAAATCAGAAATAATCTTATATAATTCCTGCCAAAAGTTTTTACTATAGTAGTTTTCAACTGGGAGCAGTACTATCTCCTTAATAACTGTTGAAGTTGCTTTTTGAATCTGTAATTATACACAATTGCAGCACAGTGACATCACAATGGAGGAGGAGACCAGAAAAGCATGGGACTATCTCACCAATGGATTGTCTTATCCAAAATACTAACAGCACCCCTATTGACACATACTCTCTACAGGATGGTGAAGAATGTGATAGTGGGCAACAATGAAGAGTGCATTTGTTACAGCTGTTAAATGTCAGCCTGAGACGCCCAGATTTGCAGAACCTCCTGCTCAGGAAGGTTAAAGTGCCGTCATAAAGTCACACACCCATTTAGACAATTAGTTGTGATTTAAACTGAGGTCTCCTGTGCTCCTTGAAGTATGGGGGCGGTGGGGGGGGGGCGCAAAATATAAAGCAGAAGACTTTTCTCAATACGGCCATTAAGAAACATTCTCAACATGCGTGAATGAGTAGCATATACACAAAGATGTTCACTGCAGCATTTTTTTATATTTATTTAAAAAACTGGGAACAACTTAAGTGTCCAGTAGTTAAATTATAACATATCTCACCATTTCACTGGAAGAGTGAGAATAAGTTTAACAGCGCTCTTGTTAACAAACATTAAGTTACATTAAGTTTTCTGAATTTCTATCAGAACTAACAGAATTTTCACCCCTAATGGACTCACCTTTCAAATAAAGTAGTGTGAGTATATCTGTAGTACTAAATTCCTGGAAGTATAACTCCTGAGTCAAAGGGCATACACACTGCATTTCTTTTCCACAGATATTGTCAAACTGCTCTCCAAAAAGGTTGCAAAAATTTACACTCCCAACAACGGGGGAAGGAGCCTGAAAGAGTACTATAGATCCCTCCAGCCACAGGTCAAGCCTAATAAGGGACAAGAGCAGAATTAGACATTTTGTAACTGAAAAAAATACTGGGAAAGCTATGAGCTTGACCCAAGATGATGTTAAGGGGCAACTGAAGAAAATTCAAAAGATAGTGACTGGGAAAAAAAAAATGAAACTTTCATGACTATACTCACTGAGTTCAGTCTTTTTAGTAAAAAGGCTAACCTCACAAAGTCTTTTTATATTATCTTTTGTTTTAATTTTTAATTATTTTTATGTAAAAAGTAAAGCAATGAACAGTTGATTTTTGTTATTGCCAAATGATAAGAAAGTTGTTGCAACATAAATTACCAAATCAGCCAACTTTTCCCTCACCAATTTGAAATGCTGCCTGTGATAAATACCTATGTATATTGGGATCTCTTTTTTAAGTACTTTTCTCAAATTCATCCTAGAGTGTTTCATTTACTATCATTTCAGGATACTTCTTAATATCAGAAATAGTTCTTCTGAAAACTGAAAAGCACACCTATGGGCTTCAGAATGCAAAGCTTCTTAAAGGACTGATCCCAAAAATAAAGTCTGGAATTTGATTATTTTTCTCCAAAAAGAAGTTGGCATGACTTATCTCCCCTTTTGTTCATCAAATGCAATATGGATATAACAGAAAGGCCAGGAGCTTAGTTAAAATCGGGCACACCTAGATTAGCATCCTGACCCTGCACTGGTTGCATGACCAGGGGCAATTATTTAAAATTTCTGATCCTCCATTTTTTCATTTGTAAACAAAGTCCAAAAGTCCATTCATAGTGTCCTTTTTCCCACTGATATTCCCTTATCTCTTTTTCTAAGTATAGGTAATCAAAATTCAAGTGGATACACTTTTTAAGCCAGTAATTTGAAGAAATTATTCTACAGGGGAAAAAAATGAGAAAGTTCTCAATGTACTATTATGAAAAGATTTCTAGGATACACTGTGAAATTTTTTTTTTAAGTCTGTATACTATGCTCTTTTTTCTGTAAAATAGGAGAGAATACCACTATACATCTGTGTTTGTATCTCTGCGTGTGTACGCATGCACGCATGCACATAAAGACATTGTATAATTTTTAAATAGGTGTAAAAATATTTTACTTTTACTATTTCAGATGTGTCAAAAGCAGAAAAAGACTGACTCTATCTAGATAAGTTAAAAAAAAAAAAAAACTGAGGCCCCAGAAAAAACAAACTGCTAATAGTGCTAACTAGAAAATGAATGATTTTGAGTTCATGTATCAGAGGCTGATTCAAATGAGGTTGACTGACATTATATTTCTATTGGACAATGTTGTGTTAAATGGCAGCTAAATGAGCTTTTTCAGAGCTTCATGAGTCCTCCTTCAATTCCCTTTGTCTTATACGCAGGAAGTAAGACTTTTCCCAGAGTGTTTCTTATACTGGAAAGCACTGCACACACCAGGCAACATGAAACAAGTAATAATCCTAAGAAGTGACTAGGAGGGAAATCTCCTACGTTTCCTAAAATTCAAATTGTACTATGAATCTTAACAAGAAAAACTGAGATGAGTACATTTTGAGATTCTCTTGGGGGTTAGGACTATCTTAAGTAACAAGGGAAAAGCTTCAGGCAATAACAAAGTGTAATATTTTAGGAGCTTAGAACTTCCAGCTGAAAACTGCTTCTGTTTATGGCCCTTTCAAAGACAGTAAGTAGAAAAGTGGACCAGGAAGCCATGCAAGCACAAGTATGGTTTAGCAGAGCCAACCCTGATTATGCTGGAAAAAAATACCTAGGCAAAGAAGTCGTCAAGAACATCCCAGAATTGAGTTCGGAAAGGTTCAAAGAGAACCATTTTACCCCCACAATGAAGGAATAAACCTAGGACCTAACAAAGAAACTATTTCTTTAAGAATGAGGGGCATCTGAAGAAAACACAAAAATTAAGAACACTGTCTTAATTTTTTTCTCACTGCTTAAAATACCAGAAAATGCTAACTAATCTACACTAACAAAAAAACAGATCAGTGACTGCCTGGGGCTGACTCTTCTCAGGCTGATGGAAATGTCTTGATTGTGGTAATGGTTTCATGTATACACTTGTCAAAACTCATCAAATGAAACTCTTTAAATGGTTGTAGTTTACTGTACATATTATACCTCAATAAAGCTGAATGAAAATAAATAGGAAACAAACAAACAAAAAAAGCAATCACCATTTGCCCTGTGGCAGTCACAATGTAGCTGCCATTCCCTGTGCATGTGGGAATTTGGTCATGGCAGTTTATATCACCATAATTTTTACTGAATTCTGTGTACTTTTGGTACACACATGTCGAGTCTACTTCCCAATTTTAAATGTCCCCTAAAAGACTACACTATGATTCAGCATTGAAACAAAAAATTATGCTTGCAAAAAAGCACAGAAAAGCAGCAATGGGGAATAAGTTTGACATTCGTGAAGCAAGTATTTGTGCTTAGAAGAATGACCACAATTCCGCTTTTTTTTTTTTAAAGAAGACAACATCCAAGTACTAATAATGTATTGTATCATACTTTAAGCCAGCATTTTCTTCCTTAGTGATAAATAAAATAATTTGTCTTAAAATTGATCATGTGGTAGATAGTATTCTAAGATGGCCTCCAAGATTCTAACACCTTGGTGTACACATCTTCTCAAAGTTATTCAACCAAATATTAATCTAAATGCTGTTGTGAAGGGATTTTACAGATGTAGTTAAAATCTCTATCAGATGACTTTAAATTACTGAGATTATTGTAGTAGGCCTGACCTAAAGAGATCAGTTCTTAAAAGAATGCAGAGTGTCTCCTATTGTTCTTAAAGTAGCAAACCACCGTGAACTGCCCATAGGGAAGACCACATGGCAAGAACTCAAAGTGGCCTCTAGAAGCCTCTAGGGGACTGAGTGGTCCATGACAGAGAGCCAGCAAGGAAACAGGGATGCCATTCCTACAAACGCAAAGAATTGAATTCTGCAAACCACCAGTGAGCCTAGAAGAGAACCATGAGCCTCAGATAAGATCACAGCTCTGGATGACACCTTGATTTCACTCTGGTAAGACCCTGAGGACAGGACCCAGCTAAACCACGGCTAGACTCCTGACCAACAGAAAGTGTGAGATAAACTGCTAAAGTTGTGGTAATCTGCAATGCAGCAATGGAAAACTAACACAGATGCCTTCTTAGATTTGAGGAAATATGGTTTATATTATTTCTCTTAAATGCTGCTAATCTGCTCTATCATCAGAACAATTTCTTATACTTCACATTATTATTAGTGTTATTATTCAATTTCACAAATCAGTAGGATGAAGTGATACCACTCTCAAAACTTTACAGGCAAAAAAAAAAACTTTATAACATCTAAGAATTTATTTCCTCCATCAACTGGGCACATATATTTAGTATATTTGTTTCTGTCTTTCTAAACCAGTGACATACCAAAAATAAATAAGTAAATATCTCAGTCCTTATCACTTACTAAAGGAATGAAAGTAAAGATGAATGTGTGATAAGAAAAGCTAATTTTTAGATCTAGCAAGGCCATATAATTTGGGACAACCAGTTTCTAAGACCTCAGGGAACTCAGGTATTTAAAAAAAAAAAAAAAAAGACTAAGAGAAACCTGAATAAAGTCTGGAATCTAATTACTAGAAGAAAAATATACATACAAAAATGGATAATAACACTTGCTCTGCCAACCTTATGTAGTATACAATTAAATGCCACTGAAAACAGCCTGCACTTCTATAGATCTTATTGTGTGCCAGGCACTGTTCTCTAAATAATATATAAGAAATAAATGTATAGACGATAAATATAGTACAGAATAGTGATTACGATCCCAGGCTGTAGAACCAGACTGCCTGGATACAATCCCAGGTCCACTACTAACTAAAGGTGAGATCTTGAGCATGTTTAACTTCTCTGGGCCAAATTTTCAACTAAAAAATAGGGACATTAACAATACTTACCTGACAGGGTTATAGTGAAGACTGAATGAGTTAATATATACAAAGGACATAGAAGAGTGCCTGGCACATATTAAGCACTCAAATGATGACATCAATATTATTTTTATAATAATATCATATTAACAGTTACCTCTAACAAAGGCAAACTGTGTATTTGCTGAGGAACCTGCTGGACTGTCCCCCTGGGTGGCTTTTAGTTTAATTGTATGAATCTGCCAGGGCACAGTTAAAAATTATTACTGTATTTTTTAACCTTAATGATATGTTTACGGGTTTGAGTATTATGTCTGTTCCTATGTTAAATACTAATTGAAACTTATATGGAAACATTAAAAACTGACATTCTAGGGCTTTGCTACGTAAAATATAGTTTTGAGGGCCACCAAATCAGCATCACCTAGATGCTTGTTAGAAATGCACAATCCCGAAAGACACAGTGCATTTGGCCAATATAGTTTATGTTTGTTTTCCATGGGAGGGATAACATTTCAGGCTTTTTTCTTCTTCTCTTAATACTCATTACTTCCTTTTCTGTGCCTTTAAGGCTCCTGGATGCTATTCAGTCTTTTCACAGCAGGTGAAACACTATTTTTCAGGATATTTTAAGGAGAAAATAACATTATTTAGGCCATAGAAGCCTTTCAAAAATATTATTTTATGCAAATAAAATACTAGAATGCAATATTCAAATTCAAATAAATATTGGTTTACAGCTAATGTTGTTGCTTTATAACCAAAAAATGACACAAGCCACCAAGAAGTGGGATTAGGTCACAACTGTAACATGAAAAACTGATGCCTACGACTGGGTACTGCTAATTAAGGTTACAAATTCAAGGTCTTAATCTTTATATGCAAGTACTTGAACTTTTGAAATAATTGATTTGATATCACCTCATTAGTATAATACAGTGGTTCTCAAAGTTTGGTCCCTCGATCAACAGTATCACTTGTGAAACTGTAAGAATTATTACATTTTGGGGTCTCACCCCAGACCTACTGAATCAAATACTAGGTTTGTGGACCAGCAATTTATGGTTTAGCAAGGTTTCCAGGTGATCCTGATGCATGCTAAAGTTCGGGAACTACTAGAATAGTGGTTCTGGTATAGTAAGTTTATACTAAGTTTTCCATCACTAGATTGAATGCAATTCCACCTGATCGAGTTTGAAAATGTATGAATGCTGGAAACAGGACGCTAAAATACTGAAACCCAACCTTTACGCCTGGAGACAAGTGCACCTATGACCAAGCCCGTGAATTACAAAGAAATTATGTTATTTACGGCTGATGTAGTTCAAAGTTATTGCACATTTACTTGATTGTCTACTATGTATGGTTGCAGGATTATTTATAAACTTTGTATAACCTTAAACGTTTTACAAAACTATATTTTTTTATAAGTATGCAAGCTTGTAAGGTGAAAATAAAACTTGTTTGCCTGGAAGAAAAAAAGAAAGGCAACCTGTGGTGGATAATGTGAAAGCGCTAACAAGCCTAAGACTTAGAATCCTAAAATCTTGACGTGATTATCTGATGCCCTGTACCCCAACCCTAAATTCTTATTTACCAGAGCTCAATTTCATTCAGGCATCTTTAGTCTTTAATATAACATCATTCAGCACACTGCTCTTAGTGTTTGCATGTAACTTTTGATAAAATCTTACAAAAGCACTGAATTATAATTCTGAAAGGAGCAAAGTTCAAATGCATATAACTATGATTACAAATACAGTATTAAAACACAACCAAGAGGAAAGAGAAAATCTTTCAAGAAACTTTTTTAAGACCAATATCCAGGTTTAGCTCTTTTTAAGGTAACAAAATAAAATTTAAAACTGTTTAAATCTCCTAATGAATAAAAATAATAGTGCACAGATGTCAAAACTATGTTCTCACTTTATTTATTAAATGTACAACACCTATAAATAAACTAGCTGTGTAAAAAATAGTCCAGTACAAAGTATGGGAAGGAAGGAAAAAGTAATTTTTTTTAACGACAAACACCGTCTGAGCAAACGTACTCCACAGATACCCACTGACTTAAATAATTTATATCTTAGAGACTAGCAAGTGTCAATTATCAAATTTTCTGCTATACCTTCCAAGCATAACAAATCATAGGTTTTCAAGTCCTAAATAATATAATTCTGAGGCTTATCCCCTAAACAAGAATCTCTTTCAAAAGATTTAACTCTAACTACAAAACACATTTTACATATAGAAAAAAAATTATTTATAAAAATCACTTTGCTTTATGATCTTTTAGATTTTACCTAGAAAGTTTTCTTCTACTGCTAAAGATGTATCTGGGACACCTGTCCTGATGTTGATACCAAGAGCAAGACTAAATTTAATAAAAAATGCAGGTTAGTGTAAGTTAGTTAAATCACACGTTTAGATTTCATAATTATTTTGTATAAGGACATAAACTTGGGAATTGCTTCTCCATGAGTCTGTTAATCTTCTTCGTTCTAATATCTGTACAGGATGAAATCCTATTATTTTCCCCTCCTACCTCAGTACTACCACTTTCAATACAAAACTCCTCCACTGAAACTTAGGAGGCAGCAGCACAGTCATTAAAACAGACCACAGAGTCAATGGATCTGGATTTGAATCTCAGGTCTGCGCGTTCAAATTCCTAGCTATATGTTCTTAGAAAATTCTGTGAATCTGTTTCTTCTGCCATAAAACAGGCTTATTAGTACGTATTTCATAGGCACTGCCGTGAAGAATAAATTTAAAAAGCATGTAAATTCCTTAGCACAGTGCCTGACATATATCAAACATTCAATAAGTGATAACTATGATAATCAAAACAATGACTGTCAACAGAAAAAGAAAGACAAATACCACATGATATCACTTATACGTGGAATCTAAAACAGGACACAAATGAACTTATCTACAAAAGAGAAACAGACTCACAGACATAGAGAACAGACTTGTGGTTGTCAAGGGGCAGTGTGGGAGGGGGTGGAGGAGGGATAGATTGGGAGTTTGGGATTAGCAGATGTAAACTATTGTATATAGAATGGATAAGCAACAAGGCCCTACTGTACAGCGCAGGGAACTATATTCAATATCCTGTGCTAAACCATAATGGAAAAGAATATGAAAAAGAATGCATATATATGTATAAATGAATCACTCTGCTATACAGTAGAAATTAACACACATTGTAAAACAACTATACTTCAACAAAATAAATTTAAAAAACCATGACTTGTCAAATTATTAATTGATTTTATCAAATTATCAAACCTATATTCTTATCCTCTAGATTCACAACCCTCTCCTAGGGTTGTGAATCTCACAACATCCCTGTGAGGTAAATAGCTGGGGGCAGCTCTGAGGTAAAAAGCAGTCATTATCAAGAAAAAGAGACCTAGTAGGCAACTTCCTCACCCTCCTTTTCTCCCATGCTTCACTAGCCTCAGTCACTATCCATACTTGAGAGTAAATACATACTCACTCAGTTTGGGCCCAAATGTAAAGGAGATCAAAAGCCTTATTTAACACTTGTACTTAATGACAGCTCATCTATAATGTAAGACTGATACCACACGTTCATCTTTCCAACAAGCTCAACACTAGAATGGACACACAGGTGAAAAAGAAATCAACCAAAAACATCTTTCAGGAAGTACCTGCTGGATCAAGTCTCATTAAGCGAGTCAAGGAAAGAAAGGTCGACTTAATGCATCACATGCACCAAGTATCTAGGCTGTTTTACTTCTAGGATACACTTTGTAGAAATGAAGAAAAAAGGTCACATGAAATATCTATTAACTTTTGCAACTGGCCTCTAATTCATTCAATAAATATTCACTGAACACTAAGCACTCACTTGGAAACAAAGGTGACAAGATAATATCCTCTTCTTGTAGAGCCTATTAAAAAATCTTTCCAGTTTGTTTTTCTCTCTTCCATTCATTTGTTAACTTAATATATGCCTACTATGTGGCAGCAAATGTTAGGCATTTGGCAGAAGGAGATATTTACTGAAAAGATGAATAAGATAGAACCCCTGTTCTCAAAAACTTGACAGACCAGTAAAAGAGAAAAATACAAATAACTATGTTAAGTGCTGTAAAAGTCACATAGATACTGTGGGTAACCAGAAGAAAGAACAACTAACTCTACTCACATTAACCAGGACAGGCTTCCTAGAGGAGATGATATTTAAGTACAGTCTTAAGAGATAAATGTTTCACAGATGAAAGGGAAATAATACTCCAGGCAGAGGAAATAGCAAGGTACAGAGACATACATAAAAGCATATACATACACACACACACAAATATGCATATGTTGCATACAAATGGATATACAGTCAGTTTTTAGATACAAGTGAAGGATGTCAGTATTTATACAGAATCTAACTGGCAAAGTACCTTATACTACAAAGATAAGCAAATGAGAAACAGCTTAACGATAAAGCAAGGTTTCCTAATCTTGGCACCATTGACCTTTTGAACCAGATAATCCCTCTTCGCGGGGTGCTGTCCTGTGTACAATGATTATACCTGGCCTCTCCCCACAAAATACTAGTAGCACCCTCACACATACCTCTCCCCCAGCTGTGACCATCTAAAACATCTCTGGATATTGCCAAATGTTCCCTGAGGCTACTGCTATATGCCAGGCAATGTTCTGTGCTTCTCATTTATTCTCATTTAATCTAACAACATAGTATCCATGAGGTAGTTATTATTTTCCCCATCTTACAAATAAAGAAACTGAGGCCAAGAGTTAAACAACCTGCCAAAAGTCACACAACCAGCCCGAACTGAACCCACACAACGGGGATTCAATCCCTACTCTAAGCACGGTTCTGTTGTCTCTTATTCATGCCTCAGCTTTTTTCATCAGATACTTGGAAAGTTAATATTTTGAGTCTTATCTGGAAGTAAAAACTAAAATTATCCACAAGTGGAAATTAAATTAAAAGACTCCCAACCTCAATTCAGGATAAATTAACAAGTATTTTTTTAAGCACTGACTGTATGCACGCCCCGTACAAATTTTGGGAACTAGAGTGGTTCAAAGAAAAGAAAACTATGTTTATTAAGGATTTGGTATTATCTTTTCCATACATTCTCTCTCTGAAATCTCACAACATCCCTGTGAGGTAGGTATTATCTTTTTTTCAAGTGAGGAAGCTAAGGCTCAGAATAGAAAAGTAGTCCCTGACCTAATAAGGCTTACAATTTAATTGAAGATAAAAGAACAGTATTTTTTTAAAAAGACAGAATAAGCAAGTTAAATATCTCCGTTAACAACACATAGAAGGTGAGAAGTTAAAAAAGAGCAGAAGGAAAGTATATAGTTAGATTAGTCAGGGAATACTTCTGAAAAGAGGTTTCTATTATCCCCTTTTGGAAATGAAATGGATGAGCAAAACATGATAAGCTGGGGAGGAGCAACACTTCTGTAAACAATGTGAAACAGAAGTATGAGGACTGAAAGGAAAGATTTGTGATAGCCAACTTAAACAGTAAGCCAAGGAAATGATGGAGTAATAAGTCTGTCTTAAAATTAAGATCGCCCAATAGCTGGAGACAATGACACTAGTTGTGTGCTTTTAGGGTGTTCCTGCCACAAACACTCTCAAGCACAGCAACAGGAATGAATGCAAAAGACCTAAAGGTGAAGACTGGTAGGGTTGGTTAATGGAGGCTTAGACATATGAGTCAAACACCAAATTTCATAAGAAGAGTGATGGGTCATCTACTTTGCTTTATGTATTTTGTCTCCTTCAGCCAAAATGTAAGTTTCAAGAGGGCAGGGATTATAATGTTCTGTTCACTTAGATCAATGCCTGGCACAGTAAGTGTTCAGTAAATATCTGCTGCTGAATAAAGGCACTATTCAAAATAGTGACATATTCAGAAACAAAGGTTACAAAGACCTTCAGCAACCACCAAAAAAATAACAATAATATTGTAATATTTATTATTATTGCAACAACTAACATTTATTGAGCACTAACTCTGAGCCAGACACTGTGATCCATTATCTCAATCCCCTTAACTACCTTTTTAGAGAGGTAGGTACTATTATTATCATCCCAGTTTTACAGGTTCACACACAGAATAAACAACTTGACCAAGGTCACATAGCAGCACAGCTGGAACCTGGGTCTATCAACTCCAAGGCTTGCCTCTCAACTACTATGTCACATACATAGAATTACAAGTATCCTTCTAAGGCAAAGCTAGGGAAATGTGGCCAATGAGGAAAGACAACAAACCAGAATCAAAAAGAAATTCCAATGTAGTCAAAAACCATATGTCCGCCCCCTCTCCTAGCAGGTACTGTGGATTTTTTCCCACCCTAGAATACACTGATTATCCCATACAGATTAAAACTTCAATGGTTTAAAGAATCCAGATGTTGAAAAACTAGGAGCTAGAGTCAATCATCTAATCAACATTTCAAAGGGTGGTAGATAACGAGTGGTAACACCCCGTGTCCACAACCCAAAGAAATAACAGGGTGTGACCTCTGACTAAGGCTGACCTCAAAATTTCCTGACCCATTCTCCCCGAATCTGCCACTTCCCTCCCTCCTTCGCTCTGCGTTTCTCCCCTCCTCTATACATCCCATCTCTCCTCTCCTACTAAAAGGCCTTTACAAAAACTTGGAAATTTTGTGTTTCCTACTCTCAATTTCTAATCTAGTTAAAACTTTTATATTTCTCTAAGGAAAAAAAGTCTACCTGTGTAATACTCAGGTAGAAAAAAGGTTCCCTACTCGTTAGAGCAGCATTCCAAAAGTTATGTTAGTCAATGAAGAGACAACCAATCATGCAAAAGAAAGCTGATGACCAGCATATTTATTTATATAACCTGGTATTATAGACATAATAAATAAACAGGAAGAAATTAAACTCACTAGAGATTATGCTCTTCTCCCATCTATCCAGTAACCTATTCATAAGTATAATTCTTTCTGAAAATCTCTAAAATGGAAAGAAGCTAACTCCAGAATTATAACTCCAATCACTACCAACAGAGAGAAATATTTAAAATACTGACTTTGTTTAAAAACTAGAATATCCATTAAATTAACTACTTAACCAGAGATCCACTAATATATAAGTCAATCTGATTTCTGCATTTACACCAAAATCTAAAGCAAATCTGCCTTAAAAGAAAAGTTAAAGAATGAGAACAAGAGTTGGCAAGACAAACAGTGCTAAGGAACATAGCTCAATCTTTTTTTTCTGCCTTTGGATTTTTTTCATACACTTATCTTAAATATACAGTTCTATTAAACAAACAAACTATGAAGGCATAGACGAATTGTTCTCAAAGTAGAAATACTTTCCAAATACAAAAAACTGTCAAGAAGCATTTATTTCTTGAATTGGCCAATAGAACACTGATTATACCAAGTTTGAAGGAAAAGTTATTTCTGAAAACTGATCCTGTATTTAATAAATATTAAGCATGAAAAGGGAATAGCCAACCCTCCCTCCCTCACTCTCATCATTTTAGGAAAAGGAGAAAACTAAAAATTTAGTTAAAACAAAATCCTTCAATAAAATCCTTCAAATAAAATTCCTTCAATCTTAATTTGAGATGTAACGATACAAATAAAACTTATTAAACTTCACGGGTTTTTTTTTAAGTTTTTTATTCCCAGTGTTAAAGAGATGAATAGTTTAAAGACTGGATAATCCAATTACATCCTGATATTTCTAAATGGACAATTTAAACCACAGTCATTTTCAGAGATAATAAATTATTCAAAAAAGAGTCCTTTCTGATCTAAGCACTATTGAAGTCTTTAGGGATGAATTCAAATTCCAGTTATGTTCAAATCAGTCTTTCTTTTCTATAAACAATAAGCACAGCAGTTCTGCCATTTCTTTACTTTTTAAGATTTTTTTAAAATAAAAACATTAATGAATGATACACTGTTTCAGAGGCTTTTGGAAACACGGCAGAATTACTTCAGTATTATTTGTCAAACTCAATGGCTGAATTTAAGTGTTCGGCAATATAAAGCCTGACTTTAGCCTTCCGTCTATGCCACAGTTTAAAAGATCTTTAACTTAATAAGTTAACAGTGATGGGTCACCTTACTATATGCCAGGCACTGGAAGAGCTTTGCATATGTTTTACATTATCTCATTTAATCCTAACAACAACCCTGTATAAGACATGTCCCCATCAACAGGTGATAAAGTCGACAGTAAAAGGATAAGTAGCTTGTCCCATGCCACAAAGCCAAGAAAGGTACTGCCTAACTAATGAGTCTTCTGCCTCCAGAGTATCAATGTATTTTATGAGGGAAATGAGAAATGAATTAGCAACTGTTGCTGGCTCCATGTATGCATATATTCAACCATTAGATAGTTATAAACTACCCACCATTATTAGTGGGACAAGTCCTTCTCAGACCTAGAGGATGTCATGCAAAGGTCTATTACTACCCCTTACACTACCCTGAAAAGCATGCCATCCTAAAAGTCTCATTAAGTTATATACATTCTTCCAAAAACAAACAAGCAATCTGTCTTGACACTTCACATTTGGCCTAACATATATTGATGGATTCAGTATCTTCTCCTATGGTGATCCTCTCAGAGGAAAGGCTAAGTGATATTAAAAATATTTTGTACCACTATCTTTTAATATTTCCTAAATTCCACAGCAGTCATGAAGGAGCATCTAGCATGATATATGTACACACAGACACACAAACAGCACATGCTACCTCCTGCCTAAAGCCACCCAGATTTCCAGTAGCTAACCTTCAGCTGGAAAAAAAGGGCTGAGGTGAAACAGCAGAGCAACAGAAACTGCACAATATCAGATTGATCTACTAGCTATCCCTTAGATGAGGGGAAAGAGCAAAAAATAAGATACTAAACAATAACATCTCTTGCCCATTTTTTTTATTATTTTCCAACTACCTGTATTGCAGGATAATACAACACAAACATAATTATTTTCTTAGTTTTAGAGAAATCAATTGTTACTCAAAATTTTTTAAGGGAACATTTTAGAAAAAACTGTATACACTGGTTTGTCACTCAATATCCAGATCAAGTACAGATGTTCCCTCAAATATTTCACAATTCTGAAGGTAGAACAGGAGGAAATTTTAAATATACATGTGTGTAGAAGTATAATTATTAGAAAATATATATCCTATAGTGTTCAGGAAATTTCATGTAGATTTAGGAAACACACTCCAAACACAGTGTGAAAGGGATCATGAGACAGTATCAATGAGGTATCATAAAAAAGTAGCAAAAATCTAAAACTAAACTAAGGCATAAGACAGACTGGTTTGACACTCAGTGGGGAAAAGTCTCAAAGTAGAAATGTTTAACAGCAAGAGCTCATTATTTGAAAACAACTTTACTCATCTGTAATGACAATTCAGCTACATTAAAATAAATAAATAAATGAAACCTAATACACCACTCTTTTCCCTGGTCCACTGGAAATGTCACCAACACAGAATATTTCTATTTGGATAGAAGGTAGGAGATAGGAGATGGACACCTTGTGTCTTTTAAATTGCCACTCATCCTTAAGCTTGAAATAAAAGCAAGATTTTTTAAAAAAGCAAGGAAAGAATCCTCTCCTAATGAATAAAAAAGCAACTTTAGGGCTTCCCTGGTGGCGCAGGGGTTGAGAGTCCACCTGCCAATGCAGGGGACACGGGTTCGTGCCTCGGTCCAGGAAGATCCCACACACCGCGGAGCGGCTGGGCCCGTGAGCCATGGCCGCTGAGCCTGCGCGTCTGGAGCCTGTGCTCCGCAACGGGAGAGGCCACAACAGTGAGAGGCCCGCGTACCGCCAAAAAAAAAAGAGCAACTTTACAGTGACCTTCTTTCTAAAAGGTATACTAAAATTGTCAGGTCATGTAAAATTGTCAGACCTCTTTTTTAAAGGAAGAGGAATTGAAGTATCAATTATATATGTAGAAACATTATATAAAGTAAAAGCAGGTTTGAAACTAAAAAGTGGTCACAACTGCAAGAATAACCCCTTCCCCTGCCATAAACAGGGGACTCCTGAGATAAATAAGATTTATGAAACCAGGGTAAAAATATACCACCGTCCAATGCTGACATATGAAACAGATGTTTTGATATTAGCTGTGATGTAAAATTGCACAAAGTGAATTATCCTTTCTAAACAACACATCTGAGATTTATTTTTTGGGTGAATCTATTAACCCATGCTACATTTACCCTTAAGAACACAGCAAAACTTTTTAAAGTACAGAGTTAAATGATTTAAGTGACCTGGTAAGATATAATACTTGAAATTAACAAAACAAAAATTGTGGAGCCAATAATTCTACACAATGAACTTGGTCACTGCAAAAGATAAAAGCTTTAAGAAACAGAAGTACCAAACCTTAATGTTCTTATAGTTTGACAAATATTTTCATCTGATTCAAACAAACCATCAATACTTCTAATTTTACATCTAAAGTAAATGCTTTACAACTTATTTTCAGAACCTTTCAAAATTATACTCACAAGTTTCTTCAAAGATACTTCTGGCCATGATACACGGCCAGTATATCACTATATGGTATCTTATATGGTATGGTATCTTTGAATAAGAAATACAAGTAGTCCTACCTACTTTTTAGCTTCATCACCTTATAGATGGCATTGCCCCTGCTCCTCAGTCCATAGTTTTCATCACTGTGGAGGCAAAAGTACCTTGAACAGTAGACTCTGTGCTTTATGCAGAATCATTTTAAGACTGCCTCCAAGGAACACATCTCATTTAGAAAACAGAGACCAGCTAAAAGAGCCAGTCCCAGCTTTGTAGTGGAATGAAGCTCATACTGCATGTTGGTGGACTTGGCAGTCAGTGTTCTATACCAGGGGTCCATAAACAACGAGCCAAACCCAACCTACCTCCTGTTTTTATGTATAAGGTTTTATTAGAACACATTCACATTCATTCACTTACATACTGTCTGTGGCGTTCAAGAGCACTTCAAGAGCAGAACTGCATTGTTGCGACACAGACCATATGGTCCACAAAATCTAAACTATTTACTATTCAATAACTGGCCTTTCACCAAAAAAAAGTATGCCAACCCCTCCTCTACACAATGAGATGCCGGAGGCAACACAAGACTTCTCCAAAAACCATCTCCAAGTACACGAATTGGGCTGCTGCTAGCCTAGGTGTGGGCTTTGGGACCATCCGGTGATAAAACACACAAACACACACCCTCAAGGCTCTTTAATCATCCCATATCAGTCCCAAAGTTGCCAAGGCAGAGCACACGAGGTGATCACTCCCTACTACCAGGGGCCCACCTTCCCCACTTGCCTTCACTAGTAAATCATGTTAACCCCAAAAGGCTGCCCTTTAAAGTTCATCGAAACATGATTTCGCCTGCATAAAAACTGTTGTGGAAAATAGTGGGTGAGGAGAGAAGGCACTCATATGGCATATATTCCAGATCCTAGAACCACCATAGATCTAGCTCCCTGTCTAAATAGCTGTGGCCCAGAAGGTCCTGCCATTTGAATTATCACTCTTAAGAAGAGGCCAAACAGGCTACTAAGAAGGTGAATTGGAACTAAGGAACACAAAAAAGTGTGGATATACATATTCCCTACCTCACAATTCTTAATCCTTGTTAGTGTCAACACTAAATGCAAGTTTCACCACAAAAATTTTAAATTTTAATTTTTTAAAAAATCAGTCTTCCAATGTCCATAAATGCTTCGAAGACGTCTGAATTTTTTTAAGTGCCAAGTTGGTTTTTGTTTGTTTTTTAATAAAAAGGGTTTTTTTTAAGGCATTTTCAGCACTGCTGTGCCAACACAGGGATATCCCCTCCATTGTATGGGACACAAAGACACACACCAACTGCGAGCAGGGGAAGCAGCGTTCTTTGCCAGCTATTTTTAGCCCCACTTCGTCATGTTAGAGACCAAACTTAGGATAATAATGAAAGGCAAACTTTAAAAACATGAATTTGATGAAACAGATCTGTCCTTTTATGTATAAGTTCCTTAACACTGAAATCTTATATATTCTTCTGAACAATCTCAAGGGACCTATATACCTTACAAAAAGCTTGTTAGTATTTCAAAAATAATCATCTGCCCTAAGACTGAACTGGTGCCCATGTTTAAAGGTTGTTCCTCCTTTTTCAATTTCAACCCTTATTCACTTTTAAAACAGGAGAGTCTCAGCCATTCTCCTCTTCCTGTATCTTTGCTAACTTTAACACATTCCCCTCCCCCCAAATACCCATTTTTCAGCTCTCTACTCTCCATCAGCACTATAGAGAAACCTTAGTACTTTTATAATGACTCCCAATTCTACATTTTCAGCATATCACTCATTATTTTACTGTCTTAAGATTGCATTGGTATCCAATTTTAACCCTAAAATTTAATGTCCAAAGTCCACTGCCTCATTTCTGAATTACTTTTTATAAGAAACCACTAGCACCATACCAACATACTGGAAGCACCTTCTTTTTCACCCCTCCATCTGTACAGCTCTTCAATGACTGTAGTGTAAAAATGTTAGTTCTCTAGAAAAACAAAATCCTAATCCAGGTATAATGCCTCTTGGCTTAAAATACGATTTCTTCTCAGTGGTCTAAAACTACCCTCTCAGAAACATTGTTCTCAGTTCATTCTTTGGGCTGTAAACATGTATCCACACAAACACAAATTGGCCCTAAGCCTACTCAACAATCTCCCTCTGTATTCCCATAAGCTAACTTCCTAATTACATTTGTCCCTCACCCCCTCCAATTCCAAAAGTCTTAAACACTTTATCTCCACCTGTTCTTTTCTTCCTAAAAAACACTTTCTCCTGGCTCAGACACTCCAATAAGTTCTGTATAGTCCAACATCAACATTTCCCTAGTGAAAAATGTACAAATACATGTACATCTATAAGGTATCAAACAGTTGCTGACATACAGTCGTCGTAGATAAAAACTGGTCCATTCCTCCTTTTATATAATTTTGTGCAATCTGCGTTTCACTGCCTCTGCCACCCATAAGCAAAAGCATCTCAAAGGCAGGGACCCACAAATGCTCTGTTGTTTCTTTGCTACCCAAATATACATTAAACATTACCATGATTTTTAACCAATCTATAGTCAACACAATACAAATCAAAGTTGTAAGCAACTTTGATGGAGTATAATCTACGCTCAAACTAGTTTGTTGGTCTGTCCTCTTTTCCTCCCCCAAAAAACAGCCTATGCAAGACTAGATTTCTCTTCCTCCTATGTTTGTGAAGTATGGGATACATGACTTCCTCAAGGTCACAAAATAACAGATCTAGAGACATTTGTTTTTTTTGTTTTGTTTTGTTTTGGCGGTACGCGGGCCTCTCACTGTCGTGGCCTCTCCCGTTGCGGAGCACAGGCTCACGGACGCGCAGGCTCAGCGGCCATGGCTCACGGGCCCAGCCGCTCCGCGGCATGTGGGATCTTCCCAGACCGAGGCACGAACCCACGTCCCCCTGCATTGGCAGGCGGACTCTCAACCACTGCGCCACCAGGGCAGCCCGCGAAATTTGTTTTTGATTCCACGTCTAACACTACATCCACTACTCAATATATATATATATTTTTTTTTTTGCGGTACGTGGGCCTCTCACTGCTGTGGCCTGTCCCGCTGCGGAGCACACGCAGGCTCAGCGGCCATGGCTCACGGGCCCAGCCTCTCCGCAGCAGGTGAGATCTTCCCGGACCGGGGCACAAATCCGTGTCCCCTGCATCGGCAGGAGGACTCTCAACCACTGCGCCACCAGGGAAGCCCCACTACTCAATATTTTGATGCCAGTACTTATTTAAAGTAGAATTAAAGGTTCCTAACAAAAGCATAACAAGGAAAAGGCATATAAAGAAAAACAAAACAGCTGGTGAAGTTCCAGAGGAGGGCAAAGTGATCAAAAGAATGTAAGAAATTATTTTAAGACAAAAAGTCAGGAAAGATGATAGTAAAGAGGAACAATCAAAATCTACAAACCAGGAAAAGATGAACTCCAGCTTGTTCTAGCAATTCTCAAAATACGAACTTGGGATGTGTCTTGAAACTTTATAAAGAGACAGGTTTGGGATAAATAAATGAACTGTTACATAATTCAGGGGCTAGTAAACTTGCAGAATTCATCTCTTCAAAAGAGAAAAAGTACAGGATGAAAAGTGTTTGAGAAAGTTTTAAATAAGTTTAATCAAGATCCTGAATGGAAAAGTTAGCATGGATAATCCCAGGCTTACATTCACTCCCACAAAGTTTCTCTCAGCAGTGGCTTCAGAGTGTAAGCTCACACAATTGTCTGGAGGGGCCATAATTCTTAGTACTGCCTATGTTCTGTTATATAAAATTCCACCCTATGCTTAACCCTAAGGTCTGTATAAACATATGAAATGTCAATTACTTTCCTGCACCTTAATTTGGCACTCTGAGGGGATACCTAAATTATAAATCAAAGATTTTACAGACTTCACCTTTAAAATAAAGGAAGAGGAAAAACATCATTCTTCAAAGAATTAAACATCAGAAGTTTCTCCTCATTTGATACAGAAGCATGAGATAACTCAAATAAGCAAAGCTTCAAGTCATTCCAACAAACAAAAAACTGCTAGCAATTAGGACATATGCTACTGAAAAAAAAAAAAAGCATTTGGGTAAGGAAAAAATTTAACACCTTTTATAAACTGGTTAAAGTACTAAATGCTCTCCCCCAAATCAGTTGTGATCAAAAGACCTCAGAATTTCCTGAGTAACTGAAATGTTACAGTGTCTTCCTGATACGCAGGAACTGCACCCAGGAAATGAGAAGGTAAAAAAAATTCCTGTACCACTAGGTACTGAAATGAAATCTCTCAAGGAAGACTGGCAAAAAAGAAAGCAATTTTACTTTCAGGGGTTCCCACTTGGGAACCAAATAAGAATTGCCCAGAGACAAAAACTACCGCGCTGTTTCCCACCGGGTGTACCAGGAAAATGTGTATTACAGAGATGTCCCTTGTGCGCACACAGGCTCTGGCTTCCTCAATTTCCTTTTGCCAATTACTGGCCAGAAAGCTACCAAGTGTCCACCCTGGAGAAAGACAGAACTCCTCGAAGAGAAACCTGTGGGCTTGCGTATCACACGTACAGAGCGCTAAAAGGTTACAAAACACTGGACTGCCGGATGCCTCTCCCCTCAGTGAGGACTAAGGTACCCCTCTCGTCTATACACTCCCAACACTCCTGGAAAACACCGGCAAAACTCCGGAGGACGCCCCAGCATCCTCCCCCTTTCTATCCCTCCATTCCCTTTCCCAGGGCCACTCACACTTTAGAGAAGAGCCGGGCGCTGAGAGCGTGGGGTGCTTCCCTTCCTTCTTGGGACTCAGGCGGCAGCTGCGGCAGGCTCCGGAGCGTTAGTGAGGAAGAAGCGGGGCTGGGATCGCTAAGCCGGCGGCCACCCGGGACTCTTCCGCGCCGCCGGAGCAGACGAGGCGGCGGCCCCGCTTACCTCCTCTTTTCCTCTTCCTGGGTCTCTTCAGGCTGGGTCTTCTGCCCGTCCCGGGCCACTTCTCCCCAGACAGTCACGTTTGGGAGGCTCCGGATTTTGTTTTTCAAAAGTTTCTTCTGGGCGGAGGCTGCGGCCGGCCCCCCGGGTCCCCCCCGGCCCCGCCGCCCTCGGGGCTGGGGCAGGGGAGGGGGCTCTAAGAACTCCTCCCGGAGTCCTGCCGAGGAGCCGGGGGGCCGGCGACTGGCCGAGAAAGAAGACCCCCGAGGGGGCGGAGGGGAGGGGGCAGGGAAGGAAAGGACGGCGGCGCCGGTCCTGCTGTCCCCGCCGCCCCGGCCTCCGCTTCACATCGGGGTCCCCGCCCCCCCGGTTGGGGGGTGGTTGCCGGGCTTCGGGTCCCGGCTCATACACTCCAGGGCAAGATGCTACGGCCCCGGGCGGGTGGCCGAGGCGGCGGCGAGGTGGGGGACCCGGCCGGCTCCGCTCGGCGCCGCCCCCGCTCCCGGCTCCAGCATGTGTCGCTGCGGCTGGGACCCCCTCCCTCCACCTTGGGGGTCCCTCGCCCCGCGCCCCGGAACGGACAGAAGCTCCGGCCCCTCCTCAGCGTCCTCTCACCGCGGAGCAGCCGACTAGTCCCGACCCGAGGTAGCCGCCTCCCTGCCCCCCAGCCGCCGGCTCCGGCTCGGGCTCGGGCTCCGGCGTGTGCAGCCGCCGCTGCCGGCCGGGAAGGCGAGGGGGGGAGAAGAGGGGTGGCCGCGGCTCCCTCTGGCCCAGGTTAAGGCGGAGGTCTCGGCGGCGGCCAGTGCAAGGGCGCTGGGTCTCTCGGATGCTCCCTCGCTCTCACGCTCTCGGCGGCGGCGGCGGTAGCGCCCCGAGCTCAGCTCGCTGTCTCCCTCGCTCAGTGCGGGGCTCTCGCCTCACTCCAGAGAGAGGGGCGGGAGGAAAACGGCGCGGACCGATGACGCAAGTCACCTAGCAACCGCTCTCTTCCCCCCTCCCTTTTCTCTCCGCTCGGAGGCTTCCTCCGCGGGCTTTTTTTCCCCTTTCCAACCACCCCGCCCTGGGCGCCTCTGGCGCGCACGATGACGCTCCAAGGGAAGAGGAAGTCGGGTTCGGCGAGCGGGTGGGTGCGCCTCGGGCCGCGGGACTCGCCGCCGCTGCCGCCGCCTCTACGGCCGCGTCAGAACTGAGGAGAGGAAGGGGAGGAGCCGCGTGGAGCCTAAGCTGCCGCCTAAGCTTACCCCTGACCCGAGGGCAGTGGAGAGAGCTTGCTCCGTAGCGGTTTCCTTCAGAGCAGGTGGTGACTGCTCCTTGGGGAGCAAGGAGGAGGCCCAGGCCGCGCGGCCATGCTCGGGCGCGCATCACCCGAAGGTGAGGCATTTGGCCCCAACGGGCCTTCGAAAAGCCCGGCTGAGCGAGAAGTTATCTTACAGCTTGATCCGCTGCACCTGCTCGAGGGAGCGAGCGCCCCACCCTTCCCGCCGTGTGGGGCGAGACCCAGCGCCCGGTAACGCGTGGTCGGGCCGAGCAAATGTTTGATGAATGAATGAATGAATGCCTCCCTCCCTCCCTCGCGGAGCTCAGAGGAGTTTTACGGAAGTGCAAGCGCTTTGTAAACTGCGTAGCATTGTAAAGATGAGAGTTGTAACACATCCCTCTCCCTCCCCCGTCCCCCTCCCCGCAAGGAAATAGGTGTGCGACTTGAGTGAGGAGTCACACAACTTGAGTCTTTAGTGAAAAAGGAGGCGAATTGCTGGGACGAGGGAAGGGAGCCATCCTCCCGGAGAGTGTGGAAGGATTTTTGACTTTTTCAGGAGGAGAATTTAGCAGTGCCTCCCTTTCAGGAATCCTTCTTGCTTGTGGTTTGGAGCTTTGGAGAGCTGGTATTGGTTGTTAATCAGTGTCCATTACCGTCATCAAGAAATTTTGGCCTGTGTTTCAGGTCTGACTCAAAGGCTATTTCCTTTCTAAAATATCATTACCATTTAGGCAGGTCTTCCTACGGGTGTTATCCTGGAAAGTAAATCAAAGTAAAAAACTCATGAGGTTGAAAGGGTGGTTCTCTAGGACAAGAAATTTTAAGATAAAAGGATTTCAGAATCCTCAGAAATCTGTCTTGAACCTGTCCTGGTGAATAGTGTGAGAACGAGATAAAAGCAGCAGTGATGAAAGGAAGCAGATTCCACAGTTGGGTCTCCGGACTCTGGCGCTCCTTGCCTCGTCTGGAAGCAGCAGTAGTGGCTGTTACAGGTCTTTCCACTTCAGGGGGTGAGGCGCAAGTGTTTATAGGCAGATCTGGGGAGCTCAGAGTTCCTGACACTCCTGCCACCACCATATGCAAAGAGGCCAAGGAAACTTGTAACTGGGTAAAATCCAAGGGCTCATTTTTATTAAAATGCTGCAGTAAAAGTGATGGGAGGCGGGAGATGGATATTGCCAAAGCAAGAAGAGACTCACAAAGTAGCGTCTGCACAGCTGCCCTTCATCCAAAGTTCTAAGAACCAGGTTAACTCTCCTACTTTTCAGCTACCCTGGATTTGACTCTCTTCTCGTGACCAGTCCTTGCCAGGTCCTTCCAAATAAGACTCACAGGAAATCAAACCAGCAAGTGATGGCCCCACATGGCTACAAAGTAAATCTTTTTGGATTTTGCTCCTCTTCCTAATTTTTTGATGAAAATGGCAAGAATAAAATATACAGAATGAGGGGATTTTGTAAAGCCAAGCACCTCTGAGAGCTTTGGATGAAAAGAATGCAAACATCAGAGCTCTGCAACCCAGCAGAGGACGCCTCCAGAAAAGTGTGTAACCACATGGAGCTTTTCAGCAGCCTGATCTGTTTTCGTTGTCAGTGGCTCCACCAGAGAACTTTGGTGCTGAGAGGCAGAATGGCACTCAGCCACCTACTGATGAAGTTACAGCTGCACTAGCTTACTAGGCAAGATCCACCCACTTCACCCAGTATGGTAACTGGAGGAAACAGCTGGAACTGGTGACGGCAGAGAAGGAAATTCATACATTTCCAACTTGGTCTGCATCTCTTTAGTTCTTTTACTTCTTATTAATCCAGAGGAGAAAACAGCTGGTTCATTCGCAATTCCAAAAAAAATCCGAAGTTTTAGGTAACAGCGTTCTTTGCCTGGTACATCGGTTTGTGTGATAAAGATCTGCATACTATGTTAAAATATAACAATGGGATATTTGTATAAGGCTCTTCTCTGCTACACTTGAAAGTGAGCTCGTCTGAGAAACTATTTTATCAGTTTTATTATCCCACATCAGTAGCTTTTGCTGTCAAAGATTTCATAAGCTAAATTTTCTAGCAAAATTTCTTTCTAGAAATTCCATCTACAATATTCAGTTACTTTTAGCGGTTTTACTGTGACATATGCATTAAAATGCATAAATCAGTTATTCAGTTGTAATGAGTAATTGTAAAAGAAACCTCCATGTAACCAACCAGGTCAAGAACTGGAACACTGCCAGCACCCCAGAAGTCCCCCAGTGACCTTCCTGAACACAACTCTTTCCCTCCCTTTTAGAGGTAACCATTATTCTAACTTTTGTGATAACCATTTCCTTGCTTTTCTCTATTGTTTTATCACAAGTATGCATGCATCCCTAAACAGTATATTGTTTGGTTTTGCCCTTTCTTGGAACAAAATAATATGTAACCTGTTGTGCTTACGGCTTCGCTCAACATCGTTTTTAATCCATATGTTGTTCCTATAACTGTAATTTATTCATTTTAATTGTTGCATATTACAGTGTTCTATTGTAGCAATATGCCGTCATTTATTAGGCATTCTATTGTTGATGGATATCTAGGTTGTTCCAGTTTGGAACTGTTACAAATGCTGCTGTAAATATTCCTCATGTATGTATTCCATCACGTCTATGTGAGTTTCTGTATGGTGTATACCTGGGAGGGGTTATGTGTATTATAAATGTGAACGAATCATGCCGCGCTGTTTTCTAAAGTGTTACACTCACGCCCACTGTGTATGAGCCTCATGGCTCCACACCCTCAACCACATTTGGTATAGTCAGTCCTTTTCAGCTTTGCCAGCTTGGTGGGGGTGTATACTTATCATTGTGGTTTTAACTTGCACTTCCCTGATTGCTGATGCTATTGAGGACGTTTTCATAGATCAACTAGCCATTTGTATTTCTTATTTTGTGAAATGTGTTATCGTTTTCATGCCTAATCACCGAGATACCCGATTTTCCAATATCCTTTTATAGTCCACTTTTGAATAATATAGTTCAGGTAAGGTAATACTACCAAATGAGTTACATTTGGGACAAGTTCTTTCCAAAATAAGGATAATTATAGTTTACCTAATTATCTCTTATGAAATTGATGATAAACTTCTTAAAAGTAGGACTATAAGGCTATATATATATATATATATATATATTTTTTTTTTTTTTTTTTTTTTTTTTTTTTGCGGTATGCGGGCCTCTCACTGTTGTGGCCTCTCCCGTTGCGGAGCACAGGCTCCAGACGCGCAGGCTCAGCGGCCATGGCTCACGGGCCCAGCCGCTCCGCGGCACGTGGGATCCTCCCGGACCGGGGCACAAACCTGTGTACCCTGCATCGGCAGGCGGAGTCTCAACCACTGCGCCACCAGGGAAACCCTATAAGGCTATATTTTTTACATTCCAAAATAATGCCATGCTTTCGGCTACTAAATTGTTGCTGGAATCCATCATGGTGGTTTCCGGTTTTGTTGTGACTTAGTTTCCCTCAAGTATGTAAAGCCAGATGTTTATTCTCTTGAATCTGTGTAACTAAAGTCTATTCTTTGTTGCTTTGTATTTTATAGGCAACTGTGTAACAAATTGTTTCACCAGCACAAATTTTTTTTCGTTTCCAATGTTCATTCATTTTATAAAAATCACAATGGCTTTTTCTTTCCTCCTAAAGTTCCTGCTAAAATACATACTTTGTTTGTTTTTTCATTTTACTCATTAATATCAAATACATACTATCCATGTCACTCCCTGGCAAATTTTCCCAGCATATTCTACTTGACTGTTTTATCATTTTCTTTTCTGTCAGTTCTTTGTTTAGAGTCAGTGATATTATAAGGCTGGAGGAAGACCCAGAGAAATTAAATGACTTACCCAGGGTCAGAAGAGCAAGTAAAAAGGAAGCCTGGACTCGGCCCCAAGTCTTCAAAATAGAGTATGCTCGCTATTATATCACAGTGGCCCTCAGGCTCGCTATTATATCACAGTGGCACTCAGGCTCCTGGAGCAGTAAGGTAAATTAATTCTCCTGGTCTGTAGAGTATTTTTCACTTCCGCATGGCAAACCTCTTATTCTACCGTTGGATAAGGTTACTTTATTTTAAGCCTAACAGCTTTAGGATCAGATTAAGATTGGTCTAAATAAAAATACAAGAATAGGGGCTTCCCTGGTGGCGCAGTGGTTGAGAGTCTGCCTGCCGATGGAGGGGACATGGGTTCGTGCCCCGGTCTGGGAGGATACCACATGCCGCGGAGCGGCTGGGCCGGTGAGCCATGACCGCTGAGCATGCGCGTCCGGAGCCTGTGCTCCGCAACGGGAGAGGCCACAACAGTGAGAGGCCCGCATACCGAAAAAAAATTAAAAATAAAAGAATAAAATTTTTAGAGATTAATATAAATAATAGTGCTAAAAAGGGGTTACATGGAAACCTGCTTTTTAAAAAGCAGATTTCTCCACTCTTGCCTTCATCCCTTATAGCCAGTCTGTCACTAGGCCCCATCGCCTCTCCAGAGAATTATCATACTTCCTCAACATCTGAGAAAACTGAAAAAAAAGTGGTTGGTAGTGTCAAAATGATGCAGCAAACGCCCTCGGATTTGGTGATCAGCTCCCTA